>NC_091679.1:31416344-32707667 GCF_030179915.1 Drosophila takahashii | reverse complement strand
AATCGAGACGCAGCGAGGGTCAAGGACATTGGAGAAATCTATCCCTTTATGGGTCTTCTTAGACTTAGATTTGAATAGATAAAGGTGAAAAGTATAGAAGAAATAGCAGAAAAAAGAAATAATAAAAAAGGATAAAAGGATAATCCGATACAATATCTTAAGAGGATTTAAAATAAATTTTATATTTTTATTTATATTTTTACTTATATATACATAAATTAAAAAAAATATAATATACAAATTTTCCCTGAAAAATTAGTTTTTTTAAAAAAAGGTTTTCTATTCAAAAATAATCCCTGAAAGGGTATTCAAAACTCCCAAGCTTTTTCACCAAACTTCCGATTGTCGCACTCATTGAATATCGATAGCGCACCGCGGAATCCGGCGTCCACCTCTGGCCAAACAGCTGCAGTCCGAGCAACACCGAGAAAAGCGAGAAAAGAAATCCGAAAACTTTCGCAAAATGAGCCTACAAAATGTCTGCCGCAAGGGTAACGCCTTCAACCTGTTGAACGTTTCCAGGAAAGGTGAGTTTTTTTATAGTAATCCTGTGACCAATGTAATGATCATTACTATATGCTGCACTGGTTGGACTTTGCCTCTGATAATTCATAACGTTTTGTGGCAGCAGCCGCCGATTGAATCTGAAAGGGCCAAAGTCCAAACTCGAAATTGGCAGTGACGTCTTATGGGGGGGGAGAGATAGTAGAATAAGTACATCATGATTAAAAATAAAATGAAATTAGAAAGCACTGAAGGATAATGCCATGTAATAACCCTCTATTGCAGTTCAATGCCGCACTTTGTCGGCCGCTGTGGCGAATCCCCAACCCAAACAGAGAAACGGCCAGAATATTGTCTTGGTCGATGGAGTTCGCACACCTTTCCTGACCTCCGGAACCTCCTATTCCAAGCTGATGCCCCATGAACTGGCCAGGCACTCGCTCCTGTAGGTTTTCTATATCCTGGAGTCCTTAAAAAAAGTAGATTTCCTAACCCAATTAAATCAACAGTTCGTTGCTGCAAAAGAACCGGCTGGACAAGGAGCTCATCGACTACATTGTCTATGGCAGCGTTATCCAGGAGGTCAAGACCTCCAACATTGCCAGGGAGGCAGCCTTGGCAGCCGGGTTCAGCAACAAGACGCCCGCCCACACCGTCACCATGGCCTGCATCAGTTCCAATGCGGTAAGATCACCCTAAATTGTTCTTTAAAGTATATAATCTATATCCCAGAAACATTGCAGGCCATCACCACGGGCATGGGCCTGATTGCCACCAACACTTACGATGTGATTGTGGCCGGCGGCGTGGAGTTCATGTCGGATGTGCCCATCCGTCACTCGCGCAAGATGCGCTCCCTGCTTTTGAGAGCCAACAAGGCCAAGACCCTGGGCCAGCGATTGTCCCTGCTGTCCACCTTCAGGCCCGACTTCTTGGCCCCCGAACTGCCCGCCGTGGCGGAGTTCTCCTCCGGCGAGACCATGGGTCACTCGGCGGATCGCCTGGCCTCGGCCTTCAACGTTTCCCGCAGCGAACAGGATGAGTATGCCCTGCGTTCGCACACTCTGGCCAAGGAGGCCCAGGAGAAGGGCTACTTCACCGATCTGGTGCCGTTCAAGGTGTCTGGAGTGGATCAGATCGTGGACAAGGACAACGGCATACGTGTGTCCACTCCCGAGAGCCTGGCCAAGCTGAGGCCCGCCTTTGTGAAGCCCTACGGCACTGTGACAGCTGCGAATGCATCTTTCCTCACAGACGGTGCCTCCGCTTGCATTATCATGACCGAGGAGAAGGCCAAGCAGCTGGGCCTGAAGCCCAAGGCATATCTGCGCGACTTCCTGTACGTGTCCCAGGATCCCGTGAACCAGCTGCTGCTGGGACCCGCCTACGGAATTCCCAAGCTCCTCAAGAAGTCCGGACTCAGCCTGAAGGATATTGACTCCTGGGAGATCCACGAGGCATTCGCCGGACAGATCGTGGCCAATTTGAAGGCCCTGGACTCGGACTGGTTCTGCAAGACGTACTTGGGCCTCAGCGAGAAGGTCGGCAGCCCCGATCTCTCCAAGTGGAACAACTGGGGCGGCTCCCTGTCCATTGGCCACCCGTTCGCCGCCACCGGAGTCCGCCTCTGCATGCACACGGCCAACCGCCTGGTTCGCGAGGACGGCAAACTGGGAGTGGTTGCCGCCTGTGCGGCTGGTGGGCAGGGCGTGGCCATGCTCATCGAGCGCTATCCCGGCGCCACAGCCGACTGAACGGGGAAATAAAATCGACAAGGAGAGGAAAGTGCAGTTTGACTGCGAGATTGCTAGCTTTTATAAACTTTACAACTATGCCTTTACGAATAAAGAAATCTGAATTTTAGAAAACAGTTTAATTCCTAACAAAGCACCAGCCTTTCAAACAAGCATTAGATGTATCTAAGTAATCCTATTCGGTCTCGTAGAGCTCCTTCTTCCGCAGCTTCGCCTGCAGAATGTCGTTCTCGTTGTAGGTGAGGTGCAGTGGGGGTATCAGCGCGCAGGCCACCATTCGGCTCTCGGCATTCAGGAAGTTAAAGGTGGCACAGGCCTGGAAATAGCTTAAATTAATAGTGATTCTATAAGAGGTTGGTGTTACCTACCTGCTCAGTGCGCAGAACCTCAACGTTTATCTTGTACTTCTTCATGAATTCTATGATTCTTTTGGAGAGAGCCGGCGGCGGCGCTTGGTCACCAATGCCAATGATCAGGACGTCGATTTTGGGTTCCAGAGTGGGAAAGAGGCTCAGACTGTCCTCGTTGATGTCCTCGAAACTATTCACGTTCCACGACAGAACTGATCTGTAAAATAAACATTTTTTAGTGAGAAAAATGTTGTTCAAATTGAGATTTTAGGTAAAGACTGTTGCGCATTTCTGAAAGATTTTAGATAATTTGAAAAATTATAAAACTGTATGTAAGTTTTGAAAGTTTTTGAATTTGTAATTTGTGTTCTTAAAACATGCGATTTTTGTCTAGAGGAGATATTGTATATATTTTACAGCTTTTAATTTCGAGTTAGGAAATAAAATTATTAAAATTTTGAAACCGACTGAAAACAAGCTTATACTTCCTTAATATTACCATTTATTTAAAATTCATTTAAGAAATTTTAAATGAAAATCTATATATTTTCATAGGTTTCTAAGAGAAGTTACTGGCCTTCTACCCAATCTATTCAAAAACTGCATTTTTGAATTTCAAAACCTTAGGGATACCGAATGCTAGAGCATAAATCACATGCACTTGTTTACATAATTGGGCCGCCCATTGCATCCGCCTCTTCCACAAACCTGGGAAAAACGGTAATGGGTCCTATGAGGACCATGTCGTTGTTGAGCCTGAATCCATACTGACTGTACCCGGTGACCATGAGTCCCAGATCCGTCTCGGTGTTGAAAATAGTGACTTTTGTTTTCCCATCGTGGTCGTAGGCCTTGCTGAAGTTTGCCGGGATCGCGTGAAACGGGCGACACAAGGTGCTCCGCGGCAGCAACAGGTGGCGACCTTGCCGACCCGCGGCCCTCAGGGTCCTCGCAATCATGGTCTCGTGTTACAAAAGTAATTAATAGCTATTATTACAACAATTTAAAACTAACAAAATAGACTGAAATTGAAAAGTTTATCAGACCAGCGTGACCGGACTTGTTGAATTTGGTGAAGCCACAGAGTCATCGATAGTTCGGCGGGCCATCTCTACCAGCCGATAGTTCGCGCTGCTTTGGCCACTCTGCTCGGCTATTAATTTACGAAATTTACGAACAATTAACATAAACTTTTACATTTATCCGTGTGTTTTTAGCAATAACTATATATTTATGTGCCGTTGTTGACTACGTCTAAGTGCCACAGTGTCCGCGCGTTGAGCCTCCAACCAGTTGCTCGAAATTCCACAAATCAGAGTGATAAACACTAGAATGTTTTGATACAGTGTATATTCGTGTGCAATGATTCAGCAAGGCGGTGAGTAGAGCCCCTATAGACTCTATAAACTGCAATTGCCCCAGTTATAGGGGGTTCGATCGGCAATTCGGGGCTTATAAATGCCTGATAGTACCAGTACCATATGCCCACTTATCTTACGGTCGCAAGCACACATACGCCTGCACATACACACACCTGATTGATTGGTGCGTGCACGCACACACATGCAGCCAATTAGAAGCCCCGTTAATCGTCATTGGCAGTTAAAAGGTTACTAATAGCAGGTTTAATTCCTAGCGCCTTGCTAAGAGCTTCCGCAAATACCTGCCGATAGTATGTAGATTTAGATAGTGTGCGGGTGGGGTGACCGTTGCTGTGTATGTATGCCTACTTGGGCCGATTTAGTCATCCAATATAGGGCATATTGAGTGGTTTTCACTATTTCGTCACTGCAGTCGCTCCCTAAAATCACCTCGATAAGAATGTTAAGGTGTTGCCATGACTAAGTATTACATATTTTTAATACAGAAGGATTATAGTGTGTACTTTGGTCTTTAAGGCTAGCATCTTATCCAAACTAATTTTTAAAGATTTTTATTTTCAAATACACATCTTGCTAATTGTTCGGTATTTACTATATATACCATCCAATATTGATATACATCTCCCCCTTTCCTCGTTACAGTCGCTCCCTAAAATCACCTCGATAAGATTACATATTTCTAATATAGAAGGATTATATTGAGGTGTTGGAAAGCAATGGTTTTTGTGTACTTTGGTCTTTAAGGCTATCCGAACTAATTTTAGGAAGGGTGTTTTCAAGATTTCCAAATACACATCTTGCTAATTGTATATAGTAAACCATCCAATATTGATATACTTTTCCTCGTTACAGTCGCTCCCTGAAATCACCTCGTTAAGAATTTAGTGTTAAACGCTACCTCAAAGTGTCACCATGATCGGGCCAAGTTCGCAGATCAGCAAGATCCTGCTCACCCTGCTGTTCCTGCTGATCATCTTCTACGTTTTCATGGACGTGGAGCTCTACCTGCGCATCCACAACTACGCCATCGAGCGGAACTACCACACGAATGTCTCCCTGCCCGTTTCCGTGGGTCAGTCCACCTCGGAGTCCGGATCGGGCAGCAGTAGCAGCAGCAGCAGCAGCACGAAACTCCCCACCGCCGCCGCCGACAGGCAGCCGTCCTACGAGGACCACACCTGGATATCCTGTGATATAAACCCGCTCTGTCATATCACCGTCAAGGCCATCTTGCTGGACCACACCAACCATTATCTGTTCGCCCCGCTGGCCACCATGTTCGACAACGTGATTGGCTTCTCGCGCTCCGCCTTCATTACGCCCAACATGATATCGTTTTTCCACGTGGGCGTGGCCTGTCTGGCGGGCAAACTCGTGGCCTCCGACAGCCTGGGCTACCGGCGGCTGGGCGTGCTGCTCTTCCAGATCCGCACCTTCCTGGACGACCTGGACGGGCATGTGGCGCGCGTGCGGAAGCACATACGCGGCGAGCGCTCGGAGATCGGGACATCCGGCTACTATGTGGACGGGCTGTGCGACGGACTCGGCTGCATTGCCCTGCTGCTGGGCATATTCTTTTACCTGAAGAACAATCCGCCGCGCAGGGGCTACTCCATCATACCGATGAGCGACTCGAAGGTGCCGGAGCCCACGATGATGATACCGAAGATGAAGGCCACGACGCGGAAGGTGGCCAAGAACGTTATTAGCTTCACCGGCCAGCTGCTGTTGAGCTCGACGGCGTGGAATCGCTACATAGCCGTCTATCAGAACATGCTGGAGCGCGAGGACGTGAGCAGCGGCCAGTCGCATTGCCAGGACTACATCTTCAAGTCCACCTGGTTCTTCTGCGTCGCCTGGACGTGGCGCATCGTCAATGTCCACGCCCTGCTCCACTGCGTCCTGCTGAGCATCTTCTGCGACAAACTGTGGGACTTTCTGCGCGCGATCCGGTATAGCGGCTATATTATCCTGCTAGTTGCTATCTGCTTAACTGAAATGCACATTCTGGAGGCCCAGAACTACATTTTCAACTCTACGGCGTGCAGTAATATTTCACTGTGATTTTATTAATATTACGAGAGAATACAATAATATTTGTGTAGTGCAAATCAACGATGCCTTTTTTATTGTGTATAAATAATGTATCATAATTGTTAGACTGCTCACGTTAAAGTCGGCACCGCCAATCACTAATATTTCGAAACCAACTAATGCATTTTGTCATTCATGCAAGAGCAAACAAAAACAACTCCAGCTGTAAATAATAAATGTTATTGATTAATAAAGTCTTGGTGTTTTTATGATCTTGAATGTTCAGTGGATTGATATATGGGGTACTGGATGTTATGAAATGTTAATTTATAATTTACGTTGTTTAGTTAAAATCCAGTGAACTTGTTTGGCACTTAAATAATAACAAGATTGTATAGTTTATTTTTGTTTTTTTTCTGAATGCCAATTATATTAAAAATTTATTTAGATTTTCTTTTAAATATGGTTATAAAACTTAACAAATTAAAAAAAAAAGAAATTGTTACTTTGTCCACTTTTTTAGCCTTTATTATTATTTATTTATAATTATACAATTTTAAATTAATTCTAATGTAATTTTACTGCAAGACAGTTACAATATTTACATTTTTCCCAATGATTTCTAGAGAAGACAATATATAAACATAATTAAAAAAAATGATTTAAATATTTTTAATTTGTTACTACAATTATTTTTAAAACAATAGGTATTTATTTTCGTTTATTTTTCTATTTCAAAGCTATGTAGATCCAATGTAAGTCCATCGCGCCATGTAGAAAACCTGTACATAAATAATATCGATTTGATATTAACAATTACATCGATAAATAACCTCGCAAAATATCGGTTCTCTCGGCATCGATGTGTTCACACATCTCTGGCACGCGATACATACAGGAAAATCGAAACTGAAAGGAAAATATGGTTCACTTTTCTAAAGAAAAAATGTTGAAATATCAATTGTAAATATTACCTGTTCTTATTACGCACGGATTGAAAGTGGATGTGCATAAATAGCGTGTGTTGTGTCAAAAAACGAGCGTGGAACGTAAAGTGAATACCTGATTCTGCCTGGGTGAATCTGAGTCGTGTGAAAGAGCGTGCGAGCTAAAATCTGAAAATTCTGAATCTACTTGCCCTGTAAAGAAATCAAGAGTACCAAATACCGTGTGGGAGTGCTGTCAGATATTTAAGTGCAGCATCTAAATCCTATCAATAGTGTAAGAATTGTTGTGTAACCACCTTTTAGGACCATTTGGGTGCAACTGGGTTTTCCACTGTGTCTACCACTCGGCGTGTTTGTGTGTTTGCGGTGTATGCATACATACGTACATATGGGTGTCATACACTGGCAGACATACAGATATCGGGATTTGAAATATACAAACATGTGGGGCTTATGTACCGCCAATTGTCAGGAACTTCGACGTTTTCATTCATTGATTTAACGATTTTTTCCCTGAAGATGTTGGATTCCGATTGTCTATATCACTTAAAAGTATGGAATAATTTCAAATATGTATGCATCATCGGTTGGTTTTTTGTTTTCAATGTATGCGGTCTGTTCTGATTTTTGCTTTCTGGTTTAGAGTTCATTAAAATACTTTCATTTTAGTAAAGTTTTTTTTTAAAGATTCGAGTTAAACTACTGTTTTTTTGATTTCTTCCGTAAAGTTTTTTTTTTAACGATTCGAGTTATAACCTGGGAGATTTTTATTTTAAAAGGCCTACTGAGGTTTTTACAAGTTTTAATCAACAATTTAACTGGTTTTTATGCACTTTATAGACATGAACAAATAACAGTTAATTTGCTTTCCTGATTTGTTGAAATGCATATGCTTTGTGGACAAGAGTAAAAAAAGTGTTATTTTTGACGTTTAAAACCAAATATCACAGTAGTCTTTTAAAATAAAAGTCTCAAATTACTGTTATTTACGGTCCCTGGTTTCGAGTTATAACTATAGATTTAACTACTGTTTTTTGATTTCTTCAGTTACAGCTAGTTACAAATAAGATTAAAGGTCAAAATAGGGAAGGGTTACTAAAAATCTGATAGAATAATAGGAAGATATTATTAATTCCTAATTTATTTGGTTGAGTTATAATTTTTCGGTCAAGTCTTATAGTAAGTGATCATCATATTGAATATTTGACTGAAAACCCTTTTTGTGTTGACTGGAGGTCATTCGAATATTGTGTGTAAAAACTGGTTTCTGAAAACCAAAATGCATCTGGAAAGAACGGATGAGCTGAGTGAGTGCATTTCATGAATGCAGTTATGCAGAATATGTGGGATGCTTCAGTTGATTGAATGATATTGTGGATCATTTCTGAGCGAAGTGTGAGCCCCTTGCGGCGATCGAGATCTCTAACGTCGTGTCATTTCTAGCAGCCCCCTTGGCAATGGATTTCGTTCAAGTTTCGGAGGAGGAGGGTGACGAGCCCATCGAGCTGCCGGCTGAGGAGGATGGCACCCTGCTGCTGTCCACCCTACAGGCCCAGTTTCCCGGCTCCTGCGGTCTCAAGTATCGCAACATGGACACGAAGGCGGTGCGCGGAGTTCGCTCCAACGAGGGCAGACTGTTCCCGCCCAGCGTGGACTCGGGATGGGGAGAGTACCTGTACTTCTGTGTCTTTCCCAAGGGTAAAATTTGATTCTAACAACTTAGAGAAGTATCCCGAATTCATCCCTTAATCCTCCCCAGAAAACAAGCGCAAGAGCGACGATAACTTGGAGAACTCGACGGCCAAGACCAAACGCATCGAGACCCGTCTGCGATGCACTGATCTTATAGTTCTGGGACTGCCCTGGAAGACCACGGAGGAGAGTCTGCGGGAGTACTTTGAGACCTTTGGCGAGGTGCTGATGGCCCAGATCAAGAAGGACACCAAGTCGGGGCAGTCCAAGGGCTTTGGATTCGTGCGCTTTGGGTCTTATGACGCCCAGATGCGCGTCCTCTCCAATCGCCACCTCATCGACGGTCGCTGGTGCGAGGTTAAGGTGCCCAACTCCAAGGTAAGACCTCTAGTGAGTCCCTAAACTGTTCACCAATTAACCATAATGATTTTCCAGGGCATGGGCCACCAGGTGCCTTGCAAGGTCTTCGTGGGCCGCTGCACAGAGGACATTAACTCCGATGACTTGCGCGAGTATTTCTCCAAGTTTGGCGAGGTCACGGATGTGTTTATTCCCCGACCCTTTAGAGCCTTTAGCTTTGTCACCTTTCTCGATCCCGACGTGGCACAGTCCCTGTGCGGAGAGGATCATATAATCAAGGGTGAGTAGTTTAAGGGGGGGGGCTAGGGTCTTTGGCATCAAAAAATCAAGTAACGTTTCGATTTTTTCTTCGTGATTCTTTTTCGTGATTTTTAATTTTTTTTTAATAATTTTTTTTTGCTCTTCTAAAGTTAAAAGTGCGTTTTCACCGAAAAAAAAATTACTTTGGGCTTCAAAACGTGGTTTCGAGAAAAACGCCTAAACCTAAAGCCTTAGAAGTTAGGGTACTAATATTTTAGCATAACTTCTAAAGTTTTTGCCCGATTGACTTAAATTTTTTTTCTTAAGATGTTAATCTACAAAAAAAAAGTTTTTTTTAAATCGTTTTTTTTTGCAAGACCCTACCCCCCTTAAGTTTGAAAAGGGAATATCAGCTAACAAGATATACGTTATTTCCTCAGGTGTTTCGGTGCATGTGTCGAATGCTGCCCCGAAGGCCGAGCAAAACCGGAACCAGCAGGCACAGAGCTACAATTACAACTCGGCCAACAGCTTCGGCATGCACTCCTACCACCCGCAGGGTAACCACATGAACCCCGGGCGCAATGGACACCACAGAGGTAATAACCAACACAGCTCTCACGGCGGTGAGAGCTCAATCATCGCGAATAATCACAGCAACATTGGCACCGCCGGCTACGGCGGCATGGGTGGCAATAATTACGGCGGCAATGCGGGCGGGGGCTATCATAACAATGGCAGCAGCCACTCCAGTGGCGGCAACGCCAATCGCCAGGACCCAGGGACCCAGTACAGCAGTAGGCAGGCGAATTTCCACGGTATGAATCAGCCCCACAACGGCAACGTGGGCGGCAGCAACGGCTGGATGAACCGGGGCCACCTGGACATGCCCAATCTGCAGGCGCTGGGCATCAATTCGCAGGGATCGAGCTCCTCCAACCAGGGCCAGAACATGAGCAACCAGTCGATGCTCAATCTCAACTCCTTGCCGATCAATCCCGCACTGGTCGCTGCCGCCTTGAACCAGTGGAGTCTGGTGGGCAACCAGCTGCAGAATCAAAACCAGGACCAGCAGGCAAGCCTCCACACCTCTATCATTGTTTCAAACAAAAAACTCTTTCAGTTACTTCGCAGGGCGGCAATTTTTTATCGTGGATGGCTCAGAACGGCGGCCACAACAACGCCAACAACTTTGGCGGACGGAAGGGATCGAATAACCCGAACAATCCGGGTGCCAACGGCATGAACAAGGCCGACAACTCCGGCTGTAATGACCAACAGGTATGTAGTTTTAGCTCAGAGCCAAGAAATACATTTAAATGATACATTTACCAATTTACCAACAGAATGGAAACACCGGTTGGTCGAACCAGAGCAGCGGATCTCAAAACTCCGTGGAAAAGTCAAACTTTCTTTAAGGCGGTACCAATAGCACGATGCGGTACCAACTAATGTGGTTAATAATAACTTTGATTTAACCGAAACCTCTGTAGCTTACTTAATTATATATGTATTCTACATTTAAAGAAATTAAGAATTGTATTTAAAATGTAATAGATATTTTGATAATTGTAAGCAATGATGACACTCGATGGATAATAATACAATTTATAGAACCCTCTGCAAAATAAATTCTGCGCCAAAGCTCAATTTAAAAACTTTCTTTTGTTTCGTTTATGCACTACTTAGTTTTGATCAACATTATTAGACCAGTTACTCGTTTTTTATTATTACTTTAAAAGAGTACATTTTTATTAAGAAACTCAGCTGAAAAGAAAATGAATTAATACATTTTTTAGATACATCTGCAGATCTAGACCATTTATTTCATTCAAATACCCACATTTTTCATTCGCTAACAAAAGGAAAAATAATAAAAACCTAAACTCTTCTTTAATTTTTGATCCATATACTAGAATCAATTTCTTTAATTTCCCATTCATTGATTTTTGTATTATAATAGTTTAACGCGTTTATTACTTTTTAGTTTCAATTTATAAATGTATTTTATTTTCGATTAAATTCGTATTTTTTTAAATTTAAAGCATTTTTCTGTGCTTACAATTTTGTTTGAGTGATGTGATGGCAGAGGGAATACCCCTAACGAACAAGCTTCAACTTCAGCGAAAATACAACCCTGCGTGTTCCATTCCACCATTCCATTGTTCATACAAAGCCCGGCAAAAACGGATTTATTTTTCCCGCGACGCGTGAATTACGTCGTATAATTTGCGGAATTTCGTGGCAAACAGATGGTACAGCATCCGAAATGAACAAGATAATCCAGGATAAGTTTATTCCGCAGCAGCTGCTGTACTTTATAGCCGGCCGGCGCTGCTGCCAGCAATTTCCATGCACCTTCCGCTCCAGCGAGCACGAAGCCTTCGACAATTGCGCCCGCTCCTTGGGGCTCCGATCGCAGATAGTCAACACGAATGGGAACAGCTGCGTGAAGATCTACAAGCAGGCATGTCGCCACTACCTGGAGGAGCCCAAGATGCTGACCATGTCCTCGGCGGCCACGATGAATATGTTCACGATGCTGGGCCGCAAGTCCTTCATGGGCAAGGAGGATCTGGAGCTAAGTGCGGATGTGGTGTCCCTGAAGGCCAGTGCCTCGGACATGCCGTCATTGCACCTTCCGCTGCCCGCCATCCGTCCGCCGAATCCTCGCTTCTGGACGGAGGCACAGCGCACTTTCCTGACCACTTTTCCGGGTCACCAACTGCGCTCCGAGATTATGTGGCCATTGTACGCCAATCGGGTTGTGATTCTCAATGCCGATCTCTCGTGGGATAAGGCCCTGTTCCTGCCGCTGCTCATCCTGGACGACTGCCAGACCAAGAAGTCCAATGCCAAGATCATGTGCATCGAGAGCCATGCCATTTTGGCCACCTACAATAGCCAGCGGATGGCCGAGTTCTTTGGCGAGCAGCTGGGCGAGACGGTGGGCATCCAGTTGCCGCACTTCAGCGCCGTCAGCTCAAGCTCCTTCATCATCTTCTCGACGGCCCAGTACTTCCTGCGCTCCCTGGCCAGCCAGAAGTTCCGCAACATCAGCCATTTGGTGGTGAACGATGTTCATCTGCATGATCCCCACACCGATCTGCTCCTAAGCGAGATTCGCTTCGCCTTGAACAGCCACCCGAATCTGCGGGTGGTTCTGCTCTCGCAGATGAGCTGCGCCAAGAAGTTCACCGACTTCTTTGGCGAGGGAACCGAGATAAACAAGATGGAGCAGCAGGAGGTGGGACCGCGCATTTCCTACCTGAACGACCTGCACAGCTGCATTGCTTTGGCCGGAATTCACAAGGGTCCGGACATTTACAAGGAGATCCCGGAGAGCTTTCGCACGCAGAGCCAGCGCAACGAGCAGATGGACAAGTGCCTGCAGGCCTACGGCGAGATGGGCACGGATGCGGCCATTCGTCCATTTTTGTACGCCGTTAACTATGATTTGGTGCCGGTCAACTACCGGCACTCGCAGAACGGCAAGACCGCGGTGCATTTTGCCTCCGAGCTGAACAAGGCCAGTCACCTCCGCCTGCTGCTCTTCATGGGCGCCGATCCGTATATAGTCGATCTGTATCAGCAGAATGCCATCTCTCTGGCCGCCCTGAACGGCAACCACGAGTGCATCGATGTCCTGAACAACTACAGCCTGCATGGCTATGTGGTGAAGAGCGCCAAGCCGGATTTCGTGGACTACGATCTCATCATAGACATCATGTATCTGTTGCGCACGAAACCGGAGTATCCGAAAGGTAAGGTTATGCTAGAAACAGTAGAATTTAGAAGAGATCTTATGTTGATGTTGTAGTATCCTTTTTATACCCGTTACTCGTAGAGTAAAAGGGTATACTAGATTCGTGCAAAAGTATGTAACAGGCAGAAGGAAGCGTTTCCGACCCTATAAACTATATATATTCTTGATCAGGATCACTAGCCGAGTCGATCTAGCCATGTCCGTCTGTCCGTCTGTCCGTCTGTCTGTCTGTCTGTCTGTCCGTCTGTCCGTATGAACGCTGAGATCTCGGAAACTATAAAAGCTAGAAGATTGACACTTTGCATGCAGATTCTAGGAGTTCCTACGCAGCGCAAGTTTGTTTCAAAAGAGTGCCACGCCCCCTCTAACGCCCACAATCCCTTATATACGATTTTAAAAATTTCAATATTTCGGAAAAGTAAAAATGCAGTTTTATGGTGTTTATCAATACCTATCGAAATGTAGAAGAAATTTTTCAAATCGGTCCATTCGTTAAAAAGTTATGCGTGATCAACGTTTTCTATCTCTATCTCCATCTCCCTCGCACTCCCTTTACCTGAGTAACGGGTATCTGATAGTCGGGGCACCCGACTATAACGTTCTCTCTTGTTTTTAGTATAATTAAGATATCTTAAAGGATTTAAATAATATATCTGTAAATGGTTAACTCATCCTTAAAAGTTATCTTTCGAATAGGAATTAGGTAAAATGTAAGCATGCAATTTTTTAAAAATTATTCAGTAATGGAACTGAGCAAAAGTAGTAGTAAACATTAAGATGGCTTACAGGGTTTAAACTATATTTCTGTAATTAGTTGGCTCATTATTCATAGCCTCGACTAGTAATCTTTCGGAAGGGCTTAAGTATAAAGTAAGCATGTAAGGAATTCTTTAAAAATTATTTAGTAACGGAATTGAGCGGAGATCTCATTTAGAAGTTGTAGTATCCCTTTTTAGTTTAATTAAGATGGCTTACAGGTTTTAGTTTATATATCTTTAATAAGTTAACTCATTCTTCATAGCCTCGAATAAGAATTAGGTTTAAAGTGAGCATGCAGGGTATTTTTTCAAAATTATTCAGTAACGGAACTGAGAAAATATCTTAATTAGAAGTTGTAGCATCCTTTTTTAGTATAATGAAGATGGCTTACAGGTTTTTAACTATGTATCTATAATTAGTTGGCTCATTCTTCATAGCCTCGACTGGTAATCTTTCGACTAGGAATTAGGTAAAAAGCATTTAAGGAATTCTTTACAAATTATTCAATAACGGTCACTTCGCGACTCGTTCCGCAAACTTGAAAGCGATAAATGGCGGGAAAACACGCCTCCGCCGCGCTAAAAGTTCCATCCGCAGTGCCAGCTATCGATTAGTATCGCCTGGCGAAAGGGGCATTGTTTTTTATAGAAGCAGCAAGATGAGCACCTATCTACAGAGCAGCGAGGGCAAGTTCATCCCGGCCACCAAGCGGCCGGATGGCACCTGGCGCAAGGCGCGGCGCGTCAAGGACGGCTACGTGCCCCAGGAGGAGGTGCCGCTGTACGAGAGCAAGGGCAAGCAGTTCGTGCAGCAGCGCCAGGCCGGAGTGCCGCCTGGCATGTGTCCCCTGGTGGCCGCCGAGTCCAAGAGGGAGCGCGAGAAGCAGGAGCGGACCAGGGCCAAGAAGCAGGACAAGCAGCCCGGTGTCCTCGTAGTGCCGCCCAGCACGTGTCCGCCGCCAAAAGTCAATCAGCAGCAGGCGCAGCAGGAGCAGATCAACTCGATATCCAAGGCTTTGGAGGACACCCTACGGCTGGAGGGATCTCAGGAGGCTGATCCCGCCAAGCAGCTGAAGAAGCTGCGCAAGAAGATCCGCGAAATCGAGCAGATCGAGAGCAGGATTCAGGCGGGCGAGCAGAAGAAGCTGGACAAGGATCAGCTGGATAAGGTGAAAAAGAAGTCCGAGATCCTGCGGCAAATCAAGGAGTTGGAGCCGCGCTCATAGCCCTAGATCCACTTCACTCAGATACTGCTATATCCTCTTCACCTCGTGAACAAATCAACGACCAGATGTCGCGCCGCCTCTACACAGAAAGAAACGAAAGGAATATGTCTGTTGAATAGTTATATTAGTTGTAGCCGAAGATGTCAAAGCCATTTAGTAATATCGATCTATTTTTATTAATGTGTGTCGTCTGTCTTGAAACCTAGTTTATACGAATGGAGCAGGAGTGCCGCGTTTATTTATGTATAGGTAACTTTGTAAATCAGATTTAATAAACTAAACCCATTTGAAGCGAAAGGTTTTAGAAATACCCACTGAGTTTTAAGGCTCCTGCTCGTCACTCTTCTATCTTTGCAGGCAACATCCTCATCATTTTGCCCAGCTACTACCATCTGGTCAAGCTGAACTACATGATACTGAGCCATTGCTTGACAGGCAGCCTGCAGGAGTGCTCCATCTTCCTCCTGCACGAGAACATGCGCAAGGAGTACATCGACGCCTTGGTCAGTGCGAGCGATGACACCGTGAAGGTGGTCCTGACCACGGACATAATCGAATCGCTGCACCTGAAGGTGCGGTTCAAGTACGAAATAGACACCGCCTGCCGGCTGAACCATATTTACGATAGCACCAGCTACAGCGCGGAGGATCGCTACGAGTGGGTGGGCAAGGATTGCCTCCAGCGACGGGAGTTAATCCTGGATCTCGAAGGTAGGTGCCCGTAGTTGTGTTGGGTAAAATCTGCTCATTTGGGTGAACATGTTCACTTGTTCATTTTTCCCACTCTCTTGTTCTCTCCTTAACTTTCTCACTGGCTCTGAGAAATCAGCTGATTTACTGTAAAACCAAATGCAAAATAAATCCTAAAAGTAAAAAAAAAAATATTTTTTGAGCAAAAAACAGCAAGAGAGCAACTGATCAAGTGAACTAAAAAGATCAAATAAGAGAGCCAAACTGAACAAGTGAACAAAAAAGAGCAAGTAAGAGAGCAAAACTGAACAAGTGAACAAAAAAGAGCAAGTAAGAGAGCCAAACTAAACAAGTGAACAAAAAAGAGCAAGTAAGGGAGCCAAACTAAACAAGTGAACAAAAAGCAGCAAGTGAGCAAAAATGAACAAGAGAACAATAAAGAATAAAGTTCGAAGGAACATGTTCACTCACTCAGTTTAGTGAGCAACTCTTTTTTGTTCATTCACTCTTGTGCAACCCAACACTAACTCGTAGTATCTCCTCGAATCTGGCTAAGGTTTTTCCTATATTCCCCATTCCCCTTAGGTGGCGATGCCCAATGCTTTCGCTTGATCAACAAGGAGGCCTTTGAGGAGCTCGGGGAGACCAGTCAGCCACGCCTGCAAACCATGCCGCTGGACAAGATCTGCCTGACGGTTAAGGTGCTATCGCCCAATATGGTTATTAGCGAATATTTGGGCCTCAGCATCTCACCGCCGCCGCTGATCAATGTGCACCATGCCGTGCAGTTCCTCAAGAAAATAGACGTCCTGGACGAGGCCGAGGATGTGACCTGGCTGGGCTGCCGGCTGGCGGACATTCCGGTGCCCTGCCAGTTTGGACGCATGCTGATCTTTGGCATTTTGCTGCGCTGCCTGGACCCCGTACTCACCATAGTCAGCTCGCTGTCGACGGCCGATCCACTGGGCATTCCCTTCAACGAGGACGTCGATCGCTTGTGGGACAAATTCACCATTTACATACAGAATCGCATCAAGGGCGAGCGTGCCCGCCTGGCCGACAATCAGTTTTCCGACCACTTCATCTTCGTGCGCCTCTTTCAGGAGTGGCAGAGTCGACTGCAGAACAAGATGCCGCAGCTGCATCTCACGGATGAGTATGATTTCGTGCTCAACGGGCTGATGGAACAGCTCAGCTTTACGCGCGCCGAACTGGTGAACTCCCTGCGGGCCTCCAATTTGGTCCACAGCCGTGGTAAGCTGAGCATGCAGTGCCTCAATCAGATGTCCGGCAATTGGCACATGGTCAAAGCTGCGCTGACCGGTGGAATGTATCCCAATATTTGTGCCGTTGATGCTGGGAAACATTGCTTGAAATCCGCCTTCTCCGGCAGTGTTCACCTGCACCCGAATACGGTGCTTCGCGACTTTTTGGAGCCTTTGAACACCTCAGCACTGAACTTTCGCACACCCTGGATTGTTTGCAGCAAGCAGAAGAACCACATCATTTACGCCACCATGGTGGTTCCCCTGGCAGTTGCCTTGTTCGCTGGTATGCTGTTAAGAATTCCAAATTTATTATAACCTAACGTTTATTATACCCGTTACTCGTCCGTCTGTCTGTCTGTATGAACGCTGAGATCTCGGAAACTACAAAAGCTAGAAGGTTGAGATTTCCCACACATATTCTTGGGCTTCCTACGCAGCGCAAGGTTATTTCAGCGGAGCGCAACGCCCCCTCTAACGCCCACAATCGCCCACAAACGATTTTAAAAAGTGTCTGGGGGCCACAAGTTTTAAAAATGTAAAAATGCAATTTTATAGTCTTTATAAATACCTATCATAATGTAGAACACATTTTTTAAATCGGATCATTCATCTAAAAGTTATGCGCAATCAAAATTTTGTATATATCCATCTCCCTTGCACTCCCTTTAGCCGAGTGACGGGTATTAGACAGTCAGGACAACAACCCGACTATAGCGTTCTCTCTTGTGTTCTATTTATTTTAGGTCCTCCACGAATCCGCCTTTCTCAAATATGCGACACCCAGATACTAACAGCCGATCGCAGCGTTAATATCTTCATAGACGAATGGATTTGGATGGTTGTGTCCAAGCCCAATGTGGAGATGATCATGAGAACGCGTCAGTACTTCTTTAGGATGTACCACGAATTGGTAAAAAACTGCGACAAGCAGGAAATGTGGCGCAACGAAGCCGCTCAAAGCTGCCAATACACCGCCTTGACTGAAGCCCTATCGACCATCTTGGAGAGCGAGGAATCTTCTGTCGGCTTCCCCAAGCCTCCGCCCATAAGCTATCTTCCCTCCACTCAGCTGCCAGCCTTGTATCTTCTGAACGTCAATGCCAATTTCAGTTGGAGCCGAGAAA
Organism: Drosophila takahashii; assembly: GCF_030179915.1. Taxonomy (NCBI): domain Eukaryota; kingdom Metazoa; phylum Arthropoda; class Insecta; order Diptera; family Drosophilidae; genus Drosophila; species Drosophila takahashii. Next base: position 32,689,572 of record NC_091679.1, on the reverse strand, counting down.
TCGAAGAGAACCAGGGATTGTTGCAGTCATCGCAACAACAATTCAATTCGCACTTTATCGAGAGGCAGTTTTTCCTGCTCTACGCGGAGGGCGAATGCGAGGAGTTCCACAAGAAGAGCACTCCGGCTTTTATTGAAAGCGTCCTGGGTAAATTCGCCAGACCCATTGAGTCGCCCAACAGACACATCTTTGTGATCCTGTACAGAAAGGATCCAGAAGTAATGCTCAGCATAAGTCGGGCCAAAACTATCAATGGCGTTTTTACGTTGAAGGAATATTTCCGAAACTCTGTTCCGGTGTATGAAATTTTGTGAGTACCAAGAAAACAATTTAAAGACTATTTGTATCTAATTTACTTTCCTTTCAGAGAGGCTTGTGTGTCGTTAAATGTTAACGTGCCTGTGTTCGATGGTCGCCTAATGTCTTGTCTAATTGACAAACGTGTCGGAAACTTAATTATGGATCTGTTTGCCTTCCGACATCACTGGATTCACAAGCGATAAATATATTATTCCTTGTAAGCGCGCAGTCAGAATCAAAATACTTATGTATAACCGCAAATTTATTGCTGAAAGAAGTCGGATAAATTTGTTTGTGCCTATTATTGTTTTTAAGTGAATGTTGATATCATGCATTTAATGTTTTTCAATGAAGAGACAATCAAAATGAGTATGTAACTAAGCGCTGTGCAACCAAATTGTTCGTTTGCAAGTAATATTGTTTTTACCTGAATGTAGATTTTTTTTAATTATGTATCCTCAAACTTTTTGGTTGAAGTGGAAACCAATCGAAATGATGTGACAATAAAAATCCATGTTTTCCCAATGTATTACCCTAGTTTCTTGTTTTAATTTAAAATTGATTTAAACAAATTAAAGACCCAGTAATTTACACACCCATTTTCAGTTAGGTACAGCGCTGTATATTTCTATAAAAAATATTCGAGATTAGTACAGAGATGGACACAGATACAGATCTACACAGAAACGCTTTATATTGCTTAGCCTAAGTGGTAAATTGAATTCAATGGCACCCGCAGGATTTCACAATCATGTTTCTATACTTTTTCAGGTTGACATTCTCGTCGTTCAGGTGATAGAGAACCGGGAGGGCGCCCAGCCGGGTGGGAGCACAGCAGGGCTTGGGCACCTTCTTGGGCTCCAGGAGGTGGACCAGAGTCTGGACGATCGCATGGTTGGTGGCGTTCATGTGCGCGTTAAGCGGGAAATTGCACTCGCCGCTGCAGTAGAAGGCGCCGTAGCCCTCCGGCGCGATGATCCAGTCGTGCCAGCCCAGATCCTTGAAGTCTATGTAGAGGGTCTGCATCTGGCAGCTGCGCGTGTTCTCCATGGGCTCCAGCAGGGGCACGGTGTTCGGCGAGACGGACTTCTTGCGCTTGCGCGGATGGCTGGCACTCCGCTTGCTCCTGTGGTGGCTGCTGCTGTGCGCCGTCGCCTTGATCAGCTCCGGTCCGCGGAAGAAGCCGATCATGAAGGGCTGGAACTCGTCGTCCACCTTGCGGTGGATCAGTCCAATGTCGTCCAGCTTGACCTCGCGATCGGGCCGATTGACGGCATGGGCTCCGATGTAGATGCCGTGGTTCTCCTTCGACCTGACCAGCCACTCGTGCAGCCCCTCGGTCACGTTCAGCTCCAGCCAGCCCACATAGTCGCCGGTGGTGTTGACCGAGGACAGCGGCTCCATTGTTCCCGTGCCAATGGCATAGACGGTGATGGTGAACTCCCTATTGGCGGTCAGCCACTTGCCCTCGTTGGCATTCTGGTAGAGGCGCAGCTCGGCCATCACCAGGTAGTTGTCGTCGGGCACCTTGGAGACATCGAACCACAGACGCCGGCCGTGCTCGTGACGCAGCTCGTCCACGCTGTGGTGGCGCTTGTTCAGGAACGTCATGATGATGTCGCTCTCGTCGATGGCCCGCTTGTCCAGGTCGGTGATGAAGTTCTTCTGCCGATCGCTTTCGTTCTCCTCCTCCTCCTCCTCGTCGAGATCGGCGCTTCTCCGGGAGCGATGGCTGCCGTAGGAACCCTCATCCTCGTCATGGCTGAGCCCCTCCTCCGCGGTGATGCGGTGATAGACGTCCAGCAGGAACTTGGGCGCCGACTTGCGCAGCGACAACTGGTGGCTGCTCAGGTGCACGGGCCGCTCGGCGATGCCCAGGAACTCGAGGATCTCGTACGAGACGTCCAGCTTGTCGTCCTCGCTGAGCACCCTGTGCATGATCGTCTGATCCCGGCCGTTGTCTATGTAAATCCCCGACTGGGTGGCCTCCACGGCGGGCGGCGTGGTGGCCACGAAAATTAGCAAAACCAGTCCGAGTCCCAGCGAGGCGAGAACTGCAACAGCCTCCGAGGTATTTCGCACAGCAGACAACATATTGAATTGTATTTACGGCTATCTATTGCGCGTTGGCATTCACATGTACAGTAACATTTAATTGCTTATTTCGGGAGTTCCAGCGAACCGCGGGTTCTGAAAATTCTGACGCACTTACGGATTGTTGTGTGTATCTTAATCTTCAAGATGCATTTTCTTCTTGTTTTCAGGGAGTTGGCAGCGCCGTCTCTATCGATCTTTGATCGAACTCCTAGTTATTTAGCAGGTACACCCGCCTGAGACAGCGGAGACACACTCCCTCTGCCAGCCATCGTTGGGCGCGTTCAGCAGAGCAACGTAATACCTGATCACTGATGGATCAGTAATCAGTGATCAAGTTTGTTCTGCTGATAGATTTAATAACGTAAAAGTACAAAAATATATCAAACAGTGTGCGCGCAATTTAAAAAAAATGTTTTTCCTGCCTCCGCAACTGCAGCACTGCTCACAGCTATCGCAGATACATAAAAATAAAAAATGGCTGAACAATTATAAAGAATTCCACCGAATTTATGTCCTTTTTTAAATTAAAGTTTAAAAGTTTAAAAGTTTCGATATTTTATTTAGCTTACTATTTCTATTTTTACGCTACCTGATGCCTGATCACTGATGCAAAATTCTTGCATCATGATTAGTAATAAAGTGCGTTCAGCAGAACTATCGTAAGAAAACCATCAGTGGTCAGGTATCATGTTGTTCTGCTGAACGCGCCCGTTGTTTTCATCGATTTGTCTCCACCTCTAATGCTACCAATTGGTATCGATGTTTTTCGAAATCGAAATCTTAGATGCTTCTCCACCCCTAATGCACATCCCTTGCCTCCTCCTCAACTTTATCTTCATTCTGTTTTCGGCGTCGCGGCGAAATAACGCGCGTTGTTTATTTGCGTTTTAGTTTTAAGTTAGCGCGTTTCTACCCACCGCCGGTGTCGCCCAAATAATGCTAGACACAGCCTAGAGCAACGGTGAGCATGGGGATTCGGAAGGTGCTAACATTACTTAACTTGTACCATCTGCGACCAGGCAAACCAAAACCATCTAGTAATCACAAGCAGAATCGCCACATAAACGGAGAAATGGGCCGCAGCCGGAGTCCCGCCTCGCCGGCGCACAGGAGGCGCGAGAAGGAGCGCTCCGAGCGGAAGAAGCGCAGGGAGCGCCGCTCCCGGGAGCGGGAGGCCATCGGAGTGGCTCCCGCCGGAGCATCAGGAGCAGGAGGCCCCAGTCGCCGTGACCGGGAACGGGATCGCGAGCGGAGTCGCAGCCGTGATCGGGAGCGGGACCGCGATCGAGCGCGGGGCCGGCGTTCTAGGTGAATAACAAAGTGTAGTGTACCAAAAGCCAAGAAGCGATAAGTATAAAACTAGTCACTAAAACGTAGGAATAAGAAATAAGATCAGGCATTTCCACTAGTCCAACCCCCCCGGTAATCCCCACCCAGAACTTGTTTATTTACCCGCAAGTATCGATAGACCCCCTTCGATAGGCAGGCAATCGATGGCTATGCAGCTCTGGCGGCTCAACATAAAAAAAAAAATTACCACGTGAAGCGAAATTGTGCGAATTTCATCACGGCGTTTAAATAGTTTTCCGGCCTTATAAACAAAATCCAGGGGATCCCAACTTACGGGCACAGTCAGCCAGGAAATCCCAGCAGAGCAAGCCACACAGAGAAGAACCTACCGGAACATACAGAGAAAATGGCGCTGCGCGTGCAATTCGAGAACAACGACGACATCGGCGTCTTCACCAAGCTGACAAACACATACGCCCTGGTGGCCATCGGCGGATCCGAGACCTTCTACAGCGCCATCGAGGCGGAGCTGGCCGAGACCATACCGGTGGTGCACGCCAATGTGGGCGGCTGCCGGATCATCGGACGCCTCACCGTGGGCAACCGGAACGGGCTGCTGGTGCCCAACTCCACCACCGACGAGGAGCTGCAGCATCTGCGCAACAGCCTGCCCGATGCTGTCAAGATCCAGCGCGTGGAGGAGCGCCTCTCGGCGCTGGGCAACGTTATCGCCTGCAACGACTATGTGGCTTTGGTCCACCCCGATCTGGACAAGGAGACCGAGGAGATTATCGGCGATGTGCTGAAGGTCGAGGTCTTCCGGCAGACCATCGCGGACAACACGCTAGTGGGCTCGTACACCGTGCTGAGCAACCAGGGCGGCATGGTCCATCCCAAGACGAGCATACAGGACCAGGACGAGCTGTCGTCCCTGCTGCAGGTGCCCCTCGTCGCCGGCACAGTGAACCGGGGAAGCGAAGTCCTCGCCGCCGGCATGGTCGTCAACGACTGGCTCTCCTTCGTGGGCATGAACACAACGGCCACCGAGATCTCGGTGATCGAGAGCGTCTTCAAGCTGAACCAGGCCCAACCGGCCACGGTGACGACCAAGCTGCGAGCAGCCCTCATCGAGGACATGTCCTAGGCGAACTTATCCATCTTTTATACTTGATCTAAGGATTATCTGTTATCTTCTACACAATGTCAGCTAAGAAATACAACACACAAAATTAAAAGAAAGCCCCAGCAGCTGCAGCCATCTATTTTTAAAGGAGAATTGTTAGGTCTTTAACTTAAGCCCCTTGTAAGAAACTACCAAAATCGGGAGATCTTTTTCTATATTATTTGTATCTCATAAAGAAATTCTAAAATTTTGTATAAATATCCAGTTGTTTATACAACACACAAAATTAAAAGAAAGTCCCAGCAGCTGCAGCCATCTATTTTGAAGTGGAAATTGGTTAGGTTATAAGTTTAGGATCATCCAGAGGTCTTAAACTTAAGTTCATTATAAGAAACCCTACCTAAATCGGGAGATCTTAATCTAACTAAATGCGTATATTGATAAATTCATTGTTTTCATAGTAACTTGCAATATTATTCGTATCTCATAACTAAATTTTTGAGTTTTTTCTTCATATCCAGTTGTTTATTAATAGGATTTTCCCTCACAGTGATTATTAAGCGGATTTTGAGCTTCCAATTTATTCTCAAATACCCAGACATAAAGGAAAATTGTTAAGTTAGAGGTTTAGGTTCATTCAAAGGTCTTAAACTTAAACCCCTTATAAAAAAACATTACTAAAATCGGGAGATCTATATATGTTCAAGAACTTTTTATGCTTTCATAGTAACTTCTGCTATATTATTTGTATCTCATAAAGAAATTCTAGAATTTTGTATAAACATCCCCCCTCCCAGTTATTACTTAGCTGGTTTTGAGCTCCCAAATTATTGTCAAATACCCAGACATAACCGAGACCTTTAATGAAGCGAACCGACCGGTTGCAAAGTGTCGTATTTCACTTAATTAAAACTTCAAATTGCACAATCACGTGCACAGGGCCCAAGGTCGCCCCAGTTAATTCCCAGGCTCGTTGCCATTCGAATGCAATTAACTGGTCCTGTCAGTCAGTCAGCAACTGAAACGTATTGAAACTCGCCGCTCACGATGCACAATTCATGATTCACAGATCGCGGTCGAGGGGCGCCGGAGGAGGAGGCGGAAGCAGCGGCGGCAACAGCAGCTCCGGACCATCGACGTCGCGAAGGACGACGAGGAACAATGCGGCCACAGCTGCAGACCGGCCCAAGATCAACGAGGCGGACCTGGAGGGTAAATCACCGGAAGAGGTCGAGATGCTGAAGACAATGGGATTCTGCACGTTCGACACCACCAAAAACAGGAAGGTCGAGGGCAACGATGTCGGAGAAGTGCATGTAATCCTAAAGCGAAAGTACCGCCAGTACATGAATCGCAAGGGTGGCTTCAACAGGCCGCTCGATTTTGTGGCCTAGCAGTCCTTGGGCAGCAGCCATCTCCACATGCTCATCCCTGGCCCAACTAGTTTGCTACGCTTTTTTACTTGTCCGTGCCCAGTCCCAATCCCAATCCCAATTCCGATGGGCAATGGGCAATGGGCGGCGGACGAAGACCTGCAATTTTATGCAATAGACCGGTTTACGAAATTCAGCCAGCTTTTGGCCCCGTCAAAATTTCCACTCATCAAGCAAGTTCTGCAAGAGGACAGCCTCACCACACTCATACCTCAATTAGTTATTTAGTAGTTTAAGCCTGAAGTGCGCCTTTGTTATGGAGTTGGCCCCCCCAGGTTAATTTTACAACAAATATCTGGGGCTGAAAGCAATTCCAACCCCCTTCGGTTGGAGGACATGCTTTCAGCTGCAGTTGACAACGCACGACGATTGCTTTTTGAATATTTCAAAGTAATTAACAATTGTTTTTGTTGACATCTCGCCATTTTGTACGAATACGAATTAACTGAAGCCAGCCTGAAACCGCCTGAAACCGAAATTCACAACAGCTAAATTTTCAAACTCACATACAGACAATTACTTAAAGTATTTGAAAACACACCACAGCCCAAAACGAACTATCCCAATCCTTATCCAATTCCTTATCCCAATAACTACCCAACAAACTTCCTCCATACGCTGCAATAGTACAACTTTTACAACCAAACAATATATATCAAATATATATTTTATATATATAGAAAAAAATAATATACACACACACCACAAGTACCTTATCCCCCGAAAACCCCCCAGAATGAACCTTACAATAGCCATAGCAATTTGTTGAAAGAATAATTATTTGTTTAACAATCAAAATGTTGTAATTAATCCAGTTAATTCCGATTTAAATCACAAGTGCCAACAGATCAGGCAAACCAACGCTGAAGATGAATCACGTTTTTATAGAGATATTTGTATAATCATTTTGTACTCTTTTTATAAGATAGACATCAATATTTGTATGCCGCAACAAGCAAACTATTTTAAGCAACAGCTAACCACTTTTTTTTGCCTTTGGAAGACAATATGTATTTGAAAATTTTAACAATTTCGGCCAAACACCACACACCTTATAACAATTATTTGTAGTTACACCCATTACGAAATTGCAGGGATTTTTGTCTTATTTCATATTCTCTTACAATAAACTGATAATAAATTTGTAAAACCAAATATTACATTGACTCTTATTTATTAAAATTGAAGATGAATAAAATTTCCGAACTGAAAGTGGTATCGAGTTTTATTTTAAAGGAACCATTTATAAATCATTATAAACCATGAACCATTTCAATAAAATATGAAATTAAGTTAAAAATAAAATGACCGCAAAATAGATATTTTCCATTTAATTTTCAAACTCATTTTTTACACCATTTCCGAAATGTTACCCAATTAAGTGAAACACCACCCGCTTTATTTGTTTTTTGTTTATTTTGTAATACGAAAATTTAATACAATTTGCAATTTGATTGAAATACAATTACAAAGAAATGCTTAAGAGAAGATAGATGTGTAAGAAATCGATTTGAACACAAAATACAATGCTTGGCAAAAGAAAGTAAAAGTGTACGACTAAAGTTAAATTTAGTTATTGTTACGCTTGTTATCGCTTAAAGGATTATAATTTTGTTGTACATAATTAAGAAATACATGAGGTGCCGTTTGCTGGCTAGGATTAAGTGGGGGAAACAATCAGTTTTGTGCGCGAAGGCAGAGCAGAGTTAATCTGCTCGAATGATGCTTGGTAAGAGGTTGCGTTTCTCTCGATTCTGTGTGTTAGTCTTTTTGTTGCCGCTTCTGATCGCTAAGGCTGATGATCCACAGGGACTCGACCCGGCTGCACCTAATCGCCCTTGCGTGGCTTGCGCTTGCGCACCTGTTCCGTCTTCTCGGGCGCAGCATCACCGGCCTGCTTGGGCTCCGGCTTCTCCACCTTTTCCGGCTCGCTGTCGGCCTCCTTCTCCTGTGCGGCCAGATCGCCAGCCTGCTCCTCGCTGTCCTCCTCCTCCTCCTCGTCGTCCTCATCTTCCTCGGCCTCCTCGTCGCTCTCCCGCTGCTCATCCTCGTTCTCCTCAGCCTCGCCATCATCCTCGATCTCCTCGGTGGCCAGATCCTCCAGGCCCTCGGTCAGATTGTCCTGCGACTCGGAGAAGCTCTGGCGCTGTGATTTCTTTGGCGGGTAGACAAAGTCCACAAGGCACACGAGCAGCAGTCCCAGAGCGGCGCCCACAAAGATGGTGGCGATGGCGAAGAGGGCGTAGGAGCCCCACGTGGGCAGGCCGTACTCCTCCTGCAGCCGCCCGTTGAAGTCCTTAAAGAGTTTTTGCGTGTGCTATTAGTACATGACCACAACATACAAGACAACAGCAGAGAGTAATGAGTAATGGGCGGCAATCTTTGGGTCAGCGGATCAGCTCCGCTGATAAGCTTCCGCTTATGTCTCATGCAATGAACTGAGGTGATAAATGGGCATGGGTGAACGAACCTTGAGAGTGTGGGACAGCTTGAAGAAGTAGGACAGCACGGACATGTGGATGGTATCGGGCTTCTTCCAGGCGGACAGCGGTTCGATACTCTGCCACTGCTGCTTCTTCACAAAGTACAGGAGGGCATCGCCATCGCGGGCTCCACGATACTGCCGGAACTCGCCATCCTTGACGCTGGAAGGGATTTACATGGGTTAAGCTCTTATGTTGTGTAGAATTTAATGTCTCACTGGTAGATGGTGGGCAGGGCGGTCACAAAGAAGCGTCCGCTAAGCGAGGGCGAGGTGGTCACGTCGATCTTGGCCACCTGAACCTTAACATCCTTGGCCACGCGGGCAAATCGCTCCCAGGTGGGAGCAAGATTCTTGCAGGCCGGGCACCACGGAGCAAAGCTATAAGTACAGTGGAAGAATAGACACGTTTTAAACAGCTGCCAGGGGAATGAGTCATCGTGGCCACAAAGGAATGTCTGGCATTCCAGAGAAAGAGGAAAACCAGCTTGCCGGCTGAGAAAAGCCGGCGCACCACGCCCCTTTCTCGTTACGTCAGGAGCTGTGGGGTTCCACCTGGGTGGGTGGCTTGTAAGGCCCTCCTTTCGCACTCACAATTCGATCATCCACTCGCCCTGGAGCATCAGGTGCCAGTTGTCCTCGTCCAACTCGATTAACTTGCCACCTGGCTGTAATCCTGACTGCGCAGTCGCCGCCGACCGCGCTGTCGCCGCCAGCAGAAGCAGCGCCGCACATGACGCGGCCACAAAGAGCGATGTGCAATGCATGTGGGTGGTGTTTCCTTCGCCCGATGGGTGTCCTGAAACCTCTGACGTTCGGCTGCTACAATTTGCTAAATTAAACTAAAGTTTCCGTCCAATTCAGGGTCCAAAAAGCTACAAAAAACTGCGACGCCTGCTGGAAAATTGATAGAAACGAAACGCTGGTTCGATATCCAACAGGGATGGCAACCTGCTTTTTTTCCGCCAAATATCCGGCAGGGGTATTCGTGGAGATGAGGTAAAATGGCTAGATATCTAAATATTTGTAGTTCTATGTAGAAAAATCTTAATGAGCTAAATACATTTTCAAGAAATTTGTATTTTTTCTAATAGATCCTGGTAAATGCTTCCGTTTTTGTGGCTTGTTAAATTATCCCTGTTTTAAAACTATGTCTAGCTTTTATTAGACATTTTACATCTAGCTACTTTTAGCTACTAATCATGCACCACCCCCATTGCAATCGATAACTTCCAATCAGCGAGCAACAACAAAGAAAATAAAAGTTTATGAAAACACAACAAAATTGAACGATTTGGAAACTTATCTGTCCCAAAAGATGGCCCACAATTATCTGCAGCCCGTGCATGACCACTTCGACGATGTGAATAGATTCGATGACGTGGACGATGAGCTGTTCCTGCAGAACAAGCGAACGGGAGCACCCAAGATGCCGCAGCAGAGGAGCACCAATCCCTTCGAGATGGAGGACGATGACGACGAGGAGATAACCTCGTCGCCATCGGTGGCTGCCCAGCGACTGGCCTACGCGGAGAAACGGAGGGCCATCGAGCAGCGAACTCTGGACTCCACCAACAAGAGCTTGGGTAACCATGGGGGTCAATTGCCAGCCAATTAAGGGGCGTTATCTAAACATGTACCCCATTGAAAACCCACAGGTCTGCTCTACGAAACCCAGGAGGTGGGCAAGGCCACTGCTGTGGAACTGGCCAAGCAGCGGGAGCAGCTGGAAAAGACGTCGCACCAGCTGGACGAGATCAACTCCACGCTGCGCTTCAGCCAGCGTCATCTGACTGGCCTGAAAAGTGTCTTTGGCGGCCTGAAGAACTACCTCTCCGGCAACCGGGATCAGCCCTCCACTGCCGCCGGTTCGCCCACGGCCAGTCAGTCGTCCCAGGAGGCCAATAGCAACATTGATATGGGCGGAGCTTATGGAGGAGCTAGCCCTCCGGCTCCACTTTCACCAGCGGATCGCTACGACAGCCATCCAGTTAGCCAGCTGCGTGGCGATCCCAGCAGCACCTATCAGCCCCAGCGGCAGGCGGCCAATCCCTTCCAGGCCCAGATAGACGCCAATCTGGAGGAGATGTGCAGCAATCTGTCGGTGCTCAAGATGCTGGCCACCGATCTGGGCGGCGAAATCGAGTCGCAGAACGAGCTGCTCGATAATATGAACTACAAAATCGAGGATGTCGACTTGAAGATCCACAAGCAGAACAAGGATATGAGCAAGCTGCTGAAGAAGTGAGGGGCGGAGTCGTCGATACCATTATTTGTTTACAGCATCCCTAGAATAGCCCCTTTGAACATATATATAAATCATAGTCATACCATATCGCAAGATGAGCACCACACAAGGCCATTACGAATGCATTCCTCATTATGTTTCCTAGTTTTTTATTGTTACACACACCAAACGAAAATTCTCTCGGAGTGCTTGTAGTTGGAGAGCGATAAGTGTTCAGTTTTGAATAAAAATTCATATAAAACGGAATAGCTGTCTTGCGGGTAGGGTAATTTGTTTTCTAATGGTCTCGGATACACACAGAACTTCTCTGTTATCTTGGTTTCGAATACAGAATTTCTTAAGTACTTGAAAAAAAGGAATTATTCATTTCGCGGTTTCTATAATTTCTGGAATTTTCAGTCTATTAAGATGGCAGACGACCAATTTGATGACGTGGAAAGGGTGAAGGACGCGGATGATGGCCTATTGCAGCAGATCAAGGAAACTGAAGAATCTACGATATCGCAGCAGGGAAGCAGCAATCCAATTGAAATGCAGGACGAGATAACTTCGAAGCCCTCGGTTGCTGCCCAACTAGTGGCTTTTGCAGAAGAAAAGAGGGACATCGAACAGCGAACTCTTGAATCCACTAACAGGAGCTTGGGTAAATTACGAGTCCAAAATAGAGACATAAAATTAATGTATCCTTTAAAACCTGAAGGTCTGCTCTATGAAAGCCAGGAATTGGGCATGGCCACCGCTGTGGAGCTGTCCAAGCAGCGGGAACAGGTCGAGAATGTTACGCATCAACTGGACGAGATGGACTCCAAGCTGCGCATCAACAAAAAACGAATAAATCGCCTAAAAAGCGTATTTGGCTCCGTGAAGAACTTTCTCTCCGGTAGCAAGAAAAAGCAATTATGTGTTGCTGTTTTGCGACCAGTTAGAAGAGCCTCACAAGATTCCGATATCAACATTGATATGGAAGATAGCCCGTCGTGTAGGTTTTCACCATCGGAGTTCAACGACAATCATTCAGTGAGTCAGCAGAGTGACGATTCTAACAATGGTCAGAAGGCAGATCCTCTCGAGACTCAGATTAAAGCCAATCTGGAGGAAATGAGTACCAATGTGTCGGTGCTCAAGAAGATGGCCACCGATCTGGGTGGCGAAATTGAGTCGCAGAACGAGCTGCTGGATAATACGAAGAACAAAATGGACGATATTGACTTGCAGATCGAACAGCAGACCCAAGAATTGAGCAAGCTGCTAAATAAATGATTGGGGGAAATGCCAATTTATATTCGAATATTTAAAACATTGTCATAATCATAGCATTTCTCATTATGTTTCCCAGTTTTTATTATTCTCCGATTTGATTAACAAACGACTTCTTTGTTATCTTGGCTGCTGACGCAGCATTTGTCAAATACAAATGAATGTATATTTTAAAAGATATTATGACTCATGTCGCTTCTATATGCTTTTTTTGGGTTTTTCACTTCACAGGGTTTGGAATACAGATATTAACTTATTTAAAAAAGAACTAAATCAATGGGAGTTTTTAATTAGAATGTTGTTTTAAAAAAAGTAAAGTACTTTTAGTACGTTATCATATTATAAATGTTATTTATTTGAAATGGCGAAGGTAACAGTATTAAAAGAATCTTTATTTTGAATTTGATAACTACAAATGACAGCTACTTATCGCTGTTGCTAACCTATCGAAAAATCGAAAGCCAAAAGAGCCATCTCTAGAAAGCTCCTGTTCTTTCCAGCACTGCTGAAAAATTCCAAAAGAAAAGCGCCATTTCAGCGATTTTCGGTTAACGCACAATTCATAAACAATACTCGTTTTCTGTGAACTATGGAGGAGTCCTACCATCCCTTTGGCACCCAAATGCTCAAGGAGCCCTTCACCTATTCGTGAGTACCGAGATCGAGATCGAGATCTCCCTGCGACCGTTAGCACGTGGCCTAATCCATGATTTGGCGACTCCTGCAGCGAGCTCGTGGACAAGGGCGTTGAGTTCGAGGTGGACATGGGGCAGCGGAGCAATGGCAGCCATGAATTGGGCCTGGAGAGCGACAGCGACTACGAGGATGCCGAGGATGTGGACAACGAGGCACTGCGTTCACCGTGGACGCAGTCCTTCGACGAGCTGCGTGTCCTGATGAACAGGATCGACGACTACATGTACAAGCGGATCACCCGCGAGGGTCACGTGGAGCGGGAAGTGGTGCCCGAGAAGGCCAGGGTGTCGGTGCGCTACAGCTTCTACTGGGAGGGCAGTGGCGCCCCCTTCGACTCCTCCATGCTGCGCGGCACCAAGTTCGAGTTCGAGACTGGCCAGAAAATGGTGATCGTGGGCCTGGAGTCGGCGGTGCGCACCATGCGTCCCTACGAGCAGGCCGAGTTCATCATCTCCTACAAGCTGCTATTCGGGGAACTGGGCTGTCCGCCGAGGATCAAGCCCAAGGCGGACGGGCTGCTGAAGGTGGAGGTCATTGACTATTCGCTGATAGGCGATGCGGAGGCCATCGATGGGATCGCCAAGGAGGACCGCGACAAGTTCTGTGTGGTCTATCCAAAGGCGCAGGACATGCACCTGCACGGCAAGGATTGCGTGAAGCGCGGGCGCTATCGCGATGCGGCGACATCCTTTGAACGAGCCGTCAACTCCCTCAACTACTGTCGAATGGGCAATGACGAGGAGGAGCGCAGGCAAACCGAACTGTTGATTACCCTGAATGTAGGTATCTTATTAAAGCTATTAACTATTAAGCTAAACATTTTATTTCTTTCCAGCAAAACCTGATGATCGTCTACAACAAGCTGAACAAGCCGCAGCGCTCCTGCATCATGATGAAAGCCCTTCGTCGCCTGACTCTAAACAATCCATCCTGCAAGGCCCTCTTTCTGGAGGGACGCGCCCTGGCTGCTTTGGGCGAATACGACCGGGCTCGAGATGTCTTCCTGCAGGCTCAGGCAAAGCAGCCGGAGAACAAGGAGATCAGCGATGAGATCATCAGCATGAATAAGAGAATCAGCAAGTACAAGGAGGCCAGTCGTGAACTTTGGTCGCGGGCCTTTGCGGCAAAGAAGCCAGAGTCAAGTGGTCCAAAAACGGCAGCTCAGCAGGAGAAGGAAGCCAAGGAACAGCGGTTCAAGGACGAAATCGAAGAATTGATCAACGAGTTCGAGAGCTCTGACGAGAAATCCATGAATTTTTCCCGTAAAATGTTTTCGGACGCGCAGTTTGAAACGATTTGTAATCTGGTCAAAGATCACAATATGAAGCTGACTTTGTCGCCCATTCACGAGGATGTCTTGACTTTGTCGAAGCTGGAAGTCAAGTCAGCTTAAAATTACTGAAGAAATCAGTATTTCATATTGAAGTTTGTATTTCATAACACATTGCAAAGAAATCAAAACATTCCATGAAGGTAAATTAGACCAAGTTAATGAATAACTATAACTTTTGTTGGCTGTCACCAATCTGGAGCCATTTAAATCTTCTTAAAAGAAAGACTATTCTCACAGGTAGATTTTTATTAAAAAACCAAAGCGATATAAGGCTATGTTCTTCCTTAAATATTTTTAGTTATTACCTACAATAAACGTACATTTTGTACGGCAATAAACACAATTCTTAGTTTCCTTAGTTTCCACTTTTCAGATCCAATTCCTTGGCCAACTGACGATGCAGGCACTCCAAGCACGCACATCCTTTGTAATGTTTGAATGTGGGCTCCAGGATATGAACATCCTGCATCTCAATGCTGTTTGAGTCGTATCTGGTAAACGTTTCCGATTTCACGAACTTGCAGCACACGCATACACAAACTAAAATACCTAAGGGTATTAAGAATTAAATATAAATATAAATTAAATATAAAATTCAAGAAGTAGCCGAAATTTTTACATAGTGTGATTAACCATAGGACGAGCATCAGGAGCGGGCAGAAATAACTGCTGACCATGGGCCATTCGCCTTTATTGCTTGTGTTTCCGGCAAAAATACGCCTAACATTTTGCATAAAAGTTTCTGAATTGGATAATACATCCACCATTGCTCTAAAAAATACGATTTTGACTTAAAGCGAAATTAATTATAGTGAACTGGCGCTTTTAATGCTCATCAAACGATTTTAGTTAATCAACTGTCGATGGTTTTAAGTCCATTACTTATTCAGAGCTTCATATATTCCAAACCGCAAGAGATAAATAAACAGTTGTGTCCCCTAAAAGTTGTAAGTTGAGGTAAATGTGTTTTTACAACCACGTAACGACTACCATTTCTATTAATACTATTATTAAAAATCACGAGACTCACTTCCCTTTTCCCATCTTAATTAATAGAAGCCAGACTTTAGTTCATATTTATTTAGTTTTCAATTTGCACAGAATCCATTTCTAACCACCGTGCACCATTTGTAGCCTTCTAATCCTTTTGCACTTGATTTATAAAGGAGACTTCCCAGAAAAATCAAAATAGTATAACTTTTGAACAGCATTTTGTAGCGTTGATGTTCTGTTTGGAGTAATAATTAAAAATGATTAATGTAACTTTTGATTTTTTAAGTAATACACACCTTTGCAAATTAATTTTAACCGGTTTAAATTTATAATCAATTTTAACAGTGGCTAATCGACTCCTGCTTTAATAGACGTTACAAATTGGAAAGCAAATATTACAATGTACTTTTATAAATTAAAAAAAAAAAAAAATGTAAAAAAATAATGATACGGAGGGGATTTGAACCCACACTCTTATGCTTTGTAGTCACACGCCTTACCCCCTGCACCACGGTGCCAGCGCGCTGCGGCTAAATATAACCCGACTTGAATATGGTAGAGAATTCGGTTCTTTGGAATAGGGGGTTGTTGCTTGAAATGAAATTTGAGCAAGACATCAGCGAGTGCGTCCGTGGCGTTCTGCGTTGAGAGACGCGTCGTGTACGAGTTCTCAAACACTTATATGTAAAAAATGCCCCTCTATTTGGCCGGTTTAATTCATTTATAGTTAATACCGTTTATGCATGAGGAGAAGGTAGAGTGAGGAATGGTGGGGATTACGCCTTCGGTGCTCGAATCGGTCTTAAATCCGCGAGATAACTATCATCCTTGTTTCCCTCCACACTTTTTTTATAAAACTATACCTTTTTTTTGTTAAAACCCATAAATATTTATTCACGAATATTGGTTTTCCTTGCTTAATTTTACATTTTAACATTATTTTTTATGATTACTCGTTTAGTTATTGGCATCTGTGGAATATTTGCTTACACGATTAATTTGATATAACATATATTTTTGATTACCAGAACAGCAAAAATGGTATACATCTATTTTAATAAGATATATTGTATAGTTAGCCTCCGGTTTTTGCTTTTTAATTTTGTTCGACGAAATGGGCTGTGACTGTTTGATTTAGCATAGCTCCGATAAATTACTGTGCAGCGATTCAATTCCATCTGAAAATAACTTTTCTGATTACATAACCCAGCAAAGAACTTCTGATTCTTTGAATTCTTTGCAACAGAAAAAGGATTCTCACTGAATATGTAATTTGCAGGAAAACTATAAATGTTTTCCGTTTCGACTGAAAGCATTGCTTAAATTATGACTTCGGTTATCTACTCTTAATTATTTTTTCGCTTAAAATGCATACATTGAATAGATTTCCTGCTCTTTATACTTTATTGGTGATCATGCAGCTGGTGGGTTTTCCGGTTGATGGGCTTAATTTTGGACTATATACTCGTTTTCGGTTTACAGGGATATGAATTGCAATTGTTTGATTACTTGCTTAGTTATTTGGATTTCTATTCAAACATTTTGATCTATTCCGTTAGCATTCCAAAGTTTCATATAAAATTTGAAGCTCCTCTGTTCAATGTTTAAAGTAAACGGTTCTTATCTAATTATTTTTAATGCCCATTGAATAATTTGTTATATTTTAAAATTAAAAATATCGTGTCTGAATTGACAGTTTAAGTTTCTGTGTATTCACTTGCGACTTAAGTTAAATTTGAGCAAATTGCGGCATTACATGTGTTTTTATTCATATCTTTTCGAACAGCCGGTACGTAATTCCCTATCAATATTTATTTGATAATTCTGCTTAGTTTACGTTTTCATTTTCATTTTCATTTTACAGGTACACATCCAGTTTAACTAACAAACATGCAATATTCATGGCATTTTTTATTATTTTGTACACTTAACAAATTAAATTCCGGAAAATTTGAAAAATTCTTTAATGAATATTATTCATTGAATAAAGTTTTATAACATTTTGTACTCCTTTTGTATAGTTTATGTACACTTTTTCTTTAGTAAGAGAACTTTTAAAAACTAAATTTCCCGGCAATTAATCTGTTGAGTTCAGATATCGTTATTTGTTTGATTTAGGTTTCTAGGGTCTAGGTACATATGTATGTATTTAGGCTTGTGTCACAGCTACTGCGCTAAACAATCAACAACAACAAACTCAAATTACAACAATTTCAATTCGCATATTAATATATATTCCTGTTTCCAATTTTTCACTTACGTCTAAAGTATGTTTGACACAAATTGAAAATTACATTGAGCCGGAGCAAATAATTTATCACACATTTTCATGGGTTGAATTAAAAGTTGGGGCTTTCATTGAATGCCCCTAAATTTGTTATAATATAATATCAAAATAAACAGAAAAGCAAAACTAGTAACGCATTTTCTTCAGATTAAATCGCTTCTGAATAAGTGATGTCTTTAATTATCCCAACTAACTACAGGTACAAACACATATAAATATTTACGAATATTATATTTGTTTCTATTCTTGTATATTTTAATATATTTATATAATTTATTTTCAACATGAATACACAACAATGGTTATATAAATTCTAGAAATGTACTTGTAATTATTGTTTTTTTCTGGTTTTCTTGTGAGCATTTTTTCTCCTTATTTGGCTTAGTTTCAATCTACTCCACATACATAAAACACATCTAAATACGTTGCCTTAACTATACAAATGCACACAAATAGGGATTTGATGCAACTTGATTAACATTTAGGTACATGAGTCTCTCGTTAGCACAGAAAACATAGAGTACGGTGAGCACATAGATACATTTTACATTTACAGATTGGGGTTTGCGTTTTCCGGGTGATGTATACTGGCTCTATAAACAAATGTACGCACTTATAAAACGGAAAAATACCTCCGCTCTCCGGTGTTCTTGCCCTCCAAAGTAGTCTTAAGAATATTTGCAGTAAAAAAACCAATCAAATGATCTGTCATTTGTATAAATTGATTAGTTGTAACCTTTGTATATTTGTATATAAATTTATATATTTTTAAAACTCAACGTTTTCCATTGCACTTTCAACATTGCTCTCGAATTACTTGGCGCCAAATCGAATGGGCCTCCAAGGGGATATACACATAAAACTAAACAAACACCAGGAATCCTGTCCTAAATCCTACGTTAACTTGTTCGGTAATTACAATCGAGTCTTTCCGCCATCATTTGAAATAAGGTACTAAGGAACAGCTATCCCACAGTGATGACTGATAAATAGGTACTTTCGCATAGGAAACATGAAGGTTCGATCTCCCATCTCTCTCTCGCGCCCTGACAATCCAAATTAGGTATCTATAAAATATTTGATTTTAGCTTGTGTCCGTTAACATAATTGCCTAATTAAACCCCTTACATTTACAGTTTAAGTGGGTGGCTTAGCTCGTTAGATACACATACATATACTTATAAAAATAGTTTTCGATATTGGGAACAACGCGTTGACCCTTTCTCCTTTGACCTAAATAGATCCTACATGGGGTGGGATCCTAGGTCTTATTACTTCTTAGTTGCTGTTGCTGATGCATTGCCTTTCGTTTTGGCCTGGCTGCCCGATGTTGCTGCCTTCTTGCTGCTGCTGCTTCCTGTTGCTGTTGCAGTCGCTCCTGGTTTTGTAGATGTTGCAGCCTTAGTGGGGCTGGTTGAGCCTGGCTTAATGGCTTTCACTGTTGACTTTGTAGGGCTGGTATCGCTTGGTTTTGTTTTGCCACCTTTCGCCGACTTTGCTGACATGGTGCTGCTGGCCGCGCCCTTTGCGGTCGATGGATTATCTGCCGATGTTGCTACCTTGCCACTGGTCGAAGTGGTGTGTTCGATTGGCTTTGTGTTCGAGGCAGTTTTAGCAGATGTTGCAGTGGCCGCCTGCGTCTTTGATGCTGCTGCTGCTGCCTGCTTTTGGTTAACTGCTGGCTGTCCAATTGCTGTGATATTTATTGCTGCTGTCGAGCCTCCTGCACTCGGTGTGACTTTGCCGTTTGTCACAGCAACACTAACTGTTGCTGTTGTCCCAGTGGCGGTTGCTGGTTGTTTGCCATCCGACTTAAAAGTGGATAAAGGAGCCGTTGGCTTGCTGCCAGAGTCAATATTTGCCTTCGTCACCGATGCCGTTGTAGACTTGGCTGGCTGGGCAGCAGCAACTGGTGTGATTTTTACTGCTTGTGTTATTTTTACGGGAGCAATATTTGCGGTTGTCGCGTCTTTGGTTGCAGCTGCCACACCAACAGCTGATGATATTGTCGTTTTGAGTGGAGCCTTAAGGGGAGCGGTAACATTTGAGGCTGCAGCAACACTTGTTGATATTGTCGTTTTGAGTGGAACTGATTTATCCATTTGCGAAACTTTAGCTGGAGCTCCTGGAGTGGTTTTTAAACCAGCAACTGTTGCTGTTGTAAGTGCAACATTAGCTGGTGGCGTTGTTTTGATGGCAGCAACAGTACTTGATGATATTGTCGTATTAAGTGGAGTCTTGACAGCAGCTATTGTTGTTTTTCCATTCGTCGCAGCAGCAGAAACTGTTGCTCCTAAAGTTGTTGGTGCCACACTGACTGGTGACGATGATTTGATGACAACAGTCGTGTTGCTAGTTGCCGGCGTACCTGCAATAGTTGTTGCTACTATCGCCGAATTGACCTTCATCGGATTCTTTTCCCCGCCGCCCGCAAAGGTGGACATTGTGGTGCACTCACGTCCGCTGTTCTGGGTTCCTGCAGCCAGGACTTTTGTGGTGGCCGATTTGTTATCCTTTTCAGCCGGAATAAGCGGCTGCTTGCTGGGACTAATTTCGGTTGTTGGCGACTTGTGAGTGCCACCGTTCTTGGCACTTGTCTGCAGATTGCTGCTGCTGCCCTGTTTGCCCATTGTTTTGGCATTAATCGGTCTTGGCTTGCCCACAGTTGCCAGTGGCAGGCACTCGACATCCACATCCACGTCCAGGGTCAATTGTTTGTCCTTCTTGTGCTTCGGTGAGGCATCGGCCTCGATGAGGATCTTGGTGTTGGTCACCCCATCGTAATTCTGGCTCTGGTAACGCTCGGCATGCAGATTGACGCAGGGTCTTCCAGCCGGTCCCCACTCGGCGGTGGGCTGCAGCAGGTGCTTGATGCGCTCCCGGAAGCTGAGGTTCTTAGGCGCCCGCCAGATCTCCTGGAAGGCCACCAAAAATATTACCAGCACGGGCAGCAGACCCACGATCCAGCCCACGGCATCCGCCCACATGGGATAGACATAGTGGCCGTACTTGGCCGGCTTGTATTCCACCCAGTTGAAGAACAGAATGAACTGAAAAATATTAAATACAGTTAATAAAAGCTATATAAAACCCATAAATTAGAATGAAAACTCACCAGGAGGGTGGCTGGGGTGATATAGCGCCACATGATGCTCCAGAAAAAGTTCCAGAACCACGACCGCTTGCCAATCATGCCCTGAATGTCATTCAGGAACCGCTGAGATCCATAAATCCAGGCAATTAGAATGCACTCTGAGATGGCGATCAGCAGAACCGACCAATTGGCGGCATATTTGTCCATCAGTTGCAACCAGTACATGCCGGCCTAAGGGATAAGGGATAATATTTAGTGCCTTAGCCAGATTAGATCTCAGAAATACCCACATTAGTGGTGAAGCCCAGGCCGCCGATGTAGCCGAAAATGGCTACCGAGAGGACCACCCAGATCTTGTACTGCCTCAGGTTGGGGAACCGGTCCAAAATGGCCGTGGTCACCGTCTCCATCAGGGCAAACTGCGAGTCCAGTCCTAAGGTCAGGAGCATCACGAAGAACAGAACGGCCCACACGGGCGAGACGGGCAGTCGGGTGACCACCTCCGGATAGACAATAAAGGCCAGACCGGCGCCCTGGTCCACTACCTTCTCCACATCGACGTTCAGTTCGTGGGCCAGGAAGCCAATGATGGAGAAGATCACCAGGCCGGCGAAGAACGAGGTGGCTATGTTGCAGAAGGCCACGATGAGAGAGTCCCTTTAAGAAGATTTTGGCAAGTAAGTCTCTTGTTTTACTGGCTTTCAAAAGATTTATTAATTACTAAAGACTTCTAAACACTTGTAAGCTGATTTCAAATTCTATTGTCTGAGTTTTGCAAGCTAAAAATCCTATTTTCATCACTTTCAGAAACCCACCTGAATAATCTACTTCACTTACTTGTAGCAATTGTTGGAGAATTTGTTGTAGGACGAGAGCGTGATTAAACCTCCCCAGGCCGGGCTCAGTGCAAAGAATATCTGCACCGCAGCATCGCCCCAAACCTGGAAGACAAGAAATTAAGGCCATGTTCTATGGGCAAAAGTTCAGGAGGCAACACCTACCTGGGCATTGGCCAGCTGCTTCCAATCGGGCGTCAGATAGAAGAGAATTCCCGTGCTGGCACCCGGCAGTGTGACACCTCGCACAAAGAGTATTACCAGGACGACGTAGGGAAAGAGGGCCGTGAAGTAGACCACCTTGCCGGAGGACTGGACTCCCTTGCACAGGCAGAGGAACACAATCGCCCAGGCCAGGAAAAGGCAGGCAGCCAGTGACAGCTTAATGCTGCCCGTCTCCTCGATGCCCTTGGACAGTCCGAGCACAAAGTTGCTGCAAAACCAAAGTTCAAATCGAAAATGAGGCTTACAAGAGCAGAGGCAGTGCATATGGATAAAAAAACTAAATACCAGAGTTTAAACTTGAACAGACTTTAAAATAAGTAAGGCCTTACAATATAAAGGTGAACATTTTAAAGAAAATAAAGTCGTTGTATTTAGAGCTTAAACAAATTACATTGTTCAGATAGTATTTGTTAATATTTCAGACATTTATAAAAAGTCCATCAATAGTTACTACTATTATCTCTGCTTGTTTACTATGATTAAGTTTTTATTTTAATTTCATGTTTTCGCAAAGAATTTTTGATTAAACCATAATAAGTATATCACTATTTTGTTCTTTTATTGAGTTTTTGGTACCATGATATTTTGATAATCGACCAAGAAAGTTCCAAATCCTTTTGTTTGTTATCAAAATATAATATAACTCCCAAAGGTTAAAAAATTACAATTTTATGGATTATTCAATCCTAATCCAATCCAATTCTAGATTCCTAACCAGTTTTTATAGAACAAATCGAAAAGTGCAGAGTAATAATAATAATAAAATTAAGATACATATATGCTCCAAAATAGATACCCACTTGAAGTACTCCTCGGCGGGTGGCCGCTTCAGGGCGACGAGGGCCAATGCCGTGATGTTGTTCTCCGCCGCGGAGGTGGCATTGTGGCAGGTGCGAAGGTAGTAGGTGCCATTGGTGGCCTCGCACTGATCCGCCTGGGCGTACGAGAAGCAATCTGGAAGAGAGACTTTGGCTGTCAGCAAGTTGGATCTAGACTGCTACCCCCACTTCCGCTCAATTATGCATAAAAGGCCAAAGAGCATTTTAATATTTATGAACTATTTGTCGGTCGGGCTGTGTAACTTTATTTTCTCCGCATCCGGCAACATAATTAAAAGGACAAAGTAGCAAATCAGGAGGAGAGCACAAAAGGGGCGGCTCTGGCAAACATAAAAAGGGGTCTGCGAAAGTCCATTGGCCAAAAGGGTTGCATAAAAGGTTCTCGAAACTTGTAACTTTTGCTGAGTTGACGGGGAAGGTGGGTGAAAGGTCAATACCAGAGCAATCTGTCTTGGGTTTCTCTTTTAGTAGGGATATTCTTTTACGCTTATAAAGTACATTTCAAGAGCAATTCGGTTTGCTCTGCCCTAATGAGACCCCAGCTTTAACTAAGTGTGTTTTCCTGGAAACTTGCAATAATCGCTCCTCGCGACAAACTGTGGTTACCTGAATTGGTCCGTTTATAAAGTAAATTTCTATGTGCTCTTCCCTAATGAGACCTCAACTTTAACTAAGACCTTATGTTTTCCTAGAAGTCAGCGATAAACTGTGGTTACCTTAATTTGTTCGTTTATAAAGCACATTTCGATGTACTCCTCCCTTAATGAGACCCCAACTGGACCTTATGTTTTCCTGGGAAATCGACAACAACCGTTCCTTGTAGCCAACCAAAACTGTGTTTACCTGAATTTGCCATCAAGGTCAGAGCCAGTTCCGCAATTTCCGTCGAAATTTGCAGATCTGTCTATGACATTTGACTTATGTGTGCTGGGAGTCAGGAAAAAAGTTAGTGAGTGGCTGGGAGACTGTGTCACCGCCAACGTTTTTCACCCAAATAACCGCAAAATGACTAACTGACAGTTGAGTTGAGCTTGCATGAGGATGGGTAAGTGAAAAAAGGACTTTGCCATTGGCAGCACTCAATTATGCTAGAATTCAATGGGCTTTAAAAACATTTTCCTACCCCAATCAACGCTTGTTTATCAGTTTAACTCACCCCAAGTGAAATCCGAATAAAATCACCGTAATTATAGATGAAACTCTCTGCCAGAATTAAGGTTAAATTTCGAGCAGCACCACACGCATTTATCAGAGCAATTCATCAGCTTCATTTTTCGACGGGCAAATAAATTTGAGAACAATTTCGTGTGGCTGCCGGTCGGTTGATGGTTTTGCAAAAAAACTTCAAAGTGTTTACACGCCGTTTAATTTGCCTGTCTGCCTCTGTTTGTATTGCAATTAATTTGATTACACAAACGCACACACAGTGCGTATGTGAATCGTATGAAATGAGTTTTATTTGAAAAAGAAACGAGGACTGCCTAACAAATTCGGGCGGTCTACACATTCAAAGTAAATCCTGGCGAGTGAGAGGGAGTGTGTGTTGTGTATCCTGGTTGGAAAAGGATACACACGCCCCGACTTTCTTATCCAATTTGAGTGGCCTTAAATTTTGTGACCTTTAAGTTTGAGGGCTACTTTTGATGGAACTCGAGAACTTCAGTAATTAAAATACTTATCCTCGGACAATTATCGTGAAAGAAAGCTCATCTACGTTATTAGCCACCATAAATGTCTGGACAAATATTTACTGAAAAAATATAAACACACGAGTAAGTGAAAAGCCAAACAAAGTGCGACATTCAATCCATATCCATGGACAAACAGAGTTAAACACATTTTAATCGTGACACTAAAAGTAAACATTTGTCATCTGAAACAGACGAGGACAAAGGCGGCCAACGAGGTCAGGATGCTGCCAGCTTCGAAAGGCGAATCGAAAAGTGTCAATAAATAAAATCCTTAAGAAATTGCTTGTCTGCCTCTCGCCGTCTCTTTCACTCTCTCTTCCTCTAATACTATATACATAATATTTTCCCCAACCGTACTCAACTTTCCCTCGCTTTGTATCCCGAGAGCTTAGGGAAAAGCCTGGCCCAAGGTTGAATGTCCCACAGCCAACGATTGAGTGTCAAAAACAGTTAAGACATAATTGTTTGTCATTTTAACAATTCCAAGCTGCCGTGTTCGCTACCCAGAAGGTGAAATTTGAGAAACAGACGCGACGGGGGCTTCACAATTTTCTCAATAGCATCCATTATCGATTTCAGGGCTCCCACAAAAATAGCGGAAATGGCATCCAACCTGCGACCTCTGCCTAAGTCTGATTTAATTTCCAAGTCCCTGGCGAAGACGGTGGCTTACCTTGCCTTCCTCTCGCATGAAATCATGGGTATGTAATATGGGGGCAGAAAGGGAGGCGTTGTAAAAGCTTACTTACTAAAATCATATTGAAATAAAATCTCAGGGAAATTTAAAATAGTAGAATATGAATGACTTAGGATTCATGCGAAACTCTGAATATGATATCGTGGGGGGTTTCGCTTCTTTATCTCATGCAAAACTTTCAATGGCATTACACGATGGTCCTTGTTCCATCTAATACACACCCAGTCACTTGAGAATGTGTGTGCGTGAGTGGGCATAGTATATTGCATGTGTTGATGTCCTGACAGTGCTGTTAAGTTGCCAGCCATAAAGTAAGCTAAGAAAATATATGTAAGTAATAAAAAGCCGATCAAAGAATAAGTAAGAAGTTGTATTCCGCAGTTTTAAAGATAGGCCTAGTTTTTAAATTCCCTAAAAATATTTTCAAAAAATATACCTCCTTAAGATAATCATTCTAAGATAACTAAGAATATTTGTGTATTCGGTTTAATATTAGTTCCAACACTTGACCATTTAAGTGACTTTTTCTCGGTCGTATATTAAATTTAATATAGGCTTTGAACTTTGAAAGGGTAGTGAAATACAGAGCTTAAAGCGATTTTTAAATTTAACATGCAGAAGTTAAAAACGGCCCTAAGAAATTTAATTTATGCTGAATGCCGCCCAAAAATGTGTAAAATAAATGGCTGCCATCATTTCTGACCTACATGAAAACTTTTCCACGCTTATCCGGCCAAGAATGAAAATCCACCCGTCGTCTATTGCCAGAATCCGCAAGAGTCGGCGTTCAATGCTCGTTAAAGATTTATGTGTTTCGCGTGGCGGAACGTTTTAAAGTGTCTGTGTGTCTGTTTCCGGACAAGGAAGTCAAAAGCAGCAGAGGAAACGCCTTCCCGGGCACTCATAGGCGAGTCCTTATGAGAACACACAAACGCACAGGAGCTCTCACCTTACAATGTCAAACGAGGCACAAAAACAATTGCCTACTTCAAGGCGCCTAGGATTCCTCCATGCGTTATTGTTCCGCTCCTCCATCTTGTTTATTATTATAATTCTCAGCGAAAGTTTGTTCATACTTTTTATTGTTTGCGTGTGCGTGAAGGTTGGCAGAGAATGTGAATTTTGATGTGCCTCAGGGCCAAATGAATGATGTACTTTTGATCCCCCTGGAATTAGGTTAACTTTAACTATTCGGATATTTCAGAAGCGAACATGTAGAGTTTTTTATTTAAATTTGTTTGCAATGATTTGCAAGTTTCCCTGTAACTTTCCCTGGAAAGCTGTGTGTTTATCTTTGCTTTGGTCCCTGAATCAATTGTCTCCAGGGTCTGCTGGTTACACAACCATTTTCCCCGCCCACTATCTTGCCATTTTCTTAGCCATGTGTTTTCCCAACCGAGCCACGTGCCGCCGATGGACAAAAACAAAAACAAAGCAGGGAGAAAAAAAGAGCAAAATAAAATTCCACTTTTGACAGCTTGCAATTTGCTTAATTTATTACCCGAAAAACGTAACAAAAGATAAGAATCTGGCATCCACTGTCCCCAACTGTAGGTATTTTTTTGCCCTGAGTGTTTTGGCCTATTAATTAATTGGAGCCATCATATTATATACATATTTGTGTCCCCGGGGGATAGACTCACACTTTGTGCTCCAAGCGGGTTCGCAATTCTGCCACGGAAGCACCGGGGCAAACGAGGCGAACATGTAGAAGATGGTCCAGGCGATGATCAGGTTGTAGTAGAGCATCACTATGGCGGATACCAGGATCATGCCGGTTCCCAGTCCTCTGAAGAGCGGGCAGAACCGGCGATAAACGGCCACGGGACCCAGGGCAGCATATTGGCCGAAGGAAAGTTCCATAAACATAAGCGGAAGTCCGGCAATCACCAGCATTATGGTGAAGGGGATGAGAAAGGCTCCTGAAAGGGTTTGTATTTGCATAAAAATATAAATTAGTGTAGGAAAAATAAAATAAACGATATTTCTTAGGATCATATTATATTTGATTTTTAAAATCACTTATAAAGATGCCTAAAAATATGCAGCAATTATTTTAAAACATGAAATATGCTTACTAAGATAAATTTTAAGTATTGTGATATTTTAAATAGCATATTTTTCACTCTAGATAAATATTATTTTATTAACTGTCAGGCTACCAACCTCCTCCGTTGTTGTAGCACAGGTAGGGAAAGCGCCACACATTTCCCAGGCCCACTGAATATCCCAGAAGAGATAGTAGGAAGTCGAAGCGACCCGTCCAGGTGCCACGTTCATGCTCCGATTCTCCAGCACCGCCGGCTCCTTGTCCCGATGCATCCAGTTGAATTAGTGCGGTTCCGGAGGCACAGCCAGTGATTGCCGTCGAGGGACAGACGACGCCTCCTCCTCCACCTCCACCGCCAGCTCCAGATTTACTGCTCTGGCCCATTTTGGTGGCAGTTCTGTGGAAAATGCAAATATTCAAATTTATAAGATAGTTCTTACAGGTGACAACCATTTGGCCAACTGCCAATTTTCACAGCTGGCCAAGAGCTTTTAATTAATGCTATGTAGCATACTGATGGATTATATTGACCTCGATGCCGGCTAAATGGAAACAATAAGGAAAGGTCAAGTGACAAAATCTGCATTTATATTAAATAGGCATTCCAGCAAATGTGTGAAAATAACTTTAAATGCATATTTAAAAGCAAGAATAAATTGGAAATGCTCACATAAATTCCCGACTAATAGGCTAATTAGTTGGAATAGGTTTATATGAGCCACAAATCCAATGGCTTCACTTAATTTCTCCCGGAAAATAGGATACATGTTGAATTTTATATATTCTAGCGATTTTTTATTAGTTTTCAAGGCCACTCCATTCAGTAATATTTGCAATTTCTATTTACGTTTACGTGAGGCCCAGGGTCCTATAGGTACTTTTA
This sequence comes from Drosophila takahashii, assembly GCF_030179915.1. Taxonomy (NCBI): domain Eukaryota; kingdom Metazoa; phylum Arthropoda; class Insecta; order Diptera; family Drosophilidae; genus Drosophila; species Drosophila takahashii. Next base: position 32,661,718 of record NC_091679.1, on the reverse strand, counting down.
ATGTTTTTTTTGGTCAACGCTTTTGCAGTTTTTCTACCGGCAATATTTGCACTTTTTATCGATTTTGTTTAAAGCTTTTTTTGATGTCGATTACAGATTTAGTTTGTTGCATATATTGCATTTGCCTTTTCTCATTTTCTCTCCGCTGGCTTAAATAAAATAAAGTGGAGGGGTTTTTGCATTTTATTTTATAACATACTTTAGTATGTATGATTCCCACACGCTAACAGGTTTACTAAATATTCCAATTAAGAAATTGATACAGAAACAATTGCAGCTTTAAAAGTTTTGGTCTGAAAAAATGTATGGAAAATTACTTAATTAACTTATGGGTGTGAATATTTGTATTTTTTATTGAAACAGGAAATTACGTGTAAAATATATATTACATTTCAAACTTAATTAGCATTCTCTAATTAGGTAAATTGTGAAAAATGTTTTTTTTATAAGTGGAGTGAAATAAAAGATAAATATTATTGACAATTTTATTAAATATATAAATTACTTCATTAGTTGAACTATAATTCATAAAATTTAGTTGATTCAAGTCAAGACTTTAAGTTAAACCAGAAAAAAGTTACCAAGAAAAAAATAATGTTTTATCGACTTAAGCCAGCTAATTTAAACTTGAGCCAAGTGCAATGGATTAAGTACCTGCAGGCACCCTTTCTAATTTCCGCTTCTTTAATTAAATACATAGACAGTACTGGTTTTTTTTAGACGGTGCCAACTTTTGCGCCGAGGATAAATGAGTACTCAAGAAAATGACGCGCCGTCAATGGCACTTGATGCTGGGCGCACTCACATTTGTTCACACTCACCCACACTTACAGCCACCCCACCCTATACATGTGTATACTATATAGTCCAACTGCCACACTTTCTGTAGTGGCCATAACATCGTGTGATGGGATATGTGATGAGATGTGAGAGGATTTTCCTGCTTTTCCCCACTGCTTGAGTGTTTTTTTGCCTGGTCACGTTTTTTGTGACATTTTCTTGGCCGAGATGGCGTTGTTTTTTTCATGGCAATTTGTTGACAGCCTCGTAATTAGGCAGTCAAATGTGTATTTAACCAAGTGAGTGTGCCAATGATGCTGTTAAAGTGCCAACGATGATCTCAGATCTCATATCTCAGTGAACCTGTGAAAATGGTTTAAATCGTGGAAAAGACGAGGGAATTTAATCTCCAAGTGGTGAACGCCACAAGGAAAGAGGGGGGAAAACCACAATACCCAATTCCCATTGCCATTTTCAAACAAGGTTGCTCTGCTCCTGCCCTGAATTTTTCATTCTCCCTTTTCTGCGGTCCAGCATTCCGCCTGCAACTATTTCAACCCATTCGCATCCGCAATGCCCGTGGCATTTGCTTAGTAAATAGTTCCAAATGATTCCTCCTGGCCGAAGAATGCGATTCAGCGGCGACAAACAGAAAAAAAACCGAACAAAACAGAAAGGCAAACAAACAAACAGGCGGAGAACTAACTGCAGTACAAATAAACATTTAGCTTTGTGCGAACTTTTTGGAATATTGGCGAAACACAACCGGCTGACAATGAAAAGCGAGAGGTGGCAGGCGGAAGCACTAAAGTTTCCATTGAAAAGGCGTGAAAAGTGCTAGGAAACTTTACCGTCGCTTCGGTCAGGTGAAAACGAAAGCGTTTTGGCGCCCAGAGAAAATCTTTACTATATTTAAAACGGCCGATATTCAAGCAGTCCGACAATTCGAAACACGTGAGTATGCAGCCAAAAAAATAAAATTAATATAATAATAATAAATTTAATAATTTTAACATTGAGTAATTAGAAATTTAATTGGAAGTTTGGTTTTTTTTTCGTTAAAATTAGGTAAGAGAGAAATCAACGTAGGGACCAAAATTACTTCTTAATTAAAATTTTATATTCTAGAAGACTTATTTTGTTATAGTTGCAAATATGTCCAAGGAATTCGCCCGGAATTTTTATTATAATTTTTATCGGTGTACGAGAGAACTGCACAAACAGTTGGAATTTCGGTTCGGTAAATATATGGGTTGGGTGCTGGTGTAGTTTCCCAACTGAAAAGCAAACTTTGACCAACTTACTGTTCAAATTTACGTACGTATGTGACTTGATAGGAGAAACACCCCTAGTTTAGTGCTTTTTGAGTGGAGTTATTTGCGAAATTGAAAGGCGAATGCTTGGTCAATAGATTGTGCTGATGTTTGAGTTCACAGTTGATTACATTTAACTAAACTTTTAATTGAACGAAATGAATAAACACTCACAAATATTAGAGGTGATATTTATTTATAACAAATAGTTATTTTTTTGAGCTTTTTGTTTTATTTGCAAAAATATTTTCAATGTTAATATGGCAAGTACCAAATGAATATTTATTTGTCATTTAGGTTGATAATTCCTGAAATATTATGAACTATTTTTAAAAATACCGAGCAGTTATTATTGATGACCCCGTGTTTTTTTTTTTCTTTTAAGCAATCTTTGACATCTTTTCTATGTCGGCTATGCAAAGCTGATTTTTAAGCAAACACAGAAACGCCCTTTAATAAATTTATTAATTTATACATAAACGGTTTGGCCACGTGTAGTATCAAAAAAAAATTCTAATAAAATGAGAGTTAAACTCTTTTCCTACATTCCACCCCTAATCCCTCCAACTACCCCTCTTTCCCACTTGTTATTTCTCTTGTTTATGTTTGGTGAATTCGAGTGTGAAAATGTTTTCGAGCTTCTGCCGTCGCTCGCTTGTTTACGCCTGATGAGAGCGAAGGGGCGGCGGTGGGTGAGTTGCATTTAACGACCTTGGGAATCTGCATTTCATAATTTTCCCTTTTTTGACATTTTTATGCGAAAGTTAAATTTTCCTGAGCCGGGACCCCAAGGCGAGACAAGGGACCTTCGTCATAGTCATCATGGTAATCATCATTGCCGCCCCATCTGTATTTTCTGTTGTTGCACAAGTCACGGCAATTACGAAGGGGCAAGCTCAGGGCACTTGAACTTGAACCCACGAAGGCTGCCCACAAGCGGCAAACAAAGCGAGTGGCGACCTTCGCCCCTCGGGTGAAAGTGGGTGGATTAGGTTTACGAGAATGGGTGGGCCCCAGGATAGGCCCAGCAAGCACTGCGGGAAAAATATTGTACTTAAATGTACAATACAAAGTCAGCACAACAAGCGCTTGTAAAAAAAATTGGGTGTTAAAATACCAAAAAAGACCTTAAATCTAATGTTTTTAAATAATAAACGATTAACCAATTTTTTAACAACTTTAATTGGCTAAAATATATTTATTTTTCTTTGTAAAGTGGTTATATTTGAGCACATCGTCATGGAAAACTAATAATCTACATAGATTGATGACCTAACACTTTGTCCATTTTTTTGGGTTTCAAATAGTTAAAATTCGGTTGCATAACTGCTTTGGGCATTCGTACAACCGAATTGGGATGATGAATGTCTGAGCGATGGACATGAAAGCCTTGAATAATTATGCAGTAACAAGTGTTGCCTCTTGGAAAAGTGGATGCAAATGAAACCATCGGAAGGAACAAAAAGAGCAGATGCTGCTGGCCCCTTTGTCCGTAGTCGGTCGTTGTCGCTGTTCAATGAATTATTGGTGCTATTTCAAGTGCAATATCGATTATTCAGTTTTGCGGGAGCTGTAGCTACAGCTATAGCTACATACATACATATATGTGACCATCGGCAGAGGCCAATGCACACGCATACAAATTTATCTGGATGCAACGAAGTTGCCTCCATTCCAATGCTTCCCTCGGAAAATGCTTGTGGAAAACAGATTTTCTCCTGCTCCTCGACTCACCTCAGCTCAGCTCAGCTGTGGGTCCTTCGGCTTGCCTCCCTTGGGGTCCTGTACCCCGCATTAAATATTCATCTACTTCGTCATCGTCTGGCGTCCTTCGCTGTCATCGTCCTGGTAATCGCAAATTCAGCGCTAAATCACAATCAAAATGCGCGTAAAGTGGCATTTCAAGTGATTCTCCTCTTTTTTTTATGAATTTCAAATTGCAAATCATTTTGTTGATTAAATTGTTGAAAATGGCAGAGTAAATTTGTATTGCTTGGGGCCACACTTTCTTCGATAGACGGCTAGTACTCAGAGCTTAGGGAAATCAAATACGTGGACTCTAAAAGTAGTGCAGTTTTTCCAGACACTAATTGAACTGAATTTTTAAATATTTTAAGTGGATAACAGGCCGGGTTATATGATGTCAAACGAAATTACCATATAATACAACACCAAAAAAAAAATCTTTGAAACAAAATATTAATTTTGCTCTATTGAATACTTAATATAAAATAAATAATACTGAGGATAAAATGTATATTATTATATAGTAGATTAATGTCACTTTTTTTACTACATCTAGTATATTTTTAACAAACCCTGTAGTACTATAACAGCCACTAGTCACGACTTTAATAATTAAGGGTACACAATTTCTCTATTAGGCTATTTTTAAATTAAATTGCCCTCTTTATCGATTGAAAAATACGCCAACTAAAAGCGTTTGCGTTTTTAGTTGCCTTAAGGACGTCGTTTGCCATTCAGTTTTGAATTTCGAATAGCTGAGTGGAAAAATTAATGCATGAGAGTGAGGCGTGTGAAATATGAATAAACAAGGACGGAGAGAGACATCTGGCTGTTAAGTGAATTATGTCTGCAAATGATTTTTTCTTGTTACCCAGTTTTCGCAGAATTTTCCGTTTTTCCTTTTGCACCTGCACCACCTTTGCATACATTTTCATGGTTTTGAGTGCAGCCGAGTGCCGAGTGTGTTGTGTATGCCGTATGCCTTGTTTTGTTTTTACTTTAAATTTGCAATTTAAATGTAATTTCTCAGGGCAAATGGGTTACTTTTTATTTGGTTTATGACAAATGCACACCCAGGCAAAGTACACAGATTTAATGCTTTCAGACAAGTGGGTGGAATATTGCCGAGGAGGCAAAGTGGGCGGTGGGCAACCATGAAGGGTACGTGCTCGTGTATTAAGTGAGGACATATTGGCAATCCTCGAGTGTTTTTTTTTCCGAAAATGTTCAAGGGTGCCATGGAATCATGTATTCGAAAATGGTATTCTCGATATAATATGATATGATATCATATCATATCCGATATCAGAATCTATTTTGAATTCCAAAATTCATTTAATTTTTAATCCGAGTGGGGGAGCCCCCTTTTGGATCCGAGCATGTTCTGAATCCCAAATAAGTGATGTAATATTTCCATTTTCCGTGGATGTAAAGAGAGTGGCGGGGGAATGGGTAAAATAAGCTTTATACCGATTAGCACTTGCAAAATTTTCATTTGTTATTGTTCCACGGCGATGTCGCCATCTGCTTGCAGCTGTTTTCCCTTCGTTTGTTTTCCCACTTTCGAGTTGTTTATTGCTTGCTGGAAAGCGGAAGAAACCATTAACAAAATGTCTTTTGCGTGGGGCACTCGATGCATTTCTGTCATTGTGGCACTTTTCATTTTATTGGACCAATATGATTGCAATGAGATGTTAAATAAAAGTCAGGATTCCATGTTTGCTGACGCTCAGATAAGAATCCTTCTAATGACTCTTCTGTGTATTGTCGTCCTGATTGTTTTGGGCTTCCTGGGTGAGTCTTCAAGTTAACCATCGTTCTGATCAACTCACACAGCGGATATCTCCGGTATCTTTTGGTTGTCAGGATGTATCTGTTGCTTTTGCCGGATCTCAAAGGCTGTGGAATTGACAGCTGATAGCCTCGATGTCTACGCTCCGCGAACCCAGAGCATCGTGTGGCCCACTTTGCCTCAGGAGACGGCCCGCGTCCTCGAGATGACCTTCCTGCACACGACCAAGGTCAACTGTCTCTGTCACAACTGTCGCATCGCCAGGAATTCACTGTGTTCCGAAAACTGTGGGGTCATCGCACAATGTGCATAGAAATCGTATAACAATCAACTAGATCGTAGAAAGACACACTTTACTGCCTTTATTGTAAGAGACATTTTAGTTAAATACTTTAGATGGTAAAATGTAAGTTAATACTTTTTTATTATTATTAATTGTAATAAAACTGAATTATTCTTAAGATCTTTGTTCGAAAAAGAATAGCAAATGATTATGGAAATAACGTAACTGGTATTTTAACCAGAGGTATTTATATTCAATACAAGATCAACCGACTTTATTCTAGCCCACAAACAGCTGTTCTGTTTATATGTCCCAGTTGTGCTGGAACGTTCTAAGTTTGTTCAGTTGCATTGAAACAATTGGCGGAAAACCATGAGACTGACCGGCCCGGTAAACATGACCAGGTGGATGTTGCTACTGGTCACCTCGATAACCTTTGCTCACCTGGTTAAAGCTGATGAAAACTGTACGGGTAGGTGTAAATTGAAATGCTCCTGTGGGTCGTTTGATAATTTTTTTTAAATTGGTATTTCTATGCATTCCCGGAAAGGTTTGGATTGGCTCGATGAAACGCAGCTGCTGCAAATGCGCGGGAATAATGACAAAAACAATACTCTCGAGAATTTCAGGGATCTGTACTTGTATGCTAATCTTGGGAACAATGAACAATTGGAATTTCCTAGTAAAGATCTAAGGCAATATGGTCGCATTGTCTGTATGGTTATCCTATTACACATTGGCACTATAAGCATGACCAGGTTGCTGCTGGTCACGATAGCCCTTGACCCTTTGGTCAAAGCCGATGAAAACTTTACGGGTAAGTGCACATTGCCATATGATTATTGTTGTTCTATTCGTTTTTCTATGCATTCCGGAAAGATTTTTACTGGCCCAATGAAACGCAGCTCTGGAACGATAGCGAAAACACTAATGGACAGAATTCCACTGAATTATATTTGGATACGCTGGTAGATTCCTCTACTGTTGGCCAGTCCTTTGCCAATACGACCAACAATGGACAAATTGAAACTTCAAGTAAAAATATTGGGCCACATAGGCACTATGCTCGCTTTGTCTTCATGGTTCTCCTGCTACACATTGCCGTAGTGGGAGTCGGTAAGTCAACTTAGTTTTGATTAATCTTTTCGAATTTCATCAAATTCAGACTGAAAATTGGTCTGAAACTTGTGCTAAAAAAGAAAATACTTATATAAATACGAATAGAAATTAGGACACTTTCTAGAAATTATCGATCTTATACGCCTTTCCTCTAAACAAAAATTAGGGATCACCATCTACAGCTGTGTGTACTGCAAATTCAGGACCCTAAAGAGGCGCTCAAGGAGGGAGGCGCAACGGCGCCTGCAAATGACGAACCTGCGGACAGAGCACATTCCCAATTCGCGTGATTGCCCCTGCCACGGATGCATTTTGGCCAGGGAAATGCTGCAGGGTTTGATCATGCAGCAGTTGCAGGAATTGGCGGAATGCTAACATGGATGCTTATCTAGGGCAGAGTTTTTTGACGACATCGATTCAACTGCAAGCGAGCAGATATTAGGAATTCAACTGCACTCTTATGGACCACACTCACAAAAAAAATAGTACAATTTATGTTATTTTTGGATAATATTTAAAATCGTGTTGTGAACTTTTGTAACAAAAATATTTATTTATTTTTAAAAACAGCAACATGAATTCAAATGTAAGTCAATCATTAAAAAATACAATACTATTTTTAATTTTTTTACGTTTACTTCTGAAATTGCATATCTTTAATTTTACAAAGTAATATCCCAATCTCTGTTATTTTCTCAATGAGTTTACGTAGTCTGATTTGATTCTCATGTGTTGCATAAGAGCACTATTTCCTTGAAGGAGCCCTTCGCTTAAATGGACACAAACGCCAATGTAAGCCGCAAACAATTAAGACAGTCGGCCCTTCACATGCACATCCGTATCACTACTTACATCAACGTCCATGGATATTGGCAGTTGCATTGTCAGGGAAATGCAACAACATCTGCGGCGAAGAGATAGTGAGTGAATGGAGCGGGAAGTGTCGGGTTGGGAAAGCTCTTGCTGACATGCACAGGCAGTTTAACAGCTTATTGCTGTAGTCGTGGCTAGCTTTTCTCGGCCCCCTCTCCCATAACACCTTCAGTTTGCTCCTTTCAAAGGTCAGAGTTCATAGCATTTACTGTCGCCGCACATCTAGTTAATCCCGCACGTTTGAATTAATAAATACAGGAACAATGACTTTAACTTTTGCCCCTTTACTAGGCTAGCTATTGAAATGCAGAATCTTTGTTAAAACAGGTATAGAAAAAGTATTAGCTTTATATGACCTGAATATAAACTAAACTCAACATTTAAAAAATATATCAGATTTTCTTGTGCAGCACTTCAGCTCAAAGAATTCACGGGACCTCCGGTAACATTATCAATTTACCACTTGAGCCCTCAACAAGTTTCCCGGCCGATAAGTCAACAGATCCACCACATTGCGTATACGCCGGGGCTGACACAATACACAGGCAAATCCAGCCATCCATCAGAAAACGGCTTTAAGTCTAATGCACTGGATACCACTATGTCAGCGATCATTTTTTTTAGCCAGCTCGCTGAAGTTTTTATTGTTATTTGATTGCGAATTAAATGTACATACATACGAACACAAAAGAAAAGTGCTCGAAGCCAAGCGTATAAAATAACAAATAGCGAGGAAAACGCCAAATAGCACAGAAAAAAGCCCAAAATGCTGGAAAACTGAGTCTGAGCCCTGGCAAACACGCACAAAACACGGACAGGCCAATGCCAAAAGCCCGAACGCGAAGGAAACAACGCACGTTCATGCCGAACAGGAAGGAAGGCACAAGGCACACAGGAAAAGGAACAAAAAGCGACACAAGGATGGGAGAAGGAGGAGGGGGAGGGGGCGGAAGGACCCTAGCAGAGGAAGAAAAGCGCGCGCCAAGGGCAAGGATGCTAAGGTAGCGAGAACAACGAAAACAGCCACAGCAATAACTATAACAAAAGCCACGGCAACTACAGGTGAATTCCCTCAACCAGAACTAGGATTCACGAAATAAAAAAGGTAAAAGACGGTATAATAATTTTCTAAAATGATAATGGATTTTTGAAAATTTTTTGAATTGAAAAATAAATCTAGATGTTTGCCATTTAATAGAATTCACAAAGACGCTGTTGCTTAATAACACCAAAAGTTAATTTAATAACCTTAATTTATTTATTGATTTTGTTTCTGATATTTTCTGCTGGAATCTTCAAACTAATATGTTTATGACAAGGTAGAATTCCAAAAACTGCGAAAAACTAAGAGTAAAATAAAGATTTAATCTTAAAAATTTATTTAAAAATTAATTTGGGTATCGAAAAAATAGGATTTTTTGATACAATAATAATAATACCAATAATTATAATAAAATTATCTTCATAACATTTTAAAATAATATTAACCTAATCTAATCTCTTCAAAAGATCATTTATAGTATAATCTATATTACATTGAAACTAGGGATACACCCCTTATAGAAGCTCGACTGTATAAGAACGAAAAAACTCCAATAACAATGAGGCAAGAAAGCAAAGAAAAAATCCTCAGAAAGGGGCAGAGAAAACTAAGGGCGAAGGAGAGAAAGGGTAGTAGAAGGCAGTAAAAAGTTATCGGGACTCGTGCTGAAGATGCTGCAAGGAGGCCGGGGAAATGGGTGGGGAGATGAACGAGGGACCTCAGCGGGTGGAAGCTGGAATTAATTTTGCGTTCATCCACGCTTGGCTTGAGCAGAGGGCCGGGCAGTGGGATGGGAAGGTCTACGGCTGGAGGCACCACTCTTGGCCAACTTGTGGCAAATATTTGCTCAGCCCGAAGTATCCATTCGGCCCGGAATTGGATGCACCTGATGCCCAGCCAAGCGATTGCATTTGGGAGCGACGGGGAGTGGGCTTACGACATGTACATGCAAATTTATTGAAGAAAATTCCACGATAATGAAAATTACGGTTCCAATCCGGTTTCAATTTTAGCTCAATCTAGGCATAAATTGTGGGCATCATTAAGTAGGTGCCCAAGCAGCAATTCACGTTATACGCACAAGACTTTCCAAGTAAAAAGGACATTTAATCATTTCATATATTTCCGAGAAAGGTTTAATTTCAGAATGAGGATTTCTGGAATTTCCATTCCAACGCTTGTTAAATAAATAAAATGGTTAGAAATTTCTCGGTAAACTTATTTGGCTCAATTTGCTGATTACCAAAATATGATTTCCAAGTAAGCTGAGTTTCAAGAATTAATTAAATAATGCCACCTTTTAACACGTTTATTAGCTAATATTAGCTTCCTAAGGTTCCCTTATCAGCAATTTTGAGAACCTACAATAAGTACGTTTAAACTAAAAACGGCACTTAATTACTTAAAAGTTTGCTTCACTGTGGACTTGAGCTGGATGGATTTCAATTTAAGTCTTGTTGCCAAATCCGGGAAAAGTTTCGCCTCAACCCCAAGGCTTCACTGCCACTCATAGTTTTCCTCCGAAAAAGTATGCTATGGAAAAATGCATTATCAGCGAGTTTTCATGGCCATTTCCTCTGAAGGGAAATCTGATCGTCTGATGGATTTCGGTCTGCAATGCAGGAGCAGACAGGATAACAGGTCGTTAGAATGTCGGGATGTCAGAACGGCCAGTAATTAGGCTACATTAACGGCGAATTAACCAGACAATGCAGTTATCCTGCGCGCAGGATGTTCATGTTACGGGATGCCGCCTAATTGGGCCTGCCAACGGGTCCTGTGGGACCTTGGTTCAGGCTTCGGCTTTAATTGTTTTAAATATTTACTGCCAGGCCTCGAAGGACACTCCCACCAACACACACAGACGCACACCGAGCACACACACAGACAAATACAAATACATGCGTACACTACGCGGGACTTACACAATTAAGAATTTACAATGGGTTTTCCTCTGCCTTCTTCACTTTTCAGCACTTTTGCGAGGATCTTTCTTTTTAGTATTTTTCCAGAACAGATGCCTTTAACCGAAAGTCACACAGTATATTATCTTTTAGCCAGTATCTCTAGTGTTGTTGTTTTGCCTACTCCCGTGAGTGGATCGAAATTTACGGACGCATGGAGCGTCCAATTTGGCGGACAATTTAAAAGCAACTGAAAGTGAAACGGAAGCAGAGCCAGGAAAATCCCGCTGAAAAGCGAATGCGAGTGCGGGTGCGAATTGCGAAGAGTCCGATGTGAAAAGCGAGAGAGAAAAGCCAACGCTTTTCTTTTCGGCATCGTGGAAAGCTCAGCCGTCGAAGCTCTGCCCACGCTCACTTGCCATAAAAGTTTATGGCAGCTGCTGGGCGCTGCTTTTGATTTGCAATTTGATTTACGGCATATTGGAAAGGGAAAATGGGGATCCTGGCGAAAAAAGGCGGTGGTGGTGGTAATTTATTTACGCCACTGTGCAAAAATTTAACGGAAAGTGAGAGGAAGGTCTAGGTAAATTTGTTACCTAATTAATTAATTTCATATAATAAATAAATAAAATAATAAATAAGTCAAGCTCATTATTTACAAAAACTGTTTTTTTTGCAAATATTTTATTATTAATTTTTAAGCCATATTGAAAAAGATTTTTTGAAGAAAAGGTTTCAACCCAGTTTTCACCTAAACAATTACTTTACTTTAAATAAATAAAAAATGTAAAGATAAATTCTTTTGCTTAGCATTTTTTCCAGTGATTCGCTTTCAGTGCATCCGCGAGCTTTTGATTCTTTTTGTGGGTGGTTCGGGGCAGTTAGTGAGCAGTGAATATGTCCTTGAACAATAACTCACTTAATTATCCATTTGCATGCGGCTGCATGTGGGTGTGCTGGTCTGTTGTAAGCGCGGGCTCCGATGAACAATGTGCAGATAGCCAATTAAAATGCGAATTATAATGCAATTGAATGGTTGACAAAATCATAATTCGATTTTAAAAAGGTTGCAATTTGACAATTTTAATTGGGAGACAGAAGGGCTTTTAAGGAAACAATTTAGTTGGCTCTCATTTGCCGCCTGTTTACCTTGTGAGCATCCCTGCTATCGGTCGATAGTTTTCCTCTGATTCGGCTTTTCTTCACCCCCGAAAAGGGGGATAGATCCAATACAACCACATTGAACTGTTAGCCAACCTTCAGGAAAAAAGCTGCCTCGACCTAGACACTGAAACACTGGAGCATTAAAATGGGAGAAAAATCAACGAGAGAAAGAGAGAGCGATTTTCCGACGCTCCGGGCGATACATTGGTTTACGCAAGTGTTTGAGCTTAGCGAAAGGAAACGGAAATGGGAGTGGAAGTGGAAGTGAAAGTGGGCGGGGATAGCGCTTCAGCGGCAACGGGGCGTATGAATGTCGAACAAACGTAAGCCGCTTACGAAAGCTCTCGGAAAAATGGAAATAACAAAGTTTTAAACAGTTTCGTTCCTGGATAGTTTTCACGCAATTTTTGCACCGTTTCCATGTCTCCAACACTCAAAAAATTATTTTTTCTTAAATATAGAAAAAAAAAATTTTTCTGTGCTTCAATAATATATTCTAAAAAGAGGAAAAATTTTCTAATCTTCAGAAAAATTTTCTAATCTTCAAAAAAATTCTGAATTGAACGAGTTTTTTTAGAAAATATTTTCTGAAATACAGAAAAATCAATTTTTTTCTAAATTATAAGGTTTATTTTTCTAATCATCCTTTCTTTTTTTGAGGGTTAAAATCGCCATTGATTTTAGAAAAAAAAAGACTAAACTTTTCTAAAACTAAAAAAAAATTGCCATTAAAATTATAAATATTTCTACATAATAGAAATATTGTTTTTCTAATAACAGAAAAATTTTTTGAAGATTTTTCTAACATTTTGAAAAAAATGTGTGATATTAAGAAATATTTTTCTAGAAAATAAAAAATTTAACCGTATTTGATCGATTTCCTTTCTTATAGACTTTTTAGAAAAGTTTTTTTTAGCCTAAGAAAAAATCGTTATTAATCGAAGAAAATTTCCGGGATTGGTAGCCTAGGGGTCTAACGCGTGCGTGCATGCATATGTTATTCAAGCTTGCGGCTGCAAGAGTGAGTTCAAACCGACGTCGAGACGAAAAACTCGTGGTGTCTTTTTGTTTTTTTTTTAACACTAATAGTTACATATTAATAAAAAAAATGTATTGCATTTCGTTTAAGTTTTTCAAATTTGAAACATTCAATTACTGTTACTATTGAACCATAATAAATAATAAATATATAAATATTAATATTAATCAATAAATATTTAAAAGTAAAATTAAATGATAAACTAAAAGGAATAACCAGAAGAAAGCCAGATCAATTTGAGTAAAAATAGGAGAACAAAATGTGAATAGACTTTGTACAGCGCCTCACGTGATGCTTCCGTGGCGTAGCTAGTAGAGTGCTTGACTGCAAACTGTGAGGCGCGAGCGGTTAGCGGTTCGAATCCCGCGTGCGGCGACCAAGATGTTTTTCTCAAAATAGTAAGTTATTGGGTTTTTATATTTATAATTTGTAATTTGTACACTCATTTCAGTTCCAATTTGAAACCACCCATGTGCTCAATTAAAGGAAATTAAAATAAGGTGACAAACAAGAACGAAAAAAAAAACAACACAAAGGCCGTGGCGTCACAGAAACAACCGGGTATAATTCCGAAGCCCGAAAATAGATTTTTGTATTTTCTGAATTTGAGAAATTTTTTTTTTTATTTAAAAAATATTTGTCTATATTTAAAAAAAACCGTATTTCTATTTTTTAGAAAACCTTTATTTCTAAATTCTAAGAAATAATTTTTTAATTTCTAGCAAAATATTTCTAAATTGCAGACTATTTTTTTTTGATTTTTAGAAAAAACGTCTTTGATTTTAAAAACCTACTTTCTTTAATATAGACAAAATCGCCAGTAAAGCAAATTCATAGGCGATTTTCTAAAACCAAGGGCGATTTCAGTCGATTTTTTTTTTGGGTGAAAGCTGATCCCTGTCCGCCTTTGTTTAGATATATTTTTCTCATTTCCCTGCTCCGCTTATCTTTTCCGCAAATTCACAATTCGCTGCATTTCCGCAGCCTGGCTAAGGGAAATGTTTCCATAGTTGTTCGTGCTATCCTATACCCACCATTGCTGTTGTTGTGCAAGGTTATGAATGAAAAGCTTTTTTTAATTAAGCTTTGGTCGAGCCCTCGGGTCGTTTTCACGATTGCCTTCAATGCTCGTGTCCTTAATGCTCTTTTCACTGAACATTTTCTAATGAGAGAAGTAGGAAAAACATGGGAGAGGTTTCGAGGAAAAGGTAGGTGTATTATCATTTTTAAAATTTATTATATAAATGAACTTCTCCTAGAAAATAATATTTTAATCTTAATACTAAAAACTTTTCCTAAGCCAGCAGTACATTCGAAAGTAACCAAGATTTTGACTTACAGATGTCTATTTTTCATCTTTTCCAGACTTCATAAATCTACTCGACAGATCTACATTCTGGTTTCAGTCTTAGCTAGTAAAAAAAGCTTTGTGAGAAGAGCGCAAGGGAAAGTTAAGGAGAGAGCTGAAATAACTGTTATAGTGCCTTATGGCACGATCAGCTGTGAATTTGGTCAAGCAAAGCAAGAAGCCTTTTTGCAAGCATCCTTCCGAAGCAAGGGCGAGCGAGAGAGACAGCTAAGCGGGCGGTTTGAAGGCGGCATGCAAAAAACAAAGAGAGAGTGAGAGCGCAAAATAAGTGCTACTGCTGTGTGCGTGTTGCGATCGCAGCGTCGATCGCTGCTCATAAATAAAAAGCCGCATCGGAACCACTTTGCCAGCCAGTGTGTTTTTTGTCGCTGCTCCGTGGTCGCTCGCTTTTCTTCCAGTGTTCCCTAGTGTTTTCCCAGAGATCCGCTCCAATCCGATCCGAGCCGAGATTTAAGTGAACCACGCGATCGAGTGCCTTGTTTAACAAATGCATCTGAAGCGGACGCATTAAGTCGCGACTAGTTATATAAAGGGCGCAACAGACAAAAATCGGAAGATTTCCATAAATTAATTCGCCAACTACTTGAACTAATTTGCCTACATTATAGCTGGCCAAAATGAGTGCCGAGAGGTAATATAAAAAGTCAAATCAAAACAAAAACATTGAATATTCGTGCATTTGTGTGAAACACTGTGTCCACTCATCAGCATTTTTTGCGAATTTACTGTCTGGCCAGCTAAAAATACCCCCCTCGACTTTAAACCCCAGCAACCGAAAAACAAGTTTTCGGTTCTCTTCACGCAGTTTTGTGCATTCGTGTTGCTAGGGTTCAGCCAGAAGGTTTTGAAGTACTGCCGATGCGAGATTAGGGACACTTCTTTGGGCCCCCTGTCGATAAGGGGTGTTTCAATGCCAGCTAATTGTCGATTTCCCCAAAAAACTACGAGTCTTATCTATACACCACCAACTGCTAGTCAGATCTGTCTATAAGTTTCGTGTCCAAAGTGCTCTGTGATCAGCGAAGTGGTCCCGAGGGAAAGATTTCCGTTACCTCAGAAATGATAATAAATAATTTGCTTCGCTATATATTAGTTCCAAGGGAAGATTAGATACGGGGGTATTTACCAGACAAAACACGTGTTGATTGAAAACAAAAGTACATTTCTTCGCGTTCAGCTAAATTTATTGACTTGGAATGTGCATTGTTTTGAAATGTGTATGGGCATTATTTTTAGCTTATCAAATCTCACGATGATTTGAAATATTTCTAGGCTGATTACCACATCAATCAACAAACATTTTTCATGCCTTAATTGAATGAAAATTGAATTGCTTCCTTTGGCACTTTAGGTCCTCCATTTTGCATGCATTAAATAGAAATATTGATTGATTTGGAATTACTCATCAGAAGGGGGTGGTGAAATTCTGGTTACTTTTACGCACTTCTTGGAACTTCCCTAATTGGATTGGTTAACCTCACCATTAATTGGCGATAAGCCTAGTGCTTTCGTTTTAAATTACCCTTAACCAGTTACCGAGATTCGTGCTCCTATCTTATCTCGGTTTTTGGCATCTGGCGTGGCAATTAAATTCAGTTTAGTTATTACGTATACGCCGGGTAGGCCGGAACCACCATGCCAACCAGTGATGAAATTAATCCTTGATTGGGTGCTGAACATTGGAGATGGCGCCATCAGCTGACTGAGCTCACCCTCTTTTCCACACCGATTGCCTCAATTAAGCAAAGTCATTTGTTGACTGGCCATTCGATTGGTTGCCACATGCTCCCAGATGATTGTTTTATTCTAGTGTGTGCCGATATGTGCTATAAATTATCTAATTTGTGGTGTCAACAGTGGGTGAGCAGTTCGGTTTATAGAATCCATACAGTCGTGCAGGCGACTTTTTCAATTTACACATCAGCATATTGATGGGTAAATAAAATGACATGGACTTCAGACACGCCGATTGAATGTGATTCGAAAGTTTACTCTAGAAGTTTATGGATCATTAGGAGCTTACTAATATATAAGTATAAATTGAAGATTTCTTAAAGTTAGAGTGCGTTTCATTGTTCGAGTAACTCTAAACCTGTTTGTTTTGGTACATTGAACCGTTGACTTTATCTTTTGTACTTCCTCAATCCATCGCAGACGATTTCTAACAGCGATACTGCCATTTTATTGATATTGTTCATGTCTAGCAATGTGAAATGATTTGTTTTTAAAAAAGTATTGCCAAAATCTGATTGTTTTGACTAACTTTTTAACATGCATATCACGATTAGGCGTCTTATGGAGCTATCAATGCTATGGGTAAGTTTTAGATGTCCAAGGTTTCAAGTTTATAGATCAATGACAATGCTAAGGGGAAGTTAAAAATATTTTAGGCCTATAAATGCCACTTTATTGTATTGTTTTGCAAAAATTTATTTGGTAAACTATGCCAAAAAAATGTTATATTGTGAATATCATTTATAAAAGAAGAAAGTTTTATTCGGTTCATTAAACGTGACTCCAAATTGACCTTGGCAAGCGATAAAAAATACATTAACATTATTTAAGCAGTTGAAAAACCAGCAAAACAAAAGCTTTAAAACGAAAGAGAGAGAGAAAGAGAGGGAGAGCAAAACGCTGTCAGAAAACATTAAAAATCGCAAAATGTTTTTGTTGTTTCTTATGGTTTTCTTATCGTAGCGCCAAAACAAACTCAGCTGGTTTTTAAAAAGTGACGTATTACTGCTCCCGGGCGGTTTGTTATCACTCTAAAAGTTTTTTTGTTTTTGCTATGACTCAACTATAAATTGCCCGGATTAAAGTGCAACGAAATACGGAAAAAGTAACAATGAGAATGCAGGTCGTATTATTTGAGTGGCGTGTGAAAGGGTTGCCCTATAATAGCGATCCGAAACGGTTCCCAAGTGGCCATGAAATTGCCAATAATTGCGGATCGTTAAGCCCATTAAGCTGCAAAAGTGTCGGAGCACCTTGACAATAAATGCACCTAATAATGGAATTTTTTTTATATTTCCCAATATTTGTAGATCACAACTTTTACGGGCCTTAATATTGGTTAGGCAATCTTATCTGGGTGTGAAATCGATATTTTATTATTTTATTACAACTCATTAGCAAAGAAGACTATAATTAATTAGCGCGTTTACCGTTTAGATTATAGTATTGGGTATAAAAATCGCCTCAGTATTATGATTTGATTTCTGATTTCTTACTGAATTTTTTTTTTTCTCCCAAATAGAGATGACGAATACCTCAAATTTGTGCCCCACTCAAAGTCGTATCAAGTGGTTCCAGGAGCTGAGTTTCAGTGCAAACTGGGCAACCACAATTCCAGAAAACTTTCGACCATCGATGAGCAGGATGATGATGTGGCCAATCGGAGGGGTATGATGCACCAGGTGAGTTAACGATGAACATAACAATATAATATAGGTAATATAAATCTTTGTTAGTGATTTCTAATTTCTATAGTCATATTAATTTGTCCTTCAATTAAGTGTGGGTTTTTCCTACTTGATTCCCTTTTTAAAGATCCATATTTATACTTGACAAATATCAAAAGTAGGCTCATAATCTTGTCAGCCGCTTGTCGAACATCGGACATCTCTGAGGTTTCGCTTGTTCGTGCGTGACAGATACTAAATATTCCGTGAAGGACAAAATGATAAGATACGCAATTGAACTTTCTTCGCGGAATGATTAGAAAACGCTTCTGTTCGGGGGCTACATGTGGCGGACATGTGACGGAGCCCCCGGGAATTGAGTGGAATGAAATGGCAGCGAATGACACGAAATGTCATTCAATTTCAGGGTGTCGTCCATGTCCATGGCTGGCGTCACAAATTGAACTATACATAGTAATATTTAGTAATCAATGGGCAGCGGTCACAGATCGTTTGTCACTATCAGCGCAAATCAAAATAAAGTTGTCCGTGATGCAATTGCAACTTCAATTGATGGCAATTGCTTGGCGGTCACCATTGATGATATCGGGCGATTCGATTAAATCAACCCGCGCATGGGCATATAAGAAACCATTAATAAATAGAGCTAAAACAAAGATTTTTCATAGTTATAAATAATAAAAAAAAAGTTTTTTAATCACTCAAATTCCCTTTTATTCAGATTTTGGCCACTTGTGCCGTTCTTTTACTTTCCGCTGGCTGTGGAATGCCCATTGGATTTTCGGCCATCTTGCTGCCCCAATTAATGGATACAAATAGCACTGAGATCCCCATAGATTTGGATACGGGTTCTTGGATCGGTAAGTTTAACTAGATAAATCTTAATTGCAAATGGAAACCCCTTTAACTTTTTCTTTATTCCTTCAGCCAGTGTCCACAGTTTGGCCACTCCTTTTGGTTCCCTGCTTTCGGGACCCTTGGCGGATTATTTGGGCCGCCGCAGGACCCTAATCCTTTCGGTTATTCCCCTCCTGCTGGGCTGGAGCACATTGGCGATTGCCAAGAGCCTCAATGTGGTACTCTTTGCGCGGTTCCTGTGCGGATTTGCAACCGGAATTCTGGGTGGACCCGGACAGGTGAGTGAAAACCCAATGCCACCGGTTCGTTCACACGGAACACACATAATGGCCGAAAAACCCGGAATACTCGGAGCCGTACGTGATTGTCCGAGTGACCCATTAACCGTAATCGGCGGAGCCTTGAACTCCCCACAAATGGGACTCCCGTGGGGAACGCAAAAGAGCAGTCGTGACAGGTCGTAAATTGGCCACTTGACGCTTTGTATTCTATTGTCCCGGCTTCTCTGGTCGGTTCCATTGTGTCTACAGCCGGCGCTGTTTATTTACGAGTATCTTATGGATATGTCCGTGACTTATCTTGCGGCCAAAGTGATAACGATATGGTCGTCGGCGTCATCGCTCCCGGACTTTAAATGGCCAGCGCATCATTTGCATTAGTAAAAGCGAAATAAAAAGCAAAAGCTTTCCGCATTATACAAAGTACGCGTAGTAGTTCCGGATTCTTGACCTTAGTCTATAATAACGTGGATGCGGCTTATGGGGGCTTTTCGGAACGGGTGGAATGGGGGCTTCTGGACATATGGATAGATGAATGGGTGGCTCACGGGTGGGCGTCGACTTGTTGCGCGTGTTCCCCCCGCCAGTTTCGTTTTCATTCATTAATGGGCTCGCTGACTGACGTGATTTACGATTTTATGATTACCATCCAAGAGTTCCCAGAGATTAAGATGTTGATGCCTTTGTGACCCTCAAATATATCAATTTGTTTTGTCGTTTGGCGAAAGTTCTAGCTGGGGTGAGGATTTATCTTGTTTTGGATAAATAAAGGCAATATAATTAAGATGTTTATCCCTTAGTAACTGTTATTTGAAAGTTAGGAAGCTTCAAGAACTAAGTAAAATCTGAATTGGGGAAAGTTCTTCGAACTGATAAGGATAATTATAAATGTTACACACAAAAAAAAGCACGTCGCCGTAAAATCGATAAGTCCAGGTAATTTTCTGGTTATTCCTACTCATATCGTTTTTACCTGAAATATTCATAAAATTTACATTAAATAATATCATTTTACCGAATTCTCTCTCTCGGAGATTCTCTTACTTCGAAAAAGAGCGCAAGAATCAATATGGCGAGCAAAATGACATGAGTGGAAGCGAGAAAGACGTATTCGAAATTCGAACTGACGTACTTCGAAAGCATGTTTAGTATAATGTTTAGTATAAGTTTTGGTCGACCATATCACATTTACCTGGCCCCATATCAAGTTAAAAATGATCTTAAAAAAGGTCAAATTGACCTACGATTCATATCGAGTTTTTTTTGGGTGTACCTCTGATTCAGTTTCTAATAAAAATTAATAAATAATTTTCCTTACCCATTTTCAAGGTCTACATTGCCGAAACTGCGGAGCCCAATTTAAGAAGTCTGCTGATCGGTGCTCCCTACGTGGCCTACTCCTCGGGAATCTTGCTGGTCTACTCCCTGGGGTCCATGATGTACTGGCGGAGCGTGGCCTGGTGCGCCAACATCCTTCCCCTGCTGGCCATGGTGTCCATATCCTGCATCCCAGAGACTCCTGCCTGGCTGCTTCGCAATGGCCATGAGCAGCGCGCCCTGCAGGCACTGTCCTTCCTTCGGGGCAGTGAAATTAGTGCCCAGAACGAGTTGAACGACATGAAGCAGCGATTGGCCAAGGAGCGAGTGACCACCAGGACCAATGAGAACATCTTCCAGCTGTGCTGCCAAAGGGTGGCCATTAAGCCGCTGGTCATCGTGATCGTCTTCTCCCTGCTGCAGATGTTCTCCGGCACCTTCATCGTGATCTTCTACGCCGTCGATATGATTTCGGAATTCGGAGCCGCCTTCGATTCCAAACAGGCGGCAATTGGAACGGCAGTTGTCCGGGTGATTTGCTGCATGATCTTCTGTGTGATCCTGATCTTCGTTCGCCGCCGTAGGATCATGATAGTGTCTGGAATCGGTTCGGGCCTGTTCTGCTTAGTGTTGAGTGTCTACCAGTATGCCAGACACGGTCAGCCCAAAATGTCCTACGACGTTTTGGTAGGAGGCGGTTGCCTCTTGGGTTACATTATCTTCAATACAGCACTGATGGTAATGCCGGGCATCATGATTGGTGAGCTATTCCCGGCCAGGATCCGCGGCAGGACAGCTGGCGGCGTGTTTGCCTCCATGAACGTGGCTCTCTTCATCTTCGCAAAGAAGTTCCCCGCCCTGCAGGCCATGCTCAAAATGCGCGGAGTCTTCCTGGTCTTCGGAGTGTCCAGTTTCCTGCTCACCGCCTTCATGTGCATGTTCCAGCCGGAGACGAAGGGACGCAGCTTGGAGCACATCGAGGACTACTTCAACGGGAACAACTGGCTGTGGTTCCGGAGGGATCGTGGCTATAAGACGGTCAACTTGCAGCCCCTGCAGCCGCTGAAGGAAAATCGGGGGACGGACGCATAATGCGGGGGGTATTAGCATTAAATCAGGTCTTAGCTTAGCTAGTTTTAGCCATACTCGTAGTTCTAGCCGCAGTGCCTCGTAGTCGTTGGACTCGCTCGATTTTCCAGTGCTCCCCAGTTTGGCCACTCAGACAGGGAATCCTCAAATGTTAAGTTTATTAATTCCAATTGTGATCGCTATGCTTTAAATTGAGTGTACCTAATTGTTAAATAAAATTATGATTAGGAATAAAAAAAGTAAAACATTAATCGCATTTTCCTGTTTTGGGGGTTTTAATGGGTGCCAAAAAAATTCAGTCTCAGCGATATTGTCTTTGCCAATAAACCAATCTTAAAGTAAACATAAGCAACCGTTCGAAGGC
Source organism: Drosophila takahashii (assembly GCF_030179915.1). Taxonomy (NCBI): domain Eukaryota; kingdom Metazoa; phylum Arthropoda; class Insecta; order Diptera; family Drosophilidae; genus Drosophila; species Drosophila takahashii. The sequence continues at coordinate 32,639,966 of NC_091679.1, read as the reverse complement.
CCAAATTATTGCTTTCCAAGTTCCAACAAAATTGTATCGGTCAGCATAATTTGATCTTCAGCTTTTATTGTAAACAAAAGTAAGAGTTCTGGAAAATCAAAAAGAAAAGCTTCTGGCCGAGGTTCGTAGAATTAGATTTTGGAATTAAGAAATTAGTTTATTTCGGATTGAAGCTGCGATCGTTCGATGAATAAAGTACAATTTTTAAGTTGTCTTGATGTAATAGTAAGTGAGGTGAGTAAAATAAATAAATTCATTTGGATCCTCAAAAGATTTCAAAAGCACTGTTTTTAAAATAATACAGATTTAAACATTCATGTTTAGGGTATTCATAGAAAATTTTAACGGACATTTATCTTTTCAACCCGGAAAAAATACTGTCATCATCTCTTTGGCGCCTTCGAAGGTTATTTTTTGTACATCCGAGTACAGTCACTCTAATTTGGCGGGAACAACAAAATGAATAGCGTGAGTTGGAAATGTATTAATATTTAATAAATAATATATTAACGAATAATAAAATCTTAAAGGAACTCAAAGCTAAGATTGAAAGCTGCGCTCGCACGGCGGACACCTTCACGCGTCTTTACTACGCCTCCGTGGACAACCGACGCCATGTAAGTTGAGATCCCTGGAATGCCGGCATTTTCGTGGAAAAATGAAATAATGGAATTCGATCCCCTACAGCAAATTGGTCGCCTTTACCTGGACAACGCGACCTTCAGCTGGAATGGAAACGGGGCCACCGGTCGCGAGATGATCGAGCGCTACTTCCTGGAGCTGCCGACGTCCAGCCACCAGATGAACACCCTGGATGCTCAGCCCATTCTCGATCAGGCTGTGGCCAACCAGCTGACCTACCTAATCCTGGCCAGCGGCACCGTCAAGTTTGCCCATCAGCCCGTCCGCAACTTCCAGCAGACCTTCATCGTGACGGCCGAGAACGACAAGTGGAAGATTGCCTCCGACTGCTACCGCCTGCAGGAGGTGATGGTCTGATCTCGAGCGGCCAAAGGATTCCTCATTTGTTATAATTACAGCTAGGCTAAAGTTCTTTAACCGTAACGAGTTTATTCACATTTCTAAGCGCTTATAAATGGATGGACTATCTATTTGTCTGCCTCTGTCTTGGGCTTCTTGGTGGCCGGCTCGTCGGCGGGCAGCTTCTCGGAGAAGATGGCCTTCGGCTGGGTCTGCTTGTAGGCCGGGGCTATCCAGTAGGGATTCTCGGCCGCATCCTTGGCGTACTTCAAGATGGCCTCCCTGGGATCCTGGTCGTCGTCCACCCGCTTGCTCAGGCCAAGGTTGCGGATGACGTAGGAGGAGAGAGTGCCGCCGGAGCTGGCCACTCGGCCGCCCTGACCGCTGGTGATGGGCAGGTCGGGCCGCTTGGACTTTACGGGATCCAAGCGAGCTTTCTCCATCCTCTTGCGCGAGGTGCGCGACTTCTCCTGCCTGAACAGGGGCAGAGCATGCGGCGTGATGATCTGCGAGACTCCCACCATTTCCATGGGCTGCCGCTTGCGATGCGTCTTCACCACGCACAACTTGGCGCCTCGGATGCTGCGCGTTTCGTCGTAGTAGCATTTGATGGTGCCATTGCCGCAGCTCACGAACAGTTGGTTGAGTTTCGGGTGCCACAGGGTCTTCACCACATGCGAGTTGGCCACCGGAATGCGCTGCACTTCCTCGTAGGTCCTGGTGCTGTAGAAATACAGATTGGCCTCCGTCTGACCCTTGGGCAGGGATTCGCCGGTGACCAGCATCCGATCGTCCGGACTGAAGCAGCAGTCTGTGGTGTCGTAGCGGGAGAACAGGTTCGTCCAGGTGTGCAGCGGCTTCTTGAACTGCCGCAGATCCCAGAGCTTCATGGTTTCGTCGTTGCTCCGCGTGGCCAGCTCCTGTCCCTTGTAAGAGAACACAATGGAGGTGATCTCGGAGCCCTTCTGATGCGCATCCCTCACGCAGTGCGTTGTGTTCACGTACATTTTGCGGGTGTCCCAGGTCTGAATGGAACCATCTACACATCCAGCTGCTATCAGTGTGGCGTCCCGGTTGAAGTTGCATGAAGCCGCGTTGGTGCGCAGGCCTCCCTGTGCCCGCGTCTTGATCACCTGCACCTGCTCCTTGGCCTTCAGTCCCTGCCAGATGCGCAGGGTGCCATCCAGGGCTGCGGTCAGGAACTGCTCCCGGTTGAAGGGATGCCAGCAGCCCGAGGTTAGCTGCGCCACGTGACCCTTGGTGCGCGACATGTCCGAGATGTACTGATCGCCCTTGCAGCACTCCAGCTTCTCGAAGCCATCGCGATCGAGCACCTTGGCCTGGGCGTTTCCGGAGATGACCAGGATCATGTCGCCGGTCACGGAGTACTGCAGCGAGCGTATGGGATGGTTCTCGCACGGCTGCAGCTGCCGGAAGCTGCGCATGCCGGAGTCCATGCCGGCAAAGTCCCAGAAGCACATGTCGTAGTCAATGGAGCCGGAGACCAGGCGGGCGCCCGAAGGATCCCCGGCCAGGGCGAGCACAGCCCGGGATCCGTGCTGCATCTGGACCTCGTGGGTGTAGGGTATGCGCTTTACGAGACTCTGCTCGTCGTCCGAATCCTCATCGGAGGAGTCATCGTCGGAATCTTCCTCTTTCGAAGCCTCCTTCGTGGATTTGTCAGTATCTGTGGCTGCAGCTGGAGGTAGCGGACCTATTACGTCCCCCTCCTCCTCGGCCTCCTCCTCCTCCTGCTTAGAATCCTCCCTCTTCTTGTCCAATCCCGGGCGGGTTATCCTGGCCTTTTCAATCTGCTCGTTGATGTCGAACACTTGGGCCGCCTTGCGTCCGAATCCACTGATGCCCATCACCTCCTTCAGGTGCTGGCTCTCCAGGTCCTCGGCCACATCCTCGATCTGCCGAATCATCTGCTGTTTGTCCATCTTCTTGAATCCTCCTCCTCCACTTCCACTGGCTTCTGGGGATTCCTTGGCATCTCCTTCCTCGGCGGTTTCATTGGACTTTGGCTGGGCGGGCGCTTTGTTGATGTTCAGCTGAATTTTCCCGAAGGAGATTTTACCACGTTGCATGGCTTCTTAAGTTGGTGGAATTAATAAATTACAATTTTTTCGACTTGTTCTCTCGGAGGAAATGCGGCTTTTTTTGTAAACAAAGTAATTGTGTGCCCGTTTTACAGATTAAACTCGTATTTGGTATTTTATGGTATTTCCTTAAAAATAATTGTAAAATTTATGAATAAGATTAATATAAAAATAAATAAAATAAAAAAAAAAACGTTAAAAATAACAAAAATTTTTAAATTTTTTAAATCTAAACTAATATTAAGGCCAAAAAATGCTTCAGTATTTTGCCCCCATCAAATATACCGAATATACTGCCAGCTGCAGCCACACTCTGTTTTTGCTGTGTTTTTTGCGGCGTCTAACCTAAAATTAGGCGCGCAGTGTTGTTTTTTTGTCGGCCGGAGTTTTTTGCAAATTGTGGACAATTTCGCAAGGCGGCGTAATTTATTGTTATTCTATTTTGTTACAACGAGCAGCAGCCGAAGCGCAGAATGACGGACTCACTGGAGTACAACGACATAAACGCCGAGATGCGCGGTGTCTTGGTGAGTCGCAAATTCGCCCAGAATCTTGGCACATTTCGTCTGACTGGGATTTTCCCTCCCTTTTTGCACTACGAAGTCTTCGGGACGCCTCAAGCTGACCGACCAGAGCATCATCTTTAAGAACACAAAGACCGGCAAAGTGGAGCAGATCTCGGCGGAGGACATAGACCTGATCAACTCGCAGAAGTTCGTGGGCACCTGGGGACTGCGGGTGTTCACCAAGAGCGGGGTGCTCCACCGCTTCACGGGATTCCGCGACAGCGAGAACGAGAAGCTGGGCAAGTTCATCAAGGATGCCTACCGGCAGGAGATGGTCGAGAAGGAGATGTGCGTCAAGGGCTGGAACTGGGGCACCGCCCGCTTCATGGGCTCCGTTTTGAGCTTCGACAAGGAGTCGAAGACCATCTTCGAGGTGCCCCTGTCGCACGTTTCCCAGTGCGTCACCGGCAAGAACGAGGTGACCCTCGAGTTCCACCAGAACGATGATGCGCCAGTTGGTCTGCTGGAGATGCGGTTTCACATACCCGCCGTGGAGTCGGCCGAGGAGGATCCGGTGGACAAGTTCCACCAGAACGTGATGAGCAAGGCCTCGGTCATCTCGGCCTCCGGAGAGTCCATCGCCATATTCAGGGAGATCCAGATCCTTACGCCTCGCGGTCGCTACGACATCAAGATCTTCTCCACCTTCTTCCAGCTGCACGGCAAGACGTTCGACTACAAGATTCCCATGGACTCGGTGCTGCGGCTCTTCATGCTGCCGCACAAGGACAGTCGGCAAATGTTCTTCGTGCTCTCCCTGGATCCGCCCATCAAGCAAGGACAGACGAGGTATCACTACCTGGTCCTGCTGTTCGCTCCCGATGAGGAGACCACCATTGAGCTGCCCTTCTCCGAGTCCGAGTTGCGCGACAAGTACGAGGGCAAGCTGGAGAAGGAGATCTCCGGGCCGGTCTACGAGGTGATGGGCAAGGTGATGAAGGTGCTGATCGGCCGAAAGATCACCGGACCCGGCAACTTTATCGGACACTCTGGCACGGCGGCCGTGGGCTGCTCCTTTAAGGCCGCAGCTGGTTACTTGTATCCCCTGGAGCGGGGATTCATCTACATCCACAAGCCACCGCTGCATATTCGCTTCGAGGAGATCAGTTCGGTGAACTTTGCCCGCAGCGGCGGCTCCACGCGCTCCTTTGACTTTGAAGTCACGCTCAAAAACGGAACCGTTCACATTTTCTCCTCCATCGAGAAGGAGGAGTACGCCAAGCTCTTCGACTTCATCACACAGAAGAAGTTGCATGTGAGCAACATGGGCAAGGACAAGAGTGGCTACAAGGATGTCGACTTTGGCGACTCGGACAACGAGAACGAGCCGGATGCCTACCTGGCTCGCCTCAAGGCGGAGGCCAGGGAAAAGGAGGAGGACGACGACGATGGCGACGACTCGGATGAGGAGTCCACGGATGAGGACTTCAAGCCCAACGAAAACGAGTCGGACGTGGCCGAGGAGTACGACAGCAATGTGGAGAGCGATTCGGACGACGACAGCGATGCCAGTGGCGGAGGTGGAGATGGTGACAGCGATGCCGCCAAAAAGAAGAAGGAGAAGAAGGCCGAAAAGAAGGAGAAAAAGGAGAAGAAGCACAAGGAGAAGGAGCGAACAGTAAGAGTAAATCATGAATATTCATAGAACAATCTAACATTTCTTTTTTTTCCAGAAAAAAGCCACCAAGAAGAAGGACACCGGCAAACCCAAGAGAGCAACAACCGCCTTTATGCTCTGGCTGAACGACACGCGCGAGAGCATCAAGAAGGAGAACCCCGGCATTAAGGTAACCGAGATTGCCAAAAAGGGCGGCGAGATGTGGAAGGAGCTGAAGGACAAGTCCAAGTGGGAGGAGGCGGCGGCCAAGGACAAGCAGCGCTACCAAGACGAGATGCGCAACTACAAGCCTGAAGCAGGCGGCGGCAGCGACAACGAGAAGGGTGGAAAGGCGACGAAGAAGCGCAAGACAGAGGCTTCTCCGTCGAAAAAAGCAAATTCCTCCGGCAGCGGCTTCAAGAGCAAGGAGTACATTTCCGACGATGATTCCACCAGTTCCGACGACGACAAGGCCAAGTCCAAGGACAATGAGCCCGCCAAGAAGAAAAGTAAACCCACATCCGATGGCGATGCCAAAAAGAAAAAGTCCAAGAGCGAAAGCGAACCGGAGGAGAGCGAGGAGGCCAGCAATGCGAGCGATGAAGATGAGGAGGATGAGGATGAGGAAGATGAGGCCAGTGATTAGGCCCTTCTGAACACAAAACACAACATAATTCCATATACCAGCCTCACACACCCATGCCCCAAATCTAGTTTACATTCGCCTAGTTTAGTTAAGTGCTGCCTGTTGGATACAGACCAATATGTTTTTTTGTTTAATTAAAACTCAACAACAAATCGAGAGCTCAAGTAATTAAACAGAATTGATAATTGCTCATAATGATTGATACTTATCGGTTATTTTTTCGGATGACTTGCTCGCGCAATGGCCAAAATGACGGCATACGTCAGTCGTTAATCGTTTTTCAGAGTCCATAGTTATGGCCACGTTGACGCACCTTTTCCTTTGGATTGGGCTGTGGTACATTTCGCAGGCAAGTAGTCCATTAAGCTGGCTGGGATTATATACCGAACTTTCGCCCCACATCAGGTCCACGGAATTGCCAAATTCACAAACATTGAGTGCCTGAGTGCCGATGAGAACTTTACCAGCATTTCTTTGTGCCGACTGTACGCCGTGAAAAGGGATGTGGTGGAAATGAGTTTGAGGGCCAACATACTACGGTGGCCAAAAGGTCGAGTAGCGGTAAGTTTGAGGCTTATTCCCAGCGGTAGCAACTTAATAACTATCCATTTTAATAAGCAAAACATTCGATTAATTTCTTTAAATTTATATTTTTGAATAACTAAGTAACTAATTGAAGTTTTAAGAACTATAAACATTTTCTATCTGATTGTGCACAAAGTGGGCACTTATAGACGGCGACGGTTGGTCAGCTGACGTTGTTGACGGACTTCCTGGCCATTAGCCTCGATCCTCGCCTTGGCCAGCAGATCCTCAACATCGTCATGGAAGTCCTCCTTCTGAGCGTTCAGCTTTGCTTTGGAGGAAATACCGGTAGCAGACTCATTGTTAGGCGTCTTGGATATTCTCGGTTTGCGTTGATTGCGGCGATTAAGGATTCCAGACGACTCCATTGACATGATGTTCTTCTTTGCCAGATCGTTAACGGATTTATCCAAGTGCAGCTGGGTGGTGGCCTTTGAAATGCCCATCTGAATCTCCTCCGAATCATCGTTCACGAACATCAGGCTGTCCACGGGACTGGAGCCACTGGACAGATTTTGGGCGGATGTGCGAAGAGAGGCGGTAGGCGAATCAGTATCCTCCGAAGCCAGGCCACCAGCTCCTCCTCCAGTGGCGTCCACCAAGTCGTTGGCAGTCACAGGGTCCGGCAGAGAGGTACTCGATCTTGACCAGAGATGGGACATAAAAGGCAGCACTGTGGTTTGACTACGGGCCAAGAGATGAGTCACCGACGAGAAGGCGTCGCTCAGGAGCTTGTCCTTGCCCCTGTGCAGGAAGTGATCGATCTGCTCCTGCCGCTTGGCCAACATCGGACGCAGGATGGCGTCGAATATCCAGACATTGGCTGACGGAGCAGACAGGACGATCCACAAGACTAAAAGGAACTTGGTGGGCATGTAGAGCGGCAGCCACGACAAGAAGATGTCGGCCAGCACCTCGAAGGTGACCAGAAAGGCGTAGACTATCCAGTACTTGGCCCAGGCCAGGAACTCCTCATCCCCGCTGTTGAGTGTCTTGTAGGTGTGCCATGCCGGTCCCAAAGTGCCATAAACGAAGAACAGGAACCTCGATATACAGCTAAAGAAACACATTTCAAGGATAATACTTCTGTCTTGATCTAAATTGTATTGGTCTGCCCGAAAATGTGTTACTTTTACGGCAATTCCGAATTTAATGCATGTGGTAAAAATTTGGCAGCTCACTATCGATGTATGCACAGAAATCTTTTCGTTATAAACTGTGTTGAGGGATCTATAGCTAGATTATAAGTGTAAGGCAAAGCCTGTTATTCGTATGCTATGATATCATAGTAATTTTACAGGTTTTTAAACTTAAAATATTAAACAATAAGTTGAATATAATAAGTAGACATCCGACATTTCGGCAAATCTAATTACCTATAATTTAAAATCCTATTAATTTGTTTTTCTGTTCATATAATAATGATAATATAATGATTTTTCTACAGATGCGCATGCAGTTGTTGAAGAAGGCCAGTGGATACAAGCCTTTTCTATATAATATCTGCCAGTCGGATGTGTGCGAATATCTGGAGAAACGGAATCATCCCTTTATAAATATCATTCTGAACAGTTTCGGCAATAAAACCAATGTAAACAAGTGTCCAATTCCAGTAAGTTGTATTTAAACCTCTTAATCTGTAAAATATTTTCAGTTTTACAAGTTTTTCTAGCCCGAAATTATTTTAGAGCACTTTCGCTTCCCTTTGAAGGTCTTAGATATGATGCCCCTGCCATCTGGAGACTATGGACTATTCACCACCTTCAGTTTCCATCAAAAGGAACTAGCCCAGGTTAAGGTGTATTTCACACTTACCGAATATCGCTAAAGGCACACAAAACACATGACTCGGTTATTTGTAATAAACATCAGTCGCGGTGCAATAAACCAATTAATAAATTTGCCATAAATTTGTTAACTGACCGTTAAAGAGCTTTCCGATTTGATTATCCCTTTTGTAAACGTAATAAACGGATTTTAATTAAAATTATTAATGAGTGCATTTTATTTGAATTTAATATATAGATGGTTCTTACACGTGGGAAATAATTTTGATTATGCGCCTTTGGCTGTTTCAAGGTTAGGATCGTTGGCTTCTGATTCAGATCGATTTTCGGCCGAAATTTCTTTCACACACAGACCCAAAAAGACTCGAAAATACATTATGACCCTGCCCAAAGAGCTGAACGCTCATGACATTTTGGATAGGCATTCAAAAAGCCATCAAGAAAAGGTTCCCATACCATTCACAGAAATTTCGGCAATTGAAACCGAAACTCCGAATCAATTGTAATTGTGTCTAATAAATGAAATGTTGACGGAAATAACGCAGAAAATAATGGAGTGGCAGAGAGGGGAACGTTACGTGTGCGATTGTAAAAGGCAAAAATCACAATTACCAACATGCATGCATAATTAATTTGTGGGTCAATTGCAAAAACTTGAACTTCCATTCAAGTGGCTTTGGCTCTGAGCTCCACTGGGGTGTCATCTTTGGTTTGGCACATCGCCTAGGAAGTAATTTTTTGTGGGATTTCGGGATTTGCATAAATGCCGCCAATTAATTTTGTTATGCAAATTAATGACAATCAATTAGCGATGCGAGACAAAGCCGATTTATTAATTGCACATTATTATTATTGTTGTTTTCTTCTTATTTTTACAAAATATGTAAATGTAAATACTTATTTCGCACTCTGTTGTGTTCTTCTCATTGATGTTTTTTATCGATGCTGACAATGGCAATGCGCGCTTTATCGCTGATTAACCCAAATTTAAATGGAGCTTACCCCAGGCACTCAGTCTGAGAAGTGAGAAAACTTCGGCCAAAGGCTAAGGAACTGCGGTTCAAAGCTAATGACACTTCGATGTGGGTGCAGGCAGCTGATGGAATTATCGTTTAATGTAAATAATTAAGGATTGTACTGGAAGACTCATTGTGCCTGAAAAAATTAGAATTATAAAGATGACAAAATGTAAATGTTATTTTTTAAATTATAATATACCAAACTTTTAAGTTCAAAGCTATTTTTATGACTTAGATAATATAGCTGCAATTTAACAATCACTAAATTATATTTGTTTAAGTATTGAATAAAATAAAAAAAGGTTTGCGTTTCTGGCAATTATTTTAATGCGCTAAACAAATCCCCTTCCTGTTAAACAAAATTAACGCTTATTGTTATTTATTGTTCGGTTTAATCAAATTAAATACAGGAAATTAATAAAGTAATAAATGTTTTTTAAATGATATACTCCTTTATTGGTTCTAACGTCTGTGCTGACCCCCATCGCGATGTTGTTAAAGCCCCAACGAACTGAATCGGATCGCCGAAAGATCATCGATATACAAAATTGAAACAAATTGCTTTACAATGCGGTGACGAATGCGTCATTTACATTGCGGCTGTTATTGCGAATTTGCTGAGTTTCGGATTTTGATCAAGATTAATAGTGTGCTAATTGCATTAAGATTGCTGCCAGCAGCATTCCTCAGAAAGCCGCAACACGCGTTTTCTACTACCGCAGCAAGTTTGTTGCTTCAGTCTTTTGTTTTTATCCCCGCCGTTCTCAATTAATCAGCTGCATCCCCACGAAAAAATCCGTGTAAGTGTTCTGCTTTGCTTTCAACAATTTATCGGACACAATTTTGTTCGCCAATTTGTAATTACAATGTGGGCCATTGGCCAACAAATTGCTACTGATCGGATCGGATCGGATCATCGATTCCTGGCGCCGATCCATGAATCAATTAACAGGCCCCGTCCTCTGGCATTGAACTTTTCTAATTGAAGATTAATGGAAAGTCACGCCGGAATGTCAGCTGCTTCTGTAAACTTCCCAAAAATGAATCACATTTTAGATTTCGGATAATCCGATCAGATCAGATTCCGCATTTAATCAGTGACTTTTGCAAGGGCATAAAAACAAACAATACTAGAGTTCAAGAATTTACACGGTATGACCTTAGTGGATTCTGCTGTTGTATCGACGAGGTGGATATGCTTTCTCTTCTTGATCCCCTATTCTTTGGGATAGATACTCGATGACATTGTGCATTGAATCACGGTCCAGTCTGTCCAAATTGTATGCTTGATGACACCGCTGCTGGCATTGGTCGGCTTGATCCCTTTCGATTTCGGCCATGAGATTGGAAAGCTCTCGCTTTAATAGATGGTCATTCACCCGGGGTCTTTTTATCTGCTCATCCTGATTCTTTGGCATGATTGTTTTCACCAGTTGCGTTTGTATAAGACTGCGGAAAAGATTCCTTCCGAGTGTTTGATGCCAGCGATCACCTTGATCGAAGATTGGCTCTAACATACCCATAATGTAGTTCTTGATTATATTAAATAGCTGATTGGTGCTGTAAGGGGCACTAAACCAGAGGCATATGGACAGGATTAGCTTGAGAGCGCCGTAGAATTTCAGTCCACCTATTAGAAAATCAGTGAAGACACCAAATGCCTGCAGCAGTGCGTAGATCACCCAGTATTTTAGCCAGAGATCGATGAAGTGCCGTTGTCCATGGCCAAAGGCCCTCAAGGTGTTCCAACCGGGAAGGAGAGTTCCATAATATATATATATCAGACGCAACATATGTCCGAATTTTTTAGCAGCTCTTAATGGTAAATACTATAGAATACAAAATAGGGAACTTACAAAAAAAAAGATGAATTTGTTTTCCCTAAATGTATGTTTGATAAGCTTGGAATATGTGAAGGGAATCATTTGGGCAGACGTTTTAGTCAGAGATTGTGGGATTTATGAGTTCTTTATTTGTTAGCCATCAAATTTAATAAGCAATCGGTTCCAGTACTCTGGTTTCCCACTGAAAATGGTTTATAATGATTGTGCTAACATTCCGAAAAAAAACCGAAAGACAATCAAATAATTCCTTGTCACTTCCTAGAGTTGCCTCGCGGAGCAATCAAAAAATCTGCGGCCAGCACTTGGCCATCAGTGGCAACGGTTTAAACCGGGCTAAGTGCCTGGGGGCTTTGCCTGCGGCTTTCGCAAGACCAGGAGCCAAAAACTAAAACCATGGGTATCCGCGTGTGTGCGCCTGTCTTTAAGCCAGCTTTATGCATATTTATAGATTTGTTTGGCCGACTAACAAACCAAAATAAACTAGAAGAGCGGTGGGGAGAAAGAGACCCAGTTTATGGGCCAGATTGTATTAATGGCGGCGCCTTTTTGGCCAAAGCGACGCGAGTGCCGTTGGTCCATTGGGCATTCGGTAGTTGGTAGTCGGTTCGACCTGACATAATGGAAATAATAATATAATCGATTCGGCTGCAATTTTGTTCAACTTGTTCAGCCTGTCTGCCCCTTAAATTTACGAACATTTCTTCAGTTTAAATCGGGACTCTGTTTACTCGCTTCACTTGTTCGATACTCCTTTTTATATTCACCCCATCTTAGTTCAACCAGATTAGTTTTGTTTGTTAGGCTTATTACATCACATAAATAAAGCAAACGTTTGGTTTGACAATTTCGTAAATATTTCGTTGGCGGATTTTAAGATTTCCAAACAAAGTAGCGTGAAGTGTTGAAAATTATGCAAATTTTTTATGGCTTTTCTTTGTTTATATTTGTAGAAATATTCGGGCGAAGAGGCACACATAAATATTGAGCATCCCAGCTGGGATGTATTTTTAAATGGGTTTTTGTTTCTTTTTATGTCTTTTATGTATCATTTGTGTACGTTGACGCCTCGTTAACGGTTGCCATATAGTTTTGTGGGAGAGTAGCGGGGATTCCAAGCTGGATCCGATGATCTGCTAACCTTTTTATCGGAGATTCGTTTCTCAGCTGCGGTTGCCCAACGCTCCATCTTTCTCCACCTCTTTCGGCTTCGGATTTTTGGGTTATCGATGCGGGCAGATTGACATTGACCCTTTGACTTGACACGGATTAATATATATATGTGTGTGGGGATGGGCCACGAAAAACTTATAATTTGATTAATCGCCCAGCTGGGGAATTACACTATCTTCAATGACCCACAGACAGAAAATTTTAGTAAAATGTAACAAAAACATCGACTCATCCAGCCTCTTCCCAGGAAAAAAACTCGTTCAGGGTTCAACAATTTTTGAACCTGACAAAGAGCGAGAACAATTGCTAAAAAGCCAAGAGAAAATGTGTCAAATAATATTTAATGCATGCGATGTCAACTCAAATGCAATGCACTGTGAGAAAGGCAAGACTTGGCCAATAAACCGCGCAAATTTAAGGTAATGTAAACAAATGCAAAGTAATTAACACGAAATCCGCATAAAAGTAATGAGTTCAATTGCCAAAACGAAACCTGTTCGGCAACGCTTAAAGATCGGTGATTAGGGGGAGGCAATGGGATTGGGGGTGCCCATGGGTTGGAATTCACAGCTCATTAATAGATGGGTATCTCTGAGTTCGAGTTAAATGTCGCCTGAAATGTTACACTCAGATATGGGATCTGCATGGGCTGTATGCCGCATGTAAATGAGGTAGATGTATTGTACGGTATTGTGGGTGGGAGGATGAGTCTCGAGATCTCGGATCCCACATCTCGTGTGCCTCCGTTGAGTCATCCGAGAGATCGGTTCATTGCCGTTTCACCCAAAGAGCATTTGATTATCCTGATGATCCACAGCTGCCGGGCTTACGTAGGCGGTTCACTGTGCCCCGATTTTACTCGGAACCCGGCCCATTGAGATCTTCACATCGATCTCTCAATGTGTGACAATTACTTTTTTAATTGGCCCAGTTCGAATGGACCGATTTGATCTTAATATTTTATATGCCTCATATATTCACGTGGGAGTGTAATGAGTTTTTATCAATGCGAACATAAACAATTTCGCAGCCCCACTGCCATTGAACTTGGTGTGAATGAAACGATTTTTTCTAACACTTTTGAAAAATGGGTTTTGTTTGCTTTGTCTTGGATTTGAAGTGGGGAAGTGACTCGAATGGAATTTCAGATTAGATTGCCGAAGTTGGTTAATCATTATAAAGAGATTATGGTATAGAATTTTCAGATTAAGCCTTCAAAGTACATTAGGTCATTGAAATGGTCTGGGAAATGTTGTTGCAACACTAAAGAAACGTATTCTTAAAAATAATCTTTTGAAATCTTACGATTATTGAGTGTATTCTAATAGTTCTATCTTTTTGCTTTCCTACCATAACATATAGAGTAGACATATAGAACCCTCAGCTAATGAGTTTTTTAGTTCGACCTATCGCTGTTATATATCAACCGTTAGACACGGATCACGATTGTTGGAAGATGATTTGTTCTGTAGCCGATTTCCCGTACTAAGTGTCAGCGATGTCAATGCCCAAATGACACCTTCCTAATTAATTTTACATTCGTTTCGCCAATTAAACAATGTCAGATGTTTCAGAATGCTCGTAACATTTTCAATGCGAAGATGCCCGGCTAAAGATTAATTAAAGCGAGTCTTTACAACATTAATCAGGTGGAGGTTTCACTCAAAGAGTCATTCAACGTCGACTGAGATGGAAGTAATAGGTATGTTTAAGACTCACTCAAAAGCTGGCTCAATAGCGAAGCTCGAACTATGGAACGAAAAATGCAAGTGTTTTATGTTTTCGCTTTCGTTGGGGAGCTTTCAAGGCTTTTGGCTTATAGCCAGCAGATCTAGCAGTTCGGTTTTGGCCCCAAAGCTCCGCTCTCGGACCGCCGATAGTGCCATCCCGCTCTGACAGCCAACTTTGGATCGGTTTTGGACTCTGTGGAGCGTTCCAAGCGATCGTTAACTTTAGTGTGCGCCGACCTGTTTCCGTAGACGGCCACAAAAAACCGTCAAAGACATAGCCACCAACTTTTTTGGACTTCGATTTCGATTTCGAGAAACGGTCGCTAAAATAAGTTTTCAAAAAATTCCCAAAAGTGACTGTTAACTAGCTGAAAGAGGAATATCTGTATTCCAGCTCAGTGTCGATCGGCAAGATTGTGACGTCAGCGCAGCTCAAAAGTGCAATTATTCCCCCAACAAAACAAAGCTCAATTTGCAATCTCCCGCCCCGTTTTACCCCGTTTTCGTAATCGCATCGTGCAAAAAGAAAATCAAGAAATTATTAAAAAAGTGAATCTGGGAGTTGGCATCCCGCTCGCACTCCCAGCAACTCGTACCGCTGCAGTCGACGTCGACGTCGCTGTCGCCGCGCTCTTCATTGTTTATGTTTTTTTGTGTTCTTCCCCCCAGAAGGCGGGGAAGTAATAATAAAAGCAATGCGCTCGCAATGAAACGAAATTGAGTGAAAAATAAATTTCGTTTACAAAAAAATCAAGCGAAAATAAAGTAAAAAAATTACAAGCGAATGAGAAGAAAAAATTCACTGCCAAGCAAATTTCACGCCGTATTTAATCTTTGCTCACTGACCGCCTCCAGCTTAATCGCTGCTCGTCTTTCTTTCTGTTCCGTTCGCGATCGCGAGTGTTCTGTGCCCCGATTCTGGATATATAGCTCCGGCTTTAGTCCCAGTAACGGCCACCGATCTAATCCGACCACGATCCATCCCAATCCCATCTTTGATTCATCTCGATTCTCGATTCCACGGGCTGTGTGTTCTGGAGATATCCGCGTCGCGTTTTTTGATTCAGAACAGCACTCGGAACAGAAATCATTGAAGTTTCCCATCCTTAAACTTGAGAAATTCTCAATCACTTCGCATCGATAATGATAGTGCTCTGTGAACGCATATGAAAGTGCTGAAGAAAACTTAAAAATCACATAAAAATCCGTTTGGTTCGCATCTTTTGTTTGGCCAGTGAAGCAAACAGGAACAAACTTAGGTGAGTTCTCAGATAATATTTATAAAAACTTCTACAAAAATTAAAAAACGTGGTGATCGTTTCAAGTGATCAGATTGTTTAAATGACTGCAAAAATTATTTAGTTTTCGTCTTTTTGATCCCTTTTTGAAAGATATGTTTTATTATTATTACCTCATATAACAAAAAAGTTGTTGTGTTGGCTTTTACTAATTTGCAGACAAGTTTTGGGTCATAATTATTACTACATATGTGAGTTTGGTTTTGAACTTGCTAATTGCGGAATCAAGAAAAAAGGAAGTGAAGGAGAAATACGAAAGATATTTAAGAGGGAAAAATGCCGTAAATTGAGGGTCTGTTTTCCCTATAAAATTCCTGAACTGTAAACAAGATTTCTAGAGCAGGATCTTGAGTCTTGGTTGGGGGATATATACGTGTATACGATTGTGTACAAGACTTTTGTCTGGCTTTTAGTTCAGCCCACAAAATGGGCTTGTTTCCCAGTTTTAAGTTCAGTTGAGCTGGTTTTGTTTTATATTTTTGTTTCGCTGAAACAACTTTTCGTGCCGACTTGTTGTTGCTTTTTCGTGGGCTTATTATCTCATTGTTGTTGTGTGAGTTTTGGTTTTTGGTATGTTTTCAGTTGGCTTTTGCGAGCCTCGGATTTTGTAATATTGCTACAGTTATTATTGCCCGCCACGCTTTGCTCTCCGCACTGAATTTTAGTTATTTTTGCTGCAATTATTGCAGTTTTTTGATTTCAACAAAGAGAGTGAGAGGGCGAGAGTGAGAGAAGGCGAGAGCTTTGAGCTTTCGGATCGGCCTTTGTTCGATTATATATCCAATATCCCTCGATTTGCCACTTTCTATGCTATTGGTATTCTTTGGAAGTCTATGCAACAACAGCCCTTGTCTGGGTTTCCCATAAAGAGCCATTTATTTGTGCCATTCGATAGCGATCATTCATCAGATTTCGGAGTTCAGTTCGCTTTCAATTCATCTTTATAAACCGTATTTTATATCTTGGGATCTTTTTTTAGCTTTTTCATTGACATCGACGAAGACGAAACTCGAGTAACCTGTTTGTTTTTATTTTTTATTTGTGTTGTTTCAGTCTCCTAGCCACTCAATTTACTTAGTTGTTGTTGCTATTTCGGTTTGTTTAACATTCATGGAATAGTTTGTCAGGGTAGTCAATGTACTCTGGTTATTTGTTTTTTTATATAGGTACTCAAAAAATGTTTATGATACTAAACATTTTCATTTCATGTAATAATAGTTTTTGCTTAATTTCTTTGAATTTTTGTTAAGTCATGTGACCCCTAATTTAAGCTCAAACTCAGAATAATTTATTAATTAATTTTTTTGTGCACAAAAAGATTAGTGGCTTTCTACGTTTATTTATAAGCGTCTTTTAGCAACAATTTTAAATTAATAACATAATTCATCTTTGTAGCGCTTTATCTATTTATTCTCTACAAAAACCAAAATCCAAAAACATTCGCCAATAAAATTCAAAATCTAACGATTGCGTTACAAAAGGCAATAATCGAAAAAAAAGGCAAATACAATGGAAATAAAGTTAAAAACCCATGGAAAGCATCGCACAAATCGAAGCAAAGTTGAAGTCAAACATTTTAGCCGACGTCTTCTTCAATTTCAATTACAATTTCACTTTCATTTTCATGCGGTTTACGGCTTTTCCGACTTCGACCGCAACGTTGGCTGCGACGCCGACGCAGCACGCAATCAGTGCAAGTGTTTGTTGTTGCTATTGTTAGTTGCATGTTGTAACAGCAGCTGAAAAGAAAAAATTGTAACAAGAGCAGCAATAATTGCAAGAGCAAAAGCCAGAAAATATAAAACAACAGGGGCAAATATTTAATTCCGAAATGCTTTTTCTCGGTTTTTAATAGTAGTTTATAATATTGCATGTTCTTTGGGAATATATTTTCCTTTTTCCTGCGCTTTTTCGCTTGTCATTGCTGCGAACTCATCTTTAAATTTAATTAGTCTCGCATATTACGTATACGCAGTGCTGTTGGGTTTTGCCTCTTCTTCTCCACTGTGGCTTGCATTTTTTCAATATTTGCGCATTTTATAATGGCATTTTAATTAATATCTTGTAGTTGGGGGGACAAGAAAGAAGTCTCTTCAAACTTGTTTTCGGTGATGTATCTGCTTTGATCCCCTCCTCCAGCACATTACGTATACGCACCATGGGTCTGGTCAGGCCTTCGTTGTCTGCAGAACTCTGTTGGATGGTCTTGGCCAACAATCTAATATACATAAATGAATAATATGCTTAGGAACAGATGCCTTAGCACGGCCCTGAAACCAGTTTAGAAGCCATGATCTTCGATGGATTATGTCAGCGAACCTAGAATTCAAATTGGGCTCATTCAAATATTTGTATTTGACATTTGCTCTTCTTTATATCTTTTTGTTCCCCATTAACTCCATTTGCACAGCTGTTTCTTCAGCTCAACGTAGATTGCCGAGCTTTCAGCGGCCGACAGACGACTCAAGGTGCAGGTTCCCAGAGCCAAGCCACATTCATTGTTTTATCATTATAAAACAATGGCCAAAAGATTCGCTCGCCCTTTTCCACACAAAAAAAAAAGAAGAAAAATACACACAAATGCAAAAAGTTCAGGTCACAGACATTTTACGTAATCTCCACCTCCACTTGATCGTTGTCTGCAACTTGCAGCGGAATTGTCGGTGGAATATCAAGAAAAATTTATTATCTCTTGTGCAAAACACAGTTCACAGTTGAACTTTGTTATGTCACATTTTGGCCGATTTATGTGTGATCCAGTTTTTTTAAGTTTCGTCTGCGAAATGGGCTCGCTGCGTCACTCATACGCCATGTGATTCCTGCGTTCTGTGAACCAATGTCACTGGTGGATAGCCAAGCGATAAGTGGGGGAAATGGGTTCATTATCAAGCCGAATGACCAGCTACTGACTCAGGTGCTGACACAGGTTCCGCTCGATGACTATCTTTGCACAGAAGCCACCGAAAAACAACCAGCTGTTTGTCCGACAGTCCGGAGAGAGGTGCTGGCCAACAGCTGTCAATGTCAATTTAAACTAAAGCGCTGACGCCCTCCAAAAAACATCGAGACAACGAGCTTACAACAGACTCGGGCTCAGAGGGTTGTGTCAGCGGATTCATTAAGAAAGCCAAAGCCAAAGGCAAGACTCGGGCAACACACAAAAAATTCCCATAAACCGAAACAGACGCTGACTTTATGGTAAAAGCAAAGGCTACAAAACCCACAAGTAAGAAAAAACGGGGGAAAAAAGTAAAATATATGTGGCCAAGCGGCATAATTATGCGGAAGCTGACAATGCAACTTGCTTTGCTGTCTCCTCGTTTCGGTTTTTGGCGGCTTTTGGCACAATTCCATTTCCATTTCCACACTTTTGGGCCAGCTTCTGTTTGAAATCGGTTGACATTTGATGATGCGTATCTTTTTATTTATCAATGTTTTTTCTTTAGCCCGTAATTATATAAAAATATGAACGGGAATTATGCAAGCCTGAATATAAATCACAAAACAGTTTTGCCATAGCCATAACCTTGAGCTGGCTCAGATTCAGATTTATGCATGCCCACATATGGCAAATGATTCGACCCTAATCGACCTTAATTATGCAAATGATAGACCGAATGGCGTTGCCATCTTGCCTCATAACTGTTTCTCCGATTTGGTCTGATTTGGTGTGTATTGTAAAATATGAATCGGAATATAAACAAGATTATTTGCGGTCACGTTTCGGTTTAATAATTCATAAGTTTTCAGTTTTATTTATGTGCATTGAAAATTTCCTGATAATTTGGCTTGCAGCCACTGCACATTGGTTTTTGGTCTCATTTGAAGCTTTTCAATGCTGTTAATTCGTTTTTGATGTCAGGTGAAAGTCTTACCTTGAAGGTTGCTAAATTGCACTTTCAGTTAACTAGCTGCTTTTCTTATAGATTTATGAGGGTTGTTAGACCTTAGCAGAAGTGCATGCCCTTTGGTCAAGTTGGAGTGGGATTTTATATTTTTTTAAGGCAGCTTTAAGGTGAAACTAATGTTCTTCTATGGCTACTCATTTAAGATAAATAAAATCAGTTTGCTTTCTGAGTCTTTTGATTGTTGGTTAATGCAATATGTAGTTTAAAAAAAACTTAAAAAAGTTAACAAACCTTGCTAACATTTTTGGCCACCAATCAATACTTCACAATTGTTCATTTCGAAAATGGCACTTTCTTTGGACTGACTTACAATTTGTAGCAATCCATGAGTAAATGTTTTGGGGCATTGCCCTTGGGCTGTGTTCCACCCATTTTTGGCAATTGCTTAGCCGAACATTTCATTACGATTGATGATGATTGATTCGCCGGCGAGACTTTCTTCGACTTTAAGTGGGCCACGGCAGATCTTGCAGCATGTTGCATGCAAATTGTGCAAAACCTTCGGGGATATAAAATGTCATGCAATTTGTCGTAAATGCCGCTGAGAAGTTGCAACATGAAATTGCAGCTGCCGCTGTAGCTGCTGTTGTTGCATTTGTTGCCGTTGGTCAGTTCTGTTTGTTTTCTTGGTTGGTTTGTCAAAAGGTTTGGCCATGTTGTTGCCTGGTCGCTGGATGCGATGGATGCTGTTCGCCTCTTGCCACGCATCGCTGCATCATTATTGACAATTAGCCGCCTTCGATGCCGGGCGGATGTGCAACTGCAACAGCAGCAACACAAGCAACAACAACAGCAATCAACAGGGCCGGACAAGATTGTTTTATAGCCTCGGGGCTATGCTTCTTGGCCTTATGCAATAATTAATTACTCAGCCAGCGGGCCAGAAAACTAGGTTTTTCTTTCTACAAAAATAATAGTAAATATTAATTGAAGCAAAAACAAGCGTTAAGCGCTGCCAGTTGCAACAACCGATGCTTACTGTACTTGTCTTACAAACATAATGCCCATTTGAGCATGACCAAGACAGGTTTGTGGGCAGGGAATAATGGTTATGTGGCGATGAGGTGGTAAAACTATTATTTTGGAAATAAATATTTTGCATGCTGCAATTGCGTAGAGATATTGGGAAAGCAAGGGGATATGGTGTAGGATTTTACTGTGTTAACAGAAGGTTAATGAATAATATTATATTAAAAAGTTAAAGTAAAAAGGTCGGGCGCCCACTTCCTTAAAGATTTCGAAAAATTATAAATTACATTTTGTTGTGTTTATTAGTAGTACTATCTATCGAAATTCAGAAAAATTTTTGAACTCGTACCATTCATTAAAAGGTAAATGTACAAATAATGAAATGCAAACAGTTGCTTAGCTGCATGTATATCTCCATCTCCCTCCCACTTTATTTATTTAACGGGTATCGATAGTCGTTTAAGTTAAATTTATTTTAAACCACCTCATTAACTTTTTTTTCCCTTAATTATTTCTTTACAGTTTAAGCATTTTTAAGGATAATATTATCACCCTAGGCGAGCGGTTCAGTAAGATGTCCTCAACATTGGTCCTTATCACAGCGCTCCTCTTGGCCAGCACAATATGCCAGGCACTGCCAGATGTAAGTACCCCTGAAAACCTCCAATGCCAGTGGTTTCGGATCACGTTCAATCGGACACCAAGAACTCATCAATCAATTCAATGCGATATAAATAACCTTTGGGCCCCTATCGTAGTACTTAAAGCCAGCTGTTAACGGTTTAAATAAAAAACCCAACCAGTCAGCGGTTTCATTGTCGTTCGCATTGTGCGTAATTAGCATTTCAAGAAATACAAAAACATTTTTTGTATATTAATTAAATTACAAAACAGAGCGCAGAGTCGAAGAGAGTCGACGTTAGAAATAAAACATTGGCATTGTGCTGGGGCCCGGGTTTCTGAGTGCAATTGTATGGGTCTATCTCATTGAAATACAGCACAGCTTTTGTTTGTTTTCTTGCGCTCGGTTTTGTTTTGAAGAAAAAGCTCGGCCAGCAAAATTATGGCCAAGGTCAGACGTAAAAAGTTCTTGTAATTATTCCAAGTGAATTTCAGTCTGTCTCCCCCCCTTTTTGTTTATTTATATTTTTTATGGCCAACACTTTTTGCTGTCGTTGGTTAATTGTAAGTCGGAAGGCGACTCTCTTTCTCTTTCATTGCCACTCTATTCCGTTGTTGCGGAGGTTATGGTTTAACTTTGACTGAGAAAATGTCATGATTAAAGCTAATCCAAGGTAGATTACATTTAATTTCAACTCCGCTTTGAAAAATACAAAAAATACAATAAAAATACAAAACAATTATTACCGATAATTTTTTTGTTTTCGAAAAAGCTAGTTAAATTATCTCAGACTTTTTAATAGATTAAAGAAGGCCCTGACTTTCCCAGTTGAAGTTCATATTTATTAAAGACCGAATCGACTGCAGATTCGTTTCGAGAATGGTGCGCCTGGAGACCAGAGATGGCCGGATAATTAGGGTGAACCTGGCTCTGCTTGAGCGATCCTTGGTAATCAGTGAAATGTGCCGTTTTGGCCAGGACTCCGAGGGCGAGGATTTCATTCTCCCGCTGCACGGCATTCACAGCGGTGTCCTGCTGAAGATCCTCCTGTGGGCTGAGTACCACAAGGGCCATGAGGAACCCGCCTGGGTGGCCAAAGATGGACCTCTTCCGGCCGAGGAGATCGAGCTCCAAACTTCCGACTGGGACAAGGAGTTCCTGCGGGTAGAGATCAAAAACGTTTACGATCTGATGGAGGGCTCCAATTATCTGGACATCCGTTGGCTGTACAAGCTGTGTGCCCAGAAACTAGTTTTCCACAGCAATCGGGAGCCGGTGGCCCAGTTCAGCAAATGTTCTAAGAAGATCCCATCTTCGATCGAGTGCCAGACCGTCTTTACTGAACAGCCCTTTGAAGAATACTAAATTCACCTTTGATTTATTTCAAATGAAAAATTTATTAATACCAGTTTGGTTATCATAACGATTCAGAAATCAATTCAGATTCACATTCAATATCTAGTCAGGGCTGTATTTATTATTTCGGAAATTTAATCAAACATGAAAATACAAGACACATCTGAATACATAATACAAATATCAAAATATCAGAGACAAAATGTATTATTACAAAGCAATAAATTTCAAAGTCAAACTATCAAATCTTTTTTTCGTTTCTGTAAGCTGCATCATTAAAAATATTTATAAAACTCAAATAATATATTTTATTTATTTATTTTTTAAATCTTTGGAAAATATATATCTTGCTACCACAAAAAAATTTAAAAAAAACTCAAAGAACGATTTTATTCAAAATTTCC
Source organism: Drosophila takahashii (assembly GCF_030179915.1). Classification (NCBI taxonomy): domain Eukaryota; kingdom Metazoa; phylum Arthropoda; class Insecta; order Diptera; family Drosophilidae; genus Drosophila; species Drosophila takahashii. Next base: position 32,617,382 of record NC_091679.1, on the reverse strand, counting down.
TTAAATTATTTTGGTTACTTTAAAATTAGATCATGATTTTTTCGGGTTGATTTTGGAGCAAGTTCGTGTTGGCGAAGACATCGACCCCTTAGCCTTGCCTTAGTCGCATAAATGGCGCTGGCGTACAAAATGTGCCCCATAAACGACTTCGTCTCCGTTTTCCACTGCAATTAAAGTTGACACGCTACACCAACAGCAACAAGAACAACAACAACGTTAAGAAACACAGCAACAACTTTGACGAGGCCCTTCAAATCCCAGCCGAGCATGAAAAAAGTGATGTAAAAAACCAACTCGAGACATGCAAAACACCACGAGAATATCGATTCGGATTCGAATGAGTCAGCAGCGATGGCTGGTTTTGTTTTTACCTTTATATTTTTGGTTTTGTTTTTTATGTGCTGTCAGAAATGCAGAAAAAATATGAGATATCCAAATGTTTGCTGGCCTATCAATTGCCGGCCAAATAAATTAAGCCTTTAATTGTGAAATCAAGAATGGTCTGTGGCACGATTTGTTGTTGTTTCCATGGATCGTTGTCGAATTTTTTTGTTTGCTACTGATCTACTCTTTCGGCTGTTGGCTACGGATTTTCCTGTTCTTTGTCACGGCTTGGGTTTTGGTTTTATTTTATTTGTAATCATTTTGGAGCTTGTGTTCTCGGGTCACGTTCTCCCCGCTGTTTTTCTTTGTGTATTGGTGAGTGCGTGGGGCTATAGGAAAATCAGGGGAATGTCAATGAATGAGTAATTGCTGGTTGATAAAAAGATTATGCAAACGAAATAAATAAATTATGTATTGAAGAGGGAAAATAAGTATAGACTGGGTTGTCATTAAACAGTTTTAAGAATTTTTTATTTAAATTTTTCTGTAGTTCTATATTTTTATGGAAATTTATTTCGTTTTCTTGGCCATTTTTACTAATTTCCTCTTTTATGTAAATTATGAAATATCTTTAAACTTGATATTTTTGTCAATATTCTCTTTGCCATACTCACCGCTATTTGGGAACGAAAAAAAATCACCCCTATTCGCCATTCGCATTAGACACAACCCATGTCGAAGGTGTCGTAACACCCTGAACTTTTCACACTTTGTTAATAAACACAAAATTCCAAAAATGAGTAAAGTAAAAACCTGAAAATTTAACGCCGACAGAAGCGGTTGCTAATTTCCGCCGCCTGTCAGCCGTGGCGACAAGGTCAACACACCCAAATCCAAATCCGAATCCAAGGAAATGGAAGGAAAAGAGACGAACGCCGACGAGTTTGCAATTTGGTGAATATTTAACAATCCGCAACCCAAGCCCAGAAACCAAAAACCAAGCTTTGAAAATCTTAACTTTGGCAAGTGAATAATTTCTTTGTGTTTGACTGACTGCGCGAAAGGTCGAGTGACACTCTTTCGAGCGTCTGCCGCGCTGTTGACTTTGACCGGCTGGGAAAAGAGGGGAAAACAATTGCACAACAAACACTGTTGGCCATAAACAGTGTATTGGCCTCAACCAGAGCCAATTTGAAGCACACTTTTTGCGTTAATATGGCGGCTACACCTTTTACTTTGACTTGACTCTGATTGCACTTGGTCGCCACCGACATCGCCATCGCCACCATCGAAGTCGGATCGTCGTCATGCCGGTTATAGCGTAGTATTGTACACCGCACACCGGGCGTATGAGTAATCTCGCACAATTTCAGTAATTGCCCGCGCACCAGCAGCCCCAGTAAATATCAACCAGCAACCCAGCTAGCCAAATAGCCATACAAATTACGAGCAGCGCCAATTTCACAATATCCGTCATTGCACTCGGCGAAAACCGAAAATAAAATCAAACTTAAGCTTGGACAAATAGCTGGGTAAACAGCAACTTAATGGCAAACTGCCGACCAATCGAATCAAATGACAATTTTAGCCAGGGCTGGATTTGCTTCGGTGGATATCTAGATGTTCTAAAAAATCTATAATTTTCTAAGAGTCTTTAGAAATACGAAACTATCTACAGAGAATCATTAATGCATTATGATTTAATGATTCAATAAAATGACTAATAACCCAGAAGGAATAATGACTATTTTTGAACTAAAGTTCGTAATAAAAATAACACCATGGAAAATCATTGAACTTTTGATTGGCAATAAATAAAAATAATTATAAGTTTCTGAAATTAAATTTTTTTTTCAAATTAATAATAAAAACGATTAGTAGCTATTCTTCAATTCATTTAAAAATATTTTAAAATTACTTTTAAAATCAAACTCATAATTATTCTGCCAACTTTTAAGCCTGGCTGATTATCTACAATTAACTCCCCGCAATTGTGTTATTTTTGTTCAATTTTTCACTTCTTTCAACACCTTTAAGTTGTAATTTCCGATGCTTATCAATGATTTACATAATGTTTTAGTCTTTTTTGGTCTTTTAAGAGCTTTTCCGGCCAAAAAGCTATGAACCCTTGGCAACCCTGGTTCTCTAATCGCCGCTGGTGATCTTGTTCATTGGATGCCGCCTTTTTTGCATAATTCGTAATTGCCGATCGTAGTTTTTTTCTCGCTCATTTGTTTTTAATTGCGATTAATTGGCCACAAGGGCCGGAGAGTTAAGTGTTGATTGGTGTTTGGGTGTGGTCGCTAAGCCAGGAGATTTGCATACAGAGAGCGAGAGCAAGAATAATTATAATTTGCTGCAGGTGCAAAACTTTCCAAATGTGGCCGGCCAAGAGCCCTAAAGCCAGGGATTGCACTCAAATCAACTCGCTTAAGCTCGCCACAATTGCACTCGAGTGGCAAACTCAACGCCTCATCGAAAGAGTAGCCGCTTTGCGTCTGTTTTCCTTTCTCAAGCCTCAGTTTCACTTTCAATGGGGCGACGACGACGACGGCGATGGCAAAAGTTGCTCAATGCGACCCCAAACAGCTGGCTCCTGTTGAAAAAACACGTTTCAAATGAAAGTAAAAACTCTTTGGCATTGTGCCGAGCGTCTGAGCCGATCGTCTGTCTGGTTTTCCTTCTGGCGTTTGTTCACCTGCCGACTTTCCGCTTGGATTTCAATTATAAAAGAATTATTGAGCTCGACTTACGGTTATGCCCGGCAGTGTCATCATCATCATTCGGCACTTCTTTGCCTCGCTTAACTGTAAAAGTGAATCTTGTACTTTGGCCAAGACAACTGGCCAGCTTGTTTACCTTCGTCTTGGTCTGGTTTTTTTCTGTTTCTTGCTTCTTTTTTGGATGTTTTTTTTTTGTCCGGCGCTGTCGTCATTTGCTGTAATTCCATTTCTGACTCATTTTAGACCATTTTGGGTAAAATAAATTCAAGAAATTTGCCTAAATTGCAGACCACTGGCAGCAAGTTCGTTGCCTGAGTCTTTTGTTTTTGCGCCTGCATCTTAGACGTTGTTTAAGGAAATTCTACTCTAGCTTTGACCCTGTAACAGATCTTGTTGGTTGTTGCTGCTGCTGCTGATTGGATTGCAAGTGAGATGCAGACTTAGGAGATAAATAAAACGGAAATGCAGTGGAAGTGCCAACAAAAAAACGAAGAACTTCAGATTGATTGATGTAGAATGTCATTCAGATGTATGTTTAAACTTTAAAGCGGTTCGTGAATGAATTTAAGCTGTTTCATTTATAAAAATAAACTCAAGTTGGAATTTCCAATCCTATCTTTGAGGCTAGGCAGGCTGAATAGAAGAATACAACTATTTATAAGCTCTGACAATAGCACACAGATTAAAAGTCCATTAATAACAATATAAAATTAATTTGATTTTAATTGAAATTCGCAATTATGGCCAACACACAATATGTTTATAAAGAAAAAGTTTACACGCAACTCGGATAAGATTGCTATTCGATATTTGTTTCTGCTTCTTGTTCGATTCGTTTCGTTTCATTCGGAAATACTTAAATACATGTGTGTCTGCGTCTGCGCACAATAAATAAATCTATCAAACGCCGAATTGACCCTGACCCAGTTGGCGAAGATACTCAAAACCCAGCCGAGTTTGGATTTGGCTTTGGCTTTGGATCTGGCTTAGTCGTTAATCTCCAGGCAGCTCTTGAGGGGTCCAATGCAAACACGAACCGGGCAAACACTCGATTATTGCATTGAATTATTGATAATTTTTCAATTATCCACTATCCATCTGACAATTGTTACAATTTGTTGTCATTGCCCATGGGCAACTAACCTGAATTGCTTTGCTCTCTCCCCTTTTTCCAGTTGCACAAACGAATGTCGCCGGAGCAGCTGCAGTCAATCTTCCACGTAGACACCCACGACGCAGTGCCCAGCTATGAGCTCGTCCAGCTCTTGCACCATGAAAACCACAACTACGACCACCAACGGCGGCGGCGGAGCATTGGCGCGGGGCCAAAGGTCAACGCCGCCCTGCCGCCCCACCACGTGAAGAAGGATCTCAGCAAGAATGCCTACTACAGCGAGCTCAAGCACGAGGCCATGGCGTCGGGTGGCAACCACCTGTTCGGGCCGGAAGTGAGTGCCATAAAGTCGCACAACGTGTCCTTCAGCGCCTTCGGCCAGCACCTGAACCTCAGCCTGCGCGCAACCCAAGGACTCTTCAAGGGCGCGCCCCACCAGCTGCGCATGTGGACGGTGGGTAGCGAACCCAACGCTACCCACGGTCTTGACCTCCAGGAGATCGCCCACCAAGAGGTAAGTTTTGTTAATCCTTTAGTTTACTTAGAAATGATGATCCGTAAATTTAAAACGAACTAAAATGTAAGAATGTTTATAACTAGAACATGAAAAGAATAGTTAGGATCACTTTGATTAAAAAAATAAAAATTAAGAAACAAATTTTAAAAATTTTAAATTTAATTTAAAAGAATAAAAGACTTTAAAATGTAGAAGGCTTAATTCTTGCTTTATTCAATCGAATCAAAAAGACAAAATGCTAATAATAACCATAAATGCAATATTAAGCAATTATTTAAAGCAGCGCACCTATTTACAAAGCTTTTAGCAATCTTGTTTTAAAAATTGGTTCCAACTGCATCTTATACGTAATCTAAAACAACGTAACCCTCCTTCATGCCCATTTTAGTTAATATTACATATTCCATTTTAATGTTTGATTGGCCCTTGTATTTATGTCACATGTTTTCCTGCCCTAAATTGGTGTTTTGCCTTACACATTTTCCTTATAAGTCTATCTTTTACTGCACTTTCGTTGGTTACATCATGGCGGGTATCGCGAAAAAATTACTACTATGGTTTTTGTTGCGTTTTGCCTTTGTACGTTTTCTGATTTGTTGATTCGCCACACTTCCGCTTGAGGTAGGCAGATATTTTGTTTCAGCTTTTATCGCGGTTTTATATATTGTTTTGTTTTTATTTTCATTTTAAAATGCTTTGCAATGTCTTATTTTTCTGGCATTTAATTGTTACTGCCTTTGCTTGTAAGACCGCTTTTATTCGTATCTAATCAAAGTTAATTGGCCACGTGATAAAAAGATTTTCTTTTATTTATACCTGCACTTGTGTGCTCGCATTTGATTACATTTCTTTGTTATGCTCGATCATAAGAAAAATAATCACGAACACGTTGGAAAATCTGGCTTGAAGTCAAGGACGGACGGAAATCGGCTTAACAGATTGCCTCCAGTACGTAACAGGTTTAAAGGCTTAACCTTATTTATTTTCTATTTCTTACTTATCATAATGCTAAGCAATTTCGAAGTTCGTGTTTGGATTAGCTTAACAATACAGGTATTAATATTTACTCTTTCCACCCACAAGTTCCAATAAAATTCAGTTAGTTGAGTTGAGCCATGAACGTGACTTCTTTGTAATTACCGATAAGGTTCACTTTCTTTTGGCGTCGAACGCCTTTTCATGGCTTGTTTGTATGTATAATTTAATTTTCCCATTTACCCATTATTCACGTTGCTTTTTTTTGCGGTGGGCGTGTTGCTTTCCTACGAAGTACAATCAATTGATCGCACTTTAAATTACGAGTTTTATATTCGGCGGATATTAACGTTGGCGGGGGAGTGCGGTGGGCAAACACGGCATAATTTTGAATGCAAGACACAGCACTTCGGAAATGAAAGTGAAATGTCATGTCAGACGACAGCCGAAAAAGAAATGAACTCGGCGATGCGAACTCTTATGGCTTTGGACTTTGCCAACTGTGTTTTTGCCTTTTTTGTGATTTATGTGTGATAACTTTAGTTTTTAAGCCCGGCTCTACGAAATGCGGAAAGATTCGTTTGACTTTTCCTTCATTTCTTGGGGGATTTTGTCTTCACTTTTAATTAAAAATGGAATAAGCTGCTGCAGCATTTTTGGGCATTTTCTGCGCAAGATTGAGTAACCCACGCGAAGGCATTTTCCCCTTTGGATCTTGTGACTTGGCAATTATTTTCAGTTCAGTTTTAGTTTTTTTCGGATTTGGACTCATGCCACAAACAAATGGCCTCAAGATATAGACCACATAACTACAACAATTTCAATGTTTTCTATGTCGGATTTTTATTTATTTTTTTTTTTTGGTAATGGCGGCACTTTGTCAGAGACCTTCCAGCAGCAGTCAAAGGAAACGAAAAATGCCATGAAAAAACATTTATTCTAATTTCCGACATTCTGTATCTTTTTTGTGCTTTATTGTTTGGCAACCGCAAAAGTACCGAAAAATAATTTTCCATTGATAGCTGGACCGAAGAATTGACCCCGTTCGGTTTTTTGTTTAAACAAAAACCGTTGAGGCCGAGGGAAAATGTTGCGTTTTTTATTTTCTGATTGAAAGCTAAAAATTAATTTTAAAATAAATGAGTAAAGTGCAATCTCTTTTTGCTTTGCGGTGAAAATTTCTCTGTTTACCCACGATGAAGGTGGAAACCTTGTTTCGCGCTGTTTTTTCCACCCCGATACTCCGAGAGTTTTATAATAAATCCAAGGCATGCCAAGGAATTAAAAGGCAAACACAAGGCGTTGCTCGGCACTCCCACTGCCGCATTCAATCGATGAAGGCGATAGGCCCCACTCAAAGGTCAGTGCAGCCGCAAAATACCAGAAATAAGGCGAAATGAAAACAAAAGTCGCGCAGGTCTCTGAAAAAATGGAAACGGCCGAAAAGGGGAGCGCTAAGTCAAGTAAATGGGACTTTTGTACCAGATGTTGTGGCTAGAAAAAATGGGAAAATTTATTGAAATTTTTAATACAATATTTAATTTAATAGAAGAAGAGAAAAGGGTTGCGCCTAACCAAATATAAACACTTACAAGTGAAAAAAACATATTAGCTATCCTTTTCAATTTCAATTAAATTATAATAACAATTAGGTATAAAAATTCAAATGTTTTCGCCTAACTTCCCTATTGGTTTGGGTATCAAAAAAACAGAAGGCAACTGATCCGGGTTTACTTGAAGTACCCAAGGTAGTTTGATAGCAATCTCCAGACAGTGGACTGTGACCAATTGCTCGTGGATCATGACTGTGGTGAGAAGAACAATCCCCTTTGGCGGAGGCTTGGCCACCTGCCCGTTTGGGACTCGCTGGCTCGACAATTAACATAAAATGGGGCCGCAAAACGAAAGACTTAGGCAACGAACGCGCATTAGCGATTCCACCCCCCCAGTCGCTTTCAATATCTCCCACTAGCCGAAGTGCAGGAAAAACTGAAAGCAAACTAATTAAGTTTTCAAAATGCATTTTTGATGGGTGCTAACGCAAAGTGCATAATTAAAAAATATTGTGTGTGTGCAGTAATGAAACTGTAAAAGCATTTGCTGCATGCCACACATATATGCCACACTGCCGCTGCTGCACTCGTTTCACAAGACGCAAAATTGTATCTTGTCATTGCAAAACGATTCCAACTTGTTGTCGGCGGCGGTGGAGAAGCATGATTAATGAGCTGGCCGATTTGGCAGCTGAATGAATTCGAAATTAGCTCAGTGTGTCCCACTCTCTCTATCTATCTATGTTTTTTAAAGCGCGGGCGATGCAAGTTGCAATTCCGCAAAAATTCAGAAAAATAAAAAAGCCACGAGGGGTAGCAGGAAAACGTTGCGGCTTAGAAAGCAGTTCGGGCTGCATTTCGCTGGCTCTCCCGCTTTTTTTCTTTTCGCGGCTGCAATCGGTTGCATAATGCCGCAAAGTTGTTGCCACGGCCTGACAGTTTCTGTGGTTGTTGTTACGCTCATGTTGCAGTTATTGTTAACGCCGAGCGGCTTGTTGCTTTGTAGCCAGCCACAAGATAGTCGTCATTAGGGCCTAAAAACGAGGAACAAGCTGGCCTATCAAAGAATCAATCCCCTAACAACTCAATGGGTCGCATAATTGGCGGAATAATGGACAAATAATGGCCAGATCCAGCCTTGGCATTGTCTCGATGGCAAAGGCGAACTGCTAACAACAAATCCAGTTCGCCGCGACTCATATACAATGCATAATGGTGCGTAATAAACAAGCTAACTGCCAAAGCAAATCCGAAGTTATTATTATGCGCAGCTCGAAGGCGGCCAATGCGGCGTATGCGTAACGACGCCAAACAAATCAGCGGGCAAACAAACCAGCAAATGGAACGAACCAACACAAAGCGACGCCCACACGTCGTCTAATGCGTTAATTGTCGGTTAACTTGGCTAAATGGCTCGTGGATTTACGGTGCGTACAAAACTGAAAGATTGTGTGGGATTTACGCTCGTATTCCATTTAAAAAGTGCCACTTTCGTTTGCCCGGCAGTTCGAACAATGGCAAATTATCGTCTTTTCGCCAGGTTAAGGGCCTGAGACTAATGCCTTAACCTTTTTCTCGCTTCGGCATCAACGAAACTACCAAAAAAAAGCAACACCAATAGAGTTCAGAGGCTAATTTTCACTTTGCCAAGTTCGCCGCTCCGGGTCATTTGTGTCTTTCTTCTTTCAACTTTTCGGCTTAATTTGCATAACAAAATTGCCAAAGAAAGAGCCAAAGAAAATGGGCTAAAAAGTTTCAGCCAGGAAGTTGTTAAGTCTTGGGGCTTTTACTTTCGTTTTTGGATATTTAGGTGGCAAAGCGTTGAAGTAAGGCATTTGAGGGGCTTGTTTTTAAATGGAAAGGGTTTTCCACACTTTTTTTTTTGCGATCCTTAAGCAAAACTCTTTTTCCTCCTCTACACCCAAAAAAAAATTAATATGAAACAAAGATAGATTTTACGTTAGTGGTATCAATTTTGACTTGATATGCTCGAAATGTAATTTAAGTTGTCACATTATTTCTTCCTCTCTTTTTCGAAGTGAAAAAATCTCCGTGAGAGACAAATCGGTATTGCACGGAAAAAATAATATGCCAGAAATTTACCATGCGCATATCACTTTGACCGCGACGTATTTTTTTTGTGTGTACACAATTTTACAGATACTAAGGCAAAAACAGTCTCCTTTCTTCGACCTTTCTGTGGTCAAACCAAAACCATTCATCTTAAAACATTTTAGGCTGAGTAAGAAAACAAATATAGGCAAAAATCAAAGCAAAACCTTTGGGGCAACCGAGAAATTCGTGGCTTACGTAAGACCAAAGTTGCAGCCAAACAATAAAAAGACACAAAACATTCCGATCAGAGCCTAATCTCAGCAAAGAGATCTGCATAATGTCTTGTAGCCATTTGTAATTAAAAAATTTACGGCGACATAAATAAAAAATTTATATATATATCGAAGTGAAAAAGTCGAAGAAAAAAATGCGCGACAGCTAACAATTTACAATTTGCAAGTCAACTAATTAAAATTGCATTCGAGAGAGGGAATAAGAGAGAACAAAGTGAGTCGAAATGAGAACAGCAATTGTCAATGGGTCCATGTCCATGCAAAGTGGAGTCAAGAGCAAACAGAGCTGTGGAATAAGTGGCCAACTGACAGTTCATAAATACTATATGGCCAAAACACTTGGCCAGGCTCCAAGCGTTGACAACTCGAGTCTCTGAATCGGATTCAGATTCGGATTTGGACTTGGATTTGGATTCGGGCTCTCGGATTCATGGTAGCCGAAATACGTGTGGTGGCGTGGGGGTCGCCACTTGCCACTTGTTGCTTTGAACTTATTTTTCCACAAGGTCGCCGTGTCCGACTAGCGAATACAACAACAAAGCTACAACAACCAACTAGCGACAACGACAGCAACAACGAATTAAGCCATAAATGCCTGCTGCACATGAAAAATTTGAGTCTGCTGACTGTTGTTGCTTTTGCGTGTCCGCACGCTTGGCGGTCAGCTAACCAACTTAAAAAACCTAACTAAAACCCCGCCCCATTCTGGACAGCTCAGTAATTCGATCAGAGCGATAAATAATTGCTCGGTTATAATAAATTTTTGGGAGTTTTCACTAGGGAAAGGATGTTTAAGAACTTAAAAGATTTTATTATAATAAAGTTTAAAATATATGGAAAATATATAAATGGAATAATAATATTTAATATATGGAATATTTTAATAATATTTAATAACAATAATATTAGGATTATTCTTTCAGATTTAGTTAAATTATAATTAATATTAATATGCACATGACAATTATTATTAAACAAATATTTCGTAACCATTTATTTTAAAGGCAAGACTGTCATGAAACTTATTTTTATAGATCTCCTGAACTTGGTTCTTTTAATACCAATCAAATTATTTTAATAAGGCCACATGAAGCACACATATCTAGATTAACTTCTGGCCGACAGCTCTCATCAAGCCAAAGGCCAATGGATTTTGGCACTTGACTCAGTTTAATGCATACGACTACATATACGTACTGCCATTTATTGCTCCGATCAGGCGTACTGCGATTAGTAACTGTATATTTGGACGCGGGCAGTTATGATTTATGCTTGTAATTTGATAGAGTGCCGGCACGACAAGTTTTTTTTTTTTGAGCTTCGGACGCGGTCCAATGCCAAATGCTATGGCCGATGTCAAGTGTCAGATTACATTTATTTCGATATTTATTACAGAACTCAATCCAATTGAATGGAAGTGAATTGAATTGGATTGAATGGTCAGGTTACGCAGCGGCAATTAATTTAATTAGTTTGACCAAAGCGGGACCAAAGATAAGCCGTTGAAATTAAAACTTATGCTAATTCGAGACTAATATCCCCGGGGTATTTGGACAACGGCTGCCTTGAATTGCGAGCACAAGAAAAATCCGAAACGAATGTCTATGTCACAGGACTGAAAAACGGTTGGACACTGAAACTCAAAGACTGAGAAACTAAGAAACTAAATCGAAACTAGAGCAGTTGGCCAAATGTCAGAAGCTTAAGCTTTAAGCCGGGCCAGCAGCACTGTTTTCATGGTCAGTCTAAAGTCTGCCGCGGCACACACGGCGTATGAGTGACGTGCATGCTGAGGCGTCACTTTGGCCCACAACGGGCATAAATCAAAGCTCAGTTTACCGCTACAGCTTCGACTGCCCCACGCTCCTCAAGTTCCTCACTAAGTGCCCGAGTCCTCCTACCTCTGCCACCTTTTTCTGGCCAAACCGTAGTTGCATTTAATTAAATTTACCCGCTAACCACGCGTTTTGTCTTGGTCAACTCAGCTGCGGTGGCCACAAAATATACATTTGTTATACAAAACAACAAAAAGCAAAACGAAAATTGCTTTACATTTTTAGTTATGGCCAGCTGCGGTTTTGGACACTCGTATTTGTTTTACATCTCGTAGAATGTGCGGAATTTAGACCCGTAAAAATGTAAAATGGCTATTTAATTGCATTTTTAAACAAATTATATTTTATCACCGCGGAGCTGTCTTACATTTATTAAAGGCACTGCGAGCATAGATTATGATTAAAAGAAGTTATTAGTTTGGTTAAAAATTAGTTACGGGTATTTTGATATCTATTGCTCATTTTCAATTTATTTTTAATTATCAACATAAATCTCGTCGAATGCTTCTAGTTTAATAACTTTTTCGACAAATTCCCAGACTACGTCATTAATACTACTTTATTAGCTTATCGCTAAATTAGTAATAAGAAATATTTAGCTCTTAATTTTTATACCTCTATAATTAAACCTAATTATTATTGGATCACTTTGGGAATATAATTAGTTGGTTTATAATTCATAATAACATAATTTTTTTCGTCTTTTACAGCATCACAAAAACGAAGTGGGGGAAGTCTTTCAGGACGAGAAAAATATGGCTGCAATCTTGATGCGGCGCCACATGGAAACTGGTGACCTGATAATGGTAAGTGGTCCAAATCTGAGATCAATAGCCCCACCTCCACCCACCTTGCAAGGTCGCCGCGTTGTACTGCAATCAATGAACGTGCCCCAAGAATTTCAATTAGCACAGACCATTAATGCTTGTTCTTGGCGTTGTTCTGTTACCGTTTCTCATTCTGATTGTTTGAGTTCTTTTTCTATTGCTCGTTTTTTTGTTATGACAGACGGCCATTGTTATGGTCAGTTTTGGAGTTGGACATGCCGGCCATGTTAACTGCTGCCTGTCGCACATTTCAATTTGTGTGTCTGTGTGTCGGTGTGCCGGGCATTACAATTAAACGCCCGTGATCGGATATTCAGAACGATGGCGGATAATTTGCGGATTTAGACAATTTCTGCTGATTAAGCATTAATTTATCGCCGCAAAATCGGCAGCTGTAAATGTAAATGGTCAACGCGAAAAGCTGTAGGAAAATTCAGGGTCGACTAATTGATACCTATTTGATTTGCACAATGTGTTTCAAGAATTTTGGATAATTCGTATAATTTTCTAGCAGTTGTAAAGCGTCGGGGAATAAATTATTTTTCCATCGATATCCTTTGTTAGCTCTCATATTTATTAACAGTCCTATATACCCTTTCAATAAATCTCACACCTTTATCGTCGTCGAGCACCTTGGACCAATTTGACAGGAGTGAAAATTGTGATGGCGTATGGGCGATAATTCCAAGATATATTGCATTAGACCATAAATGTTCATTTTGTTAGAACAAATACAATCGTTTAGAAGCTCAGATATGCTTAAAAAACTAGAGACCTTGGCAAATGGTTTGTTTAACCTCAGACCGCAAGAGTAAAGAGAATATTCTTAACCGCTGAATTTAGTACACCTCTTTTCATTCATTAAAACAGCAAATGGCAATTATCATGGCATTTCCTCACCGCCAATAATCAAGGTTGCCATAATTCTCGGGCATTTCAGTTTATGCTTTAATTTAATATCCAATTTTTATTCGGCATTTGCTATTTAACTAGCATCAGATAAATTCTTATGACGTTTAATTTAAAGACAATTGGCAATTAACATTACGCGGGCGGAAATGGAACTCAATATGCAGGAACAAGTTTTGGCATGGAGGAAGTCTGCCTTAATTACCGGCCATTGTGTGTGGGGTCTTTTCTTTTTCACGGCGGTGGAAATTGAAATTGAGATCAGGTTGGTCTTGTGGGAAAAAGAACCGAAAGAATGAAACCTTTTGAGCTTTGCCTGCATGAAGAATTGCACAACCAAATGTCACAATTCAAGCAAATTAATAATCAGCCAGTCAAACGGACAAACAAATAAGCGGCGGAATCGAAAAATGCCCAACAAATATTGGCAGACAATAAGGTCAATAAACAACCATCATAGACAAAAGTCTTGGTGCCCCTCCGCTTCATTCGGGGTCTTTATTTTTGGCAATCTTTTGAGCTTCGCTGACGTCTGCTTGGATTTAATTTGTTAAGCAAAAAGTTGGATAGGAAAAAACAAAAATGTATTTTTGATAATAATTACAGACCAAAGCCAATAAAAGGTCAAACAGCAATGTCTGGCTGGCCCGGTCCGACTTGACCGACTTGTTATGGCCAAGTGCGCCGCTGCACCGGCCGACAAACAGAAAAATTCATAAATAATATGTAGAAAATACTCGGCACACATGTGAGCATGAAAAATGTTTGCTGGCTGACATTTCGAAGCGCAAAAGCCGGCGAAAAGTTTCGCAATTGGCCAAAAAGCAGAGAGACGCAGCTGTGCTGACCAAATCCAATGGGGCTTCCGGCTTCGGTTTTGACCTTAAACGGACGGGCTCTCAAACATCTCGCCATCAAGATGCCGCTGCCAACTTGTAATTAACAAGAAGTCGAAGATGGCTGGATTACGCAAGACTTCTGGCCCGTTTGTTCGGTTCGCCATTCAAACAATGCCGACAAATTGAGAGGCTGACACCTCCACCTCCATCGCCGCGTTTATGGCCACTTAATTAGGCCCACCAAAAGGCTTTTCGACCATAAAAATGTGCGTCTTACTTAAAATAATTGTTGGCGATGACAAAACTCGATGGAAGTATTCAAACTATTTGGCCACAGTGGACTGAAACTGAAATGTTGTTAAAGGCTTTGGAAAACCAGCTATATCAAAGAACAGATCCATAAAGATAGATTTAATTTATAGGCTGTAATGGCTTCAAAAAATGTAATCCCAGGAAAACTGCCACTTGGAGTCACCCATAAAATTATTTACTTATTTCCAACAGAGCTTTTGCCAATCCACTGTATGAAAGACTTAAGACACGAACTGCTTTTAGCCCATTGCAAAACATTTTCCAAGGAAATTTCAAACCCACGTTGTTTTTTGTCGGCGATTTAATTTAATTACAGCTTACTCAAGAGTGGACTTACACGCACTATTTGATCAGATATTCCAACTTTTGTTGTTTCTACAATGGCCTGCCAGCACAAAAAGTTGAACGTGGTCCAATGTTACTTTTTTCTACATAAACTTCATTAGTGAGCTTGGAATTTAAAGGTTCTTCACGAGCCTCGATCAAAACAATTCCCACCATCAGCTGCCAAACGATATCATATTATGTATCCCATAACCAAAGATATTCATCATCAAAGATTGTGTGGGAAACGAAAACCGAAAATCGAATGTGATTTAATGTGTACATGTCAGAGGTTGAAGGTCACCCCGAATGCCCTTAGACAACCTGGACTTGAACATTATTTGTGCCACCCACTGGCAGACGCGGTAATGTATCCACTTTTGACCCAATCAATGTTGACATTGACTCGTAATCCCGCACAGAGAAACATTTACATGCGAATATTAATTTCACGGCCAATTACTCTCGGCATTTGAGGCTTGTTTCTTTGCCCTGCGAATAGTTCCAAAAATTGATGACATCCATTTTGGAGATGGCTAATTAGACTTAGACAATTACCCTAGCCTCCCCTTCTGGAAATTTATCAAAACGAAACGAGCTCAAGGCAGAACCAGACGAGCTAAACAAATTGTACTAATAACACTGCGTTTTGTCTTACTCTTCTTTGCCTTCAGTGTTTACGGTCATTTGTTTATGCACTTGAATAAATAAAGTATTTTTTACGAGGGTCTTTCGGTAACCAAGCTTGATTAATGCTAATTGCGGCCAACGTCAGTCAAATCCAAAAAAAAAAGGCGATGCGTGCGGCCGCTGATGAATTGGATGCAGGTGATGTATGCAGTTGATGCCTGGGTCTCGACTGCTAATTACCCGCTGCTCTGAAAAGTTTGGCCCTGAATCGGAAAACAAATCCACGAAAGCCATGGAGTGCATTTCAGGCACCTTTCATAACGAGAGAGCGGCTTACGTAAGGGCAATTATGCAGCACTCGTGATATGCATCTCTCTATTAATGGGCTTTCAAAAACCTTTGTGTAAGGTGCACAGATAAAGTAAAAGTATCTTTAGTTAGTTGAAAGAAATGTAGCTGTTAGAGGGAATTCGATATAAAATTGTGATTAATTATGGAAAATATTCAATAAAAATACCATTCCATTCCTAAGTAAAATAAAGTTTCTAAAGTAGGTTAGTCGTTAAAAAAGTCTTAAATAAAAAAAACTTTTTAATACACCAGTTTTTGTCAAAATACGATTTTAGCATGCCATTTCAAGTTCGCACCTTAAGTCTTTTGTTTATTAAGTCCTCAATTAAAAAAAAAACATTTCTAGTAATGGTATTTCGATCCCAGTGCTGTATTAACCTTTAGTGTTTTTTTAGTAAATCATCTTTAGATACTACACAATTGCTAAATAGTAATAATATTTAGATATTATCTTCTGGTTTTTGACCTCTTCTGAACTTTATCAGTCACACCTCAGCCACACTCCCCGCTAATGCGATTTGCCCTTTTTTCAAGCCACTTGACATTTGACAGCACTGGAAATATCAATATGTGCACTGCCATTTGAACAAACAGAAAACAGAATTCTGTAAACGGTTAGACAACAACAATGGAAACAACATGCTGAATTATTAGGTAGCACAGGCGACATTTGGACACGGCTCGCAGCATTTTGGCCAACTCTATTAGACGGCAATCGCGGCGTCATCATTAAGCAACGTTCATGTCCAAAGTGCCAAACAAGTTTTTATTCGTCTCAAGAGAGCTTCTTCTTCTCGCTCAACCAAAGTCTTCTCACCTTCCCAACTAATTGCTAGCCTTGATATTTACAAAGAGTTCACTGCATATGTACCTATGAATAAATGTTCGATAGTTGCTCTTCTTGGCGGGAAATTCTATATCTGAATACTTGGCTGACCGCTGATTTGATTTGCATTTGCCGCAACAGCAGCAGCATCATCATCAAGTGTTAAAATTGCACAATTTATGGGCCAAAGTCGGCCTGACATTCAGGCGGGAGAATTGCAATTTATGCGCCAGCGACATTTACAAATGTTATACAATTTGATGGCTATATTCGCTTCGACTTTTGGCTGATTAAAGCCGAAACTTTCAAGCCACTTGATCCGGCTCTGGTCATTGTGCAATGAGTTTTGGCCGGAGCGAAATTAATGCAAAATAGTTTTGCAAATTGCTATGGATACCCCACCCTGAATATATATTCAACGATATATATATTTTTCGGTTTTCGCGGACGACACAACCCCCAACTGACGAGTTTGTTGCCTAAGTCTTTCGGGTTTCGATTTTGGTTACCCGATAGCCGCAAGGAACTCCGAAAGGAAAACTAGAGTGAAACTAAATCGAGTCGACATAACAACGAGCGTGTTGGCAATATTCATAAGTGCCAGACAACTTTGGTTAACAGCTCATATGCAGATCTGTAGATCGGGAAACTATATGTCGGTGGCAAGAGATGGCAGCGTGACACGGTGTTGCCGATTAAAGCAGTGATAGGGAATACAGCAGTTCGAACTTATATATTTTTCATGCTCTTAGTCACTTTTTATTTAATATCACCGAATATTCAAAGTCACAAAAAGTAATAAAAATAATATTTCAATTACCAATTTAACTTTATCAAATATTATGTAAATAATTATTAAACCTATAAACACACGCTATAACACTGCTATCCATCACGATCTCCGCTCCATGAGCTACACGCATGCCCCGAATACAAAGGATTAAATACCGCCAAGTAAACCGTTTTTCAATTATACCCTGCTGCTCGCATTATTTAATCAAAATGCACATTTTTTCCCCGTTTTCCTTTTTTTGGGCTGTGGCTGCAATTTCCTCGTGAAAAATGTTTTTTAATTGGTGCAACGCGGTGTGGCAAGCCGCCAGATGATAACAACATTTCTGGCGGGTGCCGTTCCAAGACTTTGGCCGCATATTGCATTTTAATAAACGGCCATATCGGTTACGTCAAGGCATACACAAAGATATCGGCGATCGGAGTATAGTATTTTTCGGGAAGGGGTAAATGGAAGCTGGGCACGAGTCTGATATTTTCACGCTTAAGATAGTTAAATTGGGCGCCTGCCCGCTGATGGGGATTCAATTTGGGGCTTTAGTGTCCGCCAGGGGATCCAATTTCAATTAAGCGGATTAATCGGCGGCAAATGAAAGGCGACAGTCATTAATCAAGATAGCAGTTTTATTACGAAGAGAAAATAAACCTCTCACGCTTAGAACCTGGATTAGATTGATGGAGTCACTGATTCTTTCGTATATAAACGCCTCACTTAGCTTGTAAAATATTAAAATCCAGATAAGATTGGTAAAGAGATTGATTCTTTGGTATCTGAGTGGTTGTCACACACACCCAAGCCATCAACCTTGAGAGGCCTTCACTTCTGAGACACTTCTAAGTGCAAGGATAACCTGCGATCAGTCACTCAGACCCGATTGTGATGTAGATGTTGATGTCGACTCCACTTGACTTTGACATGCGACTCGAACTTCATTAGGCCAGGTTCATACGCCTGCCTGGCTACCTACCCACTTGGCCATATAGCTCGCTATCTGGCCGAAGTTATTGGAGCGGCAACTTGAAAGATCCTAACCCCAGTTCGCATTGAACTTGCTGCTGCACCAACGCACCAAACATCGCAACAAATTATACCAAAACAAGAGAGAACGCTATAGTCGGGTTGTTGTCCCGACTATCTAATACCCGTCACTCAGCTAAAGGGAGTGCGAACGCTGTGTCGGGTTGGTGTCCCGACTAATAATCGTAACTCAGCTAAAGGGAGTGCGAGGGAGATAGATATATAATTTTTGATTGCGTATAACTTTTTAATGAATGGTCCGATTTGAAAAATGTCTTCTACATTTCGATAGGTATACATATACACAACAAAATTGCATTTATACTTCTCGGAAATCTTTAAAGATGTGGGCGCAGGACCCATTTTAAAATCGTTAGTGGGCGATTGTGGGCGTTAGAGGGGGCGTGGCGCTCGGCTAAAATAAACTTGCGCTGCGTAGAAAGCCAAAGAATAAGTGTGGAAAATCTTAACCTTCTGGCTTTTGTAGTTTCTGAGATCTCAGCGTTCATACAGACGGACAGACGGACAGACGGACAGACGGACAGACGGACATGGCTAGATCGACTCGGCTAGTGACCCTGATCAAGAATATATATACTTTATGGGGTCGGAAACGCTTCCTTCTAGCTGTTACATACTTTTGCACGAATCTAGTATACCCTTTTACTCTACGAGTAACGGGTATAAAAAGTTGGCGAGAAACCGAAAAAGACATGGCTAAGTGCGTTCTAGTGGCAGATACATTTTGTGAGCAAATAAATTTTGATTGCTTGTGATTGCCGTCGAGCGAGATCCGGAGAACCCGAGAACCAAACCGCTGTGTGGGCCAAGTTCTGAAGCTGACCTGACCATGGGCGGTGGCCACTGCTGTTCGGCCGATTTTTATTCTTTTATAATATAAATATTCATTGACCAGCCGCAGCCTCAGATACAGATACAGAATCCGTGTGGCTGAGTGGGCTGCCTGAAGGTGGGTTCGGAATATTTTTAACGAGCTGCTTTATGTAAACAAACTGTTAACACGGCAGGTATCTCTCAGCCGTAATATCTGAGTATTGGTATCCGTTCTTGTTCTCATTGTCGATTCTCGACGTTTGTCGGCGCTGTAGTTTACGACTACATGCACTCGCATTGAACAGCGATCTTAAGAGCCGATTAGATTTAACCTTGACCAAGATGATAACCGAAAAAGCAAGAAAAAAATAAACGAACTACAGAGGGACCCACCTTAACGCATTTCCATTGATGCCGCATCGAAAAGAGCATAATTTGTTATTTTTTCGTATCAAGGTTTTTAGAGCGACTGCTTAGCACTTTAAACTTGCGAGATTTTCATATAAATGATGTCCAAATACGTAAATAATTTTGGTTCCATTTGCATTTGAATTAGTTTTCTGGGGGATCACATTGATAGACAACTTCTTTTCCAGTTAACAGCCATTTTCTGGCCGCTTTGGGCCGTAACACCAGCGAGTTTGGCAAACAGCAATAGTCATGACTTTAATGATGATCGCCGCTCCAACTCCTTCGAATGTTCGTGTCATGAATTTGCACAAATTATGCTAATTTCCCGAAATTACAAACCGCAAAGTGATTTTTTTGTATTGCTTTATTTGCCACTGCTGTGTTTCGGCGTCTGCCAATTTTAGGTATTTGCACATTCAAACGAGCTTTGATGCTCTGGGCTGGCCAAAATAGCAAAAAATACAAAACAAATACGAAAAGGTGTTAATTTTGATTGTAAGTAAATTTTTGGTTCAGTGAACTCTTTTTTCTGCTGTGGCGTGTCACATTATGCAACCGCCGTTTGCTGATTATCTGCGATCATGGTGGAGAAATATTATAAAATGATTTACATTTAATTGAATAAAGGAAGGAGCAAACGAAAATATCATCACAAATCAATCAAGCTCATTGTCGGTTGATTGCAATCGCTGGGCGTTTCTGCAGGTGCCAATCAAAGTTGTCTATCTGTATTTTCTGACAGATACGCGCACTTGTTCGAAATGTGTGAAAGGCCGCCAGAAACCGATGCTGAAAAAGCACCCGTTAGCGTAATTCCAAATCAGCTCTCTGCTTCTGCAGATATAACAATCGTGTTGTGGGTGATTACATAAACAAGACAACCCGAACTCGGACAACTTTATTTTGGACCAGCTGAAAGCAGATACTCGTAGCCAATGTACATTTGGTGTGTAAGCTGCGTGATTTGAAAGCAATTTGCTGTTTTCCCCCCCGGAACCCCATGCTTTTATCCCCCTGCTCCATCTGATATTGAACAACGTGTAATTGGCCTGGCAGCACTTGCCGACAGCCGGAAAATTATAAGGTCTATGATTATCGCAAAAAAATCTGGATCTTAACTTGGGCCAGCAAATGTGGAAGAATTTACTTGAGATTATTACAATTTGTACACCTGAAATAACAACAATTTATTTAAAACAATTATTGTGTCACTAAAAAAACAAAATTCGGTTCGGCTGACACTTAAATAATAAGTTTTTTACCATTTTCAATACATTTTAATTAATGCAATTCATTTAATAGATCCCTTTCTTTTATAGTTTATTTATGGCCAGAGATTCAAAATTCACTTCCTTTCCCCTTTCGACAGATTAACTATTCCCGACTGCGAATAGACAAGTAAAAGCTTTTTATTTTGCCTACAATTAAGAGGCAATTACTCGGCCAAACTTTCAACACTTAAGGCAAGGCAAATAAATCGTACTTAGGTAATTTATTAATTGGCTTTTCGCATAAATCGCGTTCAAGGCAAGGCGTTTGAAAATTACAGCCTATCACTGTGGGGCAGTTACATAACACATGTACCAGAACTCTAACAGCGAGACAAACTTAAGTCGAATAAACAAACGTTAAGTAAGTCTGAAATCAGCACAACATACGCCCAAAATGCCTTGACTAGGTGTTTTTTTTCGCTGGCTTTTCGGTGGAAATGCGGAAAACGCAACCAAAGTGGAACACGAAAAATTTGTTACTGCCACATGCCGAGAAAAATTGCAGCGAGTCGGGTAAATTAAAAGATCTGCCAAATGGCCAATACAACTAAATTCGCAACTAAAATAAATGTTATAGTATTTGTGGCGGCACATACAGAATAAATGATTAACTTAGTGAAAAGTAAAGAAATCGGAGGAAACCAATGAAGTTGTTGGCTCACCTCGTTGACACCTTCTCCGCTGTCAACTGACTTTCAATGTGAATGCCAGGCATTTAACGCGCACATTTATCATACGCACTGTGTGCCAAATCCATTTAAGTGTCGCTAACTCAAATATTGCTCATAATTCAAGTGCCCAGAGCGATGCTGCAACGGGCGAAGAGAGAGGTTGCTCGAACAATTTCCAATCGTACTCGATTTGCATTTACATATGCACAGAGATAAAAGTAGTTATGGTATTATTTAATATTTTACATAGCATTTTGTTATAATTTGCTGAATGATTTTTTTACCCAGAGAAATAAATATAAAAAACGTTAAAAAAACAGAAAATCAGTTAATTTATTTTTTGTCAAAAAAATTTGAATACTTTCAAATGTATACTTTTTTGTATAATTGAAGGTCTGCACATTAAAATTTGAAAAACACCTCATTTCTTTCAGTGCAGCGACTGTTTGGCCCATGTCATCTGTGGCAATTTGTTACTTGGCTTTGCCTGCAATTTGTTTATGGCACATGTCTTTGTTGCTTTTGCTGACATTTAACTGAAGTCGCGTGTGCGAGGACATTGAACTTTGCCGTTTTGTGTTTGTTTGAGTTTTTGGCATTTTCAATAAATGCTCAAATATATATTGAGAGCAAAATCAAGTTCGCTGCCTAAGTCATTTGGTTGCTTAATTTGTAACGTTTTTGTTTCCATTTGCTTTCATGGGAATTTCAGTTGTGCAGTAAGCCTGCATGAATTCCCATAGATTCCAGTTTGTTTAGGCATTAGCTATATATATCTGCGACTGACTCAGCTCAAGAACAATTATAGTTCCATTTCCCTTACACATTTTATGTTAAACATGATCTCAGCTGGTGGCCAGTTATCGCAGTAGCTCAAATGTCCAACCAGCTTGGCTCACTGTTAATATTTTAATTATAGCATTATGGCCGAGACTTAATTAGCCCTGATCACGCCTAGTGCCAAGTGGGTGTTCGTTCGATGATCGATAAACAAAAAGCCAATTAAAACTGAAACGAAATCGTAAGCAAATTGAATCGAAAGCATTTAGGTGTCTTAATGTTCAGTCAATTCAGTCGATTTAGCAGCTAACCTTTCTCAAGGTTACGCCTGCTGGCGCTGTTTTAGTCCAACAATAATTATTGCAATTACAGAGGCGATAAAAACGAACCGAGAGACCGAGAATAGTGTGGAAACATTGCTTATCTAGATCGCAGATTATTTGCATAAAATGTTCAACTATGCAAATTGCAGCTAATTTTTATGACTTGGCCAGCGTCATTCAAACGCAACTCATATTCATATGGCAATTCATACCGTCGAGTGCAGGCCAAGAATGCTGAGTGGAAAAGAGTTCAATAAATTATTTAAATTATCTGCCCGAAATGGAGTTCGCCGGTGTCAGTGGTTTGACAAATGTAGCTAGAAATTTAATGCTATTATGCCTGCTTGTGTTAGTTTTTAGTCAGCTGAAGAATAAATCCCCAAGAATGATATATGTTACTCTGATTAATTATCCCAACTCACTCATTTTAACCTAATTCCCATTTACAGGAGGGCAGCATCGGTCATGATCTGGTCATCAAGCCCTTGCCGCACGAACTGAGTCCCCATCCCGAGGAGTCCCATCACATCATCTACAAGCGCGAGGCTTCTGCCGCAGAAGAGCAACTGAGTGACTTTGGTAAGACAAATTTTGATACAGCCCCATCAATCCACGCCCATGAGAAGCAGGCTACGTTCTTAATGGGCGCATTGACCCATAGAAAGCCATAGAAAACCCCGGCCTAAGCCCATGGCCCATAAATCTCGGGCTAGAGATCGACGTGATGCCGATAGCATTTCCTGCTCAACGAAAAAAAAAGAGAAGATACGCTTATTCACAAAAGCCGAAGAGTTCAATGTAACATTTCGCCCTTCGCCGAATGCATTTACCTCTGCAGTTGTGGTGGCGCCAAAATTCCAGCGATAATCGCTATAAAATTATTTATTTTATGCCTGGTATTTCTCATGTGTCGACTTCTGCCGAAATGCCCCCAAAAATTATTCCCAATACAGTTAAATGCGGCGGCTACCTGACTTCAGCCAGCTTCTTATATCATAATAAAGACATTCCACCACTCGATTTTTGCTTAATTTTCGTTTAATTCGCCGTTTCCGGTTATCTTATTTTTTCGGGCATATAATACAGCCTTCATGGAACCTGATGATCTGCTGGCCAGCGAAAAGCTCGAGAGGTTGCAGCGCCGCCAGCGTCGCAGTCCACGCAGTGCGCCCAGCAGTCCCGATTTCGAGGATCTCAACGACGAGGACGAAGGAGCCCTGGAGACGGAACCTCAAGTGGCCGAGTCCCGGACTCGATCCCGTCGTCAGGCGCCGTACATCATCTATCCCGAGGTCTTGGTTATCGTCGACTACGACGGCTATCGGCTGCATGGCGGCGATAATTTGCAGGTACGTGTGCGTGACAGGGCCAGAAAAAACACAAATACGAAATGGGGAAAAAATGGGGAAAAAAGAAATTAAAAGCCATTGGCTTGAATGAAGTTGTTTCGGCAATTGCAGACAGCTGGAATTGAGTTTAGGATTGTCTCTGCGTGTGTTCGGATTTTCGATACGATACGATACCCGAACCAAACCCAACCCGGAGGGGATTTCAAAGTCTGAGGATTTTGTAAAAGTTGTTTTTTGTTGGTTTCTCGCTGGCTACATGTGTAGATGTTATGCGAGCCGAGACATGTGTTCGTATTGATAGATAGGTCTGGTTGTGAATGAGACTCGAATCCCCAAAGGGGATTATATTGGGGGAATTGCAGATTTATTAAAGCAATACATTTTATTAGAGCAATGGCTGAGGCTTTTGGAAAAGTAACTTAAATAGTTTAAACACTTCTGACTGAACTATAACTCCTTAGCCTAATCCAAACACTCAAGTTTTTGATCAGCACTCAGATATAGTTCTTGATTTGTGGCTTCTTAGATGCCCAAACACATGATATAATTGTTATGCACATCACTCTCGCTCAAGATTTATAAGTCTGCCTATTCTGGGTGCGTTGTAGCTCAAAGAATACCTAGAATACCCGGAGATGCGGCTCAGATGAAAGCCTTATAGAGATGCGAGTACCTGACAAAGACAAACGTGCACTGCGACCAAACTTTAACTGAATTGTAATTTATAAATATCTTATCACCCAGGTCAAGCGTTACTTCATCTCGTTCTGGAACGGAGTCGATCTGCGCTATCGCCTGCTGAAGGGGCCAAGAATACGTATCAGCATTGCCGGCATTATCATTTCGAGGGTAAGTAAATATGGAAAATATTATTTTAGATTATATCACTTAGATTGCCTTTTTTAATGATTTCACAAAAGTCCACTTTTTTATTTGTACATCCGAATCAAGCTCCTTTAAATACCCCTCCAGCCAGGGATCATTACACAATAGCAGCAATTCGACTTTCATTTGGCTAATTGAGTAATCCATTTTGGTAGCTAAGCTTTGACCCCTGGCCAAAATGGGTCTTGCCAATCGGGGCAGCAGCTCTCCTTCACAGTTCGAGCCCAAGTAGCCGCCAGCTAGCCCAACTCGGCCAAGTCAGCTCCAAATGAACTGTCACGATCTGGGAATCTGGCAGGGAAATACTGGCAGCAAAAACATGCAACGCATGCGCTTCGATTCGCTAGAAAAAATGTGGACAATCAATTTGGTTATTTGCTCGGCCGAAGCACACAAAAAGCTGGGACAACAAATTTTAACAAGTTTTTTACTCGTGCGCCTGCTTTGTGAAACTGGCTAAATGTTTTTCTAGAAATTAGCAACCGAAATACTTTATAGGCACGCGAATCGAGCTGGCCAACAAAGTTGGCTTTAACCTTCTGGCACATCCAAGATTTACTGTAATAGTTTATGAAGGCGAATCGGTTTAAGACACTATAAATTGGGTTAAACTGCTTTAAGGTGGCTAAAAGTTAAAATTTTATTACTCAAAAAACCACTTCAAACTGACTTAAGCCAGAAGCTAATTATTTTAGAACCCTAAAAAGAAATACGAGCAATGACCATAAAAATATGGCTTTCGCTTCCTCTTACAGCGACTTGAGCTGTCGTGAGCGATCTCTTTGATGTCTGTTAACATCTTTCACTTATCAACATTCAACTAATTTGATTGCATAAGCGAAAACCATAAAACACTTTGACAACATTATAGCATCGTGGCTTCGTTTTGTCTCAATACTGCGGGCCGAAGAGACCCGACTTTCGGTTAGACTTTCTCACACAAATCAGTTTGGCGTTGGTTCAGGAAGCCATTTGTCGTTTGGCCAAGAGAGAGAGGAGCTGGGAGAGAGGAGCGAGTGCAGTGGGCCAAGAAAGTGGAAAATTGGCACACGAAGGGGGGAGAGTGCCTCGGCTCACCTGCAGCAGCGTCAGTTGCATCAAGCTGGCTGCCCACACGACAACTCCACATCGAGGAGACAACGATGTCGACGGGTTACCCTAAGTACGTCAATTGGCTTTGGCTTTGCTTTTTCGGCTCTGGCGGCGGAGGTAAAAAGTAGAAAAAAAATTATATTCAGACCGCATAAATAATGCAACAGTGCCTGCTGCAACTGCGTGTTGGCCGTGGTTACATAATCTAATGGGCCACGCTAACTGCAGTCGCTGCAGTTGCAGTTGACTCAGATCAGATTTTTTTGGCTGGCCTGCTGTTTTTTTCTTTTCCCCTTTTTGCCCAATTTCACACACACACTCAGTAGACTTCCTCTTCTATGCCCACACACATATACGGGCAATGCGTATCTGGTGGATACAGGTGGAGATACTTTTTGTATCTAAGCATCCGTCGCTAAACATTTTTTCATTTTTTGCGACGCTAATTAATGTTGCTGCAGGCCAGGCGAGAAATGGAAGTCGGGTAATTACTCAGAATGCGAATTGGGCAACAAATTATTGGATACACATATCCGATAAGTCGACGCAATGGAAAAACAAGAAACCCGAACGGATTTATTGGATATTTGCGTCATTTTATCGGAAGAGATTGGTCTGATAAACTGTTTGGTCACCAGAAGCTCGTGCCGATCGCTTTACATATTAAACCATAAAATATGAGTGCGAATTTTGGTTCAAGAAAAAACCCAAACAACTTGACCCCAAAAGCCAATCGTTTATTTCATAAAACAAAAAGCCAGCAAATGCACGAAATCCCAAGTCACATAAATTAATCACCCATTGACAAATAACTAAGAGAATTACTTAGGAGTCGTCGAGATCTACGAGAGTTGTTCAATTAATTGATTTTGGCTGGGAGTCGAAAAATAAATAAATAAGTCGCAACAAAATGACAACAAAACGCTGCAACATTAATAAGCCATAAACTGCGTAACTCAACTGAGTGCGATTGAGGTCCGAAGGCGTTAAGAACCGCAAATCTAGCCTGGTTAAGAGCACTATTTTTTATTCCGCGGAGGCAGAACAATGAGCTGCGACCGAGTGCCAGGCCAGTTACTTTTAAAAGCAAAACTTGGCTAAATCAAAAATTCTAATCGAGTGGCCAGCGCTCAAATTACATTTTGCCAGGGGAATATTAAATGGTTTTTAACTTAGTATGAATGGGTAGGAGAAGGTGTATTAGCTAGAGGAAAAGTTATAAAAATCTCTTTAAATTATTTGATTAGATTTATTGATGGGGAATTAAATGGGGATTGGTTAAAAACTTATGCCAATAAAAATACCCATATATATATATTTAGCAACAGGCCTATAATCCCCTGCGAAACTTAATACTAAGTAACAAGCCGTCGAGCTTTGACATATTTCTCCATGTTCGCCACACGATACGCACCTAATAAATTGCGCATACGCAACGTGGCCGCCGTTGGCCGCCGCTGAAATATGTGTGTGGCGCAAGCGCAGCGCCAATGCGTTCGACACTTGTAGCTAAAACAGAAGGCAGAAATGTGGGGCGAAGACAAAGGGGGCTGGTTGTTTAACTTCTAACGGAAAGTTGCCCGCAATTAATTAAAATGTTAATTAAATGTCACAGATAAAAGTTCAAGTCAAGTCGGTAGCCGACTTAAGCTACCCCCACGCCAATTCCGATACGATACGATCCAATCCGGGCTGATCTGATATATAGTGTTGGCTTTATAAATCTATATCTATGACTTGTTATGATCACCTGCACACAGTGCTATCAGCCCAAGGAATGCCACGCAGTTGATTAATTGATCCGCTTGGGTGGAGCCAAAGAAAAGAGCCGGGTTTCCAGAATTGTGATAATCGAGACCGGGCTATCCCAATTTCAGCGCCAATCGACATTCTCCACTCGCTCTTATCTCGACGACTCTATCTAAAGTGCCACAGAAATGCCAAATAATGCACGAGCGACACACCCAAAAGTCTCGATGCCTTTTCCAGCCAGTTCTCATATTTGCCAGTTGTCATAACAAATTCCTCGGCTAACGAAGCTGGGCCACAAAAGTTCGGGATAGGGCAGGCCAGGTGTTGCCCCCAGGGCACATTTCTCGTACTCGTACTCCCAGACCCATATCCATATCCATATCCATATCCATATCCACATCCACATATGTATAAGCCAGTGGTATATAGAGTGCCGGTAGCCAAAAATGCAAGTGCCAGGCAAACATAAATTGCAATAATGCAAATGGAAACGTGAAGCGAAGCTCGGACAGAGAGCGACAAACAAACAAATAAATAAATAAACAAATGAATGTTCGCCAGCGGCGGTGTTGGAAAAGCCGGAAAAGTCGCCGGGATTTGAGGGGCACTTCAACACTCTAACGGGAAATGGCTTTTATGAAAAATGGTTTAACTGGTTGTGGCTTATATTCCACTGACATACTAACAAGAAATACTTATAGAAATACCATAGAAATATTTAAGATTTATTTCGCAAACAAAAGATAAAATATGAAAATTTCCAAATTAAAGGAGATTTTTCCAAGTTTTTATACCTTTTTGGCTTTACAAAAATAAAACTCCTAAGTCATCAGGGTACACAATTTATAAGGTACCTAAACTTTTTTAATCCCAAAAATATTAGAAATTATACATAGAAATAAGAAAATTAATTTGTGAAGTTAGAGTAGTTAGTGTTTAGTTTCTTTGATGATAGGAAAATCGACATCAGGGTATTGAAAACGAAAATAGCTGGGAATGAAAGTGCAAAGAGATTATAATGATATTTTTGAGAAACTTCTTCATCAGTTCAATATGGTTTCTTGTAGGGTATGGGAAAAGGAAAGGTATCCCCCATATCTTGACCCAAAAGCCTGTCGGCTCTGTGGGTGGTGGCCCGATCCGCCGCCTGTCGCCCAAGTCCGACTTATCCGCTGTGTGGGCGCCGAAAGTCAAAGCGTATGTCATTGGAGGGGGCGGAAGGGTGGTGGCTATAGCTTTTCGGCTTCTTGGGCTGGGTGTGTGTGTCCGAGTGGGTGTGAGCCGCCTTGGTTGTCCACCACCCTGTTGGATTGCTGGATAGTTTAGTGAGCCTTGCGAAATGCTAGAAATTACAGGCAATTGCATTGACAGTTTTTTTTTTGGGACCGCAAGATTTATATGCCCGGCCCAGGGAAAGGAGCTGGAAAACCTGAAAACTGAAAAATTAAATTAAAATATAACATTTTGCTTTTAATTACGCACAAAAGGCTATTGCAAAACTGTCGCGGGGCCTTAGTTTATTTTTAATTTTTGGGGGAAAGGCAAACCGGTCCCGGTTTTAGTGGCTTGGTTGCATTTTAGGTCCTACTGACAGTTTCTTTGATAGTCTTACGTTTTTTTTGGTCCGATTATTTGACAAATGTTTTTTCTTTTTCTTGGATCGTTGGGGTAACCACTTGCATTGTGCAATCTGTAATCAAAGATGTGCCAGGTCATCCATGGTCCAGTGGTTTCGGGAGATTGTGCCTAGACACAATATTTGTCGGTGGTCTACCTCAGTCTGGGCTTTGCTTTTTTCTCTTTCCCATGCCAACTTGTGTGACGTTGATGACCGTGTATCCCATACTGGGAATCACTGAGGTTGAGAGCTGGGCAAAGAAATAAGCCGCAAAACAATTAGTTTGCCTGCTGCCTGGATTAAGGAAGCGGTCTATTGAGTTACGCAACGAAAAACAAACAATAGTTTAAAAGTGTATATCAATATTTACCCATTTCAATTGCTTTTCGCCTTTGAACAAGTTACAATTACAGCTGATCAGCAAACAACTTGAGTGAATCTTCAAGATCTTCAGCTTGAGACAGAGACTGCTCTAATAAACCACTCAAAATGCAATTCAACAATAATTGTTTGTAATTTGGTGGATTCCAATCCAAAGCCAGTTGCCTTTCCCACTTGGCCCAAGGCCGCGGCAATCGAAGCATTTAAAATTCTTGATAGTTTTGTCTGTCGAAAATTGCCGAAAAAAATCAATTCGAATTACTGACTTCTTTCGGGAGAACGACGTGCCCGCACTTTGAAATGATCAATGTGTCAGATCGTCCGAAGAGTTGGACGGGAATGAGGCAGAAACGAAACGGATAGACTTCGAGTGCGGACTTTTAATGTTTATTTAGATTCAGATTCAGATTCAAATTCAGATACAGATACACCCAATCGAGCGGATACGTTTTGCATCTCATTTGGCAATAAACAGATTTCAAAACTGCGGTGTTTCTTGGTTTCCAGATCACTTTGTCAGACTGTGTTCATTTCCTAGACATCTGCTGTCTGTCCGACTAGTTGGTAATTTATCAAAAGTCTTGGCTCCGACTTCGGTGCGCCGGCTTAGGAATAGATACAAGCGAAGCTCAGAGACGGAGTATCTCCGAGATTGTTTTCCAGTTGGCAAATGGCCGCAAATCAAATGTGTCAACCGAGTGCGGTTTGTCACTTAACTTTGGTTTTATCACCTGCACCTCCGGTGGAAACTGGAAGTGGAAACTGCAACTGGTTCGGGCGCACAGATTAGCTCTGGATCCGCATTAACATATTGATTTGCCTAGGGCTCAAAGTGATTGACAATTGTGTTATTTTAATTTATGTAGCTGTCACTTCGGTAAATCTAAAACGCCCCTTCGGTCACGATATTAGCGCTTACGTATCCGTGGATTTACCTGGATTTACGAGTGCTGAAAGTTGCCCTCGGAGGTGCATACGGTGCATACACAGCTGATGAAATTGCCACTGCCACTGCAACTGCAACTGCAGCTCCAATTATGCAACGCACAATTGCAACTGGTTTCCACTGCGGCAGCCTAACAATCAAAAGCAACGAATTTCCAAAGGAAACCCACACGACTTTGACTTTGCTTGGCTTGATCATCATCTGTACACTCAAAAAAACAGTCTTTAAAAGGAAATTACACGCAATTAATATTTTAAATTTGTTTTCTTTTATGAAATAAGCATTATTTCCTAATAATAATCAGATCTCATGAACTTCAACATGAACTATCAACATTTTTGTTGAGTGCAACTAATGATGATCATCTGCTGCATTGGCCTTATCGCTAGGCTCGGTTTTAGCAGCACGTTTTTCACGTTCACTTGATTTCCGTTTCGACTTCGGTTTCCAGCTTCATTTTCACCGACGAATGGGCCATAAATATTTCACTCGAAGCTCTTTTCATTCGCTCAGTCAAATGCCAAATCGGTTGCATCATCGCATTGAAAGCTTCCTTGGGGCGATTTTGTCGAATATTTTGCAATTTTCACTACCTGATGATGGCCTACTGTATTCTAATGTGGGTCGCAGGGTTCAATGGGGCTTTTGGTGGGGACTTTACGAGCCATAAATGTCAGCCCCAGGGATTGAATTTAGCAGAGGCAGAGATTGAAAGGAGGGAATCCAGGTTACCAGTTGATTGCCATAAAAAAGTTAGTTTAAGTTTTGATTAAACATAAACTTGCGTCATAAGCTAATAATATTTTATATGTTTATAAATAAAAAAAAATATTCCAAAAAAAAAACTAATTTTTAACCCTAAAACTCAATCTTTTTCAGGGTCGTGATGCCACTCCCTATCTGGAACGCAATCGAGTGGGTCGGGATGCCATCGATTCGGCTGCTGCCCTCACGGACATGGGAAAATATTTGTTCCGGGAGCGTCGACTACCGGTCTACGACATTGCCGTTGCCATAACCAAGTGAGTGGTCTGGGGAATGGGCCTAGTTACCTCCTTGTGTTTTGTGTTCTCGTTGCAGCATCGACAGCAGACTTCTCCCCACGCGTTTCCCTCTATCTTACCCCTATAATTCCTTATCCACTTTACCAAAGATTTCCCAGAAAATTACCTATATATATAATGTCTACTCGTGTCTAGGTATGATATGTGTCGCAGGCGCAAAGGAGGTCGCTGCACCAAGGGCACAGCGGGTAAAAAGATTTTAAAGAAATTCCAAACAAATCCTAGACTTACCCCCACGACACTCATACATTACACATAGAACACACACCTAGAACAAATGTCATTGCGGGTGTTTAACATACTTTAGTCAGTTCTCGGTTTGCACCTTTTAAGCTACAAACAAACACCTAAAAAACAAAACCCAGTAAAGTGGACTAAAATTGCGTGTGGGTCTTAATAAATTACTACCACAATTACACGACACACATACTCACAAGAAACACCAAAATTACAACATTTGAGCAAAGAAAAAAAGTTAATCTCGAAGCGTTAAACTAATTTGAGTAGCGGATCGGTCCATAAGGCATAAAACCGGTTGATTTATTTAGTATATTGTATCTGCTTAAAGGTCTCATTGGTTGAAGCGAACATTTACATCAAGATTTAGTATTTAATTGTGGTTTATGCGCCTAAATTATTGGATACTCTTTATGGACCAAATAACCCAATTAGTTAAAGTTGAAGGAATATTGGATTTAATTTTAGATATTTTAGTTACTCTAGCCTTCGGATCTCCGAAGATAGGAATATTCTACTTTTCCCCTTGCTCTTGGCTCTAAAAATGCAACCTAGCCCCGCAATATTGGCGCGCAATTACTATTGCCTGATTGCCAATTGGGCAGGTCTACATAATGACAAAACAACTATCGATCAAGCACCGAGAGGAGATAATTGATTAAATGAAGCTGAAAACCCCCGAAAGAAACCAAATCTAAAATTTCTACGCATTTTTGAACAATTTTCGCCCGCAGACTCGATATGTGCCGTCGCACCTCCGCTTATGGCGAATGTAATCGCGGTACCGCAGGTAAAGACCCAACCAATAGCTGGCAATTTGTTAGCCAACATCTGTACAGATAAATGCAAAAAAACAAAAACAAAAAATGATACAAAAAAGAAACACAGAAGTTAAGCAAACGCGTTAAAAATAAATAACATTAAAGGCGGCCACCGCCAAACCCAAAAATGCGTCGCTCCATCATCAACCAAATCAAGCAAATTTAATTGAATTTCATGCACGTCTCTTTGTCTCTATTTTTATCCTCGCTCCCTCTCTCTCTCTGTCCACTGCTGTGCCACCTCTCTCTTTTCTGAGATCTGAAAACTATATCTTTTATATGTACTTCTTTGTGTCGCACGCGCCTTTTGTACAGCAAGAAGAACAAGAACAGGAAATCGGCTGCGCATGCGCCATCTTGGCAAATGCTCTTCAGAACTGTACAGAGTCCTACCTATTTATAAAGAGCCTCTTGAAATCTTTAGTAAAGTCCCAAGAACTTTACTGTCTTACATGACGATTATCATATTGTATATCCTCTTCTACTCTTATCGATTTATTCAATGAACAACTGTTTCAGTTATCGTATGAGCTTTGCAATCTTTTGAAGAGGTGTCTTAAAAAATTGTCTATGTTTTCGCGTACTTTTTAGACACCCTTTCAAGTAGATTTTAATAAAGCCAATACTTGAATATATGCTGTGTGTCTCAACCAAACTATTTTTCACACAAATTGTGTGTCAACTGCATGTAATATATGCATCAATAAACAATGGCTTTCGAAGTTTCCCTTCCTATCTAAATGTGAAATATCAACTCTTCAAAATATATATGTGTAATACCTAACCAAAAATGTATATTCTTTAGTTTCAGCGGCTAAACTAAAAAAAAAATGAAAAGAGCAAGAAAAAACTTACTTAAGAAAGATAAGTTTAAGTAAAGAAACGAATATCTTAAGTTTTTTATTTACTTAAATAATATCAAATTAATAAAAAACGGTTGTGGATTTACTAACATTGGTCTATTTAGAACTACACTTATGCTACCTAATAAACTTTTATGGGCAGTGGACAAACTTAGTCTAAGCGATGGTAATTGTGACTAAATTTACACATTAAATGCACCTACTAATTAATTGCTCTCTCACATCAAATCACATCCACCAAAGCGACCCGCTTCTCCCAGCGGTTACAGTTATTATGTAAAAAAAATATATTACAATGTTTGAAAGTGAAAAAGAGAAACAAATTGCTCAGTTGCGAAAAAAAACATTAGATTTTTCATTTAATAACTGCAACGGCGACGGCGGCTTGGAAAAAATTGTCAACTTCCTGTTGGACAAGAAACAAGAAAGAAAATGCAACTGAGTAAAACAACCCACTAATTGCCTAATTTCGGTCGTGTATTTTCTTTCGGAAAAGGCTTTGCTTACGTCGGTGGCGCATGCGTGGTGAACAAGCGACTGGAGAAGGTGAACAGCGTGGCCATCATCGAAGATACCGGCGGTTTCAGCGGCATCATCGTGGCTGCCCATGAAGTTGGACATCTGTAAGTAAACATCATACCCGGTAAAACAAAAAAAAATTTTTGAAAATATTTTACATTTATTTTTGAAGACTCTTTCATAAATACTTTCCAATTTAAAACTTTGTTATTGTAAAAATGATCAAATTGTGAACTTGTTGATCTGATACCTGGGCTTTTTTTACTTGTCCGTCAAAACGGAACCTTTTTTCCGCACTATTTCCATCAAACTCAAACTATTTAACGCCCCGAATCACCGATTCGAATTTCATTTGGCGCCCAAACTAATAAAAAACATGAATAATTTCCGCTGCTGTAAACTGGTCATTGAAACTCGTTTGCATTTCCGTTTGACATCATTCGGGGTGCAATTAATCAATTAACATTTTTCCCCCCTCAATCAAAATGTGTCCCATGCTCGTTTCTCAGGTTGGGAGCGGTGCATGACGGTTCGCCGCCGCCCAGTTACTTGGGTGGACCAGGTGCCCAGCGGTGCCGCTGGGAGGATGGCTACATCATGTCCGATCTGCGCCACACGGAGCGGGGCTTCAGATGGTCGGCCTGCACGGTGCAGAGCTTCCACCACTTCCTCAAGTGAGTTTTTAATTGGTTTTCTTGCCTTGAAATATGCTGATGATGATGTTTTTCCAGTGGAGATACGGCCACCTGCCTGCACAATGCCCCGCATGAGGACAGCGCCCTGGGTAGATCCCTGCCAGGAACCCTGCTCTCGCTGGACGCCCAGTGCCGCCGGGATCGGGGAACGTATGCCTGCTTCAAGGACGAGCGAGTGTGTGCCCAGCTCTTCTGCTTCGACGCCCAGACGGGATACTGTGTGGCCTACAGACCAGCGGCCGAGGGTTCGGCCTGCGGAAATGGTTACGTAAGTAGTCGGGGAAGTGTTGTGATAGAAATTCTCGTCAACGGACAGCTCCGGGTACAGACAAGCTTATTGTTCTGGGGTGTACTAAATAGAAACAAAAGTCATAATAGTTTTAGACCTCAGAAATGACCATACAATTACTTAACTCATTAAAAAAGAAAGATTTTACAATATTCTTTACAATTCATCTTGAAGGGATCTCTCCCTTGAGCGGACAAAATTTTAATTTAGCCCTCGGTCTACAATTCTTAAGCTTTAACTTTAATGTAACCCCAAATTAACCCACTACCACTTTAATCAATCAGCACTGTCTGGATGGTCGCTGCACACCACTGCCCTCGAACATCATTCCCGATTACGGACACAACTATCGTTTGGTCTACAAGTGAGTACAGTAAAATAGGTAACATAATTAGAAAAAGACTGTTTTTTCAGTAGTTTTGTTGTGTAAGCTAAGAGTTCTCTAATTACTAAAATACACGAAAGACACATAACTTTTGAGTTACAAACAAGTACACAAAAACACTCCGAAAGCAAATTTTTTAATATACAAACCTTTACACCTTTACACACCAATTCGAAACCAAACAACAATACCAACACCAAAAATCACACAACAACCAAACCAAACAACAATAGTAAAATCAACAACAAGAAAGATGCGACCGAGGATATTGAGAGTAGTAGTGAGGAGACCGAGTCCCAGGAGGACGAGAATGAGAGTAATGAGGATCAGGATGAGGGCAACACTAGTAGCGAGGAGCAGGAGGCCAATCAGCAGGACAACAAGATCGAGCAGAGCTCTGCAGCTGTCGCAGCTGCTGTGACGTCGACGACGACAACAACCGTCAAACCCACGACAACCACTGTAAGGACAACAACGACAACAACCACTGCGAGGCCCAAGTCCAAGTCCTTTGGCTATCTGCATCGCAGCCTTCCCGAACGACAGTGGATGCAGGACGATGGTGTGCTGGTCACGACGCGCATCAGCAGCAGCGTCAGCAGCAGCAGCAACTCCAATGGCAACCACAACAACGACCCCTCAGCAACATCAACACCCAAAAGCAGAACAACAACCACACAAACACCGAACCTATTCCAATTCTATACACACGAACTACGCAAACAAATCGAATACTATTTACACATGCTACAGACACAACAACATGCTACCAAATTGCAACCAGAACAACAGCAACAGCAGTCACAACAACAACAGTCGATAGTTGAAATCCCTTTGGTACAAAAACGCCTTACAAATTATAGTGTAACCAGCAGCAGCAGCAGCAGCAACGGGGCAAAGCAACAGCCACCGAGCACCAAGGACGAGAAACAGAGACAGCAGCAGCAGCAACAGCAGCAGCAACACCTTCAGGAGCAGCAGCAACTGCAGGATGGGCTGCCCGATGAGGAGAACGAGGCGACTGCCGGCATTCAGAGCAATGAAGCGATTGAGCGGCAAAAACGTAAGTTCCCCACACCACCCACAGCAGCAACCAGTGCTGCCAAGACAACGGCAGCATCAGCAACACCTGCAACACCCACATCAGCAACAACAACCACCGCCAAACCGATAACAACTTCATCATTCCTCGATGCGTACTTTAAAAAACTGCAAGCCTTGCATGATGGAGGATCGGCCAGTACAACCACCTCTGTATCATCGTCAGTCAGCTCGGCAACATTCAGCAAGCAGCAGCAACAGCAACATGTGCAGCAGCAGCAGCCAGATGGCAGCGCCTTCTTGAAACGTACGCCAAATCGGAGTAGTTTTAAGGCATACAAAACTAGTAGTAGCAGTAGTAGTAACAGCAGTAGTCAGCCACAACAGCAACAATATGCGACAAACTATATTGGCGACACCACAAACAATCTGCCAGCGGTGTTGGACAACAGTAACAGTGTGTCGAGCACCACGGAAACCGCCAAGAAACCCAAAATCAAAACACAAAAACTAATAAGGCGAACACGAGTCATGTAAAGGCGATCCGATGAGAGGCGGCCGAGAACTCTGATACCAACTATCATAAGCTACTTACTACTCACTGCTAGCCAGAAGCTGCTTGAGAAACCGAACATCCAAACGAACCGAAGGCTCCCGCTCCCCAACAACATCAACATACAAAACCACACACACTAAACAAAGCAACACGCATCACACACAAGTAAATGCCAAACCGATCGAAACCGAAACAGATACCGATTCGTTATCCTTGCGTGCGGTAAGCCCAAAACCAATCCAGCATTCAAATCGGGTTCTTAACTCCCTCTAGTAGTCTAAAGCTTTGCCCTAAAGTAGAGCATGGATGCGCGATAGTTTTTAGAAGTATTTTTATCTATTACGCTGCCTGCCCCTTAATAAATAAATATTTAATCCTGGTTGTTGAGTTTGACGAAACGAAATGCAAGTGCTGAACTCATGCGTAATGGTCCATTTAGCTGTAATATGGATTACCCTCGTATTTTAAGCATTTGGCATCTGGCATTATTGCATCGATCACCTTTAATCTCGTAGTGTGGAATCGCATTGATAGCGTTCCAAAGTAGTAGTTCTTGAATCTTAATTTTGGCATGAACTAAGAATAATCTAGTATATCATTTCAGTCCACCCAATTTGAAGCGTAATCATTGTCTCCGAAAGGCAGGCAGAGCTCGGTTAGGACATTCGCATTCACACATCCGCAGACCTCATAAAGCATGCTTAAAGAAAACCTCTCATACCACCTCCTATCGAAATCGACGATCAGAGACCCATCGCTGATTATTTCTTTTTCTGCGCGGTTAATTTCTCGCCTTATTTTCCAAAACTGCATCGAACACTCGCCCCCACACTTAGAAAAAACAATAAAATCGAACTAGAAACAAATTGGCATTGAAACATGCACACACATACCAGCATACAAACATACACGCTCTTTTTCTCACACCACCACACAAGCATACACACTGTTTGAAGGCAAGACCAAAACAAACTATATCAAAACATCTTTAACTGTAGCAATAAGTTATATATTTGATCTACAAGAATGGCATGGAATCAAAGACGCATTCTGCATACTAAAAATAAGACAGCAAAATGGCAAAAGTGAAACAGAGTAATTTGGCAAATGGAAACGCATGGAATGGAACACACGCACATACCACACAACCACCCACGCAATTCAAAATGGCCGGCGTTCGCAAAAATATCTCTTAACTGCATACAAAATAAACCTCCAAGAATAGCTCATTGTTTTTGCACGCCCCACACGAAGTGTATTTTACCATTATCACTAATTTTCTTTGTTTTTCTTTTTTGTTTCCCCCGCTTCCGTTTCGTTTCCGCATTCCGCAGTGGTTAACTGGAAGCTGTTTCCATTCTAGTGAAAGTGCAAGGCAGCAACATTGGGGAACGTTTGGAACTGGCACGCTGACGTCACTGCCATGGAAATTGGAACAAATGTTTGCAGTTAAAAGTGTTTTTAGCTAGAATTTATTACTATTATAATCTGTATGAAACCCTATTGATTTGTTGTTAGTTCTAGCCGCAACTAATTTAAAATATTGTCTGTTAAATGCAACTCAAGCAACAGCGCAAAGTTGTTATGTTCAGTACATGCATATATTATGTAATTTAACTTAATGCAAATTCTTGTAAAATAGTACATATTATTCTGTAAAAAGTTCACCTACACACGCACTTTTGGCAGACAACCTAAATTATTCTTTGATCCACAAATCAATCGAAAGGAAAATTAATAATAATCCCACTTTCCAATGTGATAAACATATATAATTTGTACTCTTTACTTAACAAAATATTTATCATTTTCTGTTAGAAAATTTCTAGAAAGGTTTAGAAGCGTTCATTTACTTACCTTGCCGCACTTTGCCTACAAGAAAACTTAAATTGTTCATTCATTATTGTATTAAATTTGTTAGAAGTCTAAATTAAAACAAAAATCATCACTCTACGTTTACCTAGCCTAATGCTCTTTTTATGCAGCAATAAAAATGTAATAGCTAAGTTTTAGTTGTAGTTAACTGAACATCGTAAAATAAATGAAACTGTAAATTTATCACACACACAAAAGAAACAAAAGCATAATTTAAGAACAAATATATATAAAGAAGATTTATTTGTACAAAATAATGATTTGTCTTTTTATTTGACGGTTTAATATACCTTCCGTGCTATGAAATATTGCAGCGATAACTGCTTTGACTAAAAAATTAAAAAGTATAAGTGTGTTTTCAGTCTAGCAAGATAGTAAAAGCATAGATGATAAAATTTATTCGCAGCCAAGAAGTACAGTTTTTCTTATCGCTAGCTTAGAAAGTGACACAGCGCTAAACCAAAGGTCCAATCACCAAAAAGTAGAAAACTAAATCAAAACAGCAATTAACAAGTTTATGTAAATGAAGTAAGGTATAAAATCTCCTGGCAAGTCCAGCATTTTGGGATCTATGGGATACAAATCCATTTAGGCACCCTTTGTGCCGGTGGGCATTAGATAGCGATTGTAGGTGGCCACATTTTTAACCAAAGCGGCCACGGAGAGCATGCAGACTACTCCGGCGGGCATTAGTTTTCCCGAACGATTCCACCTTGCGCCCATTAATCCGGCCAAGAACAGGGAGGTGCCCAGTTGCAGGAGGGGGCGTGGCGTGTCCTGGGAGTTAAGGTGGGCTCCATAGCCCAGAAGTGCTCCAAAGGCCAGACCGGCACCGAGCGAAGGAATGGAACCTGCAAATGCATGAGGTTGCACAATAGAATGTGGGAACAGATATGATCTAGGGCATCCGAACTCACCCGCCTTCGCGAATCCCACGATTCCTCCGGCGGCCACCGTTGCAGCGTAGACATATCCGAACCAATCCACCGGCATTTCGCTTTATTTTCCTTAAATTACTTGGTAACCTTTGTTTTGGTGGCAATTGTACATATGATATGACCCTTTGGTTATAGCACTATAATCTCCAAATTGAACAGACGAAAATTAAATTATCTGGCATCACTGTTATTTTGTGGCGGTCTTTTCAAACATGGTTCGTTGCATGGCAAAATAAAGATGTAGATCGTTAACACAGATGAGTCGCTCTACAAAACACTTAAATATATTATAATATTAACATGAGCATGAATGATAAAAACATGTTGTAAATAAGTCATAAGAATATTTAGTTTACAGAAAGATAATCAAATTTAATGATTTCTTCAAAAAAACACTATTCTTCATAGTAATTTTAAAGAACTCAATAGATTTGCTTTTTTTACAACAAGGAGTGGTTTATACAAAATCAACTTATCATTAAGGTTGACAAAATCAGAAAGATACAATTTTTGTAGTTATTTGTATATCTAAAATTGTTCGACTTACCAGAGAAACTTAAAGACAGTTGGCATAAAAAATCATTGCCTGTCACACGTAAAGCAGGGGTATTCAATTACATACATAGAACCACATACAGTTACGATTAAAATTATATTCCAGATCACTATAGAACGTCCATGTTATAAAATGGGAATACATATATGGTCACTATAATACCACCCAAAAACTTTTTGAATTTTTTTAATGCAGTTTATTTTATTTTGCCATTTTAATATGTGCTTTGATTTGAAATGGCGATTTTAAAGGACCTTAGAATCGGACCCTGCGTTCACGGGTTCTGATTTGTCGCCTGCGACGACGACTTCCCTGGTTTCCAGTCTGGCGACGCACCTGGTTCTGCTGGCGCTCCCGACGACAACGTCGCAACTGTTTCCTAAGCCTGCGAATCTGGCCTCGCATTCTGGTCGCCTCTTCCTCGGTGACGGAGGACGACGAGCTACTGTCACTAGGAGTGGGGGACGTACTGGGCGAAGTGGACGGTGTGGAAGGACTTGGCGAAGCTGGAGTTGTTGGGGACGTCGACGGTGAGGTGCTTGGAGTGCTAGGAGAAGTCGGAGTGGTTGGAGAGGTGCTTGGAGAGGTGCTTGGAGTGGTTGGAGAAGTGGGCGAAGTTGGAGAAGTAGATGGATCGGTTGGAGTGCTTGGCGAAGCCGGAGTCGATCCTGCGGCGTAGGCAGTCGCAGCAAGGGCCAAAAGGCCGAGGGCGAGGACGAATTGGGAACGCATCTTTAGCTCTGTCTGTCACTTAGTGGAGTACTGTGTATGTTCCGGCTTAAAGTCGAGTTTTTATAGGGGAGATCCCAATTGATCTGGTCTAATTGCTGAATCTGTGTTTGCTCTTCCTCGCCACATGTCAAATATGGCCTGTTGAGGATTCTTTATTTGCTTGCCAAGACAAACAGATTCCATTGTGTATGAGGGGTGAAAAGATGGGGCGATCTTCTTTAAAAGAGCTGAAAGCTAAATATGACTGTGGAAAGTTTCTTTGTATTTATAATTAAACAATAGCGAATTTTTGGATTGGCTGCTACTAACAATGTATTGTTAGCAAGTGTGTAAACACAGGCACCTTAGAAAACAATTAGATGAATAGCTATTGTTTACCCGCTTAAGCTACAAAACCATATTTAAATAACCGCGAGCACTGAGAAAGCTTTCATGAAAGCATGATCTTAAATTCAAGCTTTAATGTAGGCTTCAAATTTTTTTGTGGAGGAGTAAATATCTCAGCTTGTACGTCGCCAAAATTTTCCATTTAAGTTTCCAGTCTCGCCAAATGGTCATTTTTCAAATTTCATAATTTCCATAGTTCATTCAAAAACTGTACTGAATTGAGATTTTCCTTTTTAATTTCGGAACGGAGTCCTGACGTGGTAGTTCTTTTTTTAAATTACTTTAGAGAGCTGTTAAAGGAAAAGTTTAAATTTGTTTAAGTAGTGCTTACAATACAAAAAATCCACATGGAAACCCACTAAAAAGCTATTTATCAAAATTAATATTTTTTAATTTAATATCTTAACTTTTTTTTAAAAAGTTGATAGGTATAGTTGTTATAAAAAGTTAAGATGCTGAAACCCAAAATGTGTATATTTTTGTAACTCTATATTCAAAACCATTTCTTTTCATATCATCATTTTATTTGCTTGTCAATTTAATCGTAATATTTCAGAGAGTCATTTTTCGGTTACTTAACCCCAGCGTTGGCTTCTCCTTTCAGACTCCTCCTTTCTTTCTGCCTCTCTCGATAAATCTCGTGCCGCCTCACCTGGCGTTCTTCCTTGGAGAGGCGTGCTAGATACAGGTGCCAACATTAAGGTTAAGAAATCGAAAAAGGACTTCCGTGAAATCCGCGGTGAAATTGGCAAGCAATTCAAATAAAATGGATATTTGAAATGAAATTTTGGTTGTAGCCCGATTATCTCCACTTTGAACAGACGATAATTAAATTATCTGGTATCACCGTTATTATGTGGCGGTGTTTTCAAACAGGGTTCGTTTCATGGCAAAATATAGTTAACAGCCTTATTTTTGCAATATTTTTGTAGCATAACCGAACGTGATGTTAATCGTTAACATAGAGAAGTAGCTCGACAAAACAGGAATATTTAGTTTACAGGAATATAATCAAATTTAATGATTTCTTCAATAAATTTTGTTTTTTTTACAACATGAAGTGGTTTATACAAAATCAATCATTAAGATTGACAAGATCCGAAAGATAAAATTTTTTGAATTATTTGAATATCCAAAATTGTATGCTCCAGATCACTACAGATAGATAAAGCTCATTCACTATACTTTCGGAGTTGTTATTTTTAGATCAATCGAATAGTACCAGTCAAAAACTTTTTTAGTTTTTTTAATGCAGTTTATTTTATTTTTCCATTTGCTTTTCAATTGCGATTTTAATGAACCTTCAGATCTCTAGAATCGGCCCCAGCGTTCACGGAATCTGCGCTGGAATTGT
Organism: Drosophila takahashii; assembly: GCF_030179915.1. NCBI lineage: Eukaryota > Metazoa > Arthropoda > Insecta > Diptera > Drosophilidae > Drosophila > Drosophila takahashii. The sequence goes on along the minus strand of NC_091679.1, from coordinate 32,574,540 downwards.
CGCCTGGGACGACGATTTCTAAGTCTCCAATTTTGGCGACGGTCCTGGCGCTCCCAGCGCTGCACGCGATTCAACCGCCTCCTAAGCCTGTTAATCTGGCCTTCCAATTTGGCCACCTCCTCCTCGGTGGCATAGTTGTCACTAGGAGTGGGGGGCGCACTGGGCGGAGAGGACGGCGTGGAAGGACTCGGCGAAGGTGGAGTCGTTGGTGACGTCGGCGGCGAGGTGCTTGGAGTGCTGGGAGAAGTCGGAGTGCTTGGAGAGGTAGGCGTAGTTGGAGAGGTGGGCGAGGTCGGAGAAGTCGGCGAGGTTGGAGTGGATGGATCGGTTGGTGGGGTGGCACCCGGAGTCGATCCTGCGGCGTAGGCAGTCGCAGCAAGGGCCAAAAGACCGAGGGCGAGGGCGAGGACGAATTGATAACGCATCTTTAGCTCTGTCTGTCACTGAATGGAGTACTGTGTATATTTTGGCTTAAAGTCGAGTTTTTATAGGAGAGATTCCATTTGATCTGGTCTAATTGCTGAATCTGTATTTGCTCTTTACGCCACATGACAAATATGGCTTGTGGAGGATTCTTTATTTGCTTGCCAAGACAAACTAATTTCTTGCTGTATGCGGGGTGAAGAGATGAGGTGATCTTCTTAAAAACAGCTAAAGGCTAAATAGAATTGTGGAAAGTTTCCATGTTTTTTTAATGAAACTATAGCGAATTTTTGGATTAGCTGCTACTTATAATGTATTGATAGCAAGTGTGTAAACACAGGCACCTTGGATATTAATTACATGAGTAGTTATTGTTTATCCGCATCAAACAAAAATATATCGCCCTAACAGTAAACCATATTTATCCACCGCGAACATTGAAGCTTTTTCAGTGAAGATAAAGCTTTTGTGGTAGAAGAATAATTAAATGGCATTATAAAAATTCAAGCTTGAATGTAGGCTTCATCTTTTTTGGCATATTCCCAAAAAACACAAGAAAAAACGCCATAGTCGAGTGCCTCGACCATTAAATACCCGTTATTCCGCTAAACAACTTTAACATAAATATGGCTTCTTTTATGTTTTTTGCGCGCCCTATTTCAAATAATTCAGATTTTGCATTAACATATTGGGAATTATAGTGGCCAGAGGGTGTCATAAAAAGCAAATAGTTAAGTTAATCACGAGTTTGTCGTGATTTCACACAGTAGGTTTTTTAAAGATAACAGTGGCGTAGCCTTAAAATTGTGGGGGGAGATTTGTAATAGACATACTAACCCCTTGAAAATATAATTTTTCGATGTTCGGCGCCTACGGCTAACCAAATTGAAAGGTAAATTTTTACGAATGTGTTACATATTTATGTAAAATGGGATTTAAAAATACTTGTTACTTTTCACGTTCTTACGGAAAAAATTCTATAAATTCCATCCTTCCACGTACAATGGTCTTATTTATCTTAAAAATTCTCTTAGCCACTGTAAAATTTTCACCGGACATCGGGACATTCGAGGCGACAACATCTTGCGGGGCACCCCGCTTTTATAGTTTCCGAGATATCAGAGTTCATCCGGGCAGACAGATAGACTGACGGACATGGCTAGATCGACTCGGCTAATTATCGTGATCAAGAATATATGTGTATACGGTATAGGGTCTGTGCAACACTTTTCCAAATATCTTGCGTATTCCGTGTATATTTTCTTGAGCACATTGAAATTTGTTGTTATTAAAGTACAAATGTTTAAAAACATATTAATAAGGCTATCTACTCCACATTTATTAAAGAAGATTTAATTTTTTCTGATGGCATTTGCCTCAAACAAATATGTAGGATTGGTTGCTGGATCTTGAGACTTCAACAGAAGGTATAGCAATATTACTGTATGTGTTGCTCGTGTTTCAAAGCTGCACATCTTCGTGTAAAAAATTAATTTGTAAGGAATTTTAATTAATTTACAAAATGTAGATACCAATGCTATTTTAAAGCCAAACAAACCACAAAAGATAATAAAGACTTGACTTTTTTCAGTGTAAAATTTATTTTTCTGTTCTAAAACCAGAGAGGACAATACAGTTTCCTTTCATAAAACCATTCTATTGCATTTTCTTAAAAATGTTATCGACAAATTTCCGAAAGTCCTTTTTCGATTACTTAACCCCGACGTTGGCGCCTCTTTCCAGCACGCTTCTCCTGGCGCCTTTCCTTAATCTCCTGACGCCTTGCCCGTCGAGCCCGTCGTGCGGCTTGACGCCTCAGCCTCTGGAGCTTGTGAATCCTTTTCTTCAGTTTTTTCTCTTCCTCGGTGGTGTCGGAGGACGAGGAAGAGGAGTCGTCACTGTCACTGGGAGTGGAGGAGCTACTGCTTGTATCGGTTGAACTGGACGAAGGAGTTGATGTAGCCGGAGTGGTCGTGGAGTTCGAAGTGGAGGCAGGTGTGGTTGTGGTCGAATTGGAGGTTGTGGAGTTTGTTGTTGTGGAATTTGAGGTGGATGAATCGGAAGGTGTGGTTGTGGCAGCAGCGGCATAAGCAGCCACCGCAAGAGCCACAATACCAAAGAAGACCAGGAAGAATTGGATTCGCATCTTGAGCTCTGTCTATCTCTCACTGTACTGAAGTACTGTGCAGACTCCGGCCTGAATTTGAGTATTTATAGGGAAAATGCTAGGTGTTTTGGTCCAACACCTGAATCTGTGCCTGTTCTAAATCTTGGTGTAAATAATATGTCGCACGTGGCGCAGTAGGGTATTTGTTTAAGAAGTCTGGAAATGGCTATGGAAAGTTACTTTCTACATATATTTAGATATTTTAGCATTGGAGTATATTTAGATTTGTTTGCGCTAGTCTAATTTACCAAATGTGCAAACAATGTGTTTTATTATTTGCTATTAAGTAACTCTTAACCAAGCAAAACAGAAGGATTGTTTTAAGAGTTCATAATGACATGACGTTTTCGCCTAAAATACCAATACACATTTATAAAGATATTTGTAATTTGGTCAAAACACAAATCAACTTACAAGGAATGACATTTTTTTTTGAAGATAAGAAGTGGCTTAATAAGTAGGAAATATATTTATGCTGTTGAGGCTCTAAAACTTTTCGCCATATCGATCTCCCAATGAAATTATATGTAAGACATTCGAAGTCATACCATGTATTTTGTAACGAATTGTAATCTATAATTAAGCTGTCACTTTAAGCTTGAGGAAACGCAATTGCTTTTTGTACATATGTATGCACGCTAGACTAACACAAAAAAAAAAAACAAAAAATGGTCCATTGTGTTAATTAACTTTTAGAAACTTTCCACAACCATTTTTAGACTTGTTTAAGAACTGGCGTACTAGGCCACGTGCCGCATATTCTTTACACTTAAATTTAGAACAGGCAGAGATTCAGATATTGTCGTGGTGCACTTAAGTTTTCCCCTATAAATACTCGAATTCAGTCCAGAGTCTGCACAGTACTTCAGTACAGTGAGAGATAGACAGAGCTTAAGATGCGAATCCAATTCTTCCTGGTCTTCTGTGGTATTGTGGCTCTTGCGGTGGCTGCTTATGCCGCTGCTGCCACAACCACACCTACCGATTCATCCACCTCAAATTCCACAACAACAAACTCCACAACCTCCAATTCGACCACGACCACACCTTCCTCTACTTCGAACTCCACGACAACTCCGGCTACATCAACCCCTTCGTCCTCCTCAACCGATACAACCAGTAGCTCCTCCACTCCCAGTGACGACTCCTCTACCTCGACGTCCTCCACCTCCGACAACAGCAAGGAAGTGAAGAGGCTTGAGAAAAAGATTCGCAGGCTTCGGAGGCAGAGGCGCCAGGAAGCACGACAGCTACGACGGGCAAAGCGTCAAGAGAGGCAGCAAGAAAAACGCCACGAGAGGCGCCAGCAGAGGCGTTCTGGAAAGAGGCGCAATCGTCGTGGTTAAGTGATCCAAAAGGATCCTCGGAATTCCACATTTAAATTGACAAACAAATTAAATAAAATGGCAATATGAAATGCAAATTGTTTGAATATGGGGTACCCAAAAAAGATCAAAATTAATTTATTCATTTGGATATCCTTGCAGAGGGTATTATAGTTTCAGTCAGAAGTTTGCAACGCAGTAAAGGAGACGTTTTCGACCACATAATGGATATGAATTTTTCCGAGAATATTTAATAGTTTCCGAGATCTCAGCTTTCATCCGGTCGGAAAGACAGGCAAAGGGGCCATGGCTACATCGGCTCCGATAGTGATCCTGATCAAGAATATATATAGTTTAAAGGGTTGGAAACGCGTCCTTCTACCTGTTACACACTTTTGCACGAATACTCAACGAGTAACGGGTACACAGAGAGAATTCTGACGTTCTCATCTGAGTTGAAAATGTTCTTAAAAATATAAATGCCTTTTTTAAGTTCAAAATGTTCTAAATGTGCTTGAATTAAGTTAAATTGGTTCTTAAAATCTAGTTGAGCTTAGAATGTTCTTGAAATAAGAACGAACTGTTATTATTTTAGCACAGGGTTCTTAAATCAAATCGATTTTGTTCTCAAAAACCACAATCCCTCAAAATGTTCTCAGTTTGAGAACAAAAAGGACTAAAGAATGAACAAAAATTAAGTTGCATTTCAACTTAAAGTGATTCGAAACTCTATTCTCTAATTTTTATGGATTTCCTAGAAAGCGTTAGGATGTTTTCGTTTGACACCTAGCACGCATTAGGCCATTTTCCTTTGCTCCAATACGACCTTTCCATTAGATTTGCCCTTTTCGTCTTATTTATAATTCCCAACTGGGTCTAGCCCTTCATGAACCAAGGCCAAGTCAGATATTGAGACTTAAAGACTTTTTTCTGGCTTAGGTCTTTAATAAACTTCCGCACCTTTATAAGGTGTAGGATGATTTTACTTTTGGAAAAGGTAATTGGACAACTACCTTAATATTACATATAAATTACTTTTGATCCTAAATGACTCTTATCTTTAGCTAAAATTAAATTCAAAATGCTATAGAATTGAGAGCCAAATGTTCTGAAAATATAACAAATGAACTTGTTTTTGTATCCATTTGATTTAAAAATGTTCTTGAATTAAGGACGAAATCAACTTGAAAAAATAATGAAATGAACTCAATGTCGGATTATTAGCTAACACCATTTCGTTCTGATGTTGAGAACATTCAACTCGAAATGAGAACATTTGTGCTTACCCGGTTTTTAAGAACGAATGTTCTTGATTTGAGTGCAATGTTCTTAGTTTGTTTTTCTCTGTGTATAAACAGTATTAACTACATGGTGTAGTTATGATGTAGTGTGAGTTAAGTTATGATGGAACCTTAAATAAAAATCTATAGAATTAATAACATTGACTACCGAATTTTGAAGATAACCTTAGTTAAAACATTAAATGTTTATAATTTTTCTACAATGTACATTAGGGCGATCTATTTTTAAATTTTTAAGGTCCTACTCTCACCCGTTTATACGGTGCGCATAATGCTATTCTAATCAATGTGGCATAGATTTAAACAATTCAGTTGATGTTTTGCTCTCTCTTTTTTTTACCAATTATTCCAACGAAATTCATAATTTGACAAGACAAGAAATGGGAGAACGATTTTTTCGTCTAAATTTGAACTGTTATACATGTCGTATGAGTAATTTTAAAGCATACAAAGTAGAGGTCTGCATGAATGCATTTAAACTGACAAATGAATCACTCATTCTTAAAACTTGTATAAGTTTTTCTGTATTCATTACTTTAAATATGAGTGAATGCAGTACTTGTGACTGTATTGCCAAATACTGTACTCACTTTTCCAGACACAGTACAGTTTATTGTGAATACAGTGTTTTTGGTGTACAATAACTTATTGTACAGTGAATGAAGTTTTCCCAAAATTACAAGGCCTACTGAATTTATAAAATTTTAAAGCTTGCTTATTTCTTTGTAATATTGTAATCTATCCACTAGCAGAATAACTTAAAACCTAATGAAAGAGACGAAGTGTCGTTAGTCATAAAATATTGAGGGATTTATTAATACATTAATCGCTATTTAAGACATTTTCATTAATGCTGTCTATATTGGAGTTTAATTATTTTGTTGACCATGTCTTCAGTCGAAGCAATTTTGTAACGCTTTGCGGAAATTCGATTTTTTGCAATAGAAAACAAGCAAAGAAATAATATCGCACTCGGTATTCGTATTATTAGGCAAATCCATTCTCCGATTTAGCTACCGACAACTCTCACACTTTTTTTTCTACTCAGAGTACAGTACTATACAATAGTAATTGAGACGACACTCATAGTATTTTTCAAATTGAGAAGCATACACATAGTACTAAAAAAGTGTTGCAACTCTAAAATAGTGTACTCAGTTAAAATCGGTATTGTGGGTACTCTGTACAATATTGTATGAGTACACTAAATGTGAGTACCGTATACAGCTGTACAGTACTGTAAGTTTTGAAATTAATACATTCATGCAGGCCTTTAATACAAAGCATAACATACATTTTTTGCTTACTTTAATATACCATGTTAAGGGGTGAGAATAGAATTTCCTTTTTTGGACCGCCCTAATGTACATGTTATGATCGGAAACTAAGTATATACTTAAATACAAATATATAGTTTAATGCTCATGCCTACCCCTTAAAAAAAGGATATATTTTTGTCTAGTCTATCTATGGTTGTTGATCCCTCAACAAATCTTCTGGTTTTTGACCATTGTTTGCACACTTGCTAACAATACACTAGCGCAAACAAATCCAAAAATTCAACAATGCTAAATTAGACAAATATATAGAAAGTAACTTTCCATAGTCATTTCCAGACTTCTTAAGCAAATAAACAACCTGGGCCACGTGCCACTTAAAATGATGAAGAACAGGCACAGATTCAAATATTGGAACACATCACATAGGAGTTTTCCTATAAATACTAAACTTCAAGCTGGAGTCTGTACAGTTCTTTAGTACACTAAGCGATAGACAGAGCTAAAGATGCGATTCCAACTAGTCCTCGTCCTCGGTCTTGTGGCCCTCGTGGCGGCTGCTTATGGCACAGCCACCCCAACCGCATCGTCGACTCCCTCGTCGTCTTCAACTCCCTCGTCGTCCTCAACTCCCTCGTCGTCTTCAACTCCCTCGTCGTCCTCAACTCCCTCGACGTCTTCAACTCCCTCGACGTCTTCAACTCCCTCGACGTCCTCGACGTCCTCAACACCTTCGACCACCTCCACCAGTCCTTCCACCACTTCTTCGACTTCACCAACTACCTCAACCACGCCCACTTCGTCTAGTCCAACCAGTGACGACTCGTCTTCCTCGACCTCCGACGACAGCGAGGAGGTGGACAGGCTGAAGGAAAGGATTCGCAAGCTTCGCAGGGAGAGGCGCCAGGAGAGGCGTCGGGAGAGACGCCAGGAGAGGCGGCAGGAGATTCGTCGAGAGAGGCAGCAAGAAAGGCGCCAGGAGAGGCGTTCTGGAAGGAGGCGCCACCGTCGGGGTTAAGTAATCGGAAGAAAACTCTACAAATCCACGAAGAAATTGTCAAGCAAAATAAATAAAATGGTTATAAGAAACAAAAATTTGAGTATGGGGCTACCACAAGTTTGATATTATGGGTTTTAGCAACTTCAATTTCTTTAACATTATTATCTTACAACTTTTTAGAGGGAAGTGAAGAAACCGAATAGTAATAATTAAGTCGTCCGAAACAATAAACTTCATATGAATTATAATTATAATTTATAATTATAATAATCATATAATTTATAATTTCTTGACGTTTTTTTCATATGAAGTTTTTGGTTTTGGACGACTTTTTGCTCTTATTTGGCAATATAAAGATTGCCTTTTAAATATATATTTTCTTTAGTTTAGCTTAGCTTTTATGTGAACTAAAAGAATTTAAAAGGGTGGTCACTGAACCCTCAGTGGAGTTTGCTAGGCGAACGTGTTTATGTGTTGGCCGTTGCACTTCCCTTTTTGATTTCAAAATAGAACGGACAAGTTGACTTAAAACAAGTGAATAATAAATTGAAGATATCACTATGGACGGCAGTCCATGTAGTGACGAAGCGCACCAGGAGAGTGTGCGAAGGCGACTACTATATATACACGAAGAAATGAAAATCTACTGTGATGGTCCGATCATAATGAATAATACACCTATCGAAAGGTATTGCGAAAACTAACAGGATTGCATACCAAGACTTTAAGAAAATCAATTGGCTTGGGAGAGAGAGCGGTGAAAGTGAAAAAGTGAAAATTTCGACATTTGGAGCTGTTGGGGCCGGTGGGGATAAATGCCCCCTCGCAATGTTTTAGTTGTATTCCTTTTGAAAATACCCGTCGAATGAGGGGTCATTTGTCAAAATCCGACACTCCGTTCAAAAGTTATAGCCAAAATAAGATTTTCTTCTGATATCAGCATTTGTGACGAAAAATTATTACACTCGTCATTAAATAGACTTTCTAATCTTTTCTCATTCGTCACGCTGCAATAAGGGGAAAAAGGCTGGAATAGTTTGCTAGGGCGGGCCGAATGAGAAAAGATTAGAAAGTCTATTTAATGACGAGTGTAATAATTTTTCGTCACAAATGCTGATATCAGAACTTTTGTATGTTGAAGGTGCGGTCGTCACTAGTTTTTTACCTCGTTAAGAGGTGTTTTTATTTGATTTAACTTAAAGTAAACCAATAAGTTGTTCTTATTAAATTATGATATTTGGCTGGCCTTTTTACAACATTGGTCTTAGTGTTCTTAATCGAATTTCATAGAAATAAGTTTATCGTTTGAAATGATTCCATCTTAGCTGTGCTCGCAAGAATATTCGTCGAACAAATTCGACTGGGGATTGCCTACTTGAAATACCCGCTTCTCACTGACCCACAAAAAAAATGTGAAGCCTACATTTAAGCATGAATTTATGATTGTGATTCTTTGAATAAAGCTTTTTTAGTGATCAAAAAGCTTCAGTGCTTGCGGTTATATAAATATAGTTTACTGCCAAGAGATATTTTTGTAGCTCAAGCGGATAAACAATAGCTATTCATCTATTTGTTATCCAAGGTGCCTGTGTTTACACACTTGCTAACAACACATTATAAGTAGCAGCCAATCCAAAAATTCGCTATTGTTTCATTAGAAATACAATTCTATTTAGCCTTTAGCTGTTTTAAAGAAGATCGCCTCATCTTTTCACCCCACATAAATCTGTTTGTCTTGGCAAGCAAATAAAGAATTCTCAACAGGCCATATTTGACATGTGGCGAGGAAGAGCAAACACAGATTCAGCAATTAGACCAGATCAATTGGAATCTTCCCTATAAAAACTCGATTTAAAACCAGAACATACACAGTACTCCACTAAGTGACAGACAGAGCTGAAGATGCGTTCCCAATTCGTCCTGGCCTTCGGTCTTTTGGCCCTTGCTGCGACTGCCTACGCTGTAGGATCGACTCCGGGTGCCGCCACACCAACCGATCCATCGACTTCTCCGACCTCGCCAACTTCTCCGACCTCGCCAACCTCTCCAACCACACCAACTTCGCCCACTTCTCCAACCACTCCAAGCACCTCTCCAACCACTCCGACTTCTCCCAGCACTCCAAGCACCTCGCCGTCGACGTCACCAACGACTCCAGCTTCGCCAAGTCCTTCCACACCGTCCACTTCGCCCAGTACGTCCCCCACTTCTAGTGACAGTAGCTCACCCACCAACGCCGAACTGGAGCAGGAGGTGACCAGGATGGAGGGAGAGATGAGCACGCTTAGGAGGCGGATGCGACGTATGCAGCGTCGGGCAAGTCGGCAGCGTCGCCAGAATAGGGTCCAAGCAAATCGTCGTCGCAGGCGACAGAACCAGCGCAACTCTCGTCAACGCAGGGGCTGATTTAAGGATTGGAAGGCCCTTAATACACTCTATTGAAAACTAAGGCACATAAAATGGCTACAATTGTGAAATAAAATGCTTAAAAAATGCAAATCATTGTTACGAAAATTGTGGTCTTGGATTGAACGCTTGAATCAAGTGCACTAATATTCACAAATTAAGATTGAGAGTTTTTTTAATTAACAGATTGGAAATAATCTTATACTGAGATCTCCTTAAAACCGGAAAGAATGCTTGCATTTCAAATAGGAACGTCGTCATTCGAAAATCCAGGTAAAGTACTTGCTGTTTTGACTCTTAGGGCCGCAGCAATTAACTAACAGCAATTAATTAACAATTTAACTAAAATATAAAGTCATGACTCATGACAGCCTTTTGTAGGGGAGTGTAGGGTAATTTGACGAGTAGGGTAATGTGACGAACTCGTCGAATCTCATATATGACGTCACGCCAAAAATTTCAAATAAATGTAGTCGTCTCCCCTTATCGTGTCGACAATGTATTTACAGTAATATTAATAAGAAGTCCCGTAATTTGTTCGTGAGGTAATTTTCGCTAAAAATGTGGTGCGCAAACTAGCAAACCCATTCAATTTACATGTGTTTCAGCAGTGCCAGAGCAAAGATGAGTGGAAAATAAAATCAGGCAAATATATGCACGTATACATGAGATCTTTATCAACAGTTTTTGGTACATCGCGTTTTTTTCTTTTGCGCCGTTTGAGAGTGACACCGTTTTTGCTCCAAGTCTACCTTGTAGGGTATCGTGACGAACTTTTTGTAGGGTATTGTGACGAACTTTTTTTATTCAAGAATTTTAACTGTTATCGTTGATTATTTGTAAAAAAAATATAATAATACCAGATAACATTTACTGCTGCAGTTTTATTGTTGTTTTTAATAGTGACGTCAGTTTATTGAATTTAAAAAAAAATTTACACTTTGACCATTTTTTTTTTGTAAGTTTCGGTATTATCTTATTACTTTTTTCTTTTCCGTATCGAAAATAACCTTTCCGTAAATAATATTTAAAAAAATGTATTTTTTTGTTTGTAAAAAGGATGGTTTACACCAAACGCTGTGGGATTTGGCTACGTTGAAATTTCAAATCCCAATTTTTTTAGAAATATGCTCAGTAAATGTAAGCAACTTTCTGCTTTTACACTTTTAAAAAATATTGATTTTTGGAGAAGTTACATTAAAGAACAAATCGTTCGTCACCTTACCCTACAACTTTTGAAAGTGCAAAAAAAGTAGGGTTCACGCCAAACGCTGTGGGATTTAGCTGCATTAGAATTTCGAATTTCGAATTTTACAGGGATATGCTCAGAAGATGTAAGCAACTTTCTGCGTTTACACTTTTAAAAAATATTGATTTTTACAAAAGTTACATTCAAAAAACGAATCGTTCGTCACCTTACCCTACACTCCCCTAAATATATTTTTTGTCCCCACTGAATTTTACGCACAAAAAAACTTGACCCGCCTGCCAATAGCAATTATTTTAGTTTACCTGGGATAAAAATTAAATATGGATTCTACCGACCCAAAAATCCACCAAAAATCCTATTTTCCATTAATTTTGGCCCTAACGGGCTTCTTTTATTTGCTCTGTATGGCAAATTAAAGATCTGATCTAGTGACTTTAAAATTAAGTGAAAACTGTCCGAGTTCGGTGGTGTCTAAAATATAATTTTTGTCGATCGATTTGTCTAAAGATCAATAATATTGCGTTGCTAATCTGTGACTGAAATCACAACACCCTCTGCACAGTTATAAAGATTTCTTAAGGAATGTCTGAGACACCTTTAAAAAAGATGTATTAACCCGTTCGAATATTGGTACAACTTTTTTGCTTTTATATAAACATTTTATTTTCATTTGTGATCATTAAATTTAAACTTTTGACTTTCGAATACATTTCCGCAGGGCAAATTTCCTTTTCAACCGCGACGGTTGCGCAGGCGCTGGCGTTGCCTCCTTTCGCGACGCTTCTCGCGCTTCTCGCGCCTCTCACGGCGCTTCTCCCGCTGACGCCTGGCCCGCCGCTTGGCGGCCGCCGACTTCTTGCTGGAGTCCGAGGACGACGAGGTGGAGTCGGTGGGAGTGGAGGTCGAAGAGGTGGTGGGCGAGGTGGACGTAGTCGGTGTGGTCGAAGAGGTCGAGGGCGTTGAAGTCGAACTCGAAGGAGTTGAAGTCGAGCTCGAAGGTGTTGAAGTCGAACTCGAAGGAGTTGAAGTCGAACTCGAACTGGAAGGAGTGGAAGTTGACGAGGAAGACGAGGGAGTGGACGTGGACGAGGAAGACGAGGGTGTGGAAGTTGACGAGGAAGACGAAGGATCTGAAGTTGTCGACGAACTCGAAGGAGTTGAAGTTGAGGAGCTCGAATCGGAACCTGAACTTGTGGTACCTGCGGCATAGGCAGCCGCCACGAGAGCCACAAGACCAAAGGCCAGGACGAATTGGGATCGCATCTTAAGATCTTTCTATCGCTGAGTGAACTGAAGAACTATACCTTCTCTGACTTCCATTCCAGTTTTTATAGGGACCAACGCGAATGCTGTGGTCCATATTGACGATTCTGTGTTTGCTCCAAATCATCATATGCCGCACGTGGCTCAGTAGGGGACTCTTTTGAAAAGTCTGCAGATGGCTGTTCAAAATATCTCTGTTTGCTTAATTGACAATAGAGAAATTGTGGATTTGTTAGATCTAGTTTATTCTTAGCAAGTGTGCAAACATATATTTTTTGCTATTGTGTACAATTTGAGCTATTCTTCCAGCGCCTTAGCAGTTAAACTTATTTAAATAACCGCAAAAAACATATGCTTATTTCACCTTTGCGAGATAGCAATGCCTTGAACAAAGAAGGTTTTTTTTGCGAACTCGGTTCAAAGTTAAAGAAGGTTTTCTTATAATAAATATAATAATATTCTTTATACAAATTGGGAATAAGAATAGTTTTCTTATATATTCTTTCTTCTTATTTGTGCCAACCCGTTGCATTGCTAGCCAATTTAAAAAATTGTTTATTGTGGTGTTGTGGATCAAAGATCAACGAAAATGTGATTACGTGATATATATTGCCAGCCCCTAAGTGTATCACAAAAATGAGGCCTAACAAACAGGGAAACCAATGACATTGTCATATTGTCATTGACATAAAATATTCAATAATTATATATAAAAACATACGTATGTTCCAACAAGAGATAACACATTGATAGACGGAATTGCCTAGATCGGCTCGGTTACTGATCTTGATAAAGGGTCGCTGGTACATACTGAACAAAAACCAGAAATGTGTAAAAACCAAAAGGGGGACGCTATAGTCGAGTGCTCCGACTATCGAGTACCCGTTACTCAGTTAATGGAGTGTGAGAGAGATGTGTATTACTAATTACTAACTAATAACTTACTAATCCAAACCAAATTGCATTTACACTTTTACAAAATATGTGGGAATGTGGGTGGCAGGATTTTTTTATGGTTCTTTAACGCGATTTTGGGGGTTAGAGTGGGCATGCCCTGCGAAAAAGAAGTGATCATAATTCTTAACTATTGACTTTCGAACATAACTTAAAAAGAAAAGTATTAGACTAATACTTGAATAATAGGAAGAAGAATGATTAATATATTAACTTTATAGGGTACAATATACCCCTTTACTCCAAGGTATACAAATGATTTGAATGTGATTTCCAGACCATTGACCAAATTTACGCGTGGTTTAGTTTGTAAGTGAATCTTTTTGCGATAGGGTGTGTTTAGTTCTCACTCCATTAACATTTAATTATTATTATTTTAAAATATAAAACCATTTAATATGAATAAATCAAGCCGATGTAAGCAGTTATGTAGCATTCTGTGACTCTAAAATAATTCAAAATCCCTGAAATAGATATGCGTTTGGCTCTGCTTCAATGGAAGCGGTTAGATAACCGAGTGGACAATATGGAGGTCGTGACCAGAAAAATCGAAGCTGTCATGAAGGATCAAAAGCCGCGATTGATTTGCCTGCCCGAGCACTTCTCCAAAAAATCAGGCTATCACAGAGACCCCGAAACCGTCAAGGATGGATACTGCTCGCAACGACTTTCTGAGCTGGCCAGGAAACATGAAGTTTACATCGTGGGCGGGACCGTGCCAGAGAAGGGCAAGGACGATGCTGTTTACAGTATGTGCACCGTGTGGTCACCCAAGGGTCACCTGGTGGCGAAGTACCGCAAAGTGCACCTCTTCGACGTGAACGTCAAGGGCGGTATTACCTACTCGGAGTCCGCTAGGTTTACGCCGGGCAGTGAGTTCAGCATTTTTGAGGTGGACGGCCATAAAATCGGACTTGGTGTCTGTCACGACATTCGCTTCGAGGAGATGGCTCGCGTATATCGCAATGCGGGCTGCGAGATGATCATCTATCCGTCCGACTTTGCCGTTTACACGGGTCTCATTCACGTGGAACTCCTGCAGCGGTCACGCGCCAATGACAACCAGCTCTTCGTGGTGACCAGCTCACCAGCCAGGGATAATACCGAGAAACACGTTAGCTTTGCCCACTCCATGGTGGTCGATCCCTGGGCCAGGGTTCAGGCGTGTGCCGGCGAGGGCGAGGCTACTGTTGTGACGGACATCGATTTTTCCATGGTGGCGAAAGTGCGCGAGGAACTCCCAATCTACAGGCAACGTCGCCTGGATCTGTATCCGGATCAAGAATATTTAATATGAACTATATATTCGTAAAAGATAAGGGGGTGTCCATATATTACGTAATCACAATTTCGGCGATTTTTGACCCCCCCATGTAATCAATTCTTCATACAAATAAAATTGCTCTAGAGTAATCATTTCGTGAACCCCCCCTTCGCCCCCTAGATGATTACGTAATATATGTTTCAGAACAAATTATTGTATAGGACATACTTCTACGCAATGTTTTGCATAACACTTCACCCAAAAAGAATGGGTCTCAAAATAAGTTTCTTAATAATTAGCTGATTTAAAAATGTCTATTGGTTATAATAAATGCATTTCAAATAAAATGCGTTTTTAACATAAGCAATTTTGTCATTTGTGGGGGATATAAAACATTACATTTGAAACAAACACGTATTAACTTAGATTGTGTTTAAACAAAAAGTCAGAAAACTCTAACTTATAGAAGTTTGAATTTAAGCGTTCTACAATTGCTATGTTTAAAATAAGAAAATATTAAGCTGGGTGACAAAACATAATAGTAGGCGAGCCCTTGTAGATAAGAAGGGCGCTTAAACTGAAAAAAACAATCACTTCATAATCGTTATCTCTTAGACTTTTGATTGAAACTGTTAGAAATTGTGTCATATTAACAACTAAGTATAGTTGCCAAGCGATTTTGCAATCAGTTTAGATTGCCGGGCTTGCCACTCTCGCACTCTGAAATTTCTCACTCCTTTCCTCCTCACAAGGTGCAAGTCTTCCAACAAAAAGAAAAAGAAAGGAAGCTAGCTTCGGCCAGCCGAAGCTTATATACCTATTCCTTCCTATTAGTTTACAAATCGCAAAAATGTTAAATTTCCTATTATTTCTCATTTATTTTCCGATCGTTCCTATGACAGCTATTTAATATAGTAGTTAAATTTTTATCAAATTAAAATCGAAATTCCGAAATATTTAAAAAGAGTCATATCCTAGAGTAGAATAGAATACAATAAAAACCAATGAAGCAATAATTTACTTCCTATTATTTTACCATTAATTTTCCGATCGTTTCTATGGCAGCTATATGATATAGTCATCTGATTTTGAAACAAATTAATTCGAAATTCAAAACTAGATAAAAAATGGTATTTCCAAAAGTTGGAGGTTATATGTTAAAAAACATTCAAGATATATTTTTTTTTATTTTTTTTCTCGCATTTATACCTCTGGGATAGATATGATATAGGCTCGTTCCGACATATATGATTACTAACTGCAAAAGAAAGAATACTTTTGGAAAAGTTTAGCCGGATAGCTTTGCGTAGAAACAGACGGACAGACGGACATGGCTAGATCGACTCGTCTAGTGATGCTGATCAAGAATGTCGGAAACGCCTCCTTCACTGCGTTGCAAACTTCTGACTGAAATCATAATACCCTCTGCAAGGGTATAAAAAGAACAACTTTTTTCTTGCATTCTTTTTGAATACACAAAGTTTTTAACCGAGTGGGACAGGATTTATTTGCGCATGGCTAAGGATCTGAAAATACTCAGAGAGAGTATAAGGAACGACAATCTGTGTTGCGGAAATTAAATAAAATTAGGAACGTGAAGCCGATGAATCGACGAAATGGATTTACTATTAGTTAAAGCAAATTTATTTCATTTAATCAGTTTATAATTCGCTATTATCGCACCCAAAAATATCATTTTATGTAAAAGTATGTAGGTATATTTATTAACTAGATGTTACTGTGCATTTGGCAGTAAAATAACCGAATCGGCTTCTAAGCTCTTAAACTTCACTTTGATTATTTAATCCTTATTCATGAAATCCAACTTTGTTAAATATATTACACTGATAAAAAGTGATTTTACGTAAACATTGTTTTTCTAGTGAGGTGAGTTTAAACAGTTGTTTTTGACAGTAACGTATTTAAATGTAAGGGTGTTTCGATTTATAATTTTAATATTAGTTTAGTTGGGCATCAGTTCTAGATGATTTTACGATGACTTTGTCAGTTGCTTTCAAGGCTTCGAATTTTGTAATAGTATAAGCCAGGAACATATTTTGTTGATGTTTTAAAAAACGGTTAACTTGACATGAAATCTAACAGCGCTGCCACCTGCCATTTTTGGCGCCCATTTTCAAAGATACTCGATAAAATCCGATAAATTAGCATGGTCTCACTAAAATGTACCAAGGGTTAGCCGAGACACAAACTATATTCTGCGTTCATTTTCGCTGGACCGCACTGGTCACACTACGGTTTGACTACGTAACCCAAAACTAGAGGTGGAAGAAACAACGATATTTCTTGCCTGCTAAAACATCGGAAACTTCGATTGCTTCCCAACTCACCGCCCCCGCGATTCCGTTGGGGCTCTGTGTTTGTGTTCGTGTGTTCGCGTTGGCGCTGTCATCATCATATCGCATCGCTCCGTGCCAATTGTATACGTTTTTACCCCGCCAGCGAGTGTGTTTTGTCGCCCGCCGACCGCCCGGAGTTCAAACTTATCGCAAAGTTGCAAAGTGCCTTTAAAACAGTGCAACAAGTGGTTTTTACACTTTTTACAAGCCTTCAAAGTGCCTTACCGTTCACACACACACGCCTAACCTACCTGACCAGAGCGCATACGCATGTGTGTGTGTTACAGCAAAAATACCTAACTGCTTTCGTCGCAGTTTTTCTGCAAGTGTATTGGTTAATTGCGCCGAAAAAATGTTAAGCGGGGAAATTAATTGATGCCTAATTGAATTACGCTAGTGAAATACGAAAAATAAAACAAGTATCTGCCCTGATCGGAAGAGATCTGGTGAGAAATCCCCAACGCGAGGATCTGTATCGCGTATGTGTCAATTCGTTTATTTAAATATAGATTACAAGTGCACTTAAACAAACAGAAAAACAGGGGGAAAAAGAAAAACAAGTGATTAACTGGCTGGTAATTATAATTATAATATAACTGCTCTTTTTTCGCCCTCTCTTTTGCTTTTTGCATATTTCGAGAGCCTCTTTTTCCGCGTTTTCTCTCCGCAGATATTATTTTCCTTGGCTTTTATTGTTTTTACCTTTCTTTAGTCATCGTGCACTAGCTCCCTCCCTCTCTCTTCTAATAAGACTCTTCTTTTATATCGGTATGTCCGAAGTTTCTTGTTTTGCCACCTATACCACGGCACAATACCTGTGTAACACACACACGCACACACATTGTTGATTGGAATGTGTGCTGTTGCTGTTGCTGCCGTTCTCAATACATATTTGTTGTCAACGGTTTTCGCTTATCAATAGAGCAACAATAGCCACCAACACAGCTACACCTGAAATTCTTATTGGCTTCTGCAGCCCTCCTGTTGGATAATAGCAATGAGTGAGGAAATTAATAATGGAAAACAGTGAAGCTGTTTTTTCGCTGGCATTTTCCATTTCCGCTGCACCATCACCATCCACATTTTTAGCTTTCTGTGTCAATCACCTGTTCTGCAGCGCTGGCACTTTTCACATGCCAACCGGCAGAAGCAGCAGAAGCGGCAACAAACAAATTAAAACATGTTATATATAGCCAAAGCCCCGTCGAGGTGCCAACTTTTGATCGCCGATTCCCACCGAATTCCATTCGAAGAGTAGTCCAACGAAATCCCATTGTGCTTAGAGTCGTATTGCTACTAATCCCATGCAAATCCAAGTGGCGCGTTCCCATACAGTCGATCCTCGCTAACTTCGAAATCCTCTCCCATATTACGGATTAATAAACATCATTTAAAAGGCATAAGAATTGTTTATCACTTTTCTAACTGATAATAATCTTATAGCATATTTTTGTATTAACTATTTTTTTATTTTTATTATTTATGTTTATTTAAGGATGTGGATTAAAGTCATGTACGAAATATAAATAAACATAAAATGTTTAATAAATTACTTTAAAATTAGGAAAAATTAAATTTCATAGTGGTTACATATTTTGAGTTTTCCACCGATTTCTTGCCGAGTTTGCGATTTCGAAAATCGCTAGAAAACTCTTCAATGTTAACTTAATGTTAGAAAACGTCCTCTTCTTTTAACATTTTTGTGGAGGACATTTTTAACATCCACAAAAATGTTAACTTAACAGTCACGCTAACAGCGCAGTCAGCTGACCGAGTTCGCCTGTGTTTATAAACAACTGCCATTTGATTTCAAACTCTCGAGCGGCGCGCAAGGATATGCCGCAAGGATACGAAAGTCGCAGACCTCAAGAACGAACTCCTTCGTACGTGTGCCTTCGCCTGATTCTGTGCCTTTCAATTATTCACGAAGGAAAACAAAGTTTATGGCTCTGCAACTCCCCCGCCCACTTTTCCACTCTAGTTTTCCTTTTCGAATATTTTCAACTAGTGCAAGGCGAGCAACAAAAACAATGCAATAACATGAGACAAGTGTCGAGATAGAGAGTGAGCGAGAGAGGCAGAGAAGGAGAGAGCGACAGCAGCCGCTCAAGTGGCAAAGTGCAAATGTATTAAATAAATAAAGAAACGAAACGAAATGAAACTCAAGTGCACAGAAAGAAACATTTAGTTTAATATAAAACTTTAAAAAAATGTTGTCAGTTAAAAAATGTTTAGAGTTTCCATACATATCTTCAATCATTTAAAAGATTATATTTTAAAAATGATTTTTTATTAGCAAACTACATAGTACGACTTAAATCTTCGAGTTAGATAAAATCGAAATATGAAAGTGGAAGTATTTTTTCGCTGTGTGACTAAAATGTGTCTGCGGTTTGGCTAGTTTCTGCCCAGCCTTTCGGCCAGCTTTCTTGGCGCATTGCATAAGTGTTGGCCATTTCACCTCACTTACGCTCTCCCCCTCCTTTCCCGTCTCTCCGCAGATAAGCAGCCCGACGTGACGTACTCGTGTGGATTAATAATTGAGCAGATAGCCGGCAGATAGCGGATAGCAGAGACCAGATAGCAGATAGCAGATATAGGAGATATAGCTGAGCGGCCGGAGCAATGGAGTCCATGGAGTACGAGATGGCACGCAACATGACGCTGCTCTTCTTCCTGGAGCGGCTGCTGGACAAGGGCGAGCCCCGCACCGTCCACGATCTCTCCTGCCAGTTTGGCAACAAGGAGTTCACCAAGGAGATGCGACAAATCGCCGGGGGCAGTCAGTCGGGTAAGTTCAGTTGCAGTAAAACTTTGATAGAGTAAAATATTAGGAGAGACTATACTTTAAATCATATAGGAGATACTTGTAAAGTCCTTCAAAAGACACATACCTTTTATTTTATTCGTCCTAGGGCAAAGGTTAAAAAAAATGTCAATGTCACGGAATAGAAATCTCATAGAATTAAATTAAAAAATGTTTTTTCTTTAAAAAAAATCCATCCCTTTTAGGCAGACTAAAGTTAATTTTTTTCAACCATTAGTAAGTTTTTTATGTATTATTGAAAGAAGTTTTTCTTAAGAGACACTCACTTCTGAAGTTCCGTTTTTAAACTAAACCTAAAAAATACAAGTTTGAGAAAGCGGACCGTAAATACCATCACATTCAATCAGCTCTCATTTAAAATGTTGCCGGCTGAGCCTGGGAAATCGGAAACGTGTGCGGTGGAAAGCAATACTGGATACTGGACTCTTGTTCGGTTATTGAGCATACACATTTGTGCTATTTGTGCACCTGCGGGTCGTTGTTTGTCATAGTCGGCGATTGTGTTGTTGCTCCAGCCTTGTTGCATGTTGCCTTCGAGTGGTCGACGTCCAAGTGCACATGTCATTGCCGTTTCCATTGGCATTTTTCCACTGCCAGCGGGGAGTCTGCGGCAGCGCCGCCCCATTTTCCATCTCCCAGTTGATCTCTCAATGCCAAAACCACAAAAACATGCCAAGGGTTTATCGCTTTTCATTGCAGACGCCAAACTGCAATCGATAATGCACATGTTGTTGTCGGTTTTGGTCTCCCCCCATTTTGCTTTTTTCTGCAAGTGGTATGAGTATTATTTTACAACTGGTCTACGGAAAACATGGAAATAACTTGAGATTCTCAGCATACACGTGTTGTACTTCCATTGACAACCCGGCATATGAGAAACTTCAGGCCACGCTATTTATCAAAATGCACGGTTAACTCGAACGACTAAAAATAGCCGCAATAAAGAACTTTCGGTTTTTATAAATAGGTACCACTTAGCGCGGAGTTGGGAAGGTGCAATGCACTTTCCCTTCGCTAGAGATATGTGAAGACATTTGTTTGATGTTCTCACATGGGAGTGGAGAACAGAGGCGGGAACAGGAAATGGCAAACATTTGTTTACACCGCTCTCCAGGGCTTAATAGCAAATCATTTAGTTGTGGGGAATCATTATAGTCTTTAGTCAACTGGATTATCAAGTAAATTGAATGTACATAATGATCTTAGATTTAAATGCCGAGTGATGTTGGAATTTAAACAAATATTATATTTTGTTTTAAACGTTTTGATACTTTTATAAGTGATTTTCTATAACATTCTGAAGATTTATAAACTCCACTACCCAATTTGTCACATCATATACCTTGACAATAATTGCATTTACTACTTTTGCTTTTCACACTCTTTGACTTCACTAATTGCAACATGGAAACAAACATTTAACAAAATATTTATCGCATATCGCATATTTATCTCTGCCGCCAAGACAAATTGTGTTTACCTCGGGTGAGCAACATTTTCCGCTAAAATAGTTTAATCTATGACTTAAAGAGCCAGTTTTAGTTTTGGAAGTAAGAACGCAATAGAAAAAGTGGGGGTTATTCCGGAAAATATGCGCCAAACACGCAAATCACAGTTGGATTAGGAAAAAAACAGACTATCGAAAATGTTAAGGGGAAATGTCAAGGTCTGGTTTATAAATAGAAAAGCGTCAGATATGCCTGGTTGGATACAGCAAGTCCCTATCAAATATGTGATAAGGAGTTCCAATGGTCAATGGCAGCCCAATTTCACCCAATAATCCCTGTTTTCAACCCACTGGGACTGACCCAAAATCCTATAAACATATTTTATGCCTCTTCAATTTTGTCAACGTGTTGTTTGCCAACTTGTAAGCCGTTAAAGCCTGCTATACCCCTGCGAATGCCGCCCACAATAGACCCATCCAAGTCGCCCATTATGTGGTTTTTGGTCAGAAGCAGAAGCGGAAAGGGGAAAAGGCGGAAACTTTGTAATAGAAAAGTGTCGATTACGTGACAAAAATGTTCAATTGAATTTCAATAAAATTGCATGATATTCTAGAGACTTGAGCACCATATCCATTTGTTGCTTCAATAATAAATGGAGGTGTGTGTGTGCATATTCCCCAGCGATTGATGAGGGTTCTCCACAAAAAAAGCCATTGAGAAAACATTTTTGGGAAATTAACGTCAAGAGCAATTTTCTAGCCGGGGAGAAATTTAAACGCTGCCCAAACTTCTATTGGGTTAGACAAACAGTTTGAAGACTTTGCTGAGCTGTGCCCTCGTTAATGGGAAACTTAAATTTCGCTGCTAATTTAACGGCCAGCAAGAAATAAACACGACCATTTAGCCTCACTTTATCGTTTTGCCATTTTGAGTTGCCAGCGGCTTTGAATAATTGTACAAACAAAATGGGAAAAATAGAAATAAATATACGAAAAAAAACACACACACCAAAACAGGCCAAGCCTTTTGCGAAGGTTTTTTTTCTGCAACTGTTTTTCTGTGTGTGTTTATTTTGTTCGCTTTGCGTAATCGATTGCCAAAGCAAAAACACAAGCAACACAAGCCAAAATTGTCAAAGCAAATGAAATACATACTTGAGCTACACAGAAATCAATTTAAAAACAAGAGGGAACGTTATAGTCGGGTGCCCCGACTATCAGATACCCGTTACTCAGGTAAAGGGAGTGCGAGGGAGATGGAGATAGAGATAGAAAACGTTGATCACGCATAACTTTTTAACGAATGGTCCGATTTGAAAAATTTCTTCTACATTTCGATAGGTATTGATAAACACAATAAAACTGCATTTTTACTTTTCCAAAATATTAAAATTTTTAAAATCGTATATAAGCGATGGTGGGCGTTAGAGGGGGCGTGGCACCATTTTGAAACAAACTTGCGCTGCGTAGGAATTCCTAGAATCTGCATGCAAAATGCCAATCTTCTAGCTTCTATAGTTTCCGAGATCTCAGCGTTCATACGGACAGACGGACAGACAGACAGACAGACAGACGGACAGACGGACAGACGGACATGGCTAGATCGACTCGGCTAGTGATCCTGATCAAGAATATATATACTTTATGGGGTCGGAAACGCTTCCTTCTACCTGTTACATACTTTTGCACGAATCTAGTATACCCTTTTACTCTACGAGTAACGGGTATAACAAGAGAGAACGCTATAGTCGGGTGCCCCGACTATCAGATACCCGTTACTCAGCTAAAGGGAGTGCGAAAGAGATGGAGAAAAACTTTGATCCGCCGTAACTTTTTAACGAATGGTCCGATTTAAAAAATTTCTTCTACATTTCGATAGGTATTGATAAACACAATAAAACTGCATTTTTACTTTTCCAAAATATTGAAATTTTTAAAATCGTATATATGCGATTGTGGGCGTTAGAGGGGGCGTGGCACCCTTTTGAAACAAACTTGCGCTGCGTAGGAACTCCTAGAATCTGCATGCAAAATGTCAATCTTCTAGCTTTTATAGTTTCCGAGATCTCAGCGTTCATACGGACAGACGGACAGACAGACAGGCAGACAGACAGACAGACAGACAGACAGACAGACAGACAGACGGACAGACGGACATGGCTAGATCGACTCGGCTAGTGATCCTGATCAAGAATATATATACTTTATGGGGTCGGAAACGCTTCCTTCTACCTGTTACATACTTTTGCACGAATACAATATACCCTTTTACTCTACGAGTAACGGGTATAACTAACGATTGGATAGAGTTATTCGGCTAAGGACAAAGGCATGTTAAATTTAAAGGAAGCTTTAAACTCTGATTTGCTATACGATTTCAAAATTGAAAACCTACTTTAAATTTATTATACGGATGAGGAAACGGAATATTTGTTATAAAAGAACGGAAATAATTCGTAATGCTGTTGGTCATTTAGCCTGATGACAAATTGATAACAGAACCTTATACCTAAATTTTTTCTGATTATTTATTGAATGATTAGCCGATCGATCTGTCAATGGAAAGCAGCTCCTTTCGCTTGAACCTTCTGCATTTACGTTACGCATTTCAATTTCTGACGTTGTCGTAAATTTAACGATTTTATGTCGGCTGGAGGAAATCCTTTAACGCCTGCCAGCCGGTGCTTCTTAACCCCCGAAACCCCCTTAGCCCAACCAAGCCCCCTCGGAATTCCCAGGCATTGCGTGTGTGCAGCCAAGGTTTTTATGCTTTACTTTTAGTTAACTTTCCGTTTCTCGAGGAAAATGGAAGTCGCATTGATTTTTGACATTAATTGCAAAAGGCGAAACATTTCGTTTATGCTGAAAGTGAATGTGCTGCTCATTACTTGTGAACTTTGTGCCATTTGTTTCTAATTGATTGGTAACTGTTTTGACGTCCTAGATGAGGTGGAACTAATGAGTTCCTAATGAAGTCACGACTCCAAGGAGTCGCCATCCCCCTTTAAGGCTGCCATCTCTCTATTTCCCAACCCCTTGTGTGAGTCATAAAATCCCCGAGTTTACGGCCAGGCATAACCCTTTACCTGGATGTTCACTTACATTTCGATTCACAACATCCCGGGGAAATGTTTTCGTTTTCTTCAATAAGCGGAGAGGCATAAATATACATAAATTTATGGCGAGTGTCCTCGGTGCATTTGAAAATTGCCACCGCAAAAAATGTGTCCAAGTGGGTCGAGCCGTAAAATGTGGCACCCCGACCCCCTCAAACAGGCCGCAACACCTGCTCCACATCCCGAGAAAATCGGTGGTCGGTGGGCGGAAGGTGTAGCCAAAATGGTTTGCTTGCCAAGAATTGCGGCTAAGCACACAGACAAATATTGGCCCGCCAAGTGGCCGACTTGTAGATATTTGCACATTACATTACATATTCGGGCTTCGATAAATATTAATATTGAAATGCCATGAACTTCGATTTGCGGCGTCAGTTGTGCTCCACAAATTTCAATTTCTCTAAGTAAACATAAATGTGAATTACGCTCGAAAGGATTTGCCGCTCTAACCTTTTTTTGGTCCTACGGGGGTGGTGGAAATTACTAGCCATTTGTCAGTTTTGTGGCTCATTTGGCAGCTGGAAAATGGGATAACGAGATGTTTACTCGGGGATTACTTGACGATTGACTTGCCAAATCCGCTGGCAAATGCCTTGCATAATGCCAGTCCGATTCGATTAATCAACGTTCGTTTTCCTTATGCGACTTTACAGTCGAGTTATGTCAAATGCAATTGAATTAATTTATGTCTGGCATTATGAGGCTGAGTTGTGTCTTCCTCGCTGACACGCAACGTCCCCCGTAAAGACCCCTGATCTATCCATCGCAGCGCGTTTGTCTTGTCACGTCATATTACCCAAAACCAAACAATAGTGAGCACAACAGATGGAAATGTGGGCGGTGGGGGTGGCGATACTATGGGACATATGGAGTCGAGACCTCATCGCATTCCTACCAATTGCGGATGATGAGCTGGAAGTGGAAGTGGCAGTGGAGGGTTGGGCTCCGTCAATGGGTGTCCCGTTTTGGGCCGACGGCAGCAGTCAGTCAGTCAGCAAGTACGAGTATGACCTGATTTATCAAATAAATGGTTCGCTAGCTCGCTCGGTCGTTTTGCACGGCTTGAGTGCATTCACTTTTCATTCGGTTGGGCTTACACTGGAACAAATTTTATTTTTATTCTAATAAAAACCACAAAATTACAAAGGCTAGGGATCTATCGTCTTTAGTTCACTGAAGTAACTACACTATCCAGGGAAATATTCAATGAAATGAATAGTTTATTGCTCGTTTTATTGTTTAATCTTTGAATATTGTCGATCTATAATAAAGGTTATTTTATATATACTTTTTAATATTATCAGATGAGAATTCTCATTGAATTTTTTTGTAATTAAAATTAAGTTTCCATAACCATCTGCTACCAAAAATAAATAAACAAAACTACAAATCAAGTCTTTCAGTGCGCACCCACAAAGTCAAAACTCCCACAGTCCTTCCCCCATTCATGTAATTGTAAACTAACTTTGAATCCAGAAACTTTTGCCAACTTTACAAACCAAATCAACAACATAGAAACAGGCAGCAGCACAAAGCACACATGATTATTCATTCGTAGGCATCTACATATGGCACATGCATATGAATGTAAGCCCGTCATTTGATGGTTATGCGATTAAACAATGTTGTTAATTATGGGAATCCAGTCACATGTTTCCCGCTGATATGCACGAGCCAGAGAAAAGTTTTCACAATCCAGTTGTTGGAGTTGAGAGTTGAAACTATGTGGAGACAACCATTATATTCCCGGGAATTCATCGACTACAATAAGTACTTACGCGTCTTGGCGCAATTTCAGAGTTGACACATTGAAAGTAAATTAATTAAGCTGGCGCTGTTGCAACAGTTTTACTGCATTAACCACTCACTCGCAACCCATCGCAGCACCCACTAATGGTCCACCCTAATTATAATTGACGTCTTTTGCTCCCCCGCTTGACAGGTCTGAAGAAATTTCTCGCCCAATACCCGGCAATATTTCTGGTCGACGGTGATTATGTCCAGGTGAACGCCTATCAGCACCATAACGCGGATGACGGCGGCTGCGGGGGCAAGCGGGATTACATCCAAGAGGCTAAAGACTACTTCAAGAACAAGATGCTGCAGTACGGCTCGGCTGCCGAGGTCCCTGTTCGCAGTCTCCTGGGCCACAGGTCGCAGGCGTCGCCGCAAGTGCGCCACATATCGGGTGAGTCTGAAGTGGATAATTGGATAAAAGTTTACAATCACGGTTGCCACTCAAAAAAAGGAAAATTCCTAACTGAGCAAATTGCAATAGACAGTTGTTTTTAAGCAATTTATATGATTTCGTTGTCCATTGTGCCGTGGAAAATAGTTGAACACATCAGAAACCATTTAGCCCCGACTGATTGACATATTTATACCATAAAAAACTTCCTAGAATGTCAACAAAAATCCTACGATCCTACAGAGTTTGGCACTCTCAGTTGCAGACCGAAATGAAAGAGGTTTAACTTAATTATACCAATTTTTATACCCTTGCAGAGGGTATTATGATTTCAGTCAGAAGTTTGCAACGCAGTGAAGGAGACGTTTCCGACCCCATAAAGTATATATATTCTTGATCAGCATCGCATCGAGTCGATATAGCCATGTCCGTCTGTCCGTCTGTCTGTTTCTACGCAAACTAGTCTCTCGGTTTTTGAGCTATCGGGATGAAACTTTCCCAAAAGTCTTTTTTCTATTGCAGGTACACCCAAAAAAAAGTAGTCATCAATATGCCCCTATTTAGGTGTCAATGTGACACTATTGAGTGGAAAAAAATCTTTGATCCGAACGTCATTAAATTGACCCTATTCTGGTGTCACTTTAATACTTTCGAAAATATTAATTTGACCCTTTTTGGTGTCAAAGAGCCACTAGCCGGTGTCATTTTCTTAGTATTAAATAAAATTTGACATTTGCTTGAAAGCTCCTGTAACCATTCTGCCATGGGAAAAATTAATATGGGCATGGCTCAGGGGCCAAGGCGCTAGGTTCTGATATTATTTTGTGCTCGGGGGAACGAGGTTCGAATCCCGCTCGCAACACCATTATTTTTTTTTTTTTATCAGTAATCTAACACAACTTAACATTTTTGTTCTTAAAATGATACATTTGCATTTTAAAAACTTTTTACCTACTCTGATTTATCTGGGTTTCGAACCGGGGACCTCTCGCATCAGAGGCAGACGCCTTACCAACTGGGCCATCGAACCATTTTGCGCGCGAGCGAACTCTTGACAAGTATAAACGAAATCAATACTAGAGTAAAACATCGCCGAACTTCGAACTTCGAAAATCAAAAATGATAATTATTGGGATCGAAGTGAACCTAGTTTTATCAAAATGACACTATTTAGTATCAAATACGATTTTTCTGAAAACGCGGTGTACTTTTGACACTCATTTGGGAGCAAATTGACCCCAAAAATTTGATCCTAGGGGCAGTGTCATTTTAACCCACAGTTATTAAATTGACACTCAGGATTTTTTTTTTGGGTGTAGTATATATGTCGGAACCGACCGGATCGGACAACTATATCTTAAAGCTCCCATAGGAACGATCGGAAAAAAAAAACGTTAAAAAATTCTAGCTTCGGTGTTTTTTCAAGTATTACCTTCTACTCTTGGAAATATTATTTTTCATATATTTCTGAATTTCGAATTAAATATTTTAAAAATCGGATCACTATATCATATAGCTGCCATAGGAACGGTCGAAAAATTAAGAGGAAAACTAATTATATCTTTGTTGATTTTTATTACATTCTCTTCTACTCTGGGATATGACTATTTTTAAATATTTCCGAATTTCGATTTTAGTTTTAAAAAGATCGAACTACTATATCATATAGCTGCCATAGAAACGATCGAAAAATTAATGTAAAATAATAGGAAATTTAACATTTTTGCGATTTGTAAATTAATAGGAATAATCTGCAAGGGTATATAAGCTTCGGCAAGCCGAAGCTAGCTTTCTTTCTTGTTAGTCAATGCAATGGTTGAGCTGTTCAAATCAATTTGGAAACAGAAGCACATTCAAACATCGACATTGGTCGCTTAATTTCTCGCACGTCAACAAAAAATCGTAAGCTCATGAACTACAGAGTTTTACGCTCGCAGTGGCCAACCAAAATGGAAGAGCTTAAACTGAATTATTCCAACTTTTGGTGTATGGTTGAGCCTCACGGCTCTGATAAAATCAATTTTGAAACAAAAGTACATTTAAACATTAGTATTTTTCTTAAAAATTTAAATCTTAAATCCTAATTATTAAATCTTTCTTTATCAAGAAATTTGTAAAAACTTTTAAATTTGTAAAAACTTACTTTGTTTTAGAGGTCTCAACCGCAATTGTACATATTTATCAGAAGACCCCGCTAATTCTCTTCATTTTCCGCCCAGGTCAACACATCAAGGAGTTCACTGACTTTCTGATGAAGCACACGGATACCTTCAAGGTGACGGACGACTATGTGATGCTGGTGGGCTGCGAGAACATGACGGATCTGCCGGCGCGGGATCGCCTCCACCTGCCGCAATCGAACATCGACACCCGGGGAACGCAACAGATGCTCGATTTCTTTGCCCAGTGCATCGAGGTCAAGGGGCCGTTGCTGGTGGATCAACTGTTCCATCTGCTGACCACCAACTTTCCGCAGGACCAGTGGCTGCGCATGTTCAAGACGCCGGGCGATCTGAGCTCGTTTCTCAAGCTCTTTGCGGACTGCTTTCACATACAGGCCAATCTAGTCACGCTGCTGCAGAAGCCTAAGCTCAGCGATACGCACATCCAGCAGGCACAGGCTCAGACGCGGGAGCAGTTCAATGCGCTGAACAATAATAATAGTGCCAGCACTCGAAAGCAGGAATCGGGAACTGGAGTTGGAGGAGGAGCTGGAGGAGTGGGAGCCATCAGTTCGGTGCAGCAGAGATTGCAATCGCCGGCTCTGCGGAGTAATGGTCACACGAACAACAATAACGGAAGCAATGGCAGTAATAATAACAACAACAGCATAGCTTGCCCCAATTTCAAGCTGAATGCGCCCGTTTCGAATGTTATGGGTCAGAGCCAAAGCTTTGGGCAGCCGAAATCGGAGCCAAGCTCTGGCTTCGACAGCTATGTGCCCATGTCGGAGCTGAAGCTGGAGAATCTGTGCGAGAACAACTATCCCAGTGCGAACACCTGCTACGGGCCCATTAATAACTCAGCCCAACAGCAACTGCAGACGCAGCAGCAGCAGCAGCCACTGCAGACGACACAGAATCCGGCCGAGCAGCGGCTGAATAGTGTTAACCAAACCCTCAAGCAACGCATCAACACCTTAGTTATACGGACGCTGGCCGAAAATCTGGAGAAGGATAAGCAATCGCTGGCCAATCAGCAGGTGGGGTCAACTTCCCCGCACGCCAGTCCCGTGCATTCCATTGCCAATTCGAGTTCTAACCAAAATGCCAGTACGGCGGCAAACAACGCCAATAGCAACTCGAGTTCCAATCCGAATCCGAACAATGCCAACCACTCACCTAGTCATAGTTACTTTGTCGGCGACACCTGGAAGATAAAGGTGCTGCAGAACACCACGGTGATAGCGAATGTCAAGCAATCGGTGTTCGTTACCGACATCATACTCAAGTACGCGGCCAAGAACGAGAACATAGTGGTCTCCCTGGACTGCGAGGGCATTAATCTGGGCCTCAAGGGCGAGATCACCTTGATTGAGATCGGAACAACGCGCGGCGAAGCCTTTTTGTTCGATGTGCAATCCTGCCCGGCAATGGTCAGCGATGGAGGTCTTAAGACCGTGCTGGAGCACGACCAGGTGATCAAGGTGATACACGACTGCCGCAACGATGCTGCCAACTTGTACCTGCAGTTTGGCATTCTGCTGCGAAATGTGTTCGACACACAGGCCGCACATGCCATCCTGCAGTATCAGGAGAGCGGCAAGCAGGTCTACAAGGCCAAGTACATATCGCTGAACTCGCTGTGCGAGCAGTACAACGCCCCCTGCAATCCCATTAAGGATCAGCTGAAGCAGATCTACCGAAGGGATCAGAAGTTCTGGGCCAAGCGACCGCTCACGCGGGAAATGATGCTGTACGCAGCGGGAGATGTCCTGGTGCTGATTCACGACCAGTTATTTGGGAATCTGGCACGGCAAATAAAGTCGGAGAATCGAGCCCTATTTTCGGAGCTGTGCACCGAGCAGATACTCATGCAGATCAAGCCCAACGAGGTGAAGATACGCAAGAAGCAGCGAAAGGTCAGCACCGAGGTGTCCGATCTAAAGCAGAAGTTGGCCCAGACCAGCAAGAGCATTGTGCTCTCGAATCGCGAGATACGCCTGCTGCGGTAAGTTAAGCTTTGAGTTCATTTAAGTCATTTATTTAACTTGCTTATAACCCACAGCTATATGGATCTGACTGAGGACGAGAAGGAGCGCCTCAAGGGCTACTACAAGGTGGCCAAAAAGCTGGAGAAAATGGAGTCCGCCGGCAATCCCAACAAGTGGGTTAATTCAATTCCAAAATATCCAAGATCCAACTTTAATTTCTATTTACACCCTCAGAGACCAAAGTGACTCGGAGGATGAGCCAGAGCCAAATGAGAACGACACATTTCCCAGCCTGGATTCGGTGCCCTCGGACAACTCGCTATCCGGCACTTTTTCGCCACGCTTCAGTTCGGAGCCACCCAGTCTCACTGAATCTATGCAAATGCTGGAAGAGATTCTGCAGAACAAGTCCATGGATCGCATAGCACGTATTGATAAGCTGGAGGCCATTCTGACGACTGCCACTTCGCTGCCATGTGAACAAGTAAGTTAATCAAAAACTTTTCAAATGTCAGCTCGATTAATCGTTTTATATCTATAGATTATATCGTCGAATTCCATGCAAGAGCAATTGGGATCGAGCATTGCAACCACCGAGAATCTGCAAATTATTCGCGAAAAATCCAAAAAGTTAGTACCTAGTTTTGTGTAGTGCTCCCTTGAATGATAAATATTTAAATCCTTTACTTACAGCATCAAGAACTGCAATTGCCAGGGCGAGCGCAGTGTGACGCCCATTCTGCGAACGACTGACAAAAGAGTGGTGAAGCTTGTGGATGCCGAATCGCAGACACTGAGCACCGGAGACGTGGTCATCACCAAGATCTTCTTCCAGGACGAGCATGAGCGGGCTAAGGAGGCGGCCCTGCTGAGCAGCTCGCCCACGAAGCGGGTGTCTCCCACATAAACATTTCAACCTTCGAACAATGATTCCTAACAAGCAAAGCGCAGACATATTACGTATTATTATTTTGTTTTTTAATAGTTGAGCGGCTCGACAGTGGGCTTCTCGACGCTTTAACGACTATGCAATAACTTTCATACCCAATTGAGAAGCAATATATTTTGTGCCTAGATGTTGAACATTGCAATAACAATAATATATGATTTACCAATTGTTAATTACTCGCCTCCGGCTCGGATTTTTTTATATATTTCAATCGACGAACCTTGGCGAAGCAGTCTGAATCCCTCTTCTCAGAACATGGACTTGCCACTGAGAATCTTTGCGGAATTCAATGGGGCTTACGAATCACGAGCTGCGCCAAACAATCATTAAAAATGTATCTGTTAATTGACTTGTAGAGCACTCTGCTATTAATTGTAATAATGGAATTTTAATTAAATCCGCCTTGGACCAATGTGTATTAAATCCAAATGAAATTATTAAATGCAATTCAGTTTTCTAGAGGTTTCCTAATATCTTTGTCGCCATATCAAAAGTGAACTTATTGTATTTTAACCATAATACTTTGTAAACCGAATCGATTATTCAACTCAATTTAAGTTTAACCAAACCATCATCTTAAAAATTAACATAAAATTGTGTAGTCAATCTAAGTAAATGAGAATTAATTGTAATGGAAAGAATACTGAAATGGTACGATTATAAATTATATAACTAATTGAATAAAACGTGTATATACCAATATCAAAAGCGTATTTAAGTGACTTGTTTCCAGAAAATAGAGGATTTAGTTTTTTTTTAGGAGCCCCTTTATTAGACACCAAACACCAAGAAGTTAAAAACACTTATAATTTGTGCTTATATACTAGTAATACAAGTAAAAGCGAAGATCAGGTTCTCCAAAGTATAGCAGTTATCCTGATCTATCTATAGAGCATTAATTATGTAGTTGGTAAATAGTATGTTTTTTTCTCATAGTGAATATTCTGGTTTAAATTTTTTAGCCATGTAAAATTAGAGTTACTTTTATTTGTCATTCATTTGGGATTTTAGGTTGGTGCTCTCTTGTCGATTGTGTTCAACCTTCTTATAAATGGAATTGAAAGGTTTATGATTTAGACATGATTAAAGTAGACATTAAGAATCGACGGATACAACAATTTTCAGCTTGCAATTGTTTGATATAAAGTTACATAAATGTGTAAATACTAAATGTAAAACAGTAAATTTGATTTATTTTAAATATTTTTCGTTTTGTATATTTTTGTTTAACTCTATGAAGAGCAAATGCTCATAAATATGACACTCAATATTTAAATTTAACGTGCAATTGCATTTACCTTTTCAAACACACATAATATTAAATTCGATTACTTTTTCTGTGTTTAAACAGCCTTATTGAGCTTTTGTTACTGTAGAACAGTATTGTATAGTATAGTTTTCACCCACAAGTTACACTCACCGTTCCAAAAATGCAAGAACATGTAAAGTGAATTTCGTTAATCAGTGGAGTTGGGAGATATTGCCTAAGCCAAATATATATACTCGTTTTATGTACTTAATTATTTGCAAAGGAATACAAGTATATGTATATATATTTGGTAAAATCACATCTTTGAATTGCCGGAGCTCGCTAGTTATATGTACAATTGGATCTAACTCGCTTGATTGGCCTGTGAACAATTGGAGGTTGCACGATGTATTAAAATCGTTTGCTTGTATAGTTATTTGAAGGTTGTACACTTAGATTTAGATTTAGTAAATTTTACATCTTCACAACCAGAAGCGAACAGAGTAATTATTTCAATATTGCAGTACTAAACAATTTTCTATATTATGCTGGCAAAATGCGAAATATTCCCGCATTCTACAGTTTCTCACGCTTAATACAAAGTCCGAAACGCCACAAAACATTTTGAATTCGTACAATAAATTGAGTTACGTCAGACTATTATATTTAACAAGATCCTTAATAAGCTAGTATAAATTTTCACTTAAATATTTCGATTCGATTTCGGGCGAAACCTGCATCTCGACAAAAATGTCAAATATATCTACATAAATGCAAAAAGGTACTATATGAAACAGTTGATTTCTTTATCTAACCGATGTGCGTACCTCTGCTTAACCAATATTTCAACTTGGAAATGGAAAAGTGGCAAAGAAAGACCAATGAAGCTGAAGGAAATAGATTTAGTAGAGCTGAAGTGATCATCAGTTTTGGCTAATCCAGATGGTTGCCATATTATTTAAAAGCTCTTATAACCTAAGGTAAATATATTTTAAATTCGTACGTTTGTGATTGAATTCTAAGCTTAGCTCTGTGTGTGTATTCATTGATATTTGCCCTTACAGCTTAAATATCGAATTTAAAATCGTGGACATTGTATGCGTTACAATTATTTTAGATGTGGTACACACATTACAGTCATTGTTAGTTTATTTTAAATACTTTTAATATGTTTGCGGTTGAATTCTTAGCTTACCTCTGTGTGTGTATTTATTGATATTTGCCCTTATAGCCCAAATATCGAATTTAAAATCGTGGACATTGAATGCCTTACAAATATTTTAGATGCGATACACACATAACAGTCACTGGTTAGTTTATTTAAAATACTATCAAAATAGACACATATAGTTAGTACTTTATATAGTTATTATCTTTCCAGCAAAAGCTCGACGATTCCATTCACCGTTTAACTATATTTTAAAACGAACTAAAAGTCAAGAGAACGAACTTACTCAAGGGGAAATAAAAGATCATCAACTGAGAATGTCGTTAAGAGCCAAATAACAGAAAAGTCAATTAATTAAAATAAAATAGTTTTTTTATTTCGCTAAAATAATTAAACAAAACATAATACATATGTACAGTGATTATTGCTTGCACATTCACAAAAAGGAAACAGACAGAAAGTTTTGGTTTTGAGTTCAGATTAATTTAACAAACATTTTTTCATTTTTGCATTGTTTTGTACGTTTAATTTGCGTGTTGACTAACCATAGACGCAGACTATTGTAAATTGAGTAGTAAACGTTTCACATTCATTTAATTTAATGGACACCGATATTGAATGACAATTAATTTGCTGTTTGCGTGGGCTAAGCACATCTATTGACATCGAAAAGCATATATTTATTTCTCTCTGTGTTTTTCTGTGTTCTTCGTGTCTTTATAGATCCTCCGGCTTCCGTTTCCGTTTATTTCCTTTCGCTCAATTAATGCGCTCTCAAAATAACAAAATGTTTTATGCATGTATGGGTAATGTATGTGGGTTTGGGTGTTGGTGAGTTGTTTTTGTTGGACGCGTAAAATATATATATTGTTTATTCACTTAATGAGATCAAGTCATATAGCGCATTATCTCGCGCAGAGCATAGAGTAACTCGGCCTGATTACGGGCTTCCATTATCATTAGATTCACATGAACCTGTTGGCCAGATATCAGATAATAACGATTAACGGATGTATAAAAGAACCACGAAGCTTGGGAAAATTCCTCTTACCTTTTCACTGTCCTGCAGCTCGACCAGCACACTATCATAATCCTTGGTTGTAATACGCTCGGGAAAGCAGCAGGCTGTCTTTATAAACATTTTCAAAGGGCGCACGAGGAGCTAAATGAAGGAAGATTAGATATTTAGAAAATTATTTAGAAATTTAAAAAAGAAAGGAAGCTAGCTTCGGCCAACCGAAGCTTATATATCCTTGATCATCATTATATTAACTTACAAAAACATTCAATTTAGATTTACTTGCGTATATGTAACATACAAGAAAATTGTACCTGCTTTCTTGTTATTTTGGCATTAATTTGCTGATCCTTTCAATGGCAGCTATATAATATAGCCGTCAGATTTTTGTTAAATTTAATTCAAAATTTTGAAATGTCAAAGAAAAGCTATATATCAGAGAAGAAGAGAATTTAATAAAAATCAACAAAATTATACAATTTTTTCCCATTAATTTATATTTAATTTTCCAATTGTTCCTGTGGCAGATGTATGATATAATGACCCGATTTCTTAAATCGAAATTTAATTTGAAATTCAGAATTCGTAGAAACGGACAGACAGACGGACGGACAGACGGACATGCCTAGATCGACTCGTCTAGTTATGCTGATCAAGAATGTATATACTTTATGGCGTCGGAAACGTCTCCTTCACTGCGTTACAAACTTCTGAGTAAAATCATTACACCCTCTTCATATGTATAAAAATTATTGTTTTGAAACCACATATGAAATTCCAAGAGTCCAAGAGTAGGCAGTGAAAAAATTGCATTGTGTGTAGGAATTTTATCGGGTGTTCGCCTTCCAAATATAATGCTGCATACTTTTAGACACCTTAAAAAGTCCGTTTTTTCCAATCCTTGGTGACTTCTGGCACTCTAAAGTATAACTATTTTTCTAAAGCTATATTCCTACCTGATTCACTTCACCATAATCATAGTCATCGTGGCGTATGCCGTAGATGCACTGGATATAGTTCCAAATTGCCCGTCGAAACTTGGATGTGTCCACATTCTTGATGCCGCCCATGGTGCAGTAGGTAAGATTGTAGGCTGCCCGAAATTTGGCGTCCAAAAAGGTTCCCACATCGTTGTACAGCCTGATTTGAAATGAAAATATTTTCTTCAGAGCACTTCACTTGCAAACAGCGTGCCATCACTCACCCATCCACCAGCGAGTAGCCGTGATCCTCCCAGGAGTAGTCCTGAATGCGGAACGTGTTGATGCTTTCGGTTCCACGACGGGCAAAGTCCTGGTAAATGAAATTGGCATCGTCGACATAGTGCGATAAATTGGTTGGCACGGCAACCGTCGCCTCCGGAATTACGGCGGCCAACTCAGCGGTCTGCTGCTCCACCTTCTGGAAGCGGCTGCTCAGCTCGGCCTCGCTGCATTCGTCCTGATTTTGGGACAGGACCTTCATGCGCTCCATCAGCGCCTCCACGCTGATGCCGTGCTGCTGCGGCAGTTGTTGGGCCGTGGCTGTAAGTCAATCAAATTAGGCAGGGATTCGAAAGGGCGAAGAAAGTACTCCCCAATGGGCAAAACAACTGTTCAAGCCCAATCGCACTCAGAGAAATAATTGTATTTATACTCTACATTCGCATTAAGAAGCCGGTTTATTTGCGCTAGCTTACAAACGCATTTGTAAACTTTTACCGATATATTACCTTATCGTATCGAATAACAATTACTTATATCTTCAAGATTTTAATAGAAAAATTGTTTTTAAATCCTAAAATATATTTCCACAACTCCTCCAATTATATAACACAGCGACTACGGTGTACACTTACCCAAATATCCGTTGAGGGCCGTTGCATCGG
The DNA here is from genome assembly GCF_030179915.1 of Drosophila takahashii. Classification (NCBI taxonomy): domain Eukaryota; kingdom Metazoa; phylum Arthropoda; class Insecta; order Diptera; family Drosophilidae; genus Drosophila; species Drosophila takahashii. The sequence goes on along the minus strand of NC_091679.1, from coordinate 32,537,611 downwards.
CCCCGGTAGCATTTCCGGAGTCAGGGGCCGTTCCTCCATTGTTGCCCGCAGCGGTTTGGCTATTGTAATCCGGATTTGCATTGTTCAGCGAGATCTCCATTAGAACGGCTTTTCCTTTCTGCGGGTCTGTCGGCGAGGTGGGGGTGATGGTGATGGTGGTGTGGCTGACGGCGGTTGGGTGGCACAGGACTGAGAGCTCGGGGGGCGCCACCACGGCCGGCGGACTCTTCAATTTGGGACTAGACAATCCGTCCAACTTTTGAGTGAGGCCGCAGGAGAACACAAAGGAGGATAGCGAGTGGAAATGCGAGAGCAGGACCATGGCGTGCACCACCTCCGACAGCGACCAGCTGTTCTTTCCCTTGGTCAGCCGCTAAAAATCATGAACATTTTCAGGACTCCCTTTATCGGTTCTCAAAATGAAATATGAAATACACACCTCGATGTGCTCCTTGCGCAGCAGCCAGGGACGATGGGCTAATATTTTATTGATATCGTATATGGCACGTAGTTTGGGGGGTATGAAGTCCAGGCCGCCCAGCCAGGCGCTGTCTCCTCCCTGGTTGATAAACTCCTTCTCGTACCGCTTCACCAGATACGGGCACTGATGTCGGGCGGCAGCCTGGGGTTTTAATAAAAGAAGCCGGGATAAGAACACTTTTATAATTTCACTCAGGGCTTCAAATTTTAATTATTCGTTATACTAACTTTTTACTTTAAATATATTTTATGAAATATATAGGCATTGCCTCAAGGATATATCTGCCATTGGCATTACAACGAAATTCTTTATTAACATTTTTTATATATATATGTACAAAAACATATTTTGTACGACTTTAGTAGAATTCGGGATTAGTTTAAAGTTTAAACTAAACCTAAAATCAATCTTGTACTATCTTTCAATTACTTGAAAAATCATACCATGATACTATTTATATATTGGACATTAAATTGATATTTTTAGAAAATCGTAATTCTGGATTTCTGCACGATAATCGACTTTGGCTAACCATTTTTTGTGCCGTGAGGGAAGGCGGCTCAGGTAGAATTTTTCTAGGCATTACGTAACTTTTTTTGATCTTCTCACCTAACCTTGGCCCCCAGGCCTCAGCCCCCGCACTTCGAGGTGTGAGTCCGCGTGACCCACAAACGAAAATCCCCCAGGGTGCGGGCCCTGGAACCTGGGAGAGATTGACTCCAACTATGCCACCACCTGAATTTGTGCTAAAAATATGTGGAAACTGATTTTGATCGCGGTGCGTGTGTGTGTGTCTATGTTTGTGACCCAAAACAACAAATATTCGGGCATTCAGAGCAAAAGGCCCATTGTTTGTCTTGCGTTTTGCCTATGTGTTCATTTTGTTTTTTGTATTATTTTGTTGTTTGTCATTAATGAGTCTTGGGCAGGCAGCAGGCAGAATCATGGCATCATGGCATATAGCATGCCCTGACATGCCATCGTAAATCTTAAATAATTTTACATTCGCCGAGGCTCGAATCTAGACAAAGGCAGTGCCAGAATCTGCGCTCCTCTGTCGACGACTCTCGGGTGCACTTTCCCGCACAAGAACAAAAAAACAAAATCATAGCCGAAAAAACATCTCAATCTTTTGTGGAAGGCGTTCGCAATCGTTCCCAATTTGCTGGCATGAGTTAGTGTAATGTGTTTATTATTTACCGAGTCGAATGCGGAATGCCAAAGACCCTCGGCCGATATGTCAACTATAAACAGCAAATATATATGTACTTTTTATGGGGTTTACGATTATTGCACACGCACTGAGGTCATAAATTATATTCCGGCGAACAAGAAGCAAACTAATTTGCTCTGAATACGATTGGAAAACTTGTGAAATAATTGATTAATGCGCTTTATGTATTCCAGCATATAGATCTTTCAATTGCAGCTATTAAACTCGAACATTAAAAGGCATCGGCTGCGCAATGCAACGAGCTAAAATCATAAATCAATTTTAATTACTCATTTATTCTTCAATTTTATTACCGAAAATTAGAATTGAAGATCTTAATTATGATTGTAAATGAGTCAGTCAGTGGGAAAAACAATAAAGTTCCATATAAAAAGAATTTGGAAAACTGCCCATAAGATTTTCTTGAAAATATTAAAAAAGTGAACTATAAATTAATTAAATTGAAATTAAGAAATACGAAATACAAGAAAAATAAATATTTTATATAAATAAATACATAAAAGTAAGAGAAAATATTTCTCAATTCCAGGACGATTTCATTAGCAGTCAAAGGCTTAGTAATTAGAAGATAGTCATTAGCATACGACGTTGCAGATGTAAAGCAACAAGTAGCGTCGATAATATCTAGCTGTCGCTTTGAGTTAGCTCAAAGTTCGTATTAAACGTGACCCTAGGACCAACAACTCCAACCAGTTGGCTCACTGCTAAGGATACAGTATCATATTCATTTGCTGTTGGATGCTTCTGCACCTGGATTTAATTATCCTTAATGGTTTTGATATGCCACTGAGAAGAGACATAGGTATAGAAGGGATGAGGAACAGGCCTGTGGAAGTAGGAGATTTGATCTGCCTGTGCAAGACTTTGATATCAATGGTTGTATTGAGTGGTGCATGTTGGTTTACGGGAATTTAATTGTAAACAGAATGCTGAATCCTGGCCTATCATCCTGCACACAGCATTCAAGGTACGTGCTGTGAATAGGTTTGCTAACAAAAGTTCAGCTGGAACAATACGAATTTCGACAGAGCGCCACTGGCATGTCTATTGAAAGCTGTAGGTTCCCATTCACAGCAGTTTATGCCTTCTATTGGGTCAATCAATGACTATTGTTTTTCGCCCAGCATGCCAACCTGATAAATTCAGAAACATGGAAAAACGAAATTTATTGCAGCCAATTGCAGTTCGTTGTATTTTTTATGCCGGTTTCATCTTTAAACTGATTTGATTTACTCACAATTATGGCCAAATAGTATCTGTAGTCGTTAGGCAGCGGACCATCTCCCTTCATAATAAAGTTCTGGGTGCGCAGAAAGTGATCGTGGAACTGGGGATGGTAGCCGATCACCTGGGTGACCTGATCCAAATCATCCAGTTCATCCATCTCAAGGTCAGATGCTCCCGATTTTATTGCTGCGAAACACTGGAAAATACAATCAAATTTGGTTCAATCGTACGTTTTATATTATTTAAAATTTTTTTTTGTAGCACTGGGCTATTGCTTTAAACTTACACTTGCTCTTTAAAAATAAATTTAAATAAATTTAAGTAATTAAATTAATTTAATTACTTCTCGTGCACAATGAAATCTCTGTAACTTGAAATCCCACACGCAAATAATTAAAATTCAAAAGAAGTTTACAACATATGCGTTGCGTATGCGAGTCGTAGTCCTTGCCAGTTGCCAGAGGAAATAAAGCAAATCATGTGAAACTAAATTCCTCATGCTAATTTAACGTCCTGTTCAGAGCAGAAGTAATAATATAAAAACAAGAATGCGAATGGTATGCATGAGTTGGCTTTTATGCCGTTTACAGGCTTCCCTTTTCACAAAATATGCGAATTTTAGTCCCCGATTCTGTTGGGCATCACGTATACGCCCAGCTGCCATGAACATACAAAGGCTCTGCCTCATTTCGGCTCTCAGCAACAGGCGTCACTAATTGCGTTTGAAAGGGACATTTGAGGTCTCTCATTATTAAATGAGGAATTTAACAAACGATCGATAGCTGGTAGCCATGGTAGCCCAACCCTTTTCCAAATTCTCCAAATGCAGTGCAGCTGCCCAAGATAGCAACTTTGGCTTTTCGAAGCACCGGGTTTTGCTAAGGTGCTTTTAAGTTCTATTCATGAATATTGCCATAGTAGCTTATCACATTGGCAACACAAAATGCAGCAAAAGGCCGACAACAAAAGCTTGCATTTATGGTCCGGTATTTAGTTTGCCGATAACAGCAGCAAAATAGGTTTGAAAGCCAGCACGTCGTATACTTGACGACCACTGCTACACACAAAAAAAAAGTATGTAAAATCAACATAGAAAAAATATTATTAATATTCAAAAATGTTTATGTATTTTGTTCTTTTATTTTTTGGGTCTTTGAATAGTATTTAACAAATAAAATAGTAGAAAAGTTATTTACGACATGTTCATGTTTTTGTTGATTTATTCATTTGGCAAAATAATAGTAACATCTCAATTAATATTGTAGCAAAACTATTTTATTTGTTTGCATTTTTTTTGTCTTTAAAACTGATTTGATAATTGATTGATTGATTTGACTCATAATATTTTGGTTGCGATTTCAAATCCCGCTTGAGATGTTTTTTTTTTTTGAAAGTTGATTTCAAGCCATTAGATTTTTCTCTATGAAAATCATTCTCCGACCTTTGTTATGTTGTTATTTAAGTTCTATTCATGAATATTGCCATTGTAGCTTTTCACACTGGCAATGCGAAATGCAGTGAACTACTATATTTGGGCATTTTCTATTTTTTAAGGGTTGGGACAGTTCTTACTATTTAATAGTTGATTTTACATATAGGGTGTTCAATTGCGTAGCAAACTTTGTAAAGTGTAAAAGTGTAAATCAATTCCAACAACAATTTCTGTACAAAATAGTTTTAAAGGCCTACTTTTGAAAACTATTTTGTATAGAAATTGTTGTTGAAATTGATTTACACTTTTACACTTTACAAAGTTTGCAACGCAATTGAACACCCTAATAGTTTTTTTTTTGTGTATATATATAATTGGTTGTTGGCTAGTCCCAGGCCCGATTTTAAATGCTAATTATGAATATCAGGTTTGGTATTAACCTCAGCTTCCACCCACCCACAAAGCAAACAGCCAAATGGGAGATGAGCGATGAGCTATTGAAATTCAAGGTAGGATGCACCCACGCCTGCGTGTTAATTTCACATTTAATCAGATAACTGAACGATTTACTCCGACCGCTCGTATATCATTAAATTCCCCACTAAATGCCATCACTTTCACATAATTAATTAATTCTAATGTCGGAGATGTGTCTTTTGGTAGCCGCCATTCGGGGCACAACAAATGTCGAACAAGGCATAAACAAGAGTAGCGCCATTAATCAATGTGATTTATGTGCGTATATGCAGATCGAGAAACTAAAACTTTGGAACACTAAATCTTACCAATAAGGCCTCAGATCAGATGGGCAGTTACACTTGCTAATTAGAAGGGCGAGAGACGCCGAGATATGCAAATGGCACTGTGTTGACATTTCCATCATTTTATGTTCTCTTTGGGAATCCATAAATATACAAATTGGCACACTCACACCCACGCAATTGGGGAAACCCGTTTGGAAAATAAAAACTAGTTTCTGTGACATACTATAAAGCACTCGGCCGGCCCGATCCCAGTCTCAAACCCAATCCAGTCCGGCAGCCAGCGGCTTTGAACGGAGCTTAGGCCAAGTTTAATGGGCATGTACACTTATAGTGCATATCCATTTCAGAGCCTATACATATACACACACATACATTTATATACTCGTATGTGGCTTTTCACGGTTTTCTTGCTTTCCACCCCCTTTCTATCTCCACTTCTCTGTCGCCTGCGAAACCTGTTCGTCTGCCATGGCGTATACGTGATAATTGAATCGTGCCTCCCAAGCATGTGGGTGCACTTCCCAAAAGCACTCACTTTGTTAGCTTGTAAGTGTATAACCAATGCACTCTGACCTCAAGAAGTGGTTATGGTCTTTAATTTTGGGAATGTGGTATTATAGTTCATTTAGAACGTAGCTAAATACGTTTTATAAAATAAAATAATAATAAAATACTACTATACTACTATACTACTATACTACTATACAAAATAAACTTGTAAACATTTAAATATTGTTCTTTTGTATAAAACTATTATAAAATTTTTTTGTAATCCCGAATAATAATGTCAAAAAGTATGCGATTTCGAAACTAATTTTTTGGCTTGCACCAGTATTTTAAGCATTATTTTCGGGCAGAAAAATATTGAGACTTCAAAACCAACGGCAAATATGACAGGAAACGGAAACCGTTTGAATAATTAGTCGCAAGTAAAAAAAAACTCGAGTTCCCTGAGAGTGATATGGGGGTGTATTCAGCCCATTGAAAGGCCAAACTGAGGCCACTGGCCCCAATCAATCTGCTGCTGGCCGAAGACTTCCCGCGCCAACTGTTAACGTGCGAGATCATGGAGCGTGGCGATTAAAATCAAAGATAATGTAGAACCGCTGAATGCTAATGCTTCCAGTGGGGTGTGAGAAGTGGGAGGCGGAGGCAGAGATGTGCAAAGTGCTCACTGTACGTACGGTGCGACTGGCAATTTGTATCTGCCGGATGCACGAACAAACGCAACTCTTTACGCTCTTCGGCTTATGTTAATTGCCGGCAATTAATTGCTGTAAGCTAATTTTGATTTCCTCCGCTTTTTGCCAGCGCAAACTAAGCCAAATTAATAAATTAGCATAATTAGCCGCGGGAATAACAATAAATTAACTGTAATTTCAACTCCGCCCCAAATGACTCGGGAAATTCATTGTCTTTTGTGGCTCACAAGCGCGGTGAGTGTCAACACGGCCCCCAAACAGATTAAAACAAAAGCTGGTAAACAGGCAAATAAATTAGCATAAATGCTAGAGTGCCAGTGCCAGCGAGTGAGACAGAAACAGTGCAGAGAAAGAGATAGCGATTGAGAGCTCCAAACAATAAGCAAGTAAACAAGTAAAGTGGAAAAAACGTCAGGTGTTATTGAAATGCAAACTAGAAACGACGAAAGCAAACAAAATCTATGAAAGTGCGCTACGTGAAAAAACAATAAATCCAGAAAAAATGTGCAATAAGAATTTACAGAAAGTACAACTTTTTTGGACGTTTTGTGTTTTTATAATTGATTCCCCCATATCCAGTTCAGCCCTATTACAAATTGGACAAAGGAACCGATCCTAAAGTGCAGAAATAGTTCAGATTCCTTACAGCCGCAATGAGCTTCGGTTTTAATTAACTAATATTTAATATATACATATGTATGCATAAGAGCCCTACTAATTTTAAACGTATATGAATTTACTCTTGATAAGATGCTTTGCCTTGCAAAATGGGTCAAATATTCTACCCCTTGGCGACCAGATTGGAATATAGCCAATAAAGCTTATCACTGCCGTACACCTGAGCATTTTACTCATGTGCTCACTAAGCTATATATTTATACACTCACCCAACGCAAAAAATTAAATTATGAGTAAAAAACCAAGTACTTGGTGGTGTGCGTAGATAAAGAGACTTGTCTAGACGTGATAAACTATTTTTTCTATAGTTCATAACATACACGAGCACTTTTCATATGCATATATATATTTGATTTGAACGTGCGCGCAAGTGTGATATTGTTTTTGCAACTAACTCACATATTTAATGCAGTTCGGGTGGATGGAAAATTATAAATGAAACATCTGGTTACTTATATATTATTTTTTAAATAAATGTAATTAAATATGGAAGAAACCCCCTTAATTATAGAATTTAATAGGTTTTATTCTTATCAGAAAATCACTTTATCAAATCAAAGTTCTTTCCTCTGAGATAACCAGATAACCTTAATTTTATAGGGCTACTTTACTTCCTCAAGAACGCAACAAAAGATATTTTTTGTTTTCCTAACCCACGATAATTCATATTTCAGTCTTCAAGTAAGTGTGCGTGTTTTTCTCGGTCAGAGTGGGTGGTGGTACGTGTTTTTCCAACCTCGGATACCTAAATAAAAAAAAATAAAAGCTGTCTGGCACTCGAAGCGACACTTTGTCTGCTGATAAAGTGCAACAACACGACTGGCAAAAGGCAAACAATCATGACAAAGTGTGGCAAATTAGTAGGTCTACATCTACACCAACGTCTGTGTAATACTATATATGTACATCCGTATGTACGCATTGTCTGCAAATTTTGCCTTTGTATTAATAGACCTATATGGTACAGTACTCTGTCTTCAAAAGATAAGAAACCCCTTCCCACAATGCAAATCGCAGAGTGTTGTGAAGACTGAGGAACGAAGAAATAGTTCAGTTAATATAAGATAAATGGGTTAATGAACTCACCAACACGATTCTAAAAATTCGCCGTTCTTTATAATTAGATACTTAATTATAGAAAATATTTTGTTGACATTTATAAACTTGTGCCAAAGATTTATGCGCAAAATACTTTTTAGCTAACTATAAAATTAGCTTTATATTAAGGAACTGTTAACCTGTTTTGTTTTAATCCAAAATTTCAACAAAATCACTTAGAACTCTCTTACTTCCGCTTTTTAAGCTTAGACAAATCAGGATTACTTGCTGGGAGGCGGGTCATCAAAGTGCACTTCTTAATTTGACTGAGTTTTTTTTTATTGAAATCAAACCGCGTCATTCGCTCAGTCACTCAATCAGTCAATTTTGCCACTCAACCAAAGACGAAAGCCTTTTTGGACTCCTGCCAGAGTGGGAATGGCGCACATCTGTTTATTTTGATATTGCTCTCATGCCACGGTGACTGACTGAGTGACTGGCACCAGCACAACCCACATACACAGCACACACCACCCAAAATAAACGCCCACCCACCCACTTTGCCACCCCCTTTAGCCCACTCCCTCCGCTCCCGCGAACTGTGTATTTTTATACAATTTATATTTTCATTGCGTAAATAAAATTCTTTGCCTGCCACAGATGGCTGATGGCCGCGGGCTGTTTACGTTCTTTGTCATTGAGTATCGGGGAATGATAATTGAAATTATTATTATACTTTGATTCCCCTGCAAATGCAGTGCCTGATTAAAGCGCAATCACAGAAAGAAATGTCATATATTATTAAATTCTTTCATTTCAAATAATTCACAAGTCAAAAAAAAAACAAATTTTTATTAATTTCCTGATAATTTGAGAAAACGAAAACATTTTTAACCCATTGTTCTTCTTCTAATAAATTATTCCTTCACTTTATTTTATTTTGCTCAGTAATTGAATTAATTTCAAGTCGCAATTACTCGACATTTGCATCAATTCAATTTTGCTGATTAGCTGACCCAGTTTGACAATCATGTTCGCAATGAAAATAAAATACCAAAGCCGCCAGCTTTAGTGTTATCTATTTTATAGCTCTGGCTGGGTCCACATCTAAGCATATGAGAAATATAACAAAGAGAGTGGAGAAATACACCATTTTCCATGCCTGCTTATCAAAGTCTTATCGAAAGTTTCGCAAAAATTCCATCGTTTTTTCCGTATTAAAAAGTTAGCAACTAATTTTGGTTACCATGTTGTTAATTTACTATTAACCAATCTGACAGCGCTGCTGATTGTTATTTTTCCCTGCATCATATTCTTTTGTTATCAACATTTTTCCAACAAGAATGCAGACAAACTATGCGTTTTTATACCCGTTACTGATACAGTAAAAGGATATGTTGCATTCATCGGAAAGTTTGTAATAAAACTTTACCCCTCGCATAGCAAGTGGTACCACTGACTTCCGGTAGGCGGCGCTGTCGCCAATTTTAAATTTGGTTAAGGGGTAATATACCTTTTTTTTTTAAAAAAAAAACGAAATTTTTTTTTTGCTGAATCCTAAAGTATATCCCCTAGAGAACATCTCCCCAAATTTTCATACAGATCCGAATAATAGTTCGATAGGAAAACAGCGTTTTGACGCGCTCGACTTCAATAGTTGCAACGTCAACGTAAAACTTTGAATGCGTTTATCTCAAAGTCGTGTTTTTCCAAAAGGGCCTTCGCTGTGACCACGATTGCGCAAGAACTATTTGATCGATCTTCTTCAATTTTTTTTTTAAATTATTCGTAATGATTGTGCCGAGTTCGTGAACGATTCAGTTTTTATGCGCCAATTTTAATTTCGCAGATCAGAATATTTTAATACAATTTTTAGAACTTGAAAAATCAACTTTTTGGAAAAATAGTTACTGTATGCAGAAAAAGGGAAATATTCTTAAAAGTAATCGTTCACGAACTGAAAATAATACTATACTAACTAAAAATTTTTGGTTTTTTGATATCAGTTGACCTGCTGGACTTCCATCGTGGTCACCGCAAGACGCTATAAAAAAAAAAGGGTTCGGAAAGAATTGCCATAACTTCGTAAATTATTCATACTTTTTCAAGAACAAAGGCTTGTTGTTTCGATAAGAACATGTACTATCAATAAATAATAACTTCACTGTCATAAAATAATTGCTACACACCAAAAAAAAATTCAAAGTTCCCTCAATTTTTCGCTCAAAAAAGGTATATAACCCCTTAAGAGTAAGCGTTAGTTCTGCTTTTAAAGTTAGCTAACTGAGTAACGGGTATCTAATAGTCGAGGCATTCGACTATTGCGTTATCTTTTGTTCAAATTGCAAATAATGCACATGCAAATATGGATATGATTTCGCTGTCGAGAAAAATACTCTTGCAGCATCCACATTTTTACGTGCGGTTTTAGGTTTTCCTGTCCGGACAAAAGTTAATTATGCTCTTACGGAAAATATTCTCCTACGCAAATGCAAAATCATATATCACATTTCATTGTAGGTAATTAAAAAATAATTTTGGTTGCCCAGGCACAAACATATTTCATTTCATATGCGTTAATTAATACCTCAGTATGACAGACACAAAATGTAATTTTTCACCTTACCTCTTTTGCCAATGCTTGAATTTAATTTCTTGAAATACAATATGCTGCCAAGCCAATTGCAGATGCACTAATTACAAACTATTTAGGAAATAATAGAATTTATCCTGCAGATACTGAGCTAATGTCCAACAACATGTTGTGACCACATTTGTGTTTACTTCATGTCAAATGCGTAAACAGGCATATAAAATGAAGTGCTTTTTGCAAGTTATGGGTTATAAAAGCCAAGAGAGCGGCAGTGAAAAAAATATGCGAACTGCCTAATCAGCAGAAAAAAAACACGTTGAATCAGTATAAAAAAAATATGCTCGAAAAGAAAATTTTGATTTAACAAAAAAACGTTAATTGGCATGAAGTAAATTAATTTTTAAATGGATTTTTACTTCGTTTTCTATATAAATTTGTATAACTTATAAAATTTAAAAAATATTAAATAAATATATATGGTTCCTGAGAGATTAGAGTGGGTATAAAAACAAAAAAGTGGCTGACTCTGACTGTTTCCCAATTGAAAGACAGAGTGGCATGGACCTTACTTACATCTTGAGAGATTTGTCCCATATCCGCGTAGTAATCAACAGCGTAGTACATGAGTCTGCTGGAGAGTACGGGTCCAAGTTGGATGTGGATGTGAAATCGGATTCGGAGGTCGCCGTCAGTCGTTGCAGCTCCGATCGCAGTAAGAGAATAACCAGTTTTCGCCTGGCTCTTTGTTTATGGAGCCACGAAAGTGGAGCAGCCGCCAAACTGGAAATGCACCAAAGGAGGAGGCTCGTCCGCGGATCGCTGGTTTAAAAGTCCAAACCAGATTTTCTTTTCTCGGCGGTTCAGGGTCTCCCTGTGCAACGAATACAGCTGCTTTTGGTTTCGATTTTGTCAGGGCAATTAAAGTGGATTTTTGGGCGAAAATCAGCTATGGCTTTTCTTCTATATCTTCCCAGTATCCTATTTCCAATATCAAATATCAGCCGAGTATCCGAGGTCGCGGATTGTGATTCAAGCACTTGTACGTATGGCTGTGTATCCTCAGTACGTTCTTCTCATCAATAATGGCGATTCCTTGACTGGAGTGACTAAAGCATTGACACTTGGTGCTGTTGATGTTGATCTGGTTTTTGGTTTTCATTTGTCGATTTGAGTTTGGCGATCTTTCCACTCTGCACTTGGCAATTTTTCCGCTTAACTCTCAGTTGGATTTAACTTTGGTAGCTGCGGAAGAGAAAGAGAGAAATGGTCGTTAGCCAATGATCTTTATTAATTACCATATCACAGCTCTATGGCATCGCTTCCCACAGCAACAACTCGTTTCTAGCTCTCCGTCGACTTCAATTAGCATTCAAATGCCAGTCAAAATATTCACTTTTTGTCGCTTTCTTTTTTTTTTGGTTTTATTTTGAGTTTATTTTTTTTGTGGATTTTCTGTGCTGTGTATTTACCAAGCCTCCACAGACAGCGTAAAATCGCGCAATGCCAAAAATAAAAAGCAAACAAAACGCGAACAAAGCAAAAAAATTTGGTAAACAAACTCGGAACTGGGAATGGCCGAAACGAGTTTGCTCCTCTTCCTGGGGCAAGGTGAGAGTCCAGAAAAAAATAAAAAAAAACAAAAAGATAATAACAATAATGGAGCGACGTGGTAAATGAGAAACCGAAATTAATATCAACTGCAAATAGCGCACTTTTTGGCAGGCAGACGCAAAGTGACAAACAAATAGCCCACGGCAAGCCAAACAAAAAAGGAGAAGCGACGGGGAAACAACAAAGAAACATACCCAACAATGGGTACAACAAGCCGAAACAAGGCATTCAGGGTAGTAAAATAAACAAATGGTGGATTGGGTTGGCAAAACAGATGATAGAGTTACAGGCCTGGATAATCTCCTGCGGTTTTTGGCCCCGCATCGAGGCAATCGAGCCATCGTCATCAAAGCGAATTACACAAACGTGACTCTGACATTGTAGGTGGCTGCACTGGAATAACAAAATAACAAACAAATCGGAAAACAAATTAACAAAGGCTGCTTTTGTAACCCAAGCTAGTTGGCGCGCACTCGAATAACATAAACAACGTTACAAAGTTTCCTATTAATAATTTTTTATTATCGACAACGTCATGAGCATACTAAACGCTCCACCGATTCCCCATTCCCTATTCCCCATCACAATTCCAGTCCCTCAAAAGTCAAACGAATCGGCTTCGAACAGCTGGCAACTGAGACAAAGTGTCGGATTTTCACTGGTTTGTCCAACTAATTAGCGAAAATATTGAACCAAACTTCGGCCTAGTCCAGTCTATTCCAGCGCACTCCAGACATTCGGTGCACAGAGAGAAAATACTATCTATAACTGATCAAGAAACTCGTATATTCTCGGAGATTTTTTTTTAAAACTTCTCTTTGTTTAAAATTAAATACTTTTTAATATTATTTAATACCTATTATTTCTCTGTAGACCAATTGAAAATATTTTGAATCCATTTCTCTCACTGTCCCTCCGCTTCAACTCAGTCTAGTCTTGAGTGTCTTGTTTACCGTCGGCTCGGTATGGACATATTTAATTTATCCACTCACACCACTCGCATCGTGAATTATACTATGGATGCTGTAAACGAACTCTGCCGCGCGGTGACATTGAACGGCGTCCACGATACTGCATATACTATACGACGACCGGGGCGTTGACGATGTGCCGCCATGCGTATGAGCGTTATTATCACGTATACGCATGGTAAACATGGTAAACAGCTTTTTTCTCCCCCTTTGTGGGCGCAACGTGGGCGTGGCTGACCGAAAATCACTCGTTGCTTTCGCGTTAATAATTAAATTTACCTTGTACTCTCTACGAAGGCTTAAGGATTCTGATTGAATTAACAAAATAACACAAATATGGGTATGTGTATTTGCAAAAAAATTATTGTCTTTTTTTTTGATTTTACAATAAATATTTTTAATTGGCAAAGAATAGTAGCAAACGGGGCTTGCAATGAATGTTGGTCTGCATAACTCTTACTCTGCATAACTTTACTCCGCATAACTCATACTGCTCCTCATTACTTTAATTAAATATTTGACTCTACCCTTTGCAAACCTTTTCAACTATTTACAGCTGGATATCAAAATGCATTCAGAAGTCATGGCGGGCCTTTGTGACTTTGACTTTCAGCCAGACTCTGGCTTTTTGTTGTCCAGCCATATCACAGTCACACCTCGCCTTTGTCCGATGATTTTAAAACGAAGTTATAAAAAAAAACAGAATTTCATGGACAAAGAGAAAAATCTGCCACCTACTTCTGATTACAATTGAAAAGTTTAATGTTTTGCAAAGGCTTTAATCATGTATAGTAAGCTAGTTCTACAGGCAATTCAGTAAAAATGTATGGAGTTTTTCTAGTAATTATTTCTTATTAATTATTTTCACTACAGATCACAAAATCTAAAAATATCTAATACACAAAAATATATTTTAACGTGGAATGATAAACCTGTTATCAAATAAGATTATCCTTGAATTTAAAACACCTCTATAGTTAAAATCCGATTCATTTCTGCTTTCCCCCGTTTATTACTTAAAATATAGCTGTGCTCTAAAACTCATCTTTTGTTTATTTTCTTTAACATTTCTTTGGTAGCTGCTGTAAAATTTGAAGTGTTTGCTTCTCCCGCCTCCTTGGTGACCGCAATTCGCAATCAGCATGTGTAACCGGGACTGCTGCGAGGCCAGGTCTCCGATTGCCAAGCGAATGGCGGCCCGGCGGCTCTTGCAACTGGAGGAGGAGGAGCGCCGGAAGCCCAAGCTGGTAATCCCGACGCCACAGAGCCTTTTCTATCCCTTCGAGGAAGTCGAGGCCATGGCCAACTACATCATCGACGTCAGTCACATCCGTCCGAAGTACGGCTTGATTTGCGGTAGCTTCTTGGGCTTGTTAATCTCCCTGGTGGAGGAGCCCGTGGTCATTCCCTACGAGGACATCCCCAACTTCCCAGCCGGCCTGGAACCGGACTGCAACTTTGTGGTGGGCACTGTGATGGGTGCCCCCATCATGGCGATTGCCAATCGGTTCCACGTCTGCGATGGCTACAATCTGGCCACCTGTTCGCTGCCCGTTCGCGTGATGCAGTTGTGCGGGGTCAAGACCATCATGCTGACCTCCGAGGCAGCCGCTGTCAATGTGGACTTCGCCCTGGGCGACATAATGCTGATCGCCGACCACATCAACATAGTGGGCATGATGCACCAGACATCGCTGGAGGGTCCCAGTGATCCGCGCTTCGGCAGCCGATTCTTCTCGATGGTCAATGCCTACGATAAGGGTCTGTTGGCAAAGGCCCTCGAGATTGGCAAGCGGATGGGCATCCATCAGTTCCTGCACCAAGGGGTTTTCGCCTGCCTGGGAGGTCCTGTGCTCGAGACCCTGGCCGAGGAACGAATGCTGCGGACGATGCAAGTGGAGGCAGTGGGATTGTCCCTGGTGCCCGAGGTCATAGCCGCCCATCATGGTGGGCTGAAAGTTCTCGCCTTTGTGATTATCAGTTCGGTGGCAAACGAAAGGGAAAGCGAGGAAAAGGAAAAGCAAAATGACAGGGATATGGAGGGCAGAGTGGAAAAGGACGAGGCACCCGAATCCTTGGAGGTATCACCGCTAAGGCTGCAGGCCTGTTCCGATTTGATCGGTCGAATGCTCTACTCTATGCACCATGAGCTCTGACGTTCGAAAATAGATTTCTTGAAGCCCCCGCCTGATTTGTTGTATTTTTTGTGTGGTGTTGCCAACGCGGAAATAGCGACAGGTGCAGCTGTTGCCGCAAATTTCACAGGGAAGAGTTGTCGCGAGGGGGAGGTGTAAAATGCGAGATTTTAGATAGGAAATGTGAGGTGCGAGTGTGCCTGGTGTCAGCCTGTCTAACGGTCGCCCCAAATGGCTGGCAATAAAAAGCTCAGAGTGCTCGTATCGGAGCACACTGACCGTATACGTAATGCGCCCGCTTTGGTGCCCGAAATGTACAGTGTACAGTCGCCATCTGTAAAATACATTTTATGGCAATTAGCTAGAAATGAAACCCGAACTACTTTGTTGCTTTGGGCCAACACGTTTGTTTGAGACAGCGAAGGAGATACGAAAAGTGTGTAAATTCTTTTATTTAATTAAAATGTATTTATTTATTACGAATAAAAAATTGGATAATAATTTAGGTAAGTAACCTGAACACACAGAAATACCTGCTGGTCTATTTCTCTTTTAATTAATACCTTTAATTGGTAATTTAGAAGGTAATCTTTTTAGTATTTATTCACAATGGTTATTTTCATAATCTGTCAAATCAACTTATCGCCAATTAATTCACAAATAAATACCACAAAAGTGGTAAAATGTTTCGCTCCTTTATTTGGCCAATGCCTTTTGTCAACCATTTGGTTATTTCATTTATCCGTAATGCTCCCTCCAACCAACTTGCCAACGCTTAGCCCTATTCTGTAATGACAATTACAAACTTGCGCACCGACTTCTTCTTTGTTCGTCATTGTTGCTAATTTTATTATTTGCCATTGTGGCGAGGCGATGCGATGCGATGACGAGCAACGTTTGTGCTCGCTTATTGACGCTGATTGTTCAGATATAAGTGCATATATATATGGTAGGGGGAGGGGACGAATATATAGAGATAGCCACGAGCTGTTTGCCTTGCGATTTGTGTGTTACGTTTGCTCGTTGTGCGCTGCTGTTTTCTGTTTTCAGCTGTGCGATCATGCGGCTAGAAAGCGAGATTTTCCCCGGCTTGCACCGATTTCCCCCGATTTCGTCCGATTTCCCCCGATTCAGATTCGGCTTGTGGCATTACGCTAATGAGTTTGTTGCGGCCAGTTCGTTGACCCCACGGGCTGTGCTTATTTTCAATAAGCGTTGGAAAATTGAATGCAATTTGCCACCAGTTCTGACTGCGTTATATCTGTATCGCTCTATATGTACATTGTACGTATAGAATGCGGTTCTGTGGGCCAGTTCAGTGCACTGGCATTACAATTTAATTTTAAATATCAAAAGCATTTGGGGCATTTGTGCGTGAATATCGGCGTGCCAACAATTGCGCTGCCTGCTGATTCACCGATGCATATCTGCATCTCAGCGATACAAAGATGCCGAGATACGTAGGTACATAGATGCAGTGCATAGTTCTGGCATTTCAATTGACGCTGGGTGCAACATCTGGCCGTTATTTTGACAATTTAATCGTCAACAAGTATCTGACGCAATTTAAATGGCAAGCAGATGCCGACCATTCTGCGAGAAGTGCTCAATGCTCAATGCTCAATCAACTGACACTGCAAACAAATGCTAATTATAATGCCAAGAGGTGTCAGTAATCTCTACAAAATCCATCTGGGATTGTTGAAAGATATTTTCCCTTAAAATAATTTATTAAAATAGTTTAATATCAATTTATAAATATTTTAGACCAGACAAACCGTCATTTCATTTGCGTCTCATTTGATTCAATTATTTTCATGACAAATAAATCAATCACCAATTATTCCGCAAAAATAGGAATTCTATTTTCGCACACAAAATTACATTTACTATAAAATTATTATTCAATTGTAATGCGAATTGATAACTCCTGCATTTGTTACACAATTTTTGCTTGTTGCTAGGTCACTTCTGCATACGGCTTCTAATCATCTGCCACCATAAACAATATTTAAAGATTAGATTTTTTCATATATTAACTTGACTTAAGTCGATCCAATCAATTTTTATTAAGTCTGCTGATATAAACTGGGGGTTGTTTGTGCTGTTTGGGAAATCCAGGTATTGTCAGCAAACGAAGTGATTATTAAGAAACCCTGAGTAACAAACTTCGAAACCCCTTACATTAAATGTAAAAAATTAAAAACGAAGCAAAGAGGAAATCCGTAAGATGTGGAACCAACTAATATGCCCTTAGTTCGGAAGCGTAGGAAAAATGGCATGGAAGTTACTCAGTTTGTGTGTGACTACTTGTAATAAGGAAAAGTAGAAAATTGCACAAAATAAACGGCAGTCCGAGTAAGCCAGACTGTGTTGCAGTTGCCAGTGTTGCTGTTGCACTTGTTGTTGCTGCTGTTTGCCGTTGAGAGTTCAGTAACCTCGCATTGCGCCCATAGAAGTGACGATAATTTTAGCAGCAGTCGTATTGTAAGTAGTGCACATAAAACAGATAATAGTATTGTTACAATAATTATATCTTTTTATGTAAATACAAATTTCATGTCATTCGAATTAATTAATGTAAAAAATATATAAATTACTTAATAAAATAAAATAATTTGTATGGTTTTATATCTGTAGATAATTGTATTTTTATATTTTTTTTAATAACCTTTAAATAACTAATGTGAAAAGCATATTGAATAAATAATGCGAGTGGTCACAGGTAATTGCAAAGCTCTTTCCTGTTGTTCCCAAACCAAAAGGACCTTTTCAGGCGATTTGGCAAACCGTTTCAGTTGTTTTTGCCGCTCGAAAGCCGCTTAAAATTGATTGCAACATTGAAGGGGAGCACATATCAATTGGCCTCTCTATCGGGGGTTCAAGTGATTTCCCATCACACACTCACATGCTCACATACTAACGCTGCCAGCAATCTTAATGCGCCTGACAACAGCGAAACAAACAACAGCAACAGCGGCGAGCCGCGAGCAACAGTTGTTCGAGTGCACTGTGTGCGTGAGTATCTGTGTGCCGCGCGGTCGTGTGTGTAGGAGTATCTGTGTGCGAGTCGCAACGACATAGCAACCATTTATCATAATTGCCATTAACTGTCGGCCATTCCTCAATTCTTTTCGGCCCGTAGCATTGCGTATTCGCCGGGATGGCACAAAAAAAAGTGTAATTCACTTCCGAGCAGGGGTTTTATTTTTAAAGGCTTAGCACATTCTTCTTTTCCCTTGTTTTTGCATTTTACATTTCGCATTCATGTCGCTGTAATTAATTGATTCATCAGTGGCTATTGTGTAACTGTAACAATGGGCGTTGAAGACAGCAAAAAACAAGGTTCTGAACGTTTCATTTAAAACTCACTAACCAGCCACGGGTAAAAGTTAAAAAAGATGCTTAATAAGTCGAGTGATTGCCCAGATATGTGGGTCTTAAGGCCCGATAAGAGGAAGATGCTCGGCCAAGAACAACAAGAGCATGATGAAATAGCCGCGACAGGCGAGTAATGAAAACGGCAAACAAGCGGAGGCAACAAAGTGAATAAATGCCTTCAGCAATTCACCAAAAACTGCTGTGTGAAGCACCGCAGTGGGTCGAAAAGAGATGGAGAACCGCTCACCGAACGAACGGAGCTGCCCAATTTAGATTCCCGTGCGGTAGGTCAAGTGCCAATTTCCACAGCTCGAATTTGTGTGGCAAAGGCAAATCAAATGCTGTAAAATTGAATCAGAAGCACTCGACCCTCAGTCTGCTTTCCATTTGATTCCATTTCCTTAGTTCTCAGCCGAGCCGAATTGTGTGTTTCGCCCTGAAACCTGTTGCTGGCATGACAGCCTGTCAATCAGAAAAGTCCCTGGCCACAGCCAGAAAAAAAAGAAATGGTAAGAGGAATTGGCCAACTGCAGACAGCACATATGGATTCTACCTCAGCTTTGCGGGGATTTCCATGGTAGGTACTGCGAAATATTGCTAGAAAATTGAAGCAGCATCGAAAGTTAGGCTGCGAACCAAACCCACAATTCTACACAGGAAGAAGCTAGTTCCTCTTTAAGTGTGAAAATCGCTCTGAAATCTCTAGCGGTTTGAAATCTTGGCACAAGGAAAGTCTTACGGATAAATTCAAGAAAATTCCGAAAGACGATTTTTATTCGAAAATATAGTTACAATTTTGTGTTAGAGCAACGACAGGTAAATTAATAAATGGAACATTTTCGTTCTGTGCTATCGCCTTTTCGCAAACATTTCTGGTTCTGGTCAAGGCCTAATGGAACCGCACGTGTTGTCCTGAAAGCCTCTTACCGGAATCTTTGTCCTTAAAAGGACTTTTTTCATGTACAGGCTCGGGAAGGGATTAGAAAACTTTTGAAAAATGCATTCCCATTAGGAATATATAGAGGAATGCACAAGATACTTCATTGGGTTCGAATCAAAGACTTACCCTTTGCTCTCCGGAATAAAACTCTCTTCATTTGCTTGACAGCTCTAATTGTAATCTCTTTAATTGCGGTTCATTTGTTCAGGAGACTTAGTGCACAACACCGTTACTTTTCTTTTTTTGTTAGTCTTTCAAATCGTCGCTTTGGCGAGTTCTTTCATTCTACGCTCTCTCCTCTCCTCAGACAACACATAAAATGCAGCCACTAATTCTGGTTCCGAACATAGGAAGCAAAAATACTGTAGATGAAATATTGTTTTGATCAAAATAACGCTTTCGCAACGAAAAACCACACGAAATAAGTAGTCGGGCGAGTGTGAGAAGACATGCGTTTTTCGCCCGATTTCATAAATATAATTCTTGATTTACGCTCTCGCCTGCTCATTAATAATATGGTGTCCATCCCCATTACGATTACCCCAAAAAACCTAAAGAAAAAAACTGAGCTTGCATTTGGCGCGAAAAAATAGACAACAGCAAGCACACAGATAACAATAATAGTTTATATTTAAATTTGAACCGCAGCGGCAGCAACAACAATGGCCAGCATCGTTTAATTTGTTTACGCGGCTCGGGTTCGTTGTTATTCGTCTATGAGGCCAATCTAATTTATGCTCTTGCCTTGTTGTTGTTTCACTTTTGGTTTTGATTTTTTAGTGTTTGTGTTTTTTTTTGCCTCTTTGGCAGTTGCTTTTGCAAGAAATTTCTGTAGTAATTTTCCATGCAATAACAATGATTTTCGGTTTTTGTTCAGTTTTTATTTTTATTTTAGGCGCTATCTTTATCTTTGCCGCCTGCATTTATTTTTTCCCCGTGTTAGCACGAGACGATGAAAATTACCAGAACGGACGCATAAATAAAAACGAACAAATGAAGGAAATAAAAACTAAAAACGGTTATCCGAAATTTTTCGGAGTTTCCTATTTTCCCGCGATCTTCCGCTGCGAGTGGGAGGAGGTATCGGCCGTTATTATCGGGTTTTCTGTCCGCTGCTCGGTGCGCGCTAGCTAGCCGGACAACTGAACGCGGCCAGCGAAAAACTTCAACTGAATCCGAACCGAAACGAGCGGAGCAACCGAAATACGCTGCCCATACAGCTGATATCGCAGCCCCAATGCAACAACAACAGCTGACGACGGCGGAGAGCCGAAGAGCACTCGGCACACTGGGGGAAACTTTGGGTGTGTTCTAAAGAAAGAAATAAATTGTTGAGTTAATAAATTTTGAAATTAATAAATCTAATTGGTTTAAAAAACACGATAAGTATGCTATAAAATATTTTTAGTAGGGAAGCCTATTCCTTATTCGATGTTCAAAGCATACTTTCAGATACCTTTATCGGTGATTATTTATTCTAAAATATATTTGGATAGGTTTGTAAAAAAATTAAAAATTAGATTGTTTCTTTATCCAAATACATTGACTACTTGTCTTTGTTTCTTCACAAAATTATTGATTGATTTTAAATTTTATCAAAATTTATATTTGACTTAATCTTAATCTGATTTAAGTTTGGTTTTCTCGTTTTCCTCTGTGTAAGCTTATTACGAGCAACAGAGCGAAAGGGAGAGAGTGCTGGAGACCCAGTGTGTGGGACAGAGGAAGCATGCATAGCAGCAACAGGCAAAAGCAGTTAATTGGGCTGGCGGGGGCGGGACGGTGGGAGTGGCGCAGTAGGCGCATGAGAGACGTTCGCTTTGACTCTTTGTTGCTGCTGATTTGCTGCATCTATTTTGTTGCCGTTGTCAAGGGTTACATTGCATGCCAAGTGCGCTACAAAAAAATATGATCAAGATGCGTTACGCTATAAAAAATAGAAATATTGCATTTAACTTAATTATGGGCTAAAAATTAAATTTTAAAATTGTACAAGACTTAAAGTTATTAATAAAATTTTTTTTTATTTCAACTCATCCAAAATTTGTTGTCTTTTTTAAGTACATTTAAGTTTGGAAAAACTCAAAAAAATCTAAAATCATTTATAAAGGTGTCCAAAAGTAGGCAACGAAATACTTTTTGCGATTTTATTTTTCACTGCATATTCTTAGACCCCCATAATTTATTGCCATGACAACGTAAACTGTTCCACAGAATTTGGTATTTTATCAACTTGATCTCCTCAGTTAGTTTCAGCATTATTACTTCCCAAAAAATGAGTAGTATTATTATGCTTATCTTTTTGTCCCCGCTACAGAGTATCCTGAGTTCATATAGACTGAATCAAAATATACAGTTGTTTTCTGTGTTTGCCCTTTCTTCTTTTGATTTTTATTTTTTGTCCAACATATGTGGAAAGCACTGGCACAGGCAACAGCAACAGCCAACAGCAGCAACAATAACAACCATTGACAACGAAGCGACAAATGCGACGCTTCAAATGATTGAACTCTTAAATGGCTGAGGCCTATAAAAACTGGGTGTGAGTGTGTGCGTCGCAGTGCCTTTGGATGCAAATGTGTACTTTGTTATCAACACTTCTTTCTTGTGCGCCCTCCTATCCCGCCCCCTCCCCCCTCGCCCCTTTATGCAGCGTTGGGCCCATCGAAATAGTCAACATTGGCGGGCTCTCAAAGCAAACAGTTTACAGTCAAGACCCGGTAACGCAAACTAGAATAGTTCGGCGTAAGAATATTTAGATCGGGGGAAAAGTAAAATGAAGTGTGGTATTCAAAAAGTTAAAAATGATTAACAATTTTACCGATAATCGAATCATAATTCACATTAAGCGTTTTAAAAGCTAAATATTACGAACCAAAAAGTATAATTGTATAAATTTAAAAATATGCACCTGTAATAAAACCTTTAAAGATTTCTCTGGTATAATATGCAACCTCGATAACATTAAGGAACATTTTATAAAGACAAATAGTTTGATTCAAACTATAATTTACCGAATATTTACTGTACTTGAAGCTCGGCAGAAAGATTTCATAGAGACATGGCCCTGGCTTTGTTTACTCTATGAAGACATTTTCCGGCTCTAGACTCTCCGTATCTGCATCGCCCCCCTTTCTTTCTCTGAAAGTATCCAGCGAATTGCAATAAGTGGCGGCGATAAATAAAGTGCCCGTCCCCATTTTTATTTTATAGCTAAATCGTGAGACAATAAAATGCTAAGGCAATGAATGCGATGGGAAGTGAAATTAATAAGCACTCGAGTGCAAAGTACTGTTCGCCACTATTATAGGCCGAATGCTGGGGATTTGCATTAAAGTAGGGGGGGAAATGCTTATCAGTAATGGGAGCAACAGCAGCAGCGAGCTGATAACAGGGCCGATACCGAAATACTTGCGATGTCGACGTGTGCGTGCCTGTAGATTATTATTATTATTGATTAATAAACAATTTTCTCACTCACACAGAAAATAGCTAATAGCTAAAAGCTAGAGGCTGTAGATATGTACGGTATGTTTATGAGTACATATGTATGTATGTGTAAAGGCGACGCGACCGATAAGGAATGACCGATTTAGTTCTATAGTTCATATAGCGATAGCTAACATCAGACTCGATTGACCCACAAAGATGGGGCGACAAACACCAAAGGCATTCTTATGTTCACACTTATTATTGTACTAGGGTCTAAGAAAATACTCTGAGATCATTTCAAATAGCAAAAAAGGATGATTTGCCAAATTACAAACGGCGACGCTAGAACAAGAAATTTTTCTGTTTGAATTCCACATATATGTTCCTATATTTGGACAAGAAAATGTATAATCGTACAAATACTTAAAATCTCTTCCTAAAAATATTTTCTTTAATATTTAAATGCAATTTATTAAAAAGCTAAAAAATAATTATTTTACCTAGATATCAGCTTTTATATTAAACGCAACTCAGATTCCATTTTCAAAACTTATTTATTGCATTTAAATAATAACGGAAACCAGAGTAAATTCGTACGATTTTGTAAAAACTGCTATGACAGGTACAATAATATTTTAGTTCTGAAATTAATTGTACTGACTAAGTGAAGATAAAGAAAAAACAAACAATTATCCGCGGAAGGATTTAATTTTTATTTGGCAGTTAAATTACAAAATCACATAAAATATTTGTAGTTGTATTTTTGGGAAAAAATATCGTTGGCAAAAAATGGGTTATTGCAGGGGCGAACACAGGGGTGTTAAGACCTCACTCTCGGGTAAAATTCAAAAAATTCCGATTCGCAAAGAACCTTCGGCTAAATTCCTGTAAATCGTTGGGTTTTTATGTTTCTATTTTTCCCTTTTCGAATAATTGGTGGCATATCAGGGCCAATTTGTCCTTTTTTTGGAGCAAACACGTTCCAGAGGACACACTAAATGAATCACGAATCGCGGAAAAAAACGGGAAACGGATACAAGGCCGGAAGTCGGGGAAAAATTCGCATCCATGGCCTGACATTTAATTGCCTGGGGTTCAGTGGTGAGTTGATCGGTTGCAACCCGATAAACAAGCTGTGTTTGCATGAACATACCGACGACCCTTTCACCTGGATTGAGTTACAGCTCTGGCCCTTAGAAAAACCATCCTGAAACCGCCAGAGCCACCCGAAATCCCACCGACCACCACCCACTGTTTGCCAATCCGATGACGACAACGATGACCGTTAATCTGCCTCGCAGATTGGCCAGGTGCTGATTGCTTTTTTACCTGTTGCGTATTCCCACCTGCAATTCCGATATCCCCGCCGCTGGGATTGCGACCAAATAGAAGCATTCAATGCATTTGAATTCACCTAATTAGTTCATGTAGGTTTATGTAGTTCATGTTATGCTTTAATCGCCGCCGGCGTTTTACGTCCATCAGATTCAGAAACAGTCCGCTATAGAAATTGTAAATGCTAATTGGTTGTGGAAGGCAAGGGCAGGGAACCTTGAAATTGTTAAATTTTGAAAAGTTTCAGGCAAATTGCAATGCTAAACTTAAATAAAAATTAAGATAATTAAGATTTTAATCATATTAGAGTTTGGCTTAAAATGGGGTTTGGAGTAGTGTGTTCTTCTGTGACTTGGCCAAAAATAGTGAAAAGTCAAAAGCACATACTTTTTATAAACAGCGAAAAGTTAAAAAATTATTCCACGAAACTTTCTGACAAACTTTGAAAAATTAATTCTTGTTGCCAGTTCTTACATTGATTTTCCATGGTTTTTTAAAGTTTAACGACGAAGCCCCAGAATAATTTTATTAGTGAACGCGCAGCACATAAACTTGTCTTTTCTGACCTAAAGCGCAAAGGTTACTCCTCTTCTGAATAATTCACGGTTATATCATTATACAGAGCTAGTCTCAAGAACGCTTCTTAGTCAGAGATACGAATTGGCAGCTTCTTGAGATCATTCTCTAAAAAACAGTTTTCAGGTTAAGCATTGAACCGAAGGAAGGGACGGCTTTTATGGACATCAAGGTAGGTTTAAAAAGAAACTATGATAATTTTACTTTTTTAACTACCATTTAGTTTTGGAAATTCATTTTTCGCTAGCATTACTTTTAAGGACTCTAATGAGTAATATTTTCAGGGACTTTAATTTTTTTATGCACCCGGAAATGGTGGCGCCATTCGTGTCTGCTTTAGGTACTATCAATTTAAGTGCCCGAGCAATCGATAGCATTCAACGTTCCAATTGGACTGCTATCGATAAGAGGCGCAACAGCTGATTTTGATAGTTGCGTTCGTTTTGAGTTGAATTTTAGTTAATTTACGCCGGTTATCACTGAAATGGCCCCACCAAAGGCCGCCAGCCAGCGACAGGCGGTGCGGCGCAAGAAGTCCGGCACCCTGGTGGACTCCATCCTGGACAAGTACCTCAATGTGCGGTTCTTCAAGTACCTGGTGCTGGAGCCGGCCGCCCTGCCCATAGTTGGGCTTTTCGTGCTCCTCGCGGAGGCGGTGATCAACGTGGTGGTCATCCAGAGGGTTCCCTACACGGAGATCGACTGGGTGGCCTACATGCAGGAGTGCGAGGGTTTCCTCAACGGCACCACCAACTACGCCCTGCTCCGCGGTAAGTTTCCCTTCCCTTTTTCTTCGGTTTCGGGTTTATTTTTAGCGACAGGTGACCCCATTCTGGGCTTCCTTTCCCGGCACCTGCTCTTGTTTACTTTGTCAGGCGATCATGCTGTTAAACTTTCTTATTGGAAAAGGTTTAGGGCACAATATTCCCACTTTTCTGGTTTATTGCTTGAAGTTTAACAAAGAAATACATCTATATACTAATGGTTTATCTTAAAATTTGAGATATAATATATAACATAAACTCAGAAGCAATATAGAAAATGGTATTTAGAAGTCTAACAAAGAAATAAATCTATATACTAATGGTTTTTCTTAAAATTTGAGATAATATATAACATAAACTCAGAAACTTAATATTTCTTGAATACGTTTTTTATTTACAATTAATTCTCAATTTCTTAAATTTTGTGACAAAATATAACATTAACTCTGGAGCAATAAAGAAATTTGTATTTAAACTCAATACTTCATTAGTTTGAAGAAAACTTGGTATTTTGAAATAGAAAATAAAAAATATTCACAAGTACCATACTTTTGTTTTTCTAATAGATACTAGTTTTTTTATGTCTTTTTCTTTAAAAACTATAAATTTCATTACTCATAATTTTAAACGTCCAAAATGGCAAAGTTGTCTCTTGGCACAACAAATCTGAAAACCAAAACTAAATTTCAATAGAAAAAGTTTCAATTAAAATTGCTCGAATGACGGTCAATTTGGTTTATTCATCTCGAACCAACTCGTATTTGGAATACACTCCCTCGGTTCCCGCCCCTCGCTTAGATTAGCAACAATAACGTGCGTTAACTTAGACACTAACAAACAGAATCGACTGTCAGTTGAACATGGACTTGATTTTGTTTATGAAGCCTCCGCCGTCGCCTTGTCCGGATCCGGATCCGCCGCCTTCTTTCGCTTTGGTTTCGTGTTCCGTCCGCTGGTCTTTGCCTTTGCCTTCTGTTTCTGCTGCTGCTCCTTCTCCTTCTCCTGGCTTGGAGGATCGATCTTCTCCTGCTGCAGCTGCTCCTGATGCCTCACTCGCTCCTGCGCTGCAACGAGAGATGGGGGAAAGAAAAGAGAGAACACCATCATTTAACATAGCTCGCACATAAAACGCACGTATATTTCAACTACGAATTCAAGCTCCAAGCTCCTTTCATTCAGAGATTGCATTGGTAGATCTGGAGATTATTTACGTTGCTTTCTTACTGCCATCTTTGCGATTCGTGATGCCGTGGATCTGGCCCGGAGTGTCCTCCTCCAGCTCGGCGTACGCCTCGATGAGGGCCAGTCGCTGCTTGTCCAGCTTCCTGCCCGACGGCACCGCGATCTTGATGTGCACGTAGTGATCGCCGTGCCCGTGGGCGTTCACCCGCTTCAGGCCCTTGCCGCGCAGCCTGATCTTGTGGTGGGACGAGGTCCCCGGCTCCACGTTGATCCACTGGTCCTCGTAGACGCCCTGCACGCGCACCGTGCCGCCGAGCACCGACTGGGCCAGCGAGATGGCCGCATCGGTGTGCACGTCGGCGCCCTCGCGGCGGAAGTAGTCGCTGCGCTCCACGCGGAAGGTGACGAACAGCTCCTTGCTGCCCACCTGCATGCGCACCGTCTGCCCGTTCTCGATGCCCGCCGGCACCGGAACGGTGACCTTGCGCCGCTGCACGGTGCGTCCCTTGCCCTCGCACTCGCTGCACGGATACTTGATGTGCTGCCGCGTTCCCTGGCAGTAGCGGCAGGTGGAGCGCATGACGAAGGGGCCCGTGGACACCGTTTCGAAGCCGGTGCCGTTGCAGTACTGACAGCGACCCGGTTTCGTGCCCGGCTCGCACTTGGAGCCGGCGCACTTGGGGCACTGGTCGACCACATTGACGTTCACATCCTTGTTGACGCCGCGCGCCGCCTGGGCGAAGGTCAGGTCCATCACCATCTCCTGGGCCTGGCCGAAACCGAACTTGGAGTCGGCGAAGTCGTCGAAGCTGTTCGTCCGGAAGTTGTTGCCCTCGCCGAAGATCTTGCGGAACAGCTCCTCGGGATCGATGGTCGAGCGGAACTGCCAGTTCTGCGAGAAGCCCTCGGGCCCGAAGCCACCTCCTCCGCCGCCGGGGAAACCGCCGCCCTGGCGGCCCATATTCTCCGCCGTCTGGCCGTAGGTGTCGTACTCACGGCGCTTCTGCTCGTCGCTGAGCACCTCGTAGGCCTCGGAGACCTCCTGGAACTTGCGGCCCGCGTCCGGATCCTCCTTGTTCGTATCGGGATGGTACTTCTTGGCCAGCTGGTAGTAGGCCTTCTTGATGTCCTTGCCGTTGGCGTTCTTGGCCACGCCCAGCGTCGTGTAGTAGTCCTTGGCCAGGAGGCGGCGCGTGGTGTGCAGGCGGCGTTCTTGCGATGGATTTCCTGCGCTCCTCGTCGGTTTCCATGCGCTGGAGAGGCTTCGGCAGGCGATGGCACTGGGCGTGGAGCACGCGGTGGCCGCCAGGTAGCTGCGCACCGCCGGCAGGTGCCGAAATACGAATAAATTTTTACACGAAATCATCATTTTTCCATAAAAGTATCAGTTTTTCAGCTAACATGCCGTAACCTCCATGCTGCCCTACGAATGCTTCTCTCTCGCTCGCTCCTTCGCTCGGTGTTCCGTTCCCGTTGACGTTTTGACAGTCGCCCCGCAACGCGGCCCGTTACGTCAGTCGAACAGCTGATTTTGAATTTGAATGGCCAACGGCTAAAAGTGACTGAATTTAAAATATATTTTAGTTGATTTTCTAAAATTATTACTGGATAAGCCCGTTTTAAATTGTTTTTTTAATTTTTACTGGCTAACTACCATTTCAAAACAATGTTAATATTCATACATATCTCAGAACTTTTCTGTTTATTTTTCAAAATTATTACTGGTTTATTATCCCCAGTTTATCCCCAAAACCTTTTCCTTCGATTTAATTATATTTTGTCATTCTGTATTTTCAATAATTAATTTTAAAAATGTATGTCATTAGATTTAAGAACTAATTTTGTTCGAATATAAAATTGTTTATCCGTTGTGACTAGCGTTGTAATTTGTAAGTTATACAATTTATAGCTTTAGGAAGCCAAAACAATAAATAATACTAATATTTCCATTAAAATTTGTACATGTATTTAAGATATTTTCTACTATTTATACCCGTTACTCGTAGAGTAAAAGGGTATACTAGATTCGTGCAAAAGTATGTAACAGCTAGAAGGAAGCGTTTCCGACCCCATAAAGTATACATATTCTTGATCAGGGTCACTAGCCGAGTCGATCTAGCCATGTCCGTCTGTCCGTCTGTATGAACGCTGAGATCTCAGAAACTACAAAAGCTAGAAGGTTGAGATTTCCCACACATATTCTTTGGCTTCCTACGCAGCGCAAGTTTATTTTAGCCGAGCGCCACGCCCCCTCTAACGCCCACAATCGCCCACTAACGATTTTAAAATGGGTCCTGCGCCCACATCTTTAAAGATTTCCGAGAAGTATAAATGCAATTTTGTTGTGTATATTTATACCTATCGAAATGTAGAAGACATTTTTCAAATCGGACCATTCATTAAAAAGTTATACGATTTATAAATTGTCAACATATATCTATCTCCCTCGCACTCCCTTTAGCTGAGTTACGATTATTAGTCGGGACACCAACCCGACTATAGCGTTCTCTCTTGTTTTCCTAATAATTCCAATATTTATTTATTTCAAGTCTTTTCTACTTATTTTCTTTAAGTATTACTAACTTAAATCGTTTAAATATATTATTTAAATATATTTCCTTATTTTCTAGGTGACACTGGACCTCTGGTTTATCCCGCCGCCTTCGTTTACATCTACTCGGCTCTCTACTATGTGACCTCCCACGGAACGAATGTCCGCCTGGCGCAGTACATCTTCGCCGGGATCTACCTGCTCCAGCTAGCCCTGGTGCTGCGGTTATACGCGAAGAGCAGGAAGGTGCCGCCCTACGTCCTGGTGCTCAGTGCCTTCACCTCGTACCGCATCCACTCGATCTACGTGTTGCGTCTCTTCAACGATCCGGTGGCCGTGCTGCTGCTCTACGCCGCCCTCAATCTCTTCCTGGATCGCCGATGGAATCTCGGTAGCATTTTCTTTAGCCTGGCGGTGGGCGTTAAGATGAACATCCTGCTGTTTGCTCCGGCTCTACTCCTCTTCTATCTGGCCAATCTGGGACTCCTAAAGACGATCCTGCAGTTGGCCGTTTGTGGAGGGATCCAAGTGCTGCTGGGAGCTCCCTTTCTGCTCACCCACCCGGTGGAGTATCTCCGTGGGAGCTTCGATTTGGGCCGTATCTTCGAGCACAAGTGGACGGTGAACTATAGGTTTTTGAGTAGAGAGCTCTTCGAGAACCGATCCCTCCACCTTTCCCTGCTGGGCCTCCATCTGCTGCTCCTCGTGGCCTTTGCCAAGCCCACCTGGACCTTCTTCCAGAGCTACGTGCGCCTGCGCCGCATTGAGGATCAGCTGCAGCCGCAAATAGAGCAGCAGAATCGAGAGGTGAAGGCCCAGAAGAAGGCCAAGAAAGCGGAGAAGCACCAGGATCAGAAGAAGTTCACCTCCGAACAGCAGTCCTTCCTGAAGGCCTTCGAAAGGAGCCTGCAAAAGGCGTCGGGAGCGAAGGCAGCTGCAGCTCCTGTCCAAACAGAACCAGAACGCTATGGCATCCACTTTGATCGCTGCACTCAGCTGGCCCTGCTGCCCTTCTTCCTGGCCAACCTGGTGGGCATTGCCTGCTCCCGATCGCTGCACTATCAGTTCTACGTCTGGTACTTCCACTCGCTGCCCTATTTGGCTTGGTCCACGCCGTACTCGCTGGGCGTGCGCTGCCTCATCCTGGGACTCATCGAGTACTGCTGGAACACCTATCCCAGCACGAACTTCTCCAGCGCTGCCCTGCACTTCAGCCACATCGTCTTGCTGGCGGGAGTGGCCAAGCAGCTCATCCAGACCATGCGATTGAACAATGCGGCCAAAAAGGAGCAGCTGGAACAGCAGAAGAAGGTTCAGTAGGCGGAGGAACTTTCTAGCCACGTGTGCCACTTGAAAACATATTGATTATGCCAAAAAATAAAAAGTACTTACACTAAATATCAGCTAGTTTTTATATAGGATAATAATTATGGGTAGACCTCGGATTTTGCATACTTGCATATTTTTATAGGATAAAGATAGATCAATTCCGAAAACACCAAAGATCGTTTCAATAAAAATATAGTTTAAAATTAATGGAATATTTTATTTTTTTTTGCATAAAATGCATATGCATAAAATATGCAAAATATAAAATAAACTCAACTATTCAAGATTGACCATTTCATAGCCAACCTAATTTACCCGAAGAAAATTGTTTGTTCCTTTTCGTCATTTCTGAGATATCTAATTTTTTCACAAATTAAAGGAAACCCTATTTATATTTCCAACGAGTAGGCGAGAAGGGGGAAAAATAGTAAAAGGGGCAGAATAGTTTTTGGCCCTATCGGCCAAACTGCTCGTTTAAATTGCTCGCCGTGTTTACTGAAGGTTCCTTGGAATGCCAGAGGTCTGCATTAAAAATTTGAGCCTCCAGTTGTTCGCATATATTTTGCATATTTCCGATATTCATTCGAATTTATTACATTTGAAAAATATGACCTAGAAATTTAGGTAAAAATCCGAGGTCTAGTTATGCGTAATGTGTACAAATAATTTTATTACCAAGGCATGTTGAAAATTGATTTACTTTTATTTGGGTACGTTAGTCTTTTTCGTATGGGCGCTGTACAAACGGCGGTGAGTTGGTTACCAACAACCTACTATCTACATAAAATAACTTAAACAATGTCCGCTTAAAACTACAAGAGCAATAATGGTGCTGTGATTTTCCCATTGAATGTAAAAAGAAGAAAGTCAATCGCTGCCCACAGCCGCCGTGGTGGGCGTACGCAGGCTGAGGGGCGTGGCAGCGGCGACAGTCACCGTCGCCGGTGGATTGGGTGAGGATGGAGCCGCCGTCGTCGCTTCCTCCGCCGGCACACTGCTGCTCCTCTGGATGCTAAAGAATCGCAGGAGCGTCGTCTCGCTGTTTCTCCTACTGGAGGTTGGTGTTCTTGGCTGGGAATGGGAATGGGAGGAGCTGCCGGCCGGTGTACCGCCACCGCCGCCATCCGTGTGCGAGATGCGCCTGCGGGGCGTGGCCTGCAACCGGGGACTGCACTCGGATTGCCGCAGACTCTGGAGACGCGGAGAGGCCAAGACATCCGCCTGCTGCTCCTCGCTTATCTTATCGCTTAGCGTCACATGGGCCCGGCCACTCATCAGCTTCTGCTTGCGGATATTCGTCAGCCAGTCCACCTTCTCCTTGGCCTTCCGCTTGGGCGACATGATGCCCAGGTGGGGGGCCTCGCCATCCAGCACGTAGTTGGGCAGGTTGGAGGTGGGCGAGTAGATGATGGCGGAGATGGGCGGTGGGTTGGCTGCCTCAGCCGACGCCGCTGCGGCTGCTGCTGCTGCTGAAGTCGTCGGTGGGGAGGTGTACATGTGGTTTACATTCTCACTCAGCGGAGAATGACCTGGCGTGCTGAGGAGCTTGTGCAGTGGCGACACATCTTCCGCCGCCGAGTTCTCCTTCTGCCGTTTGCTTGGCGAGGCGTCCTCTTCGTTTATGGGCTGCAGTTGAATGTGGCGGCAAGTCGTTTCCTGGCTAGAGGGTCCAAAGAGCCGCCTGCCGCGAGACTCCAACGGTTTGGCTCGCTTCTGCGGCTGCTCTGTGGCCTCCGTCTCCGGATTAGCTACACCCAGCATTTCCAGAAACGATCGTTTCGTAGTCGTCGTCTTTTCCACAGAGCCGGGTGTGCGTTCATTTTGATCCATCAGCCGCTTCAGCGAACGCGGCGTGGACTCCAGATCTCGCAGATTGTACTTGTGATTGCCACTCGAAGGACCGCATGACTTCTTGCCGAATTCCCTCACGTAGGAGGCAGTTCCCCGGTACTTTTCCGCACGCTCCGCCTCGCTGAGCCCCTCCAGATCGGGTCCAATGCGCCAGATCTTGTGACGCGCATCATCGCTGCACGTGACAATGGGGCAGTCGTGACTGGAGCCCCAGGCCACACAGGTCACTTCGACTGTATGGCCAGCTAAAGCCACCAGCGGCTCCTCCGCATGCTCCAGATTCCAGATGTAGGCTCGCTCATCGCTGCTGCCGCTCAGCAGATACTTTCCATCCGGGCTGAGGCACGATTTGATGTAGAACGTCGAGTTCAGCAGGCCCTTGTAGCAGGCCAGCGGTCGCGGCGAGTAGGAGGCCAGGTTGTAGCAATAGATGGTGTTGTCCATGCAATTCGCATACAGCTTCGTGCCCGCGGCGTCCACAATGAGGTTGGTGAATCCCCGGAAGGTGGAGTGGCCGGCGTAGGGCAGCTTGTGCCTGGGCAGCGGCTCCTTCTTGTAGGCCGTGTAGTTGCGCCGCAGGTCCCACACCTTGATCACTCCATCGCCGGCGCCGCAGGAGATGAGCGTGTCGTTATCCTGGAAGGCCAAACCGGTGATGCTGCTCGACGTGGTGCCGCCTGCCATTTTGGGCGTGCGTGTGCGCTGCTTTCGCTGCGAAACCGGAGTGCCCGGCCCGCCCGTGTGGCCGCTGTAGATGCAGTTGTCCACGCGCGAGGTGAGGTCCATGTTGAGATTGGCCCTGATGTCCCAGATGAGAATGGCGCCGTCGCGACCGCCGGTGGCGAAGACAGCGGGATCGGTGCGCTTGAAGGCGGCCGATTTCACGGACCGCGTGTGGCCCACATAGGAGTTAAGGCCACGGATCCCGGAGCCCGCCACCTCCCACAGGCGGGCCGTGTGATCGCCCGAGGCGGAGACGAAGCGCATCTGGCCGGGAGCCCATTCCAGATCGAAAACGGCATTGTAGTGGCACTGCGGACCCACCAGGGACTGCTCCTCCGGCTGCTGGTTGCGCTGCGTGGTGTCCTGCAGCGTGATCTTGCCGTCCTCGTTGGCAATCGCCAGGATGTGCCGATAGCCATCGCAGTTGGCGAACTTGGCCGAGAAGATCGGCGGCTCCGGATTGAAGTCCGGGCAGTAGTTGGCCGGCGCAATGCCCCGCCAGCTGTCCTCCTTGGCCACGGAAAGGCGACGCAGGGCAAAGTCGTAGGTCCTCTCGTTGGCTGCAAAAACGGGAGGGGACAAGCGTGAAATTAGTGCCGTGGCTATGGCATAGTTTTTCGCGGATTTTCTGCTAGATCAGCAGTTTCCAAGGGAACTACTTGTGGGGTTTCTCAACCCCCTCACTGATCCTCTGTGAGAATATGCATATATCACTGATATTCTGGCATTTAAACCAGACAAACACCTTGAACCCTTTTTGAAATCAACACCTCGGCTCGCAGGAAATTCGAGCGCCAAAAGTGAGATTCTCCCGCCAAGCGATTAACTCACCGTATCCGTGCTCCCTGGCCCGCAACTTGTTGTATATGTTCATCGTGCAACCCGCTCGGCGACTGCTCCTCGAATTCCGCGTTTTCAACTATATTAATTGCTATTTCCTTTGAAATAAAACAACCTACGAAGCATCGAAAATATTTTTCAACGACGCAGCTGGGACCTTTTTGCAGTGTGACCGTGCGCGGGTAAGCGGAAGATGCCTTTTGGAGCGAAAACTCATTCGAGAACCGCCAAAAATCAAAAGCGGTATGTTTTAATTTTAAATAAATAATTCAAATAATGCACTAGGGGGATTCCCTAAACTGTTGAATTGCTGAATTGTTGAAAATTCAACAAAAAATTTCAGCAATTAAGGGAACGACCCAAAATGGTTCCTGTTGAATTTTTAAACAGCTGTTATTTGTTGAAAAATTTCACGGAATTTAAAGCATGTAAAATTTGATTTATTATTGCTAGTTACTGTCTAAAAGTGTTACCAAGGTAAAAAGAACCACAAATATGCATTCTGAGTTGATTTTAAAATAAATAATGCGTACTGGTGATACTAAAATGTTACAGAGTTGCCACGACTTTTAAAAAAAGGTGACAACTCTGGCTTTTCAGCAATTCAACAAAATTTTCAGCAGCCCCGAGGCTGATGAATTGCTGAAATTTCTGAAAGTTGACTTTGTATGGAACAGCTGATTAACACCTGACCAAAATTCAACAATTCAGCAATTCAACAGTTTAGGGAATCCCCCTACTCTTTTATAAAAGAAAACTATACTTCATTTTTATTTTTAATTATAGTCTTATTTTGTACAATTTTATATTTTTTTTATTGTCTACTTTTTAAGTTCTGTACATTACAATATGATGCATTTCAAGTATTGCAATAAAAAAATAAAACTAATGAAAACAATTAAAAATATATTTTTAAATAGCTGCTTTAAAAATACCAAGAACTTACATCTTTCCCAGTTTGTGATTTCGCGATTACACTCTCCATGGTCACACTGGCTGCGCTCATATCTTGTTTTTTGTTGCTGTTCGCTGACTTGTTTTATGTTTAATCGAAGTTGCTCATAAATTTCGCAGCAAATCGCCATCAATTTGCGCATTTAAATGCAGCCGCCCCTTTTTAGTTGCTTGTGCTAGGAATTGGAATCGCAGACAGGTCGTTGGATACACACACACACACACACGGGCAGAGCAAAGGGAGCCAAGGATACAATTCAAGGACTGCAGCAACAAAAACACAGGTGAGCGGGCAGAGCGCCAAAGTCGGATTCTATTCCTGTTTTCAGGGGGAGGGCGAAATATGCCTGTTGCAATCAATAACACCCAGAAGGCAAAGAAACCCCCTTTGGGAAAACGGAACACGCAAATGCAGGAACCCCAAAACTTTGTTGGTAAACTGAGGAGGTCGAATGAAGTTGGCTCACAGAGAAACTCAAGTGCCCAGTTGTTTTGGCTGTAGCGAACTTCCGCATACCACCGTTGTCCTTGGAGGCACACCCCCTTTTTTCGAAGGATAGGCCTCCGTTTTATTGCACTTTGCGTGACCTTAACCATTTGGAGCGGTTCGTGTCATGACACGGTTATATGCTAGACGTTATCTAGCTGGAACTGGAATTCACTTAGTTAAATTAGTAGCCAGGGATGCCTAGTTCTAGTTCTAGTTCTAGCTAATACATACGCATATGTATCTGCATGAACTCCGCTGACCCACCGCCAATCCAATGGATTGCTGGCCCGGTCTAGACTCCTTGTTTGGACAGTTGGAAAAGCTGCCGCATTTCCATTTAAGGCTCCCACACGTACGACACGCGCCACGAAGCCGTTAGAACGACCTTATAAATACGGCTAGAGAAGAACAGTTGGTCATCCATTATTTATAAGGTCGAACCTCCTTATATCGTACTGAATTCGGATTTAGCTTGTACTAACAACAGTGAGTTATGATAACCCCAATTCGTCTTTCCGAGAATTTTTTCTTTATGATTTTATTGTAAGAACGGGTTGTGACGAGTGTACGATAACGAATTTCAATTTTTGTACTCGGAACATTCTATTCTATTTAGTTTTTGATCATAATTTTATTCATACTGTTTTATAAATATGTTATGTTTTTATTTTAGGACTAAAGGTAGGCCTGTTTTATTACCCACTCCATTCCTCCTTATATCGTACTGACTTTGAATTTAGTTTGTACTAACAACAGTGAGTTATGATAACCCCAATTCGTCTTTCCGAGAATTTTTTCTTAATGATTAAACTGCCGTTTTTATTGTAAGAAAGGGGTTGTGACGAGTGTACGATAACGGATTCCAATTTTTATACTTCTATTTTGATTTTGTTCATAATTTTATTCATGCTGATTTATAAATATACAAAGTTTAAATTAAAAAGTCTGTTTAGTTTAAAACTTGTTATACTACTTAAAAACAAATGACTCATCCTAGCTAAAGGTAGGCCTGTTTTATTACCCACTCCACTTGAAACACAATGGAACACAAAGAAACAGGGTTTCTTTATCTAGAGATACCGTGCTGATGAACGTTGCCCAATCATTCATGTTACTATATCTATATCTGTAATTCCCTTATCAATGCTTGCAACTGGAATCGGTGTAATATATGTGTGATATATAGCAACGATGTCGGTGGCCGGTCTTCGACAATGTCTGCTGCTCTGGAGCGTCGACTACTGGAACTTGGAAGGTAAAGCGCTGAAAAGTGCGGAGCTGCTTTTCTTTTCAGTTGCCAGTATTCAGTATCCAGTTTTCAGTTGTTTCTCCGTTTTGTTTGGTTGCTCGATTTGCTTGAATTGCTCCACCACAATGCTTTCGTCAATGAATATGCAGCGATAATAATGCCTGAATCTCAATCGCACCCCTCCCTTCCGCTTTAGTCATGGCTGACAATGTCTTCAAGTCGCACGATATCGGCCTGCGGGCGCAGAAGAAAATCCTCTCACGCATGGCCACCAAAAACATTGCGAAGGCCTTCATCGACGGGACAACGGCCTCGCTGCTGGACAACCTGTACAGGCTCTGCAAGATGCACACCGGCAACAAGGCCAAGGCGGAGAAGCTGATCAAGAACATCATCAAGATCGTGATCAAGATCGGTGTTCTCCACCGTAACAATCAGTTCAGCGAGGAGGAGTTGCAGAAGGCGGAGAACTTTAAGAGAAAGTTTCAGGTGAGATCTAAAAACAAATACTAATCCATAAGCAGATAATGACTTATAAATTTTACTTTCAGAACACCCAGCTCTCCATCATATCATTCTACGAAGTGGACTTTACGTTCGACCTGGCCTACCTGCAAAAGTCCATAGCCGAGTCGCAGATGGCCCTCAAGTCGATTGTGCAGCCGCATCTCACAGAGAAATCTCTGGGCCGCATCGACGAGGTGTTCGATTTCTTTGGCGAGGAGGCGCTGCTGGAAACGGCTTTCCGATCGGACTCCCCCTACCGCGAGGTGATGGGAAAGATCGTGGCCGACATTAATGCCGCCATGGAAACGGGGGATATCTGAGGAGATCCGGCAAACGAACTGAGCTGTCATTGCGTGCTATGAACGAAAGGCTATCTATCGAAACCAAAAACGCAGCCAGTAGCTAGTTGCAAATGGAAAATGCTTGCTTAAGAGCTCACCCACCAACACCAAAATACAAAATCTAGATATAGCTATAGGAACAGCAACGACAGTGGGGGAAAGGCTGCGAAAAATGGAAAAAGACATGTGTTTAAACAAGAGTTTAGTTTAGTTTAACTAGTGATATACCATTGACAACAATATCAAAAGTGTAAAGACGTCCGTATTGATTATTTTGATGACAACGTTAACATTTGTGTACTCAAGGTCTATATAGTATAGGAAGAACCAAATGCATTTCGCCAAAGGAATTCACCAAACGGAAATTGTAAACTCGAGCAAAATGCTTTTATTGGTCTGTAAGTCGTTGATCGTGTGTGTGAAACTAACTTTATATGTGTAAGTCTAGGTGTTAAATGGTAAATACTTCAGCACATAAGCAATTACTAGTGGTCAACTTTTTGATACTCCAAAACTCGCTGTATCCTATCGCAATTACCTGTACGCATATGTGCCCCACAGACACCGTCTTAGTCAGACTTCTACGTACTTAACTGATCGTTGCTGATCGAAATCACCTAATACCTAACTCACCCGCAAGCGTTAGTCAAATGCTAAGTTGGTTATGCTAAGTTGTCACCAGAACCTGTTTACCCTTCGACTCCTTTTGTCTGAGAGCCAGCTCCGCACATCTATTTGTATTTCTCTATGTATTCCAAGCCTCAAAGGGGTCGATAACCTTAAGCATTATTTATGATACTCCCACAATGATATTCCAAGTACCCGAGACATATCGAAACTATCTAAAAGAAAACGAAGCTAAGGGGACAATAAGTTGTTTGAATTTTTCTAAAACTTCTGGTTCAAGCGGGGAAGCACAATTTTAGT
This sequence comes from Drosophila takahashii, assembly GCF_030179915.1. Lineage (NCBI taxonomy): Eukaryota > Metazoa > Arthropoda > Insecta > Diptera > Drosophilidae > Drosophila > Drosophila takahashii. The sequence continues at coordinate 32,498,873 of NC_091679.1, read as the reverse complement.
CGTTTAGATTTTAAATATTTATTTGTTTACCAACAAAACTATGTTGACTATAAAAATAAAAGCAACAATTACCAAAAAGTCATAGTTTCTCTTACTAAATCTGCTTTTTATTCGATTACCTTCTCGCAGACAGTATGTGGTGTCTCAGAGCCTTGGATGCCTTTTTATTAAAGTATGTATCGTCCAAAAATTAAGATTAAATATACTTATAAGAATGAGACTTTCTAGTATGTTTTTGTATTATTTTTCCAGTACAAATATCCATGCAGAGGTAATCTGCACAAACACAAATTAATCAATCCATTAATATATCTTAAAAAAAACTTTTAAATCAAACACAGGTTTTTTTTTGACGGAAAAAATACTGTTAAAACAGTAGTACCCTTCGGGCATTGGAATGACAACAGTCAATCTATGATCCAGATAGCTAATTGGTAACTTTTCTACATAAACGTCATGCTGCAATATGAATGAGACGAGTATTAAAGTTTAATTACTCATTAGGATTGCTTTAAAGCTTACATTGTAAGGGCAACTGTGGTTAATATTTGAATATGGAGCAAACATGTCATAGAAGAAGGATAAGAACTGATTCTGATTTCCCTTAAGGAATTTACAGGCGTCGGCAGTAAAATCGTAAAGAAAGGGCTTATATCCACTCAGTCTCTTAAGAACTCGCACTCTTACCTTAAATTTAAAATAAAAGTAACTTTTTAGAATACTTTCATTAAAACTAAGTGTGGATGAATTCATACCGTTACATTATTAACTGGGAATTTGTGAAACTTTAGCCTTACTGTCATGTACTTATAAGTCCGGTTCACAGACTTTAAGAAGCAGTCGCCGTTATCCATGAATTCTGTGTCCAAGGAAGTACAGTTTAAGTTGGTAAACTCGAACTTGCAATATACCTAAAAACTTTTCAGATTAAATACGGGTTTTTACACCTTCGAATAGACTAGTTACCACTGGGAATAATAATATTATAACCAACACGGCTGTCCATCTAAACGCGGCCATGGCTCAATAGTTTTTAAAAAGCCCATACTGATGTTTCTCACTACTCTTTACACGACGCAAAATGGTCATAATTCCAATTAAGATTAGAGGGTCAGATAATACAGACATAATACAGTGTTAGTCGGGTCCAATAATTCATCTAATAATTTGTATAAAACTCCACAAATAATGTAATTTGAAATTTAAAAAAAAGCATATTACTTTAATACAAAACAGAGGATTGGTACAGAAAAAAAGGTATTGGAAGTTAACTACATAACATATTTGTAAAGGGCCTTATATACTACTTTTTTGTGGCCCCTTTTGAAAAATATTTGGCCATTGTTTTAAAATATTTTTTTATTTTTAGAATATTTTTGTTTGGCACTGGCTTAGTTTAAGAGAGATTATTAGTTGGTAATTAAATGGTCGTTAATTTTATAGATAGATTTACAGCTACTAATTGCCCCACACAATACTCTCGATCCAGTCCGTAAAAAGGTGCACTTTGGTGTAGACACTCGGCAGCCCTTGGGAACCACAAACCAATCCGTAAGAGACGATGCCGATCACTTGCTTTAAGCACGGATAGAGCGGATGCTGCACGAAGATGGGACCGCCGGAGTCGCCGTTGCAGGTGTCCGCTTCACTGGTCATTGACCCTGCGCAGAACTGGGTGCGCGTCTCGATGCTAAAGCGCAGGCGCTTCTGGCACTCCTCGTCGGTGAATCGCTGCAGACTGACCTTCAGAAGGTGAGAGGACTTCACGCCCTCCGCGGTGAATCCCCAGCCGGCGGTGGTCACCTGAGCGTTCTCGTTGCCGCTGCTGGGCGGCAGACAGACTGCCGCAACATGGTCATTAAACACAGCCTCCCGATCTAGTTCCACCAGAGCAATGTCGTTTTTGAAGCCACCTTCGTCCTCATTGTCACTGTCATAGCCCGGATGCACCACGTAGTTGACCACCCGAAAGTCCTGAACGTCGGCATCATCGGTAGTACTGTTATAGTCCAAGTCCCCCAGGCGAACTACAAACTTTGGCGAATCGAAATTGGGGTCCAACCGTTCGGCCTTTAATCTAGTTTAGTTTTCAAATGATTTTCAAATGAGTCATAGATAAAAACAAGAGAGAACGCTATAGTCGTATATAGTTGGTGTCCCGACTATCTGATACCCGTCACTCGGCTAAAGGGAGTGCGAGGGAGATGAATATATATTATTTTTTTGATTGCGTATAACTTTTTAATGAATTGCCCGATTTAAAAAATGTCTAAAATATACACAACAAAATTGCATTTATACTTCTCGGAAATCTTTAAAGATGTGGGCGCCAGACACATTTTAAAATCGTTAATGGGCGATTGTGGGCGTTAGAGAGGGCGTGGCGATCGGCTGAAATAAACTTGCGCTGCGTAGGAAGCCCAAGAATATGCGTGGGAAATCTCAACTTTCTAACTTTTGTAGTTTCCGAGATCTCAGCGTTCATACGGACGGACAGACAGACGGAAATGGCTATATCGACTTGGCTAGTGACCCTGATTAAGAATTTAATTTTATAGGGTCGGAAACGCTTCCTTCTCCCTGTTACATACTTTTTACTCTACGAGTAACGGGTACAATTACTAGTAAGATCTACTTACTCGTCCGTCTCCAGGCAATGGGCTGCTGTCAGAATGAATCTGGGATGCACCACAGCACCACCGCAGTCCCAACTGATTTCGGATTTGTTGAATCGATGGGTGCCGATCAGGGCCATGAAGGGGAATTCCCGACCAGACGCCTTTGTGCCGCCCACGATGAAAGGCGTGGAGCGACAGGCAGTTCTCCCCTCATTGTACTGCTTGCACTCTGAAAAATGTAGCATGAAAACGTGTATAATGGAAGGAAATCATTGCAATCTTCCCTTACGCTTCTCAAAAGGCCTCGTCTGCTCGACAGGTTTTCGATTCTGGTGATCCAGCGGTATGGGACAGCATACAATATCGTTAAACTCGTCACAGTACTTGACTTCCGATCCAATCAGGTGCTGGTTGTAGAATATCACTGGACAGTCGGTGGGGGTCAGGTCCTTGCATTCGCCGGTGCCATTGTCACAATATTCGGCCACCACGCCGACCGAAACAATCAGCAACAGCCACTGACTTCTGGAGAACGCTTGCATTGCAATGCTTTGTGCGCACAACTGAGAACGGCTGACCAGATCCACTACCTCAGCTCAGCAGCGACGAGCTTTAAGTTTAGACGAGTTCTCCCAGAATCACAGACTCCCAAAATGACTCATTGATCTAAGCTTTCGATTGAAGATGTTGTCAGGAGCAGATCTGTATACCCACTGATAACTAATAACATAAATGGATAATTTCTTAAAATGTTTCTTAGTTTCTCGCTAAACAGATCTGAGAACGGTTTACACATTACATGGAACTTGGACTTACGTAATTACTCGATGATTAATGCAAAAAACCGGTACAATATAAATACTACTTTTAAATTAAGCTTATGTTTTACATATGTCTGATTGCAGTCTGCGTAAGTCTAGTTATGTCGCATGTTTTGCATATGCTGATGTTGCTGCTGCTGCTGCATATGTTGCATGTACATTTGTTGCTGCTGTTGGTTGAGTTGCTGCTGTTGTTGCAGGCTACCACCGCTGCCCAGTGGAACGCTGGTTGTTTGCACCGCATTCACCTGTTGCTGCTGCAGTTGCATTTGCTGCTGCTGTTGTTGTTGTTGTTGCTGCTGCTGTTGTTGTTGCTGCTGATGTTGTTGCTGCGGCTGCTGCTGATGTTGTGGTTGCAGGGGCGATTGTGTTTGACTTGTTATTGCATTATTGTTGGCACTGTCGGTGCTAAAAGTATTAAATGTTAATTAGACCTGTGCCAGCTCTCATTTCATTATGTTCTCACCTCTTTTCCGAGTGAATATCCTCCAAGTTGAGATGGGTTATGAACCTTAGGCGCATTTGCAGCAATGGTCGTAGCCGCTTGATGATGGCCTCCGATTCGTTTTTGATAATATTACCCACATGTATATATTTAATGTGGTAGCTAAAAGGGATACCGAAATATTAGGTCATTCCTTATTGATTAAATTATATTATTTAACTCACAGGAAATCGCATATCTGGTCCATGTAAAGCAGTGGCTTTGGACCATGCTGCTTGTCAACAATCTCCAGGATCTCATATAACAATACGGCAATACCAGCCACTGCATTCGGTTTCTCCAGTTCAATTCGCTGCAGGAAGGGTCCAAACACGTGGCACAGGTACAGCAGCTGCTGCTCGGTTCGCACACACGGCTTAAGTTTCTCCTTAAGGTACCTGGTCATGGCGGCCAGCTTAAAAGCGCCCATGTGATGGAACACCGAGTGAGCTACTGCCAACACCACGGCGTAGGTTTTCTCCAGCATCGCCTCGCGCACTGTCTTAAAGTTGAACAACTCGAAGGCATTGAATCTGTAGGTCCAATTAAGCATATTGGGCGTATTCAGCATTTCCTGCAGGCGATCGTATATGCCACTCCAGTAGGGCTCTGGTAAGGCGGCCAGAACAATGCCCACGGCATTGATGTAGCTGTGGATATCCTTCTGCGGAATGACCGCATATCCGCTGACTATCACATCAATAAGATTGCTGGCAACCAAAGAGGGTGCCACAGGCAGACCCAGGAGCTCCACGCAGGTCACATAGAGCGCATGGGTGGGGGCATTCGGGAACTCATTAAAACGCCAGTCGGTGGAGTAGAATACATTCTTTCCACTAATGGCTGCAACAAAAAGTGTCAAGTGTCAAGTGTCAATATTGAGACACACTTTACACCATCCTTTAACTCACTGTCTGCCAGACGCCTGATCAAACTCATGTAGTAACTCAGTTCGGGGGTCCACAGCGAGTCTTGGTTTTGCAGGTAGACCTTATACGGCTCACTAACACTCCAGTTGGACGGACGAATCTCACTAAAGGCGCTGGTAATAGCGCCCACCTAAAAAATTACAATAAATTAATAAAAAGCTAAACCGCGTTGAGAACAACTCTTACCAATTTTTTCTTTAAAGCGGGCCGATCTCTTAAGATTCGTTCATAATAATGCAGAGTGTTGTAGAGGTACGTTATTGGTCTATCATGAAACTTGTAGAGTATGCTCAGATGATCCAAAATGAAGCCCAGAATTTGATGAACATTCGTGATGGTGAGCTCGATAAATCTATGGACCACCACATCCAGAACGGGCAGGAATCGCAGACAGACATTGCTGAAGTACACGGGCAGCGGAATCTGCGAGGCAGACTCGTCCAAGGCGAACTTCTCTGGATATTTTTGGTGGAACGACAAGTGCTTGTCCTGCCTAGGGAAGTAAATTACTATTACTATAATGATCTCCTAAAAAAATGAAGCACCCACCAGTTGCTCTGTTTCCAGTGATCGGGATTGTTGTCCTTGCAGAACTCCTGAACGCGATTTCTTAGCTCACTTGCCTTTAGCAGCAGCAACTGAATTATAAGGAAGCAGACTTGCGCCTCGTTTCCCTCGTGGGTTCGCAGAGCAAGGCAAAGGACAACGCGATCGATGGTCACTACATTGAACTTCCAGATCATGTTATTGATAGTGTCCACGCACTTGTGAATGAAGTCACGGCCATCCGAGGAGCTAGCCACCTCGGCCACCAGATAATCGCAGAATTTGCGCAGGTGAGTAGACAAGGCTCTAGCGCTAATGCCCTCCAGGATTCTGTAAGTAAATTAAAAATGTAGGGAATATAAAAAATAATAAAATCTAAATGCAACGCACTTGTAAGCCACTGGGCTTATGTTCTCCGTCTCCCAAATTATCTTGAACAGGAGGCAAAGGAATAAGGGGTTGGTAGTTGGTCGCAGGAAGTGCGCGATGATGTCGTTCTCGTTCGTCATCGACGTCCACGTGCGGTACTCCTCCTCGACGGCCTTCTTAAGCTGCTGCTTGTTCTCTGGCGGTTGGTTATTTTGTGTAAAATATTCATTTAAGGCGGTCGGAAAGCAGGCCAGCGATTGCATTGGCCACGAGTGCGGCGTGTGCTGAATAATGTTGGCCAGAAAGTCCTTGCACCAGCCCTGCATCTCATCGCCGCCGCCGTGGACATGCATGGAACGAGCTAGCGTAAGGATGAGGACGCGGTTCAGCTCCTCGCTCTCATTCGATGCCACCGCTCCGGGGGATTTGTCGTTGAAGTAACGCGAAAACTGAGGCTGGAACTCCGCTGATCCAATGCTGGTGATCAGTCGTAAAGCAGTAGATTCAAAACTGAGGGAAAAGGAGATTAGCAATCTCTATATATTTACTTGGCATACTTAAAGCTTACCAAAGATTCAGTTGCATCTTGTTTGTTTGCGGCACGGAGGACAAAGAGTGAAGCAGGGACAGCAATTGAACTCGGTAGTGGGTGGGCACATGGTGTAGGCGGTACGAGAACATCTCCATTAAGGTGTGCAGCATGGCCCACGCATGGTTCTTAAACACAGTGGGCATCAGTTGGCCTTATAATCAGAATAGAAGTAGATTAGATCATGAATCCTCATAAATGATTACTGCCTAGACTCACTTAGAAATCCCTTGATGCCCAGCGACTCTATTTCTGTGTAGACCAAAAGTCTGGCATATGTTTCCAGTAGCGCCGCCGCCGGAACTTGGCCTTTGGTTTGGGCCTGCTTTAGCATCTGAGTTACGAAGCTGTGGATTAGCGACATTTTGCTGTGCACAGTCAGGCTGTCCAGCACCGTGACCGAGAAAGTTACGGCTGGTATTTGACCGCCATTCGGAGATTTGGAAGTGCCATTCAGAGCATCCAGCAGTAGGCCCATGGGTCGTCCAAAGTACTCCTGATTCGTGGAATATGCATTGCAGATGAGAATGATGCGGAAGTCGTTGCCCAGAGTCATGTTCATCATGGTGTTGGGCGTGACCAGGTGCTGCAGGAAGCTAATTAAATACACCAGTTAATGTTTAAACAAATAGTAGGGAAAATAGGACTTTACTCATAATGGTTTTTCAGCGCAATGGGCAGCGGTCGGGTGATGTTCATATTCTCCACTCGCGCCTTCTTCATCAGGTGGATCCACACACAAATGGGGGCCATGTGACGGACCATCGAGGATTTATTGATGTCCGGCAGCTTAAGGGGCTCCAGCTCGGGATAGAGGAGGTCAAACAACCTGAAGACGGGCAGGAAATTGGTGATCTAAGGGGAAAAGTCATTATAAGTGGTTTAGCTAGAACGGCAATTATTCTCCTACTGGATTCTTTTGAATGCTGCCCGAGATGAACTGCAGAAGGATCCACATCAGCTGGTCGCGTCCCTTGCGGAGCTCCAGCTTCGAAAGCTAATGGGATACAACATTAAATAAGAGATTGCCTTGCAAATACTAGATCATCCTACCTTTTCGTGCAGCGCCAACACAATGTGCATAAAGCTCACAAACTGGAAGAGCACAAAGTAGATGAGCTGTGAGGAGAGATGCAGCCACACCCACTCGTAGGGCGTTATTTGCTCATCGGAGGAGTTGAAGCCACTGCCCGCAGTGGCGTCATTCGCCTCGGTCATTTCCATGGCCTGGACAATCAGGTTGACCAGCTGCTCCTCCAGGGCATTGTAGCGCTGCTTCTGGTGCTTCTGCAGGTTCAGCATCTGCGAGACCATCTCCCGCGAGTAGGGCTGCTCCAGAACGTACCGCAGCAGCGGCTTCTGCTCCTCGAGAAGCTCTGGCTCGTAGGGCAGGCTGCCCTTGAAGTTAAACTTGAGCGTGTTGTGGTCCAGCCGCCAGGAGTTCATCATGTGATCCGCGTAGCCAAAGTGCTCCACGATGGGCAGCATACTGGCATGACCGATGATCGAGACCATTTGGGCCGTGGTGCGGAACTCCTCGACAAAGTCGGTCATCAGCCGGTTGAGCTTCCAGTGGTAGGGAAACGGACGCATAATCTCGTTGGCAATGAAGTAGGCGGGCAGCAGGCAGTTGTTGCGGTCGAAGATGAAGCGCAGGATGTCCTCGACGGCCAGCAGCTGCGGCATGTAGGTGACGTTGACGTTGAGGGGGAACCACTGCGCCTTGTCGCGGCACACCTTCATGATCTCGCGCACGCCCTTGTAGTCCACCTGGACGATCACGCGCTTGATCAGCCGGAAGCTCTCGATCCAGAAGGTCCGGTGCTCGAAGTCCAGTTTCTCGCACATCAGCACCTTGTCGCAGAGCATCCTGGCGGTGATGACGTGGGCGTCCACCAGCTTGGCCAGTGCCGCCATCAGCACCTTGATGTGGTAACCCGAGGCGCCGGCTGCTCGCAGCAGGTAGAGCCGGAGTACCTGCTCCCGGTTCTCCTGGGCCACGTTCCCGAAGGCGGTGACTGGAACAGATGATGGTTACTAAAAATGCAATCCTGGCTAGCGGTTCACTTACCCAAATCATTGGCGAAACTGGTGGCTCGCTCCTGCTCGCCATTCTGCTTGAAAACAATGACGCTCACGAACGCCTCGTCAATGGAGTCCACCTTCTGCAAAGAGGGGAATACGTTAATTGGGAAGAGGTTTTCCGGATTTTCCTGGTACGCACCAAAAACTCGTTGACGGTGTCTATAACTTGGGTTTGTATATCCATTTAAATTGTTTTTCGCATTTCCGACACCGCATAAACAAAATCGCGTCTCGTCTCTTCTTCTTCTCAGTGCTGACGCGGAGAAATACACTGAAAAACACAAATAGTAAAAATAGCTAACTAAAAATTAAAAAATTAAGATATTATGAAATTACTTAATAACTCATTTGGTTTTTGGTTCAACTAAATAATTTTAAATTATTTTTCTTCTTATAAAATAAAAACCTAACGCAAATCAAAATTATTTCCAGAAATCCCGCTAACACTTAGCTAGAAACAAGCAGATATAGCAGCACTTACCAACCGGCGAATGCACAAACTGGTCACACTGAGCGGCAGATAACAAACTAGTTGATTTATCCGTGGAATCGCACAAAAACAATGAAGAAAGTGCTGGTCACAGGTGGAACCGGCCTCGTAGGCAAGGCCCTGGAGGCGGTGATTAAGGAGCAGGCCCCAGCGGATGAGCAGTGGTACTTTGCCGGCTCCAAGGACGCGGATTTGACGTGAGTTAATAGGAAACACACCGATCCAAACAGAACTGTAAACAAAGGTCTCCCCAGAAATCTGGCAGCCACGCAGGCACTCTTCGCCCAGGAGAACCCCACCCATGTCATCCACCTGGCCGCCATGGTAGGCGGTCTGTTCCACAACATGAACAACAACCTGGACTTTCTGGTGAGCTACGCAGCACATGAATCCGAACCGAAATCATAAATTTCCAATCCCCATTAGCGCAACAACCTGCTCATCAACGACAATGTCCTGCAAACGGCACACGAACAGGGCTGCAGCAAGGTCGTCTCCTGCTTGTCCACCTGCATTTTCCCGGACAAAACCAGCTACCCCATAGATGAGACCATGGTGCACAACGGGCCGCCGCACCCCTCCAACTATGGTTACTCCTACGCCAAGCGACTGATAGACGTGCAGAACCACGCCTACCACGATAAATACGGCCGGCTGTACAGCTCGGTGATTCCGTGCAACATTTTCGGTCCGCACGACAACTACAAGCCCGAGGTGAGCCACGTGATTCCGGGCATGATCAATCGGATGCACCAGCTAATCGCCGAGCAACCGGAAGTGCCGGAAAGCGAAAAGGTATTCACGGTCTTCGGCAGCGGCAAGCCACTGCGTCAGTTTGTCTACTCTCTGGATCTGGCCGAGCTGATGATCTGGGTGCTCCGCCACTACGACAGCGTGGAGCCCATCATCCTGAGCGTAGACGAAGCCCAGGAGGTGACCATCTTCGAGGTGGCCCAGGCCATTGCCAAGGCATTTAACTTTAAGGTGATTCCTTAAGATTTATAGGATATCCAAAGCCTAAACCTTGCTTATTCCAGGGAAAACTGGTCTGTGATACGACCAAAGCGGATGGTCAGTACAAGAAGACGGCGTCCAATGCCAAGCTGCGCTCCCTGCTGCCGGACTACGCATTTACAGACTTCGAAACGGCCATCGCAACGTCGGTGAAGTGGTACAAAGACAACTACGAACAGGCCAGAAAGTAATTCCATACGGCAGCCCCAACAAATGTAAATAGATGCCGTCTTTCCACAGAACTTTATGCACGTTTTATGTCCAACAAAATAACAATGATCGGTGTGGGAGCTCAGTCGGTCCAGGAGTCGCCGTATTGGTTCTTTCGGCCAGCGGGCTCACTTCGTGCTGGCTCCACGGGCCTCGGCTGAACGGCAGCTGGAGGCTCATAGGGCTTCGAGTAGGGACTCTGCTGGTGCTTCGAGTACTCCTCGCGGTTCCTCCGCCGCAGATCCTCGTACGACTGACCCGGTTTGGCCGGCTCCAAGGGCAGATCCGTGTCCAGCAACGAACTAGCTGCTGGAAGGGAAATGAAAGCTTAGAAACAGCTTAAAACCCAAGGGAATCTATGAGCTCACAGTCCAGAGTGGGCCGGTAGATGTCGTCCAGGCCGGACATAGTGGGACGCGACTCCGTGTCCAGGTTGAGGGCAGTGCTCCTCGCCGGCTGGAATGCCTCATCGCTGTACACGTCCGCCGACGACGAGCTGGGCGAGAAGGGGGCCAGGGTGAAGGCCCGGCCCAGGTTCTCGTCCGGCGTGATGGTGCTGATGACGCCGCCGCCCTGCCTTCGCTGACGCAGCAGCTCGCCCAGGTGGGAGTTGGGCAGCCGCATGATCTTCTCGGCACACTTCTGCTGGTAGCTGAACTTGCCCACAAAGTAGCCCAGGATGACGCCCATCACCACCTTGGGCACGGCGCCGTACTTGCCGTGTCCCTGGAGGTAGCCGTTCTTGACGCCAAAGTAGGCCAGCAGACCGAGTCCCGTGCCGAAGGGAAGACTCCGCTGGAAGAATGACTCTGTGTTGCACTCACGTAATGCCCTCACCTCCTCGGCGGAAAACTGGTAGTCGGCCTGAAAACGGTGTAAACAAAGCTGTAGCAGGAGTTCAAAGCCAATCAAGCACTCACCAGTGGGTGGGGGGCGTGCTGCGGAAGCTGTCGCGAGCCATCGTTCAGCGGGGAGTCCATGCTGATACAATTTAATCGGGGATTTGTGAAATGTTTAATGTATAACCGGCGAAGCCGATTGCCAACCCTGGTCGCCGGCGAAACAGCCCTGCCCTGCACTCTTAGTGATGGTCAATCCTAACGATTGTTTCGATAGTCCAAAAGTCTTTTAAATTCAAGTACCTTTTATTAATTTATTTTTAAAACCTAATGCCCTCTGCTCATTATGGACGCGTCGCGTTTGCATCCATTTACCGCTTAACGCGCCCAAATCCCATACAAAACTTGTAGGCGAGGGATGAGGAGGGGAGGGTGGAAATTTGTCGCGTTACAGGGCTGGAAAGTGAAATTTGTGGTATATTTAAGCAGTATTAACCAGGCATGAACATTTTCTGGACCCGAAACTGATAAGAGGCTGATAAGAAGCGGGAAATATTAAAACCATTTATTGTTGATATTTACATGAACTTAATTTCGTATAGATTGGTATTTGATATATGATATATGCCAAATGATCTGGCAATAGTTCAGAATTCCGAGGATGATCCAAGCGCATAAAGAGCAGTAGCAGTTCGTTTATCCAATGGAATGGCTCGGCTAGAAAGGATCGGAAGCGAAATATTGGTCGTTGCAGCGCAGCCACATGGGCTTCCCTGTCTTCATGATCTTGACGTTTGCTTCGCGTGCGCCATTCGTCCATTAAGGCGACCTCCTGGTTAGACCGTAGATGGCCATTCCATATTCAAATGACACACGTTGACAGGCGACTGCTGGAAAAGGGCACATCTCCCTCTTTCTTGCGCACAATGTTCTTGTAGGCATTTCTGCCCCGTATCAGATTCTGTTCAGTGACGTGCCGCCTCAGAAGCTACTGCTGTCGCGGGTCGTGTCAAAGAATTAATTAAATGACTGTTCAGATCTATATATATGAACGCCTTCTGCAGCAGATCCTTTTGCTTTCTGCCGTAATAAATGCTCAAGCAGCGTAACGTGGGATGTTGTTGCTTTCATCATTGCAGCAATTTTTCCACGCTGTTCAAATGCTGTTCTGCGATTACAATTATCAATAACAAATTATTTAAATCCATTGTTTACTTCAGCTCGCAAATGACAATAGCACAACAGCTGTTTTCAGACGCGTTTGCCAATGGAAACACCTCACGTCCGCCTATCGCGTTGCCAATCGAAAATACACAAAAATACCGAAAAAACCGCATAGTGGAAAAATGCCTTAATACTCACATCGACGAAAGCACGGCGGTACTCAGATGAGCTAAGAAAAAGTAAGGAAATAACCGATTTAATGGGAGAATTTCGATGAACGCTGTGTGCCAATAACAAATTAAAAATGGAAAGAAATACCCAAAAACCACTGTAAAAACGCCTGCAAGAGTTGGCAACAGCAAAATTAAAGCTTGGTGGTTACAGGTGTTCAACATTTTGTAATATTTCAAAATTGGCGCCAATTGATTAGTTTGCTTTTTGTCAGCCCTGCTGATTTACAATAATACCATGCTACATGCATTGCGGGTGAACTCTGAAAACTTTGGTCACACTACAAAGAATAATATTTCTCTACTAGTGAAACTGTCGCTCATATACGGTCCGCTCTCGTAACGATTTGATTAAAAGTTTGTCCTGATCCGAAGTTAAATAGATTTAAATTAAATAAAAATTTGCTTTCTCCCTATTTTATATGAACATATAAATTTAAAAAATAATTTAAAATTTAAACATATAATTTAACATATAATTTAAAAACTTAATAGATTTATTTATATAAAGCTAGCTTACAGCGTAAAACTATGAGCTAACTGAGAAGGCTTGAAGAGCACTAGCAACAAAGACTATCGGCTCGACTGTAAATTTTATTGAGACAATTTTCTTAAATGGTATGGATAAAAGATAAATCGCAAAATTTGTTGGAACTCTGCCATTTTGAAGAAAAACATTAAATATAAGTCATTTTAGAATTAATGATTTTGGCATTTTATCACAGGTTTAAATCTAAGCGTATGACGCCTTAAGGTTATCCGAGTATTGCCAAGTATTGCCTTATACTGTTTATCTTTGCTCGCCATTTGTGGCACCTAAATTGGTTCCTCGGCGACACCACCACGTATGGTGGACCATAGATAATTTTTGAAATGAATATAATTATTAATGTAACGAATCATTTGGCTTCGATGGTAATGGAAGTATTAAGGACGCACGCGCAAAGGTGCACCTTGTTTTTTGTCGGTGGTGTGGGGTGGTGATTTTGTCCTTCTGTCTCCACTCTTTATTCATTTCCACAAAAAATATCAACGACAAGAATTATATAGAGGAAGAATAATCGCAAACAGATACGCAGACAGGCAGAGCAAGTTTTTGGTTTTTTGGATGGCATCTGGTCCGGGTTCTGTTTCAGGATGCTTGGTGTGGTAATAATTATTAATTACAACCTTGCCGTAAAATTTTTTCGACATTTTCCAAAACACATGACTATGAGGACATGAGGATGCTTTCGATTAACGCGAATTAAATCAACAACAATAAATTTGGAGCAATTGTAGTTCTTCGCATCGAGCCCAATGCGGCTGGAGCTTGGCTGATGGCCGACACCGCCGAGGGCGTCTTCAGATTTTTTTTCGAGTTCGATAGGGCCGAGCCTTTTTTTTATATTGGTGGACGTACTGGGCCTGGGGGAACTGAGTCGCCTTCTAACATTCTTGGCGACTATGGCGGACGGGAAGAAGCCCAGAGTGCTTCCGGCGTCCTCCTTTAATCACAACCACAGTCCAGCACAGGGTCTGGATCTGGAGCTGGTCGAGGAGTTCGTTGCCGAGCAGTAGCTGAGCGCGTACTTCCTGGGCCAACATTTCAATGACGTAAAAGTAAAAAATATATCAAACTGTGCGCGCAATTATAAAAAAATATTTTTTCTGTCCCCGCAACTGCAGCACTGCTTTTTTTTACGCTACCTGATCACTGATCATGATGAAAGAATTTTGGCGTAAGAAAAAGCAGTGCTGCAGTTGCGTTGACAGGAAAAATATTTTTGATCCTTGATCATGATGCAAGAATTTTGCATCAGTGATCATGTGCGTTCAGCACAACTATAGTTATAACTGCCGTTGTCGGATTAAATCGGACTTGGATTTGAGACAGATCGTACAGAAAGTCAAACGAATTATGTTTTCGGATGGCTGACTGTCGACCGGCAGTTAATAAAAATAATAATTGGCACTTATCTGCTGGATCAATTCGGCTCGAATGTATCAAAAAATGAACGTGGGGGGCGTTGCAAGTGTTCGTCTATTGAAGGCAGCTTCGTCGGCGTTGCGGCTGTTGCACGTAGCCGGGTGGCAAGCTGTGGAAACACTTGACGATCGCGAAGCGCGAGAGAAATGAGAACACAATGGACTTTTCGGTAATAGCGCGGACCGGCCGGGCGATGTATTTCAATGCGGTTGACAATGAGAACTTATAAACTAATTGCTTTTAATATTGTTTGATGGGTTATGACTCGAATGTTCCTTTTATCTTAATTAAAAGACATATTGTGCGAATTAAAATTCGTCGCAATTGGAGGTCATCATTGAATATGGTTTCTTGCCTTGCATAAAATAATCTCATTCTTGTTTGGATATTAGTGACGAGTTCTTTAAAGGTTTTTTCCAAGATTTCGGTGATTGCATACAAAAAATTGGGAACAATTAAGTTCTGACGCATAATCAGAGCGGCTTCTTCGTATGCCAATAATTGGTTCTTTATGGTACTATGTGTGTAATTAATGTTCAATATAGCCAGCTCCGAAATTATTCTGATTTTATTCACAGTTATTCCGCGTCCTGTATTCCTCACGAACGTATCCAAAAATTGGTGGTTAATTATACCTGCTGAACGCATTGCGTCCTTCAGGTGTTTTTTATCCACAATGTGGGGAACGCTTACTATCGTTTTGAACCCAACATTGACTTTATTGTCGGTTACAAATGCGACTAATTTGGAATATTTGCCGTGGTGAATAATGGCGTCTATAGCATTATTGTAGTCCCTAGCCACATCAAGTGTTTTGGCTCCATGGGTCTTTAGTACCAGTTGAATTGAAATGATGTGTGACGAATTACCACACACATAAAAGTATGCCCGACCGTTATCCAATACTTCATCGTCTAACATTTCTAATCAGTGGCGGATCCAGGATTTTTTTGTGGGGGGTGATATCAGAACAATTTTTTTGTTGCATACTTTTTGAATACCAAAATTTCTTTTATTTTTCACCCGAGTGGGGGGTGATATATCACCCATATCACCCCCCGTGGATCCGCGCATGTTTCTAATGTTGTGTCGACGAAACCGTTAATTTGGTCGTTGAAAACCGCACGAATTAGCGCCACCTTTTTTTTCACTACGTACTCTTCACTTTTTCTTCACTTGTCACTGTACCGCTTGGCTTGGAATAAAGAGCTCTTGGAACGTTGGATAACACAAATGCCCTAAAAGATCTCGTGCATAAAGCCCCTTTTGCGGGCTATGTACGAGAAATGCTGGAATGCGCGGGAATTAAATAAATATGTATGGAAGTATACATGTAATATATATGTAATATATGGATGTAATATATGTGGAATATGTAATATGTATAATGTACAATATAAGATGTGGAGTATATAGGTAATCAAGATGGCGGAAAATTTTTATTTTAAATTTTGCCGGCGGGTATGTGTTGTGAATTTTCGATTTATTGTGGACTGTATTTGGATTTGGATTTTGAATTATGTATGCAAATATTTGTCACAGCGGATATACAATAAAAAAATCAGTATCAGTATTTGTGGGTCTAAATTGGCGGAACACTTAATTTTTCGGTTCCCTTTTTGTGGGAAATTAATTTGAATTTAATTTTGGAATTTAATTTATTTTTCACTGTTCACTGACTTTTCTTTCTCACTGTACGCTTGACTTTTTATTGCACACTTTAATTTGGATTAATATTTTGTAATTTCTTCGATTTAATTTTGGATGTATTTTTACTGGATGTACGGCCAAATGTGAATATGAAACTTGTACATCAATATGCACAAGAAAAGGATTTGGACAATTCCAATTGAAAATGGTAGAAAACATGAATGACGTTAAAATGACAATAAAAACATAACTTTCTAACATAACGTAAACTTTTCAAAGGAAAGAGTTCCGGAACGTTTCTATCACAACAAGACGGGGTATGCCAAGATTTGTTTAAACAAAGTAAGCTGATGTCATGTTGTAAACTAAAAAAATGTTTATATTTTTGTAGAAGTCAACATGCTTTTTTGTTCCCAAAATTTAATTAAAGTGTTGTCCTCAGAGTTCCTTTATTATTCGTTAGATAAATAGCTTAGTGTATGGAAAACCCCGATCCAGTCAACCAATAACCAAACTATCGGCGACATTGACTGGTCCACTGGCTTTTGAGATATACACCAAGTTTAAACTCGAATCAAGCTGAAAATCGTAGTCACCAATCAACACACAGAAAAACTTTTCAAAATTGGCCGTAGAACACGAAGACCTCGTGAGGGTTCGGAAGTTGCGCACCACTAGGGGGCTGCCACCTGTTTTTGAAATCAGCGGGGCCTGCCAACCCGATTTACATTATGACATTTTCGCTGTCAAGTAAAGTTACAGCTGTGTCGTCTGCTGGCCGCGATCCCGAGCCCGTTGTTGTAATTAACTGAAATTTGTACTTTTGGCAATGTTCTCCACCACCACACACTCCGTGGTAAGTCGCGCCCAACGGCCGCCCATTGATCCGCCCGCCTGACTGACTGCTCTCCTCTCAATCTCTCCATCTCCCACTCTCCACTTGGCCTGCTTGGAATCGGGGTGCCTCGGATGCGATGATAGCCCTACCTGTACCTCGGCAACTTTAGCAGAAAGCCGCACTACTACTCCGTGAATCGGACCAAGCTGCATGTAAGCGCCAATGCGACGCGCCTGTCCAAGTCCAAGTCCACCTCCGCGTCCAACCGGAGTCATGACCTCGTGCTGGACCTGAGGAACCTGCTCAGTCGCTCGGGCGCCAGCCTGCAGGGCATGGTGGAGAGGGCGGCACGACTGAACGGCATTCTCGACCGGCAGCTGGTCAACGAGGTGCTGGCCAAGGTGACCAGCATCCTGCCCGCCATGCGCGACGTCCGCGTCACGCTGGAGGAGCCGGCCACACAGTTCGGTCGTGTCCAGCTGCAAAATTATCAGTTCGAAGTTTCGCTAACCGGAGCAGCAGGTGCCCCGCCCACGGGCGCCAATGTGTACGTATGCCGAGTTTACCTTTGGAAGGTAATCCTCCAGTTAATCCCGGTTCGCTCTTTCAGCCAGGTGATTCCAACCACAACGCAAGGTCTTCTACGCCCGCTCTTCTCCCAGCAGCAACTGTGAGTGCACGGAACTAATTTACTAGCTATGGCTAAAGTTCAGTTCTCCCATACAGTAAACACATACGTGGCTTTAAGACGGATCGATCCATTGAGGCGGAGCAGAAGCGCAATCCCACAATGACTTCCCGGCTGAAGAATGCCCTGGCCAACTCACCGCAGCGGCTGGAGGGCGACACATCCATCCAGGCTGAGAAGCTGAGACGGTTGCTGGCCAAATCCGATGACCATGGATACAATAATTCTGTAGGATAACGCTACCTGTATATTTGTAAGCCTTACTGATGTTTTTCACTGCAGGAGAACCTGAAGATTGCCTTTGCCGAGGGCTACTTGGCCGCCGCCAACGCTGAAGATTCTCCTAAGTCCGGTAAAACTATGAAGTATCTTAAGGTAAGATTTCCTATTAGTTTCGCCTTAGTTCTCAGCAATTTTAAGACCGTAGAAGACCCTTGTCTTCTTCAGTGTTTTAAGTAATTCCTAGTAATTGTCACGCAGACTTTGCAGACTCTCGTCGTAGTCGTCGTTTTCCTGGGCATATTCCTGAGCTTCTTCACCACCTCCAACGGATCCGTCTTTCGGTGAGCCTCCACGTCACTTTCCTTACCGCTCGTCTGATTAGTTATTCTTCCAGCAGCATCCAACTGGGCAATCAGGTCGAGGTGGATCCCGAGGAGATCAACGTCACCTTCGAAGATGTCAAGGGCTGCGACGAGGCCAAGCAGGAGCTGAAGGAGGTGGTCGAGTTCCTGAAGAGTCCCGAGAAGTTCTCGAATTTGGGCGGCAAGCTGCCAAAGGGAGTGCTCTTGGTTGGTCCCCCGGGAACGGGCAAAACTCTGCTGGCCCGTGCCGTCGCCGGTGAGGCCAAAGTTCCCTTCTTCCATGCCGCCGGACCGGAATTCGACGAAGTGCTCGTTGGTCAGGGTGCCAGGCGAGTGCGCGATTTGTTCAGTAAGTGGATAATCATAGCCCTGATTTTCCAAATTAACATAACTATTCCTTTGCAGAGGCAGCAAAGGCCCGTGCCCCTTGTGTGATCTTTATCGATGAAATCGACTCGGTGGGCGCCAAGCGAACCAACTCGGTGTTGCATCCCTATGCCAATCAGACCATCAATCAGCTGCTCTCCGAAATGGATGGCTTCCATCAGAACGCCGGCGTCATCGTTTTGGGAGCCACAAACCGCCGCGACGACTTAGATCAGGCTCTGCTGCGTCCCGGTCGCTTCGATGTGGAGGTCATGGTCTCCACGCCCGACTTTACAGGTCGCAAGGAGATTTTGGGACTATATCTGACAAAGATTTTGCACGACGAAATCGATCTGGACATGCTGGCGCGTGGCACCTCTGGTTTTACAGGAGCCGACCTGGAGAACATGATCAACCAGGCAGCATTGAGGTGAGAAATCACTCTCCCTAAAACATTTTCTATTCAATTTAATTATATTAACTTATAATTTCCGCAGGGCCGCCATCGACGGCGCCGAAACCGTGAGCATGAAGCATTTGGAGACGGCACGAGACAAAGTACTTATGGGACCCGAGCGAAAGGCTCGTTTGCCGGACGAGGAGGCCAACACCATAACCGCTTACCACGAGGGCGGCCACGCAATTGTGGCCTTCTACACAAAGGAGTCGCATCCGCTGCACAAGGTGACCATTATGCCCCGCGGACCCTCCCTCGGACACACCGCCTACATACCGGAGAAGGAGCGCTACCATGTCACAAAGGCGCAGCTGCTGGCCATGATGGACACGATGATGGGCGGCCGTGCGGCGGAGGAACTGGTCTTCGGAGCGGACAAGATCACATCGGGAGCCAGCAGCGATCTCAAGCAGGCCACCTCGATTGCCACGCACATGGTCAGGGATTGGGGTATGTCCGATAAGGTGGGTCTGCGCACCATTGAGGCGGCAAAGGGCCTGGGCACCGGCGACACCCTCGGCCCCAACACCATCGAGGCCGTGGACGCGGAGATCAAGCGCATCCTCAGCGACAGCTACGAACGGGCGAAGGCCATCCTGCGGAAACACACCAAGGAGCACAAGGCGCTCGCGGAGGCGCTGCTCAAGTACGAGACGCTGGATGCCGACGACATCAAGGCAATACTGAACGAGAGCCAGACGTAGTCCCCCTTCGGGTGGTGGATGGATTGAGGATCCAGTGGGAAGACCAAGTGGTCGTCCATCGGACATTCAGCTGAACTGCTAAATATTTTTTAGTTACGATATATAAAAAGAATGGATAAAGAGCCAAGCAAGAGCGAGACGCAGACGGACAGTTAAGAAATAAAATGTTACACATATTTAGTTATGTTTTCCATCATCCACTTTAGTATTAAATATTAGTTTGAGTAATAAATTGAATTGAAGTCAAACCAACTTGAATTGCGCGCCAATCGAAATATATGTAGTGTGGCCAGATTGCAGAAACTATAAGCAAAACAATAAAAAATGTATTTTAAAATGATTAGTTTGATTAAAAAAATCGTTTGAAGTTAACAAAGCTGGCAAAGAAAACAAAGAAGTTTAATGAATTGTATAATATTTAGTGGAACCCATTTTCCTTTGTGGAATCCATTTAGTTGAAAGCTCAATGGGGCTCAGGTCTAGTATTTTCAATGGTATTTTTAAAGTACGTGGTTTATTTTAACGGTTGCAGCGCTGCCCTACTAATTGTCGAATTCCAATTCATGTTTTTTTTTGCGGAGTAAATTAAGTTAATATTCAGAGAAAATGTGCGACTACAAGATTTCGGAGCGGGCCTATACCAAGCTGATATTCCACGCGGCCAAGTATCCACACCAGGCGGTCAACGGACTGCTGCTGGCCGAGAAGACCTCGAAGGGCTCCCTGGTGGAAATCGTGGATGCGATTCCCCTTTTCCACCAGTGCCTCCATGTCACCCCCATGGCGGAGGTGGCCCTCATGCAGGTAATTGCCAATTGCCGGCTTTAAAAGAACCGACGAACTCGAATCCGGTCAGCAATGTTACGCAGAAGTACTTGGTGCCATACACATGTATTTAAAATATCCATTATCACGTACCCTTAACTAGGTCCCCGTTCTCTAGTTTGAGATAGGAACACCTTTTATGAAATCCAATCCAATGTACATAATTTATCTGACATACTTAATTTAAGTTCCATAAGGCTCAGTTGAAAAATGCAGGATATTTCCTTTAAGAACTCATTCTACGATAATTTATTTACCTTTATTTGAATTTCATCTTTTAATTACCTATTATTGACCATTTGTAGTAACCTTCTCCTATAAATATTGATCCAAGAATACCTACGTATACTTTCTTGATTTTAAATGTACCTTGTACCCCACGATGCTAAAACAATTGTATGACTACAAATTATGATATCAACTTAAGTAAACTATTTCCACTATTCACCTATCGAGTTAGCTACTACCCAGGTAAACGAAAATCCCGAAAATATTTAGCAAAATGTAGATTAGCAATTTTTTATTTTTTAAAATAAATATTTAAATTACCTTTCCACTCTCCCCTTCAGATTGATGCGTACGCCGAACGCGAGGGACTGGTGATCGGCGGCTACTACACTGCGCCGGAGAACTTCTACGACAATCAGGTGGACAAGACGCCGGCCGCCAAGATTGCGGACAAGATCCAGGAGAACTTCAAGAACGCCTGCTTTGCGGTGGTGGACAACAAGCTGATGACGCTGCAGCACGATCGTGCCGCCGTCCAGGTCTACAGCTGCGCCGGGGACTCCGGATCCCGGTGGACGAAGGCCAAGTACACGCTGTCGCAGTCGTCGCAAACCTTGGAGGGCGTATCGCTGCTGTTGAAGCGCGGAGCCATGCGCGATTTGGTGGACTTTGATAACCATCTGGACAACCCGGAGAACGACTGGACCAACGACTTCCTGAACCAGTCGCTCAACGACCTGCAGAAACTGTACTAGTCGCCCGTTTTTAACGTACGTTTGTTTTAGTCTAGCAAATTCGCATTCGAGGGAACACGCCGGAATTTCAACCTTGCAATTTAATTTATTGTAATTACATTTGGATTTCAGTAATCTTTAGAATAATGCATATAAGTTAAATAACATTCAACTAATTAATAAATAATCAATTCTTTCATCATGTATGAGTCGAATGTTGTCCGCAGTCCGTGTCCGTCCGTTGGTGTATGTAATATCCTTTTGTGAGTCATGTTCCGTTCTATGTTTTTTGTGTTGAGTAAACCTAAGCGCGTTACAATTATCGTTAATAAATACAGATGAATAATATGTATATAATTTTGCTCTTGGTTTGTCTGGCTTTTGTAAATTGAAATATTTTACAATAATATTGTAATATCGCGATTGCTGATTATACATAGGTATACATAATACGTACTTATGTGGATATATCGGAGATCGAAAGTATCGCAAAAACGTTTATTCATATAATTTCAGTGTATTGTATATTTCCATATTATCTGATCGAACGCATAACGAACTCTTTACACCGTACACTAAATGTATGGGGGATTGGGTCGGGGATAACGGATCTCGGATCTCCAACTGGATGCCATCCTGCGCACTTTACTCGTATTTGATTTGCCATTTATTTGCTTTATGCTTCTTTAGTTCTGTATATGGGGAGTATGCTCTTGTGTCGTGTATAATATCATTTGCAGTGTTGTTTAATGTCTTTGATGGGTAGTTTTCACCCCGATGTCCGCTGGAAGGGATGGGCTGGTGTGGGTGTGGACATGGCATGGGAATCTGTTCTACGTGGGCGCCTTTTGATTATATCCTAGCTATACAAGTGCGCCTGAACACGCAAGCATAATCGGTATGTAAGAGTATGAGGCATTTCTTGCTCGGACTCTGACTCTGTTCACATCGTGATATATCTGGGTTGGTGTGTCTTGTGTTCCGTCATCACATGCTATGTTAGTTGATCTATAAGAATGCAATAGAGAAGTTGAGGATCAGCGAGAAGTCGGGTGGGAATGCAGAGTGAAGAACACCCAACGGGAAAATGGTTTGCAATTTGGAAAGGTCTCAAAATGTACGATTTTACACGGGCGTGTGCAACTATCTTTGTGGTGCGGTAATGTGATGTTATGTGTGTGTCGTGGGTGCAGCGGGATCGGGACGTTTCTGTGTGTGCTTGGGTAGATATTGGTATCTAGAGTGGGCCTCCTCTGATATTTACCATTCCCGCGGACAGAGAGTTGATGGCATCTTCCACCGTCGGCTTGTGTCGATCGATTTTAGATGAGTTTATGGGCGAGAAGTTGTCTACGATTGCAAGCGTGAACGAATACACATATACAGATAGATATAGAAACACAAAAAGCGATTTCAAAGCAAATCTCAAGTGCCAATTACCGAGATCACCACTCGAACTGGAGTCCGTAAAACTGGGTGTGCCCTCTGTCCATGTGGGAGTGGAGCCCTCACCTGAAGCGGGCGGTGTCCAGGCCAATCCGCCGCGGGAACCGTACTGGCTGCTCGAAGAGGTGTCCACCGCTAGCAATGTGTCCAGATGAACTTCAGAGACGCTGGAAATAAAATTGTTTTGGTTAAGAGAAATATGGTTAAATTATGGTTATTAATTCAAAGGTTAAGAGGTTTAAAATTAAAAAGCCTTAGCTCTAAGAATAAAAGTTAATTTAAATCTAGGTTGTATTAAACAACAGAATTTTCTTATGAAACTCCACCAAGGAAATAGTTTGATTTTAGTTCCGTTTTCTCGTCCGTTTGTTAAATTTAAAGTAAGGTTAAAACCTTAAAATCGTATTGGAAACCAGAGTTTTAACCCTACTTTAAATTTAACAGGCGGACGAGAAAACTGACCTTAAAAGGTTAAAAGGAGGTTAAAAACAAGAGAGAACGCTATAATCGAGTGCCTCGACTATTAGATACCCGTTACTCAGCTAAACAACTTAATAGAAATATGCCTCCTTTTTTGTTTTTCGAAGCTGGAATTAGCTCCCGTTTTTTACCCAGGGAACTCCACGTGGAGGCCTTCTAAAACTTTCAATTCTGCCTAGCACATCTTCCGTCTCTCTCTAGCGCAGGTGAATGCACTTGTGAAAAACGAATACGAGCAAAAAGAGACAAAATGCGCGCCCTTTTCAAATAATTTAAAATTTGCAATAACATATTGTGAATTAGTGTGACCACAGAAAAAAAGGACAAAAAGTTCAAATTAACCATCTGAATAGATGGCGCTATTGTATATTGAATTGAGCCATCTACCCCAAGATATTGGTACTACTGGCCATGAAAGGCGGAAATGTAGGCGCTAGACAGGTTTAAGCGTTAAATGGGTTTTGCGGGCGTTAGAGTGGGCGTGGCAAACTTTTACTTGGCCAATCGATATGTATTGACGAAACAAATACATATCAGTTACTATTTTCATAATAGCTTCAAAACTGTGGGCGATAGAGAGGGCTAGTGGGCGTTAGAGGGGGCGTGGCACCTTTTTGAAATAAACTTGCGCTGCGTAGGAACTCCCAGAATCTGCATGCAAAATGCCAATCTTCTAGCTTTTATAGTTTCCGAGATCTCAGCGTTCATACGGACAGACGGACAGACAGACAGACGGACAGACGGACAGACGGACATGGCTAGATCGACTCGGCTAGTGATCCTGATCAAGAATATATATACTTTATGGGGTCGGAAACGCTTCCTTCTACCTGTTACATACTTTTGCACGAATACAATATACCCTTTTACTCTACGAGTAACGGGTATAATTAAAAGGCCATAGCTCTAAAAATAAAAGTTAATTTAAATCTAGGTTGTATTAAACAACAGGATTTTCTTATGAAACTCCACCGAGGAAAAAATTTAATTTTACTATTTACAAAATAATCAACAGAAAAGTATTATTTAGTAAAAGCTTATTTCTCAATGTCGTGTTAAGGTTATAGCTATCTGTTAGTTAAATTACATTGTTGGGTAAAGCTTAGTATTTTCTTCAATTGAAAGCAAACGAAACGAAAATTTCTTGAACAACATTTTGTATGGAGATTGTCAGGCTTAAGACAAATTCGTTTTCTCAATGTGAGGATAATTTACAAAACTGGCAAATTTAACTAGAACATTGCCCTTCCGTTAGATAAAACCTAACATGATATTGACAATCCTAGTACCTCCAAGACATCTTACCTCACGATGTCCTCCTTGTAAGAGCCTCGATAGGCGGGTCCAATGTTCATCTTGCGATCCAGGTAGTAGGACTGCTGCTGCTGCTGCGACTGCTGGTGGTGGTGGTGATGATGATGGGACCGGCGCCCTATCGACGAGGTGCTGTTCTTGTTCGAGCTGTCCTCGGAGATGTCGTCAAAGGCGGGGGGAGGAGTCGAGCTGCATGAGGGCGTTGTGCCTAGCGATACAATGATCAGAGCAAAATATACAACGGAATGAGTACAGATATCTATATAGTTTTTGGGGTTATGAGCTTGTGTGATGGTTTTGGTTAAGCGAGGTGCAAGCGAGAAGCTACTCCCGTCCTGGTCCGCGTCCCGTCGATCCCTGGGTTCCCTCGCTCTCCGGGATCGTGGAGGGCGCTGCCTTGGGCGCCCGCCTCTTGGCCCGTCTCGCCGGATGTGAGGGAGGTTTCTCCGCCAGCTCTACTTCATCCAGGGGATCGGTGAGCTTGGGCAGTGGCCTCTTGGGGCGATGCGTCGCCTCCAGCTCCCGTTTCACCTCCAGAAACGCACTGACCGACTGCAGCAGATTGTCCTCCTCCGGCTGGTTCTCACAATCATCGCCACCGAGCGCCAAGTCCACGTAGTGAAAGTAGCGCTTCCGCCTCTGCTGCCGCTCCAGCTTCTCCTGAATCCCGCGCCTGGGCGAACGCTGGCTGGGAATACTGCCCGAGGATCGGGATCGTCCGGTTCGATAGCTCTCCGCTCTGATCGGCGGAAAGTTCCGGACAATGGAGCCCACCGACGAGCGTTCGCTGCGGGCCACAAAGCTGTTTTGCCGCTGGAAGATGTCCACGTGGTTGAGCAGCCTCGGCTGCTGGCGCCGGAAACTGCTCTCCGATCGAGCCGTGGAGTAGGCGGAGTGCATCGAATCCCGGCGCCGCAGCGATGAGCTCCTCAGTAGAGCAACCACAGGCAACTCTGGCAAGGGAGCAGATGGAATACCACTGTTGGGGGCATCGAAGAGGTCGTGCAGCTCCAGCCAATCCTGGACATTGCTGGGCGAACGACGATCTCCGAAGCGCGGCCTGCCCTCGTTCGCTGGCACCTGCAGGGTGTGAGTGGTGTGTGCTGGTGCCGGGTTGGGATTAGTGGTTCTGTGCGGTTCTGTACCTGGTGTCGTCCGATCCTGGGCATCGCGGCGCCTGGGGGAGCCACGCGGTGGCACTGGCGGAGGCACCCGCGTCTTCAGATTACTGGCCGCCGGAGTCCGCTGCTTGACGGGCGGAGGTGCCCGCTCACTGGTGCCACTGCCGCTGGCTGGACCGAGGGCACTAGCTCCTCCTCCTCCGGCGCCTCCTCCTCCTGCCGCTCCCGCTGGCGTTGGCTCGGTGGTGGGCGGCTTGGCTGGCTGGTGAATCTTGCCACTACTGTGCGAGTGGGAGGTGTGAACCGCTGGGGATAGGAAGGATAAGCATTAGCATACACACAAAAAAAGCATGTTACCGTAAAATCGATATGGCCATGTAAAACCCATATCGTTTTTACATGAAATACTCTTTTTGACCAGGTTAAATTTACCTGGCCCCATATCAAATTAAAATTGATCTTAAATAATGTAAAATTTACCTACGTTTCATATCGATTTTTTTTGGGTGTAATAAGTAAATAAGTGAAGTATGAATAAAAAAGAAGCGCGAATTCATCAGCTTAAATCATTGAATCTGAAGAATTCGCGTCTTGTTTTTATGATTTTAATGATATAGGAACGTCGTTGCTCTTAATTATAATTATATTTTCAGGTATCGCAACTTACGCCTCGTGGCCACCTCGTTGTCGCTGTCGATGGAGCGCTGAATGGCCTTCGAAAGACTTTTTCTCTTCGAAGGCGAATGTTTAAGCGCTGGAAAAATCAAGCAAAACCATTTATTAGTTAAGGGTCGCTTTAATAAGATTAAAAATTAAGATTCAAAAAGCATAGCACTTTGAAAGCAACTATGCGAAGCCGAGAGCAATACGGTTGCCGGGATGCCAAGGAGGCCAGGATTGTGAGGTCAACTAACGTGAGATTGAGAGGCATGCTTTGGCGTCCGTTTCGA
This sequence comes from Drosophila takahashii, assembly GCF_030179915.1. Lineage (NCBI taxonomy): Eukaryota > Metazoa > Arthropoda > Insecta > Diptera > Drosophilidae > Drosophila > Drosophila takahashii. Next base: position 32,472,131 of record NC_091679.1, on the reverse strand, counting down.
AATCATATAAAACCAAGTGGTGAATACAAAACATCGTTAATAAACTCTATAAAATACTCGTTAGGAAAGGTGTAAGTAAAACTCAAGTGAGAGATAATCAAAATTTTAAAGACATCGACCATTAGTTTTTGTTTACCTATATAGCTGGTTACCAAGGTACGAAATTTTCTGTGATTCCCTTTGATCTCTGGGAGATCCACTATATGCGTACGTAAGTGTGGGGTGAATGCATTCGAGACATGGTCAAAAAGAAAGCAGAGAACAGAGCGGTTTGTTGGTGGATATTGATATTCGATATTGATGTCGAGAGATCGCTTCGGATCGGCGTCTACTCAGGCCAAGTGTACCATATTGCATTTTTGCAGCACATCAATCGATTAACCAAAATTAGCAAGCTACGAGTGTCTAAATGGTGTTCGGTGTGTGAATGTGAATGGTGTGTATATTTTGTGTTTTTGGCTAAGAGTCTACTCAAAAATGTCTGGAACCGGAAGTGCTTGCATAACTCGGCCAACTGCACACAAAAATGCCTTACAGTACGAGTACTTAGCCCGACTTCCACGACCGGTCCACTTACGGGATGGTATCTTGCGGAACACGGTCTTGGCCATGAAGTTTTGGAATCTTTGAGCATAGAACGAGGGTCTGCAGACCGATACGGTTTCCTAGAAGAGAATGAGTTATAGTTAAGATTAGTTGGGGATGGAATTTAGAATTTAGGAAGACCCAAAAACTGTTATGCAGGGACAATTTCTCAATGTCATGTTTCTTGTGCTCTTGAGTTAATTAGCATTTTCGGAAACATTGAGAAAAACCATTTTCTGTTTCGAACAATTTAACCTGCTGTTAATTATCTCTGACAGATAAATAACTACAACCTTATCCTGACATTGAGAAATCGGAACTCAATAATAGATGTTTTAAGATACAAAATCCTAGGAATATAAAATTCCCTAAGCCTTATCTTCCTCACCCCATCGTGTATGATGCTTTTGAATGTGTGCTCCAGTTTCTTCTTTAGCCTGTAGGACTGCAGAATATCGATAATGCCGATATAGAGCAGCAGGCGTTCGCCTTTCTCACTCCTCGCTGGAATTCCACCAGGTCTGCAAAGTGATATCGTTAGATTTTTGGAAAATGTAGATATAGAAAACACTCACGGTACATCCTCCTCGTCGTCTATGGGCTCGCTCTCCGCCTGAATGCTCTCCATGGCCGTGGAATGGGCCACCAGTCGCTGTCGATTCACGGACCTGTACGCCGCACTGGGTTAGCTCTTTAGATTGCTCTGAGGGATTAACTGAAGCTACCGGGATACTCACTTATTTCTACTGATGCCCGTGGCCGCATCCCGATCCTTGCCATCGCCATCCAGTCCGTCCAGCGGATCGTCCACATCCACGTCGGAGTCCTCGGCCAGTGGAGCTCTCAGTGGTTTCCTCTGCTCACTCTGCTTCTCCTTCATCGCCACGTCCAGATTATGGACACCGAGGAGCAGGGAGTAGTCCATGATCTTGAAGGACTCCAGCACCGTGCAGTCGCGCTGAATGGTCTTTATCAGTGCGGAGTAGGTCTCGGCCTCCAGGAATATGCCGTTCGGATGCTGCTCCATGAAGTCGAGGTCCTTGTACGTGGGTGACTTCTTCGAGCGCTCCGCCTTGTTGGCCTTGCGCTTGAACGTGGAGCCCTTGAGGTCGTATTTTAAGTGCATCCTCACGGACGAGGGCAGCAGATTGTTCATGACCACCAGGCGAATATTTTTGGCATTGCTCGTCTGCAGGCAGTACAATCCGAAGAACTTTGGCAATAGCGTGCGCGGATTTTGATTTAGATTCATATAGTAACTGAAAATGTGATTATGGATTGTAGTCTTTTTTCTACGGAGGAAATGTTAAGGGTCACCTACCCAGGCAGTAGTTTCTGTAAGAATTCGCCCTCTTTGTGTTGCACCGTCTTGATGATGAACTCGTCGTCGGTTGTCAGGTAGAATATAGAGCCGGAAGCACCAGGATTGGACAGTTCCCTCAACGGGGACGTGCACATGGACATCTGTAAGAGTTATCTGTCAGATTCTTGCGGCTTATAACAAACATATTATCAATTACCATAAAATCATCTGGCTGGATGCCAAAAAGATCCCGAAAGTAACGAAAAGCAATGGGCGCGTAGATCTTGTATCGGAACTCGCTGTAGTGGTGGGCAGGTGTAAGGCTAGAACCCTCTGGCGGAAAGGTGATGCTCTCGATTTCCCAGAAGTCCATCATAAGTAGATCACGCTTCGGCTTGGAGGCTAGACTGCCGACCTGTAAATATAGTTAAAGGGATTTTAGAGCAATAATCATTTTAAATAAATTAACAATTGCGAATATTTATTGGATAAACATAAAGATAGAAGATACCAGCTATCTGAAATCACTTGAAAATCATAAAAACTAATTTTAAAATTAAAACAATCTGATAGAAAAATAAGAATATATATCTTACTGTGTGCTGGATTCCCAGTTGAATGGAGCCCATGATCTGCGACGTCTGGATCTTCTTGTACGTAATCTCGCCGCCCTCGCCGACGCGTCTGTGGCCAATCTTGCGCTCCTTGTCCGCCTTGCTGGCCGCGCGGTTCGGTCGGTTGCCCAGCTGTTCGATGAGTGAGATGGGGGGGTGGGTAAGTAATTGACCCGATTAGTTTTGAATTGAAGTGACCTCGAGGCCAAGGCGGATGTACTTACGTCGGGCGATGAGTTTCCCACATGGTCGTTGGAGGCTAAGGAAAGACGGGTGGACAGAGTTTATTATTAGGAGGAGTCATGTTTAATTCAGGCCATGACGCAGTCGCCTGGTCAATCACCGAAACTTGAACTTGGACAGGCGACTGGACAACTTTCTTTTGTTATCAATCCGAAAATATAAATATGAACCGATGGAAAAGCGGGGGTGGCTTCCCATTCACATTCACGCTTTTCCCTTCACGCGAGACACATGCGCCAGGGGCACTTCCATTCGCCAGTCATTGATTTTTTTTTTTTTCAACGCTGGGGAAAATGAGGTGACGGTGGTCGACGGGTTCGACTGTGGATAATAGTTACCATTGCTGGGCTCCCCCAGTTTGGCCTGCGACGCGGAGGAGCTGTCCATGTCGATGGTGTTGATGGTGTCGCCATCTCCGGAGGCCATCGTGCTCCTCCAGGTGTCCTGTTCGTAACTCTTCCGTCTCTTCCGTCGAGGGCTCCACTAGGACATGCTTCTTGGCTGGTTTATTTGGTCTATTCGAGGGGTGACTTCACGTTTTCCGATCTTCGGGGATTATCCAATCAATCAAAACTAACTGAGGGGCAGGAACCTTGGCTTTCGTCTGGCGTCAACGGTTTCGCTGTCTACGATGATGGTGATGTTGATGGCTCCTCTGCCACTGCTGTCATTTTCACTGCATACTCATAGGCACACTGGAAGGCCTGGAAGGTCGGCCGTTCTGGAAGGGTGTGCGCAGGAACGCGCGCAGGGTTGCATTCACAGGGAGTCTAAAGTGCGGAGCTTCCGCAGTATTTTTAGATCCGCGAAGAATTTGAAATATTTGTGAATTTTTGTAATTTTGTATTTACAATGTCTTAATGATTTTGTCTTCATAAATTATTATTTAATTTTTATATTTTATTATACAAACTTACTCTCAGATCAATTATGATTCACGGTTTTCTTAAATCACAAAAATACGGACACTATAGCAGATTTTTAGGAAATATCTCCAATGGATGGCTGTCCTTCACAGTTCGTATTGAATGTTTGACCCGTTTACAATCACCGTGAATGCAAGAGAATTTTCATCCAATTTTAAATAACTATGCTCTATTTGATTTTACCCACATTAATTTTGGAAAATGTTAAACTTATAAATCGTGCTATTATTTATTAATTAGTTGTTTTGAATTTAATCTCGAATTAATAATTTTACAATAAATATACATTTTTTAATTTTTTTGAAGCAAAGGAAAACAACGACGAAGGCGGTTGGTTTAATGCACTTTTCTTTTCGGTTTTTATTAGCGTTTCCGTACTCATTTAGATCTATACATCATATATAACTATAATATATATTTTATTTATTTGGTAAATATATGAATACAAGAATTTCTTGTTATGTGTTACTGTTGTCGTATTAGTTTTTATGGGTTCGTTTGCTTACGCATTGTGGTGTTTGTTTCTGTTTTGTGTTTCATTATCCTTACAATTACATGCATGTACAAAATAAGCGCTTTTTTTAAAAATACCGCAAAAAATTACGTTTATCCGTTAAAAGTCTATTAAAAATTAAAGAGTATCAAAGTTTCTAGTCCAAACTTAAAAACAAATATAGCCTACATTGAAGGACACTACCAAACTAACTGCTTAGAGCTAAGGATGCTATGGACATGACTACGGCGACCGTTGTCCACTTGCGTTGTATAGTTGAGGCCTTATCTGGAAGGTAGAAAAATATTGCAAAATCAGTACATATTATTTATTAATTAAATAATTCTAAGAATTATTTCTCGATTTAACCGAAACTTAACCTCGAGTTAGCTAGAGTCTTTATAACTGGGTAAAGTACCAGCAAAGGGAAATGTTATCATTAAATCGTACCTGTACTTACCATAGAATATAGTCTCCCGGCGCTTGGTGTAGTTGGTGCCAACCAGGTAGAAAGCACAGGTGATCGGGGTGGGGGACTCGAGCTGATCTCTAGGAATGCGGGTGCGTACGGTCATGCTGTAGAGGCCACTGGGGTCCTGGTCCAACTGCGTCAGTACCGAATCCAGTGTGTGGGTGTCAAACCTGCAAAGGGCAGTGATTGAATCCTGGTACTATTCAATTTCACCGGCCACAAAAGCTAGGCTCATCTTACATGACCGACACTTTGGGTTGCGGAAATACGTGCTGGACCACACACATAATGTCCACCTCCATACGCGAGCCGCTCATCCGCGCTTCCAGCATGAAATCCGACTCAGGAACTGTCGGCATTGGACGGTGGTGCAGAGTGGTGCAGAGTGGAACAGAGTGTGGCAGAGCCGGCAGACAGGAGCCAAAAAAACACAAAGTCGTGAGAATTAATCAAGTGTCAAACTAAACAACGAATGCAAAACAACACAAAACAAAACAGTGTCCCAAAGAAAAGCACAAAACAGCACAAACAAGCCATGGTTCCGGACACCGCAGAGACTGCCACCTGACACGCATGCAAATATGAAAGCGAATCACACGTGCCACACAGACGGGGCCCCACACCTGCACCGGAAGAAAAAAGGGTCAGCCCGCAGACTGGCAAGGATTGAACTTAATTGAGCTCTCATAAACCTAATAAAATACACTTGGAATAAGAACACTTAAAACCACTTCAGAGAAAATTCTTATTCCTATCTAAATGAAATATTGAGCAGGTTAAGTTTCCAATCAAATCCTACAGCTTTATAAACCTGTTGGGTTAACACATATTAATTATAACTTATAAATGACATGGGACTATTTTTCACAGAAAATTCCCATTTAAAGAAAATTGATTCTTAAACTATCATATGTTCAATAAAAAAAAAATTGCATTATTTATCAATTTTAACAGATTTTTTACATTAACAAAACGTTCCCAGTTTTAAATACAAAATTTAACTGAATTACCCTTTTCTCACTTGAAGCTTCTTAAATAAATATTGCTGACGCATTGGGACAGAGTAAAAAAACCCGATTGGGCTAACTGATATTAATTAGAATTTATAAATGACATGGACGTTTTTCTTGCAGTCCTAACAAACCAAAAAAGGCCCATTGCTAGGGTCCACAAAAGGCTAATGGGGAAAAATAATAAAAGGAGAGCGTATTAAGGTAAGGCTTTCTTGGCTTTTGCAAATGGCTTTAAAGTACATAAATCATAATTTTGTCTCCCTGTGTAAACACCGACCCAAACACCTATGCAAACACAAGGGGGCCGAATCAAGATGGGGGGAGGTGGGCAGGTGGGCGGGCAGGTCACCCGCCAGAACCACCACCTTAGACCTCTTACCAACCCCCATCCCCCACCGCACATCTTTCGACGCCGATCCTTTTCCTTTTCGCTGTGGTCGTGACACCCACCGATTATTTGCAAGCGGGCACTCCGCTTATCCGTCGACTCAAAGGTCTGCACCGCACAGGTATACTCCCCCGTCATGTTCCAGTCGGGATTCTTTATCGATATAACACCGGGACTGCCTTTCATACTGAATATCTTGGTGTCTATCTTCGACTTCATGAAGCCCTGCAAGTCGCAAGAATAAGACAAAGACACGGCGCAATGTTCGATTAATCTTAATTAATTGGCGACAGCGACCCCGGATGACTCACCATGGCGAACCCCTTGACCGAGGGTATCCATTGGTAGATGGAGTGGTTGTTGAACAGCCACTTCAGAACGAATCCCTGCTCGCCTGGCCCGATCTCCACCTCGCAGTCGAGGACCAGAGGATCGGGTTCGTGGTCGCGGAAGAGCGTGTAGGTGCGTGGCACCCGCAGGTTGGTGATGCGCACCGAATGGGTAACTGGGGGTTAAGTTGGGGTTAAACTTGTAGCGTTTTTTTGGAGTTTTTTAGAAGCAGATCTCACCCGAGAGTAACGTCAGCACGGCTAAAAGCGTAGCACACAGCCCACGCCCCCGCCAGCCCGCCATTAGGCTGACTACTTTGCGACCTGGTCCACGGCTTTCTCTCCTGGACACTCCAGCTTCAGCTCCAGTTGCTCCTGATCCTGATCCTTCCGTTCGTTGTGTGTGTGTGTGGCAGTTAATACTTGTTTGGTTGGACGTTAATACTTATCGTTGCGTACTTTGCTTTCGCAAACTTTTAAATGAATAATTGGGGGTATTTAATTTCGGTTGCACTCATTATCACCAATCTCATCACAGCAGCAGCAGCGGAAGCAGGGGGATGGGATGCTTTTTCCTGGGGATACGGGCACTGACTGGTGGAAAACTTTTCTCGGCCCGCTGAACTCAGCACCTCAGCCGCAGCAGCTCCTTGCAGGACATCTCGGTCTGCAAGTCGCAACTATTGCAATCTCCCTTTATGGCCCGGGCCATTTAAAGTTTTGCCCACATAGACCACTTTTTGTTAGAGAAAAATCGACTTTTTGCAGCCCACATAGGTACATATCCTATAACCGTGTGACTGAGATTGCGATAGTGTGTGCACTAGTGTGTGCCTGTGTGCGATTGGAGTCCGCGGGGGCGAACTGTGCCAAAAAAGGAGTTCGTACTCTCGGCGTAGCGCGTGAGTTCTGCTGGCGACTACGGATACCAATAGTTGGAGTTGGTATCTTCCATGGCACACACTGTTGTCGTTGTTGTGGCCGCTTCCAGGCGCAGCTTTTAATGTTTTAACACTGGAAAACAACGGAGAGTGGAGCTTTCATTTGGTAGAGCGGCGCTCGATGGCGTCCTATGGCCAAAGAACTTCGTCCTGCGCCAAATCAGCTGAGCGACGACCAATGCGCAGGCGCTAAAGCGGAACTGATTTCCAGTCAGGGGTGCCATATCATATTTTAACTGCGCGCTACATTCAAATTGTTTAAATTTTTGATTTATAAAATTGATATGATATTTTCAATTTCTCACTATAAGCACCTCAATTATTATTATTTTAATTTAGTTTAAACTGCAAATAAGATTAAATAAAATTTTAATGTTTGTTCCAACACAAACTGAAGATTAAGGATTAACAGAAACACTTTCTAAAACTTATCTTATCTGTATCTTAAGTACTTACCACTCAAATATAGCAGCTCCAATTCCTAATTGCAATGCAAACTATTGTTATGTTGTTGTTTATTCAATTTTCAATAACATCAGCAAAATTCTTAGTCTAATTTATAGTTAATAGTGTTCCTCTTGCTTGGATGTGTTACAGTTACACGCACACACACGCACACTTACACATGATTAGTACTTGCATGATAGATATAGATAGGTCCAGAGTCCAGACATCCGGATCTCTAGAATTCGCGTTAAAAGTATGCTATAAATGTGCAATGCATCAGATTTACATAGATATACGCGCCGATATATGTTTAGTACGTAAGTGGACTGGCAACTATAGCGTTGGCTTTGATTTGGTCGCATTTAAAAACTCGTGTGCTGGCTCCTACATCCTACAGATACACCAACTGATCACTACTTGCTGCTCGGATTTCTGGATTTTCGGGGATGAGTGGTGGTGGGGGAGTGGGGGAGGTGAAGTGTTAAAACGTGCTTAGATCAAAACTGAAATCACCATTCAATGGACTGTACACAAGAGAATCGACACCTAGTCGCTGGCCTCCTCCTGGCTGGCACTGCGATGCAGGTGGTGGCCAATCAGGGTCTCGATGCGGAAGTCCTTGGCGCTGCTCTGCTTGCTGGTCCTCAGCATTAGGGGCTCACTCTCGAAACGTGTCCTCGGACTGGTTCTGTCCGCCGCCTCTGCACTCTCGAAGATCAGCACCTCGGGCGGCGCATCCAGGCGATTGGTGCAGGCACTGTCCACCGAATCCGAGATATGTGAATCCTCCTGCTCATTGCCGCTCTCCACGTCGATCTTGTCCTCGCAGGAGTCGTCGTCGCCCTCCGCCTCCGCATCCGCATCGGCCTCTGTGTCCGCATCGTCGTTGTACACATTGAGATCCATGTAGCCACCGCTTGAAAGTCTATCTGCGTAATCCCTGTGGCTGGAAATACCCGCTGCACTGGCCACAGTCGCCGCATCGAAGGCGTAGGGGCTTTTGTACTTGGTGGCTCTGCTGCCCTCCGACTGACCCACACTACCTCCTCCTCCAGAGCCACTGCTGTGCGGCAGTGCATCCAGAGCATCCACTCCTCGACCGCGATTGATGAAGGGCAGCCGGTCGAACTTGTCACCCGACTGACTTCCCTGGTAAAAGGATGCCTCCGCGTTGGCAAAGAAGTTAAACTTCTTGTCCGCCCGTAGAGCGGAGTCAAAGACATCCGCCGGGTTGTGAACCACATCGAAATCCCGGCTGCCATTGAAATTGGGCACATTAAAGTGCACCGGAACGAGGGGCACGGGCTTGCGGATCCAGAACGGAGACAGCGTGCCAAAGACCGCCGGAAAGGAGAAGCGCTGCATGGTGGGAGCTCGTTTGTATCGCTTCCGGCGCCGCAGGAAACTGCCGTTGTCGAACATGTCCTCCGCCAGCGGGTCCAGCGTCCAGAAGTTTCCCTTCCCCGGATTCCCTGGCTCACGGGGCACCTTTATGAAGCAGTCGTTCAGGCTGAGATTGTGCCGGATCGAGTTCTGCCAGGCGGGGAACTTGTCTTTGTAGTATGGGAAGCTATAATTAAATTAGATAGTACATTTAGAACCCTTACTTTAATTTTTATAAGCTTTTTGACCTGCTCAAGATTTTTAGCAATATAACTCAAATAGAACTGACCAAATAACTATATGTTGGATCCACGAAACTACAATAATAAGATCACTTTTTAATATTTATTTCCAAACAACTATACATTTACATCTACACAAAAAATATACAGTTTAGAGCTCCCCAAAATCTTTTAAATATGTCTTTGTTACATTTTTTATCAGTCACAAGTTGTGTTACATGCGAGTATACATAAACTTTTATTTAATTTACTTGTCTTTCTTCTAATATTAATGTTTTTGTATTTTCCTGGTCAATGTTTGGTAGCATAACGCGGAGAGAAATTAATTACGGTTTTTTTATAACCCGAAAAGATTCTTTTTAAGTAAGCTGGCAAACATTTAAGAAAATAATTCAATAAGGCAATTGTACCTGGAGCAAAAAAATAGTTTTAAAGGTACAAAACTTAAAGGATTTTTACATGGGTATCTTTTATCTTTCAAATATGGTTATTGCTTATAAATTCAAAGTTTATGGCATTCTCATCAATACAAAAAATCAAACTGGTATGGTAAAAAAGTAATCGTAAAGTTATCGTAAAGGATTTTTTGACCTCTCAAGTTGGCTTTTTTGTTTAATGTTGAGATTAGACTATGAAACACCAAAGTTTTTGAGGTCCACTCACCGCGACATGATGAAGTCACAGATTCCGCTGAGCGTAAGCTTCTTGTGCGGCGACTGAAGAATGGCCATGGTGATGAGGGCGATGTAGGAGTAGGGTGGCTTCACCAATGGACCGCCGGTGGAACCGTCCCCAACGCCGCCGGAACTACTTCCGCCGATGGCCGACGGCTCAATGTCGCTGTCATCGCAGCCCATGGACATGGCATCTGCGGCGGCGGCGCGCGAGGAGGCACTGCATCCGATTCCGTTGCCGCCGGAGGAGCCGCCTCTGGAGCTTTTGATGAGCGGCGGCGAGAGGGAAACACTGTCGTGCAGAGTGTGCATGGGATCCGTGCTGGTGTGCATTCTTGCGGGTGTTCACTGAAGTCTATTGGAGTTGAAATTCTCTTTTAACTTAATTTAGAGGACGCAACACTGTGTTATTTGACTATTTTGCTCAGGAACTGTGTTCGTTTTGGCGCTTCACTAGCTTCACTTGGCATTTGCTTTTGCATTTAAATATACGTATGTAAATTTTGATTTCTATCTTTGGTTTTTTCTACCGTTATCCTTCACCGTTAACCGTTAACTACTGTCACTGGCGATTCCGTTTCCGTTTTGGCTCTTGGGCAAACTGTACATATGGCCAGCAGAGGAATGGAATGTGAAAAGTGGCAACTTGACTGAGCGCGTCCGTCGTCGTGTCCGTTGAGGGCGGAATCCGCTGGCCAAATGTTAACTGAATCGCAACGAAAACGAAAATCTTCTCGCCCAAAATGTTTTTCTACATAACTCAAACATTTATTTATGAAAAACCGCTGCCATTGCCGCTGCCGCTGACGTTTCCCTGAGCTTTTGTGTCGCCGTTGCTGTGTTTTCGTATCTCGAATAACTGTGATTCTACTGCCGACGTCGGCGTCGAAGCCGACGCAGCATCCTGGCAGCGGAAGAGAGGGATAGAGAGAGATAGAGCCAAGCTAACCCTCTCTCTCTAACGGGGGATGAGACGATATCCTGCGAACCAATCTATGGCGCCCTCGCTCTTGCCATCCCACTCTCTCTCACTCTCGTGAGAGTGTGTGTGTGAGTGGGCACAAAATGGTGGAGTGTGCTGCCCGTAAATGTGATATTTGTGTTTTCCTCTCTCCAAACGGCGGCAAATTGGCAGCGACTGCAGAAGCCAACATCCACGGGGGTGGGGGGGATAAACATTTTGCGCAAATTTAGATACCTTTTGCCGCTTTGACGTCGTGGCTCTTAATAATGTTTCATTATGTCAGCCACATGGAGGCGGGCGTCCTCCTCCTTCTCTTTCTCTCTTCTCCCTCTCCCTTTCATTCCCTCCGCTCCTCTGCCCCAAATGTTATGCTTCAAATGTTGGCATTTTTATGTGCGAATGTTTTTCTAACCGTATGTCGACGTTTCTTGGTTTCTCTCGGTTTCGCATTCCCATTCCCGCTCTCCATCCCTATACACAGAAAGAAAAATGTATGGGTCTTAATGAGCCATTTAATTATTGAGGAGTTCTTTGAGGTTTGAGTTTGACTAGTTTTATTGACATTTTGTGAATTAAATACATTTTTCATATAGGCAATATAAAAAAGTTTAGTATTTTAATTAATTTTGCATTATTAACATTACACCCAGAAAAATTATGGACAACATTTTAGGTCATGCATAGCCTAAAACATTTTAAATGGACTAAAAGTTCCTTTTTAGGTCTGGTACTGCCTAAAAATTTAAATTTTTGGTATATTTGCCCTACTATTTAGGTCCCGTATAGCCTAATATTTTAGGTCAGCGTGGGCCTTAAAAATAATGCCTTTTACCTAAATAAATTTGCACGGAACTCTGATACCGTTTTGGCGACGCTATAATTCCCAACCAGTTATAGCGCGGCTTGCATGGTAACCCACTTCGATCGTTGAATAAGACAGCGATTTCACTGCTGAACTGTGAAGCCTCCTCGCTCCTTTTTGTGTGTTGGCATAATGACGACTTCTTGAAGACTATGCCCGACATTGACCCCGAGTTAGCTATAAACTTTTCTGTATTTACTTTATAATATTATAAAATTTTGGATAGGGGTTTTCTCATATTTTTAGGCAGCCAATTACCTAAAATCTAGGCCAAAAATTACCCCCATTTTAGGCCTTTAATGGCCTAACATTTTAGGTCACGGTATCCTAAATTTTAGGCCATTCAAGGACTTAGCTCCAGTTTTAGGCCAATTTTACCTAAATTCTAGGCCATTTTTTGACATTTTAGGTCATTTTTTTTCCTGGGTGTATGTTGATTTAACTAAAAAAAAAACGTGTTCTTTTTGCAGCATCGTTGTTTGTTTTCTTATTTATTTATTAACGTTGTGAAATGAAATTAATGTGGTCAAAAATTATTAATGGTTTTTTTAGGGAGTGAATTAATAAAATATAATTGTCAGCCAACCAATGGGATAAAAAAATATTTAATGCTAACCACTAACAAAAAAACATGTATTGAGTTTTTCTATGTGCCCATTTTTTTTTTTGGGGTGTGTAAGTGAGAGGGAATTAAATGCGCCATTTTTGCCAACATCCTAAACACAATGGGGGATACAAGAGTAAGAGAGAGAGAGGGTGATGAAGGGGGCTCGAGGGGGAGCAGACTGTACATGTGTTTGCTGCATTTGTACTTGTATCCAAGTGAGTTTTGTATTATTTCTCTTTTTCATTTTCGCTGTTTTTGTTCTCCAGTTGTTAGACATTGTTGTTGTTTCTGCTGTTGTTGTTCGGCATTCAGTGTTTGGAGCCTTCCCTTTTCAAATTAAACATTCAGTAGTCACTTTTATTTGTTGTACTTTGTTCAAATTAGTTTTCCAGTTTTGCGGAAGTTACTCACACACACACACCCCCACACACCCACACAGAGCGACATGGAAACAGACACAAGCACAATAATGGCCGCCATTTTCGCTTTCAGGACAATATTGATATCGCTTCTTCTACTCTTGGCATCGTTTTCATTATTCTATTTCAGCTTTGCCACCCCAAATCTCCCATTTTCCATTTCCCTCGCCCCCTTTTCCGCACTGTTACACTTACGAATCAATGATTTTTTGGCCAGATTTTTAGGGGCGTGGCATCGCCAATCGGTATGTATCTTTATCCCCGCTTAGTAGTGTTGGTATTATCAAGGGGGCGGATAAATAGAAGGGGGTACATACATATATGGGGGACTTTTCGGAACTGTCTGTTGAGCAATTTAGATACGAAAATTTATTGCGGCTTTCCTTTGTCTTTTTTATGAGCAAACAGAAGATTTTATGGCTGCCAACCGAAATGGTTCGGACAAAAATGTAATCAACTTTTCCGGGGCACACATGAACTCTGCAAACATCTGAGAACATTATTAACAGGTAAGTCCGTTGTATGGATCTAACGAAATGTTACCAAGCCTCAATCAAATCAAGTGAGAAACCTAAACGTATGTTTATAAACATCTTTACAAGTTACATCGGAATTTCACCAAAAGAGAATTCTGCTTCACCACTGAATATGTCTCTTTAATACCTTTTAAAATTGTTTTAAAACAAAATAAAAGTAGAGAAAATGAATAATTTGTTCAGTTATGAACGATTTCTTTTATTCACTTGATCAGGACTTAAGTACACCTTTAACAATTAATAAAGGTAATATAATATACATAAGTAGATTTGAATCCATCCTTTTAAATTATATAAGTTTTTTTAACTGATAGTTAACTTTAAATTATTTATATTTTCCTTAATTCAGACTTCAGTCACCACAAATAATCAATAACGCTATTGGTAGAATGTTTCAAATCTTTAGAAATATTATCGGTTCTTATCGTTATCCTTAATCCCTCCCCTCAGCAGTTCCTTCTTATATATCAAAAATATTTGCTCTTTCAATCCACTTTTCATTACTCATCCGTGTGTTCAATAGTTTCCATGGCAATTAAACGATTCCGACTAGTTTCACCCCCCAACCCGCCCACCACTATCCTGCGCCAATCCGTGGCCAAAGCCGTATCCATGTCCCCTGACAGACTACGGTTAATCACCGCTTAAGCACAGCATGAGTCCGGGTGAAGGACGAAGGACCCTGGCGGCCAGTTGAGCGTAAGGAAGCGGTGCACTGAAGCTTTCGCAGGGGAACAATTAACTTATGGCCAAACAATAACGCCCAGGAATGCACGCTGACAGGAACCAGCCACCAGGAGCACATCCTGCTCAGCTCCAGCTTCAGGTTTTCGTACATCCATACGCACACATCCTTCGTCCTCATCCCGGGTTGCAGCAACAGCGGCATGATCCAGCAATAATCCCTCTTTTGTCAGCAAATTTATTGCACACAAACAAACGACCAAAGGATATGCCGAGCGGATAAATCGGAGTGCTCAAACGGGAGGGGAGATTCGGATTCGGGATTGGGATTGGTCTTTGGCTTGGATGAGCGCAGACTTTTGACAATACAAATTTTTATTGCGAAATCTGCAAAAGGCAAATAAAAGATTTGACACTTGAATTGCTTTGACTGCAAGGATTCGGCGGCAAGGACAATCACTTCTTTTGGCACAAACAAAAGCGACAGTTGCCAGCCCCAAACGATGTCCCGTCTTCTACGCTCTACACTCGGAAAAACAGTTTAAGTCAATGACGAATAAACTAGCTAGGTACCTTAGTCTAATACATATATATACTGAGATATTATTTTTTATTTTTCTATAGTTGGGCATTCTTTCTTTTCATTTTATTGAGAGCTAAAAAATATTTTAATAAATTGGTAGTAAAAAATATAATATTTGTGAGGGTAAACACGTAATTAAATGTAGTGTATTTAAGCGAAGTGCCGCTCCTGTAAGGGGATATTACTAATTCTTCTTTTGAGCAACGCTTACATGGCTAACTTTCCCCAAGTGTACATCATAGAATGGGGATCCCCCACTAATTTGCGCTTGAGCTGCCGCATCCTGTCGCATCCTGCATCGATGCTCGGGCATCTGGCTGGCTGAGGCACCTGCTGGATGGCAAAGGCAAACACTTGAGGCCCCATAAGAAGTTCTTCGAGATGTCGAGGGATGGCAGGTATAATAGCTTCACTTCTTATGTCATTATTAAATCTTTGAAGTATCTGAAGCGCAGAAAACGAGGCGCAAGGCTCTGGTCATGAGAGATACACATACAGGCACTTGAATACTTGAGTGACGCTCAATTTGATGGACAAGGACGTCGGGAATCAGCCAGCAAACCACCCCAGGATTGCCGGGACAATGGGAAAAATCACAGCAGGCAGCGAACGAATTGCACAACTGCAGCCGCAAATTTTGTTTCAGGATCTCCAACCTGCCAACAAGTGGCAAGCACAACAATGGATTCGATTTAACCAACCTCCCGCCCCTCCGACTCTCAGTCCTCTGGACGAGCCGGAATATTTCACGCTCGATTTATCCCGGTTGATTTTTTCCAGAGGGTTGGGACCGAACAGCAAGTGCCACACACCAATGTTTCGTGGCTCATTTCATTCAGTTTTGTTCATTTGATGTGGATGTGGCTGCGGATGATGATGATGATGGTGGTGGTGATGCCATTGCCTAAGCCTCTTGTTTGGCGGCAATAAAAATCGAGAACCGTGTGCCTAAGCCTCCTCAGGAACCCATCCCCCTCTTCCCTGCACACAGGATGTCAATTTCTCAATTCATAAATAAAACGCAAAGCCCTTTCAATGTGTCAGCACAAGTGTGGAAATTACTGGGCGGGTGGAAATGTGGAATTGTGGAAAAAGTGGAAAAGTGGGCATCGCTGTTATTGTTGTTTATTTGCTGATGGATCTGCCTGAGCCACCTATAACCACAGCCGCAGCCAAAGGATTTCCGTACATCACCCCCTTATCGCCGTGCCTTTTCCTCTCAATTTTGAATTGCTCTGCATCCTCGAGGAACTCAACTGGGTACTTGGATCGCATTAAGTTGATTTATTATGCAGCGCAGAATTCAATTAAGTGGGATGATTGTCACTTGTCCGTATGCCACGAAAGCAAAACTCTCTGAATATGGGATTGGTTTCCCACTTTGCCTCTTGCTCTCTTAACTGTTGGGGCGTGGCAGCAATTTGGACAGTTGGTAATAACCATCTCGGATACTGATCCGCTCCCCACCCGTGGTTTTCCCCCTTTTCCCCTTTTTGCAACGCGGTCACGCACAAGCCGTGAACGATAATCGTTTATTTGTTTTGGTTTCGAGGATTATGAAGTCAAAATGAGAAGGGATTTTCTATAATTTGTTCGGGTTGATTGAACTCTAAATCTTGCAAAAGTTAAATAAAATCAGTGGTGACGGTAGAGCATCTGCTATAGTTTTTTAGAGAAATAACTATCTCTTGTTATTGAATAACTGGTAGGGAAATTAATATTTTTATTAAAGATAAATGCATTCTCAAATAAATCATTAACAGGAACTGCAAGTCAACAGAGCGTATACGCAATACTCCGTTTTCTCCAATCGGTTTCCAATACCTCTCTTTGAAATCACGGGAAATCTTCATTACTTGCTCATCCGTAAGCATGGCAACAGTCCACAAAAGGAATAACACATCACACCCAGCGCCTCTTGAGCGAAACGAGTTTAAATCAAACCAAAAAGAATCAAATAGTGAAAAGTTTCGAAAGGAAAATAAGAGGATGGTGCTAAACACGCCTAATAAGTTGTTCGGGGGCACGTGTGGCACGTGGATGAGTCCTTTGTGGATGTGCATGGGTGTCGGGTAATTCACACTTCCTGCCAGGACATCATCGCACGGGGTGGGAAAGCGGAGTGCCGCTCGGGGAATTTCATTAAATAATCGTTAGTGTAAATCAATTTGATAGATCAAAGCTATGTGGGCGACATGGCGACAAATGAAAAGAAAATAGAGGACACAATGCCCGGATATGGATACGGCGATTCCCGTAATACCAACCTTCGATGGATGCTGGCCATGGATATTACCAATTTGCGCTGCAAATAAAATGCGAACAATAAATATTTGCCTGCACTGATGAGGATATCACAAACAAGTTAACACGTGGCCGAAGGACCGCGAAGTGCGAACACGTGCGGGACGGTGTCGAGGGGCTATCAGTGTCCAAAATCAACAATATTGAATGTGCAATCTTCTGGGCCAGGAGCACGAGCTGGGGAAAGAGACAATTTGTGAGACGATTTAATTGCTGAGGATGATCATAATTTCTTTCAGAAATAAATAGAATAGTTTTTATGTATAAATAAATATTAATATTACCTATTAAACTATTTTGGTATTAAATAAAATAATAACTTGATCTTTGAACTTAAAAAACCAATTATATTTATATTTATGATGTTTTTAAAATCTACAAAAAGAGCACAAACTGAGCAGTGGACAAATAAAGAATGGCTTGTTTATAGACGTTGATACAAAATATAATAGGAAACATTTTTGGGCGCGCTTAACAAAATTCCGAAAAATCCTTTCTAAAAAAACGATATACATTATATCAACTGTACGCTTAAGGGAATAAAAAGTCGATATAAGTTTTGAATGTTGCTCTCAAAAGAATATATATATTTTTAAAATAATATATATATAAAATATAGCATTTTAATGGTGCATAAAAAAGTAAATTAAATATTTCACAAACGATATAGTTTACTTAATAACTTCAAGAATATTTTAATCGGCTCTGATTTTCCTCGAATTAGAATTTTACTTTGTTTCCTTGTTTTATATTTTTCCCTGCGCCATTCGCCATACGAAACCGGGCAAATCTTTTTTCCCATAATCGCATTAGGTCGCCAGCCGGATGAGCACTAAATCAAAATCGTCAGCCACTACCCACTCAATAAAAGCCGGCGAAAGCACCCATCCAGCCATTTGATTGTCATTGTCCTTCAGCTGGAGTACAAGCGTTTGAAATTTAATTTAACGCATTTACATGCAGCTTAAGATCTCCGGCTCGGCCTCGGGCCATGGTAAACAAATCAAATGTATTTAGAGGAGTGAACCGAGCCCAACTCAAACAAAGGGAAGCGAATGAAATTTCGAGTCCGGTGAGAAGAAGGAGGAGGAATTTGCGGATCGGATCGGATAGGAGGGTGGTTCGGCTCGGTTCGCCCGCTTCGAGCGAGTTGAAAAACTCAATATTTGAATAACTTACTACCGTGTGGAGAGCAAACTTTCAAGTGAAGACCGAGGACAGTGGCGGGTCGCAAAAGGACAATTATTTGCTTACGCGTTGTCATTCAAATTGAGTTTTAATGTTGGGCGGCGCGCGTAATCCAGTAAATCCCATTCCCGTTCTGTCCCGGTTCTCAGATGCAAGTGAACGGATTCCTGGCGGCCATGTGGGCACCATTATTTGCTCTATCACGTTCACGTACTAAAAGTTATGAGGACATTATATGTACAGCCGTAGTAAACACAAATATCTATAATCTTTATGCCCTCCCCCCGCGGGCATTCCGTGCGTCATTCCGGCCGAGTTGGAAGTTCGGAGTTCAGAGTGTTCGAACTCGAACTGAGTACACATGTACGGGCGTAATTGTTTGCCGATGTCCTTAAATGTCGTGAGAATATTCAGTTGGTTGGCCTTTGTTTTGTGTATCTTAGGAGGAGAATGCCTGTTGCGCCCCTTGATACCGATTATAAGTTTCAAAATGTGTTGTCAATGAATTTCAATGATCAACTAATCGTTATTATATAGATACTCTATTTTAACTACGGAAATAATCTGTGATCGGAATCGTTTTCCTAAAAAATCCACAGATTTAAGAACTTTAGTGCCAAAAAGTCTTATAAAGCTGTTTATCTAGTTCTATAAAATTACATTTTCATAAAATCTTGTTTATGCTATTTCTGACATAATTGTAATTTTTATCTAGTTCTATAAAATTACATTTTCATAAAATCTTGTTTATGCTATTTCTGACATAATTGTAATTTTTATACCCTTGTAGAGGGTATTATAATTTCAGTCAGATGTTTGCAACGCAGTGAAGGAGACGTTTCCGACCACATAAAGTATATATATTCTTGATCAGCACCAATAGCCGAGTCTATCTAGCCATGTCCGTCTGTCCGTCTGTCCGTTTCTATGCGAA
Source organism: Drosophila takahashii (assembly GCF_030179915.1). Taxonomy (NCBI): domain Eukaryota; kingdom Metazoa; phylum Arthropoda; class Insecta; order Diptera; family Drosophilidae; genus Drosophila; species Drosophila takahashii. Next base: position 32,452,997 of record NC_091679.1, on the reverse strand, counting down.
CTAGTCTCTCAGTTTTAAAGCTATCGCGATGAAACTTTCCCAAAAGTCTTCTTTCTATTGCAGGTAGTACATATGTCGGAGCCAGCCGGATCGGACCACTATATCTTAAGGCTCCCATAGGAATATTCAAACATATCTAAGAAAATTCATTGTTACTTTGTAGGAAGTAGGCGTTTTAATTCTTGACTACTTAAAAACAAAATTCAAAAATAGAAACGCTGAATCTGGAATCCCTGGAACTGCAACGAGTGAGTATTACTTTATCTGCAAGGGTATATAAGCTTCGGATGGCCGAAGGTAGCTTCCTTTCTTGTTCAATATATTTTTACCTAAATTATACCTTTCGAAACAAATAAATACAGCCTTTATAAAAAGTTGTACAAAAAATTATTTTTTAATATTGAAATTATTTTTTTAAGTTATTTTCATTTTGGTCCTGAGAACCTATTTATCTTTTGGAAGTATTTTACAATATATTTCAAAAACTTTTTATTAATATAACGGTTTCAGCCAGAAAAAAAAACAAAAACTCAGCTCATCTTAACCGAAATTAGACCGCTTTTAGTATTAGAAGTACGGTAAAACTCACCAAAGTGCAATTATTTCGAATTAAATTAAAAGTCGACGGTTAAGTATGAGAAAATGGTTGGCTTAACGAGAGCTTTCAATTAATGTTACCAACAAATCTGTCGGCAGCTGCAACTGCATAGTGAAACCTAGTCCCTTCTCACTTGAGGATTTGTGGTTTTCCATATTACCCAGTCCCCTGGTTACTGAACAATTTCCATATTATTCCAAATCCGAATCGTTGCCTCAAGTGTTTTTGCGCAAAAAACTGTAATTTTTATTCATTTCCAGGACGCAGTCTGAAGTGCCTGCTAAACGATTATTAGCAATTTGATATAACTGCATGTAAGTACAACACGAGAACAAGTCAACAACGGATTCGCCTACACACACACCCACGCACGTGCGGCCACTTACATAAGAGGATGTCTGTGTGGGTGTGTGTGCGACAGCTAACAGTGGAAAATCACTTCAGTTAACTAAATCCTCGCAACAACCATGCGCCGACTGCGACGCAGCAGCGCAGCTTCCTCAGAGAGAGCGAAAGAGAGGGGGAGAGAGAGAGAACAGCCAAAAAGGACACTGCCAAAAGCAGCCATTACGGGGGGCGTGGCTGAGCCAAGAGAGCCAATCAGAAGGCGAGGTCCTGCGAGCAGAGGCGTCGACAGCAGCAGAGGCTGCATAACGACGAAGGGGGGATGCAGGACGAAACCAAAAAGGAGGCGGGAGAGTTAAGCTCATTGCCATATTTTCGCTATGCTCTCTTTTGAATTTACTTTACTAACAAAACATGACTGTTGGGAGGCAAAAAGGAAATTGTTTTATCAAATGGGTTTCCTTACGCTTTTTTATTATGAAATTAATTTCCAACATCGTTTCGCAGTCGTTGACGTTCCACTTCCCCACATCTCCACTCGTTGGCCATTTTCCAGTCGCACTCCTCCCCCCTTTCACCATTTTTCCCTCCCGCCTTTGAGCATGTGTTTACTCTAGTTTTCCTTTGGAGCTGCCTTAGCGTTCCTACTTTCGTTTCATTTCGTTCGAGCATTTAATGGAAATGTTTGCATAGCCATCTTCCCCTCTTCCGTTCCTTTCCTTTCCCTTCTCTTCGCCCCCCTCCGTTTTGTTTTTTCCCCCACTCCTCTGGCAAAGGCATTATTATGCAAATCTTGATTATGAATTTAAGCTCGGCAGACAAATTAAATTCATTTGCCACTCGAATGGCAGAGATCCTCAAACTTTTATTTGATTACCTTTGCCTTCATTTAGCTATAAAGTTCAAAATGAAACGTAGTAAAAATAAAATTTATAAAATAATGAAACTGAAACTGTTGCCTACATTTTGGGGCAATAATGTCAAGATTTTGAAAGTTTTTTATTTAGTAGTTTTCTTGGGACCAAAAAATTAAATTGTTTGTTTTAGTCTAGAAAATTAATTTCTTATCTCGGTTCACGACAATTAAAAATGTATTCTAACTAATTTTTTCAGCCATAGCTATTAGGCCTTAAGCCAGCTACGGGTATTTATAGAAAAATATAAATCGATCTCCGATCCCAATATTCAACATTGCAACATTTTGTTCCACAATTTTGTATTATTTGTATAGCCAATAGACAAGCATTTGCGTAGCTAAGAGTATGTGTGACATATGTTATTTAGTTGTAAGTGCAATGAAAGAAAAAGATAAAATCGATGGGCATTTCTGGTCAACACTTGATGGGCTTCTCCTCGCGGAGTGTTGAGTTCAGCATTGGCCAAATCGCAACAACAAATTAATAACTTGATAGGGGCAATAAAGGCACTTGAGTACAACCTTATCCCTTGTCGCCTTCATACCTGCGGATGTAACCCATATTTTGACCGTCTTGGGGGAGCTCCGTAATATGTGAGTGGTGTCATAACAGACAGTGAAAGTTACTCAATGCAATGGAAGCACCTCCGGCAAATCGATAGCACTGAACTGCAAGGGTATCAATTAAGAAGTCTTTCAATAAATGTAACAATAAAAAAAAAAAATTAACCACTAAACCATTCAACGTAATAAAAATCATTTTATTCTATTCCGAATTTTTTTAATTTTCGGAGAAATGGCACTAAATGGCCAGGTAAAACCAGCTAGAACCAGGTGGTTTTCTCTGCCCTCTTTTAAGCCAAACCATGCAGACCAGTGTAATCGATACGAAAATCATACTCAAAATAGAATGGCCACTAAGTCAGTTAGCAAGAATGTTCGCCCGCTAATTGTAAAATCAGTTTAGGCGCACTTTTCAATGGACTCAAATCGGGCGCTGCCAACGCGGAATATTCACAAATAAGAAATTATTAAAAAAAATTGATTTATAAACTTTTAATTGATTTTTTGCGTTTAATGTCCGGTCAGTGAGGCGTGAGTTTGGCTTGGATTACAAAGCAGTCGATCCCAACCTGAGAGGATGGTTCAGTTCCTGGGAAAACAGAGCGCCGCTGGTGGTCAGTGTCCATTATGTGATTTCATGACCAACTGCTAATCAAATTTGCAGCTAATCCGGAGGGAACATGACCTTGATGGAGGATTTAATGATCTATAAACGGAATACTTCTTGGATATAAATAATAATTTTTAAGATTTCAGAAATACATGTTTATGACTCAAAAAAATTTTTTTTTTATATTAAAATTTTATTTCTAGCCTAATTCTTTTTTCATTATAAATAAATAAAATTTTGTTAATTTTTTTTTGTTAGCATAAATTTTATCGATTTTCAAGGTGCAAAAAAAGGGTCAAAACATTTTTAAAAATAAAATCAGTAAGAATATTTTACTTTTTTTTATTGCATAGCATAGCATTGTTTAGTTTCAATTCAATTTAATTCAACTATTTTGATTTATTTTATTTTTTGAAAATTAAATGTGATTGTAACCCAGCCGACACATTCTGATCAAAAAAGGAGTTAAAAATCAACTTTTTAGAGTCGGCCGTTAAAAAAAAATGGTCCTTTCTTCTTCTAAAAAGTTATAAGGCGTCACTGTGCGAAAGTTATTTTGTTAAAACGAATTTTGTTCATAAGAACGATTTAAATGCTATATTTGGATTATGAACAGGACATCTTTTTTAATTTTTCTAATTTATTTTTTTTTAAACCACTTATATTCCATTCGCAGAACTAATTCACATGGTGACGCTGGACAAGACGGGCAAAAAGTCCTTCGGCATCTGCATAGTGCGCGGAGAGGTTAAGGACTCGCCCAACACCAAGACCACCGGCATCTTCATCAAGGGCATTGTGCCTGACAGTCCGGCGCACCTGTGTGGTCGCCTCAAGGTGGGCGATCGCATCCTCTCGCTCAACGGAAAGGATGTACGCAACTCCACTGAGCAGGCGGTCATCGATCTCATCAAGGAGGCAGACTTCAAGATCGACCTGGAGATCCAGACATTCGACAAGAGCGATGACCAGCAGGCAAAGTCAGATCCGCGGAGCAATGGCTACATGCAGGCCAAGAACAAGTTCAACCAGGAGCAGACCCCCAGCAACAATGCGTCCGGAGGTCAGGGAATGGGCCAAGGTCAGACTCAGGGTCAGGGCATGGGTATGGGTGGCATGAACCGGCAGCAAACGATGCAGAAGCGAAATACCACATTCACGGCTTCGATGCGTCAAAAGCACAGCAACTATGCTGATGAGGATGACGAGGATACCCGCGACATGACCGGTCGCATTCGCACGGAGTCAGGCTATGAGGTGGGTTAACTTATACTCCATTAAATTTCCAAGTCAGCATACATGACTAATAACCCTCCTTTAGATTGATCGCGCCTCCGCCGGTAACTGCAAACTAAACAAGCAGGAGAAGGATCGCGACAAGGAGCAGGAAGATGACTTTGGCTACACGATGGGTAAGCATCCTCTGGCCATAAAATCCTATATTCACACAGCACGTAAATGCCATTCCCAGCTAAGATCAACAAGCGGTACAACATGATGAAGGACCTGCGTAGAATCGAGGTCCAGCGCGATCCCAGCAAGCCACTAGGACTCGCCCTCGCTGGGCACAAGGATCGCCAGAAGATGGCCTGCTTCGTGGCCGGCGTGGATCCCAATGGAGTTTTGGCCAGTGTGGATATCAAGCCGGGCGACGAGATCGTCGAGGTGAACGGCAATGTGCTGAAGAATCGCTGCCACTTGAACGCCTCCGCGGTGTTCAAGAACGTGGATGGAGACAAGCTGGTGATGGTCACCTCCAGACGCAAGCCCAACGACGAGGGCATGTGCGTAAAGCCCATCAAAAAGTTCCCCTCCTCGTCTGATGAGGTATGATATTATAAATTGTATAAATGATAATTTTTCTCAAATATTTACCTGATATAATAATTAATTAAGTAAGTAAATTAGGTTCTCCTCTGATTGAGTGTTCTTCTCCTTTCCACAGACCAAGTTCATCTTCGACCAGTTCCCGAAGGCGCGCACGGTACAGGTGCGCAAGGAGGGATTCCTGGGCATCATGGTCATCTATGGCAAGCACGCCGAAGTGGGCAACGGCATTTTCATCTCGGATCTGAGAGAGGGCTCGAATGCCGAGTTGGCGGGCGTTAAAGTTGGCGACATGCTGTTGGCCGTTAATCAAGATGTAACACTGGAATCCAACTACGATGATGTGAGTCTTGAAACTATCTAATCCAATAGTTTTTATCCCTTGACTTCTTGACCTTAGGCAACTGGACTGCTAAAACGAGCCGAGGGCGTTGTGACCATGATTCTATTGACTCTCAAGAGCGAGGAGTCCATCAGGGCCGACAAGGAGGCGGAGGAGAAAAAGAAAGAGGGTGAGCATTGGCTTTAAGAAAGGTCATCTAGACAACTCTTTAAGCCTGATAACCCACAGAGGCCAAGAAAGAGGAGGAGAAGCCTCAGGAACCCGCCACAGCCGAGATCAAGCCCAACAAGAAGATTCTCATTGAGTTGAAGGTGGAGAAGAAGCCGCTGGGCGTAATTGTCTGCGGCGGCAAGAACAACCATGTCACGGTGGGATTTCTTCGTTTTGACAATAATTTAAATAAATACCTAAACTTAATCTTGACAGACTGGCTGTGTGATTACCCACATTTATCCGGAAGGAGTAGTGGCAGCCGACAAGCGACTGAAGATCTTCGACCATATTTGCGATGTGAATGGTAATGCAACCCACGTGGGCGCCATGACGACACTGAAGGTCCATCAGCTGTTCCACACCACATACGAGAAGACGGTCAACTTGACGGTCTACCGCGCCGATCCGCCGGAGCTGGAAAAGTTCAACGTGGACTTTATGAAGAAACCCGGGAAGGAGCTGGGCCTCTCGCTGTCGCCCAACGAACTTGGATGCACCATTGCGGACGTAGTACGTATTTGACATGAACAAGCAACTAGTATCTCATCACTGAGATTGCTTTCTTTGTATAGATACAAGGACAGTACCCGGAGATCGACAACAAACTGCAACGCGGCGATATTATAACCAAGTTCAATGGCGACTCGCTAGAGGGCCTCACGTTCCAGGTGTGCTACGCCTTGTTCAAGGGAGCCAACGGCAAGATATCGATGGAGGTGACCCGGCCCAAGCCCACTCTGCGCACCGAGGCACCCAAGGCCTAGAGACGATCCTCCTCCTCCGATTTCGAAGCAGTGTAGCATTCAATAAAACGATCCGAAAGTTCTAATTCAAAACAATCTTGTTTTCCGTTCTGGGTTTATTTGAAAAGGAAACTCCTTAGGCTATAGAGCTTGCATTGGATGCGATACGGGGCCACAGATCAGCGCATTCCTTGGCCACGGGACCAGTGATGGCCGAGCCCTTCATTTCGCCCTTGTTGTTCACTATCACCCCGGCATTGTCCTCAAAGTATATAAACACCCCGTCCCTCCTCCTGAACGGTTTGCGCTGCCGAATCACCACGGCAGGCATGACCTGAAAATAGAAGGAGATATGAATTAGTTATTTTGTCATAGAGTGAGATCTAAAGAAAGGTTAGGAAAAAATTATTAGCTAACCAAAGTTAGTTAAATAATTTCAGTTGATAGTGTTTCTTAAATGATAATTTTCTGGTAAATCCAATTAATTTTGATTAAACAACAAAAATGTAATATTTTCATGGGTAAGAGACATTTTGTGGCACGATAAATTAAGACTACAGTTTAAGCCATGAAAATGTACGGGAATTCAGAGCTTATGCCTACTTTAGATGAGTAAAAGGCCCTGAAAAGTGGTATGCTTTTTTGTCTCATAAAAATATTAATTTAAATTATCGTAAATTTACTAACTTATAGCATTCTAAAATATAAAGCAAAAAAACAAAACATTATATTTAACTTTTAATTTACTATTTGTAATCATTGATTAAAAAAATATATATAAAAGTGAGGCAAAAACGTGTTTTTAAGAGATAAGCTATCTATGCCGGCAAAATAACATGTGGAAGATACTATAGGTGAACATTTTTATTAAAGGAAAATAATAAGCTGTCCATACTACCCTATAAATTACTTAAATATTTAACAAAAATAAATAACAATTTGTAATACTAGAAACAATTAGATGAAAGATTTTATTTCTGAACAGTTTTGTAAATTCAAATAAAAAACTAAAAATGTTGGCATTTAGCCATATGAAAATCTGGCCGGTAAAAATAATAATAAATCAAAGGAAAATATGTTTAAAAAACAACCTTATTTTACGCTCTAATCATAGATAGCAGTTAAATAAATTTAAGTTAGTTGAGATAGTTGCTAGATTAATTTCTTTCATTCAAAAACAAAGCAAATTTCATTCACGAAAAAGCACAAAAACAAAGTGGGAAAAAACGTGTTCACTAGGTGGGTTGTTGGCTCGTAGCACGCCTAATGGCTAGCGGGTTTTGGGTATACTAAATTTGCAATCCCCGGAACGACACTCACCTTTTTCCGGAGCTCGGGCTTTCCCTTCTTGACGGTGGCCACGAACATGTCGCCGACGCCAGCGGCGGGCAGACGGTTCAGGCGACCGCGAATTCCGTGCACGGCGATCACGTACAGGTTCTTGGCTCCGGTGTTGTCGGCACAGTTCATCACGGCGCCCACGGGCAAACCGAGGGAGATGCGGAACTTGCCTCCCGCGGTACCTCCACGTCCTAAATGGAGACACAGAAACACACAAATTAGTCTGGTACTCTCCACCACTCGGCGGCGTCACATTTTTCACGCCTCAACCGCACGTTCCGAATCGGATTTTTACCTCTCTTCGACATTTTGCTGCTCGCGGGCTGGTTATTCCAAGATTATTCGCTAGTTTGCCAATGGGATGGTTCAGTTATTAGCATTAAGAAAAACGTGGAGAATTTATTCTACTTACTTCGCCGGAAACGAAAACGAAAAGGAGGGAAATACGGTGTGACCGGGCGTCTACCGTCAAAATATACCGCGAAATATCGACAAAATAACCTAATTATAACCAAGAATATGTGGGAAATGGAGGATAGCTTGGCTAGAAATCTAGCGTAGACTCAAACCGTCTTCGTTTCTGGGCAAAAGAAAACAAGTTGGCACGGCTGGTCATTCTAATGGCTTGTTCACACCACGCACCGCAGCATAATCAGCGTTTAAAAGTAAAAACGGGCCAAAATTGTCTTACGTGTGCTCAAAATAATTATACCCGTTACTCGTAGAGTAAAAGGGTATATTAGATTCGTGCACAAGTATGTAACAGGTAGAAGGAAGCGTTTCCGACCCTATAAACTATATATATTCTTGATCAAGATCACTAGCCGAGTCGATCTAGCCATGTCCGTCTGTCCGTCCGTATGTCTGTCCGTTTCTACGCAAACTAGTCTCTCAGTTTTGAAGCTATCTGCTTGAAACTTTCCCAAAAGTCTTCTTTCTATTGCAAGTATAAGTCGGAACCGACCGGATCGGACAACTATATCTTATATAGGAAAGATAAAAAAAAAGTTAAAAAATTCTAGCTTCGGTTTTTTTTAAAGTATTACCTTCTACTCTTGGGGATATTAAATTTTAAATATTTCTGAATTTCGAATTAAATATTTAAAAAATCGGACGACTATATCATATAGCTGCCATAGGAACGATAGGAAAATGAATGGGAAAGTAATAGGAAATAAATTTGAGCTTCTTTGCTTTTTATTGTATTCTCTTCTACTCTAGGACATGGCTCTTTTTGAATGTTACCGAATTTTAATTTTATAGCTTATAGCTGCCATACACTCAGAAAATGAATCGCCCTGAATTTTAGAAAATCGCCTATGGATTTGCTTCACTGGCGATTTTTTTCTTTAAAATAAAAAAATTTTCTACTGGTAAAGAAAATTTTCTTCCAATTAATCAAAATTCATTAAATTCAAGAAATATTCCAGAAATATAGAAAAAAATCGCCAGTAAAGCAAATCCATAGGCGATTTTCTAAAATTTTTTTTTGAGTGTAGGAACGATCGAAAAAATAATGGGAAATTATTTTGAAACAAATTATAGCTCCGTTGGTTTCTATTGTATTCTATTCTACTCTAGGATATGATTTTTTTTAATATATCCAAATTTCTAATTAAATTTTACAAAAATCGGACGACTATATTATATAGATGCCATAGGGAAGGATAGAAAAAATAATGTTAAAATAATACGAAATTTAATATTTTTGTGATTTGTAAGTTAATAGGAATGATCTGCAAGCGTATATAAGCTTCGGCTGGCCGAAGCTAGCTTCCTTCATTGTTTTATAATAAAATTTCTAGTTTTGTACTCCTGCGAAATATATTTTTTTTGCTTTAAAAATTGGTTTTTTATTTGTTGTGAATTGTGTTACATTTTTATTGCGGATTTAAACAGAGTATCTATATTATTATCCTTTTGCTCCTTGTACTGGCGCTTGATGGCAGGACACAACGGCATGGGACACTTCTCCGCCTGACACTTTACAGCATGATAGCAGCAGAGGGCGGCCACTTTTCTGCAATGATGGCACGTTTTTTTGCTCTGACAGTTCTTCCAGTGCTGCAGGAGGCGTTTTATGGTCTTGCAAGAGGGTCGAGGGCAGTTTTTGCATTGGGAAGCGTGAATCAACGAGTGGATACATTTGTCATAAAATATTCTCCGTTGCTGGTGAGCCGAGGCGTGATAGGCTTTAGAAATCCCGTTTGCCATATTTTGCAGTTCCTTAAAATCAAACAGAATTAAAAATGTTACGGTCGATTGAATTTTTTTTTAAATGTATTTAAATTAAATACTAACCACCAATAATTGTAGCCAAAATCAACAATTGTTACTGAACGTTTTTAAAGTCCGTATCGTCTACGCTTGTTGAATTCTGAATTGAAACTGAATTCCTTTCTTCAAGTCCTGACTTGGGATACTATTGTGAAATGTTTTTTACGGCCTGGACAGGGATCAAACTGCTACCTGAGCGGATCAAACAACACCACATGTAAGCGATACCATTTTGGGTTAGACACGCTTGTGTATTTGTTTAGCACAGCGTCCTTTTAGGATTTTAGATATTTATGGTTCTTGAGTATAGATTGCAGAGTCTAGACTCTAGAGTCTATGTACATAGATAAGTACATATGTACATGAACGGAGCTCATAAAATTGAGTAGTTTATGGCCGGTTTGACTGGGGCTCATGTGGTGGGCATTTCAGAGAAATCTACGTAACATTAGTTGCATCCTGAAGTCCTGCCGTCCCTGTAACCAAAAATTCATCAGTAAATCATCGAATTTAATAATTTAATAATCCTCAGTGAGGAAATAATGTATTCAAACGTTTTTCAAATTTTCTTTCCACCTATGTATTTACCCCAGTCAATAATGTGCCCAAGAAATTAGGAATTTATGAATTGGTGTACAAATATTAAACCGCCGTGTGGGACATAATTTTTTTTTCCAATTTATTACAGTCATATAGACCTTGTTTTTATGCTTACACATAACAAAAGGTTACCAAGCATAATTAAGATTATTTTTTAATGTGTAATCTCTCCTGGCCTGCAGCAACTCCCGCTCAGCCTTCAGTCAGTTGGTTTATCAGTTCGTGGCACTAGCTAAAACCTCACAGTTGGAAATCTTATTGTTTTTCTGCTCGAGAATAAGTTTAATCTTCGCGCAAAACCAAACGGGACACTCCTTCTCCACACAATGTTTTGCGTGATAGCAGCAGACTATTATGAAGTGATTGCAGAGGGTGCAACCTCCCTTCGCCTTGCGCCGACACTCCTCCACATGATGAATCACGCGCTTCATCTTGTTGCACTTGGTCAGAACGCAGTAGTAGCATTTCCTGGCGTGGTCCAAAGACTGGATAACGTTCTCGATATCCGAATGTCTCTCGTGGATCCTTCCGCGTTGCGCCCGAGCTGAGTCTCGATAGCCGTGAGAAACCCCGTCTGCCATAGTTTTTGGAACCTTAAAATTAAAGAGAATAAGATAGATACTCATATGTATTAAATGATGGTCCATTGGATATTCAATATTGCATTTCCCGTTGGTGTTTTCATAACATTAAATGCTAACCAAAATAACATGCTAACATCAACCAATTCTACAATAAATATGCTTTATGACTCATGCGAAGAACTTTTTTGGTGAGCATCAGAATAGAAATTGCGTTTCACAAATTTTGTTCGGTATGTACAATGTACATTGTACATATGTACATTAGGGTGGACTTCTTTAAGGTCAACTGAGCTCAGCATCTTAAATGGTAGGTTTCTGTGTCCAATAAATTTATGCGAAAACAGAAAAATTTTATTTCATCGTTTAGGCGGTGCGCAATGGCCCTAAAGTTTCGCTAAAAATTAAGTGTAAAACTAGGAATTTACCCCATTTCATTTCTTGTCAGATTTTAACATGTCAACTTTTTGGTTTCGCTCAAATAACAGAGTCAAGTAGAAGTTTATTTCAGAAATATTAACAGTTGGACGTAGCCTAGCCAGTAGAGCTTCTGTCTCCGAACAAATAGGACCGAGTTCGATCCCCGGCTCACCATTTATTTTTATGACTCACAATAAAATAGAGATTCTATTTTACAATTTTGAAGATTAACTATCACTTTTGCGTTCGCCAATAAAAATTTTCGTCAAAGGATACAACGATATTGACTCTTATTTTTCACAGACCGTAATATTTATAAGTTGTACTCTAAAAATCCTTGATTATTCGTTATTATTGTTATTTTTAAGTTGTAATTGTCTCTTAGGGACTCGAATTTTATCAACAACTTCATCCCTTGTTAAAAAGCTCTGGAAAGTGATTAAGATACTTTTTAAAATACTGTCAAAGTATAAAATTAAGTCTACGGCATCTAGATGAATCTGAAATATGCGTTATAAACTTTAAACCCGTTGCGCACCGCCTAGAACTAATTATTTTTTACTTTTTCTTTTTTTAATGGATTAAGGATACAAAAAGGCTATATATGAAGGGGTGAAAGCATGGCCTTAGAAATTTCATACAAAATAAGTCCACCCTAATGTACATACAATGTACTTACTTGTAAAGGAAATGAGATTTTATTTCATAAATTGTTGAAAATAATTGGAGCAGCCGTGTATGACTCAGATTTTTTTTATGAGAATAAATTCTTATATTGAGAACCGCACTTTTAAGTGGTCCACAGTCAACTAATTCAAAAATGCCCCTAAGTCAAGCTTTTTGTCATATGCCATATTCTCCTTATCTTTTTCTTTTGCTTACTTTTTTCTGATATTTTTTTTGCGCTCTTAAAGTTGACTTTTTTTTCAATTTCATCTGCTTATCAGTTCTATCCATGGTGGAACTATACAAGGTGATCTCGTCGCGAGAGCTGCCCTCTTTTGAGGACGTTATTTGTGTCAGTCTCTATCTAGCTATCTCATTCTATCGCCTAAGAGAGACAGAGAGGTAAACATATTTAACGTCCTCAGCAGAGCTGACGAGACCACCTTGTATAGTTCCACCATGGTTCTATCAAAAATGTATAATTTAGGCAGAAACATGGATGTATCCTCAAGTACTGTAGACAAAGGAAAATCAGTAGATCATTAAAAAACGTACGTTTTATTTATGAATTGCCTTATTGGCAATAAATATAATATTTATTCCGTGGGAATAGTAGTCAACTGAGTGAGATGTATTTACATATACGGCATTACACAATATTCTTATTTTGTGGCTGCTTGGTTTTCTGCTTAATACGATACTTAATGTTGGCGCAAAACGGCATGGGACACTTATTCTCCTGGCAACTTTTTGAGTGATAGCAGCAGAGGGCAATGAGTTGCTTGCATAGGGAGCATCCTCCAATCGTCCCGCGCTGACACTTCTTCGAGTGCTGCACCACGCGCTTCATCTTGTTGCATTTGGTCAGGATGCAGTTGGAGCATTGTACGGTGCACATCAATGACTGGATACAACTTTCGATCGACTTCATGCGTTGCGCGCGAGCTGCGTCTTCATAGCCGTGAGAAACCCCGTTTGCCATTATTTTTGGATTCCTATAATTAAAGATAATAAACGATATTTACTGTTCAATTTATTTATTTTAAATTCAAAGTATTTGCAACACAGAATGCTTCTATGACTCATGCACAGAGCATCAGAATAACAATAAGAACATGTGTAATTGCGTTTCAAACACTTGTACTTACGCACAAAATCAGATTTATTTTTAAGAATTGGTTAAAATGCTTTGATCCACAGTTTTTGAGCCGGATTTATTCTATGAAAATAGGTAGATATTTAATACCGCCTTTTTGAGTGGCAGTCTCATTATCTTTGTTTGCTAAGTATTACTGCATGCTAGAGTGTGCGAAACATATGTTGTTTTCAAGACATACTCATACATAATAACCTGTTTCCACTGGTACGACCAGCTGATCCAAGTTTCTTGACCATTAAAATGTCACGCAATGAAACAAAGTTAAAAAAGTTAATAAAATTTTATTTTAATTTAGTTCTTTCTTTATCCATGCTACTACAAAGACTTGATTAAATAAAATTAATTAAAAAAACAAACGGGATACTCTATAACTTATAAGTTACAAGGCAATTAATATATTTTAACCTTTTTGTTGTGTTCAGGGAATCTGATCAGTTGCATACTGAAAATTATTGGGAGATTAATCTATGTATTTTGATGATAATATTTCTTTGAATTGTATTTTTTATTTTATTTTCTCCTTGCTCCAGTTCACTTGAGGAGCTCACTAACTTTTGCGCTCACTGTACTCGGAACTAGTTCAGCTGCATACATCTATGTATGCTCCCTGGAAGAAGAAGCACAGAACCAGCTGTTTCTTCGCTATTATCAACTGTTGATTGCATTGCATTGTTCGAGTCACTTCGCCCATTCGGAGGCGAGACAAAGAGATGTGAAAAGGCCCGCAGAACATTCCAAAACCTGAACTCCGCCCACCAAAATGCATTCCGCCCAGGCGCAGGCTCAGGCCCGCGATAAGATATTCAAGAATTGGAGGGGGATCAGCGAGGTGACCATCATCAAGGAGGTGGCCACCAAGGGCGAGCACATCGACCTGTGCATCGAGTACTGGGCGCAGAAGAGGAAGATCCCCGTCCCGGAGTACCGCCACTACTTCTACGACGTGGTGCAGGCCTATGTGCAGCGCCTGCTCTCCGAGCGACTCGTTTGCAAGGCGGAGGATGTGATCCGAAATGTGGACCGGGATGTCAAGTGCTTCTTCTTCCAGTTCGCCTGCGAGTGCCAGGACGAGGAGTTGTGTGAATTTGTGCTGGATCACCTACGCAGTCGGGAGCCCTTGATGTACGAGCAGGAGGAGCCAGTGCTCGCCTATCACTGGTCCCTCGTCCAGCAGCTACGGGAGTGCGGCTCCCTGGTGGCCAAGCACCGGGCGCAGCTGCCCCGTGTCCACATAGAAGCCTTGATGACTCTACCGGAGGACGCACTCCAATTGCTCCTCGTCGAACTGTACTTCGCCAATGGCAATGAATCTCTGCTGGGCTCGCTGTCCAAGAAAATGGTCTGGCAACACTTGGTGGATAGTGACCAACAGGCGGAGCTCCAACGCTGGTGTCGCTGCCAGGAGGAGGGTTTCGAGGCCCAGGAAGAGCTGACTCCTTTGGAACAAAGCTTTGCCGCCTGGAAAATAGATGACACAATGTACGAGTACGCCCTGGAGCAACTGCAGCAGCCCGGCGAAGTGCTGAGAAACTTCTTTGCCCGCGCGGGATACTTTTTCACCGATGAGTCCGGGGACATTCCAACTCTGCTGCGTCGCCTTTGCACCATGGAGTGCTTGGGAAAGCACGCTGATCTCCTCAGCCGTCAGCCTCTGGCTAAATATCTGCTGGATCGCGGCCAATACCCGCTGCTTCTCATGGAATGTGTGCCTGTCGCCGCGCTGGAACAGCTGGCCGGCACTGAGACCCACCAGGAATCCCTCATCAACCTAATCGTCGATTTAAAAACATATTCGCTGACCGAGAATGAGGGATTCGAGTTGGTAAGCTAAATATTTTTCTAATATTAAGTCGAAAAAAATCAGGAATGTGGTTGATTCATTATAATTTACACATATTCCAAGTTTGGTTTTTTTGATAATCTATATTTATAATCCTCAACTATTCTTCTATTATGCCTTACAATCTTCGATTACTCATTTCAATATTCTTTCAGATTTCCAAGAGCGTCCAGGCGTACTTGGAAAAAACTCATGATACAGCCGACTCCTTTGAGGGGCATCCGCTGCTCACCTTCTACGACTTTCTGGGTCAGGAGCCAAGTGTCCGCTCGCTGGAGGGATTTCTCGCCTCTACAAACTTGGGTCGGGTGCCCTATCTCAAATCTTTGATTGCTCGTTTCGATCACGGACCGACGAGCGGCAGTTCCAACTTGCCCACAGCCCACGATCTTTTCCTGAAGTTTAAGCAGGTGAATCTACCACTTTTGGCCACCGCTGGGCATGGTGAGCTGGTCAGCTTTTCAAATGCGCGTCTCTGTCAGCGATATGCCAGGAAATCTCAACTGAATTACACCCATTATCTGAAACAGCAGAGAAGCGCTTATGCCGTGTATTACCTGATCACCGAGCAACTGCAGCTTTATGGTCAGATCACAAAGACGCAGCTTTTCCACGCCTGTGAGACGGTTACCCAGATGGCACTGCAGCATGCTGGGGATGAGGAGCTGGTAACCCATTGCGTTGCTTGCTGCGAGATGCTGGGCTTCGATACCCAGCAACTAAGGAGTTTTCTACTGCTCCAGAGGATGTTACCAAAGCCCCGAAGCGGAGAAAGTTACTCGGAGTCACTGGCTGAGTGGGATCGGGATTTAGTGCAACACCTGGAGGCAAATCCCAAAGAATTCCCCTTAGAACTATATCAATCCCTGATGCGACTGGCTGTCAGGGATACTCCTGGAAAACTTCCAGTAGCTTTGCTCGAATACTACGCCTCCAGAAATGACTGGTGGCACTTGCTCCTCATCTTTCAATACTTCGATCTTCCGTTAAGTGAACTCAAGAAGCTCTTGCCGCACTTTAAATCCTCCCCAATCGGTGTGCATCTGCTGCGCGCCTTGAGTTTCGAATCCTCTGGCGATCGCCAGCACAAAAGAAGCTTCCAAAGACCGCCACGTCGGAGCGGGGAAATGCAAACGAATTCCTCGCAGGAAACGATGACCAACTCTTCGCACAGTTCGAACCAAGATTCCAGCATGCAGCAGCTCCAGAGGAATACGGATCAGTCGTTGTGCACTCTGCTAACTCACACAGCTCGACAGGATATATTTGCCATTATACTGTGCAGCACCAATAGTCTGCCAGATGAAATTATTCCCAGCACAGCAAAGTTTCTGGAGATGATGGTGGGCAATACGCCGCACTGCAGTAGCATCAATCTCTTGAGGCACTGCATCCGACAGGAGCTGCCTATCCTGGCTGTGCTGGCGGTCGCACTTAGCGAGCAGAACCGCGATTGGTGCTGGATCGTTTGGCTATCGGTGACCAGTGGTCAGTGGAGTAATCAACTGCCGGAGGCCTCCAAGGTGCGAGAGGAGAATCGATCGGATTGGGTGTGGTCTGTCATCCGAGGGGCTGTAGCTGGTGGACATGTGAACGCCCTCCTGCATAGCCTAGAAATCTTTCAGCCCGTGGGTATACATATTGTAAATTACTATTCGTTATAATTTAGCCATTAATTCCCTTTTTAGGAGTGCAAGTTTACACATCTGTGCCGCTTTCTTCAGCTGACAGCGCACCAGGAGGACTTCAGCGATGCCACAATCGTTGAGCTACGCCAGTTCTTCTTTAGCTGGAGCCAGAATTCAGTCACTCTGCCCCTTTGCGGTGCTCTGCCCAGAAAGCAAGTGATGCAACGCTCCATTGGCTTGCTGATCATCCAACTACAGTCCAATTTTGACTGCATACTGCAGCAGCAGCGATTCCTTGACTGCATCTGTCGCTCGGATGTGGGCGATATTTGTGATCTGCTTGATTTCTGTCTACTACATAAAGTTTTCGGTGTAGCCGCCACCTGGCTGCGCGAACTATCCATTGATCTGGAGCAGCTGGTGAAGAAGGATAGCTTAGAGTACAGACGACTGGTGGATGCCCTCACAGAAGCTCGAGCCTACGAGGAAGCTCTGCAATTGGCCACCTTGCTGCAGTTGCCGTTAAGTGATATTGTTTATCGCAAATGGATGGCGGAGCTGGAAGCGGGAGAATTAAGACCCCATCAGGAGTATGAAAAGGAGATTCAACAGCACGCTCTAGCACCCGCCATTCTAGTGAACTTCCTGTTGCAAGCCGCTTCCTCGGTCAGTCAAGTCGGTCTGCGACGATACGAGCTGCTTCAGAGTACGCTGGGTGTGATCAAGCAGCATCATCTGTTCCCCAATGAATCCTTTGATCGAGATCAGATTGAGTATGATATGGTTTTGTGCTATCTGCAACTGCCGGAGGACCAGCTCTCTCAGTTGTCCATTTACCACTCGGAGTATTTTGAGCAAATCATGCTTCAAGAGCGCTGCGTGCTATATAAATCCTTCTCGGAACTCAAGGAACTGGCCGGAATTGATGACCTCAGCATATCCGATAAAACTAGGCTTACCCCGGAGATGGAAGCCAGACTCATGACTTTATTAAACACGCTTTTGGACAAGGGCGACATTGTAGAGGCACTGCGTCTTCAGGAGCTCTTCGAATTCCGGCCGAACGACCTTAGATTTATTGTGTTTGCGATGGCACTGGCCGAAGGCATGACCAGCATTAGTAATCTGTCAAGCAAGGAACGCCAGCTGCTCGGCGAAATTGAGAAGAGTGCGTTTCCAAAGTTTAATCGAATCACTCTAAACCAAAATGTGGTGTCGCGTTGGGACAGTGATCTTTCTGATAGCTGCTCGGATTCTGTGGCCATGGAGTTTGAAGAGATCCCCTCCAAGGAGAAGCAGCAGACGCTGGACACTTTGCTGGGCATCGGATCAAAGTTGAAATACGGCGTGGAGCTCGGCAGACGTATTGTTCTCGCCTATAGGGCAGCCATGTATCTGGACAAGGAGTACTTGGATGTGCTGCGCACCAAGGATGCTGGTATCCTTTTAAAAAGCGCCGCTGCCGAGGATTGCCTGCAGCGTCTGCTGGTGGTCAGTGATATACAAATATCAACGCGTATGACACCAAAAGAAGTGAGTTTTTGTAATCTTTTCGCATTGCAATCGTTTTATAATCTGTCTTCTTCACACTAACAGATTGCCGAGTGTATAGCCCTGGAGCTGACCACCTGTATTGTACGTCCCCGGTTCTATATTTTCAACGCCAGAGATCAGCCAAGAAATGCTTTGAGGAACGCTGATCTCTGGGGACACAGCATCGATAGAGATTTCCACTTGTTCCTAGAACTGGCTCCCAATTCAACCATGTTGGGTAATTGTTTGCTCGAGTATTGTGATGCCCTAAAGACCTATCGCCGCTACCAGGAGGGAAAGGTATTCGAGGAGACCGAAGCCTTCGAGAATCTTTCCAAGGTTATAAAACTCTATGGGTTGCCTACGCCTTCCCCTACGGGAACATTGTCGGGCATTCCCCAGGTGCTGTCCCACAAAAAGCAAAACCAAATCTACGTTGAGCTGTTGATTAAGGCCCACCTGTGTTTCGTGCACGAGTGCTCCATGGAAGGCATTGTGAGTGTGCTCCAGAAAGCTAAAGTCCTCAATGGGAAGCTGGCCCAGGCGAAATCCTGGTCGCTGATTGTTCGGATGCTGATTGGGATAGCACGTTACCGTGAGATGTTCTACTGCTTCGATTCCCTGATTGAGAACGAGCAGTTCGAGTCTTTGTTGGGACAGTTCGATGAGGATCAGAAGGGCGGACTTCGGCAGGCTATCCTTAGCTACCTAAGAGAATACCAACCAAAGAATGGGAAGGAATTGCTGCGCCTGGCGGCCCTGCACTTCCTCATGTACAAGGAGTTGGCGGAGATGTGGACCACGGAAGCCCAAGAGATAGTAATTAAAATCCAAACACTCGCCGAACAGTCCAACAAGCTGAAATGCTCTCTGGAGGTGCAAACACTTTTGCAGCAGGCCTTGGAAAATTACACACACGCTACGGAGAACTATTTGTTGGACAACAAGCTTTTGCTGGCGCAGCAGAGTGTTTCCCGCGCGGAGCTGATGGCCATGCAGCTGGATCTCTGCAACAAGGCACTGGAAAAGCGGCACAACAATAACTCCAACCATATGTGCGTCAGCGTCATTGGAGTGCGGTCAAGGGAACAGTTTCGGGAATTGGTGAACAGCCATCTGAGGTATGATATATCTGAAGTTGATATAATGTACAAATGGTGTTTACATTTTTTAATTTCAGCGTCCCACAAACACTGATTCTTGGTCGAGCCTATGGTTATGATATTAACTGGAGCGAGGCCATCTTGTCCCAATTTGTAGTGCTTCAAGTAGGCAACTATCTGCAGGAATATCTGTGCCATCAACGTATCAATGACGATGTGATTGAACAGGTGGTCAAGGGGTAAGAATGTATAGTATTCCCCTTGCTTCTCTATATTAACATCCTCTGTATCATTTTTATTTTCGTAGTTACTTGCTGCATACCCAAAGTAGTGCCACAAGTTCTAAACAGGAGGAGTCGCTGATCCAACTAGTGGAACTAATAAAATCGGTGATTCTCAAATACAAGTTGGCTTCGATTTTGGGCTTCAAGTCCATCGTCATGTCCCTGATCAACGAATCCCCAGTTTATTATCTCAGAGATACAAACTTCGGTCGCAGCGAATTCCACACGGCAGGGGATACGTGACATATATACCAATGTGATTTTAAATTGTTTTTATATAACAAATTTAGCACTGAATACGTTACAACAAATATACAATTACAAATAGTTAAACTTTTCAACAAATAGCGGTTCATCGGTTGCTGTGGAAATTGTGGCTGTTGTTTTTTGTGATGCTTCAGTTGCGGTGTCTTTGGACACGGGATCATTCCATGACTGGACAGTCATCCGACCGAAGATCACATAGAACAAGTTGCCTAGGAATAGAACCGCAGAGATGCCAAGGAAAACAATACGCCATTGCGTGCGATCCGACTGAAAATGTAGTTAAGTATACAAGTTAAACAATGAAACTTTATAACTTTCCACTTCAACTTTTGTATTACTTACCTCATTGGTGACCGTCAGTCCAATAATGATGGGTGATATCACCCCAGCCGCAGACATCAAGGTGTTGCTAATCCCAAAGAGCAGTCCGGCAAAGTTTGGCGACAAGTCCACGTGGTTGAGGGAGCTACCAATAGCCTGTCCGGAAATGGCGGCTGTTGCTGCGACCAGACAGCACATGCTGCCCACAACATTCTTCTCGCTGACGTAGGATAGAGTAACAAGGGCTACGGCCGGAGTCCAGGTGGCAAATGAATTGATGGTCTTGCGCAGGATGGGCAACGAAATGTCCCGACGTCGGGTCAAATATTCAGCCAGGAAGATAAACCCGTAGGACGACATAAGCATGACGACGAAGGGCAGAGCGGAGAGCAGGGCATTAACCGCAATACTGTAGTGGAAAATGCCATGGATGTAGCGCGGAATCTGTTGCATCAGCGTGTAGAAGCTGCATGCCTGACTCATCTTACAGAAAGCCAATACGATAAAGGGACGTGAGGTGAGGATTTTGAGCCAGGGCACTGGAGGAGTCTCTCCCCGATTCACCTGACTCTGCTCCATTGCCAGTTGAATGTGTTTGCGCTCCGCCAGTGAAATAAATCTGCACTCAGAAGGGCTGTTGGCACCGTAACGCATAAAAAGAAGGCACCACACAATTCCCAAGTATCCTGTGGGTTGAAATAAAGATCGATAAATATATCAGCAATTGCCAATGAAACGTGATTTATTATTATGAACCATTAACCAGCTATTATGGTTACCCTCTTCTTACAATATCCTCTTTTCTATCTATATAAATTGCCTAAAAAATTTCTGTATTGCTTGAATATTTTTTGTTGGTCTGTACTCCCCATTTATTTTAAGCACAAATTTAAATTTTTAAACTCACCTGGCACATAGAAGGTGCTGGGCCAACCAAGCGGCGAAGCAGACAAAACGCCACTCAAAGCGAATCCAATTATGGTGCCGCAATCCAAGCCCGTCGTCATGACGCCGCCCAAGCGGTTTGCCTCCTTCTTGGGGCACCACTTGGCCAGATGGGTGTACAGGCAGGGCCACATTCCTCCCATGACGAGTCCCTGGACGAAACGGACGCAGAAGAGCAGCTGCCAGCCGCCCCAGGCCAAGGCGAAGGGCGTGGCGATGCTGAGTAGAGCGGTCAGGAACATGATGGCCAGCAGCAGCATCTTGGCTCCGAAGCGACTCGAGAGATAGCCACTCATCATTTGGGTGCAGCACGAGCCCCAAAAGGGGCTACTAATGGTGTACGACTTCTGCTGCTCAGTCAGCCGATATTCTGGATAATTCGGGTTACTGCTGTTGGCATTCGTGAAGGCCACAATGGCCACGCTCATGTTGAATCGCTGGGCCACGGTCAAGGTGGCGCATGCGAAGAGGAACAGCACCTGCAGGTGACGAATGCCCCATTTGGGAGCTGCGAAAACAAAAGACTTTGACAGCGAACTTGACGCGAATATCGAAATATCCAGCTCACTTTTCACCACCAGGTTGAATGATTTTATCGTCATTGCAAAGCGCAACAACCACTGCGACCGCCTCAAATCATCGAACTGGCAATTTAAAGATTGGCGACGCACGTTAATATGTAGCTGCAACTAGCTATGCTGCGAAACTAGTTTACCCGCCAAATCGGCAAACAGGCTTCACCGAAACTTGAATTCTTGCCGCGTGCCGCTGAAAACGATGCAGCCGAGTTCTAAGCTTATATGTTGGGGTAATCTGCATAAGACTGCAATGAAAGTGAGTCCAGATAACAGAGGACGCAAAAGAAAAGCAAGCTCTGGGTTACACTAGATTGTAATGCTCGCAACAATATAAAAGAAATACAAAAAATTAAAAAAAATATATTCAAATTCAACTTTCAAACTGTTTTCAAAAGCAGAAAAATAAGAAAAATAAAAAAAAAGAGGCGATATTGGTTCTATCTTATAATGTTAGATCTAGCGTAGTTTCTAAATATAACCCAGATAAAATAAAGATTCAACAAAAATTAAACTATTGTAAAGAATTAAAACTTAATCTGTCCTTGGACCTTAGAATCATAAAGCTATTTGTTCATTCAACTGTGCTTCAATAGAAATAGAAACATAGCCTACTTTTCGTCTGATCTAGGCAAAAAAAAAACGTATTACATCTTCACAAATAAGATAAAATTTATCTGAACATTTATGAATGCTCTTAAAATAAATTTTTATTAATTTTTCGATTGATTTGCTTTTTATATTTCCGTTTTCCACTTATGACTTTCCGTTCTAGAAATATCGACATCAACTACTTCAATTGCACTTCGGTGACTAAGATATAGGGAAAATATGAAAAGATTTAAGAACTTGAAATATTACTCCCGAAAGATTTAAGAAGGAAAACAAATCATTTGTCGTAATTTTTAAGCATTTAGATGCTTATCTCATAAGCAGTAGTCAATCATTTTGGTTTATTGACAGTTTTACAAGCTAGTGAGAAGCTATTCTATTTCTATTCCGCGCCCCAATAATTCACCGTCTCGTGGGAGCCAAACGTGGGTATAAAAACAAACAATAACAATGACGGGTGCGAATTGTTCCTGCCGCGGTGGCTGGCGTTAAGTTCTTATCAGAGAGCAAATATACCGCCGGCAGTCGGCCAGGCACTTTATATCAATCGCCAGAGCTAATTACAATCACTTTGGTTCCGGGGCATTAGACTGCTTTTTTTATCAAATGACAAAGCGATCGTTAGGCGATAATTACTGCTGAATTAGCCGCTGATAAGATAAGGCGGAGGGACCTTACTCAACTTAAAAGTAGGCCGGTCTCAGACAGGGATTCCACGATCTTTAATTGCCCATTGATCATAGTACTACTTACGTTACAACCAAAGGTACATAGTTTGTGACTTCTCAACCAACTGAGATATATAGCAACTCACAAATCCGTGAAAATACAGTTAGGAAGCAATAAAACTGTTCCTTATCCATTAGCAAAAACTTAAAATAGAGTCGCGTAACTAGAAAGCCGTTGAAAAGGAGGCTGGACCGATGTAGAGCACACAAAGCTGCCACCCACCATAGATTCCATTCAACAGATATCTCATTGCGAGCCACGAGCAACTAGTTCAAATAGAGCAAAGTACAAAGAGCGGAGAAACAAGTCAACAGTTTATTTCTAAGTATCACAATCCATATATCATATATTCACAAACAGCTGTGTCAAATGTTTTTGAACCCATCGAAAGGGAGGCAGTGCAAAGCACTCAGCCTAAGCTTTGGGCCATTGACAATTGGTCGCATGAGCCCCAATCCAAAATAAATATGAGTGCTTATATACATTTATAAGATAAATTAACTGATTAGATTGCGCCTGCCGATCGGGCTCTTCCTCGATTCGAGTGCCGAAATCACGAGCGATTGGTAACAACAAAGCGATTCAATTGAAAATAATTTACTTAAGCCTTAGCGCTACGGTCACGCCTTATAAATAGAATAAATATAAATTACAGCCTACTTATGTCTTAATACTGATTAACAAAAGCAATTGTTCTTTGGCGGGCACTTTGGCGTCCAGCACTTCCTCCACAAATCACTCGATGGCTTTGGCCGTATACCTTTCGGGCCAACTGATTTGCTGCTCCAGAACGGGATCGATGGGTGGTGCGATCTCTGCGGGCGTGGGTGTACTTTTCTCCTTTTCGCAGGCTGTTTCCGCATCCTTTGGCTGCAGGAAGTCATCGGCATCCCAGGGCTGCGCCTTGGCGGTTCCCCAAATGATGAAGACAACATTGCCCACAAAGAATATGACTGCTGCCAGTCCAAAGACGATCTGCCATTGCCCGCGATTGTGCTGCGAAATTGGGAAATATTTATTAGTATTGTTTTTGATTTGGTTTTGGGTTTTTCTGTATATTTTTCTTCGACGGTTGACTCACCTTATCGGCCACGATCTCGCCAGCAATCAGTGGTGTGAGGATGGGAATAACATTCGCCACCGTATTGCTCAGGCCAATCAATATGCCAGCATGATTGGGTGACAGATCGATGGAATTCAGGGAACTGCCAATTGTGGCCCCACTATTCACGCCCACCGACACGGTCATCAGTACGATGGCCAGGTTTTTGTTTTCCTCGCTGAGAAATCCAATGCCAATGAGGGCGGCGGCCGGGATCCAAAAGGAGAGCGTGTTGAACAGCTTGCGCACGGAGGTCAGCGAAAGGATCTTCTTCTTCAGCAGGACATCGGCAGCCACCAAATAGACGTAGGACAACAGCCACATGGCCAAGAAAGGTAGCGATGAGAAGACCGCATTGCTCTGGATCTCCATGTTGAGCACACCATTCATGTAGGAAGGAATCTCGGCCTGCAGGGTGCTCAATCCGTAGGTTTCGGCACACCGGGTGACCAGCAAGGCGAGGAAGGGCACCGAGGTCCAGATTGCCTTCCAGGGAATGGGAATCGTGCGTTCGTGGAAGTCCTCATTGTGCTCCAGCGAGGATTCAATGTACTTGCACTCGGCCTCGCCAACGAAACGCGATTCGGTGGCATTGTTGGAGGCGAATATCAGCCAGAGGAAGCACCAGGCGGCGCACAGAGATCCGGAGACATAGGAAATGCCCGGCCAGCCCATCGCTCCCTTGGCGATCATGCCACTGATGAACATGGCCAGCACGGTGCCGCAATCCGTGCCCGTGTAGCTGAAGGCGCCCAGGCGATTGCGCTCCTCCGGCGGTGACCACATGGCCAGGTGTTCCGTGACGCAGGGGAAGATTACGCCCTGGAACAGACCCTGCAGGATGCGGATGGCGCAGAACACCTGCCAGCCACCCCAGGTAAGGCACCAAGGGGTCATCAGGCTGAAGACGGCGGTGCCACAGCTGGCCACAAAGAGGACCACCTTGGCGCCATAGCGACGACACAGGAAGCTGCCGGGACAAAGGGTCAGGATGTAGCCCCAGTAGAAGCTGGAGAGAATGTACGACTTTTGTTTCTCCGTCCATTCGAATTCCTGGAAACCAGCCACGTCAGCTAGGAGTTAATCACTCGTTAATCTATTAAAAACTCACCGGAAAATTAGGATTCGTGGTGGCCGCATTGGTCATGGCCACAATGGCCACACTCACGTTCAGACGGGCGATGTGCATTACAGTGAGGCCTAGGAAGAGCAGAAACGACTGCAGATGCCGAACGCCCAGGCGAGGGCCCTTCGATGGTTTATGGGTCATGATGATAGTCCGAGAAGATAGCCCACGGGGAACACTTTGTTTGCGGGTTAACCCGAGGTCTGCACTCCTAGATTGGTAGAACGGTTCTAAGCCCAAACGCCATTGTATTGCCAACATTTATACGACAAGCGAAAGCTTTGAGAGCTTCGGCCGGAACTCTCACCGATATCATTCACATCTACCTCTGTTTGCCCGGGGACTCGCAGGTGAGTCCCCAGAGAGATGGTTCGGTCGCAAACAAGATCGGAGCCACTTTGACGCAACTCCTCGTTCCAGAAGCCGACAACTGACGTATCCGATCCATTGTGCTACTCGTATTCGCCAGCGGACTGAGAAAGCATATGCATATGTTCCTACGTATTATCAGTAAATATTGATGGATTTACACAAAGTGGTAGCTAAAAAACACACACACCCAACACTCCATTTTGCCAGAGACGTGTTTATTTGCCCAAAAGATTTATGGCACGATTATCAACTAACGTTTTTGTTCAGCAGACCTCAAAACGTATTGAAATTAAATCCGAGCCGCCGAAAGCTTAAAACGGAAAGCGGAAAGAGGCAAACTTTACTCGCCACTTGAAGAAACCAAGAGCAGCCATAAATGAATGATTTTATTTATTTTTCGGAATATTATTCTTTATGGCCTTAATCTCGGCGAAACAATGGAACGCGCCTGATAAGCGATGCTACCAGTTAAATAAATAATCAACGAATCGATAATGTACCGAGCAGCCACACGGCCAAAGTATTTATAATGTTTATGTCAATTTATAGAGCTTTATTAAATTAAAGAAAACTCTAATCTAAGCCAAACTAATGCCTTGGTTTTACAATCTCAAGTGATTCCCCTTGCCACTGAGTGTGTTATGAGCTAAAGCTACATGGACTTGTCTTTAGATTACCAGGGCTTTCATTATCTTCTCAGGGACTCGAAAGCTTTTTCAGGTTTTCAGTGATCGTAGAAGAGGAATCGGAAATTGGGCTTTCATTAATGGCGCTAGCTTTGGGGAGCTGTGCTAAATTGTAAACAAATTTTACTGCTGCTTCTATAAAATAAAACGTTCATTGTAACCCATCAGTCTATTGGAAAAGTAAGTTATTATGAATTATAGAAATATAGGTCGCTGCTAACTTTATTTTTAAAAGAGGAGTGATGGAACAAGTGGTCTTATTTGCACATCTGGATACTGGTTTTGTAATATTTGATTAAATTTCAAAATCGCAAAACTGCAAAGCTTTTTATACATTACAGACTAGAATTAGACTTGTCAAGTATAAAGAAACTGTACAGAGAAATATGCACAAAAGATATTGCTTGCGTTAAGGAATATAAGTAAACTGCGGGGTTCCCACTTAAAACTCTTTAATTACAACTATATGTCTAGGTATATTATGGCAAAAGCCCTGTTCTCAAAGCTGATTAGCTCTTGAGACATTGTAATCGTAAGTTGAAATAATTAAGGCAAATGCTTATAGCATTTAAACACAAGGAATGTTTTCTATATTTGTACCTATTTTTAATATTGGTTATCTCTTGTGATTTATAGACTGCTGAATTGGAAGACTAGATTATTTTTAATTACCCGTGCTTGTATATCAATAACAATTTTTTTATTCAGAACATAGCTAATACAAATTAAATACATATTATTTTATTATTTGTTTTACCGTACATTACTTAAACCTACCCAGACTTGTCAATTTAATTTCGGCTTAAAAGAAAAATGATTTTACTATCTATTTGTCGCATTCGAAGTGTCTTTGATTTTTTCGTTGATCTTTAAGGAAAGTTCCTCTTTAGGTTTCTCCTGGCTGGCTGGCCCATTGGCAAGCTCAGGTTCCTTAATTTGCAGATAGTCTTCGGCATCCCAGGGCTGAGTAACAGCAGTTCCAAAGACGAGGTAAATACAGTTGCCCACGAAAAAGATTACGGAGGCAATGATGAACACGATCTGCCACTCAGTCCGATCAGTCTGAAAAGAATGATGCAAATAAATAGATTAAATAAATTACTTATTGTTATTAATACTCACATTATCCTCTACAACCCAACCAACCACCAAAGGTGTGACTATGGGCACAAAATTCGCAGCTGTATTCACAATGCCCATCAGAATGCTGGCATGATTTTCCGATAGATCGATGGTGTTTAGAACACTTCCAATGGTCTGTGCACTATTTACGCCCACACTGATGGTCATCAGTGCAATTGCATAGTTCTTTTGATCCTTATCCAGGAAGCCAATGCCGATCAAAGTGGCGGCCGGAATCCAGAAGGCTATCGAGTTGTAGGTTTTCCGCAGCACTGTCAGGGTAACCGAGTTCTTGCTCAGAAGAACATCGGCCGTGATCAGGTAAATATACGACATGCACCACATGGCCAGGAATGGAAGTGCCGAAAAGAACGCATTGCTCTTCATGTCCATGTCGAGGACTCCGTTCATGTAGGCTGGAATCTCGGCCTGCAGAGTGCTGAGTCCCCAGTTTTCGCTACATCGTACTATCAGCAGGGCCAGGAAAGGAGCCGAGGTCCAAATCGCCTTCCACGGAATGGGGATAAAGGTCGTGTGGTACTTTTCATTATGCTTCAGCGACGACTCAATATAGTGAAGTTCCTTTTCGCCTATAAATCGGGATTCAGTGGGATCGTTGGCTGCAAAAAGGAACCACAAGGCACACCACAGAAAAGCTACTCCAGCCGAGACATACGAAATTCCAGGCCATCCCAGCGAGCTCTTGGCTATCATTCCACTCAAGAACATGGCACTCACATTGCCGCACTCGATTCCCGTGTGGCTAAGAGCCCCCAGGCGATTTCTCTCCGCCGGCGGTGACCACTTGGCCAAGTGCTGGTGAATGCAGGGGAACACCACACCCTGCGCCAATCCCATGATCACCCTGATTCCGCAGTAAGCCTGCCATTCGCCAAATCCAATAAACAAGGGTGTCAAAGTACTGCAAACTCCGGACCCGAAGACACCCCAGAACATAACACTCTTTACGCCAAACCGCTTGCAGAGATAGCCCCCCAGGAACTGGGTGAAGATATAGCCCCAAAAGAAGCTGGAGAGTATATACGATTTCTGCGCCTCCGTCCAGTCGTATTCCTGCGGAACGGTAAGAGATTAGGGGTATTTCTTTGTGATAGTCCGTGATCTTACGGGAAAGTCCGGATTCGTGGTTTCCGCATTCGTCATCGCCACCACCGACACGCCCACATTCAATCGGCCTATGAACATAATAGTTATGTTGAGGAAGATCAGTAGGGCCTGGACATGTCGCATTCCCACTATGGGTCCTGCAACAAAACGAAAAAACTGGTATTATCGCGCGTACTTCCTGCCTGCAAGCGGTTCGGCAAATAAATCTGAATGGCTCTTGAGACATCGTTATCGTCGCCATAATTGGAGTGATTTATGACCACTCAATGGGCTTGCGGGTAACCCGGGAATTTTTCAGGCGGAGGGCAAGGTCTGAATTCTGAAGGGCGTATGAAGTGTGTTAAGATCGTGGGAAGCCGTTCCATTCACAAATTCTAATCCGAACCGAAGGATCTAATATTACACACACCATTGTCATTTGCCTCGGCCGACATTTTTGATTGGATCACTACTTAAAATCGACTGATCCGAAGCACTGTAGGAATTAAAGTGAATGGGTGCAGTAACATAATGTTGATTTAAATCCAAATCGAATAAGCCGATAAGGCGTATTTCGCTTATCTAAAACGCCATCAGGCGATAAAGTCAAACCACGGGCAAATTTTAACATCTGCTGACGCGTTTTAAAGGAAAAAAGTTTCACTTTTAACGATGAGGCTTGATTTACTGACCTCCAATATCTTATCAATTAAGATATTCATTCCAAATTCAACTCCATTAATCATATGAAAAGTGCATAGTCATTATAGAGTACTATAAGTACTTTTAAAGAATATTTATTATTATTGTGTTACTTAGGGATAGACACCATATCTGTATTATCTTTTAAGGGGGACCGAAAGATCTTTAGCATCATTCGCAGCTTTATGGATAACTGGTTTTATAGCCATCTCGGGTTCCTTCAACTGAAGGTAGTCTTCGGCATCCCAGGGCTGGGAAATTGCCGTGCCAAAGATCAAAAATACGCAGTTCCCAAAAAAGAACATTACCGAGGCGATTATATATACGATCTGCCACTCCGAGCGATTTGTCTGAAATATACATGAATTGGAGTGCTAATTTAGAAAAAGATACTGGCAAAAACTTACATCATCCACAACGATAAAGCCGACGAGCAGGGGAGTGAATATGGTCACCAAACACGAAGCTGTATTCACGATTCCCATGAGGATACTGGCATGATTTGGTGATAGATCGATCGTGTTCAAAGAGGAACCGATAGTAGCACCACTGTTCACACCCAGACTGATGGTCATCAGGGCAATGGCCCAATTCTTCTGTTCCACGTCCAGAAATCCAATTCCAATCAAAGTCCCACAAGGAATCCAGAAGGCCAGCGAGTTGAAGGTCTTCCTCAGTGCCGTTAAACTCAGCCTATTTCCGGCGAGCAAAACATCGGCGGTAATCATGTAGACATACGACATAACCCACATGGCCAAAAACGGTAACGCCGAGAAGAATGCAGTGCTTTTCATGTCCATATCAAGAACACCGTTCATGTAGGCTGGAATCTCGGCCTGCAGGGTACTTAAACCCCACATCCCGGTACAACGGATCACCAAAAGAGCTAGGAATGGAGCCGAGGTCCAAATCGCCTTCCAGGGAATGGGGATAATGGTCTTATGGTACGTTTCATTGTGCTTCAGCGACGACTCAATATAGTAAAGTTCTTTTTCCCCCACAAATCTGGATTCAGTGGGATTGTTGGCTGCGAGGACGAACCACAAGGCACACCACAAGAAAGCCACTCCAGCCGAGACGTAAGAAATTCCTGGCCATCCCAAAGAACTCTTGGCTATCATTCCACTTAGGAACATGGCACTCATATTTCCACACTCGCATCCAGAGTAGCTGAGAGCTCCCAAGCGACTTCTCTCCGCCGGCGGTGACCAACGTGCCAGGTGCTGGTGAATGCAGGGAAACACCACTCCCTGCGCCAATCCCATGATCACCCTGATTCCACAGTATGCCTGCCATTCGCCAAATCCAATAAACAAGGGTGTCAAAGTACTGCAGACTCCGGATCCAAAGACACCCCAGAACATAACACTCTTCACGCCAAACCGCTTGCAGAGATAGCCCCCCAGGAACTGGGTCAAGATATAGCCCCAAAAAAAGCTGGATAGTATGTACGATTTCTCCGCCTCCGTCCAGTCGTATTCCTGCGGAACGGTAAGAGATTAGGGGTATTTCTTATCTATCTTCTTTATAGTCCGTGATCTTACCGGAAAGTCTGGGTTCGTGGTTTCCGCATGACGACATCGCCACTACAGACACGCCCACATTCAGGCGGCCTATGAACATAACGGTTATGTTAAGGAAGATCAGTAAGATCTGGACATGTCGCATTCCCACTAAGGGTCCTGCAACAAAAAAAATACTCGAGTTATCGAAAGATCGAAATTACTTCCTAGAAGTTGAGAAGCAGGTGGATATACTATTTAAGATACACGAGAAAAATACCCTCGGGAGAGAATAGGTATGTGATCTGAATTCCATTAACATCCAAGAGAATGAGTTAATTTAACACACACCTTTATTAATTTCTTCCGACATATTCGATTTGATCAGAAAAAATTGCCGCCACTTTTAATCGACCGATCCGGAGAACTGAAGGAAATAAATTGACCGAGTGATTTAAATACAGATTGAATCGTGATTAGGTAAGCTCGTCTGCGATTTAGCCTTATCACATCTTGTTATTTTAGATAACCATACATGGCTTATCGTATGTTTGGCCTATTTAAAACAACACTAATTGATAAGTTCAAGGCTTTTAAAAATTGTTAAGTAATCTCCTTGAGAAAACAATTGTACAAATGCTATTTTGGTATTTACCAATTAAGATATTGATTTAAGACGTAAGTCAATAAATATGTAAATATATACATGTAAATGTTTTTGTCATGGATATCGTTTCTATCCATCCAGCGGGTCCACCGTAGTTTTTGTAATTTCATCAATATTTTTGTTTGCTCCATGGATAGCTGGTTTTATTGCGAGTTCGGGTTCCTTTAACTGAAGATAGTCCTCAGCATCCCAGGGCTGAGAAACAGCCGTGCCGAAAAACAAGAACACGCAGTTTCCAAGAAAGAATAGTACTGAGGCGATTATAAATACTATCTGCCACTCTGAGCGATTTGTCTGAAAAGCAAATGATAAGTGATAAATTAAATTAAAGAAATGTTTACACCAAAACTTACATCATCCTCAACGATTAGACCCACTACAAGAGGAGTCACTATGGGCACCACATTTGCAGCTGTATTCACGATTCCCATGAGGATGCTGGCATGATTCGGTGACAGATCGATGGTGTTCAGGGAGGTACCAATTGTCGCTCCACTGTTCACACCCACACTGATGGTCATCAGGACAATGGCCCAGTTCTTCTGATTCTGGTCCAGAAATCCTATTCCAATCAATGTGGCACAAGGAATCCAGAAGGCCATCGAGTTGAAGGTCTTTCGCAGTGCCGTTAAACTTAGCCTATTTCCGGCGAGCAAAACATCGGCGGTAATCAGGTAAACATACGACATAAACCACATGGCCAAAAACGGTAGCGCCGAAAAGAATGCATTGCTTTTCATGTCCATATCGAGAACCCCGTTCATGTACGTTGGGATCTCGGCCTGCAGGGTACTCAGACCCCAGGTCTCGCAGCAGCGGGCCACCAAAAGGGCCAGGAATGGAGCCGAGGTCCAGATGGCCCGCCAGGGAATGGGAATGATGGTCTTGTGATAGTCCTCGTTGTGCTTCAGGGACGTTTCGATGTACTCCA
Source organism: Drosophila takahashii (assembly GCF_030179915.1). Classification (NCBI taxonomy): domain Eukaryota; kingdom Metazoa; phylum Arthropoda; class Insecta; order Diptera; family Drosophilidae; genus Drosophila; species Drosophila takahashii. Next base: position 32,420,640 of record NC_091679.1, on the reverse strand, counting down.
GTTCCGCCTCGCCGATGTAACGAGATTCCACTGCATTGTTGGCGGCGAAAAGGAACCAAAAGACGCACCATGCGAAGGCCACTCCAGCGGAGACGTAGGATATTCCTGGCCAGCCAATTGGGCTCTTCGCTATCATTCCACTCAGGAACATGGCGCACACGTTGCCGCACTCGATTCCCGTGTGACTGAGAGCGCCCAGGCGATTCCTCTCCGCCGGCGGTGACCATCTGGCCAAGTGCTGATGGATGCAGGGAAAGATCAGTCCTTGGGCAAGGCCCATCAGCACTCGAATGCCGCAATACGCCTGCCATCCGCCGAAGCTGATGAAGAGTGGCGTTAGAGCGCTGAAGACTCCCGACGCGAAGGATCCCCAGAGCATGACACTCTTGACTCCAAAGCGCTTGCATAAATATCCCCCCAGGAACTGGGTGAAAATGTAGCCCCAAAAGAAGCTGGATATTATATAGGACTTTTGTGTCAAGCTCCAGTCGTATTCCTGGGATTCAAAAACTTGTAAGCTAAAGGTTATCGCATTGCACAGAGTACTTACTGGAAAATTGGGATTGGTGGACTCGGCATTGGTCATGGCCACTACGGATACTCCCACATTTAGGCGGCCGATATACAAACACGTGATGTTGAGAAAAATCAGCAAGGTCTGGACGTGTCGCATTCCCAGCATGGGTCCTGTAATCAACCATTGAACATAGTTATTATCGCGTAAAGTTTATGAATTATCGAAAATTCTCATGAAATCGAAACCTGCTAAGTATGTTATGTTTATAGGCACTTTTCAAGAACGAACGGTTAAAGTCCATTAGGTCCACCTGTATAGAATCAACACTTTACGCGCAGTTCAGTTTCAGATTCAACTTGTATATATTTTCTTTTTCTTTAACCTTATTCATATAGATTAGAAAAACACAAAGAATATTAAATTGACGTTTCTTCACTCTTCCCTTGATATTCAACTCCTTGCACTTGCAATAATGTCTTTTTTGTCCTTACCTTTATTTACTTCAGCTGTCATCCTTGAAGTGCTAATTTAAAATTGACCCTCCGTCGTCCGAAATCGTACACCAATTGAACTCGAGTGAACTGTGGGAGTACCACACCCAGGGACGATTTTAATCATACGAGAGTTGTTAATCAACTTTTAGTTAATCAGTCAGATTATTCTGTGATAAGGCCCTACGCGTGCGTATTAACACAAAGAGTTCATGTTATGGATTAAGAGAGCGTGGCACGCGATTAGGATCATAAACGAGTTAAAATAGGAATGTTGGTTATTGTGATTATTCTAAGATTAGTCAATCTAATTTGCAGTAGTACAAATATACTACTGCCCATAAATAGCCAAAACCCGTATTCAAACCAGTTTGGGCCATTACATTTAAAGAAAAACTGACCTTAGTTAATAACCGTGTTTAGGGTCCTGAAAAGCCGCAAACCAAATCTAAGAAGCATAACAACTCAAAGGTCAGAACTATTAGTACTACTCGGCAATATTATCTTCAGTAACAATGTTCCCACGTATTTATCTAAACAATACCTGTTACGCCTTCTTCCCTTATCAAAGTTCAATTTACTGTTGGTTAAAACACATGTCAACTTAATTGGAGAACCAATCGATCTTAGTTTCACATGACATATACGTCAACTACTTGCTTGTTTACGATCAGAACTCCCAATGCTTCTCATAGTAATCAGTGTTCATTGATAACGAAGAGATATATTTTCGAAAGGTAATTCAACAAGGTCGTTGTGTTATTCACTTATAGTTTCTATATTTACATCTTAAAATACTCATTGGGAAGACAAATGACTTATTTATAGCTATTGTATTAAAGACTCTTGATAAAAAAGAGCTCCGGGCCAGCCGTGAGTAAAATGCTAAGGGGTTTTCGAGTTATAGTTAGTTCGATTTTCCCATGATCTCAAATATCGTTCCTGCTAGGATTCTCCTCGTTTACGTCGCTTTCGTTGGGTTCCTTGCTCTCTAAACCAGCTTCACTCTCCTTTCGCTTCGCTTCCTCCAATTTCTCACTCTGCTTCGCTTCCAAAGCCTTGGCACTTCCCTCTTCTTGTAGATTTGGGGATCTTTGCTTGTCCATAAAGTCGGGTGCATCCCAAGGCTGATTAACCATCTGACCAAAGGCTAAATAGATTATGTTGCCCACAAAGAAGATGACGGCGGATATGATGAATACAATTTGCCACTGTTCGCGATCGTGCTGTTAAATAATGTAATATTATCATTATATTTTTGGTTAAAAAAATAATATTAGAACTCACATCATCCTTGACAATGATTCCCACAAGGAGTGGCGTTAGGATAGGCACAACGTTAGCAGCCGTATTAATAATTCCCATAAGAATGCCAGCATGGTTCGGTGACAAGTCGATGGTGTTTATGGTACTGCCGATTGTGGAACCAGCGTTGATTCCCACATTCGCGCACATCAGAACCACAGCCAACGTTTTCTGTGTGCTATCCAAGAAGCTGACTCCGATCAGCGCAGCCGCGGGCACAAAGAAGGCTATCGAGTTCACTCCCTTGCGTATCCCAGTGATGGACATAATGCCCCTGGTCAGCAGGATATCCGCAATGATCAGGTAAACAAAGGCCATAATCCAGGAGGTTAGATAAGGCAAAGCCGAGTAAAGGGCATTTTTCTTCATGTCCATCAGCAGGACTCCATTCATATAGGCGGGCATCTCGGTTTGGAGGGTGGAATATCCCCATGACTGACAGCATCTGGTGATCATCAAGGCCCAGAAAGGCACCGAGGTCCAAATCGCCTTCCACGGAACCGGAATTCTTCCAGTCGCCTTCTCCTCGGCCTCCTCCGCCTTGCGACTGGAGTTGATCGATGTCTCAATATAGTTCAGTTCCGCTTCGCTGATAAATTTAGACTCCCTGGGGGTGTTGGCTCCGAAAATCCACCAGATGATGCACCAGAAAATCCCAACACCACAGGACACGTAGAAGATTCCGGGCCAACCAGCGCTTGAGGCTGCCAGTAATCCACTGGCAAACATGGCCACCAGAGTTCCGCAATCAATGCCCGTATTGGCCAGGGCTCCCAGTCGATTCCTCTCGTTCACCGGACACCAGTTGGCCAAGTGGGCGTGGATGCAGGGAAACAGGAAGCCCTGGAAGAGACCCATGGACATCCGAATGGCGCAATAAGCCTGCCAGCCACCCCAGGAAACACACCAGGGGGGAAGAAGAGCCAGGAGAGCCGATCCGATGGTGGACACAAACATGGTGATCCTGGCTCCATAGCGCCTGCACAGCCATCCGCCCAGAAATTGCGTTAATATGTAGCCCCAGAAGAAGCTGGAGAGGATGTACGACCGCTCCATTTCGTTCCAATCGTACTCCTGCCGAAAATCAGATAGCTAGTTAACTAAATTGCATGGCAGTAAACCCCTTCAAACTTACCGGAAAGTTTGGGTTAGTATTCTCGGCATTTGTCATTGCCACAACCGCCACTCCAGCATTGAACTTGGCCATATAGTTGACCACAATCGACAGAAACAGCAAAAAGGCCTGCAAATGTCGCTGGCCAATCATTGGACCTGAATAAAGGGGGAAAATAATAAGATCTTTAGTGGGACTGAATTGAATTAAATTTCTTAAAAAGCCAACAAATAACTAAAATTTAGCACCCAAAACTTCATTTTGTTATAAGGTTTTAGTACTGCTAAAATGTTCCCTTGCTTGAAGGACCAAAAAAACCACTAGTACTTAGTTTTTAGGTCTTGAGATCCTTTTAGGACCTTTCACTAACCCGTATTTATTTCCGCCGTCATATCCGCACTGCTTTCAGTTGTACCGCACACGCTAGAGATCCAAATTATACTCAACTACTAACCTGCAGCCAGATCGCTTTACACCTTCCATTTTATTGGAGAGCTAATCGCAACCGCCGTCAGTTTTCAAGTGATACCCGCTTAATGGACACCAAATCAGAGCACTTCACAAACACGATATTGATAAGGAAAAAGGCAACAATGGAAGTGAGAATTTATACTGGCGAAGCGGAGCGATAGCGGTTCCACAACGGACCACTGATAGCGTCAGACGAGTGGTTTTGAAGGCGGTGGGTGGTACGGCGCTTGAAATCCGGATGCGATACTGATGGAAAGGGAAAGGCCCCCTTAAAGTCTGTCGTATAACTCTTAAGACGTCATTGATTTTCCACACTCGACTGTTGTCCGGCAGAGCGGCCTTATCTACTCAACCTCTTCAGTGGCAGAGGCTTAAGTTTAATCTTATCATCGGTCATGGCCAATTATCTGCATCACGCATACCCGTGGTATCCTTCAGACGTTAACTGGAAACCCCATCCCCCAATACTTTCGAAAGATAAAGAGTGAAGCACCTCGACTGATAGCGAAAGTTCAAATCAATCAGGGCGCCAGGCACGAGCGGCTAATCGGAGACCTTTCATACACTTCTTGTGTTTTGACTATGTAACTATTATACTACAAAGAAAATAATAGCAATGAGATAATAGGCTCGTGCACATATCATCTGTTTTTGCCTAAAAAAGCTGCAAGAATCCGTATTTAATGCGTTATAGTATTTTTTCATAAGATTTTATATTTATAACTTATGTTACCTAATAGGAATACATGTTGATTGTATTTATAAAAAACTTTTGTCAAAAAAGTTTCGGACCAGCCTTGAGTAAAAAATGTTTGTATCGATCTTTAGATCCCAAGATCTCACAGCTCATCTTTCAGATCATTATTTTTGGGTTCCTTGCTCTCTAAGCCAGCTTCACTTTCCTTACGCTTTTCTTCCTCCAATTTCTCGCTCTGCTTTGCTTCCAGAGCCTTGGAATTTCCCTCTTCTTGTAGATTGGCCGAGCGTTGCTTGTCCAAAAAGTCGGGTGCATCCCATGGTTGACTAACCATCTGACCGAAAGCGAGATAGATAATGTCACCCACGACAAAGATCACTGCGGATATGATGAACACCATTTGCCACTGCTCACGATCGTGCTGGAAATAAACAAATTTGAGAACTATGAGTTATACGAACTACTTGTTGGAAGGGTATTAAATATTTGTGAAGTAGAATGTAAAAAGTTGAATTAGGTCATTTACACCGAATTCTGGATCACGGTTAAATAAAGCATATGTTCTCGGTAAGGATCATTAGTATTAGCTAGAACATTTAGATTCTATAGAATAATTAAATATTTTTAAGGTGACCATTTTTTATACCCTTGCAGAGGGTATTATGATTTCAGTCAGAAGTTTGCAACGCAGTGAAGGAGACGTTTCCGACCCCATAAAGTATATATATTCTTGATCAGCATCACTAGACGAGTCGATCTAGCTATGTCCGTCTGTCCGTCTGTCCGTCCGTCTGTCCGTCCGTCTGTCCGTCTGTCTGTTTCTACGCAAACTAGTCTCTCAGTTTTTGAGCTATCGGGATGAAACTTTACCAAAAGTGTTCTTTCTATTGCAGGTAGTATATATGTCGGAACCAACCGGATCGGACAACTATATTTTATAGCTCCCATAGGAAGGATCGGAAAAGAAAACGTTAAAAAAATTCTAGCTTCGGTGTTTTTTGAAATATTACCTTCTACTTTTGGGGATGTTATTTTTTAAATATTTCTGAATTTCGAATTAAATATTTAAAAAATCGGACTACTATATCATATAGCTGCCATAGGAACGATCGGTAAATTAATGGAAAAGTAATAGGAAATAAATTCTAGCTTCTTTGGTTTTTATTGTATTATCTTCTACTCTAGGATATGACTCTTTTTAAATATTTCCGAATTTCAATTTTAATTTGATCAAAATCGGACGACTATATCATATAGCTGCCATAGGAACGATCGGAATATTAATGAGAAATATAAGCTTTGGCTGGCCGAAGCTAGCTTCCTTTCTTGTTTTAAAAAGTTTTTGTCTTACATTTTTCTACGGTAAGGGATATAATTTAGATGGTAAAATCATGTACAGGTAATTATACCTGTTACTTGTAGAGCAATTATTCATACTCACATTATCTTTAACCATAATTCCCACGAGGAGGGGCGTTATAATGGGTATAACGTTTGACGCCGTATTAGCGATTCCCATTAAAATACCAGCATGGTTCGGTGACAAGTCGATGGTGTTTATGGTACTGCCAATTGTGGAACCAGCGTTGATTCCCACATTGGTGCACATCAGCACCACTGCCAGGGTCTTCTGGTCGCTGTCCAGGAAGCCGACTCCAATCAGCGCAGCCGCGGGCACAAAGAACGCAATCGAATTTATAGTCTTGCGAATGCCAGTGATGGACATAATGCCCCTGGTCAGCAGGATATCGGCGATGACCAGGTAGACGACCGCCATCACCCACGAGGCGAAGTAGGGCAACGCCGAATAAAGGGCGTTTTTCTTCATGTCCATCAGCAGGACACCATTCATGTAGGCAGGCATCTCGGTCTGGAGGGTGGAGAATCCCCATGACTGACAGCATTTGGTGATCATGTAGGCCCAGAAAGGCACCGAGGTCCAGATGGCCTTCCAAGGAACCGGAATGGCACCGGCTTGTGACTCCTTCGCCTTGTGACTGGAGCTAATTGAATCCTCAATGTAGATACGTTCCGCATCGCTAATTAACTTGCATTCCCCGGGAGTGTCGGCTCCAAGGAACCACCACATAATGCACCAAAAAAATCCCACACCACTCGATACGTAGAAGATTCCGGGCCAGCCGATGCTGGAGGCAGCAATCAATCCACTGGCAAACATGGATACCAGGGTTCCGCAGTCAATGCCCATGTTGGCCAGGGCTCCCAGCCGATTTCGCTCGTTCACCGGACACCAGTTGGCCAAGTGGGCGTGGATGCAGGGGAACACGAAGCCCTGGAACAGTCCCATTGCCATCCGGAGGCCACAGTAGGCCTGCCAGCCACCCCAGGAAACACACCAAGGCACCAGAACAACCAGCACTGCTGATCCCAAGGTTGATGCAAACATGGTGATCCTTGCTCCATAGCGCCTGCACAGCCATCCGCCCAGAAATTGCGTTAATATGTAGCCCCAAAAGAAGCTGGAGAGGATGTAGGAGCGCTCCATTTCGTTCCAATCGTACTCCTGGCAAAATTCAAGGAATTTATTGAATGCTTTTCGGAACACCCCTTTTCAGACTTACTGGAAAGTCTGGGTTGGTATTTTCGGCATCGGTCATCGCCACAACCGCCACTCCAGCATTAAACTTGGTCATGAAATTCACCGTGATCGCCGAGAAGAGAAGAAAGGCCTGCAAATGACGCTGGCCAAGCACCGGACCTATTCGATTGTAAATAAATCATATAAGTATCACACTCTAGCACAAAGTAATCCACATCGATGGGCGGGTTTCATCACATGTGTATTTCTAGGAAAACGGTTGACCACTTAAGTCAAAGATTTAAGACGCCTTACGATATGATTAAGTAATTGAATGATTTCAATAGCCCTTCAAGATAATTAGATTTCAATTAAGAGCACGGTTTTGGGCGTTAGAATGAAGTATGCAATCGAGTTGGAAATTATATAATAGCTTGTGATAAAAAATTAACCTATAAGACATTACACAATAACTTTTTAAAATTATATAATCGAAAAACAGTTGCCACGTTGCAAAATGAAGAATTAAGTTTACCGAAAATATTCTTATCAACATGCTAATATTATAGAAAGTACTAAACGTATTTAAATGTTACCAAAGAATATTATTTATTTAATAAATATTGCATTTTTCATTAAATTTTTTAAATTTTAAAAGTCCATCACGAGTGTTTTTCTGTCATGTGTTTAACTTTAACTTGGATCCTTAAAATATTTTAAGGACAACTAACCCTTATTGATTTCCGCTGTCATATCCGCACTACTTTAAATTGTACCGCACACGCTTAAGATTTAAATACAACTCAACTATTCAAATGCAAACAGGTCGCTTTACACCTTCTATTTTATTGAAGAGCCATGCGAAACCGTCATCAGCTTTCAAGTAAAACCCGCTTAATGAACAGCAAATCAGGGCACTTCATAAAAAAGATATTGATAATGAAAATAATAACATGAAACCGATGGTTTGTACTTATAAATAGGAGCGATAGCGGTTCCACTACGGATAAGCGGGCATGCAGACAACGAATGGCTTTTAAGGTGCTAAGGCGCATGTAATCCGGATGTGATCGAAATACAGTGGCGCCTTAAAGCATTCGTAATTGGTACATAGGGTTGCTCTGCGCGAATTCTTCAGTATATTTATGGCAATGCTTACCTCTCACTGGAAACTCCATACTCGCCACCCATGATAGCGAATGATAGCGTATTTCTATTTACTTGTACTTTATTTGACTATATAACGGCTTAGAGTACTCTAGACTATACATATTGCTTAACCCGTTCCCTCAGCGGCTCTCCTCCTCCTCCTCCTGCAGGCGTAGAATATCCGCTTTGTTGATGAAGTAATAGCTTGGCTGTCGTCCTTTTAGGTCCTTGGCGGTCCGCTTGGCCCCGTTCTGGATCAAAATCCGACTAACACTCTCCAGCGCGTTGGTTCCCATGGCATAGTGCAAAACAGTGCGCTCCAACTGGGGATGGGAAAAGCTTAGAACTGGATTTAAAATTCTCGTAAATATACTCACATTATCGGGGATTTTTAGAGCCTCAGGACAGATTTTCACCAAGCGCTGAACCATTTCCTCGGACTCCTTTAGCACAGCTATGTGCAAGGCGGTACGACCTGGTGTTTTGATTAAGATAATATCAAGATAATCTCTTCAAGACAGCTCCTCTTTTCTTACCATAATAATTCTTGGTCTTAATCAACCACTTGGCATTGGCAACATCGGTCAGCTCCAACACGCGTTCCATGTTGTTATCCCTGATCATCTGATGGAGTTCTTCGCGAGCCTCTTCCAGGCCCCGAAGATTGGCCAAGAACTCGCCGAGAGCTTCATTTTGTCGCGATTGCACCACATCTACAATGGACTGACCGCTTTCGTCTTCGATGTCTAAAATATGATCGTAGCCTTGCAGAGCGAGCTGTTCGAAGGGTTCCACGTCACCTGGTTCAGAAAGAGAGTTATATATATAGCCTATAAGGAGAACAACCTATAGTTAACCTACCTATAACAGCCTGAGCCAGGACATATCGATCGATCTCGGCGGCATTGTTGGGCTGATTTGCTTGGAGCGAGACATCCCTGGCGGTTCGGTACAGCTCATCCCGGTAGGTGATGTCAATGCCCGACTCCTCGATTAGAGTGTAGAGAGCTCCCCGCCGATGGGAGCGGGCACAGGCGAAATGCAGCATACTCTGGCCGTGCTCATCCCGCTCCTCCATATGCTGAACCGCCAGCGCTCCTTCCGCATCCTCCTCCTCGACCAACGATCGTGCGTCCTGTTCGATGAGATCCGTAGGACCTGGACCATTTCGAGTGCTGGCCATCCTCTGACTAGAGCTGGCATTCGACTTGACCAACGCCAGGGTGGAGGTGGAACTGGTACTGGCCTTGCTGCTACCCGAGTGGACCTGCACCTCGGTCATTGGCTTGCGATCGCCCATAAAGTGCTGGAGGTAGTTGGTCAGGTAGGCCACGGGATCTTTGGGTCGCTTGTTGGCTATCTCGGTGAGGGCCTTAATCAGAGGATCGGCGAGAGCTAAAAAGAGAGAGTTTGTAAGTGATAAATGTATTTTAAATCATCTATTATAACCTAGGGATAATCTAAGTATTTAAGTTTAATAGAAAATTCTCTTTAAAGGCAACCCAAGTTAATAATACTCACAAAAAAATTTGCTTGGTAAAATTGACCAACAAAGATAGTTACGTAACTATTAAAATAGTTACGTGTATTTTGTTTTTGCTTTGGGTTTGTGTCTTTGCTAATTGTGTGTATTTTGTTGTTGTGAAATGACTATTTACTTAGTAGAATTGACAATTTTGCTGATTGGGGCCTGTTTGACAATTATTACAGTTGATTTTACCAAGTTTTTTTTTGTGTGTAGGCCTAGCAAGTGAAGAACTAATTTTTCAGATAACAATTTTCCATTTTGTGAGCTTTGCTTAGTAATTCTTATCTTAAATGAGTTTTTTAACAACCTGCAAAACTCCAGAATACTTACAATTAGCCAGATATTTGCCCTGCTCGGTCTTGAAGATGGGATTGGCCTGAAAGCTCACTGGCTGCGCCTGACCTGTGTGGAAAACAAGCTGGATTAGTCACTCCAAAGGGCCACGATATCTGCGGTCACATTCAGTGGATCGAGTCCCAGTAATCTATGTACACAAAGCGAGAAGGGGGAGCATTTTTTCTGGCACGGGAATCAGGGGTAAACAAACGAAGATGAGGATGCCGATGGTGGAACTCAAGAGACTTTGCAAATCATATTAAAATCGTGACAGGATCACAGTCTTCGAGAAAGACACGTTTACGGATACGGCTATGTAGGTGTAACTCAAGGCGGAACTTACGATTGCGGATTAACTTTAAACGCAGCGTAAGCGGAGGAGGTTTAAGCTGAGGGCACGGGTATCGATCGGATTTAGTATAAGCATTTAGAGTTCAGTGTGCTGAGGTATTCTTTTCTTTTCTATATATACATTGAGCTGGCCCTTAGACCTTCCTTCTAGTTACGATCCACAATGCTGTTCTTCTTGCGCTTGAAGATCTTCACCAGCATGGTGGCAATGTGCTTGGAGTTCGTGAGCGACATGTCCTTTTCCAGTGACAGGATATTGGTGACTGCAGTGCAGTAGTCCTGGAACAGGACATATTCCACCACTCCCATGCTCTGCATATTCACAAGGCGCACGGTAAGTTTCGACAGGCGATTGGTCACCATACTCAAACCCCGCACGGAGCACAAGTGCCGCAGGTTGTCCATCTCCTTCATCAGATTGGTCAACTTAACGATGGTGGTCATCTTGAGGCCAGTGCCCAGGTAACTGGGCCTCGACTGGAGGTAGCCCAGGAGGTAGCTCTCCTTAAAGTGCAGCTGCGTTTCCAGATACGAGATGGCCCTGCCCACTCTCGTATAGGCAGCTCCCATATCGGCTGGTTCCTTGCTGCTGCTGGTGGAGATGATTCTCAAGTGCTCCTGGCAATTCAACCACACTGCCAAATTGTTGGCTGAATTAACAAAAACACCCCTGCCGTAAGGCCAAAGGGCTCCATTGAAGGCCGTCGATTCGGCAGCCTGCACCAGATCCTGGGTGTCGAGTAGGGGAATCATCAGGCCCAGACTGCTTAGCATCATCGTGACCTCCGAATCGGCCTCCAAGAGCTCGGTCATCGTGTAGTAGTTGCCCGAATCCGTTTCGCCAATGGCGTCGGCAAAGTGCGTGGTGAATATCTTGCTCATCATCAGACGCTCCGCCTGCTCCAGCTGGCCAATGGTCAGGTTCAAGGGCAGTTCCAGCTGATCCAGATTCCTGGACACCTCGACCAGACAACGGGTGACCAGCAGGGATTCATCGTCAAAGACAAAGGCAGCCGTATTGAGTCGCTCCCCATTGTCCATTGGGAAGTAGGCCAGTCGAGGTTGCGGCTTGAAATCCGCATCGATACTCAGGCAATGCATATCCTTCAGCAGCGGCACCAGGAACTCCTGGAACACCACAAACACATCGAAATCTGGCGCTATAATCCCGCTATTGATGTCCTCCTCCAGGTGGCGAGCCTTCGAGGTCTTCCGCATCGCAGGCCACAAAACGTCGAAGAGATTGTGATCGAGTCGGGTTTGGCGTCGCTTGATTTTGTCGTAGACGCCGCGCTTCAGAAATCGGCTCAGATAGCTGGTCACCGAAAGCTGCAGTGAGGAGGCGCTCAGGGGCTTGCGATGCGATAGAGCCGATGCCGTCGTACCGCTCAGCAGTTTGCCCGATTCCGAAATGACGCTGTAGCAGCGCTCCAGGGTCCTCGAGATCTCGCCGTCCTGCAACTCCCGCCGGGCACTGTGCAGATCGTCGGGAACTGCCCATGGATTTCATGGATTTCGTGGATTTCCGGAGCAGCAAAGGTTATAATGGTTTTTTTTTTTGACGTTTATCAATCAACACACGCACACACCAAAGCGTAGACAAAGACACAGAGGTACACAGATACGAACACCGAGATCATGATGGATACGAATGAAGGGATTGTGGGGTGATTGAGAGGTGATTGAGAGTAAAAAGGCGCAGGTGCTGGAGGCGGGAAGGGGATTGTTGTGCCTACATACCAAAGATCTCATCAATATTGCCGATGATTTCGTTGAAAAACTCATTGCGATTTCCCTCCATTTTAGCGGACCTTAATCGAGTGCGCGGAGTATCCAACACGTATACGCAGTGTGTGCACTAGGCGACTGAAAATCGATGACTGACTTGGCCCAAGCTCGCGCCGAGTTCAGTTAGCCCCTAGTTTATAGTTCCCAACTCCGACCACGCCCCCTCCCTCCCCCTGGTGGCACACACTCACACACACACACACCCACAGCCGGATGTTTGACTTGGCAAAACAAATGTATTTAATTATTTCGGTTTACCCACGATACGCGTGTGGGTGTGTGTATGTATGTTCGTGTGTGGGCAGCGAAAGCGAGTGTGAAAACAAAAACGCCACTAAAGCCACAGACAAAGCAAAGCGGCATGTAGCGGTATCCTGGGGAATGGGGTGGTGAATTGGGTGGCTTGATGTGGGTGGTGGTGCTGGTGAACGGTCAAGTTGGAACGCTTGAAAACAGCTGCCGGTGGCCCACGGTGGCTCACCCATGGTCTCCTTACCCTGGTCGTTGAGCAACTGGTTCTCCAGTTCCTCCGCCCCGAAAATATTGAGCAGCTCGGTGTAGTTGAGAATGTTTTTCGCCTTGTCCTTGTCCAGGTAAAACTCGGCTGAGTGGCCCAGCTGCGTGTGTTTGGTTATTGAATTTTAAATCAAACTCGGTTTATTATTTATTTTTGGGCTAATCACGAATTTATGGCATATTGATTACTGTAGCGGTGCAGCAGACATTTGAAAGTCAAGTGGGACCTTGGCCCACTTTTCAGTTCGGTTTTGTGGTGAGTAATTTAAAAACAATTTCCATTTGTCATTTGAAATTTCATTGGGCGACTCTACAGCTGCCTTTACTCACAAGGAATGGCTCGGTTCTATTTATTATTACTATACGATTGGGTTTTCTCTTCAAACTACTGTATTATTGGTTCAATTTGGGAAAATTGACACACTCAAAAAAAGGAGATACAGTTTTTAAGTTCATAATACAATACATTATAAAGTTTTTTAAGTAAATGTATAGCAATATTTATTGCATATTAAATATTGCATAAATGGAAAATTACAGGAATCTTTTCCAACTTTTAGCAAGACTTTCAAAATTACCCAATAAGTAGATCATACGAAATCATTTCCTAGAAGTTTGAAGAAATTTATAACAAGGAATATCACGAAATCTACTGATTCCTGAGAACCGAATGATAAGTGTTTCTGGGGTTTTTAAATCCAACAATCCACCAAAAAATCATTGTGAATTTTTACAGCACCCCGCAAAATATTACTGCATATTTTGTAACCCCAAGTACTACAAATATTACTACTCACCTTGTCCAGTGCTTTTGGATTGGCGCCCAACTGCAGGAGCATGTTGTAGAAGTGGCCGTTGTCCTTAATTGTGGCTGCGTAATGAAGCGCCGTTCGCCCGTCATTATCCGTAATGGTCATGGTCTCCGGAAAACGCGACGCCAGGTAGCGAACGATATCTGAATCGCGGATGGGAGGGGGGCGGATGGGGGGAACCAATCATATAAATAGAAGTACAAATCGGCGGAGGAACTTGCAAACCTACCCGTGTGGCCGAAGAGGACGGCCACGTGCAGCGGCGTGGAGCCGTTGGGCGATATGTCGTTCTTTGCAATGGCAAACTTCCGGCGATCCAGAGCCTGCTGCAGTGCCAGCAAACCTCCGTCACGTGCCGCGTCGTGCACGCGATGTATTTTCTCCTGCCGATGGGAAAGTGGGAAATATGATGCATGCCGTAATTAGTGCGCCAGAAAGTGGCTCTTCCTTCCTTCCGTTCCCTCGGTTAGCTTACCATATAGCTGGGTACGTTGTTGAGAAAGGCCTGTATTTCCGGTTCCTGCGACTTTAGGCCCACCAGACTGCCGCCCTCGCCATTCAGCACAATCTCGGCCAGCTGCTCCAAGTCTCCGGACTCCACGATCCGCTTGATGCGTTCGTCCTGCGGAAAAACGAGAGAGCAACATCTCCAATGAGATGGCGATAGTGATGCTTGCGATACAAGGACAACGTGGTGCATTATCGAAAGCGCTAAGGGTGATGGAGTAGAGATGATACTGGGCGTAAAAGGAACTCGATGGTTTGCATTATGGGTGACTCAGGTGCAAACCCAAAAACAAGCCAGGTGAGCCAGCAACAGAGGGCGATAGTTATAGATATAGATAGGCAGATAGAAACGGTTAGCATGGTATACTTCATCAACTGCAGTTTGAGACTGAACTGTAAAATCCTCGGGGGCACCTTGCACAAAGCCCTCGATGGCCATGGCCGATGTCAGGGACTCGGTGCCGTCGTCCTCCGGCGCTGCTGCTCCACCTCCTGGCCGCTGATCCTCCGGCGGCGCTCCTCCTCTGCTGTCCGACGCTACAACATCCTGTTCAAATTTATTTCACCACTTAAGAATTTATGTTTATTTCTTTGGACTGTGATAACTGGACATGGCTACAAGGTGCAGAGTCACATAAATACATTAAACATGGTTACATTTACGTTTTTTACAAGGACTAAGTGCTGCTACGGGTGACAATGCCAGTTCTGAACCCCTATAAAATAAGAATTAAGCCATAAACCATTTAAATTAATTGGCCTGTCAAGCAATCTAAATTAACTCGTTCGAAAGTCCACGTATGGCGTATACGCAATATCACGCATACGCCTCGTTTGCCCAGTTTTTTTTATTGAAATGCAGCTGAAAATAGTTATTATAACTGCCATAAACACCGCCCACCAGTATCTTTAACAAATCGCAGGGGGAAATGCAATATATGGTATATTTGCCATGTATCAAATATCAAATATCTAATGCCTGCAACTGTTTTGACGTTTGCATGTTCAGTTCCCATTCGGACCCACCAACAACTGGATGCCTCTGACAGTTGAGAACCGACTCCGCACCCGACTCAACCTCAACCTCAGTTCAGTCTCAACCTCCCATTCAGTCTCCCAGTCGAAATGTCAGGCGGGCGAAAGTGAAAGCGAGCGACTTGGCCTGCACATATGAATGTAGGTACTCTATATATATCGGTCGGAGTGAGTGCATTATTATAAAGTCTATCTGTGGGTAAACAGCTGCTGATTTCAGCCAATCGATAGGCACAAATTGGGGGCAGACACTGGCATTGATTCGATCTAAGGCAATGGCACACACAAGTGAAACTGAAAGGGAAACAACGGATGCGGAAACGGAAATGGAAACAAACACACGGATTACGGGTTACGGATTACGGGTTACGGATAACGGATTGTTGGGCAGGTCTGCTCTGTTCGGGGTGTGCAATAGAAAAACGATAAACAAAAGACACAAGTTGCAGGTTTTGCATTCCATTTTTAATTGGTTACTGTTACTATATTGGCTACGGCTAGATATATTGTTATTCAAACTGTATTTCGAAAGAGGGGCACATAACACTTGCTTTACAAAAGATATATCGTATATATGGTAGGTATGTATGTATATGTATAGAGATATATAAAGAATTTCACTATTCGGTTCGGTTATTTCATTATCTAAGCGGGCTTATGTTGAAGTTGATTGCTAAAGTTTCGCATTTTGCTGCTGATTGGGTTGCGGCTGAAGTTGAAGTTGCTGTTGCTGTGGCTCTTGCAGTGGTAAAACAAATTAGTATGAATGGAATTTGAGTGCCTGCTGCAGCTGATTGATAAGGGTATTACTTTTTTGGAATTTTTAGCTTATTTTCTTTGTTTTTTTTTTTGGATTTTTGATTTTTGCGTTGCTTTTCATTTTACAGGTTCACATATTGAAGAGGGGGGTAAATGGGTTGAGCGAACGGCACACACAATAAACGTGAATAAACTACAAAACGTTCGAGGACACTTAGAGCACGCCCATCTGTACCTCATCGTCGTCATCGTTGTCGTTCTCCGATTCGGCTTCCTTCTCTTCGTCCCCGGCGGACATGGCGGCCACTTCCGGTTCCGCTCCGTTCTCTTCGGGGCTCTCCGGCTCATCCACCGCCTCCTCAGCAGCAGCAGGTGCTGCCTCCTCCTCCTCCTCCGGTTCCCCTTCAGTCTTTTTGTTTCCTTCGATCTCACCATCGGCAGCAGACTCCTCGGGTGGCTTCTCCTCCTCCGGGGCCTCACCATGATCTCCGCCATTCTCTACGATCGCCGCTTCTCCTCCTCCTTCACCACCTCCTTCTCCTTCGTCCTGCCCAACTCCGTTTCCTTCAGCCTCCTCCTCCTCCTCTCCGCCTCCTCCTGCATCTGCGCTTACAGCTCTTGCAATATTCTGTAAAAGTAAACAATTGTCGACTGATTGCTTTCCAAGTGATTCAACAGTTTCCGACTACGGTCCTTCGATCTCAGCCTATGTATATGTACAGCAATTGGGGGATTCTTGGGGGCACTAAACAAAAAGCGCAGCGAGTGCCGCCGAGAGAAAGGTGAAAGGGAAAGGCTCTCGCCGACAATGGCTTACTTTCACAGAGTCTCCGACCCCCAAAAAGAAGCTAAGTAATTTAATTGCGAAAAACACCGAAAGCCATTTTCAAAACGTGCAAGCAAACCGCTAGCCATTGAAAGCCAAAAAAGGAAAATGGGAAAACTAAAGTAGGGAAAGAGGCGGGATTACTTACCTCGGTCTCGCTTTCTTCGCCATCGCCGTCGCCATCGCCATTGATCGTGTTGAATGTAGCCGGCGTTTCCGGTCGGCGCTGCAATGGCGAGACGACTTCCGCTTCCGGCTCCACATCCGCCTTGGACAGATCGTCATCGTCGTCATTGGCACTCGTACTGCGATTTCAAAATGCAAAAGAATCTCTCTCAAAGCCATGCCCCATACGAAAAAAAAAACCAACACAAACACCAAAAACACAGAAATCATAAAAAGGTAGCGCAGCACTTAGCCAGCAAAAGGCAGCCAAACCTAGGGCTAATTTTCGGGGTCTAAGACCCACCAAGCGGTCAGCCTGATACCTGATGACTCCATCCATTCGCCCACCCACTTACCCATCGTTGGTGTCCAGCTCCGAGGTGTTCTCAAGGCTGTCGTCAAGCGATTTGCGACCGTTCACGGACGGCGCCACCTTGATGTCCAGTTTCTTGTGAGGAGAAGAGGGAGTTGGTTTGGTTTGGCTTGGTTTTGGTGAAAGACAATCCACTCACCTTGGAGCCGGCATCTCCACCCGCTCCGTTGTCCACCGCGCCACTGTCATCGCTCAAGGCCTCCCAATCGGTGGCGCTGTCGGGGGAGACGCGCGGCGCATCCGGCACATAAACCAGGAAGGCGCGCTCGATTTCGTGCGGCTTGTGGCGGTAGTACGAGGGAGTTTTCATTTTCTGAAATTGCCGCAATGAATCATTTTAATTGCTGGCCGAACAAAAATACCAAACAAAAGCCACCATCTAGAAACCACTCTATACACATCGATTTCTGGTCAAAAGTTAATTACTTAATATATAGTTCTTGAAACTTTAGCCTTATAACCAGGTTTGTAATAGAAATTGTCTATAATAAATTTTGCCAAAAATCAAGTAACTCAAGTAAATCAAGCAAAAACTTAAAAACTTCTATTGATGGAAAACACATTTTCGGAAACTCTTGCTTTTAAAAATATGAATCTTTTCTAATAAATATAACCACAGTTTACGGCAATATTCAATACTTATATCCTCTTAGTAAATGTTCAAAATGATGTCGGTCTAAAAAAAATTGTTTTTATACCAAAGAAATAACCACGTTAATTTTCAGCAATTACCAATAATAATTCCTTTTGGAAGTAATATCGGTTTCGGTTCCCTAAAAGAACCCCCGAGTCCTACCAACTAAAATAGGGTTATTAAAATAACCTTAAATGACCCTAATTTGTGTCCTACAAAACCACCTTCGATTCAAAAAAAACCCTGCAACCCACTCACATAATCGACGGCCTCCTCATCGCAGCCCGCTTGAGTGAGCAGCGTGTAGCACCTCATGTTGTTCTTGGCACTGGCGGCCCAGTGGAGCGCCGTCTTCCCGGTGATGTCCGTCTCGTGGGCGCCTTCGGGCCAAATGCCCACCAGATACTCGAGGATCTTGGTGTGGCCCAGCCCGGCGGCCTTGTGGATAATGTTGAGGCCGTTGCCATCCTTGCAGGTGACCAGTGCGTGGGGAACCGGCGGCTCCAGCTGTGCCTGAACGGTCTCCAGATTGTTGTCGATTACCGCCTGATGCAGATCCTTGATGGCATTCTGTTGTATACATTTTATGTATCACCTTGGGTGTTAAACAGGTATTATAGTTCCTGCTCACCATGACATGGGGAACGGCGGCCAGGAAGCGCTTCACACGCCCATTGTTGCTGGCCTGCTGACTGAGGCGGTTGCCCATGCCCGCCCACAAAATGCGCGTCAGCTTGCCAATGTCCTTCTCGTGGATCCAGATCCGAATGGTGGATAACTTCACCGAGAAATCTATTAGCCGAGAAATGGAAATTGAAAACGTGGAAATTAATTTTGCCGCCCCCCAAAACCCAGAAGCCAGGAGTCAAGTCCCACGATCCGCGACCCGATTGCGATTTCCAATTCATTTTCGCCCTCGTTCGTGCTAGCATGCAATTTGCCGAAAAAAGCCAAGAAAAGCCGAAACTGAAAACTAAATTAAAACGAAAATAAAATGCAATGAATGTTCAAGTTTGTGACTCCGGCTTCAGCCCGCTTAAAGTGGCATTAGTGGAAACTTGAGACAATTTCCGCCGGGCGAAAAGGGGAAAACTTTGCCAACTTGAAATGCTTCAAGGTCGGCGCCAAACTTTTTCGCACTGCCGAAGTGGGTAACGCCCCCTCTGCCGCCCCGTTAAATTAAAGATTCAGTGAGGCAGTTGGAAATCAAACACCTGGATGTGAAATTCAACACCATCCATTCACAAATACGCACCTTCGTTATCGCGACGCTTGCGTCCATTTTGTCCACCCGCCTGTCCATTCATCGGCATGACTGCAATGGGAGCAAACATCCTGGCTTAGATTCGATATGTTGGGAATTGAGATTAGGGATTACCAAAATGTATAGTTAAATTTGTGGCTATGTGACGAGTTCAAGGAATTACAGTACCCCGCCTACTTGCCTTTCGATTAATTTCTCCCTGCTTACTAGCTGTTTCTATTTTTTGCGTCTGGCCAGCTTGAGTCGCGTTGGCCAACTAATTCTTGTTGGCCGCAACGAAAGGTGTTGAATTCGGGCTTCTCGGTGTGTTGTGGTCAAAGCGAAATGGTCGCAAGGAGGAATAATTGCGTCCTGTTCGCGCACTTTCAACTTCAGACATGAATAAATAACTCTTGGATGTGTTTGTGGTGTGTTATATAAAGCAAAAGAGTCAACATTTTCACTAGAGTTCCACCAAAACAAATATGTGGAAATAGAAATGCCATTTGACTGATTCGAGCTTGATTTGCATTCCTTGGGGAAAAATTCTACGGTATTTCGATGGCAAAGTATAAGTTAAATTCTTCCAAATTTCCATTTAGATTTTACCTTAAGTGGCGAGGTCTTCTTTATTATCTTTGAATAGAAATGGAAGAATTTCCATTGCATACTTTTCTCTAAGGAAAAATTGCTTCTTATATGTGAAAATGCCGAGGTCTTCCATTAGCATTCCTTGAAAAACCAAGCATACTTTCAGGAGACTTCCTCTACCACGGGAAATTGTTAGCCAGAACCTTTCCGTTTATTTTCTTAGCCCTTACGCCCACATAGCTCATGTGTCAAGGTCTTCTGCTCCATCTATTTTTGGGCCGAAACACCTTGAGGAATTTTTCCGACTGCCTTTCGAGCGGTGACATGTAAATTAGTTGGCCGCAGTGAATCATTAAATTTCCATTCCACTCACACACACGATTGAGTGGCAATAAAAACCGCTCGAAAGTGCCACGGAAATGGCGCATTAGTGTTTGCCACTTAATGTGGCAATCAACCGCGCGGATCCCCTGGCATTGTAACTTGTTGAGCTGACACCCTTAACGGCACGCAATATGCAAATTTTGGCCACACAAAACACAGAACTTCTCAGCACCTTTCCTTGGCGTGTTGTCACCACAATTTCCCTCAATTAGGATGAATGAATATGAATGTATTCACTTCGTACTCACCTTTGGGTGGCGATGAATGGTAGTAGAGTCCCTGAAACCTCCTTCGCCTCTTCGGAGGCATAGTTTGCTAGTGTTTTGAGAACTTTTTGTTGTACTTTAATCCAGTGAGTTACTAGAGTCCGCGACTCTGCACATCTCCCCAGTCGTGATTCATGGGCTATATCCGTTCACTTGGCACTGAAAAGGATGGGTTTCTGAAATTCCAAAGTCCCAGCGCTGGATGAACCGTTGTCCTGACGAGTTCAACGACGTCTGAATGGACAATTGCACCTGCCCAGCTGGACTGACCAGTTGTTGGGCTCCTTGCGTGTGTGCATATTCAATGGAAAGCCCGGGAAATCGGGGACAAAGTGGGGCTTGGACTGGGGGCGTCACTGAGAGTCACAACCTGTGTGTCTCACATGCGGGTTCTATGTTTTATTTATTTGCTTTACAATTTGCCAGGACCTGTTTTTGCACTACGCCTGAACCAGGACATTGCCTGCTGCAGGGTTAGTGCCCAAAAAAAAAAGAAACACGTTGAAAACAAACCAATTAGCTGCGAAACGAATCGATTTTTCGAATTCGAATGGCCATATTATCGGAATGGGAGCACAAAGTAGTGCCCATTGTACATGAAGGAGGTACAGGTCAAAGCGTCCTGCCCCAAGGTCCTTGAGAGAAAGACAGCACGTGCTGCTCGAAGCCCTATTGATGAGTAATTCCACTACAATATATACTAAATATATGTAGTACGCACTTGCGTGTGGTCAAAAATTTAAGACCAACTTGACACAGTTTCCCAGGAGAGCTGCGTGAGTAGCTTCCAAGGTTTTTCGTCACTCCTGTCCCTAACCCAAAAAAAAGAAGCCGCTGACCCAAATTTTAATTTGTCCCAGAGGGGCCTTGAAAATGTCTAAGCCAATTAGGCGGAGGTTAAAACTAATTGCCTGGTTATATGTGTCTTCAATTAAATATTTTTGATGGCACTTCACATGAGTCTATAAACGATCTAGGCATTATTTATGGGACTCTAGAGTTGCATTTAACTTGGCAGGATGTCACAGCCCGAAGGAAAAGTCACAGGTCATCTGGACACAAATCACCAATCACAAATCACACGGCGTTTGCAACACACTTCACTTTTCCAACTTCAGATTTTTCCGACGCTTTCCGCGCTTGGCTTTTCCTTCTATTTTTTTCGGTCCTTCGTTTTTTTCGTTTCGATTCGATTTGCACGGCGCGCGCTTTCCCTGCAGACTGCGGCATATTCAGCGTTTCGTAGGTGTTTTATCTAATTTTTCCCCTCACGCACACCACTGCCAGTCGTCGTGTTTTTTGTGTGTGTTCGAATGTTTGGCTGATTGCTGTTACCCTTTTTGGTATCGAGTATTGGTAACTGCTGCCATCGCTTGCATGCGAACGCCAAAAAAAAGAGAGCCCCATACAAATATTGCCGAAGGAGGAAAATCGCTTGATTGGTTTGAAGTGTAGGCGATATTGAAAAGTGAAGGCGGGTCCCGGTCCCCGCAAACGAATTTTCAATTTCAATTTCACTATCATTATCCGTCAATGTTTTTTGCATTGCAATTAAGTAACCGAATGACATCCATTAAATTCCTAACATTAAAAACCATTACGAATATAATATAATATTTATCTCCTTATCGTTTATTATTTCATATATACTTCAAAGGCAGTTTTTTTGGCCAGCCTTGAACTTAAGCTAGCTTAGAACTTAATCGACTAAGGGAATTGTGGCCAGGAAGCTATTGGGCTATAGGCTTTTGCTACTCAGTTCGTCTGCGGAGACGTGAATGGGTTGGGTGAATTCGATGTGTTCGGCGGAGACATCTAAGGAATAATTAAGGAATATATTTATATAAGTTTGTATTTATGGCAAAAAGTAGTATAAAGTAGTTACCCAAAGGTGTTTGTTTAAGGTTCACAGTGCTTTGTATCTCCGTTAAGTTGAGCAAATCATTGAAGGGCAAACTTCTTTTCCGGCGCGTCCTCAGTTGGCCCAAACTGATGTGGGTTTTCTCCAGCGGCATATCATCGTCGCCAAATTCCAGGCACTTGCCGTATACGCAATATCTTTTGCCCACCGGCGAACAGCGAGTGCCGGGCGGAAAGTGTCCATTGCGGCCGTTGACCAGGTAGTACCGGTACTTAATGAACTCGTCCTGACAGCCCACACGGCAGCTGCGATCCGGCTCATCGATGCTGGCGGAGATCTGGGCCCCATGACCGGATAATCCCCGCACCTTCTGGCGATATCGTGCGCAGGTTTGCTCGGCAAACTCAGCTGCCGTCTGCAAACGTTCGCAGGGCTGAATGCGATACGAGCAGAGCTGGATGCTCTCCACCCCAGTCAGCCGCGAAGTGACTCCCTGGACACCCTTGGAGTCCGTCATGCAGTTGGAGTGGCAGCCGGGATGCACAACCCACTCGGATTCCGATGATGAGCTGCGATCGAGGGCGATCAGTGAGGCGGAGGCCGGTGGCGGAGGTCGCGATATCTCCGGTGGATATGGATACGGCTTGTGATAGGTCCTCCTCTTGTACGGCGATGGTGGGGAACTGATATGGTTGCCTTGGCCATACGAAGGACGTTTTGCCACCTCTATCGGATTAAAGAAAAATTTTATTAATATTATTTTTCTCTGAACAGAAATGAAGGTTAATTTAATATTTTTATACCCTTGCAGAGGGTATTATGATTTCAGTCAGAAGTTTGCAACGCAGTGAAGGAGACGTTTCCGACCCCATAAAGTATATATATTCTTGATCAGCATCACTAGACGAGTCGATCTAGCCATGTCCGTCTGTCCGTCCGTCTGTCCGTCCGTTTCTACGCAAACTAGTCTCTCAGTTTTCAAGCTATCGGGATAAAACTTTCCCAAAAGTCTTCTTTCTATTGCAGGTAGTATATAAGTCGGAACGAGCCGGATCGGACAACTATATCATATAGCTCTCATAGGAACAATCGGGAAAAAAAATGTAAAAAAATTATATCTTGGGTGTTTTTGAACCTATAACATCCTACTTTTGGAAATGTAATTTTTTATCTAATTCTGAATTTCGAATAAAATTTTTTCAAAATCGGACGACTATATCATATAGCTGCCATAGGAACGATAGGAAAATTAATGAGAAATAATAGGAAACTTACCATTTTTGCGATTTGTAAATTAATAGGAAGTATCTGCAAGGGTATATAAGATTCGGCTGTCCGAAGCTAGCTTCCTTTCTTGTTATACCCGTTACTCGTAGAGTAAAAGGGTATACTAGATTCGTGCAAAAGTATGTAACAGCTAGAAGGAAGCGTTTCCGACCCCATAAAGTATATATATTCTTGATCAGGGTCACTAGCCGAGTCGATCTAGCCATGTCCGTCTGTCCGTCTGTCCGTCTGTCCGTCTGTCTGTCTGTCCGTCTGTCCGTCTGTATGAACGCTGAGATCTCAGAAACTACAAAAGCTAGAAGGTTGAGATTTTCCACGCATATTCTTGGGCTTCCTACGCAGCGCAAGTTTATTTTAGCCGAGCGCCACGCCCCCTCTAACGCCCACAATCGCCCACTAACGATTTTAAAATGGGTCCTGCGCCCACATCTTTAAAGATTTCCGAAAAGTATAAATGCAATTTTGTTGTGTATATTTATACCTATCGAAATGTAGAAGACATTTTTCAAATCGGACGATTCATTAAAAAGTTATACGCAATCAAAAATTATATATCTATCTCCCTCGCACTCCCTTTAGCTGAGTTACGATTATTAGTCGGGACACCAACCCGACACAGCGTTCGCACTCCCTTTAGCTGAGTGACGGGTATTAGATAGTCGGGACAACAACCCGACTATAGCGTTCTCTCTTGTTTTAAGATCATTTTGATATGAATAAAGATTTTATTTGAAATGTCTCCTTTACTGCGTTGCAAACTTCTGACTGAAATCATAATACCCTCTGCAAGGGTTAAAAATACTATATTTGGTATTTTAAACCAGTATTTTTATATCTCTTATGAAATGATGAAATAACAAGTTGATATGCTTGAATCATAAATTTGACATTAATAGTATCATTTTGTAGGAATGACTCTATTTCATATCGATTTTTTTTCTGTGTACGTTAAGCAATCAAATTCCTTACCATTCTCATAGTGATTTTTGGATGGTTTTCCCTCCTGCCTCTCGGCATATCGCTGGCTGGTCGACTGCTGCCTGCTCTCCTGATCCGAGGAGTCCCTCGTCGGCCGCACTGACCTCGCCTCGCAGAAGCTGCCGTCCATCCTGAAGAAGTTCGAGGTGGCATTGTCGCAGGAGAACCGCTCACATCTTCCTGAAATGCAGTAGGTAATATCCTCCGGATTGTGTTGCTTCGACTGGCAGGTGGTGCCATCGGGAAAGGTCCAACGCCGCGACTTGGTGCCATTGGTCTTGGTGCGGCAGAAGATCTTGCACGAGGCGTCCAGGGTGCTGCTCAACTGCTGGCCTTCGCCGGTGAGATCGGGATCCGACTTCCGCGCCTGCATGCACACCTGGCTGGCAAAGTCGCCGATCGTCTGCACCGGCACCTTGTGGCATTGCGGCGAGTTGCAGGTCACGAATCGCCTATCCCGGCCAATGCAGCGCGAGGGAAAGTTCAGGCAGCTCCGGTTGAAGGTTCGCAGTCCGGTGCTGCCCTCCAGGAGGCGGCGTGACTGTCCGTACAGGCAGCCCGACTCACAGGCACTCGGCTCGCTCCATTCGCCCCAATTCGAGGGTGAACCGGGCAGCTCGTTTCCCAGCAAATTATAGTCGTTCTGCTGAGGAGCTATGCGGTTCGGCTCGTGTCTGAAGATTTTCTCGTGCGTGGCCTCGGGCACGTTTTCGGGCGGCCAGGACTTGAGGGCTGAGTAGCTGCCCTGCCTGGTGGAACGAGCCTCACAGGAGCCACCGCGGCACCACTAAAATCAATATAAATATAAATATTTAAATATTTATATTAGAGTTACAATATATAATTACCATATTAGCTCCACACTCGGTGCCCTCCAGGGCAGGATGCGAGGTCCAGGGCAGTCCATCCTGGCGGCAGTGGAGATCCCGACAGATTTCCATCTTGCTCTGGCTGCTGGCCTGCATGAAGTTCTTACCGAAGCGCAACATGCACTGCTGATTGGCATTGAATCGCTCGCCAGGCAGACGACCACCGGCAGTGTGATCCCAAGGACCCACGAACTGATCTCGATCGAAGAGGCACTCGGCCTGGGGGTCCCTATAAAAATTATGAAGAATTAACAACAACTGATAAAAAGTAAATGGAATAGTAAAAATACATATCTGCATATAAAAAAAAATAATATTTAATACAAAACAATTTAAAATGCATTGTTCAAGGCAGAAAATATTAGGTACGATATTTAATAATTTTTTATTTAATAAAAAGTTGAAATTGAAATCAAAGCCAAAAATCTTTAAATAAATTTGACTTCCTAAATGTAATATTTTCTTGTTTAAAATTTATTAATAACGTATAGAATAAAAATCAAAGGGAAAATACAGTGGTCGTCACAATTATTTTGACAGATTTTAAAGTTAAATCTTCAATTAAGTTTAAATGACACAACAATGTTCTTAACCCATTAAGACCCTTCAGTTTTTATCCCTTTTTTTTAAATCCAAAATTCTTTGAAATACTTATTTATAAATCTTAGTATCCACTCCACTTACGTTAAGAAATTCTCGAGGTAGGTGCGCGAGCACTTGGACCAGGTGACCTTGCCACTTCCTAACTTGGGCGACATGATGTGCATGGTGGGATCACAGCTAATCTCCTTGGCATCGTGCCTCATTCCCAAACTGAAAGATAGAGACGTTAAATCAGATCCTTTTCCGTATTAAGAAACCACCTACTTGTGTCCGATTTCGTGGGCCACCACAAAGACGCTCTCGAAGTGCTTGGCCTCGTTGATGGTGCAGGAGTAGATGGAGGTGCACATGCCCTTGACCGTGGCCATGCCCACCACCTGGCTGTTGGCCTTGCCCTTCTCGTAGGTAACCAGGTCGAGACCGGTGAGGACGAGGGCATGGTCGTAGTGCAGGGGATCGGCATCGGAGAAGGGGTTCAGTTTCTCCTGCCACTTGCAGAAGCTGTTGAGGTAATTCTCCACATCCCTCGAACGAACCAGGCCCGGCGGATCCCAGGACTTCCAGATCTCCAGGCGTTTGAGCACAAAGTTTATGCGGCGACCCAGGGTGGGATGATGGTACAGCAACTGGACCCCGTTGATCATGGCCAGCAGAAAGCTGACCACCTTGCTCTCCGTGTTGGTGGGGAAATTGCGCTGCATGTGGGCATAGAGATCGCTGTCCACAAAGATGGCCGTTTCGATGAAGAGCTCCTCCGGAATGTCCGACCAGCGGTTGCGCGGAGGATCCCCAATAAAGCGACGCCTGCGTTGATGATGGGGATGATGAGAATGATGATGATGTCGTGGCTGGAAGCGCAATCTCAGCGGGGACTGCGCCTGAGTCTGGGCCCGCAGTCGCCGGCGCGGTTCGTTGAACTCCTCCGCATCGGGCTCGAACTGCAGCTGGCTGTCGTCTAACGGTGGCGCCGTTCGCCTTGACGACGCCCCACTGTAGCCGCCGCCGCTCTTGTCCACTCTCGCTTGGTAGAGCACATGCGTCCCAGTGCCAAAGCGCGCGGGTAGCGGATGGATCACCAGGTCACTGCCATTCTGCTGGAAAACGCCGCGCTGCGGGGATCGAGGCGTGAAAAATTAATAAGCGGCGGGAAAGGCAAACACCCAATCTCGGTAAAGAAAACACAAGCTGCACTCATTAAAATGTGCTACAAATTGAACAGTAAATAGTATTTTAGATTTAATATCTGCTTTGAATCAGACAAAATTACAGAAACAGTATGTTTTGTTAAAAGAAAAAATAGTAAATAAATACAAAATATTATATTTAAGGATTGGCAATGGATGTTATCATTATTATTGAAGAAAAATTATTCAAATATGGTAATAAATTATAAATCCCAAATCATAATTAAATCATAAATTAAAAAAATAATTTCTAATTTTAAGGGCATTTTTTCTAGATTTTCAGTGTGATTTTAGTTCATGGTAACCATTTTCTACATTTAAGAAAAACTTCCTAGATTTGAGAAAAACTTTCTTGACTTAAGAAAAATTTCCTTAGATTTAGAAATAACTTTCTTGTATTTAGAAAAAATAAATTTTTAGGGCGATTTTCAAAAATTTAGGATTAAATTTATTTTGAGTGTAAAGTACAATTATTAAGTTTTGTTAAAAGGTCAAATTATTTAAAGGGCTTTTAATTTATTTTGTCATGATTCAGAGATTTTTGGCATACACCGAGAAAAAAAACCGTTCTCATCGATGTTGATTTTAGTATTTTCGATCACAAAACCTAGCCGAGATCGAAAATACTAAAATCAACATCGATGTCATCTCGGTTTTGAGAATGGTTTTTGAGTATGTGTGCTATCGATATCGAGATGACGTCTTCTCGGTTTCAACATCGAATCGATGTCGATTTTAAGATACAAATTGAATAAGAAGAAGAAAAAAAAATAATTGAGGAATCGGGAATTTTGCCTCTTGCACCCCCTCCTGTCCCCGTCGGTGTTGTTGTTGGTTCCCCCCGTTTCACAACTTATTTTTCTTTCCTTTATTTAAACACATGGATGACGTCACACTATACTATGTTCGTATATAAGAACACATTTAGTTTCAAATTTTAACTGAAACATTAACTGAAATTATTATATAATTAACAAATGATAAATATAAAATTCAAATAACTTACTATCTTGGGAAAAACACCTTTGGTCGGTCGTGGGAATCGAACCCGTTGCCTCACAGTTTGCAGTCAAACACTCTACCAGCTGCGCCATGGAAGCATCACATGAGGCGCTGTACAAAGTTCAATCACATTTTGTTCTCTTGGGTTCTTGGTTTTTACTCTTATTAAGCCATTATTTGTGTTAGATTAACAAAATCCTAATATTAATATTAATGAGTAAAAAAAAAAAAACGCAAAGAATTTCCGCCTCGACGCGGGACTGAACACACACTTCCGACTATACGCTTACAAAACATATAATCCGCACGCTTTAGTCCCCTAGGCTACCGATATCAAGAAGCATGACTGCCCGATAGCTACAAGAGAGGAATTCGGCCCTTTTCCTCTCATTTTTTCGATGTCTTTTCCTCACGTCCCTCTTCCACAACATAAAAACTGAGATTGACTTTGACTGGGAATACTAGAATCAACACTGCTTTCATCTTGATATCAAGAAGAAAAAAGTGAGAATACGAATACTAAAATCAAGATCGGTCGATGTTGATTTTTTTCGTTCTCAATTTTTCTGGGTGTACTTACCACGTTGCCGGGCTCGCAGAGATCTAGGGCAGCCGCTGGACTCCGGTAGAAGCATCGCTCCAGGCGCTTGAGGAGCTGCGGGGAGTGCTCTACGAACTGCGTTCCATTCTCGGTGCGGCGGATGAAGATGAAGGCGTCGTCGATTAGCTGCGGCGACTGTTGCAGCTGCAACCGGGCCTCCACTGCATCCCCATCCTCTCCAGCCTCCTCCCCTGGCTCCTCCCCCCTCTCCGCCGGCGGCACCTCGTCATCTGCCGAATGCATTTGAATTAATTAAACTGTTCGCATAATGACCGCAACTGGAGCAGCACGAAATGCTCTCTGGATTTGGATTTTTCGATTTGGATGCGGTACGGGAAACTTGGGCTATTCCATTCACCTTGTATTGGCAGGCTGCGGCGTTGACGTCGCTTTTGGGTGATCCCCTCCTGCTCCAGCTGTGCTCCATCTTGGGGACTCCCCTCCTGCTGCTCCTGCTGCTGGGCCAAGTGCACGAGTTTGAATTCGGGCGCTGCCAGGTAAACAAACAACATAAATGCCTGTCACGGATCAATGCCAACAACTGCGCAGATTTCCACGCCCCCTATAGACCCCCCTTCCCTATAAAGCACCACCTTTCAATTAACAGTTCAAGTTTAGCATTCATTGATTGCAGTTGTTGATGTTTGGGCTCCCAGCTTAATGACACGTTGTCATTGATTATGGGTCATGGCTAAAAGAACTCACCCACTCAGAAAAAAGTTGTTGACCCAACTTATCCTTAGATTATTAAGGAAATAATTAAGGTTCTAAGTGCCATATCTTACAAAAATGAATACAGATGTATTGAAAATGTAGTAGAAAAGTTAAAAAATGATTACAAACAATTATTATAAACTTTCCTTTTGGTAATTGGAATATTTAACTAAACTAGTTCTTATTCTTTTCCTAAGAACACCTAGAGGTATGATGGTTTATGATGATAGAGAAAAGATTTGGTAAAGATAAATTCTTAGTTTAAATTGCCAGGTTCGTAATATCACATTTCTCAACGGACGGTTAGTTATTGAGTCTAGAAGTCGGTCACAAAACAGTATTACATATTTCTCCGGCACTGGGTCAGAGTTAAGAATCTTTTCGAGCCAGTGCCTGGGGCCAACACTTACCCTCTTCCGGAGATCGTGAGCCAAAGATCAGCGCCATCTCGTGCTCCCTCAGATGGCCCAACAGAGTGTTCTCGTCCAGCTGCAGTGGATGGGAAAATGGGAAAAGAGAAAGATGTTTAATATGCAAAGCGGAAAGTGTAACATCGCCAGCAAAGCGTTAAACAGACCAAAACAGATGCGAGCACCCACGGAGAAGGGTTTTCTCAAGTTCCCCCCCAAAAAAAAAATACTTTCTCTGCCAGACAATGGAAAATTTGTACCTCAAAAGAAAACCCCAATTAGGCAGTCCAAACAGCTGTGCTGCAGCCTATGGGGTCACCAGATCGTCGGGTGGAAAGGTTAGTGCTGCACTAAAAATTTATTTTTACATTTATACGAGATACATATATCTTGTCCGATTTTTTGGTGCGTGCGCCTGTTTGCACGATTATTTAATTTAATTTGTTGTAACAGTTTCCATTCGGCTTTATTTGGCTTTTGTGGAAAAGCGCGTTGCAGCCGGCGAAGCGTGAAGAGCGTTGCGGCTCTTCGGATCGAAACTCCGCCTCTGCGAGGAGAAGGTGTTACAAATTGCCGTTGTGGCGAATGTTTATTATCAACATTGTAATGCTGCGCCAAGGGGGCGTGGCTGGTCGTTAGCCGCCCAGGGATATCAGATGAAGGTGTGCTGAATTTATTTGGAGACACTTTTATGTGGTATCTAATTTGTGTTTAAACAAACTAATATAACAAAATCATAAATTGTTAAATAGAATATGTAAGTGAACCAAAGAAAATAAATTATTTCCAATCTATTGAATTTTAAAAATATTACTAAGATGAGTTTTTTATTAATACTTTCGGAATTATGAAAATTAAACTTTTGGACTAGAATTAAAACAACATAATGTAAATTTTATAAATTTTTAAATGCAAGTAGAATTAAAGTACACAGTACACATTTCAGAATTTATATTATTTGGTTTTAAATCAATGTCACTCATTTATACTTCATTTGATAAATTTTTAAGAAGTTGAAGTGAAAGCAATTTAATCGGATGTACTTGATTAGATCATATTGTTAATATTTAATTCACTCAAAATTATTTGTAGATAAAACTGTATTACAATCAGTTGGAAAAAAGTTATAGAAGCTCTTTATATTTAGGCGACCCCTTGCTCAAGCTGGGGCCATTTTCGATCTCCGGTCTTACTTAACTCTCCGAAAATCTTTTCGCTGAACTTTACCACAGCCAAACAATGTTCAATGAAATAGACATTAATTGGCTGCAAGGGCAACAGCACAAAAAGAGCAAATCAACATGAAAGAGTCGGCGATTGCCGGAAAAGCCCCCAAACAAATAGCAACAATAACCGATGACAAAACCGAGAGACAGAGAGAGGAGGGAAAAGCGGAAAATGCAGGCACATATGCTATGCTCACTGTAATCGCTCGCCAAGCTGATTATGTGATGAAATTTTGCGTGACCCGTGGGCACAATGAGCAAAAAAAAACAGAGAAGAGAAGAGAAAAATAAGGGTAAAATGGCGAAAACTAGAAACCAACACGTGAAAATTATATCACAGAAAATTGTCTTCGGGCCAATTTGAGAGACTAAAGGAGTGCGAATGTAACAATGCAAATAAAATGGGGGGAAAATCACGTAATCAGCAGCGTAACCAAGCCAGTGATTCTAGACTCTATAGAGTTTTGCTTCGGAGGGTCAATAACTTGGCTAAAAGCAACGCGAGGGAGCCGCCGCCTGTCACTCGAATGTTTTGTGAGTCTGGGAAATGGTCGAGAATTCGGAGGCAGCTGCATTGGCCAGCTGCTCGCAAGATTGTTTGCAATTCCCTGTAATCGTGTGATGAATTCCTGAAACACCGAAAGAGACGCTGCGACGCCAGGCAAAGCTCAAATTAAAGGCAAATGGAATCTGGGAAAAGTGGGGAAAAAAGGGGAAACCAGAAGTCACGAGTGTAATTCGACAAGTTGTCGCCTTGTTCGCCACAGCTAACGTTTATTGGGTTAAAGCTCTCGGATTACCAAAACATATCGCAACGCCCATTTCTGCAGAGGTCATTCAACGCCCCGCGTACTTCTCAACCTCCCCATTTTCCCCCGCTGGAACTTCCAGTCATTTTTTTGCTTAGCTTTTCAAACTCTACTTGAGTCAGACAATATGTTTCTCGGTTTTTTCTTTTTCGCGTACATGTTCTGTCTATACGGCGATTTTTTATGCTCTTTATTGGTCACTTGACGCATACGTAGATGGATGATCACCTGTTTTTGTAAATGGGTTAATCGTATGACATTCAAGCACGCTTACACTTGAAAAATATGCAATAGTGCATCTTTAAATAGTAATTGCACTTGGGTAAATATTTATTACATTACTTGATAGCTTGTAAATATTACTTTGATTTATTAGTTTACAAAAAAAATGGTTAATGGTATTGTAAGCATATGAAGTGTTTTCTTTCTAAATATAAAAAATAATATTTTATTTTCATTTCATATTTTAATAATTAGGTAAAATCTTGTTTCCAATTTATTATTACAAGGCAATTGCTTAGGTTTTTATTTTATACAATAAATTATGATTTTTCTAGTGCACTTTTTTTCTTTGTGTGATTGCTCAGATAAGTGAATATCACATATCATTAGACAATGAGGCCATTAACAGAAGTTTTGATTGATATCCTGACTCACCTCAAGCAAAAGCTTGGAACAAAGATGAAGTCTTGTTATGATTAATGCTTGGGGTAACAGAAATAAAGTAATAAAGGTATTCTAAAAGACTTGCACATATTTTAGTTGTAAATAATGAAGAATTATATCTCTAACCTCGCGACAATGCGCAATCATTGATCGATATCGGGACTCACCTCAATGCCATTGTATTGCAAGCTCCTCTTGCGACGCAGCTCAATGCTTACGGATTTGGGATTGGATGCGGAGGAGGAGGAGGCGGTGGCATCGATTAGCAGCCACAAGGTGGTCAAAACAATTAAAGCCAAACGACGGTGCCGATTAGATCCAATTGCTGAGACAGTCATAACGATGCGTTGATGATGACGGCAGAGGCGTTTTGTTTTTTTTTTTTTGGTTTTGTCGTTTTCTGGGACTTTGCTGCTGTTTTCTGCTGGCTATTGTAATGCTGCTTCGAATAGACTAATCGCTCTTTGTTGCTCTGTTGCAACAACCACGCGACGATTGTTGCATAAATTGCAAATATATTATTCCTCAGGCTGCCAAACCGATTTCGGTACTTTGCGTCATAATTTTTTGTTGCCTGGCTCCTCGAAATTACATTTTCCAGCTGCGAAAATCGAGGGTGGAAAACTCGAAGCACCCGATTTCTCGAGGGAGAGAGACAGGGAGAGAGGGAGGAAAAGTGAAGGCACGATCGTGTGCGCGGCTCCAACTTTTACGGCGGTTAATTTAACTGTTTATGCACTAATTAATTGCCCAGGCATTGCATTACGAGTCATTTGTTGTGGGCCACTTTTCGCACTCAATCTTATTTTCTTTTTTTTATTTTCAGTACTTTAGTTTGTTGCCTAAGTTCTTCCTTATTGATCGACACTCGAGATAAGGCGAAAAGGGGGTGCTTGAAAACTAATTTATTGGCCGACGCTGACTGCCATTCTCATTCTCGATTGCCAATATATAATGCCAGTCTTTTGTTTTCACATTTAAACGCACTTATTTTTATTTAAACGCCAGCGCACAATTAAGCAGCCAGCAACCAACAACAACACACACGGCGCCCATATAGATCATCGTCTCTGGAGCATAACGATCTTCTGGTTTTATGTCCATAGCCGAAATGAATTTTATATTTTTACTCTATCGCAGCGCGACATGCGAATCGCTAAATCACCCCGTAATCTGACCGTTTTTGGGGCTACGAGTGCTTAAAATGATTTAGTGGAGGTTAAATCGATCGAAGGACTCCTTTTTTTTCAGGGGGGCCAGAGGCGAAAGAGACGGCTGGTGGCGCGCAGAAAGAGACGGCGAGAGCGAGGCAACCACTCGCGACGGCGGCACTTTTGCGAATGAAATGTGAAAATCACGGAAAACTTGAGCTCGCGATCGTGTCGTTTGGCGCTTCATTCTCGTTCGGCTTTTCGGCTGGAGTTCGCGAGCACAAACAAACTCATAAATATATGCTAATGAGCCAGAGCGCCGGAAGAAGAGAAGAAGAATGCTCCAACCGTTAAGACGGAGCAAAGGGCTAAAAACCAAAAAAAAAAAACAACAAAAAAGAAGCTAAAATCTGAGGCGATTGTTTTGTGGTCAAGTGCTTGAAAATGATGGAGCAGACGAAAACTTGACACTGATCATCAGCAAAAAAGGCTGAGGAGAGGCAAGAATTATGCTGCATTTCCGCTGCGGAGTTTCGATGTTCTGCGGCCTGTGGCAGCAGGAAATCTTAAATCAGCGAATGCAAATCGGTGGGGCACAAAAACAAACCGAACACACGGCCAATTGAAGTGATCAACTTTTAATTGATGCAATCAATGGCTGATGCAACGGTCAAAGTGACGAGCGGCAGTCAAAGATGTGTCTTAATTAACCTCTAGAAATTTGTATTTTAATAAAGATGGATGTGAAGTGCATTTCGTATTAACTTTTTACATAAATCTTGGCTAGTTGAAGTTGTAATATCAAATCAACTGTAATTTAGCTGTTGAATGAATTTCGAATTTAAATTTGAATTTAATGGGCAGCATTGTTTCAGTCGTTGTTATCGATAATATACGATAATAACATTGTGAGGAGGGTGTCTCGGCTAAGTTAGCAAGTACACCCTTATCGATAATAAACAGTAATAAATTATGAGGTTGGTGCCTTGGCTAAGTTAGCGAATACACCCTCCGCGCATTTATTTTATGGCGCCAATGTGGCAGAAAAGGGAAACAATTTCTGACATGGCTGACAATTGGTAATTGATATAGATACTATCGTGATGATCTAGAAACATCGATAGCCGGGGCACAATCGATGGCTAGATTATTTCACATCCCTAACCTATCCACTTTTCAATTTTCAAATTCAAACTGCAGCTTGGCTTCGCATCGTCGCAGAGCTCGATCAGGTTTTCGGAGAATTGACTAAATCTCAGCAACTCTCGACTTGGAAATTGTACATTACAACTTAAATATTCGGACAACAAAATCAATATCTAAACTAAAACCCGCGTTCAATTAAAAGAAACGCGATCCAAGAAGTCTAAATCAGCCAAGCGTCTGCTGATCTGTGTTACTTGTGTTTGTATAAATAAAAGAAATAATCAAAATGGTGGGCACAACCCTGAAAATGCGCGGCGATGAGGTGAGTTTTCCCCAAGATATTAACATTTACCGGGAATCCGTAGTTAAGATAATAGAAAAGTTCTAAAAGTAGCGGGTTCATCATGATAGCGACGCCATTGCAGCGTGGGCAAGAATACATAGGCGAAGGGGAAGCGGGGAGAAAGAAGAAGGAGAGGAGAAGAGAGCGCGTGAAAGAGGGGGTGAAAAGTGCCGTTTGTCCTAGGACTTTGTTGTTGTGGCTGTAATTCCTGCAATCACGTTTTTGGCGCAATTTTCTAGTTGCGGTACTTCTACCGCTAATTATCGCCCTCCACTCCTTGTTTTTGTACAAATCGAAAAGGAGTTAAATCGGGGATAGCACTTGCGGTTCTTTTCCTAAAATGGCCGTCGTGAAAAAATATAATTTCATAATCTTTGAAGATTGTAATAAAATATGGATGAATCATTGCTTCCATAGTTAAATAAAGTAACAATAGCTTATTAGTTGGTAATAACTAAAATTCTTAACAAATGATTAAGAAATGTTCTTAAATTATATGAGATGCAAATACATTTTTTTTATTAACCTATGTATACCATTTATATTATTTTAATTTTATTTATAATTTTATTTTCATCCAGAACGCTTCGGAGAATTTCAAGCAAGTGCAACTGAAGAAATTGACGGTGCCTTCGCAGGAGGTGACAACAAAACGCGCTGCTTTGGGAGATTTGCAAAATCGCGGTCTAAATCGCGCCATTGCTGCGAAAGATGCGGCACAGAAAGAGTGAGTGTAAAGAAAATGTAGGTCTTAAATTCCAATCATACTCATGCTTTCATGGCAGCTCCAAGGATCTCAAGCTCACAGACGCCCTGCGCAATGCCAAGGCTCGAGTGGACACCCACTGGAAGAAAACGGCCCTGGGAACCAGCACAAATGGCAATACAGCCGCTCCGCCCAAGGCCAACGAGGGGGGTGTGTCGGCCTTTTTGCGATCGAATTCGGTGCGCACTCGCGTTCCGGCCAAGACGACTGTAGAACCTGTTAAGAGTAAGTAAATCTCTATAAAATATTCCATACCAAAACTAAATAACTTGGAAAAAAATCATTTAAAAACTAATATTTGGATAAATATCTTGTAGAAACATTTATACCATTTTCCTGCAGTTTATGACGCATTTTTTCAAATCTTATTACACTTAAAAAAAAATTATGATCTTAAAATACTTATAATTTTGTATCATCTCTTCAAATCCTAAGTTACAGTAAAAGCCAGTTCCAACGAGAATGCCAACGAGCCCGCCTTGAAACGCGAGGACAGTAATCTGTCCAAGAAATCGCTGACCAAGCTCCGCGCTGCCCTGGCCAAGCCCGTGATGGGAGTGTCCGGGATTCGCCGGGAGCCAGTAGCTGTGGCCCGCAAGGAGACGGAGATCAAGGCCAAGGAAATTCTGGAAGTCAAGAAGGAGGTGACGGAGGCCAAAAAGGAAGCGACCAGGATGCCCCTGATCAAGGCCAGCAGTGTGGTCACCACGACCACATCCACGCTGCCCACCACCATGTCCCTCTCGAGCAAACGCCTGGCCGGGATCGAGGACATCGATGCCAACGACAAGGAGAACCTGGTTCTGGTCTCCGAATATGTGAACGACATCTACGACTATTTGTACCAGGTGGAGCTGCAGCAGCCCATACACAAGGACCACTTGGCCGGCCAGAAGGAGGTGTCGCACAAGATGCGGGCCGTGCTGATCGACTGGATCAACGAGGTCCACCTGCAGTTCCATCTGGCCGCAGAGACCTTCCAGCTGGCGGTGGCCATTATCGATCGCTATCTGCAAGTGGTCAAGGACACCAAGCGCACCTACTTGCAGCTGGTGGGCGTGACGGCTCTCTTCATTGCCACCAAGTACGAGGAGCTCTTCCCGCCGGCCATCGGTGACTTTGTCTTCATCACCGATGACACCTACACCGCGCGGCAGATCCGCCAGATGGAGCTGCAGATCTTCAAGGCCATCGACTGCAATCTGTCGCGTCCGCTGCCGATTCACTTCTTGAGGCGGTACTCGAAGGCTGCCGGCGCTGAGGACGAGCACCACGCGATGTCCAAGTACTTTATTGAGCTGGCTTCCGTGGAATACGACATGGCCTGCTACAGGCCATCGGAGGTGAGTTTATATATATATGTTATATATATAAAATTAAAAATTATATACCCTTTTTATAAATATTTTCTTTTCCGTAAAATAATATATAAATAATATTTTATAATTAAAATCCATAATTTAAAAGTGCATTTAAGTAATTTTAAAGTTTTATAAATTTAGCTATGTTCAATTTATTGATAATATTTATATTTCAGTAATTTTAATATTTAGTTTTCCGTAAAATAATATATAAATAATATTTTATAAATAAAATTCATAATTTAAAAGGGCATTTCAGTAATTTTAAAGTTTTATAAATTTAGCTATGTTCGATTTATTGATAGTATTTATATTTTTTCCTTCTTTGCTAAATTCTTACAAATTTCTACTATTCCATATCCACCTACAGATTGCAGCTGCTTCGCTGTTCCTCTCGCTGCACTTGCTCAATGGAAACTACCGGGCTGGCACGGGCTTCAACGACCGCCACTGGACGCCCACTCTGACCTACTACTCGCGCTACTCGGCCGCCCACTTGCGACCCATTACGCGGCAGATCGCCAAGCTGGCCCGGGATGCTCCGCAGGCCAAGCTGAAGGCCATCTACAGCAAGTACCAGGGCAGCAAGTTCCAGAAGATCGCGCTCCGAACGGAGCTGACCGGCGCGCTGATGGACTCGATCGTGGGCAGCCTGAGGAAATAGAGCCGGAGGACGCAGACACAACTAGTTTAGTTTAATTTGTTTTCATTTTTTAAATTTGTAGCGTATTCAATATTCTGTTCGTTTCGTGTTCGTTACAAAATGCGTATAGTATCGGTATTCGCATAGCTATCTATCATCATCGTCATAAGCAATCACCCCCTACACTTACACATCGTATTCTGCTGGAGTCCCTTGAGCACTTTTCGACCGCTGCCAAGAGCTGGCTCCGGCACCTTTGCACCTGGAGCACAAGTTGAACGCGAGCCGGCCGCTGGGAGTGAGTTCCGCCGGTAAGACCAGGTACCGGACCAAGTTGGAGCCCGCCTGCTCCTCCCGCTGGGACAGCTTCTCAGTGGGGAGCGAGCGGCGGAGCGGTGGACACCGAGAGAGAGTGGGCAACGAGTTCATTTGCTGGCCGAACACATCGGCGTTGTCTCTCCAAGAACTATATTTTATAATCACATCCTCTACTCTTATTTGTATTTACTTTTTAGCTTTGATAGGAAATTATTCGCTCTGTGCATTATGAATAAATCCAAAAAACGTGCAAAAATATTTCCGTATCCCAAAAATATAACGAGGATTAGACTATTTGTAATTTATGTCATGTATTTCACCACAACCATACAAAAAAACACCCTAAGCTAGTTCTATTGTTTACTTATAGATAAGCAATAATTAAGAAACATTTTTAACCCACTTTGTTTCCGAAACTGTCTGAACAATACATAGCAAATAAAGATTTGTGTAATTTTATAAAAAAGAGAGTGTTTCTTTTGGGATTTTAGTTACGCTTAGAGATCTGGTCAATCATTATTTTCTATTTCATTTTAAAATTACTTAGAGCTACATATTGCGATTTGACAGCTGATGAGTGTGGGAAACTTTCCAGAACCCTGAAAAATTAGGGACCAGACAGACAGCGATGAATATAGACCCTTTGCCAGGGACAGAATTGCCTGTGTCCTTTTGTCCTGCATCCTTATCAATCCTGAATACACAAAAAACACATTTGTATGTACAAGAATATACCCTACACATATACATATGGACGGCACCCTGGGGAAGGTCACCTTCCCGATCGCAGGTCAGTTACTTATCTTTCTCTTCCGCCTCTCCCCTTCCTTCTTCCCATTTTCACGCTCCTTTTTCGGTTTTTCTGTTCCCTGTTCCATGGGCAACGGTAATTGCCCAGCACATTGCCAGCACCGCACGAGGTGGTGAGTGTGCGTGTCGCTTTCAGACTGTCGTGTATGTGGGTGTCTATCTCACTTTCCTCTTGTACAGTGCTCACTAGGTAAATTGGCTCGATTTCTAAATATTTCTAAAAAATGTTTACTCTAAATATTTAATATAGCACTTTGTATTTATAATACAAAAGCCCTTATCAGTCATATTACTTACTTTATACCGACAAAATAAATTTAAAAGACAACATGCTTTATAATGACTTTATCACTAGACATCTGAGTATAGACATTTGCTCAAGCTTTAATCTAATTTAGAATTTTGGAAAACTATTATCTCTCAACGAGTGTTTAAAATTAATTAAAATATCACGCTTAGAACATTATTGAACTTAAGATTATAATATATTATAGTGTTTAGAATACCTTAAACCTTAAAGCTTTATAGGCTAATATTTGCTATAGTTTCAGGTCTATAATACCTAGCAAATAATAAAAATAAATAATTTTCCACCTAAATAATCGTTATAAATCAGGGCGTTCACTTCTTAGAACGAGCACTGTATTTGGCCTGCTGGATTTGCTGTGCGCCTGTTCGAAATTTAAGTTTGACGGTTTTATGGCTCTCATTAATTTTTGTTTACGGTAATAAAAAGAAAGTAATTTTTCATGCCGCCCCCTTTGTCCCCCCTTTTGGCACATTTTATGTTGGCTGCCACTGGCAATCGGCGTCATAAAAACTTCAGGCCGTATAAATCGGGTTTACAGTTTTTGGGTCTTGGGCCCCTGTTTTTTTTTGGGGAACTTCTTGCTTTCGTTTCTGGCTTGCTGTTAACGAAATATGCACAGCACGAACCACTCGAACCACCGGGTTCTTTTTATTTAATCCTGTTCCTGGGAGTGCAGCCAGTCATTCAGGTAACTTAGCGAGGGGTCGATAATTCGCACAAAGGTCAGGGGGTTACGGGTAGGCAAAAGGACGAGGTGAGAAGAGGACATCTGCTCGTCGTCTGTGGGATCAGCTGAGCGCCAGAACCAAGATTAGTTCGGAAACCCCCTGTTGGTGACAGGATCTTTATTATGCAAAAGATTAGGACCTGATTACCAAAATATTCGGATAACGCTTACGCAGCAGAATCAATATTGCTAAATCTTAATATTCTTTGGAAATATTGGGAAAATATACGAAATATCTCGGAAGTTAACATCTTAAAAAGCCTACAAAACCATTGGGATATAGTAGTCAGATAAAGTTTTTAAATATTTGTACGAACATATAAATTACAACGATACAAAGCTTTTACACTGTACAAATAATTTCGTTAAAAAAGGTCATGTTAATATAGCTGATCAAGATTTCATATCCCTTACTGGACCAAATACTACTTATTCAAGATGTTCCCAATGATACGGTAAATTTAAAGGACATTCAAAATCTGAACTAAAATTTAATTAATTTAATATAGGCAATCCCCAGCAATGAAGAAACATCTTGCTCATTTAGAGTATAATTTAGTATCGTTTTTAATTCATCATCGTTTCACAATCATCCTCAGACATTATTTCGACTATTCTCGATTACAATATTTAAAATATTGATTACACATTAAAGGTAGAAGAACAACGGGGATTATCTATCGTTTAGGAGGTTGGAGGAACCGCATGGATATTTCGCTGAAATTCGAAACTGGATCCGGCTGGGAAACGCTGTCCAGTCCGCCGCCTGCGCCTGCTCTCTCTCTCCCAAGATTTTGCGGCATGACGGCGCAGGACCACGGAATAGAAGCGATCCTGGCGGGATACGTAGGAAAACATGAATGTGCAAAGGAGTTTTCTCTTGTTTTTGTTGTATAATTTCTGTTTATCTTAAGCTTTAGGTTGTTATTTTTTCTTCTTGTTGATGGCGCGCAGCGATGGCAGCATTGTTCGAACCATCTAGGATGTTAATTGCATGCGGCTGCTCTACTTTTTCGTCGTTCTGCTGATGCTTAACCCTGGAAGGTGGACAAGAACTTGGCAACAATGTCCTTCAGCTTGGCATCGGACGCCTCCGAGATCGCACCGTCCTTGGCGATGGTGTCGAGCAGAGCCTGCTCGGAGGTCTTGATGTGCTGCAAGAACTCCTTCTCGAACTTGGTGATCTTGGCGGGATCCATCTTGTCCAGATGACCGCGCACACCGCAGTAGATGACAGCGACCTGGTGGATTGGGTGGAGCATTAGTGGTTTTATTACCGGGACTCCCTTCTCTTACGTACCTGATCCTCAATGGCCATGGGCACGTACTGTCCCTGCTTGAGCAGCTCAGTGAGGCGCACACCACGGTTCAGCAGCTGCTGGGTGGCGGCATCCAGATCGGAACCGAACTGGGCGAAGGCAGCGACCTCACGGTACTGGGCCAACTCCAGCTTCATGGAACCGGCGACCTGCTTCATGGCCTTGGTCTGGGCAGCGGAGCCCACACGGGACACGGACAGACCGACGTTGATGGCAGGGCGGATACCCTTGTAGAACAGCTCGGTCTCCAAGAAGATCTGTCCATCGGTGATCGAGATGACGTTGGTTGGAATGTAGGCGGACACATCTCCAGCCTGGGTCTCGATCACGGGCAGGGCAGTCAGGGAGCCACCTCCCATGGCAGGCGACATCTTGGCGGCACGCTCAAGCAGACGCGAATGCAGGTAGAACACATCGCCGGGGTAGGCCTCGCGACCTGGGGGACGACGCAGCAGCAGGGACATCTGACGGTAGGCCACAGCCTGCTTGGACAAATCGTCGTAGATGATCAGGGCGTGCTTGCCCTTGTCGCGGAAGTACTCGCCCATGGCGCATCCGGAGTAGGGGGCCAAGTACTGCAGGGGAGCAGCATCGGAGGCGGTGGCGGACACAATCACGGTGTAGCCCATGGCGCCGGAGTCGGTCA
Organism: Drosophila takahashii; assembly: GCF_030179915.1. NCBI lineage: Eukaryota > Metazoa > Arthropoda > Insecta > Diptera > Drosophilidae > Drosophila > Drosophila takahashii. Next base: position 32,378,493 of record NC_091679.1, on the reverse strand, counting down.
GACGCTTCACGATCTGGGCGACGGTGGAACGCTTCTGGCCAATGGCGACGTAGATGCAGTACAGCTTCTTCGACTCGTCCTGGGCCTCGTTGAAGCGCTTCTGGTTGATGATGGTGTCGATGGCCAGAGCGGTCTTACTGCAGGTGAAATAGAGGAATTGTTTGGTTAAAGTTGGTTGAAAAAAGTTCACTCGGTCATTATTATAAAATGATTTTTAGCTACTGTACATATTTTAAATTACGATATTATTTTTTATAAATATTTCTATTAAATGTAACAGTTTTCTGCTTGTGCTTTTTAAAGTAATTAAACAAAAATATTATAACTGACATTTTTCAAACCATATGATAGTAAAATTATTGAGCAATGGTGTTCAAAATTATATTATAGAACCCTAATTTGCTTTACAATAAGGACAATAATCCTTTGCTTTGGTATTGAGTTAGGCAATCAAATCAAATCCCTTCAAATCTGCAAATCCTATGTATTTAAATTTAAGCTTTTAATTTTTAATAGAGTCAAAGTAAAGACTAAGATTAGATCTATATCAGACCTACAAGTAAACTCGTTTACTATGAACTATAAAATTCGTACTTAGTCAACAGTAAATTACTACCTATGGTTTTAATTATGTTGTTTGAAAATGAACATATAAATTTAACTGTTATTCCCAATTTATATTTTGAGTTTAGCCCGGGAAATGGGATTATTAAGTTATAGTTAGAAAATCCCTATCGTCTTACCCGGTCTGACGATCGCCAATGATCAGCTCACGCTGTCCACGGCCGATGGGCACCAGCGAGTCGACGGCCTTGATGCCGGTCTGCATGGGCTCCCTCACGGACACACGGGGGATGATGCCGGGGGCCTTGATGCCGACACGGAAACGGTCCTTGGTGTTGATGGCGCCCTTGCCGTCGATGGCATTTCCCAGGGCATCGACGACGCGACCCAGCAGCTCATCGCCGACGGGCACATCCACGATGGCGCCGGTACGCTTGACGATATCGCCCTGCTTGATCAGCTTGTCGTTACCGAAGACCACCACGCCGACGTTGTCGGGCTCCAAGTTGAGGGCCATGCCCTTCAGGCCGGAGGAGAACTCCACCATCTCATCGGCCTGGATGTTGTTCAGGCCGTACACACGGGCGATACCGTCACCGATGCTCAGCACACGGCCGGTCTCCTCCAGGTCGGCCTTGGGGGCGACGCCCAGGATGCGCTCCTCCAGGATGTTGGAGATCTCGGCGCTGCGCTGCGAGCTGGCCACATGGAACTTGCGGGCAGCAAGGGTGGCGGCGGGATAGGCGGCTTTGCAGGCGACCTGTGCGAAAAAAAGAGGGTAATCCATATGATTATGCGAGATTATGTAAGGTGTGTGTGGGGCACATCGCAGTTGGATAATCACAGGGGGCAGGGTATGCCCTAAGCACCTTCTCTCCAGCTCTCCACGGATCTTAAGTAGCTGCAAACGCCTTTTGCAGGGTATCTGTCTGTCGGTGCATCCCCACTTTGCATTCTATTCCACCTTCACCACTTGCTTGACACCCGCACCTAACCTCAAAATTGGTCTCCACCGCATCTCCCCCTACATCGAAATTATGTAATCTGACCACAAAAACAAAGAGTATTTAACGTTTTTCACACACTTTTGCCGTCCAATTGGCCAGGCAATTGGATTTTCTTACGGAAATTCTGGCTCGCACTGATTATGTAACCCTGACAACCCACAAATTTCAGCGGCCGCTTTGTAAGTTGCCGCATTGCGTAACACGAATGGTCGCTAGAAAAGCAGGGAAATCCAATTTAAAGGCTTCCTAGGGGTCCAGAGAATCTCTATCCATTGTTTTGTCAAGCTCTGGCGCACGCGATCCACTAATTTTTGCAAAATACCCCATCGATTCGGTTATGTATGACATCTTTTTTGCCAACTTTTTCCGGGCGTATTATGGCCGGAATTTCGGGGGTTATACCTGGTTGGCAGCCTTGGGCAGGTTACGGGCGACCGAGGACGCCAGGCGGGCGGAAATAATCGACATTTTGTATGCTTTTTAACTTTTCGCCGCAGAAGTAATTGTACAATTCCTACACCAACTCCTCTCCACACTCGTAGTACTTTTCACAAGATGGTTGCTGGCCTGACGTTAGAGGTGGAGAAACATCGATGGAAACATCGATGCATCGATGTTTTTTTGGACCATCGATGTTTTTAGGGCCATCACTGTTCAAAGAAAAATGAACGTTAAAGAATTGTAATAGGGTACATTTCTGTACCGTTGCAGAGGGAAAAATGATTTCAGTCAGATGTTTGCAACGCAGTGAAGGAGAGGTTTCCGACCCAATAAAGAATATATATATATATATATAACCGACCGGATCGGACAACTATATCTTATAGCTCACATAGGAAGGATCAGAAAAAAAACATAAAACGTAACGTAGCTTCGGTGTTTTTTTGAAATGTTATCTTCTACTCTTGGGAATATAATTTTTTAAATATTTCTGAATTTCGAATAAAAATTTTAAAAAATTGGATCACTATATCATTTAGCTGCCATACGAATTGTCGGAAAATAATAGGAAATTAATAGGAAAAAAAATATATTTTCCTTGATTTTTATTACATTCCCGTATTTTCTGGGATATAGCTTTTCTTTAACATTTCAAAACTTCGAATTAAATTATAAACACCAAAATTTGGAGGATCAAAAAATGAAAGCCAAAATAATACGAAAGCAGCTAAAATGAACATTGTTTTAGCATATACGCAATTAAATCTAAATGTAATGTTTTTGTTAGTTAAGAGGAAAGATCTGCAAGAGTATATAAGCTTCGGTTGGCCGCTAGCTTCCTTTCTTGTTCGTATTATGATAATTATAATGTTTAATTATTTGCTTGAATCTATAGGGAATGGTTTTGGTGGTGTAGGCGCGACGCTGCTTAAGCTATAAACGACGGATAAATAAAAAAACCATTGAGATTTATTTATTATAACATTTATATTATAACATTTTCTAAAAAAATTTCCAAACATCGATGTTTTATTCGATGTTTTTTGAAAAACATCGATGTCTGCAAACATCGATGTTTCTGCGGTCACACTGGGCTGTTCTGGTCACCCTTAGCGATGGCAGTCCATGCGATAGTTTTTGCTTTTCTGTTTACATAATTCACGCTAAACATTTTTTTTATTATTTTGATTTTAAATTTATTAGTGATATAATACTCACAAGCTACAACATTTTATTTAATAAAAACTTAATAATAAATAAATATGATGTATGGTGTTGTCTTCCTCAGATATAATAATAATAATAATTTATTTGGGGTGTCACAGAAAGCTTTTCCAAGCAAAATCAGAAAGCTTGGAAGATAATCAAAATATGTATAGATTTAGGAATATATGAATAGGGTTAACCGTTATTATTTGGTAGTTCTTCATTGGGTGTCTGAGAGACACCTTAAAATTAAAAGAATTATATCTATGTTAATTTTTATTACATGCTCTTCTTCACTGGTATATAGCCATTCTTTAACATTTTAAAATTTCGAATTCAATTTATCAAAATTCGGACGTCTATATTATATATATATAGGGGAGAGTGGGGGAATTTCGTCAGCATTTTTTCAAAGCTATTTTGTGTCCATCTTGAGACACGTTATCATATTTCTATTTTTATTGTTGAATGCGGTTAGCACCAAGCTTTAAAATGTGACATTCCCCTATTTTTTTTTATTACCTTGGTGATTTATAAAAAATTAAAAAGTAAAACCAATATACTGGGGCAATCTCGACACACAGGGGGGTAAAATCACCACACCACCAGGGCAATTTCGTCACCTGAAAAATGTAGGGAGTTAACGCCTGTAAATATGCTACACTGATCAAGCGTACCATTTTTGTTGACGTCATATATTTGTTGCTGCTGCTGGTAGTCTGTTCGTTAGCCAGCTCGTCAAATATAAAAATTATGTATTTAAAATAGGTGCGAATTTACCCTTAGCGTAGGGTGGCGAAATTTCCCCAGACAGTACTTTTTTAGAAATAATTATTTTTCTTCCGAAATTAGGCGCGAAGTTAAAAATCACTGACGCAGAAATGCACATTATAGCACTGTGTATTATATAAAAAATCGTGTATCTTATTCCTTTTGAATTGTGGCATACAGAAAAAATTTTGTCGAGAACTAAATGTAGCTTTTGAACTGTTAAAACACATTTAATATTATAGCTTAATTATCTTGGCCTTCTGTGCAAAACAAATGCATTGGTTGTGTCTGGCCGTCTTGAAGGTCTAAAACAAAAAAATTATATATTTTTACGACTTATGGATTCCGAGATATTGCAGGTGACGAAATTGCCCCTGTGACGAAATTCCCCCACTCTCCCCTATATATATATAATATATAGCCCCCTTAGGAAGGATAAAAAAAATAATGCCAAAATAATAAAAGTAGGCAGTGAAAAGCTGTTTAGGCCCCCAAAAACTTGAGGAACCGCAACCAACACTTATAGATTTTCGTGGGAATTTACTTTCTCAAACTTTTCCCCGAATGTGTTTTTCGGAACACTTTCAAAATATCCTCTAGATGGCCGAGTTATTAAAACGGTCTGTTCATTTTGTAGACTTTCGAGCGTTTCATTGTTGCGCCGCCTCGCTCTCTCCTTGTGTGCGGGAGAGTGGGTGGCGGTGGGCTGGAAAGCGCCTGCACGAGAGCTTGAACGCAGAGAGAGCGCGGCGAGAAAGTCTACACACGAGAGAAGAAGAGGAAGCACAGGAAGCTGTGCGCGCGAGCGAACGAAAGCAAAAAGGACCTCTTTTTTTTAGTAATAAAGCGTGAAAGCATCCAGCCGCTCGCTCACGCAGCTTCACTTCGTCGCTTCAGTCTGAGCTTGTGCGGTCCTGTGAACACAACGCGGCGGTATAACGGTACATCGGCATTAAACGGTACATAACGGTACAGCGGGTGAAAGCTGGGCGCTAGGTGCCAAATGTAGGGGAAAATTGCATGTGCCATTAATGTGAATTTGTGCGAGGATAAGCCCGCTGGACTCTCGCCTCCTCCGGCCGCCCAACCAGCCAGCTGCTTTTTTCGGGGCCATTAAAAATATTCCAATTTCTGGCCACGTGTTATCCGGTTTTTGGTTAATTTTTTTTTAATTTTTGGAAATCAACGATTATTATGCAAATTATCGCAACAACAGAGACTTGGGCATCCAGCATCCAATCTCCAAAAAACATATAAAAAAAGAAGAACACTCTGAAACTGGAAGCGCTTCTTGGCGATTCTTCTTGGCTTTTCGTTTTTATATTTTTGGTTGCTGCTCCTGCTGCTGCTGCACACAGACAATGACAGAAATTTGTCATCACACACAGACAAACGCACGCACGGAGAGCGTAGAACAAAGGCAACGGGAAAAAGATAAATAAGCTAAGGAGAAGGGAGTGCGAGTGGGAGAGGAAGACGAAGAGAAAGAGGAAGCAGGGGAGTGTGTGGTCCTCCGTCTCACTCGGGCACGGGCACTTGACTGAACATTAAACTCTCTAGTTTTTTGCAAAGATGGAGATTTTGGACCGTTATCCTTGCCGGCAGCCGCATATCGTCGGCATCTACAACAGGCTCCTGCTCCGCATCCAGCTGTAAAATCCGCATTCGCATCCCACATCCGCTATTCGCCATTCGCCATTCGCCATCCGCCTTCCGCCATCCGCAATTTTTGACAGCTGTCAGCGTGAACGTACGTGTGTGTGCGTGTGTGCTGGCACAGTTATTTCCACTTGGCGGCAAGGTCAGCGCGACATGCAAATTGAAAAGCGCCGCACGGGCAAGAACAAAGGCCAAAGGATGCGTAGCAACAACAGCAACATCATCTACGGGAGAAAAAACAAAAACAACAGCAGCAACATCGACTAACGAAAATGTTTGAGAAATATGTCGCCACATATGTGCGCGCGTGTGAGCAAGTGAAATTAAAATTCCCGCATGCCTAATGAATTCGCCCGCTCGTTCGCCATCCCTCTCCCACAACCGTAATGCGTGTGTGTACCAGTGTGTGTGCGTGTGTGTCGCTGACTTCGGAATGACAACAAAAACAACAACTAAAGCAGCGACAACTAAAACAATGGATTGCTAAGCTGTCTTAGAAAAAAATATATAAAAAGGAGAGTCAAAGAGAAAGAGAAAGTGGACGAAAGAGAGAGAGAGCGAGTGAGAGGTGAAGAAAAAACGAAAGCAAAAGTGAAACTTGCAGCGAAGAAAGGTGAGTAAAAAGTTAGCAAAGCCCAAAAAAGTATGCCACAAATTGTCATTTATTAAAATCTTTTTGCTTTTTCACCAAACAAAATAAGGATAATATCATTTTGAAAGTATATTTTAAAATAAGTTAAAGCTTCCAACCATTAAAAAACTCTTTGGAAACTAGCATATACCAGAATTTATCTTTCGGTGATGATTCCGAATTAATTACGAATTTGTATTCGTATTCATAATATTAAATTGAGGATTGTGGCAATTATATAATTTTGAGAAAAACCTAATTCACATAATTGTGGTTGCACATCCCACATCTCCCCACCTTCTATCTGCCATCAACTGTTTTCCCATTCATCAAAACCAAAAGTTGCAAGTGCAAACCCACAAACAACACACACAGACACAAATGTATGCAAATTTAGCCAAATCAAATTGCAATTGCGGCTGCAACACAAACACACTTGCAAAACTTAAATAATGGAAAATAGTGTAGCTTATCTAAAGGATGAACTAGTACATACACTATCTAGATTTTGGTAAACGAATGAAGTTTAATATCTAAACGAAATCCTGTTGACAAAGAAGTATTCTTCCAAAAAAAATGTTTATCTAAGTTAAATACGATAAAACAATAAAAATAAAGTGAGAAGATCTAAGTTATTGGGTTTTACTTATATTTATGTAAAAAATGATTCATTTACATTTTCAAAGCATACGAAAAAATCGTTAGGCAAACATTAAATTGTCGTTTCATACTTAGTTAAAACTTTTCTCTTTTCAATTTGATTTACTTTGATACTTTGACACAACATTGATGACCATTTTTGTTGATATTTTTTGCTGTTTCACGACCTAAACTTTATCGATTACAAGTTATGGTCTTATGGTTTTCAACCTCACTGAATATACAATATTTAGAAATAAAGTCATTACCATCTGGGGTCGAGGGTCTCCCCAAAAAGGAAAACCAATTAAAATTATTTGTGGCGTCAAAGGCAAATGGCAAAGAATGCGGCGATGCGAAATGGAAACGAAGCGAAATGGAAACGAACAGAACAGTAGAGAAATGAAATGGAATGGAGAGATGTGAATGGGCCCTCAGCTTCCTCGTAAATAATGCGGGCATTAGAAAGGACTCTCGTAGGCCCCGCAGTCGAATCCACCCACTATTCAAGCCTCCAGTCTCGAGACCCGCCCATCCGACCAGTTTTGTGAGCCAACTTCTTGTTGGTCCATTGCAGCGGGGCATAAAAATGTTAATTTATGTTCGCTGCGCCTCACAGTTTGCATACTTTTTCGGGGATTTTTTTTATAATGCCACCGGTCCTGGTGCTCATTTTCGTTTTGGGGAAAATTTTCGTTGAACACATAAAAAAGATTTCTGTGCTCTTCATTCAGTCTCCTTTTTTTGTTTTTTTAATTTTTGTTTGCTGTTTTCGGCAGATAAACTGTTTTTGTGCTGTTGCCACTGGTGCTTTGAATGAAACGTGACTGTCTCCCGAAATATGCGAAACAGTTGCCAAGCCTTGGGTTTTTTTTTTACGTTTCCCCTGACTCAAATCGAGTTTCAGCGCTATAGAGATGAGTTTTAGCTGCAGCACAATTAACGAGCTGGCATTAATGTGGAAAAAAGGATTCCACCGATTTCATGCGATTCTCGGGGGCAAGATTGCAAGGCATGCGTGCGTGAACATTTAATTAAAGCGACTTATTAAGTATGTAAATTTCCGCAAATGATTAATTTGCATATTTATGAGACTAAAATGAGCAGGATAGGGTGTGTCAGACAACTAAAGCAAAACAACAGCAACACCAACGGAACAGAACAGAACAGAACAGAAGACGTCGGCAACTGTCAATAATAATCAGGCAGGAACGTGAAGGGGATGTTGAGATGGAATGAAATGATGGGGCGGCCAACAGGGGGGGTGGAAAAAACAACGACGGCTGTAATAACAATTTGAAATTGAAATTATGAATTTAACATGACAGCAAACGATGCGCGCAAGTTTTATGGCTTTTAACTGCAGCTTAAGGAGTTTACTTACGCCGGCTAATTATGCGTAAGACGAAACGCGACAAACGTCAAGAAAAGCTGGGCTTTGTGGGGGAATTCTCTAGAGAGATTGCTTGGCAGGGCTGCTTAAAATCAGGCAACAGCTGCTCGAGTTACACAGAATTTAATTCTCAGCTCTAGCTTTAAAGAAAATTAAGTTGATTTAAGAAGACAGTACAAAAAGAAAAACTTGGCAATTATAAAGCGAAAAGAAACCTTAACTAAACTGCTTTTTAATTGATTTTGGTCGATTTTCTCTTAACAAAGTTTTGAATAGGTATCAATCATTTCTGGGGACAGTTTTAGTTTCTCACCCGCTTCCTTTTCTATATTGCCCACAAACCTTTCCTCTGGCCACTAATTAATCATAGAGCAACGGCGACGCACTTGCGCTGCCCTTTCCGTCGTATTCCAATTAAGTGCACTTCTTCGTTTTCACCTGGGTCCCTGTACGTGTAAACTGAAAGGAAATTTCTGTAAATAGTTAACAAAATTTTGTAACTTAATTGAGCGACTTTGTAGCCGCAAATAAAAAGTGTAAGAAAATAAAAAATAAGATATATAAATTTCAGACTATTTAATTTAATACTCCCGATTTTAACTCAATGCCAAAGAAATTATTCTACATTGATTTTTTAACCGAACTTCACTTGGGTGATACCAATACAAATTGCATAATTGAAATACAATTGAAATATTCTTACTCAAACATCTATAAAATGAAAGGTGAACTTGGGAACTATTCAATCGATAGACAAATTTTGCAGTTCTGATGATTTTGATATTGATGCTGGATTTTTTCTCAGTGGAGGAGTGGTCTACGACGTGCTCCAATTAGCGTGGATGGCCACGTTGGAGTCCTCCTTCCGCCCCATCTCTCCAACTCTCCCGTCAGCCACTGAAAAGCAGGCACTCAACGCCCTGGACCTTTCACCCGATTTCTCCGTGTCCGGGCCAAAAATTGCGGATCCGTGGAATTCCCACACACACTCACTTGTACACCTGAAAGCGTGGCCGCTTTTCGTGTCAATCAATGGCAATAACGAAAAACAGCAACAATTCGGTCTTTTTGATGCTCCTGTTGGCCACTAATTCTTATTGGACGTCACACTCGACAGCATTTCACATTTTGCTACAGTAGCTTTTCCTCCATTTTCTCGCATTAAGCCTCTTACGCAATCTTCCGTTTTTCTCTGTCTGCCTGCGTTCGTTTGTTTGTGTGTGTTTGTGTGTAGCGCTGCCTAATTAAAATTCTCCCAACCTCATTTTCTGGTTCCTCTCCATCGTCCTCGTCATCATTCTGCGATTCTGTGAAAGTCAACAATTTTTAATTTGCCAAACAAACTGTATATAATTAATTAAAGTTTAACGTGGGCGTCACAAATGAAAAAGTAGCCTTATAAGTGCCCCAAACCCCTCTCCCTTTCCCACCCCCTCGCAACCCTGCAATCTTTGGACAATGTTCCCATTTTGTTGTTACCCGCTTCTGCATTCTCATTTTGTTTTAATATGCAAAGTCAACAACATTCTGTGTCAGCCAAAGGGCAAAATCAACACAGCTACAGTACATACAAACATATATTTGTATGTACGAACTGCGTACTATATAAGGAGTGCCAGCGATGGGGACGAACCAGTTGACTGCCCAGTGGCCGCATTAGCCAAAGGAGACGAAACGAGACTCGTGAGGATGGATGTCAACTGGCCAACTGACCAGTCTAATGGACCAGATTGCGTCGGTGTGTGCACTCAGAGAAACAATTCCACGTGGAGTACTATTTTATTTGTAATGTATAGCATGGAACAGCATCTAGGCTCGATTTCAGGTCCAGTGCCCCGAAAATTAAAGTATTAAAAACTTGTCTTAATGCTGGTCAGTAACATATGCTTTTTTGTTGGAAATATAAAATAGTTTTCTTCCAAAAAATCTAAACGTGGTATATTTGTATCATCTAAAAAACATTATAAAATATAACTAAATGGGCTTTTCGAAAAAGGAAAATATTCTTGATTCCTATTATCTGGTTTTATCTGAGGTTCTATTTAAGGCAGGTCTGAAAATAATTTAAACAGTTTTTCTCGGTGTTTTTGTGTGTGTAAAGCGAGTAGAAATATGCGTAGAGGAATGTGGGCAGATGCAATTGGCAAATAATGGTTGCCAGCAGCAGCTCTAAAATTCCATTCAAAACTGGACCCTCGCACAAAGCATAAAGCAGGTGTAAACAGGCATGAAAACACTTCGTGAGTCAAGGAGAAATTCAAAGCAATCTCAGGTTTTAGGCATTAGTAAAATTATAGTTTCGGCCCTTTGTCATTGGTTAAATATTATCACCCAAAATGGTTGACTCGGTCGGGCAAATCCTTAAGAAGCATCATAATTGTAGTTTGCATTGTTGATTAAACTATCTAAGAATTACAATTTATTTTTAAATGCTTTCCCTAAGCTTCATGAAACTCCATAAAACATATTTATATTGTATATCATATTAATTTTTCCTATGATGTGCAATTTTCCTATTATAACGCAATTGATACATATTAATTGAATTGGTTTTAGCTTCAGTTAAATTCTATTTGTGGCCTTTGTGCGCCAGATGGGCTTAAATTTCATCCGTAATTTAGAACATTACATCAGCATCTCGTGTGGAAAGCGTTGCAGTTTGTTAACGCCTTTTGCTGGCCAAGTGATTTGCATTTACTCAATTGCGTTGAATGGAAAATTGAATTTGCCGCAATATTTGCTTAATCTTACATTCATACAGACTCACTCGCAAATGCAATGCCTATAAGGCTATGTGGGTGGTGGTGGAGCGGTGGGTGGTTTTGGTGGGCGGCCATAACATTTGCGTGTGCATCTGAGTTGGGGTTCGTGTCATTGACAGTTTGCCGTCAATCAGTTGTCGTTGTCATGGCTGTTGTTGTTGTCGATTCCCCAGCGATGCGCCCACAACTGTGTATATGTGTGTAATCGCATTCGATTGTAGGCCATGTATTTGTCTCTGTATCTTCGACTGCATTATGACAAAGACAATATGTAAATATGCTTTTAATTGGTTTGTAATTATTATTGCTGCGGCTGTTGTTCTGCTGTTGTCGATTTCAAGTGGTTTGAGGTGTTTCAACCTCATTGTTTGTTGGTTTAATAATTTGTGAATTAATTTCAATAAGCTGAAAACTGCTAAAATGTATGAAAAAACCTTTATTTCGACATTGGCAAAGACACTATATGGATACATGGATTCGGTTTCAATATAACCTAAACTCAAGAATTATATATATAATTAGTTTGATGTTAACTTCCGATACTATTCTACAATTTGTAAAAATATAATCACGCCCAAACGATAACCATTATATTGCCGTAATGTAAGCCACACATTCTTCAAATTACCATGTTAATCCCTTGAAGTGAATGCATAAAGTTATATATATGTATGTGCTACAATCCTTAAAAATATATAAACCATCTCTGCACTTTTATCGATTTAATTTGAGCGTTAATTAACGGTACAATAATATTCCAGGGCCAATCATGGGGTATATTTTTTCGAATGCTCGTTACGCAGTTTCGGCCATTAATTTCTCCCCACGCGCACACACATAAATTTGCAATTAAATGCCACACAGCAGCCAGAAGCTCAGGAAGCAATGAAAAATCGTTGCCTACTTTTGCGGGCACTTATCAGCTTTGGCTTTTGGCTCAGATCGCGATTTGCGACATTTACCATTCAGCATTCGCCTTTTGCCATTTGAATTTGTTTTGTGGTCGACGTGAGGCTCGTAAAAAGCAAGAACGCATAAAATGCAAAAGCAAAAGCTGCGTAAAATTGAGCTTCAAGCAGTTGAGGGGGCATGGCGAAAACAAATCAAAACCACGTGCAGTTGAAAGTTTGAAAACTCTGAACACAGATGTGAATCCAGATAGAGAACGAAAACTCTGTCTCTCCTGCTCGCTTTTCCGTTTTTCCGCTTTCCCGTGTGACGCACCACATCTCGAAGCTGGCTCTGAACTGGTTTCGTTGCCCTCAATGCAATCACAATAAAAACCGCACGCATACGCACAATTTTCATTATAATAAAACTGCGCATAAATATCTAAATGAGCAATAAAAGTGTTTTATGTGCAATGCGACGACAACGATTCTACGACTCTACGACATCGACATCGACATCTCGACACCGCCGATGATGTGGGAGAAAAGCATAAAAGCAGCAGCTGCTGGATTCAAAGGCAAAAGATATGTGAAATAGCAAAGGACTCTAACTTTTATACACACACACATTCACACACGGCTGTGATTGGCAGACATTTTGCAGATATCAAAAGGGAACACGAAACTTGACCTTACTCCAACTTTGACTCTGACACTTTTCACTCGATATGCGTTTTGAAATTTACTACATATACATATTTGAATAGGCATTAGGGTGTCCCAATTGCTAAAACTCCTTTTTTTTTCAAATATTAGAATACATAGGAATTCTATTTTAGAAAAGTGGTCTTAAACCAAAAAAAATGTTTACCAAAATTACTTAAGAGTTCTTTAAGTTTTTGAGTTTAGCGAGAAAAAATTTAAGAGATTTTCGGACATATTGGTCCACCCTATATAATATTTTTGCATGAAAATACCAAAAATATGAACAAGTACCGTAAAGTTTTTAAAAGCAATGACAGCCAGAGCAAACTGACAGAGGCAGCCCGGGTATCGATGGTTATTCTGGGGCATTACATATGTCTGAAATATTTAAAAGCATCTGCGTGCCCGTGTGTGTGCGACACTATAATAAAAACAAAATATTAAAATGTCAGAATATGTTTTCTTTTAGCTGATAGAAATAAATATTTTTTGCGTGTGCCCATATTCGCACCGAAAACGATAAAATGGCAGTTGAAATGCCAAAAAGCAAATTGACAGGCCAACGATGAAACTGATGCAAACGGGCGTTGCTGTGAATTTTTAAGGAAGTGTGCCAAGAGGAATTACTGTGGGTGAATTATTTTTAAAGGCATTTAAAGTTTCCTTCTTTTTCTCAAACATCCGTGTACTCATTTTCACTCCTTTGCGTTCGCCCTTTGGCACTCCTTAAGATTAATTTATATAAATGTCGTTAAATGCCATTACGCAGCAAATTCGTTTGTGAATATTTCCTGGGCATGTGTGTATAAATATGTGCTGCTGCATCGGTGGAAATTTTTGCCAACGCTTAATTTCCCAGCATGCGAAGTAAATTGCCAGACAGTTGATTAATGCATTTTATGGACAGGTGCCTCGCGGCAGCCTCGAATGAAACAGATTACTTAATGACTGCGCGCCCTACCAGGCGTATACGCAATGTTAATGAAATTTTACACAAGTGCGTGTGTGTGAGCGGTGTGCGTTCTGAAAAAAAGTTAATTTGCATTGCAATAAGAAACTTGTAAGCTCGGAAGCAAACTGCACAACAATGCCAACAAATTGAGATGTCAGGGGTGGTTGTGGAGGCTCGAAGGATGTGCTATAAAAACAATTTGCTCTTTGAGAGGAAGAAAGGATGGAAAACCGGTGGACACACTGCTGCGAGGCGCGCTAAATAACTGAGGAGAAATCGCTGGCCTATGGCAGTCGTCATAGGCAGTGCGACCTGTCAGTTGCAGGCGGCCTGTTGTCGCAGTTGTTGTTGCCCGGCGGCCATGTAAAAATATGGCACACGTTGCGTATACGTCATATACACGTACGAAGAAGAGTGAGCAAGCAAACATACATACACGGACAAAAATTTATGAAAATTGTAACAAAAATATCAAGACTGAAAAATTAATAAAAAAATTAATAATTAAATTACTTTCGTTGTAACAAAAAATTAAAAACATTTTTTTTCTTATTGTAGGAACTAAATTTTTTTAAAAAATGTTTTGCTTTCTATGCTAAAGCATGTAATGTTAATTTTTTTCTCTGTAAACTCAGCAGAGATGTGAAAAATGTTGGCAGCTCCGAGGGAAATTGAGAAACTGACGGGGGAACGAGCCTAGAGAATGAAAATGGAAAACAGGAGCAGCAGCAGAAGAGGAAATGTCGTGAGTGAGTGAGTCTGTTGGAGGGGAGTGTACGCGTATGAGTGTGTGTGTGTGAGTGCGTGTATGTTTAAGTGTGCATGTGTTTGCGTGTTTGCGGAGAGTGGGCGGGCGGCAAGATGGTGGGGGCGTAGGTGGGCCAACGACATGAGCCGTGACGTTAGGCTCATTTATTTATTATTTCCTCAGATTGAAGCACTATCAATAACCAAGTGCAAACAAGACGAGAAGAAAGAGCCCCACACACACACAGAGAAACACAAAAGCACCGAATTTGTGGGAAGCATCTGGCTGGGGAACGAATTTTTGGGGTTTGGTTTTATCAACTTTACAGCCTTTCTGGTTGGCCTTGTTTATAGATCCATTCCCGAAAAATCTGAGAGCATCTGGAGGCGTATAAATATGGATACTCACTTTACAACTTGATTGAGTTCCGTTCGCCCAAGGATACAGGACTTTTTAACTTGTATTAAAGTACTAATTAACTAAATTGGTCATAATACACTTACAATCACAAATAGACTCACAATAATTCTCATTTACATTTTAGAGATCCCAGCACCGGATTTCCCCCTTTAAACAGGATAATTTTTAGCGCAACTCTGTTTTGTTATCTCTGTGAACTGTTTGCATAAATCAAAACTCTTTACATTTTCCCGTCCTGCCGTTGTGTATACGGTTTCCCATGTGTGCCATTCATTTAGATGTGCATTCACTTTTTGTCATATTTTTTTCGGATGGCCGGAATCATGATTTAGTGCCGCCACTAGCCGCTGTTTGGGCTGTTCTGGGCTTAATGATGTCAATCGGCGCGTGCCCTGGCTTTAAACTAAGGCCGCATATTTGCCAAGTTTATTTGGGCAGAAAAAAACCAAAGGGGACAGGGGGCCCGCACACTCATCATAAATGTGAATGAGATACGAGCACGGGCGTCTGTGAAAGGTAACATGGAAAACCAATCGCAGGGCTGGACGCATATTTCAAGACCCATCTCCAAAAAAGGTTCACAAGTGCGCTGATATGCGGAGAGATGCTTGCCAAAAAATTACATGGACCATTGGTCAGCGGCAGCAACAACAGCAGAAATGGGCCACCAGCATCATGGCCCGCAGCAACCCTTAAACAACATGCTACCCCTTGGCCCACACTGCCCCGCCCACTTTGTCGCCCCCATACACACACACACTCGTATATTCAGAAAAGAGAAAAAAACACCTTTGATGTATGTAATTTTGTTACCATTTTTTATGCCTCTCATTCCGATGTTTTGTTTCGTCCACTTTTTGGCCATAATGCAGAGCGGTTTTTTGTGTGCGTAGATACAATTGGGGTCAAAGCAACAGCGAATCAGTGTTATTACTATTATGTTTATAAATTGTTAGCCCGGCTTTTTTATTTCTTCAGTTTATTTATCAGAAATAAAGATTTCGCTAGTTCCTAAAGTTAAACCGATACAAGCACAGATATCGATTTTTTTATTTAATTTAAATTTAAATTTAATTGTT
This sequence comes from Drosophila takahashii, assembly GCF_030179915.1. Classification (NCBI taxonomy): domain Eukaryota; kingdom Metazoa; phylum Arthropoda; class Insecta; order Diptera; family Drosophilidae; genus Drosophila; species Drosophila takahashii. Next base: position 32,362,626 of record NC_091679.1, on the reverse strand, counting down.
TCCAGTCTCTTAAATAATTTATTTTATAATCTTCACGCCTTATTAACATTATAAAGAGGCTTTAAAAATATCAATAATTTGCATGCGGTGTTACGGCTTTTAGGTTTTATCCCAGTACCGCTACTATTTTGACCCCAGCTGTGTGTGTTTGTGTGCGCCCCTCTGCAAGTGTGTGTGACACAGAAAGCCAGTTGTGCGAGGTGCGAAGCTGTGACGTAAGCAGCGAGCCAAAGCAGCGGAGGACTGGCCATCAAATTGGGTTACCCCCCAAAAAAAAAAAAGAAAAAACAAAAATGTGAATGAGGAAAGGGCGGCGGGATGATACATTTTTTCAGTGGCTTCTGCCGCCACAAGGGAAATGAGATTTGCGCCTCGGAGTGTCAGTTTCAGAAGCGGAGGAAAAAATAAGGATTCGGGAGAAGCAAACTGGATTTCAGGTGGAAAGACACGCATATGTAATACATTCAAACGTACATATGCCCAATAAAAAAGTCCTGGTGATTGAGTTTATAGTCGGATAGCGCTTGAAATTCATTTTCTTTCATAAATACTTCGTACGACTTTTTGCCATTCGACCCAACTAATTGGCCATCAACAGAAAAGAAAGTTGAAAACTTTGTCGCCCAGAGGAAAACTTTAGACTAAGATGAAGTCGTTTATTGACTTTTTCCCACAGATAGGCAGGGAATTTACTTGAGACTAATTGAATTACTGGAAAATTGTCATCGACTAAAGTGTGTTGTGCAGTCATCGAATAATTATTATTTTTAGCAGGAGACGGCCTGTGACCTTCGCTCCCAAGAAGAGGAATCTTAATTACATTGAACTAAATTATGAAGAGCGCACAGTTCACTTAATAAGTATTTGCCCGCCGACAGCAGAAGCGACAGCGATTGGCACAATTCCCACAAGCTGACAAACTCATCAAAAATTTCACAGCCACTTGGGAAGGCAGAAAAGCGCAAAATTTTTATTGTGTTTTCATTAGAGGCGCGCAAGTGGTCAAAAGGCTGCACTTAAAACAAATGCTTAAAAATTTCCGCACAAAAATTAGGAAACCTGGAAAATTTCTTAGAAATGAAATATTTTTAATCATTAAACAAGAGAGAACGCTATAGTCAGGTGCCCCGACAATCCGATAACTATTACTCAGCTGAAGGTAGTGCGAGGGAGATGGAGACACGAAACTTTGATCGGGCATAACATTTTAAGGAATTGTCCGATTTGTTTTTTTTTTCATTTTATTTTATTTATTTTATTTCATTTAATTTTTAAAACCTTTCTGTTATTACTCGCAAGATTTTGAGAAAATTATTTGAGGGTCTGCCACTCCACAGATGACTATTACATGGTCTTATGAGTTAGATAACATTTTCCTGAGTGTATCGAGTAAAGGAAAGCAAACCACCGTCGCCTAGGACACTTTTAAGGGGCGTGACCACCAGGCGGGAATTGAAGTGGGTGTGGAAACTTTGAACAACTTTGACCAAACACCCGGACACGCGCGAGAAATGTGCAAAAGGAGCTGAGAAGGACGGCGCAAAGGAACCTAATGAACAAATGAACAACGCACAGATAGAGATATGTATCTCTCTTTGCATATACAGTGTGTATATATTTACATACAGATGGTCGAACACTTTTTGGGGGGAAATGGATGGGGGGAAATACTTTAATCTCAAGGGCACGTTTCCGGAAATAAATAAATAAAGCTCCACGGAAGAAAGCAAAGCAAGGAAAAATGTTGTTCTGCTCATAAAGCAGAAACGGAGAAGAAAAGCTCTTCGGCATAGAAACTCTTGACATAAGCTAGGGAAATGAAATTCTTTAAAATTTTAATGATTCAAAATATTTGCACGCTGAACTCGTCATATTTTTCATCTTGAAGTTTTGTTGTTTTATGTGGCCAGCACTTGATTTTAATTAATAATTTAAACAAGGCACAGTTGTTTCGTCGACCCGAGGGAAAATAAAACTTTATCTTGGATGACCAACTTGAAATTAAATTCAATCAGACATAGCAAAGCAGTAAAACCGGTGAATATGAAATATTCTTCACGGATGGGTAAATAAAATTGTACTTTCTGCGTCTGCTTTCATTAAAGATACACTTTTTTTCTTATGGACTAAAATTGTTATACCCGTTACTCGTAGAGTAAAAGGGTATATTGTATTCGTGCAAAAGGATGTAACAGCTACGATTATAGTCGGGACACCAACCCGAGTACAGCGTTCGCACTCCCTTTAGCTGAGTGACGGGTATTAGATAGTCGTGACACCAACCCGACTATAGCGTTCTCTCTTGTTTTTCTTTTGTATTTAGCCTAACGAAAATTCAAGTTGTTAATTATACATTAAGGCAGTGAAAAACTTAATTTGCTGCGAGTTCCTGCTGAGTTTGTAATTAAAAAGAGAACTTTTTGTTTTGCCAAGTCATCGATAAATCAAAGTGAAACAAGAGATGAACCCCGCTTTTCTCCTAATTTTCCTTATCCACAGAACCAAATCGCAGCTCGACAGCTGACGACAGCTGATTGATGATCCGCAAAATTACAAATTACACACAAATGTTATCCGAGGCAGGAATTTGGCAGATAAAAATTGCAGACCCAGCAAACACACGCCATCCAATTCACTTAAGGCGTTGCACCTTATTTGCTTTCACCCAAATTAATGAAATTGATTGATTATGTTTTTTTAAAGAACTTAACGGGGCCACAATTAAAATGATAAGTGTTTCATAATGACAAAATTTTGAATGGTTCGGAGGGTTTTCATATTTAGAAAAGGCGTCCAAAAGTTCATCAGACTGCCTGTGGTCGTGGGAAATTGAACAGCAGTTGCTTCGCACAACTCTCCCTATTTTCCCAGGACAAACAGTGAAAATGCTTTTTGAAAATATCAAATTTCCGCTTCCATTGAACGCAGCTTGCGATGCCTGTCAAAATGCGGTGAAAATGCTTAGAAAATAAATTTATCAATGGGGAAGTTTGTAAATGATAAGCATCGGAAAGGCTATTTATAAAAAAAAACCTCGTTATCGGCCATCGTATTTTAATAGCTTTGAAAATTTTTTAGTTTGTTGCTTGAACACTGAAAAATTTATTGTTCATTGAATGTTGATAATGCATGGTCATATAAATGGGGGTCCATTTCGAAGCGCTTTAAACGCTCGTAGAACTGCCCAAAAAAGAAACCTTCCAACTGGTAGATCTTGAATACTCTGTAGAATCCCACGTGTGAGAACTTGTTGTTGAATACCCAGATACAATGGTTCGGCATGTGCGAAATAATCCTATGTCTTCCACGTTGATCGAGATCGCAGGGCAGGTGCATGGTATGCTGGTCAAAGGGCATCGTCACAACCAATTCCCTTTTGTCACGTTTAATATGACGAATAGCAGTAGTGGCAGAGGGTTTTTCTGCTTCCTCCAACTTTTCCAGAGTCATGAGATCAGTGGAGTTTGCCTTCACATCGATTGCAGTTGCGTTTAACTTCTTTTCGATAGCAGTCTTATTTTGGCCAATACATTTTCCAGCAAGCGTTCTTGAGTATCCTTTAGATGGTATAGACTGCGAATTTACTTTATTTAATAGATCTTGCGACTGTCATAACTAGAGTTTCTTACCAATACAATTAGAAAGACTAACAGACAATTTATAAGCGGGTTCATAATCACAGAAGGTTAATTTTATGTTTTTATGTTTTTTTTTTAAATTTTTGTCAAATACTAAAAATTTTTGTCCAATTGACAAGAAACAATTGACAACAAACTACCAGCTGCTTAAAATACTCGATCATAATTATTTTTTCCTACGTTACTACACTCGCATAGTCCCAGGTGTGCGGATCCATCTCAAAACGCCTCAAGCGCTCATGGTACTGACCAAACATGAAGGCCTCCAGCTGATAGGTTTTATAATAGCGATAAAAATTCTCCGTGGCAAATTTGTTGTTGAACACCCAAGTGCAGTAGGAGGGGAGTACTGAAGCAATCTTTCTGATAGCTCCTAGGTCCACATCGCATGGTAAATGATTGGTCTCAAAGTCAAAAGGCTCAGATGTACGTTTTTCACGTACTACATGCCTTACGATTGTCGTCGGATTGGACGATATTATTTTCATGGGCGCTGCCTTTGGTTTCGCTAAATCTGTGGAGTTTACTCTTCCAACAACAAGTGTGGTATTTCTCTGAGTCCCATTTTGGTTGGTCAATGCGTCACTTTTAATCTGCGGTAATTTCACTTCACTTGGGGGAATAGCTCGGGCAGTTCCACGCGGAAGCTGTTACAATTTATGTTACCATAGAATCAATCACGCAATTCATTCTTACCGAGCACACCACCACCATCAACGTTAATAATACTAAATTTAGTTTTAAAATCATGGTAATAAGGTGAAATAAAAATTAAAATATAATAAAATACAAACTGTAAAGTTAAATTGTTATCAGGGGAAGTTATGAAGGGAAAGTCGAGGCCTCCTCAAAATGCATAAAATACCAATAACGTCCATTTGAAATGCAACATTACAGATTATATATATTTGAAAAATAAAATGTTTAGGGCCGTTTTCTCGTCCGTTTGGTATATTTAAAGAAGGGTTAAAACCTTGAAATCGTACACACAAAAAAAAAAAACTTGGTAAAATCAACTGTAATAATTGTCAAACAGGCCCCAACCAGCAAAATTGTCAATTCTACTAAGTAAATAGTCATTTCATAACAACAAAATACACACAATTAGCAAAGACACACTATTTTAATAGTTACGTAACTATCTTTGTTGGTCAATTTTACCAAGCAAATTTGTTTGTGTGTATGGGAAATAAGAGTTTAAAGCTACCTTTAACGAAATAACTTGCTATTGAAGGCCATTTTTGTAATGCAATAAAACGATTTCCCCCCTTCCTTAAATCTTTCAACATTGCTAACCAGAAAAGACGTAGAATTTATTTATTGAATCTTAAACAGATTTAATATTATTGTAATGCTTTTTTCTACATGTTGTAATCGTAGATATGAGGTTCGAATTCATAACGCTTTAGGCGCTCGTAATACTGGCCAAAGAAAAAGGCTTCCAACTGATAAGTCTTGTAGATGCGAAAGTGTCCTTCGCTCAAGTACCGGTTGTTGTAGACCCAAATACAATGGTTGGGAAAGGCATGCACATAGCTCTGCCTGCCCCTCGAATCCATGTCACAAGGGCTATGCTTCGTGTGAAAGTCCAAGGGCATTTCCGGAATCCCCACTGGGCCACTGCGATAAATATGTTGTACGATGATCGGGGAAGGCCTTTCATTCTCTCTTCCGAGGCCCACTGATCTGGCAACTATTTCCTCCGGCATCTTAGGTTTGTAAGTGCTATGTTTTAAAACCCATTCAACTATTTCATGTTACTCACCAGAACAGCGCAAGAAACAAACAAAAAAGTGAAATATTTTATTAACTGCATTCTTGATTTTGTAGGTGTGTATTGTACAGATCTTGTAAATGATGTGTGCTAGGTTTCAAATAGATTTATAGAGCAAAGCCATCTACAATATAGAACCGTCTGTAAAATAGATGAATATGAAAATTATTTTAAGAACAGAAATATTTGGCTAAATTCGTGGATGAAAATAAAATAGAATATTATTAGGAATTCAATTTACAAATAAACGTTTAAGCGTTAGCTTCGTATGAAAACTACAAAATCCTTGGAGCAGCCATAACAACGATGAATCCAAATGGGAATGGCCAACCGCTGACAGCTGAAAGGATGTCGGGATATTAGAGAGGGAACGGCGATACACGAGCCAAGTCGAGCAGCATTTCAAGTGTGAAAATAATATGACAGCAGTAATCAAGGCGCTGATGGCAGAACTAACCTCTCACACATACTCCCCATATTGATTTCAAGCTGAAAGGCTGCAGGAAATGGGCAAAAATATCTGGCGGAAATGTTGAGCGAAACAGGGACCTCCCTGCTGCCAGGCCAGAGGGAGTTGGGATGGGCTGAATGTTAACACATGTCACTGGGCCATAATTGCAAGGGGGGCTAAGAAGGGAAGAGAAGCGAATTTCTAGCTAGAGCCCAAGCAAAATGAATGACAATTGTTTTGACACGCATGTTTTGACATTCAGAGAGAGACAGTGATAGGGCAGCAAACTGACACACCATATGCACTGAATGAGAGCGAGGAAGAGCACTCGATGGACGATGGGAGATAGATGTATGACCCACACTTGCAACTTAATTGAATTTCAAAGTCGGATTTCAGAGTTGGGTTTATTTGAAAATCGTTGTACCTCACATCCTTTTCCTGGAGCTTGTTGACATGCAACTCTATTAGGCCAAAGCGTCAGGTTAAAGCAAATATTAATGCTAACAAGAAAGGAAGCTACCTTCGGCCAGCCGAAGCTTATATACCCTTGTAGATAAAAGAATACTCACTCGGTGCAGTTCCAGGGATTCCAGATTCAGCGTTTCGATTTATTTCAATTTTGTTTTTAAGTAGTCAAGAATCAAAACGCCTACTTCCTACAAAGTTACAATGAATTTTCTTATATTTGATTGGGAGCCTTAAGATATAGTGGTCCGATCCGGCTGGCTCCGACATATGTACTACCTGCAATAGAAAGAAGACCTTCGGGAAAGTTTCATCGCGATAGCTTTAAAACTGAGAGACTAGTTCGCATAGAAACGGACAGACGGACAGACGGACAGACGGACAGACGGACAGACGGACAGACGGACAGACGGACATGGCTAGATAGACTCGGCTATTGGTGCTGATCAAGGATATATATACTTTATGTGGTCGGAAACGTCTCCTTCACTGCGTTGCAAACATCTGACTGAAATTATAATACCCTCTACAAGGGTATAAAAATACATGAGTTGTATTTGCAAACTATAAATGGAAACGAGTGCAGCATGCAGTATGTCGAAATTCGGAATTTTTACGATTTTCATGTATTATTAATCCTAGCCGTATCATAATTCCATGCTTTAAACCAGGTACTGTAATCATTATAAGTGAAAAAATAAAAATTACCATTTAATGATTATTTGTAAGCGAAAAAAAATATCGCTCTGAAATAATGACTATTATGTGAACGATATTATTTCGCTTAAAATTATCACTCAACGTGCGATTGCAGCCGTTCTGTACGAAATTTTATAAAGATTTAAATTTGTGCTTGTATGTAGAACCACGGAGCACATTTTGAGTTAATAAAATAAGGTGTTTTCTTTGTAAAAACTTTTAAAAACGCGGTTATTAGTTTACAAGAGGTGTGCATAAATATAAAAGGTTGAAGCAACCTTAGGACTTTATGTCATTTATATACTAGCAAAACGACTTAACAAGATGTTATGAACTATTCCACATAGATCCAACCAACCTGGGTGTTAGTGTGTTTGTCCTCCGTGCTGTAAACACGAGTTTTTATACCCTTGTAGAGGGTATTATAATTTCAGTCAGATGTTTGCAACGCAGTGAAGGAGACGTTTCCGACCACATAAAGTATATATATTCTTGATCAGCACCAATAGACGAGTCTATCTAGCCATGTCCGTCTGTCCGTCTGTCCGTCTGTCCGTCTGTCCGTCTGTCCGTCTGTCCGTCTGTCCGTTTCTATGCGAACTAGTCTCTCAGTTTTAAAGCTATCGCGATGAAACTTTCCCGAAGGTCTTCTTTCTATTGCAGGTAGTACATATGTCGGAGCCAGCCGGATCGGACCACTATATCTTAAGGCTCCCAAACAAATATAAGAAAATTCATTGTAACTTTGTAGGAAGTAGGCGTTTTGATTCTTGACTACTTAAAAACAAAATTGAAATAAATCGAAACGCTGAATCTGGAATCCCTGGAACTGCACCGAGTGAGTATTCTTTTATCTACAAGGGTATATAAGCTTCGGCTGGCCGAAGGTAGCTCCCTTTCTTGTTTTCTTATACAAAAGTCAACCGTTTTTTAAGCGGTTAATACACAGAAAATGTATTTTTTTCTTAGCTGGATATGTGCTTTGTGGTTTTAGCTACAAGTGCACATTTAAATAATTCAATCACATTTTAAGTGATATTTTAAGCCAAATAATATCGCTCACAAAAGAATTATTATTTCTAAGCGATATTTTTTTTCGCTTACAAAATAATCATAAAATATTGATTTTTATTTTTTACTCAAAAAAAAAATCATTATTTTCGGTCCCTGCTTTAAACACATTCAATTAAGCATTTATAAATTTCTCTGAGTTTGAGTATAAATTCTGTTGCCTGTATATCTTGTGGCTTTTGGCTAACCAGGGGTCGTCGAGGAAGATGACAACTGGCACCACACCTACTGCCATCTTCCTGGAAACGCTAAATGCCTTAACTGTTAATTTTGCGTCCAATTAAGCTCAGCAATTTTCGAGGGTCCAAAAGCGATATCTGCTTATGACATCTCGAAACCCATCTTAAACTCGACCTCAACCTCAAAAACCCCGAAAACCAAGCTCTTCGAGCATCGCGAACGTTTAGACTGCGAGTGCTGGATACATGGAATGCAAATATTTCCCCAGTGAATTGTGTGTACCTGCTGGAGATGCAATTTCTGAGCAAATGGGGCGCTTAATTAAAGCCAAGCACAAGGGGCCTACAGGTTGGTATGAGGGCCTGTCAGTCACTCAAAGGCAGAGACGAAGGACGAAAGATTGACGATTGCTGAGGTGCACAGGTAGCTGATGAATGTGTCTGGCTGACATTTTGGCAATGGCAGTTCCCATGGTTATAACTGCGTTCCAAGGAGTACCAGTGATAATTATACTTATTCTCTTTAATGGGCTTAATAGCTATTAATAATAGCCTATTATTTTATTTTATTTTATTAAAGTTAATAGTTTTATTTAACATCTTTGAAGCATTAAATTATTTTCAACGTATCTAAATAACATTAGTCAAATATACGGGTTTTACCAGCTCTTCTAATTATGTCATAGGCCTCTAAATTAATTGTGATATTATCTCGTATATGGGGGCTGTTAAACCATGCTGGTTGCAAGGTTTCCTATATGCTATGCTATAACTCTGAGCGCATATGTGTGTGACGCAAATGCATTTGGCCAGGATTATATTCTGTGTTTCGTTGGCGATAAACCTCGATACCGGCCGAAGTTGCATACCGGCGTGGCAATAACTTGTCGCTGTCACTTTTCCTCCTGCAGCCCGGTTGCGACTATAAGCGCATTCCATCTTCGACTTTGCCAATAAAGTGAAATATCCTTCCACAATCTCTTCTTTCACGAATGTGCCAACCCCTCGCCATTCCAGTGCTTTACACTCCTTCGTGGCTGCTGCTGCGCTGGCACATATTTTCGCCTGCTGTGCCAGCAAATTTGTTGCATGACTCCTACACTGAGAAAATTAATAAATATCTTTGAGGAAAATAATTGGAATGTTAAATATGTATGTTACTAAAGAAATCCTTTGAATTCCTTATATTGGTAAATTCATTGTCTTAAATATATCGCAAATGATAGCCAATATAATAATGTTACCTAAATTTTCGAAAATGTGATGTAGACGTAGGTGTTTTTTCTGTGAAAACTATAACTGCCTCTGAAGCTGTAGCTTTAGCTGAAGCTGCAACTGAATGTGGAGCCACACACAAGCCTGGCATTTCTGTTCCCTTTCTTTACAGCAAGTTGTTTTTCATTTTCATTTAGTTTTTCCTTTTTTCCGCTTTTCGCACGAAGCGCCGCGACCCTTTTGTTTATTTGCGCTCTGTCGAATCACAAAAACTGTAGCGCCATCAGTGTTGGTTTGGGGCCAAAGGGTTGGATAAATGATACGAGGGGCGGAAGGGTGGAAAACTGGATGTGGGCACCTTGCACAAAGGCGAAGGCAGCAACGTTGCGACGAACTAAAGCGCAGCTAACAAAATGTTTATATGCCACAGGGTCTCAGCCAGAGATGGTAAAGATACCGTTTTTTTCATAGCAAAGGTACAAAAAACATGCCAACTACGTAGGTAGTATGGAAATATGTATACCGGGACCTAAAAAATACTTTAAAAAGCGTACACAATTTTATTTTCATTTAAATTATATTTTCGAATTTTATCGCTTTCTAGATTTTGTTGTACCCATGTAAGATAAAAAGTACCTTGTTATGACACAAGATAAAACTGAAGCTCCCCCAACTCAAAGCGGGAGAAAATGGGTGGTTTTGGGGGGTTGAAGGGGTGGTGCCGCTGGCTTACTGCTCACGTATGTGCAGTTATAAATTGCAGTTCGTGCGCCACGTTTGCCGGGTTACAAAGATGCAGGGGAAGATCCACTGCGTTCACAAAGAAAAGGTGGCTCCATGGATTTAGCCCAGTGTGTTTTTGTTAGTGGCGCAAAAGGGTTAAAAGGGAGTGCAAAAGTTATGCAAGAGGGGCGAACTAAATGTTGCAGTAATAGAATTACCAAAATACCAAGAGCTTGGCGATTATTAAATAGTTCTGCAGCCACATTTGGAAACCCTACGAAATTAAACTCATTTGAAAATGGCCAAATGTCGTATTAAATTGCTCTATTATATAGTTTGTGGCTACAAGGGTGTTAGCGGATAATTGCAGCAATAAAATGGGCACAACAAGAAAAAAATGTAAATTGGTTTAAGATTAAAGTGCAATAATAACACGGAAATAAAATAAAGGAAATATTCCAATAAAATCGTTGCTGGCATTAGTGGTGTGGCCGAGGAGGATCAAGTGCAGTTGCATTAATTTGCATTGAAAATGCGGCAACGAGTCGATGCTGAAATAATTGCACAAAAGCGGTTCCATTGAAATGGGGATGGGATGGTCGTGGGATATTGATAGCCCAGACAGACGGGGCGATTCGGAATCTAGTCCAATGCAAATGGCGAATTATTGGCGAGCTTTATTTGCTTAGGCATTAAAAGCGATTTTCAACTTTATTTAACCCCAATTTTGATACTCGTGTGTTGTGTTACACAACATGTTGCCGCTTGGCTTCACTTGATCTCGGCTGATTTGTAAATGTAAAACAGGAAATTCGCTGATTATTTTGCTTATCTGCTGTGTAATTAGTATAATGGGAGAGTGTTTTACAAAAGCAGTGAGGGGATGAAATAAAAAATTATAGTTTGGACTTTAAAATTTGAAAAGTAGATACATTTCAAATGAAAAATTGATATAGATTGAGTAGCGGATATTTTCGGTTTAGGCGCGGCTTTTAAGGTTTTAGAAAATATAAATAAATTAAATCGGCTTGGTCGCTTAATTAGCGCTTTAGTCGTCAGTGAAAATGGAGCTTCCCTTTATGAATAAGTTTTCCCTCCATATTCCCTAGAAATGGGCAATTAGGGGCGTCAATTGTGGTCGGTGTTTGCGTGGAGTGAGATCGTGTTCCATCAACTGGACCATGGCAACTTGTCAGCGTTTCCGTCGCATCACCCACATCGTCCTGTTCGTCCTTTTCGTCCTCGATGCTGTCACATTCGTGTGACAAATGCGCACTTGGCTTAATCAGATGGAATATGCCCTTGCCGCGAGGGTATAATCACTTTCACGAGCAGCTCTGTGCGTATGATGGCATGCTTTTTTCGTAGAGTAATCCCCTTTTTCTGTTGGCGCAGAATCGCGACTCTTGCCTCTAATTAGTAGCCTTTTTTCGTTCGCTTCCCAGTCTTCCACTTTATCCCGCAAATGTTTTTGAGCGCGAGATTGATGGTGATTCATTTTTTATGCACGAAGCTGTCTGTCCCTTGCAATGTGATCCGGACAAATGGACGGGGGGCCAGTGGGTTCTGGTTCTTGGCGATTATTTCGAGGGGGATTGCATTAATTAGCTAAAAACAAAAGCTTGTTATTTCTTGCTGACGCTGCTCGAATCGCACAAAAGGCCATTAAATGCTGTCAGCTTTGGCAAAAACAATTCTGACACGAAAATTGGATTCGTTTATATGCATTTTCAATTGTATTTGCCCACCTATACATATTATATTTATAAAGTCTACATGCATAACAATATGGGCTAAAGTTCCAATGGGAATAGTGTGAAAATTGTTTTTCACCTTCGATAGCTGCGAATTACCATATTTTCATAGCAAACGAAAAAGGGAATGCGGCACGTGAGATGCCTGGGGGGGCAGAAATGCAATTTTTACCTCGCATTTTGGGTTACTTTGCAGCCAAAGCTCGAAAAGATGCTAAAAATTGCAACGGAATTGCAAATGCTGTTGACACTTGCACAATGCAAACAATTGCCCCAGCTATCAGCTTTTTCCTCACCCTCTTTCTTTTGTCCTGTCATAAAATGTCCCCTCTCTCTTTTTGGGATGTGAAAGTTTTGAGTTTGGGTTTCCCAGGCAATTTTCATGTTTACGTAGGTTTTGGCAACACTTGATTGCCTTTTGGGCTTTGCCCAAGGAGAACGGAACACTGGATAGGTGCCAGGAAGTTTCGCACCACATCCTAATAATTTCACTCGCCTTTGCATAATCCTGGGAATAGAGCATGAAAAAATTATAGGTGACGTGCATTTGAGATCGATTTTGAAATGGGATTATTATATTATTATATTACTTGGATGGGACTTGATATAAAATAAATTAAAGGCAAGAGTATAAGCTTAATCCATTGAGTGTTGGATAAATGTCTGCTTACCTGTTCCTGGGTATTTGCCAATATTTTGATCGCCTCACCATAATCATGGGTTAGATGTATGGGAACCGGATGTGTATTAAGTCAAGCACAAGTTCTTAAGCATCTACCCATATCCGATTTTTCTCGTCTGTGTTTGTGCAGCATCTGCAGCCAGTCCCCTCCACATCCGCATACGATTGGCTTGCAGGCTGCGGCTCATAAATCATATTTGTATTTGGATCTCGTTCGCCAACCCCCCGCTCAACCCAATTTCCTCTGAGTTTTCCCGCAGCGACGACAACATTCAATCAAAATGCTGCAAAATCCCACAAATTTGTTATTCGTCACGTATCCAAAGGGAAAGTTGAATGTGTGTAACTGTGTTTTTCATTTTCTATTTTTTTCATCGAAAGAGCGGGGTATTACGTATACGCCCAGTCAAAAGGCGTTTACGAAAAGAGTTTAAAGCCAGCGCGCGGGCATTTAAAGTGGCGTAATATGTAAATATCGCCATAGAATAATATGCATTACCCATTCCGCTGGCGAGGACTCCCTGCGAAGCCAACATATGCCGTACATTTGCCAGCAAGACAACTTATCAAGTTTACACTCAACTGAATATTTAGAGTCGCTGTTGAGTTGAGTTTCCCCCATTTCGTTCGGTTTTCTCGCACTTTCCTTCTGCGCACTGCTTATTAAATATTAAAACGATAAGGAAAAGGCAAGGGAAGGGTCTCCTTTTTTGGTTTTTGGTGTGTATGCATTGGGCCTTGTGTTCGCCCCTGTTCATGTCTGTCATTTGCTTTTGCTTGGCTTTTTTTTCGTCCTAGCGGCTTTAGCCTGAAATCTGGAAAAAAAAAACAAAATTGTCATAGAGCACTGAGTGCTTTTAGTCGGCTGTTGGCTCTATCATATTTAATCACGATTCATTAGTTGAAGTTTATGTAATTTTTGCAAAGAATATTAACAAAATAAGCATAAAACTATAGTTTTGTTTAAACAAGGATAATTAATGAGTTTTTTGTTACAATATAATTCTTTAGTTGCATTAATAAAAAAAAATATCTTTCATGTGCATATACATATCATTTAATATTATTTGGTAATATTTTCTTTAAAAATAAACAACGACCAATTTATCTGCATCTTGTTTTTTTGTGTGCTTTGTGATTGACGTTAAAATCGATGGTAAACGGTCTTTTCATGGGATTTTAGTTTGGTGCTTAAGCCATTAATCGCAGTGTCATTACCCTATCCCCTTCATATGCTAATATTCCCAATCATATTTTCCATGTCGCAATCATTTTCTGCTCTCCTTTCAGCTTGTTGTGTGTTGTTCTGTGGCATTTCTTTGGCCCTGATTGCAAGCATTTGCATAATTTAAGAAGCTCTCCGTCTGCGTGTCTGCTGTCTTGAGCTGGCAAAGCATGAAAATGAAAATGAAAATTCCAAGCCCTCTCTCTCCGCCGACTTGCTGTGCAGAAATTATCATATCTTTTGAAGCTCTGTTCTAAATTATTAACGAAATAAATAGCAAAGGCAGCCAGGGCGCCCGAGCGCCATGGGAATATTGAAAAAGTTTCGCATTTCCATTTACCATTTACAATTTTTTCGATATTTTTTCGTCGTATTTTTTGCAGGAGCTGTGAGCAGGGAAGCGGCGGCGGTTAAGCAACGACAATCGGGGGCATGTCCACAGCCAAAAGGCTGGTGCTCTCGCTACGTGGACGCAAGAACTCGCAGGGCAACTCGGCGACCTCATCCACTCGCCTGGTATCCGCCGGCACATCGCCCGGCCATGAGCTGGACGAAATAGCGGTGGTCTCGGGCACCGGATCCAGCAGTCACCACTTCTCCTATGGCGGCTGCCTCGCCACCGGCGATGCGCCTCTGCCGCGCTACTCAACAGGTGAGTGAGCCCTCGACTCTTCGACTCTCCCACCCCCCCAACTCTCCTATTCCGACCACTAAGCGCGAGAATCTAGCACCTGAACTGCAGTTAAGTAAGAAGTCACAAAGAAATGTAGACCCACCACCAATTACCAACCACCACCACCTGCAACACCACCGTGACCTTTGTGAAACCCCCAATGAACCTGCTCTGCATGCCGTTAGAAGTGTTCTGCTCATCTCATTTACACTGAGGGCAACCGGTTAGCTTTTACTACTAAATACCTACCTGCTAGGCTTAGCAAATCATAATGACTGAATTGCAGTTTCTAGAATATCGGTCTTAAGATCCCTTTAGCTTAAAACGATATAAGTTCTGTTTTCGAGAATTATAAAAGATGTTTTTTGGAGCGAGATCAAAATTTGTTATTCTATATGTTTTTCAGTTTCACAATTAATTTAAGCACTAAAAATAATCGCATCTATTTTGCCTTAAATTCGTGGCATATTGAACGTGACTTTCAAGTCTTTTAAGAGCTTAGAAATAGTGGTATTATTCCTTTTTTATTGCTTTATGCACTTATTGACTTTTTAAGAATTGTTCAATATTTGGACTAGATTAATGCAGAGCACATAGAGTTTAAAATGGCTGGCGACTTTATTGGATTCTCCTGTTTTTTATTTAGTATTTGGACAGTTGAATAGCATTTTTTATTGGATCTTCTTAAATTCTAACCTAACCAGTTGACAAAGACATCTCTATTCTCGCCGATCCAACAGTGCTTACAACTGTAGAATGCAGATTCAGGGCTTGGGCCCTGCTAAATTATGGAAATCTGGGGCCTAATGAAAGCGATGAAGATTTGATTTGACAAAAGCGCCTTAGCGAACACAGAGGCAAGGGCCAAAAGCAAACAAATAACAAACCATCTTGGCCAACCTAATGGCAGCTGTTGTTGGCTCTGCAGAATAAATCAATCAAATGACAAATATGCTTAGGCAATTGTCAAGCCAAGTGGCTGCTGCTTGGGTTTTGGCCTAATTTCCTGCGGAGGCTGCGGTCGCCAGTTGGTTGACGTCTGAGTGTGTGTGTGCTTGTGTTGTTTTAGCCAAAGCCACATGAGCGACGCGAGTCCTTCGTTAGTTTCCTTGTCACATTTTATAGGCCGCATATGTGGCAAGCGATTCTCCTCTCGCCTGGCTCCTGGCTCCTGGCACGTTCCTTGTCCTGGCTTACAGTTAATTTTGAGTGAAATTCAATTTATCATTGAGCGGGGCATAAATCCGCATTTGGGCCACTTTGGCTCGTCACGGGCACAGACTTTTCGCAGCTTAGATTTATTTCGGTCGATTCTGTTCTGGTTTTCCCACGACACTGGCAAACTGCCTTCAATTTGTCAGCGATGAAACTTTTCCTCACATACTCAGTATAGTATTCGCCGTGCATTTAATGGGACTTGGTGTGCAGCACCAGTGCTGCCATCACTCAGCTTGAAAAACAGGACAGATAAGCCACAAAAAACAGGGAAAAAAGGACAAAAAATTTAAGAAAAGGACAAAAAAAAGGACAAAAGTAAATGTGCCTACATTTTTCTGTTTTTACCAATGGGTTATATATTTACTTAATATAAATGGATTTTAAATAAAATTTAATGATCTACTGCGCCCGACTCACAACCTTCTTTGTTTGATAATTTACCATGGTAAATTTTTGTGCGTATACGTAATAATCTAAAATTATTATAATAATTAATGCATTTCAAGTAACTATATTCGTAATAGAAAAAATTAAATATCTGCGTCAAACCCGAAAAAGAGTCGTTCAAATCTGAATTTTTTTTCTGACAAAAAAGCAGAGAGTAAAAATTAAGAAAAAGTGCTTTCCTCTTTTTTTTGCTACAGAAAAAATCGTACTATAAAGAAAATCCATCGACTGCTTTACGTCTCTTTGATAATTTGTAAAAAGAATTATATTTTAAGTGCCGAACTGTAAGAATGATGGTTAACAAGGCATTTTAGCAAATAAAAACAGGTTTATACACTTTCGACTAGCAAAAATAACACTCTAAACCTTTTTTTTGAAAAAAGGATAGATTTCCGGATAGGGGATGTTTGAAATTTTTTCCGGATAAAGCCGTTAAAAAAAGGACAGATCTGTCCGGAAAGAGGACAAAATGGCAGCACTGTGCAGCACATCGGGCATTTAGTGGAAGTTCTTTTGTTTATTGCCCAGAAATGTAATCGACATTTATCGCCTATTCCTTGACTTTAATATCTGCCCATGCTTTAACGCTTTTCGAGTAAGGAAAGCCATACGTAGTAGTATGTAGATAGATACAAAGTGAGTTGAAACCGAAGCGTACAAAAACATGAGCAAAAAAGTTTTCAGCAACTTTTGCCATATTTTTCCACAGCCCCAAATGCTTTCGACAATTTTTAGTACATTGCTCTTGGACAACCCCCTCCCCGGATTCTTCATACATACGTATGTTTTTGTGTGTGACAAAGGCAATTTTCAGCAGAGCTTTGATCAAAGTTTCGGGCGGGCCCTAGCATCAGTAAATTAAATTTGACTTACACACAAAAATCGGCATAAAATACAAGGGGAACAAGTAAATAAATAAATCCACAGCATAAATTCTAGCTATATGTCATTGGCAAGCACGAGCTTAGCTTAAATCGATATGCGCAGCTCCTAAAAGCAGGGAAAATTGAATTTGCCTGAACAATTCATTCGCCTACTTCTGTGGGCTAAATGATCAATGGGGCTGAATAGCTTTTATATGTCTATTAGATGGCCAGATAAAACGCTTTTCATATCCATCTGGTCCGTTGTGTGTGTGTTTGATGGTATTTTTGATTTTTTCGCCGATGAATGCCTTTGTTCGAGTCACGTTTAACTGGAAAAAGCCAAAGGATTTAGCCATCAACAGTGGCCAATGGCCAGACTACTGCGGCTCTTTGTCTCTCTTTCCGTTTCTCTATTGTCTCTTGTTTTGTATCCTGCAATAATTGAGCTTAGAGGGTCTTATGGCAGCTGCATCATTGATTTGCCACCCCTCAGGTCTCAGGGGGTCACCCCCTTTTTTCTCACCGCCGCCTGGCCGTCCAAGTTTTCGGAAAAGTTTCTCCGTTCGTTTTTCTTTCCATTTTATTTCGTTGGATTTTTGCTTTTAGCCCAAACTCAAACCCGAAAAAGACTTCACTGCCAGACATAGTTGAGTCGCAGCAAAACTTTTTCCATTTGCCAACAGAGTTCACTTTCAGAGCGAACGAATGGGCAAGGCGAGTGGTGCTGGGGGTATACGACAATTTTAAAGTCTCCCGCTCGCACTTGCAGCAGGCAAAATTGCGCATGTATAATTAGTTTTATTTACCACCTGGCACACAAATTTTAATTAGAATTTATGCGTCCTTCTCCAGTGGCCTCCGCTGGGCTACCGCCCACTGCTAATCCTTTGGCTGCCGCCTCCGCCGCCGCTTTCGGTGCAACTTCTCCTTTGTCTTGTAAGCCGTCTTTGGCAGTAAGGAATTTCCTGCTGGCCAAGGGTTTAACTTCAGCTAAAACGCTGAGCACTGAGCAAATATCTAGTTTGAAACTAAAATAGTTATACGGTTATAAATTATTTTCTATTTTATTTATTTTACTTAGCACTTCATTTACATAGCAGTTTATCTAGAATGTAAATGTAAAAGTTGGCTTACAATTTTAAGTCTCACGGAATTTTTTAAAATATTTTTATACCCTTGTAGAGGGTATTATAATTTCAGTCAGATGTTTGCAACGCAGTGAAGGAGACGTTTTCGACCACATAAAGTATATATATTCTTGATCAGCACCAATAGCCGAGTCTATCTAGCCATGTCCGTCTGTCCGCCTGTCCGTTTCTATGCGAACTAGTCTCTCAGTTTTAAAGCTATCGCGATGAAACTTTCCCGAAAGTCTTCTTTCTATTGCAGGTAGTACATATGTCTGAGCGAGCCGGATCGCACCACTATATCTTAAGGCTCCCATAGGAATATTCAAACAAATATAAGAAAATTCATTGTAACTTTGTAGGAAGTAGGCGTTTTGATTCTTGACTACTTAAAAACAAAATTTAAATAAATAGAAACGCTGAATCTGGAATCTCTGGAACTGCACCGAGTGAGCATTACTTTATCTGCAAGGGTATATAAACTTCGGCTGGCCGAAGGTAGCTTCCTTTCTTGTTTTATTATACCCGTTACTCGTAGAGTAAAAGGGTATACTAGATTCGTGCAAAAGTATGTAACAGCTAGAAGGAAGCGTTTCCGACCCCATAAAGTATATATATTCTTGATCAGGGTCACTAGCCGAGTCGATCTAGCCATGTCCGTCTGTCCGTCTGTCTGTCTGTCCGTCTGTATGAACGCTGAGATCTCAGAAACTACAAAAGCTAGAAGGTTGAGATTTCCCACACATATTCTTTGGCTTCCTACGCAGCGCAAGTTTATTTTAGCCGAGCGCCACGCCTCCTCTAACGCCCACAATCGCCCACTAACGATTTTAAAATGGGTCCTGTGCCCACATCTTTAAAGATTTCCGAGAAGTATAAATGCAATTTAGTTGTGTATAAATATACCTATCGAAATGTAGAAGACATTTTTCAAATCGGACCATTCATTAAAAAGTTAAACGCAATCAAAAATTATATATCTATCTCCCTCGCACACCCTTTAGCTGAGTTACGATTATTAGTCAAGACACCAACCCGACACAGCGTTCGCACTCCCTTTAGCTGAGTGACGGGTATTAGATAGTCGGGACAACAACCCGACTATAGCGTTCTCTCTTGTTTTTTATTATGTACCTTATACATATATTTAATAATATTTTTTTTATTAAATATCACTAATTTTTTTCTTTTTCAAACTTCGAATACAAACATTTTTTGAAACTGTAAATCAGCTTTTCACCCAGCTGAACTTTAGTTGTTGGCCATATGTAATTCGAGTAGTTTCAATTATAAAAGCAATTTGCCAGAGGACGGCAGAGTTTCGATTACAATAACCGTTTTAGCTTACCAATAGCCTGGCTTAGGATATATACGGGCCAGGGGTATAGATTACCATACCCTATGAACTATTCATCCGGCGGCGCAGAGTGAGTCTCAAATTTGGCAACACAGGGAATGCAAAAATAGTTGCCGCCACTTCAGGATGCCACAGTGTTGCAGTGTTGCTTGCCATTTTAATTGCCATCTGAGGAGGTATGGCAGCCACGTTGCGTATACGCCACGTTGAGTTGTCCACATTGTTGCCGCGAAGTGCTGGGGATAACTTTGGGAGCGGCGACTGCGTGCAACACAAAGGGCCACTTAAAGTTGGCACACAGGCGCTTTCACAAGAGGGGATTTGCTTTGAACGAAACGAGAATGCGAATGAGATGGATGAGAAGGAGGAGGAGGAACAGAGTGGGTTTAAAGGTCGGCGCCAATGCCGTAGTCTGTAATGCAATTACAAATGCAGGTGGAGCTGGAATCCAGCATCAGCGGGCGCTGCATTAGTTGGCATCCAGCCAGGTGTCATCCAAAGGGCGCTCGAGTCCGCCGGTGGAGTCCCACTCCAATCTTCCTTTCGCTCATCTGAAATGGTTGACTTATCAACTAAAGTGCCGCATTAAAAAGGAGCAAAAATAAAAGGATGAGCAAAGGAAATAGCAAAGCGCTTCGCCCTTTGCACATTTGCAGGGCCATTGAGTTCTTCTGCTGCCCCCTTCCCTGTTCCGCCCGCCACCTCGTTATCCTTCGAGTCCTGTCGAGTGGGCATGGTGCAGACAAAGGGCATTAGAAATGGTCAGCTAAGAAGATATGCAAATGATCTGCAGCTGGGAGCGTGTGCGACTTAAGTTGAGTGCCTAGCCGCCTGGGAAGAAGTTTAAGCTAAAATGATTAAATTGTTATCTACTTAAGTAAACTATTTATTGTTATGCTAGCATCTTTGAGAAATTATAATAATAATAAGCACCCTACCAAAAAGTATTTCGGAAGATAAAATTTATTTTACATTTCTTATTTCCATAGCAACAATGCATTTGTATCTTTTTCGTCCAAACAATATTATTCATACGCCCAGTTAGCCACACACATTTTGCTTGATGTACCTGTAAATGCGATAGTTAAGGCTTAAGCCGCATCACCCATACGCAACGTTGCCCATACATGACTGTAATGTGTCAAGTGACAAACTTATTGTAACAGAGGGATCTTTTAGTCTGTTGTTTGTTGTGTTTTTTGAGAGTTATTTACTCAAATGTGTAAGCTTTAATAAAAGGCCAACTAAAGTTTTGCCAATGGAACTTTTAAATGCAAATGAAAGTGTTAAAACGACCGCACTCGCCCACACATGAAAGCACAGACACAAACACAGACACACAGAGTGGCAGACATCAAACATTAAGCACTTAAGGCCATGAATTTGATTCTGGTCGAGAGGGCGAAGGACAGACAGCAAACCGAGTCGCAGGGACAGAGATCATGCGGCGACATGTCAGGCATATCAATCACTTGCCCTCTGCCGTTTCGCCGGGCATAAACCTATTATTTTTCAACCGCAACTCCCCCCTCGCACTCGCTAAGCCTGCTCAGTGGTTCTACTCATGTTTTTGCCAACTCCGCAGCGGCGATGATAATTCGGTCAGTTCTGTCTGTTCCGACTTAGTCGCATGTACATATGTATGTGTGTAAGTCGGTATGTGGGCCAGTTGTCAGGATTAACTTGCAGGGGATTAACAGTGCCAGTGACCGCAGACAGAAACGGAGACAGGGCCAAAGTCAAAATTGGGGCCAGCAAGCGTTGCAAGGAGCCAAACCAAAAATCTCCTTAATGTCTGACCTTTTGCTGCTCTAAAGCGGTCCTACATTATTGCACAGAGAAAAACATTTAAAGGCGAGTGGATAAAGTCAAAAGATACCACTTAGACAAACAACGTACTCCCAAAAAAATGTAAATGAAACTATGATCGGTTTGATTTTATGTGATATCAAGTAAAAACGATATGGGTATGCAATACCAGAATTTTACCATTAGCACATAAATTTGAATGCGACGTTTTTTTGTGTGTAGTGTACAGAAATAAATCAACATTTCATAAAAGCTCTAATTTATAGAATAAATTACCATTATATTAAAACATTTATCAATACAAATAAGCACAAATGAAAACAAACAAATCAAAATTAAATTAAAACAATATTATTGAAATATTATATTAATATTTGCGAAGCTATTTACCACACAAATTAAGAGATTTTTTTCGCTGTGCGCAAATACGATACATAATATTCACGTTTACACCCACAGCTTGAGGCTGTGCCCAGCTTTTTTTAAAGGAGCAATTTGCTGCTGAATTTATGTGGTAATTACCACAACGGTCGCGCTGCAGCAAATTAAGTTTTGCCAGCTGGCAGCGAGGAGCACGACACGAGACATTTTGCTGGCCAACTAAGCGGATTACAACTTTATACTTGGCTCTCGGTCTGCCTTCCCTCATTTTCGCTATCCCCTGAATTTTCTGTTTTTCGGGCTTTTTGGTCTGCGGCGAAATTTGCCTTTTTACAATGCGATAAGCGGAATTTGGAAGCCAACGGAATAGCAAAAAAGTATGTGGGTGAAGGAGAAGCTCAACCGCAGTAGCAGTTTGATCACGTAGTGCCTTAAAGTTGAATTTGGCAAAGAGGAAAATGAAGAAGCGCTTGGCCGGACTGCAGCCTAATCGCATTTCTGCTGCCAATCAGAAGAATTAGTGCCGGGCCAAGTGAAAGCGTGAAAAGTGCGCTTATAAAGTGTTAAAAAAAAATAAAAAAAAAGCTGACCCATTCCTGACCATGCATGATATGATTTTCACGTTTCCCACCCAACGTTTATGGCCACAATCGAGTTACGAGCCAAATGAACTGCGGGCTCTCGCTTACATAACTGTCCACCACCCAACGAAGTCAAGTAAAAGTTTTGCTCGAGAAAATTATGATATGAAAATTACAAAATGAAGTCGGGTTTTATCTTCTCCGTCTGCGAATTGAACAATAAAAAGTTCAAAGTATTTTGATGATCCCTTTGAAAGGGAATTTCGTTATAAACCAATATGCCAGCAAAGCGGGAGCAGAAATGGCTTGACATTAAATTCAATGCGATTAGGTCAGACATACAAGCTGAGATATCTGAGTAAAGGGACAAGTGGCTGCAGAGGGGAGCGATTGAAACATCGAGAAACATATAGTATTGGGGCAAGAAGCCACTATTGATTGATAGCATTCGGAGCCATCCTCTGATGTGTGTGCACTTAAATTTGATATCCTTTGTGAGGAGAATAAATAGCTCTGCAGGACTCTGCCTCGAGTGCTGGCCCGGCCCCTACCCATAATATAGGTTCGTTAAGCTTTTTGCGCTTTGTCCTGTCTCCTGATCGTCCTGGTCCTTAATGCTCGGGCCCTCAGACTCGGAAAGGGGGGTAAACTCCATGTGACCCAAATAGGTTTCGTTTTAGGGCTTAATGGCATAATGACGGCAGCACTGCTGCAACATCAACAACAACACCCAGAATCTCGAGTCAAAGCAAACATGCGACCAAAAATTTGGAACAATTTCCCCGACGATTTTCCCTCCTTTCCTTTCGTCCTTCAATCGAGCACTTTAAAAAGTTGCCACAAAATGAAATTGAAAAGTCAATACAATGTAATTGTTGCCCCGCTCCCCAAAAAAAAATGTGTTGTCCTTTTGCCACAGCCAGCGACGATGTTCATTCAATTTGTTTGTAATTTTTTAACAATTTAACAGTTAAAAAACAAACCAAACAAGGAAAAAAGGCAAAAAAGGAGATGAAAAAGTCGAAAATAAACTTTTGCACCCAGAAAATACACAAAAATATGTGTATGTTTGTATTTAAACCGGTAAAGGGGCAAGATGGGGAGGAAAAGGGACAGCATGAAAATGGTGGTCCAAAGCAAATACAATTATGCGGAGCAACAACAACAAAACAACAGTGCTAAGCAAATACTCGCCACGCCCACCCAAAAACGCCCCCTTAAAAAGCCGCGTGCTTAGAATGTGTAATTCATTTGAAAGTTTCACAACCATTCTCGCGATGTTCTGTCGATAGAAATTAATTTAACTTTCGGCTCGGTCAGGGAGTGGACTGCCCCCCTCCCCCTGCCACCCACACCCCCTGTACATCATGCGGAAAAGGGTCAGCAAGGTCACGGCCCCGAGTGTTGGATGTGCATTTCGATCAATTAACATTTCCACAAGCGGCTTACAGGCTTCTTAATGCGATTAATGCATAAAATTCACTTAGCCAGAAACCCTTTAAAGGGCGGAATTTCTCCGATTTCAAAAGGAACATTCCAATGGACCTTTCCTACACGTTGAAACTAAGTAATATAAATAATCTGATTAGTAAATTGTCAATTGGCATTTTGAATGCTCAAAAACTATGGAGTCCAAAGATGTGGAGATAGACAAGTACCTTTTAAAATATTTGTAATTTTTTAAGATACAAAAACATAATTAAATAAAAGATAGGAACATTGCTTTTTAATATTCATTGAAAAGGCGGTCTACAAATTGCACTTACTGTTATGCAACAGACAAATTTACAATTTTATGAAAAAACGCTGGTCTTTCTCTCGGTGCACTAAATCTCCATTTGCGGCCGTCTGTTTGTCTGGCAAAAGTTTTAATTATAGTTGCAGGATCTGTTGTTGCATGGAATGCTCATATCCCCCAGCCAAGATGCTGTGTCGGAAATTGCAACTTGAAGCGGTTTTAGCTTAATTTGACTTGCACAGCACACAGACTCACACATGTATATATTCACACAGTCATATCCTTTATGCGTATGTATCAGAGCAGGGATAAGAGCCAAAACATTTTTGGCATAAACGCCCAGAACTGCCGAAACAATGAAGTACGACCAGTAGTGCCAGCTCGAAGAGGGTTGGCGTACTACGCAGAAAGCAAATGCATGCAACGCCGGGGCACATGCAATGCTTATGCAGCAGTAATAATAGTAGCCGTAATAACAGAATAACAACTGTGTTTGCAAATTTTTAAAAAAACGAGACTAGATGCTTTTTTAGACAGCATGCCAAGAGATTATTATGCAGAAACATCGAAAACAAAATATAAAATTTTACTAAAATATTTTTAATAATATTCATTTTTACAACTTTAGCTTTAAAATAACAATTCTATGATTACAAATACAATAGAGAAAGCATCGAAAAACGTTTTTAAATAAAGTCGAATTATGTACAAAATTTCCACTTTATTTTTACAATTTGTTCATGATTATAGATGATGATATAAAAAAGAATGCTTCAAACTAGTTTTCAGCCTAACATCCGCCAACGGATAAGTTTTATAAATTATAAAATATGAAACATAGAAAGCTGTAAAAAGTTTTTCCAGCTAAATTAAAAAAAAAAAACTTTTTTATTGAGACCACTTAAAATGTATAAATAAACTTCACCAAACCTAAACCCTAACGAGAGTGCAACGCCTGATTGTGCTACGGCTGTAAAAACAAGAAAATTCCACTCCGCATTCCTCCACATTTCCCCCATGTGGTTTTTACCCACAACGCACACACCAGTCATTCGGCTGAGAAACGGAGGAAAACCTTAACGGCAAAGCTGCATTTTGGTGAATTATTGATTTGTGGCTGTGGTGTAAGATAAAGAGCTGCGCCATCTGCTGCTGCAGCAGTCGAGCTAATTGAAGTGTAGCTCCAGTCCGAGAGCCAAATGAAAGTGCTTAAACGGCAAACATTTTTCGGACAGAGTTTCCGCCGGAGAGTTCTACGGATAGCAGCAATTATGCCATTGCAGGAGTCCAAATTGAATCTGCTCATTGCGATTCGGCCCCCTCTTCGCCATTTGCATAATCAGCTGGCGGAAAATGTTCATTGCATACGCACGGGGCCAGAGAGCAGAATGAATTTGTGGGCGCATATTACGCATACGCCTAGTTGGCGCAAATTGCCCCATTGGCTTCTGTTTTATCGCTGGCAAAAATTAAAATCTAAGCTCAAAGTTTTTCCTTGCCCTCTTCACAGTGTTTGTGTCTGCGGCTTTGTCCTAATCACATCACGTGCGGCTGTCTTGTCTCACATTACACACTTTCCTGTAGCTCTACACTCGACGAAAATGTGATAAGAAAATACAATAGTTTCAGGAGGTGCTTTAACGAATTCTGATTTAATTTGGTTGAAAAGAACAGGAAATGGTTTGAAAATTAAACTACTTTTTTCGGAATTTTAAGTTATATTTAAAGACATTTATTTAGCAAGGTACAAATTTAATTACGCAGAAATATTTAAAAATATTTTTGAAAGTACCTAGAAGTATGTTATAATTTATTAAAATTACGACAAAAACACCATGCTTAAGAGCATACTTTTACAAATACTTTTTAGTGGTTTTGAAACTGCTTTTTTGAATTAAATATCTTTTGTTTGCCAAGTGTAAGGGTAAACACACACACACACGCATGAATATGTGTATGCAACTAACTTTGTGGCCAAAATTACAGGCCATGTGCTGGGCTGAGCCGGGCTGTTGGTCTGGCGTTGTCTGCTTTTGGCATTTGTCGCAATTGCCGTTAACTGCCAGCGCGTGTTGCCTGCCAACGTTTCATTATCAAAGCCGAGTTTGCCACTAAGCACGTCGTAAACAATAAGCTGGTCCCCTCAGTTTTCGCTTTTGGCCCTGGTGGCCCACGCTTATTACTTTCGTCCCATTACGGGGACATGGTCACAGGACATGGAACATGGTAGGATGGAGCTTGGAGCAGGGACAACGGCCTCTGGACAGCTTTATGGCATGCATACGCATATGGATAAATACATATAAATTCTGCTTAAAATCGTTTAATATGCCGCATTGTCAGCTGGGCTCTGTGTGTGTGAGGAGAAGGCCCAAATAATTACCATTATAATTTCAATTTGCTGCTTCTTTTTGATGTTTGCGAGAAACGCCGGCGGACATAGAGCTACATTTTCCGCTCTACCCCTCTGGTTGTAATAAATTCCACGGTTTTGCGGAAATTCCAGATAAATTCATCTTGCCTTTGTCTAGCATGTTTTATGCCAGACTAGATTGTAGACATTTCTTATCTAATTTTAATTTCAGTGTAGTGCCTGCAATTGACATTTCACTCGCAACAGACTGCTAAGTGCTCGCACTCTAATTTAAATTAAACTAATTTGTAAATCTTAAACACACACACACAGAGAGAAGCAGAGAGGACTTTCTTTTGTGTGTCTATGTATCTGTTTGCCCTCCACATGCCCTTGTGTATATTTTTAACCCAAATCCATTAGAGAAGTTACTCAAGAATCCTTTAGATATTTATGTGCTGTGAGCGCTGTCTTAACCCCCAGCACACACACACACTTGCAGTGGCATCTGCAGATGCAGATACAGATACGTTCGCAGATACAGTTGCATTTTAAGATACAGATACAGATGCCAGTGCAGTTGCTTAGCTGAGAGATTCTGGGCGGGAGAACTGAGCACAGCAGAGGTCACATCAAGTAAATAGCAACGTCGTCGAGGCAAACAAATACGCAAACATTTCTAAGACTGCTAAGCTCATAACGAAATGCACTTACACTCGAGAACAAGCTCCCTACACACACACAAATATGTGTTGGGTGACCATAGTTCCCTCCTGGATTTTTCCGTGCTAAACATGCTAGCAGTGAGAAAAAATTTGTTTTTTTTTAAATTTGGTTATTACCATCTTCCACCAAAAAAAAATTCAATAGAACTAATTTAGTTCTATTTTAATTTAAAAAATTGTATATAAACTTGTTAAATATTCGAAAATGTATAGGATAATAATTTAAGAATAACGTCAATAAAAAAATGTGCTAACTTTGTATGAAATAATGTGGGTACCTTAAGTTTCCATTTTTCATTTTTCTCCGTGTATCAAATATCAAGTATACGCCAAGTGGGACGAGCGACAAGCGACCGTGGGAGCTCATCTTCCATTCGCGTTGACGTCCCGGGACAATGTCAATGAAACCGCGAGGCACGGTCGCCTTTCAGCTGGCTTAGCCACCGCTCAGCGGTATACTAATGCTTATGGTCCCCAATCGCAGGATCGGGATGAGATGGGAACGGGGATGGAGGCAGGGATCGGGATCGGAAAACTGCCCAAAAAGATGCTGAACGATTGTACAGCTGGCCAAAATGTAATTAACTGCATATTCCCTGGGAAATGAAGATATTCGGATGCGGGCAGCCGCCAGTGCTTGTCACTCAATTTCAGTGTGGCACCCGCATTCCACACACATCCTGGCGTGCAAACTTGCTTGCCTTCGTTCTGTCCTCCTTGCATCCATGCATCCTCGCCTCTGCCCTCATGTCCGCGCATATTAAAAGTTTAATGTAAATGTAATGAGTGCCAGCGCATGCAAATGAACAGTTTGGCTTTGGGCCCCCTGTGCCACGCCCCTCTGATCCGCTCACCACCTCACGCTTTTTATTGCTTTTGCGGTTGCAGCAGCAGCTGTGTGGCATCCATGTTGCTGCACTGCTAATGAGTTGAGTCACTTAAATACATTGAAAGCGCTGCAAAATTTAAAATACATTTAGCGGCGTTATTCGAAGGGGATTCTCCCACAAGCGCAAACCGTGATTTTAATAAAAAAGAGCTGCTACTAATTGTTCCATTAGGAATTTATTAAAAATTTATGGTTACCTTTATGTGAAAACCATTAGTGTGGATTGATTGCTTGGTTATGTAAAATAACTACTATTTAAACTAAACAACCCCCTGAAGTGTAATTAAGTACCTTTACAATAAATTAAATTCAGAAAATAATTGAAAATATACAGAAGAACTCGTTTAAAATTCCAAAATAATTTAATTGCCTTAATCGAACAATAAAAGATATGATAAAAATGGGATCAAAAATTTAATTCCTTAAAGATTTCATTAGGAATCTCCCTACACAGATCATTCACAACTTAGACTATCGTTTATTAAAACACCGGAAACATCTTGTGGAGTTTCTATCGCTATTGCTTGACCATCTGATGTTTCCGCCGTGAGAACTTCCACAATTTCGACAGCTTACACTCTTGTCAACTTGGGACGGCGAGCGTTAATTGAATTGGCTTCTTCTTCGGCGATGGTGTCACATCTGCTCCATTTGTTCCATTTGCTGTATAGATTCTGGGCCAGATGTTACACCTGGCCAGGCCTACACACATATATAGATTCGCATCGCATCGCTTACACGCACGTGCGCACAACTACATAGGCAGTGGCACCTTAATACGCATTCATGCATGCAAAACGCCGAGTACGAGTGCCTGGATGAGATCCCTAGCCATTTGGAAAGGGGGATGGGCATGAGTTTTGGGTAATGCGATGGTGGCAATGAGTCCCAATGAGTCGCAATGATGTCGGCGCCTCGCACAGTTTCTCAGTTTCCCCAGTTTCCTTTGCTGCCTCGCAAAAAAGGGGGTTTAATTAAATGAAGTCGTTTGCATTAATGTCGTCATTACGCATTTGCCCATGGAGCTCTTTGGCCGAACGAAACAAAAAAAAAAAGAAATGAGGGCAAGATGCACAAAATTCATTACTTAAATGGAGAGCAGGTGCCTGGCCTTTGTTGTCTGCTGAGGAGCGTAAGCTTTGGATTCGTATACCCATCGCCAGACATTATGAACGCCATCCTACGAAATGAGGAAACCAGGGGAGAGCTCTTCGCACCCAAATTCAATTCTCGCTCGCATCAAACGTTTCCATTCACTCTGGCCAGCCAGTATCGAATTTCCCACTTTCATTTCACAGCTCTGGAAAATCAGGTTTTAAGTGCTTCATTGGCTCTTTTTTGAGGTTAGAGGGGCTGCCATGTCAATTAAAGCCATGGACGCGGCACTCGTCCGAGCTTTGTGCCAATTAGGAGTGGACAAGGACTGTTGGCAGGATATCTGGCAGGTGCCAGTGGTAACCGAGCTGTCCATGTCACTAATCTAACGCAAGTGCTACCCTAGAAATGCCTTTTCCAACCGAATTTTAAACGGGAAAGTCTCTGAAAAACATTGCCACATTTATTATTCAATCCAAATACAAAGTACTTTCACTAATTTTTTAAAAATCATCAAGTCTTTTAGTTTTTAAATCTGTAGTTCAAATAATTTAGCGTTCTATGACTGCTTCAACTGACCTGAGCAACAGGAAGTTCAATAGGAATATGACGAATGGTGCCGGCCTAATGCTGCTGGTTAAGCCAAAGGCCGTTTCTCTGATCCACTGAACATTGCTGTACACGTCCGTATAGACGGATGGTTTATTATTGCAGCCGCAGCCAATCGGATAGGCGACTATGCCGACAATCACCCTTCCATCAATTAGGGGGGATCCGATGTCGCCGCTGCAGGGATCACCGTCCATGGTCAAATTATACTTCCCGGCACACATCATTCCAACCCTGTAGTGTCGGAAATGCGCTTTACACACCTCGTTATCCAGGAGGGACACTTCCAATTGATATATTCTCACCGCCAAAGGTCCACCCTAGAGCAATGAAAAGGAAAAAAAACAAGAGAGAACGCTATATTGGAGTAACTCGACTATCAAGTACCTGTTACTCAGCTGAATGAGAGGGATTGAAATATGCAAGCAGCAAAGCTTGAATTTGGCGCTATGTAGCAAAAAAGGACTTATTTTAAAATTTTCTTTTACATAGGTATTAATAAACACAACAAAATGGCATTTACAATTTTACAAAATCTGTAAAGATGTAACTTGTATAGTTTCTAAGATCTCATCGTTAATACGGACAAACGGACAGTTTTCCTGATCAAGAATAAATTGCTACTTCTAACATACTTTGCAATTAATACAATATATCTTTTTTACTCTACGAGTAACGGGTATAAATATGGAATACGTTACAGCGTTGGTTGTTTACCCTGTACAATCTTCCCCAGCCGAGAACCGAGTGATTAAAGCCGGCTTTCGGTGATGCACTTGGGAGATGAAGGAATCCAATTCGTGGGTGGTTCAGGGGCATTTTCTCCTGAAGTTGCATTAGCGCCATGTTCCAGGTGTTGTACATAGTGAAGTTCTTTGGAACGAAGATCTTCTCCACAGGAGTGCAGATAGTTTTGCCAACGATATATCGCAATCGATGCGGGGATCCGGCCACCACCAATAGCCATCGGGCCTTGTACATAATCTTGGTTTGGCTATAGGGTTAGGGGGACTAGGATAAGAGATTCTCGGTCTCCGATAACGAGGTAACTACGCTACCTACCCCATGACACAGTGGGCGGCGGTTATCACCCAGCGCGGAGATAAGAGACCACCCCCACAATAGTGATTGTCGCCAAAATACTTGTTCGGCGTTCTCGATCTGATGGAGACCACGTATTTGGCCAGCTCGACGGTCTCGTCCCCGAAAAACTCGGGCGAGGATATACGCTTCATCCGATGCGCTCCACTACAGATCAGCATCATCAATACTAATATGGCTACATTATGGCCTTTCACCGCCATATAAAAGTGGAAATTTATAAAATTTAAATACTCTTATCAAATTTTAGATAAATGTTGATGGATACCGATAAGGTATGGTGTTTATGTGGTTATGCGAGCTGAGTGATTTATTCGTCAGCAAACCAAGAGGAAAATAAAATGTTCGAAATGTCATTCTTTAAATGGTATTTGCTATTCCATATTATTATTTTAAATACATTTGTATCCCCCATATTTTGTTTTATGTGCTATGATAATGATTCTTCTTCTCCTGGAGGCGTTTGAAGTTGGATTTTGCCTAATGTTTTTATGGCTCGACTTCCTTCTTGTGTCGTTTAAGTTTCCATTTCCACTTTGAGCCGCGCTTTGATCCACCCTACCGCACCACCCCTTTTCCTTTTCCTTTTCGTTTCGTTTCTCGGCCGCGTGTTTGTGTAGGGCTCAAGTGTGTTTAAGTAAAGTTTGCTCGCCAACTTTTGTCAAAGTATTTTGTGCTCTCAAATATTTTCATTTGCCAAGGCAGCTGCACCAAATAATTGAGGTTTAGTTTTTGTCCGAAATTCCCCCGAATGCCGCCTTTCCCTCAGGTTTTTTCTTTGCTTGTTGGGGACATCGGTTTGGTTTGGTTTCGCTGGGCAGGGAAAAAGCAACCGAAGCCGAACCAACTTGTGATGATTTGCGGCAAGCAAATTTATTGACAATTCATGGCTCGTGGTTATGGCCAGGAACCCAAACCCAGAAGTGTCTCGCTGTGTGAGTGAGGCCGTTCAAGCGTTTTGTTGAACTTTTGCGCAAGTTTGTCGCAAGTTTCCGTTTCCGGCTGGCAGGCCATGACAAAGTGCCGCACATTAAGCTGAAGATTTTTCATTTTTCTTCGCTCTATCTCACTCAGCCGCTTTTCCTTTGCCTTGCCCTTCTCTTTTTCCTTTTCCCTGTTTTTGTTATCACCGAGGCCGCAGCCAAGACAAACCAAAAAGCGCAAAAGTTTAAATTAATGACACTCAACTATTAGCAAAATTAAATAGTGCCAAGATTATGTCTGCAAACTTGGAATGCGGTCAGGGACAAGGATGGGTTTCCACCCTCCTCCTCCTCTCTCCCTCTCTCTCTCTCATTGTGTATAAATATATATGTATGCGACTTGGGCCAGGAAACGGCCCAATTTGCGGTGACAGCGCCTGAAAGTGGGCAACAGGCTTGTAAATTGCCAATGACGCAATTCTCGTGCATTGACGTTGTTTGCGTGTAGGTCCGAAACTTTTACTAGACATTGAAATGCACTCTGGCAAACAAAGTTTGTGCGAAACAACTAAGATCAAACAAGTGTGCCGGCTTCAATCAAGTTTCGATCTAAAGATTGTCCATTACATTGACTTTAACCATTTAAGGACACTCAGAAATTAAATTTGGCTTAAATGCAATTAAAATTTCCCATAAATTCAAGTTAGAAATAAATTAGCGACACCCACATTTCCTCTTTAAACAGAAGGATTCCTTCAGTAAAAGTCCGTTGCAACAATTAGGAATATCCTTTTACAAGCCACTTTCCGGTTTGCAGTTCAAATGGCAGACAACTCACTTGTGAAATTTAATAACAGCTTAGTAAATCATAAATTGTTAGATTTACCTTTCGGCTCCACAGTTTATTGTTCTCTATTTTGTAACATAATACACTTACATTTTACCCTAAACATCGCTTCCGTAAGAGGATTAAAAGTAGTGTATTAGCTTGAAAAACTTTACGTGTAGTGAGAGCTCAGGAATTTATTAATAATGCATTCGGAGCTAAATAACATTTATTTTTCCGGCTCGCCAACCGCAAAAGTATCTCAACGAAGGGCGTGGATGACATGGAATTAGTTAATAAATAAACGCGGTCAAGTTGATTTGTATGTTGCCATTAAGCGCGAATTAATTAGAAATTATTGCCCGGCGAGGAAAGTGGAAATTCATGTTAGAGGAGCCCAGAAGGTGAGAAAAGGAAGGGAGCAGGGGAAATGGAAATGGCAGGTGGGCCAAAGTAATTGACAATTTTTGCATTTCACTGGCGACAGAACGCGAGGCGATAGACACTCCTCCACTCGTGGGCCATCTATTCAGCATCATTGTTTGGTGGCCTAATTGAATTACGCTGGCCAGAAGCTGAGCAATAATTAAAAGCGGTCTGCCAATAATCAATGGCCAGGCACTCAGCTGGAGTCAGGTATCCTTGTCTCGCAGTATCCTTGTATCTTTGTATCCTGGAGGTGGAAGAGGGGGAGAGCAGCAGGCGGAGGTCGTAATAGAAATAAATTGGCGCCGCACGCAGTTCGCTGGCGACATCGCCGATACAGATACAGATACAAATATCTAGAAGCCAACCGTCCTGGCCACTGTCTGGCCATTCGGCTGTCAAGTGGCACTTGAGCCAGTCTTTTGGCCAGGAGCTTGTGGGCCAATCTGTTTCGAGTCCAGAGTGCAGACCCCTTGCGTGTGGCAGCTCATGAATTTCGAAGTGCCAGTTGCCAGGCAGCTGGTTAAAAGTAATGAAGCTCCTTCAGCGTGTGTGCCTTCCTCAACGTCTTCATATCACTTTATTTCTTTTTTTGTGTTGCATGCTCTATTTAGGCGCACGTAATTAAATCCAACTTTATTAGCACATTTCTGGGTACTCGAATCGTTGATAGAGCAACTTTGGTGCGAAGGTAACTCAGTCATCACCTTACATCCGAAAGTTAATTTTTGCATGCAAGTAGTACACAGAGAAAATTGTTCTCTCATAAAAATAATTATAGCATTATTTTTGCGTTTCTAAATTTATGAAATTTAGAACAACTTTTAGACATCTTAAGTATTATTTTTCCAGATTAATTTTAAATACTTTAAATATAAGAACCTGTTACTTAGTACACCACTTTTTCTCTGTGTACAAGTCAAGTCCTGGTAAGAGTTAATTAATTAGAGACCCAAATTCCTACAAGTCCTTGCTATACGATTACCCGTGCTCTTATAAATCTCGTTGTTGTTCCTTGTTGAATGCTGTTGCTATCTAATAACGTTATTGCAGTTGAGTTGTTGTTAAAGACCAACACTTTCGACACCACCACCACCAACCAGCAAACCACCTGTAGCCACCAAAAAAAAAACCACCACCAAACCACCAAAACCAATCCTATCTCACTCGTTCTTATTGTGATTTATTCGCTCATTTCTGTGTGTGTGTCTGTGCCTTAAAACCCCATCCACTCGCTCTAGAAAAAATAAAAAAGAAAAAATGTTATTAATGCAGAATTTGCAATTAATTAAACTCTATACTCTTGATCACATTTCTCGTGCTCTTTCCATTCGAACATAAATCAATGCGAAACCAATTGCAAATTAATCGACGAAAATCAAACAACAAAAACCGGCAAACAATTGCAGCTGCCACACCCAGTTTGAGGCGTGCAACGGCCATAGATGGCGATGCAGATGCAGATGCAGATGGCAATGACAACGAAAACCATGTCGATGGTTATGGCGATGCCAACGATGATGATGATGCTGATGGCGACGATGATGAACGATGGCTGAGGGCTGCGGCTCAGAAGGCTCAAACTCAGGCTTATGCCGCTCACAATGACAGGCTGCAGACCAAAACAACAGTAGCCATACGTCAAAACAACAGATGCAACAATAGCAATAGCAAAAGCAACTACAGTGCAACAACAGCAGGAACATCTCAGTCAAATATTGGCCAAGGATTAGCGCCAAGGGCCAGCTTTCCGGAGATAATGCAGCCACGCCTCTCGCTCAACGGGCTGCTCAACCCCTCGCTGATGCCCTCGCCCCGCCCCCTCTATCGGGATCACAGCTCGAGGTCAATCAACCCACTGACCGCCTATGAGCAGCAGATGGCCGAGCTGGATGGCAGCTTCTATGCGAGCAACGCCGGATATTTGGGCGCCGGAATGGGCGGAAGTGCGGGCGGTGGAACCACCTGTACTAATCTCACGGTGGGCGGTGGTTCGACTGGACTTTCAGCGGGTGGCAGCGGTGCAAAGGCGGGTGGTGCTGGTGGTGGTGGAATGGCATCGCAAGGGGGCGGCGGAGGTGGTGGTGGTGGTGGTGCCGCCATTCACACAACCGAACTCTCGATCACACCCACAATGGCCGGCGATGAGCAGTTCATCGATCTGGGGAGCCTGCGTCGCTTCTCGATCGATCGCCAGAGCTTTCTCGGTAAGGCCACGTGATCCCAGCTCCCTTAAAGTAAAAGCACAAATATTTCAACAGTTAACAGCAATTTTGTGGCAGAAAAAGGAAGATCTATTAACACATTTGTACATTTTTTTAATATTTTATTAAATGTCCGATACCAAATATTTTATTCCTGGTTGTATTAAAAAATGCTCTTAACAGACTTCAAATTAAACTGGACAAAATTGTTGTGATTTTTTAAAGAACTGAATCAAACCATTCGAAAATTCACACTTTGATTTATCCCCACAGATTGACACACCCAACTGATCAATAAAATGTTCTTCTATCTCCAAACACCTTAAAATAAACCTTAATATTTATAACTCTTTATTTCGTTCTTACCCACAGATCTAGGACCAAAGTTTGGCATGACCCAGCCGAAATTCGGGCAGAGTGTCTCGCAACAAGGTTTCTTCACTTCGCACGACAGCCTGGCCACACCATGCGCCTCCAGGGCCTCCAACTCGCACATGGCCACCGTAAGCACTGCCTCCGAAATGGATCTTCTGCACAACAAGCAACGCAACAAGTCGCGGGGTCGCCTGAAAGCGGCTGCCAGCGGCGATCAGCCGCTCCTGGGCACCTGGAATCGATCCACCGGCCGCGGCTCGCAGGATAACACACTGGCCGGCGGCGGAGCCACCAGCTTGGCCATGGGCGGCCACAACCAGTACGGTGGCAACTACTGCAACGGCACAGATCGGTGGGTATTGCATTCTCTATGTAGCAAATAATCACATTTGACTCGATATCAATCAATGGAAATCAATATCTTAAATAGGTTTTGAATGATCGAATGATTTGGGATTTGTTAACCTATTAGGATTGGAATTTCATGATCTTACCCATGATAAACATTGTCAATTCTATGACTTCCTTCTTTAAATTCTTAATAATTTACATCCAGCAAATAAACTTAATTTTAATTTATCCTATTTATACCCGTTACTCGTAGAGTAAAAGGGTATATTGTATTCGTGCAAAAGTATGTAACAGCTAGAAGGAGGCGTTTCCGACCCCATAAAGTATATCTAGCCATGTCCGTCTGTCCGTCTGTATGAACGCTGAGATCTCGGAAACTACAAAAGCTAGAAGGTTGAGATTTTCAACACATATTCTTGGGCTTCCTACGCAGCGCAAGTTTATTTCAGCCGAGCGCCACGCCCCCTCTAACGCCCACAATCGCTCACTAACAATTTTAAAATGTGCCTGGCGCCCACACCTTTAAAGATTTCCGAGAAGCATAAATGCAATTTTTTTGTGTATATTTATACCTATCGAAATGTAGAAGACATTTTTCAAATCGGACCATTCGTTAAAAAGTTATACGCAATCAAAAAATGTTATATATTCATCTCCCTCGCACTCCCTTTAGCCTAGTGACGGTATTAGATAGTATTAGATAGTCGGGACAACAACCCGACTATAACGGTTTCTCTTGTTTTATAATCAAATGTTAGCTATTTTTAAGACAGTTAAAATCACTTAGCTTTATAATTGAACTTCTAAATATCACCAGGTTTTAACCCGATTTCTATCCCCTTCCCTTAGCTACCCGCGCTCCCGATCGCAGCAGCAGGGGCACCACAATGCCGCCCAGCAGGCGCATCACCCCTACCAGCTGCAACACTCGGCCTCCACGGTGTCGCACCACCCGCACGCACACGGTCCACCCTCGCAGGGCGGAGGGCCTGGTGGTCCGGGACCTCCCCATGGCGGCGGCCATCCGCATCACACGCACCACGGTGGCGCCGGCGGCGGAGGCGGTGGCGGGCCAGGATCGCACGGCGGGCAGCCGCACCACCAGAAGCCACGGCGAACGGCCTCGCAAAGGATTCGAGCGGCGACGGCGGCCCGGAAGCTGCACTTCGTCTTCGATCCGGCGGGGCGACTGTGCTACTACTGGTCCATGGTCGTGTCCATGGCCTTCCTGTACAACTTCTGGGTGATAATCTACCGCTTCGCCTTCCAGGAGATCAACCGGCGCACGATCGCCATCTGGTTCTGCCTGGACTACCTGTCCGACTTCCTGTATCTGATCGATATACTGTTCCACTTTCGCACCGGCTACCTGGAGGACGGGGTGCTGCAGACGGACGCCCTGAAGCTGCGCACCCACTACATGAACTCGACGATCTTCTACATCGACTGCCTGTGCCTGCTGCCGCTGGACTTCCTCTATCTGTCCATCGGCTTCAACTCGATCCTGCGCAGCTTCCGGCTGGTGAAGATCTACCGCTTCTGGGCCTTCATGGATCGCACCGAGCGGCACACGAACTACCCAAATCTGTTCCGGAGCACGGCCCTCATCCACTACCTGCTTGTGATATTCCATTGGAACGGCTGTCTCTACCACATCATCCACAAGAACAATGGATTTGGATCGCGCAACTGGGTCTACCACGACTCGGAGTCGGCGGACGTGGTCAAGCAGTATCTGCAGAGCTACTACTGGTGCACCCTGGCCCTGACCACCATCGGGGATCTGCCCAAGCCGCGGTCCAAGGGGGAGTACGTCTTCGTGATCCTGCAGCTGCTCTTCGGCCTCATGCTCTTTGCCACGGTCTTGGGACACGTGGCCAACATTGTGACGTCAGTGAGTGCAGCCCGAAAGGAATTTCAAGGTGAGTGCGATTTCAAATAATATCTAATGCAATCACATTTCGGTTGAAAATTTGTGCGTGAACCGCTAATAGTATATTGTGCGTGTTACGGCAGAGCACAGGCAGAGAAAAATTGAATGAAGTGTAGGACCACCATTTTATGACACTCTTATCTCATATTTCATCCACCGAAAATCAAAACATTATACATAAAACCATTCAAAAATTAAAATTCCTGATAAAATCCTAAATATATTACAACTTTTAATGCAACGGAAACAATTGTGCCGCAAAACAAGAAGGATTTCCTCAACAATAACCAATATAATATAACTTCCTATTTTATTCAAGGAAAATCAAGCCATTATTCATAATGTGTTAAGCAGACCATTCATAGATTCAAATTTTCTATAAAATCCTTAAATAAATTACGACCCTCTATGCAATGGAAACAAGGATTTGCTCAACAATATGCATAGCATATAAACATTCAATGCCCTGAATACTATGCCAAGTACTTAGCCTGATTAATTGCTGTTTTTGTTGTGTGCAAAGAAAGGAAAAATCTCTGATTGATGTTTTACTATTTAAAGTCCCCGCTTAGAAATCTTCAGTACTATTCTAGCGCAATAAATTGGCATATAAATAAAGCTGACAGGAAAAGCTTGGAAAATATTAAAAATTCCACCCAGCTTATCACCGGAATTCCAGCTCTGGACTTTCCCCTGCGCCAAACCCATATTAATGCAAATAAGAAAAGTGAACGTCGACAATAGAGGCGAAGGTATTTGCCAGCGAATTGACAAAAACTGACCAAACTTGTTGCTTGTAGTTGTCCTGACAACTGAACGAGGACCTTGCAGGATATGAATGTGGACGAGGAAGAAAGGCAACGGGACAACAATGGGCAAATGCCCTCGTACTTATCCTTAAGCTGCGTTGTCTGAAAAGGGGAATGTATATGATTGTGCGGGTTGGAAGCTGTGCCATCTAGGCCAATTTTATGCAAAATATTGAAATCTGGCGCTGCTATGGCAATGAGATGATGCGATGTCCTGGTCGGAGAGCCCGTAATGCCCGTTGTGGCATACAAAGAGCTCTCGAAGGAGCCGAAGGACTCGTGGAGGCATCTCTCGTAGGCTCAGTTGGGCGTATGGCCATTAGCTAAATGAACTCGTTTACTCGGCCGGGCCATAAATAACTGGACGAAATGCAAGAGCAATCCAAGTCAGCTAAGTGGAAAATGCCAAGTGAAAGGCATGGAAGGACTGGCCTAGGACTACACTGAAAAAATGTCTTTGTAATTGTGTGTACAATTCTAGTTGCCTTTCAAAGTGTTTTTCTGAGACACAAGACCACAATTAAAATTAAATGTTAAATTGCTTTTTTTTCAAATACGATTTCCAGCCACAAATGATTAATTAAAAAGTGTTTTAAAAAAATCAAAATTAGCTTTAATCCTAATCCTAATTTCGGTTTTACTAAAGAGTCAAAATCTGCCAAGTGGGCCACCCCTGTTCCGAAGGTCCGATTTTCATCGAACTTTTTTACTTTTCCGGTTTACAACGAAAATATAAGAACTTCATTTGAACGGTTTTGCGAAATTTTGAGTTTTACCGGAGTTATAGGGGTCAAAACATGGCATTTTTGTCACTTTTTCGAAAAAGTTGCACTCAGTCATTAATTCATAGCTTCGGAACGGTTAGAGATATCTTTATGATGTTTTCACTAATCGCTCAAGAATTATTATGGCTTTCCATAAAAAAATTTAAAAAAAAATTAAAAATTTTTTTTCTTAAAAATAAATCAACATTTTTTTTTAGTTTTTATTTTTTTCAGTGTTCTTCACCAGCTATAGAATTTAAAACCATTTGAAAATGAAGTTTGATTCATTACGAAAAAGATCAAAAAAAAAAAAAGAGTGGCCCGGCCAAAGGTTTTTCGCAATATCGATTTGAAGAAGGGCGCACAGCGGTTTCCCATACAAAAACGGCTTGCTCGTGAAAACTGGCTGGTCAACACATGCCGTAGCGAGCGTAGCGTCAGCTGTCAATGGGGGACTTTTTGCCGTTTTGTATGGGAAACCGCTGTGCGCCCTTCTTCAAATCGATATTGCGAAAAACCTTTGGCCGGGCCACTCTTTTTTTTTTTTTGATCTTTTTCGTAATGAATCAAACTTCATTTTCAAATGGTTTTAAACTCTATAGCTGGTGAAGAACACTGAAAAAAATAAAAACTAAAAAAAAATGTTGACTTATTTTTAAGAAAAAAAATTTTTAATTTTTTTTTACATTTTTTTATGGAAAGCCATAATAATTCTTGAGCGATTAGTGAAAACATCATTAAGATATCTCTAACCGTTCGGAAGTTATGAAAAAATGACTGAGAGCAACTTTTTCGAAAAAGTGACAAAAATGCCATGTTTTGACCCCTATAACTCCGGTAAAACTCAAAATTTCGCAAAACCGTTCAAATGAAGTTCTTAAGCTAAGTACACACAATGCAAACAATTTGCAGCAAGTTGATTTGCAAGTCAAATTTGCACGTATAAACACTAGTGCAACCATTTTGCTGCAAACAAAAAACTTGCAAAATTTGTTTGCAGCCATATTTTTTGCTTGTCGTCTGTATACATTATTTTACAGTTATCTTGGTTGCGTCAGTTGCTTGCTTGTTTGCATGTGCTGTTTGCTAGTAGTCGCAATATTGCAGCAAGCAAGGCAACATGTGGGATCGCGACCAGACTATAAAAATAAGCATAAGAAGCAAAATGCTTATCACGAAATTGCTGAAAAATTAGACAAAAGTGATGATGAAATAAAAACCAAAAAATCATCATTTGCGTACTCAATTTTTGCAAGAGGTGCGCAAAGTGAAGCAGACGGTACATCGGACAACTATACCATGGATGTTTTACGATGCGCTTAAATTTATTAAAAATGACGACGGAAATGATTATAAAAATCAAAATTTGGTAAGTAGTACAATTTATTGAACATTTCGTAGTATTTACTTATTTTATATTTGTTTATATTGTCATGACCCTTCATTATCAGGCGAAACAAAAACATTTTTAAATTCTTTACGGATATCTTTTGCTTCAGTAGATGAATGAACGAAATATAAATAACGAAATAGAAACGTGTAGACACTAACGCAAAAATACAGAACGAAATAGAAATAACACAGAAAATACAAAACAACGGAACTTGCAAATGAGTGTCACTCGCAAGCACTGCAAGCAAAAATTGAAAATACGTGTAGACACTAACGCAATATATTGCACGAAATAGCCGTGCAAAAGTTTGCATGCAAAAGAAAAATTTATTGAAGCAAGAAATTTTCTTGCAATATTTGCATAGGTGTAAACATTTGTGCAAACTTTTGCTACAAATTATTTTCAACTTGCTGCAAATTGTTTGCATCGTGTGTACTTAGCTTTATATTTTCGTTGTGAACCGGAAAAGTAAAAAAGTTCGATGAAAATCGGACCTTCGGAACAGGGGTGGCCCACTTGGCAGATTTTGACTCTAAACCAATTTGTAACCAGTACCAGAGATTGCTAAAAATTAGATTGGAATTGGAAAAAACGATTAGTAATGATCAATGAAACGTAGTCTTTTTCCGAGTGCACAAGTCAAGAGGAAAGACGCATTAGAGGAAGCGGAAACGAGAATAAGAAGAAGCGGCAGCGTTGGGCATCATTTCTTGCTTTCATTAAGAGCAGCGTCAGCTGAAAAATATTAAAGCCACTCTCGACGACAACGAGTCAAGGTGGTTTCGGTGGCCTCCTGCCAGCAGGGAGCAAACAAAGCACAATTGGACGCCGGTGGGCGTATCTGAAGGGGGGCGTGGCACCTTGAATTCAGCTGGCCAAGCTCCTTCTTCTCCGACTTCTGCCTCTAGTCCTTTTCCTCTAAGCCCCGCCTGCAGCTGCCGGCCAACTGGCAGCTGACTTGTTTACACAACACTTTGCATGTGTGTGTTTGTGTGTGAGGCAATTGCACATGTGTCCATGTGTCCATGTCCATGTCCTGCCAGGGGAGGAGGAGTGGGAGTGGCAGGGGCGGAGTCGCAGGGATATGGCAAAGTCAGCAAGCAAAGCTCTGGCGGCTTAATGGACGAAACGTGCTGTTGAATTAATTTCTGGCTTTATGCTCTGCATTTTTTCCTTTCCGTTTTCCATTCAGCCGTCTTCGGTTTTTTGCATGCAGACAGAAATATACTTCAAAGCATCAGATTTCAATTTGTAGCTAAAAATCAGACCGCATTCAAATTTAAATATCAATATGAAATGTAAACTCCTATAATAAAGCAATATTTATACACAAAGGTAATTTTATGAAGTGGTTCCAATAAGACCTCAGATAACATTCAAATTTAAAAGTATTGTTCTCTGTGTTTACATTTTATATGTGATGTTCTTTTTCGGTACTTTTGCCCTCGGAAAACATTTAAATTTTTTATTGCGAACCAAGTTTATATGGGGCTATGCATAAAGCTAATAAAATCGCGCAGGCTTATGCGCCCATCGCCATCCATATCGACTGCACGGCAGATATCCTTGATTTCCTCATCGGTTACGACTTCGCCCATGATGAGCATGATCGCACGCACATCCTGGCCGCTGACGTAACCGTCGTGATCGCGATCGATGAGGTTAAAGGTGCGGCCCAGGGTGTCATCGTGATCCACAAGGGCCATTCGGGGTGCCAACATCCTCATAAACTGTGACAAATCCAGTTCTTGCCCCTCCCTCTCAGCCACCGAACGGATGAGATCGTAGAGCTCCGCTTCAGTGATCTCGTGACCCACTGAAATCAAAGCCAAACGCATCTCAGTCGCCGAAAGGGTGCCATTTGAGTCGAGATCGAATCTATCGAAGGCATCCTTCAGCTCTTCGACCTGTTCATTCGTCAGCTCAATGGCCGAAAAAGAAGGCATACCCCAAAAGCAATTCAGGAAAATTGTATAAAAAAGAGAGAAAAAATACAGAAAAAACCGATGTGTATAGAAACTGACAATCAACTCAACTCAACCGAACTCAAACTCTGTTCTCGATGGCTAATAAAACACTTAGGCAAGCAATTGTTGGTGTTGCGGTCGCAAACTTTTCCGGAATAATAATGCATCATATATAGCGAAGGAAAAGCGAGGAAAGGAGAGATGCTGAAGCATGCAGCGTTTGGAGAACCATCCATCAATTTGTCAATTCAGCGCTTGCCTTTGAGTGGCCGGCCATGGGACAGGAATGATGTTGGATGATGATGATGATGGGCAGTAGTTGTGCAGGAGTGCTGGCCATAAAAAATCAAGCAGGCTGGGATGGCGAAGGAAATACAAATAATAAATTGAATAGATGCTCCCACACTCGTCAACATGAAAGGACTTCAGATAAGGCTAATCCTTTTCTTGCTTTGAGGGCATATTGAGAGGGAAATCAATGCAAAATCCTTAGTGATTGCATTGATTGTTACAAAATTTAAATTTGAACAATCAACAGTCTAAAATAAGTGACGTCAAAAATTGGTTGATCTGAAAAAGGTGGTATACAAGAACCATGTTCTTTTCATTTTGGTCCTTCGAGCCGGATAAAAGGCGATTTCATTTTAGAGATATTTTTTTGTTATTAGACTAGGTTTAATAATTTTTTTCCTTAAAAATAATACAAATAAGTAAGAAATCACTAAGCATATTTATCATATCATAGCGCTTTTCTAATGCTTTTTCGCTTGACTTTAACAAATGCTCGGGCTAAGCTCCCCTTTGTTCTCGGAGGACGGGAAGCCAATGACTTGTCAAGGATTTCCAGGCTTAGCAAATAAGTTTGCCGGCAGCCCATTTGATTCATTCAACTTTGAGGCCTGCTCTTGTTGCTCGCATTTCCCCCGAGAGACTTTCAGCCGAGATGATAGGCAAATGAAATGTTGTCGCCGTCCCACATGACGAATGATTAATGACACGAATGATACATTTCTCCCGGGCCAAATTCAAAAACCACGAGCCAGTCAAAAGTTTAAACTTAATTTGAACTGAAAGCAGGCACTTTTTCAGTCGGTGTCACGGTCCCTCGTTGCAAATTGCGCTAGTCAGAGCTCAGAGCTCAGATCTCGGAGCTTAGTGGGGGGATACTGTTTGCAAAGTGACTGAGTCCCGGGGTCTTCTTCTGCTACATTAGCCTACATCCTCCGCTCTACAACCTACATCCTACATCCTACTCAGGATTCCTCTGATGCAGCAACAA
The DNA here is from genome assembly GCF_030179915.1 of Drosophila takahashii. Taxonomy (NCBI): domain Eukaryota; kingdom Metazoa; phylum Arthropoda; class Insecta; order Diptera; family Drosophilidae; genus Drosophila; species Drosophila takahashii. The sequence goes on along the minus strand of NC_091679.1, from coordinate 32,318,528 downwards.
CTTGTGCTTGTGTATTTGCTTAAGCCGAGGTCGCTTTGCTGTTTCCTTCCGCCGCTTTTCCACTTTTCCACTTTCCCGCCGAGGAAAAGGGGGTGGCGAGAAAATTGATTTTGAAATAGTTGGTCTGCCTTTTTAAATTTGATTGACGTTATTACATTACATAACATCGCACACTAAGAGGAAAGAGGAAAGGCGAAGCAGCTGGCTTAAGTTATTCATCCATTTGGCCCCTACTTAGGGGTTGGGGGAGGGTTAGGCGGTGGGTGGTTTAGAGGACAACAACAAGTGGAAAACTGTCATTATATTTGAGTTATTGATGGTTCTTTTTTTCAAAATCATTTTGCAACAATGTTGCCACTACCCAAGCACACACACACGCACATATAGAATTTTTTAGCCACACGCTGACAGGCTCTACACCCCCTACCTCCACCACCCCCTACCAACACACACACACACACTGTTACATTCACGCTTAGTTAAACGCATGGCTGTGGCTTGTTAACGCCGACAAGCGCAAAAGTTTGCCGTTCACCGAATGCTTGCGATAATCGACAAGCTCTCACATACTCGACCGATTGCACTGAGAGAAAATGTTACTAAACTTCCAGAAAGTCAATATGTAATCCCGTCTAAATGTGCGATTATAAAGTGATATATAAGTGATATAAAGCATAGCGAATCAAATCTTTAAAACTTAGAATTTCCGGAATCAGCATGAATGTCATTTCAAAAATTAATAAAAATCCCTTCATTTTTCTTAAGTCACATACAAAACCTTTTTTAAACGTCATCATTATGATAATCACAGTATAGTAGAAAAAATAATAGCTCCTAATTTAATCAGGTGAATAATATTTTTACAAATATTTACAAATCAAAAACACAAGACTAAAATGGTCTATGTTCTTTCAGTGCAGAAAACACACAGTGGCAAGCAACCTGCTCGCTTTCAGGACATTCTTTGAATTGAGGCTGTGTATTGAATTTTACCCTGTTTTGGCAACTGTCCAAATACCATTTCAAAAACTGACATTTAAAATTATGGAAATTCAGCCGCCCATATCTCTGCCCCTACACCCCCCTCCCCGAGGCACCATTATGTAATTGTTATTGTAAATAGTTTTATGCAAATTTTCCCGCTGTCAGCAAAACTGTCAACGGACCTTGATTGATGCATGCCGACAGTTTGCATATGAATCATCGCTCTTCTGACTGTGTGTGTGTATAAAAGTGTTTCTGTGTCCAATTTCATTTCTTGCTGTATTTAGTTTTTAAATATTTATGGCATTATTTTTCCTCTGCTCACTCTGCAGTGCGAAGCGAACGCACTCAGTCTTCATTTACAATTAACGTCTGTTTGGCTTGGTTTGGCCGGACTTGGCTTTTGGCCTCGCAATTAAAACAATTTACGCGCTCAATTTAAGCCAGCGCAAACAAACATGAATGGTGGCCAAAGGAGCTGAGCTGCTTGGTGTTGCAGCTAGCTGAGCTCCGAGGAGAAGATTTGTAGTGCTTTAGCCAAGCGCTTTCGACTTGGTAAATGCATAATGGACAAAGTGTTGTTGCCTTCTCTTGGTTTTGCTTTTGTTTTTGCGGCTGCTGCTGCTGGCCCACAATGGTGGCGCTAAAAATAGCAACGAGGCGAAGTGACGAAAAGCAAACGAACTAAGCCAAGAGCGCGCGTCAGCCATTCGACATTGGCCCGGTCCAGGCGATATCCTCACCTTACACTGAGTCCAAGGACTTAATGCATTTGGAAGTTTTCAGACTAATTCCCATTTTTTTTGGAGAACTTAATTAAAGTTCTTATAATCCAGAATATCTGAATTAAGATTATATCAAGAATTAATAAATATCCTTACAGTTTTTTTAAGTAATTCACAAAACCTTTTTGAAGGTCATACCAGTATAATTGAAATATCCTTTGTTCCTACCTAATAATTTAATCAACGATTAAATTATAAAAATCTTCTGGATAAAAAACAAAGAGAGAATTTAAACCTAAAAGATCATGGATTCTTATCAGTCTACATACTGATATTAAATGTATTTTTCCAGTGCAAGTTTCATCCTTCTCTATGAAAACTGTCCTGAAATGCCAGGATCTGTCAAAGGACGATTGTCATACCTTTCCAGGGTATCGATTTCTTCGATTAAGCCAGCTTCTTTTGGGCCGTACCTCTTTCTTTTTTTTTCTGTCCCACTTCTGCCCCCCTTTTGCCTTTTTTAAGAGGGGAAGTGGGCGGGTGAAAGGGGGATGTCCATTATCCACTTTAAGTTGCCCGCCCTTGCTGCGTGTGTGTGTGTGTGAGTGTCCTGGTCTCCTTTCTGCATGGGTATATGTGTTCAGCTTGGTTTGTGTTTGTTGTTCGTTTCGCTGTTTGCTTTTGCTTGCCACAGCAATGTCCTATGTTTGTGTGAGTTTATGTTTGCTTCTGGTTATGCCCCACAGTTGTAACCGCGCGCGTGTGTGTGTGTGTCTGTAAGTGTGCTTGTGTGGGGATATATGTATATGTATATGCGGATTCCAATCAATATCGTAGACGCAGTCGCCGCTGGTGGCCGCTTTTGCCCATTAAGCTGCATGTACACCAACTTACTGTCGTATTTTTAGAACATGCCAGTTGTTGTTCTTCTTCCTCTCGATTTTTTCCCGCTCCCCGCTTGTTTTTTTCCCGTTGTATTACGCCATGTAGCTGCTCTTTAAGGGCAAAGCATTCCATTATCCTTGAATGGCGAATTTCCCAAGGATTTCAGCATTCAGCTTTCAGCTCCTGATGCAGCTGGCATGCGCATTGTTATTGCAAACTGCTGGCGCTCCGAGGTGCTCGCCGCATTTATTTTTAGTTACCGCCTGAATAAATCCATCCCCAGCACTTCATCCGACCATCAGCCTTGCCCAGCTCAGCTCAGCTCCTCTCGCCACATGGCGGCCATTGTTTGGTGCTCCACTCCAGTCCAGTGCATCCCATCCCCTTCCATTCCAGCCAACAGAATCAACAGCGGAGGTAAATGCATAATTAAGGTGCAAAAATCAGAGGCCGAATGCATTTGGCTTGAAATTAAATCTGCACTATTCAAAGGAAATTCGTATATCTCCGGACTTTGGTTGTAACATTTCAGAGGGAGAGGAATAGCTTTTGAGGGGAGGTTGGAAACCACTAGTAACGGTGAGATACAAGATAAAGCTAAGATATTAGGTTGCATTCTCCTGCTTTACTTGAAAGTTATTGTTGGAATTTTGTAAGAAAATCCATGATTTTAATTAACCAGAGATAAGTTTAAAATGGAAATGCATTTGGCTAATTCTGCAACATATCGCCTACAAAATGTTACAAGTTAATTACTAATACCTACAACTTACTAATGCAAGATACCTTTGTAATTGCTCAAAAGTATGCAATGAAAATGAATATTTCGTTGAAGCAAGAGTTACAGCTTTAAAGCATCTTAACCTGTGAATTGAAATGCATCCTTGGCAAACCCAACCACAAGAAGAAGGCTGAAGCGTCGACACCCTGGTGATCTCTGGACAAGAGGACGCCATCAAACCCGCGTCCTGAGACAGTAATGTAGAACTGTCAATGTTATAAAATTGTTCTTTCCACACTCATGTTATGTTTCCAGTTATTTGTTTCTATGTTCTAAATTATGCGTTTTATAACCATTAAGTTGGTTGATCAACGCTATAAATAAAAATATGCTATATAATCCAAAAAAAAAAAAAAAAAAAAAAAAAAAAAATGTGAATTGAAATGGTTTTTCCAAAGCCATTTTCTTTTATCCCCACCCCTTTATCAAAGCCAAATCCATGATATTTGTTTTCTGTATTTGGAACATGCCAGTCGAAACGGCAGGTGGCGAAAGTGCAGACCATTACTTCTCCTTCACTTTGAATTGCGGCAAGTACACTGTGCACTCGCACTCGGGTGATAATCGCAGACAATTCCTTCGATTCCTGTGCGCATTCAGTAAATGCCAGAGCGTTTTTTCCCATCTCCCATCAGGGGCCATTGTTCTGCCTCCAGTCCTCAGTCTCCGGGTCTCCGGGTCTCCAGGTCCCCGAGCACAACTTCCGTCTTTGGCATAACACATCAGCTTGACTCTTAAGTGGTTTCTAGTTAGTTTGCAATTTTCACTTGGCTAGAACACCCCACAATTCTGCTTATTTCTTTTTTTATTTTCATCTTTCTGAATGCATGTGTTGTTGGGGGCGTTGTTTTTGTGTGTGTGTGGCGGTTTTATGAAAAGACTGTGGCCCAGGAAGAGCAAGTTTTTGTCACGCATATTTGCTGTTTGTATGTGATCCCCCCTTTGTTCGGTAGGGAAACCTGCTGCAGCAGTTTCGTTGCGAGACAATGGCCTGAACTTTTGCAACCAGATTTCTTTTGCAGACACTCACACCCACACTCGCATATCAGCCACTAGAGACCACCGCCTACCACCTTTGAGAAGCGACTTTTGTGTGCAGTTGATCCTTCGGCGGCAATTGTCCTCGCCTGTCAGTCGAGAGACAAAAGTCGAGTCAAAACAGTAAATGTAATTATTGGGAAACGGCAGCGCTTAGTTTGAGGTGACACTGCCACACAGCCACGACCCAGGAAAAGAAGAACCACCATTCGCCATTGAAAATTGCAACAGAAGCAGATCAAAGTTCGCCGGGGGCAACTGTAGACGAAGCAGAGCATAAAATGAAAAATAAATAAGAAATAAGCAGAATGCTGAAGCCAAATGCACTTTTCCCCTTCTTTTTGGCCAAACGCAGCCAAGTGACTTGAGGGCAAAAAATGGCAAATTAAATTTTGCTCGCAAAATGCAACGAAATGGAAGAGGAGAGCGGAGGTCGGTGAGGAGAAAGGAAACAGGACGAAACGTAGCCAAACGAAACAGGACGGAAGAAACAGGATAAGCTCTGTTCAGCCACAGAGCAAGCAAAGGAATTAAAGCTCGAGTAATTTCTAAAAACACCAAAAACCATCAGGAGACAGAAAACTGAAACCCGGGCTCCGAAAAAACACAGACAGGAAAAGAGTCTATCGAGAGCAACCGCAATTACTGAGCCAACCGCAGAAAATACGAGCCAAAAGCAAAAGAGCTCAGTGCTCTATTTGTTTATTTTCGCCGGCTGCCATAGGATATGCAATTAATATTTAGATTGATTTTCAATTGTAACAAAAACCCGCAAAGGACGTGCCAGCAGCCCGGGGTTGGAAATTGTGTGGAAATTTCAACGGGCGGCGGGCGTTGGATGCATTCAAGCAGCGCCGCAATAAAAATCGTTGTAATTTTGCATGGCTCTCGTATCACTGAAATGTTGGAAATGGCGAAATGGAGCAGGATCGGGGGAAATATAAAAAAAACGGAGGGCTGGCTACGTGTGTGCGCCATTTCTATCGTCATCTATATCCGATATGTGTAATGGCTGCCAAGAGGCAGACACTGTCATTCAATAATCTTTCACTTTGCCCGGCCTGTGCCGCAAAAAGTATTCGAAAAGTAGGACACGAACATGAGTAAACCAAGCGGAAAACGTAATCCAGAAAATAAAGCTCCATTCGAGATTATTTACGTTTTAAATGAAAATTTCCGAGTCTGACTATTTCGGTTTCCAGCTAATTTAAGTAATCATGTAAATAATTAATAAAAGGTTTTTATTGAATTTATTAAAGCTCAATTCCATATTATTTTGGATTTAATTAAATTGTATTGCCATTAAAGGTATTTATGGTTAAATTAATAGAGCTTGTAAAATATATTTATTCCTTGATTCATGGAAATACAAATGTTAATTTTGTAAAATTTACCAGAGCTTTTTTCTCTTTAAAGTTGAACATTTTGCATAGTTTAATTTAAGTTAAGATTAAAGTTGAATGCACTTCCAGGGCAAGCTGTTGGGTTATATCTCAGCTATGAGTTATTACAATTTCATTCACCTATTGGAAAAAATTCTATTTCCATTACCCCATTACCATTGATCCCCTAGCTCCAATCTTAGGAGACAAGCGAGCTGAAATTTGAGTTGGACAACAAAAGACATTTGACAATTGAGAGATGACAAATGACCAACAGGGAAAACTTGAGCTTTGGGGTTGGGTTGGGGCGGCAGGAGAGCTGACGATTGATTGCATTATAGATGATGTCGTTGCTGGCCACGCCCCCTCTGGACTTTTAGCCCGGTAACAGGGTATTTATTTGTATTCAATCTGTTTGCCTGTTTGTCAGTTGGTTTTCAAATGTTTGCACGAGCAAACACAAAAGACGCAGCACTCAGTTGAGTTCAGTTCGGTTGGGTTCTACCTGCTGCTCCGCCCACTCGCCATTTTCATTCCCCTTTGGCAAGCGCCGACAAATTGTGTCAATATTTGTTACCACTGACGAGCCAAGAGATTTAATTTCCTCTTATCGACTGGGGATGACTCGCTGTGGATTGCCGGAGTGGGAAACTAAAAACAAAAGCCAGTTGTCATCAATATTGCTCAAACAGAGTCCAGTTCCCAAGCCATCTCCCTGTCCGGTCATATGGACTGACCCACGTCCCCACAGATATGGCCAATCGACCGAACATCGCTCATTGTTAAGCTGCAACTGCACCACTACGGCACTACTAAACCACCGATAAAAGTGGTTAGCTCCTTTGAGCGCTCCACTCCAACAGAAGGTATTGTTAATTGCCGGCTAAACACAAGATGGGTTTTGCTTGGAAGGCTGCTCTTAACTTGAAGCAATCAATATCGAGCATACGCCAGGTGGGCCACATAGAACTTATATCTGCCGGACAGCTAAAAGCCTTATATTACAAATTTATGCAGACCGTCTTGATTGAACGATTAGGGGATAAGTCCAGAGTACAATGGTACAAATATCTGAATTTTTGTATTAAGAAAGGAAAGAAACAAACAAATTAAAATATTATCAAATAATATATTAAGATTTTATGTGAAATCGTCTATTAGAAATCTAAATGCAACTGGAAATAGTAATTAACTAGAATTTAAATAAAATCTACTCAGGACGAAAGCATTAAAAACGTGGAAAATATTTGTCTAACTAAAAACAGTTTCTTAGAAAAGTGTGTAAAATTTATAAAGATTTGCAGAGAAGTATTCTTGAAATATTCACCTTAACATACAATTTTTGTGAAAAGAACTCCTGGCAACGGAAGACAAGATACCTTTTTTCCTTCTATGGAAAAACCTTTGCTGACCATCGTCATTCCATCGGCATACCATTGTACAAGCCCCTAATTTCCACGCACTTTGTATGCCCGTCGCGTATCAATTTCCAGGAAAATCCTTAGCAAATACAAATAAAACATTTTCCTTTCTTGTTGCCTCCCTCTTCTAATTTTTTTGGGTTTTTCTTTTTCGTGTCTCAGCCAAGCTGGATGGCGTGAAGACGTACATGCGGATGCGACGTGTGCCGAATCATCTGCAGGTGAAGGTCATCAAATGGTTCGATTACCTGTGGCTTACGCAAAAATGCTCGGACGAGGAGCGCGCCGTGTCCTGTCTTCCTGATAAATTAAAGGTAAGTACACGCCGGAACACGATTTGTCCATTACTAAAGGCCAAATCTCATCCCCATTCCATTCCCGCTGCTGCTGCTGCTGCTGCTGCCCTTCGTCATCCCGGCAGGCTGAAATAGCAATTAACGTCCATTTAGATACACTTAAGCGGGTGGAGATTTTCCAAAACACCGAGGCCGGATTCCTGTGCGAACTGGTTCTGCGCCTGAGGCCCGTGCTCTTCTCGCCCGGCGACTATATCTGCAGAAAGGGTGAGTCCCTAAGCCTAAGGCCAATTGTTTCGGAATCCTCAATAGTTTTTTGTGCTCCAATTGGAATCGCCCCATTTAGGCGAGGTGGGCAAGGAGATGTACATTGTGAATCGAGGACGATTGCAGGTGGTGGCCGACAATGGAAAGACGGTGATGGCCTCCCTGAAGGCTGGTTCCTATTTTGGCGAGATTAGTATACTCAATATGGGCACCGCAGGTAAAGAACTTGGTAAATATCCCGTTTTAGTGCGACAGGCGGAACAATAGCGATAACGTAACTACTACAACAACCTTCCAACCCCCTAAAAGCCCAGAAAAAAATAGAAAAATTTAAAAATCTATTAATCAACAGACACACTCACACACTCTAGAAAGCATACAACGTATCGGTGTCTATGTGTGGAATGTAATTGTCTAAAATTGTGCAACTAAGTGTTAAATGGAGTCCCCCGATCCCACCGAGCAACATACATACATATATAGTTTAGAGAAATCCCGCAGCACATATGTAACCAACTAGCCGAGCACTCGAATCAATTTTAATAGAATTTGCATTTTAATTTATTAATACCATAAGGGGAAATACAATTTTCGTTCGTTTTTTGTTTCGGTTTCGATCATTTTTTGCAAGTTTAAATTGTTCAATTTTGTTTTTTGCGCCCGCCCTTAGAGTATGCAACGAATTTTTATTGCTCACCGTTTTCACAGGGTTGAAAAATTAATGAATGTCAAATGCAATTATTGCACCTGCATGCACTCACACGGGTCTCTCGCATTCATTGTTCTCGACATTTTTATTATAGGCATATATATTCGGAAAAAAGGGATGCAATAATTGTGGTTGCGAAGCGGAAAAAATAATTTACTGCACTTTATGGAGCTTTAAGGTCGCGTAACAGTTGGCCAGCCAAGTGTAAAACCCTTTAGTTTCCTTCAGTTCATCATAATCAACGCGATTGTGCGCCATCCAAATGCATGTGCGATATCTGTTCGTCGCATTCTCGAAGGTGTGTGCCATCTAATTAAGTTTGCGAAGCAGCAAGAGTGGCGAAAGCAACTCAATTTGCAGGCAAAAGTTAAGGAGGTGGCCCAAAAGTTTTGCACTAAATCCCCCCGAGCACCATACACCCAGCAATTAGAGACGGCGAAATCGAATTGTCTAAAGTTCTTTGTGTTTCTGCATGATTTAAGCATTATTCTGGTCTGGTTCCATTCGTATGCGCTCAAGGGTGAGAAGTGCCTACAGGAATTTGGCACCGAAACGCAATTTCTTACGCTAGTTAGTCGCTCTCTGTCTCTACTTTAATCTCTCTGTCTCTCTCTCTCTCTCTCCATATACAACATATATTTATCTATATTTGTCTCTGAGTCGATGTTGTTGTTGTATTGCTTTGCCTGGACGTAATTTAAACGTTTCTCCACACGTAATTGTATTGCGAGTTGTGTAATTTCAATTAAGTATACGACCCGTTAACACAAGCTACTCCTTCGAAGCGATTCTTCTTGCTGGCGAGTGGCCACCAGAAATGCATATACCGAATTTGGATATAAAGGTTTTAATCAGAACATCTTTTCCGTTGATCCCATTCAATATTTACTTCCTATTTTCCCCCAACATCCATGTTGTGTGGCATGCAATTTTAATGTCTTTGTGCGCCCAAGTCAACAAGAAGAATCGACAGACACACACTGACTTGAGAAACACAGACTCACACAGACCCACTCCGGGAAATGCTTCTTTGCAAGACCATTAAACTTTTCTCTTTGCGTTGGCAAACATTTGCTTTGCCAACTTTCCCGATGCGAAACAAAAACAGGCAACCGACGCACAGCCAGCGTTCGCTCGGTGGGATACAGCGACCTCTTCGTCCTGAGCAAGAAGGACATGTGGGACGTGCTGAAGGAGTATCCGGCGGCGCGTGTTCGTCTGGAGTCGATAGCCGTCAAGCGATTGGAGAAGTACAAGAAGGCCCCGCTGGAGAAAGGTGAGGCACTTGTCTTATTTATCCACCCAACCTCCCTCCTCCCTGCTGTGCCCCAACCCCACAACATCCAGAAAACCAACAGAATCCCCGCCCAAATACAAATACCACTCGAAATTCAAAGATACCCATACGAATACGAATACGATTGCCCCAGAATAACACGATTCGATTGTTTTCGCCTTCCGTTCCGTCTCTCCTTCCTTTCATTTTTCGTTCTTATCGATTTCCTTTGTGAACGATTTTGATTTTAAAACACAGTCAAATACTTTAATGTAGTTGCCATGGGCCGCTGTCAATCGACGCCGGGCTTGGTCGAGAGCTGCGGCCGCACCTCTCTGGAGGAGATGTGGCTGCCGCCGGCGACGGTGATGCACCACCACCAGGCGCTCCAGCAGCAACAGCAGCAGCAGCAGCTGCAGCAGCCATACCAGGCGGCCCAGCAGCAGCACCTGCCACATCGTCAGGAGTCGACGCAAACCTCCTCTCAGACGCACGGGTACAGGTGAGCTTAACGTCAATAAAAGCGGTCAAAGTAATGGCACAGCCTTCAAGTGGGGCAATTGTGGATGCTGGCTTTTGCTGGGGCCTTTAACAAGTTTGCAACCTAGCGGGATATTTGAACTACTACAAAAATGATTTTATAAGAACTTTTTCAATGAGAAATATGTACAATGTATTATTCTTACATAACTCTTTAAGGAATTGTACAGACCAAAAACTAATAGGTTCATTTATAGCATATAAAGGATCAACTGCTTTTAAGGGCCGTTTTCTCGTCCGTTTGTTAAATTTAAAGTTGTGTTGAAACCTTGAAATCGTATGGGAAATCAGAGTTTTAACCCTACTTTAAATTTAACAGGCGGACGAGAAAACGGCCCTAAGTATATCGTACGAGTGTAGCACACTTTTCGGCAACTAAAAATTGTCAAGAATGTTCTAAAGCCGATTCTTTGCAATCATTTCATACATAATATTATAACTCTTTTTTAAGAAATCCTACCTTTGAGTTAGTATTAGTATTCCTGTTAATTTCCAAAGGTAATTTCTTAAATGCAAATAAAATCTTTAAAAGTTCTTGAGTCTTTCCACAGAAAATATTTATATTTAACGAATTGTTCTTATCTGAGCTATTATTTTGACCGCACTATACCCTGCTTTCCCTTTAAACTTACTTACTTATCTTACGTATAATCCCTGCAGTCCACGTAGTTATGCCGATCGCTTGGTCCGGGCCACTGACTCCCCCAGATCGGTTAGCCCCAGTGCCCATGGATCCGAGGAACGACCACGTAGTCGAACGACTTCACATCACTCGATAAGACCGCAATCTCAGCCCAGCCACACGGGTAAGCACCCATCACATGTAAAATCTTATAAAAGAATGTACCGTAACCATATAATCCCCATTTTTAGGTCACATTTGCGACTCCAGTTCGCACCTGGAGTGCTACGGAGCTGGTGTGGGCGGGGCTGGTGGTGGAACCACGCCCCTTTTGGGCTCCCACGAAGTTCTCGAGGATGAGATCAAGAGGCTGAGGGAACGACTGCATACGGTGGAATCGGAGAATCAGGCCCTCAATACGAAGCTCTCGCAGCAGCAATGGGATCTGGAGAATCGACTGGCCGAGATCGAGATGCAGATCTGCGGAGTGTCGTCCACATCCAGCGTGGATCCCGAGAACGAGACGGAGGAGCTGGAACGGAACAGAGAGAGTATCATATAACACGGGAGCGTGCTGCCCCATCAGGCGATCGGTATGGTGTACATATCATGTTCCTCATGATTCCACGATCATCATTGATCATCTGAACAACTGACTGCATCCGGCGATCGGGCGATTTGGATCATTAAACCGCATCATATCGCATCTATCTCGCATCTCGCTTCCCCAATCTCCCACTCTCTATCTGTCTCGTATTTGTGTTTCTCCCTGTCTCTTTCACTCACTGTGTTTTTGTATTTGTGTGTATGTGTGTTATGCATGCAATCCAAATTGCCTTACTAACGAAAAAACAAAAAATCAAATAAAAAATAAACATAACCAGGAGCAGCAACAGCTATACAGCAGCAGGAGGATCGGAGGAATCAGGAGAATCAGAATCAGGATCAGGAGGATCACGGGCGGCCAATCGAAAGTGAAATGGCGACTCAGACCTGTGCCAAATACTTTTCGCTCTAGAGAGCCATAACGAGAGAGATAGAGAGGGGAGGACAGGGCGTCAGATGTGAAGCCCCCCAGATGAAGATGTGCAATTAATATCTCTTATGATCCCGCAACACCAAAAGTAAATGCAAAAAGCCAATAATGGCACTGCCAAAGAATATTCTCTGTACATAGAAATGGAAGAAATTCAGATCAAAATATACGCAAAACGATTGTAATTGATTTAGTTGTGCACAAGCGATCGGAGAAGCTTTAGTAGATAATCCGAGAGAACTCTTTCCAGAACCCCTAAGAACTTGTTACCCAAACACTTACACTTTTTCCATACTAAGCTCAGAAATAGATTGAGATTTACATAGATATCATTAGGCCTAGACGCTCTTCGCTCCTTTTAATGGTTACTAAACCAAACCGAAACGGGTATTCGAATTCCCATTGTAAATACTTTCGCTCTAGGAACTCAATTAGCATTATGGTCAATGACATAAGTATGGATCATCTGAAAAAATAACTAAAAGATTACTTTAACTCATGGGTGTAACAAATGAATCGTATATCTATTGTAATATTTGCTAATTGTAATTCGAAAAACAAAAATTTACTAGATGTGTATATGGGAAACGATTTACTTTACAACTGAAAATAATGCATAAACAATTTATGGACAACTAAGTGAATATTTGCAAAATATTTGTACTATTGGAAAAGAACTGCCAGAGCATACACCACACACTCGAAAAACTATATTAATAATAATAATAAACATAAAGAAAACTCAAAGAAAACGCTAAGGACATTAAACTATTAATACAACCAATATTAATGAGTAGATATGTCAAAGAGAAAACACTTTTAATGCAATATTATATTGTACTACTGTCGTATATAGTATCTACATTATACATGATCTACATTACACTTGATATGGTAAAAATTTAAAGGTCTAAATGTATTTAAATTTAGTTAGTTGCCCCAAAAGCCAAAAACAATGCTGAAGATCGTAGTTGAGACAAAAAAAACCAAGATTAATTTAGGCAAGAGGGTTCTGTAGCAGAACACAGAACGCAGTTCACGAATCCCCATAATATGGGGCCTGCGATAAAGAAGAAACAAAAGATTTAGCTGTAATTCTAGTTATACCTAGTTATACCATTAGATGTGTACCAGAGAAGACCAAAAAAAGATCGAATCTCGATCGATTAAGAAAATTGTTCAGTGTCAACTCCCCAAATATTGAAAACCACAAGCTGAGTTGATAAGGAAATCTATTAATTCTAACTCGAATAAGAACCTAAACCTTACAGAATGAGCAGGCGTTTGAGCCAGGATACGTTTGAGTATCTGCCGAGAAAACGGAAACTGGAACGAAACTCATTTCATGCCAACAATATAAAGGCCAAAAACTTAAGCTCAAATTTTGTTAGGATTTTTCTTAGATTTTTATCGAGGTTAACTTATTTTCCTTTTTCTAGAAAACAAATAGAAGGAAATTCTTTTTTCGTATTTTTCAACCTAATTACTTTTTGGAATATCATATAACGGATTAAAAATTAATTAATAATTACAATAAACATTAAATGGGGTTTCATCTAAGACAAAGCTTATACCGAACAAGAAAAGTGTTGAACGAGAACTTTTAAGGGTTTATCGTATTTTTGATTCCTTAGTTAGCCAATTATTGCCAAGGTTAAAGTTGAATAATATAACTAAATTAAATTACATTTTTATGGCTTATTAGCACGCTTATCGCAGGGCGGAGGCTCTGTCCCCTGTTAGTATTATTCCCTCTGATTTCTTCAATGTTTTCCGTTAGAGCCCGTATAGACATATATCTATTTGTTATTGAACGTAAAATACAAGGAACTACATCGATTCGGTTGTGTTGTTGACGCCAGGTGAAGGAGGAATAGTTGGCGAGTTTGAATGGCTTACATAATAATAATTTTAAAATTATTTGATGCATTGAGATCTATGAAAGAAAGAAAACAAAACAAAAGAAGAACATTTATAGCTTTATTTTTACTATAAATTAATTAATTAATTTATAAGGACTAAAAAGTAAATTAATTCAGCATTAACTTCATAGCAAAAACACAGAGAAACACCAAAGTTCTCAGATCATCGGGCGAGAAAAGGCATTTTTAAAATCGGTCACTATAAATCAGATCAGATCAGACAAGGCCCCGATTTGCAGCAGGTAAATCGAGCTTATCGTGCGAGAGAGTTTCAAAGCCGTTTACATTGCTGAACCACTCTAAAATCTGAAAAGGGTAAAAAAGAAAACCAAAACAAATGGAATTATAAAATAAAAACGGCAACCAAAACCAGAAAGAAAAACTGAAATACAAATAAAATCAAAACAAAACAAAAAAAATTCTTAATACATGAAAATCGTGCGTTTCGTTTTGCTTCGGGGGGCCGATATCACAATATCCATCGACTCATCCATCCACTTAGGCCAACAATCGGTCGATCGGTCGATTGCGACTGCAACTGCAACTGCATGTCGTAATCAATGGGATCTGAGAAAAAGCCGCAAAATTGTTCAATTACAAAGGCCGAAACCACACACTCATCGGATTGCCGACGCCTGCAATTAACGAGCTGGTTGAGTAGTCGAGTCCATTAGGCCAACACTCTCGAGTCTCGAGAACCAACTTACCGCTTTGCTAGGCGGAAACGTGGCACCTGAGCGAATTGGGGGCCCAAAACAAAAGCGCCAACAAAGCGGGTAAGCAAAACAAGCCGAGATCGGGCCAAAAACGATGACGTCGCTGGATTCCAATTCAAAACTTCCAGTGCAGAGAAGCCATGGATCGGGGAGCGGAGCTGGAGCTTTTGGCCCGATCGCTTCGACTTAATTCTGCTGCCAATTTCAGTCGTTGTGAGCAACTCGTGCGCGCTGGACGTGTTTTGTTTAAGAGTCTTATTAACGTTTTTTTCCCCTCTCGAAGGCGAAACCGAAGTGTAAGCAACAAGTGCCAAAAGGGAAACAAAACAAAAACCAGGCAATCGTACACTCATCCATATATACCTACACATATTTGTGCTGTGTGCCGTGCAGTGTGTGTGTGCTACTCCCCCCGACTTTTTAATAACTTCTGATGCCGTCGTCTAACGCTAACGTTAACTACATATTTCGTTTTTTTTTATGAATCTTCATGTGTTTCGCTGTGAGTCTATTTCTCTGTATTTCTCTTTGGCTTCGAACCCAGAGACTTGCGTGCCGAGCGCTGTTCTAATTTTGAGCTGCTGCTTAAATTAGAGGGGCATATATATTCATATAGTTTCGTGCGGAATTTGTGCTAAACACGTGAACGGGCCTCGAGGCGTGTGAATCGGAAGGAAAAGCAACAAAAACTTGGCCACCAGCAGCATAAATACCAAAAGTCGCAGTTATAAGATATTCAGATTCAGATATCTGGCCTAGCCCATTGCATAATAGGCGAATGCGAGGGGAAGCAAAAACAAAAACACAAAAAAACTAAAACTTAAACCGAAAGCGAATCTGAATCTTAGTCGGAGTTTGCGTCTGAATCTGAATCTGGTTTTTCCGCTGGCGCTGTTCGATTGGTTTTTAAACTGGCTAAAACCCATTTTCAATTGTAATTGCTGCGGCTTTTAGGCGAATAAACGAGGCAGAGTAATGAGCAAAAATTAAAAAACAAAAGAACATACACTGGTATGAGTATGTATATAAGCCAAGAAGGTTTGGCTTGGCTGCGCTTTGGCGACGCCTAACGGCATTAATCAAAAGACTGAAGACACAAACTTGGCAGCGCCTCAAAGAATACGTATGTGTGAGCACATCGCTTGGAGTGTTTTCTATTTATGACGAACCGCCATAAAAATGCTGCCAAAAATAAACGCTCGTTTGCCATAGAAGCGTGCGCTAATAGGCCATCATTTAACTTTGAGGCGTGGCCCTCAGCCGCTGGGCTGAGTGTTACAATCGCATTTGGCCAACAGGAAATGGAATATGTAATATCATAAGGCAAACGAATAGCCCTCTCCTTGTCGTTGGGGTTCATTCGCTTTAAGGAGGAAATGCCAATGAAACTAGTTTAATTTCATTCTGCTGTTAAAAATGGTATATAAAATGGTAGTGCTTTGGCAGGCGATCCCTACAGCTTTTGGCAGTGGTACAAATCACATTATCTCAACGAGTAGCAGAAACTATAAAACTAAGATAAATCAGTAACGAGAATAGAGTTAAGGTTTTAAAGTCAGCATGGGAAAAATATCAAAATCATATCAGCCGAGTTAATCCCCTACAGTCTCCATTCATTTTTCACAGATTCTACGAATGAAGAGCTTTCCGTAGTAAATTCCGTACCCATCCATCACCATAATTATGGGCTCCAGTTAATCTCATATATTTCAAAGTTAATGACGTTGTTACAGAACATTTAACCAAATATATATTCCCACAGCCGAGATCTAAACAGAGTTGTAGCTAGGCGGCCACTACAGAATCATTGAGAAATCAATGGCCATTTGGTACACGGTTTTGGCACAAATCAAACTTGAAATCGCACCCACGTCTAGAACGAGGCGTTGAACCAAAGCCATGTGGGTGGCAGTCGCGATGACGACGACTACGAGATTTTGCTGGTCGTGTGGGTTGGCAAGGCAAAAAAAAACGAATATATATTCGGACAGCAAACAAATCGAAAAGTGTAAAAAATGCCAGACACCTACGTGCACATCGCATTCTGTGATATAGATACACCGATATTTGCCAGGGCAAAGTCATGATATTTTGGCCATTACGTAATGCCCTAAACTAGGTGTGCTATCTGGCTAGCTGGCCCTCTTCTACCAATTTAAGTCACGACAACACTTTCGATATTTGCTCGCTGACCAACTGAGTAAACTAAGGAGCGGATTGGTCATTCCCATTCGCATTCCCATTCCGCTTGCCAATACCATTATCATTACCATTCCCATGACCTTGCCTCGAGCTGAATATATAGAACTCGGTGAGGGGCTCATTCCACTCCAGTGGCGAGTTGCGAGTGCAACTAATTAGGTTCATTGCCAATGTCAAGTGTCAGTAAATGACATCAGCCGCGGGATCACTCATAAGTTGGAGGAGCAATTCATTTATTTCCACTTTTTGCTGTCCCCGCCAGTTAATTTATTCCATTCAAGCAACGCAGTTTTGTTACTGAGAAAAAACAACAATGCGATCCTCATTTGTCATCTCTGTTTATAATAAATTTAAGTACATTTGATGTAATAGCGGAGTTAAATAAAAAGACCTTAAGGTTAAAGATGGTATCAGCCTGTATTTAAGTCAAATAAAGACAGATTAATGTAATTAATTAATGGGAAATAGATAATTGATATTACAAGGTGTGCTTTCAATGATTCTATCACCCATTTTGGTAACATTTTCTCGCTCTGTACTCTCTCGCAGGGGCGTTCGAAAAATGTTCAAGCCACAACTCATCGCTGTGCTCGGCAAGTGATGAGTGATGTCATCTCACAGTTGTTTACCTCTCCGAATTCGAAAAGTGTTTGTCAATAAATAGTATTTCTATTTGTATTCGAAAATCTGCATACCAGCCTCGCTCAGCTCAGAACTGGACATGCTATGATATATGCACATATCGGTTGGAAACGCAACCGGATTTCCTATAATTAAGTTGGTTAGACAGTCTTTTGACGCCTCGTTGTCTTTGGCGACACGGTGTGGAAAAATGCCAAAAAGGCCAACAAAAAGCGATGGACTGACAGACAACGGCCAACTTTCGGTTTGCGCAAATTGTTAGGGTAAAAGTGCGACAAGTGAAAACGGGCAAACAATTGACAATTGATCGTGGCAGATTTCATTACTGTGATTACGGCCATTATCATCGGCGGAGCGGCGGCTCCCACGTTTACACACATGTTGGCCTTCTAGCGTGGCGTTTGTGAAAGACTTGCTCAAACATCCACAGCCAGTCAGTCTTTCAGTACTGCCCACCAGATCTGCTCGCTTTTGCCGCGGCGAAATTCCAAACTAAGTGATTTCTGTTATTTTTCAGACTCTTTTTTTTTGCTTTTGTTATTTTTTGTTTTATTACTTTTTTGTTATTTTTGTATTCAATTTTCCTTTTCGCCCGCTTCGTTTTGGCTTGGAAGCGACGAAACCAGTTTTGCTTTATAGCCAGATTCAGAGATATTCGCACACACACCACACTCATATAGTCACTGGCGAAACCCCCCCGCATTTTGGTTTTTTTTTCTCCTTGTGCTCTCTGGAGCTTTGAGCTTTGGCCATGACGTCATCGTTTGTTTTGGCCAGGCCAAGAGAGCCGCAGCCGCTGAGATCGAGCCAGGGAAAAACAATTCCAGTTCGCTTCGAGCAGCGAGCGTGTGCAAACGAAACTAAAACCGATACTGAAACTGAAACCGAAACCGAAACTAAACCCACTCGCGATCCGATCAATAGTAAATTCTTTTGTCCCCTCTTCCACCCATTTCCCGACCAGTGTTTCAACGCGAGTTACACCTGTACATATGTGCGAGTCGCAGGTGAAGTGCAGTGACGTGCAGTGAGAAGATGGACGTCAAGGACATTAAGGGCGCCAAGGTGACGCACGCGGGGCTGTTGAAGCACAACTCCGATGGCAGCACCGAAACGCAGAAGATCACCCACGCGGGCCTGGTGGCCCGCAGTCCCGAGGGCACCGCCGCCAAGGGCATGAACATCCGGGGCAACGAGGACCTGTGGGTGGAGATCCAGGCGAACACATTCCGCAACTGGGTCAACGAGCACTTGCGCGAGACGGGAATGCAGGTGAGTTCCTAAGCTATAGCTACAGATACATACAATCCCCTGGTACTCCCTTATGTAACACTTTCTAACCGACTGAATGCCTGCCGACTGAATGTCTGATCGATCAAGCGCGAAAAACAATTACCCAATCAATGGGCCGGCTTCGTTGAATACGGAATTCGTAGAACCAGCGATGAAGCAGGGCCTTAGAATGCTTGGATAAGTGAAATAGAAAACGTTTTAGATCGGAATTTTATCTAGGAAGTGAGCTATACTATCAAATCACAATAGGTTTTAAAAATTAGAATTAGAAATAATATAAACAAATAGGTCATACCTTTAAAAATTTCGCAAGTGTTTTAAGAATAAGTTTTAAAGAAGCTTAAAAACTTTGATAAACATTACAACCTTTTAATTACTTGCGATATAAAGGAAATAGAATAAAACTAAGAGGAACTTGTATTATTTTTAAATATAAATACCAAATGCAAATCTCTCTTAAATCAAGGTCTTTCGAATCCCTCGCTAAATATGAACATATAACGAACTCTGGGGCAGGTGACAGAACCCGTAATAAATATCAATCCCCATCATAAACTGGGCCTGCGAGCTCTTCCGCGAGTTGCCTTAAATGGCCGGGCTCATAAAACTCGGCTCAGCGCCCACGCAGAGCAGCAACTTCAATGGCAAGTGGCAGCGGCGATTACAATTACAATAATTCCAAGAGTACTCACACGGATTTGCGTACGGCAACAATGCATTTCGTTTGTCCAGGGACTTTTGAACTGTCACTCATCGGATTTTCTCACACGCACCGCACTGAGCGACCTGAAGCGACCATATTTGGCCGGTTGAATGCCAAGGCCGACGCATCGAATGCCCATTACCAGTTACAATACTCAAAACACAAAACAAGCTAAAGCTTTTGTCCGCAATCTTGCCCAGTTTTGTGTATAATTTTCGTGTTTTTTTATGGTTGGGCCAGAAACGAATGCGATGAGCAAGGCTGAAGACCCCAGTAAACAGCGCTAATTGAGAGCCAGGCCGAAATGACCTGGCTAGCTGCTTCATATTTGGGTCACCAAACCATAACGAGTCACCAATGTTTGCGCTTTTTGCGCTGTTTACAATTCTAGTTCATGCGTAAATGTGAGACAAATAAGATGGCAATCAACTTTGTATGACAAGTGCAGGCACAATTACACAGAGACAAAATCTTAAAGGTAATTTTTGTGGGGCCCCTACCCTAAGTAATTTGCCAATGTCACTTTGAATTTTAAATGATTGAGCTCGTTGTGTATATAATTTAATAAACTCACTCAAATGTTTGTTCCATAACGTCTTTTTAGAATGACAATACATTTTTTTGTTGATATGTAGGAGTACTTCGCATGCAAATAAAAATGCACGTAAAAGTGGGGGACTATTCTGTCAAATGCAACTCCCTGCGAAACCCAAGTTCATATCGTAAAAGCAGAGGCATCTGAAAAATTTAAAGGTTGTGCCGCGCAGAATAACAGCAAACGACAAATAACAACCTGCGGCAGCTTGTTAGGGAGATGTGGCGCAACTATGTGCGAGATTTTTATGGCATCCAATGAATACTTTCCTAGGCACAAACAAACAGCAACAGACACGCGATTGTCTCCGTACCCAGCTCTCCAGCTCTCCAGCTCTCCAGCTCGCCAGTTTTTCAGTTCCCCCGCCGAATGCTGAATGCTGACAGTCGCCAGATAAAAAGCTTTATGTCAAATGCTTAAAATCGCGTACAATTGGTTGCACCCGGGCGGAGAAAGCCGCTCAGTTCCGAGCAGCGAACCTGTGTTGGGCTCCCATGTTCCGAGATTCGAGCACCGAGCTGCGAGCTCCGAGTTCCGAACAGGCGGCTTACCTTGAAAAGTGGGACACCAGTTGGCGGAAGGGGCGTTGATTGCTCATTAGGAGGGCTGCCTGTCAAGCGGCCTTCTTGCATATGAACGAACATGGGAGGGCGTTTCGCACGTTTGCTAATCTCTGTTGGGGACTACAAATATACATTTAGCTACTTTATAATACCAGAAGATAGAAAAATCTATGATATTTATTAAAAACTGTAGTTGTCATAGTCAAATTAAGACCCTTAAAAAATAGAGAGCTTCAAGAAATGTATATAATTACCCGAAAACCCGAAAAAGTTTATACCAAAAAATACAAATAATCTAAAAAATGATCGTGAATCAGTTTACCGAGCTAATTTAAATTTTGTAAATTATTTAATAATCTCGTAGGTATTTTTATTTCCCACCTTTTTCCCATTACTGTTCCTAATGATACAGCAAAGTTAATGCAAATTTCCATTGTTGTTTCAGGTTCATGACTGGGCCACGGATTTCTGCGATGGCACTTGCCTGTGTGCTCTCGTCGAGAACCTGCAGACGCGTCCACTGAAGCCGTCGTGGAATCGCAGACCCGCCAACCAGCATCATTATCTGGAGAACGCCACCACGGCGCTGAAGTCCATCGAGGCGGATCACATCAAGCTGGTGAACATCGGCAATGTGGACATCGTCAATGGGAACATCAAGCTGATCCTGGGCCTGATCTGGTCCCTGATCGTGCGCTATCAGATCGGTCGCAGCAAGTTCCCGCCGCGCAAGCTGATGCTGGCCTGGCTGCAGGCCGCCCTGCCGGACTGCCGAATCACCAACCTGACCACCGACTGGAACAGCGGCGTCAACCTGGCCGCCCTGCTGGACTACTGCCAGCCGGGCCTGTTCCCGCACTGGCGCAGCCTCGATCCCAACCAGAGTGTGCGCAACTGCACCCAGACCATGGACCTGGCGCAGCGCGAGTTCGGAGTGCCGAAGGTCCTGGAACCGGAGTACCTGGCCTCGCCCTGGCTGGACGAGCTGTCGGGCATGACGTACCTCTCGTACTTCATGAAACCCGGCGGACCGGGCTACAATGCCACCATGCGCTGGGTGAACACGCAGGTCAAGGATCCCGTGAAGAACTTTACGGTGAGTCCCTGATAATCCCTTAACATTACCGTTGTCGGTTAAATATTCCATTAAAGTATGGCTTTTGAGTTCCATAAAAATAAATTCAGCTTACATGTGTAAAAAGTGCAGAAACGAAACATAAATAATTATTACACCGTATCCTTTGGCCGCCATTAAGAAGCTTACGAATTAATTGCGATTTATAATTGCAGACCGATTGGAACGACGGGCGCGTAATGTGCGAAATAATTAAGGGACTCGGTGGCTCGGCGCCGGCACCGGAAAAGCTCAGCACCGATCCGTTTCACTACGAGAACAATATTCGCAAGGCGGTGGACGCAGGTGCCCGGCTGGGCGTCCAGCCCATCCTGACGGCCAAGGACATGGCCAACCCGGAAGTGGAGCACCTGGGCATCATGGCCTACGCGGCCCACCTGCAGTGGGTGCCGCCAAGGCCGCCGCTATCCGACCTGGTCAACGTCTACCTGGAGAGCACATCCGGTCGGGTGGGCGAACCGGTGAGTGCAGCATGAATATATATATATACTACTACAATTGCGATCAGAAAAATAGTACATCTAGAACAAGTACAAAATTTTCCTTTTAATTGTTAAAGTCGAGACACTTTTATATCGTGAAATTTTACAACTTTACGACCAATGGCCGATTTCTCAATGTCATGTTAAGGTTTAAGTTGGTTATCTGCAGTTAGTTAACTGAAAGACAACCTAAAGTTAAATTCTTTGGAAAAAACTAGTTCTTTTTCTCAATTTGATACTAACTTTTTGAACTTTTGTAGATTGTTTCCGAAAAAAGCTTTTATCATCTTAATATTTTATAGGTACAAGTGGATCCTTATTTATTTTTGGTAGCTGGCAGTTTAAAATTTTAAATTAGATATTTTAATTATTTACGTTCACATACCCAATCTCTCTTAAGTTAAACTTTTTAGGAATTGCTTCAAAACCAAGGGCCTTTACTTCACTTGAACGGTCCTATTATTCTGATTATTCGATTGTATAAGTACACACATTTGCAACTCGTGAGTGCCATGTGCAGTTCGTAAATGTTTAATGTCCGTTTCACACGCAGACCCACTTCCGCATCGACGTCATGTCCCGGGACATAAGCCTCAGTTCGGTGCGCTGCCACGTGGTTCCTCCGTCCGGCCAACCAGGACAGCCCGTGCGCCTGAATGCCCACGGCGAGGGAGTCTTTGTGCCGGAGCGCTATGGGATGCACGAGATTGTGGTGGAGATCGGCGAGGACAGCCTGGGCGGACACTTCTTCCGGGCGCTGCCACGTCTGCTTCAGGTGGCGCCGCCGGGCATGGCGCCCTGTGCCCTGGGCAGCCTCGTCGAGGTGCTGGTCAATGCCACCGGGGCCCCGAAGACGGAGGACATCCTGGTCACGGCCGTCTCGCCCACGGGCATTTCGCACAACTGCCCGCTGAAGAAGATCGACGAGGGACACAGTGCCATATTCAAGCCGGACGAGGCGGGCATCTGGGAGATAGCCATCACGTACCAGGGCCGCCACATCCAGGGAGGACCCTTCACCTGTGCCGTGTTCGATGCATCGGGGGTCTCGGTTCATGGCCTGGATGGAGCCATGCCGCTGAGGGCTCATACCTTCGAGGTGGATGCACGCGGTGTGGGCGTTTCGGGGGAACTGCACGTGGACATTGTGCATGACAAGCACTCGCTGGTCTGCTCCGTGGAGAAGATCGTGGAGAACAAGTACCGGGTTACCTTCATGCCCAGGCAGAATGGCAAGTACCGGGTTTACATCTACTTCAATGGCTACGATGTCAAGGGTTCCCCATTTATGTGAGTAGATCTTGAATTTTGTTGTTTAAATTTGTTAAACCGAAACTTAATCCTAACTTAACCAGCATGCGCGTGGGCACCAAGGGAAGATCGGGCAAAACGCGCAGCAGTCCGCTGCATGATAGCAAACACCGCTCGGAGAGCCCCTCGATGCACTTCATCTCCACCACGAACGCCCGGCATAATGACTACCGGAACTCCTCCTTATCGAGGCACAACACGGCCGAGCGAACCAACAGCTACTCGCCGCAGTATTCGCCCAAGTTGGACACCACCGACTATCACAGTTCGAGTTCCAGGTACTATAAGCGGGAGAGCGAGGTGAGTCAAGGTCACGGGGCACAGAGGGCATGCGGCATGGGATTTTCTTCCTCATCACCCAGACAACCCATCAAAATTGAATGTTTTGGCTAACACACATACACCCAACCACCCACCCAATCCTGTCCCCAAACACACACACCACACTGAAAACTACCTTCGACAGGAGAACCAGCCGCCAGCTCCTCCACCACTGAGTGGCTCGCCCACGGTCAAGTATCTTAACTCGGCCGATCTGTACACGGAAAGCCTGAACGGACGACGTGACTCGAAGACCTCGAACGGCAGCTCCACGAAGAACGACTACTACTACGACAAGGAGAACGAGCTGTACAGCCAGAGGCGGGGCGTTACCAAGACCAAGTTGACGCCGCCGCGCGAGGAGCGCGAGGTGACCTCCACCAATACGAGCAGCACCACCAGCAGCTTCCAGCAGCGCCAACAGCACCAGCTGGCCACCAGTACCCTGACCAGATCGCTTAGTCCAATACCTAGTCCCACACTCAATGTAACTAAATTTTTGTTCTTTCGATTTGCTATCCCCCGAAACTAGAGATTAACTCTTGTCTGCTTTGTGTGAATTTCCTTGGTGTCAAACACTTGGTAACAATTTGTTGTGCATATTTTACAGACCCGCTCCAGCGAGCTGCACACCCACAGCCCGTTGACCATCAAGACGTCCAATCAGTACGAGAGCTCTACGCGAAATATCACCAGCAGTCCAAGACACGCCTCCGTTTCGCCCGTGCAACGTTACTCGCCGAATAGCGCCTACATTTCCACGGCCACCCACCGGATGGGAAGTCCTTTGACCAGTCCGGTGAGCAAGGTAAATTTATATTCTTTTTGAGACTTTAAAATCTCTTAAATTTTGAAATAACCTAAAAAGGTGTCTAAAAGTATGCTACAATTTATTTTGCATTTTTACAGCATACTTTTAGACACCTTTATAAGACATTTCTCAACTAATCCCCGCGTTTGCTTCCCCAGAATGGCTACGAGTCGCGAACTGTGGAAAAGTCCTCGACCTACAAGTCCACCTCGAACTATGTGACCGACTCGAATGTTCGCGCCAGTCCCTCGCTGTACGGAACTGCCGAGCGACTGCGTCGAACTGGATCGCCGGAGCCGCGCATCGACCACTCCTCCAATGTGAGGGTGTCCTCGATGAAACCGGCTTCCGCCAGGCGGGACAGCTGGGACGTTATCAACAAGACGAAGCACATGCTCTCGCACAATTCGCTCGAATCGCTGGCGAACATGACCGAGAAGCAGCTGAACACGGAACTACAGTACAACCGGCCGGATTTGGACCACGAGACGCACCGGAACACCCAGTACAACAAGTTCGCCCTGCATAAACAGCAGCAGCAGTCGGACTATCGCCGGGATTCCCCCGACGATGGAGAGCGCTACAAGTAAGTATCGCTATAAGAATAGGAACTAGTTTACGAAACCACTAAAATCCTTTTAAATATCTCTAAAAGTATGCTGTGAATTTATACATTTGTTGCGGTCTTTAAGATTTAAAAATATATTGTTACATATTTTTAGGCACTTTCTAAAGAGATTTTAGGAAACAAAGGTTTTCTTCTATTTTTTTATTAATATTTAAAATTTGCTTTATTTCAAACCTTTTTTGCAGACCCAGTGCCATTACAGTCAAGTCACATTCGAACAACACGTATACGGACAAATCCGGTGGATATACTAAAACCGTAAAGGAGTCCAGCGAGCATGTGGTTACCGAGAGCAATGGGCACGGACCTTCTCCTGGTTACGGCTACAGCTCACTGTCCAGATTTCGACCCATAGACAGCAACGCCACTGGTGCCAGGGCCATTAGGGTGCAGGATATCCCGAACGGCTCCATTGGACGACCCGTCGAGTTCGAGATCGATGGCTCGAAGGCGGGCTCCGGCAACCTGGAGATCCTGGTCAACGGCGGGCGTGTCACCTCCTCGGTCCGCTCGCTGGGAGGTCAGAGGTTCATCGCCAGCTTCACGCCCCACGAACACGGAACGCACACGGTGCAGATCACTTTCAATGGCGAAACAGTTCCAGGTGAGTCTCGAGTTCGAGCATCACCCGATATGTGGGTGAGATAAGTGTTTTAGTTACGAATAAAGGCATCTTACTTGACACCACATATTTTGGCCATAATCTTGGATAGGAATAGATTACTCGTTCTTCTATTCTACTACTCTACATATGAAAGGGTATTTCGTTTTTCATATTTATCTTGTTTTTATAACAACAGAAATATTTCAAAAATTTCGATTGCTCTGATTTTTTCTGATAAACAATGGTTTACATGTTATAAATGCCTTTAAAGATGCACTTGATAAGAAAAAAAAATTACTTTTTGTGTATTACTCATTTATTTTGATGACCTTTTGGGGCGGTTTTTTAATATTATACATTTTGTGTTAAAGAGATGGTATTAGGGTTGACTTCCTGGTATGATTTTTAACAGTTTTTGAATAGGTATCCCGACACTGTGCGGCGAATTCGCGGCATGTGCTTGGCTCTCTGAGTTTCCCGCAGCCGCAGACTCTCAGTGGCTCTCACCTGAGCTCACCTGTGCTCACCTGACGCGATCTCACCGAGAATTACGCTCAGCAATCGGCTTACCTGCTTGACGGGTTTTCGGACCGATGGTTGAGGGCGCTCCCATCGAGAGTCGCGTTGGCAGTCGAAGATCGCGCTCCAAACGAAACTGACACGTCGGCGGCATCGCAGTTAACAGATCCCCACAGATCGGATCGCAAAAGGCCAGGAAAATTGGCAAGAAAAACGGACTGAAATTGTGATTGTGGCTAGCGGAGAATCGGATAAAAGTGAAGAATTGTGTGTTGAACGCGAAACAAGAACCCCACGCGTAAACAAAATAACAGTTGGCTAAAGAACACGGAGCTCTTCTTTTGGGCTCCCGGAATGTGAAGCGAATCGAAAAGATTCCGTGTCTGAGATTTCTAAGCCAAAGAAATATGCTAATATTCGGCCCTCCACTCTCTGTTTTTTTCGGGGTCTCTTGTGCGAACGAAAACCAGTTTAATGAACCTTTAAGCTGGAAATATTTCAGCTCGAAGCTCGCAGTGTGCGGGGTTTTTTGTTTCTTCAGTGGCTAAAGGCTATGTGTTTTGGCTAAGCCGAATCAATAATGCAAAGAAAACTGTCTCCGCATTGCAATGCAATTTGTATTAGCCATTTTCGCAGTGACAAAGGGGGCAGCCATCTTGGTTTGCCAACTGCTACTTGCACTCTTGGCCAAGCCGAGCCGATCCAAGCTGAGATACAGATACAGATACGCGATACGCGCTGCAGTTGTATGTGGTTCAAGGCGCACTTGTTGCATGCCAGTCCATTGTGTGTACATACATATATCTGGCTATATCTCGCGGCCCAGGCGGAAATCAAAGTGGCAGCAAGAAAACCGATTTCCCCCTGCCGATTTCGATTTCCTACCTGAATGCTGCTCCTGCTTTTGCAGCCGAAAACCCAAAACCCGTTGGGATAGGTTGTCAGTCAGGTATGCGGAGGGCGCGACAGGTATGCGCCAGATCTCCGGCTGAGATTGCGATTTCTTGGCCACGTCGGCCACTTTCCACCGATTTTAAAGCTCACGAATATGTATGTACATAAATTCGGTTGATTAAAGTTTAAGCATCGTGAGCAAACATTTCGATTTCGTTTGGCTCCGTTTCGTTTCTTTTTTGTTTAACAATAAGTGACGGCCACACCTCTCTCTTCGATTTTGTAGCCTCCTTTACCCGCTTTTACTTTGCTTTTGGCCATTTCCGCTCAGCATATTGGCACACATTCCCACTTCCAGCGCTCGGCTGTTTGGGGATTTTTATGAGCCACCGCCATTCAAAGTGAAACTGCCTGCCCGTCTGTCTGTCTGGGTTGTGCATAATTTAATAACGAAAATTGTCGAAAAGCAGCAGCATTAACTGGTTTTCGACGCGCCCCCTATGCCTCACATCCCCCATAACTTATACCCCCAACCCCACAGAGAGCTGGAGTTCAACTCGAGTGATTATAAATACTTAAAAGCAAACGTAGTTAAACCAAAGTGTCGCCGGTGTCGTGGTAAAACGCGATTAAAACGTGCGCCGAGTCGTGGTCGTGCCGCGATGTCATTTTGTGCAACGCTCCGCAAATTCTTATAAGCGTTTTCGCTTAATCGTTGTCTTGCCTTGTTGAAATTTAGATTGGCAGCGCATAAGCTTACACATAAATAAATAATTTACAACCCGCTGACATAATCGCTACACGAAATAATAATAATAACAACCTCTTTCAAGTTCAGACGTGCCGCCAGCGATTGTGATTTGATTCAACGGCAAAAGAACAAAGGTCCACGCGCGTTTGCAGCATCAGATTTAGATTCCGCAGCAATCTAGCACTGTCAACAGCACCGGTCTGCAGTCTCCAGTCTCCAGCCACAAAAACGTAAATCTTCCTTTGTAACAGACGAAAAATAGTTTGGTGTAACGGTCAGGTTCAGATTCGGGTTCGGATTCAGAATCAGACTTTAGCGACAGCTGCAGGCCATCTAACGGGCTTCTGCGGCGAGTCACGTAACCGCAGGCAAACAAACAACACACATACAGGTGCCCTGCACTGAGCCAAAAACTGTGAATTACAAGTAACTTAAAAATTCTGGATTCGAAAAAATGAAAAAAAAATGATTTTGTGATTAGTTGACTTTGATTTTATCACCTTGAGAGCTTGGAAGCTTAATTATTATCGCTCTGCAGAGATTTCTTGTATACAAGAAGTTTATAAATACAACAAGGTTATATTTTCTTAAGATAAGGAATTTTTTAACTTATTGAAGTTAACAAATAAACAGAAAGCTTTCTTGGGATTGGGCACTTTAAGGTTGAGGAAAACTAAGGATACCAAAGATATTAAATTATTGCAAATATTATAAGAATTAAGAGATGGATGTGTGCAATCTAAAATAGAGAATGTATAAACTTTGTGTTGTATACCATTTTTCTCTTCTGTATTTTCCTAATAAATAGTTAATTTCCCAAAGATATTTCCCAGTGTGTGTCTACAGTAGATGCCTATGCAGATTGAATAACAGCGTTAGATGCTGAATAGCTGCACTTGTTCTCCGACCATCAGGCAACAACTCAGCGCTGCGATTAGCACTCCAGCTGGGAAACCGGCCAGAAAAGCGTCAGAAAGGCAGCTTTTCAGTTGGTCGAAGTGCAGTTGCTCTTGCCAATTGCCACTAGCAATTTGCAACTTGCCTAGCAGCGACAGCAACCAGCCAACTGGCAACTTGCAACATTGTCCGGGGAAGTCGACTGACTTTCAACTGGGTGCGTTGGACTCTTTGGATCGGGCTTTGGCGGTCGGCTAACTGTAACTTTTTGCATAGCCGCTGGCCATGAGCAGAGTTATGAGAATGCGATAACTGATTAATGATGGCCCCAATTGGTACAATACCGAAAACAAACAGCCAGAAACAGTTACGAAAACTGTTCGACCCAAAGTGCTATGATGGGAAGTGTCTTTCTAGTGAGAGATTTTCACAGCTTGGGCAAATAAAAAAGACACTTTGTCTGTGTTTTTTTGTCGAAGTTCAGAGAAGGGAAGTTTCCCAGGGAAAGACAAGTCGCGCGTTAAGCGATTCAACTGGCGGGAACCCGAAACGAAGCGAGTTTTGAGCTATGACACACAGCTACAGCTCGATTTTTTTTCCATCGAACTGGCGACTGACCGTTTCAGCAATTTTCATGGAAAGCCATAAAAACAGCCATACAGCAGCAACTGCAAACGAGCACTAAAAGGAAAAGTGCAACAATTGCTAAAAGAGAAATGCATGGAAAGTTGCAAACAAAAGTAAATTTGAGCGCCGGGCAACAAACACAGAAAGCACGGAAAAAACTGCAAAAAAATAAACCAAAACCAACCGTGTCCAATAAAAATGCCGGGAGATGTGAGATGCGAGTGCCAACAAATAAGCGAACATTTAACGAGCCAATTGCCAATGGCTCTAGCATCGCAAATTGGCATCCCAGCCACTCGATTGCGGCTCCTCCGAGCGATTTAATGATGCTTTCGGGCTCATTTCGAAACATTCCTGAACAAAATCATGTCGCTCGAACCGTAATGTAGGCTGCCGCAAATACTGACGAAAGCTCATGCACAGATACGCAGCTCTAGATCCAGATACAGACTCAGATTCAGATGCAGAGCCACAGATACGCACTTGTCGGCGGCAACCAGGCGGCACAGATTGAGATTGCGACAATTATAATGAGACGCAGCGAGAAACAATGCAAAGTCGCAGCGGAAACCTTGTCGGCTAAGGAATGCGAGGTTGGGTTGTACAGTTTTGGGGAGATATAAAATAAATCAACAAGTGAAGCTTTTTCTTAAGAGAAAACTTTAGACTATCTACTCTATAAATAACTAGTTACCCTAAAATTCAGGCAATTCAACTTGGTATTAATAAATTAGGGGAGAGTGGGGGAATTTCGTCAGCATTTTTTCAAAGCTTTTTTTTGTCCATCTTGAGACACGTTATCATATTTATATTTTTATTGTTGAATGCGGTTAGCACCAAGCTTTAAAATGTGACATTCCCCTATTTTTATACCCGTTACTCGTAGAGTAAAAGGGTATACTAGATTCGTGCAAAAGTATGTAACAGCTAGAAGGAAGCGTTTCCGACCCCATAAAGTATATATATTCTTGATCAGGGTCACTAGCCGAGTCGATCTAGCCATGTCCGTCTGTCCGTCTGTCCGTCTGTCCGTCTGTCCGTCTGTATGAACGCTGAGATCTCAGAAACTACAAAAGCTAGAAGGTTGAGATTTCCCACACATATTCTTTGGCTTCCTACGCAGCGCAAGTTTATTTTAGCCGAGCGCCACGCCCCCTCTAACGCCCACAATCGCCCACTAACGATTTTAAAATGGGTCCTGCGCCCACATCTTTAAAGATTTCCGAGAAGTATAAATGCAATTTTGTTGTGTATATTTATACCTATCGAAATGTAGAAGACATTTTTCAAATCGGACCATTCATTAAAAAGTTATACGCTTTATAAATTGTCAACATATATCTATCTCCCTCGCACTCCCTTTAGCTGAGTTACGATTATTAGTCGGGACACCAACCCGACACAGCGTTCGCACTCCCTTTAGCGGAGTGACGGGTATTAGATAGTCGGGACACCAACCCGACTATAGCGTTCTCTCTTGTTTTAATTAGCTTGGTGATTTATAAAAAAATAAAATGTAAAACCAATATACTGGGGCAATCTCACCACACAGGGGGGTAAAATCACCACACAACTGGGGAAATTTCGTCACCTGAAAAATGTAGGGAGTTTAACGCCTGAAAATATGCTACACTGATCAAGCGTACAATTTTTGTTGACGTCCTATATTTGTTGCTGCTGCTGGTAGTCTGTTCGTTAGCCAGCTCGTCAAATATAAAAATATGTATTTAAAATAGGTGCGAATTTACCCTTAGCGTAGGGTGGCGAAATTTCCCCAGACCGTGCTTTTTTAGAAATAATTATTTTTCTTGCGAAATTAGGCGCGAAGTTAAAAATCACTGACGCAGAAATGCACATTATAGCACTGTGCATTATATAAAAAATCGTGTATCTTATTCCTTTTGAATTGTGGCATACAGAAAAAATTTCGTCGAGAACTAAATGTAGCTTTTGAACTGTTAAAACACATTTAATATTATAGCTTAATTATCTTGGCCTTCTGTGCAAAACAAATGCATTGGTCGTGTCTGGCCGTCTTGAAGGACTAAAACAAAAAAATTATATATTTTTACGACTGATGGATTCCGAGATATTGCAGGTGACGAAATTGCCCCTGTGACGAAATTCCCCCACTCTCCCCTATATGAATCATTTAGTTTCAGTAAGAACTTGCCATTTAAATTGAACATGAATTCTATAAGAAGGTTTCTCCTATTAAACTTGGAATATGTATTTATAATCTCTCAAAGTCTTAATGAGATGGAAATATAAATAAAATATGGAACAAACCAAATAATTTACCTCCTATCCAATAGCTATATTTTTCGTTCCTATAAATTACCACAGATGCAATTGCAAGCTCTACTTTCTGGGTCAAAAATTGTTAGTTCTTTAAGTTTTACAGTTATTTTTCAGAACCTGTCATTTCTCTTTAACTTGACCTAATAATTTGTCTAACGTTAAGCAGATGCAAAGAACTCTAATCTCTGAAAATGTGGAGCAGTTTTTGCACTAGTATCTTTTGAGTTGATTATCTTAATGGTGATGCCAATCATGATTGAATGTGGAGCATGACGGGTTATCATTCTCAAAGTGTTTGACCCACCCGCTGGGGCATCCATATCAATTACCAGAGCTGCAGGTGGTTTTGTGGGTCAACTATCGTTATTTGCCAGTCGTTTCGTTAAGTTGTCTGCTTTAAAATGGCTATTTTCCCAAGCAATCTCCATTGTTTGCCACTGACTAACTAATCGATTTGTTTGTCCTTCTCACTTACAGGTTCACCGTGGCACGCTGAAATCATGTCCTCACCCGGCCTGACCGCTCTGGGCGAATCCACTCGCCTGGTACCCGCCAATACGCCGGCGGTTTTTGAGATACTGCCGCCTCCTGGACAAAGCCTGAGTAAGGGCGAGTGCGTGGCAACGGTTTTGACCCCTAGCAAGTCGAAGCTGAACGCCAGAGTCACCCACGAGGCGGCAAATGGTGCCGCTCGCATCGAGTTCGTGCCCACCGAGGTGGGCACCCATGTGATCGATGCGTCGATCAACGGCACGAAGATCGCTGGCGGCCCGCTGATCGCCAAGGTCTACGACTCCAGCCTGATCCAGGTGACGGAGGTGAATGGCGGCGTGGTCGGCCAGCCGTGCCAGTTCCGCGTGGACGCCAGCGCCGCCGGCGAGGGCCAGCTGGAGATATCCATCAACGAGGGCGAGGTGCCCAATCATGTCCAGGTAGTGGGCGGCGGTCGGTGCCTGGTCTCCTTCACGCCGGAGCAGGCCAAGTCCCATTTGATTGACATCAAGTTCAATGGCGAAACGGTGCGCGGCTGTCCCTTCGTCTGCGCGGTGGCGGACACCTCGCGAGTGCTCCTGAATCTCTCCAATCTGGAGCTGATCCCGGTCAACCGGCCCTCCTCCTTTCACATCACCGTGAGCGGAGGCGGGGCCGCCGAGCTGGCCGTCAGTGTGCGCGGTCCCCAGGGCGAGTTGCCCGTCCGGGTGACCGGAGATATCCACGCTGGCTTCACCGCCGAGTTCACGCCCACCACGGTCGGCGGTCATTCGATTAATGTGGAGTACAACGGCTTCGCCGTCCAGGGCACCCCCTTCCTGGCCAAGTCCTACGACGCCAGCAAGGTGGTGGTGGGCAGTGTCTCGCGGGGAACCATGGGCCGACCGGTGCAGTTCACCGTGGATGCCGGCGATGCCGGTGAGGGCAATCTGGAGATAACGATTTCGGCCAAGGGACAGAACATTCCCACGCAGGTGCATCCGCAAGGCAGTGCAAGGTGAGTGTTGATTGGCTTAACCTGTTCAAAGTATTTTACTTTATTTTATTTGTTGAGAGTCTAAATGTATTTTCATTGTGAGGAAGACAATCTTTCTAGTTTACTCTTTCTTTTTAATTTAATTGAGCCCCGATTTTCATTTTTCTTATTACTATAATTACTGCAGCTATTATAATTTCTGTAATTTTCTGAACAATTAAGTATAGCCATTAAAAAATAAATATATCAGGTAGAAGAAAGTGTTTCCAAGCCTCACAAGTCCGGTGAGAGTAAGCGAACTATAAAAGCTGGATTAATGGGATTTATTTTTAAAAAATATCATAATTATTATGTTGTTTACACACTAGATTCCTTTCCCCACCAAAATCCCTTATTAATACAAAACTATAATACAAACAGAACATTTAGTAGCAATTTTAATGAGAGTTTTTACATATAGATTAAGTAAGAGGTATCTCATAGTCGGGTCACTCGACTAAAGAGTACTTTTCGCCTTTTGCCTTGCATGTAAGATATGTAAAATTAAATTTTTATATGCATTTCGTTTTAATCTCAATATGTTTTTCCTCCCGCTTGCAGATTTTCCGTTTCGTTTGTGCCCACGGAGTCGTGCGAGCACACGATCAACGTGTCATTCAACAAAATGCCCGTGCCCGGCTGTCCGATTACGGTCGGCATCAGTGGGGGCGTGGCCGGGCCGCAGGTGTCCCTCGGAGGCCCGGGACCAGTGCATCAGACCAATTCTTTTGTAATCAATCACAATGGCGGCCGTTTGGAGGACATCGAGGTGAACGTGGAAGGTATGTAGGCAGTGATGGCCAGCAGTGCCCCTGTGCTCCTTGGCCCAAATCGACCTCCTGTTAACCACAAGTCATCTGTTTGTGTGGGGCTATCCAACCCCCATGTATCCCCCTTCATTGGCCCCATATTTATGTGTTTTATTGCATTTATTGGTTTTAGTCTTAAGGCTCGTAATTTAATTGCTCGTTTTGCTAAATGTTTGTGTTCGCCAAGCGTATTATTCGATTTGATCCATTTGCATACACATACCTGTATCTGGTAGCAGTAACCGTATCTGCATCTGTAATTTGTATCTTCAACTCGTATCTGTATCCGCATCGCACCCACTGTCTCACCTCACGCACACAAAGACTTGTACAGGCAATTTGTATGAGCGGAAATCGTTGTGGAAACTCCCAAGCATGCCGCACCCCCACATTTCACCGCCCCCTTTCACCAGACCAACCCACATGTGGTTGACGTCTCCAGCTGAATCTAAGAATCCAAAGACAAGGTGCTGCACCTAGAGAGTGGATTTATGAGATGCGCAGCCAAGTCGTGTAGTTTGTGCGTGCTTGTGTAATTATAGAGCCCATTTATCATTTGCTTGTACAGTCGAACTTCGTTAACAGGAAAAACCTCTTTTAAGAGCTTTAGATTTCGATATATTTTTATTTATATTTAAGGGCTAGTACTCAACCCAACAAAAAGTCGTCCAAAACAAGAACTTCATATGAAACAAAATTTTTTGACGTTGTTTTTCATATGAAGTTTTTTGTTTTGGACGACTTTTTGTTGGGTTGAGTACTAAGCCTTAACATATACTCAAAATATGGGGTAATAGTTTGCTTATAATAAATACCTCTATTTATTTAACCTTTAAGCCATAACGTATGAAAGTGTAAAGTTCCATTAAGCTTAATATTTAACTTGGATAATATTATCTATAGAGTGCATTCAGATGTTTCGATTCATGATGGGGAAGTTCGACTGTACTACCTTGAGTGATAGGATTCAATGCTTTTGCTTTGGGTATTTAGAAGTAGATGCAAAAGAGCAAGATGTGGAATTAAAGTTTCCATAGATACCATTCAGTTGCTATTACTCATGTAGTTCAAGCCTATTCCTTGTGTGTTTTGTGTGCATTACTTGTGATTGTGTTTGTCCCTTGTTTGTAATTATATGTCCTTTTTGTAATAATGTTGCTCACTTTTGTATCTGTATTATATTTCAGGACGGCGAAATCTCTTGTACTAGACTATATATATAAATATATGCATATACTTATATTACCTATACTATTAATTGGGGGAGTAGTCTCCGTGCTCTCCCCCATACATACATATATATACTATTTACCAGGTGTATATATACTCGCTAACCGTCCGAACCACAAAATAACCCCAGAAAGAGTCTCCCATGAGGGAGACTCAATGCCAACACAATAACAAAATGAAGTATTTACTAATGTCCGATTGTTTACTAATTTGTTTCATACTGATTAATGTGTAGAATTACTCGAATAAAAATAATAAAAGAAATGGTTTAAAACAAACTCGCATAGGTTGTATATCCAGCAGGCTCCTTCACAGCGTTCTGTTTGCAGTGTACAGATCCACTTGGGATTACTCGTATATTATATCTATTTTCTACTGTCTCTGACCCTTGCCACATCTCCGTTTACTAACCGTTTCTGGCACACTCAATGCAACAATCAATCAAAACTAACCGCACTCCAAGTAAATGACTCGAACTAATCTCAGAAATACAACTAACCGCAAGACACCCCTGACTACCAAACACCAAAACATTTTAAGCCTTTAAACTTACTAATCGAGTGAACATTTTTCCAAATTTTTTCGCTTCATCCGCGACTGAAAACTAAACACTAACCCAACACACATCTGACCCAATCGAATCGTTGCCCAATTATCGAATTTCAACAAAACAAACAAACGAAATCAATCTCAAACTCGTTTCCGGCCGCGTCGCAACTGAAAATCAAAATGAAAATCAAACCAAACACACAATAATTAATCAATACTAAAATCGAATACGAAATGATAAACAAAACCAACGCAAATCGCTGCCGAATCAGGACCCGCTGGCCAGTCGGTTCCGGCGCAAGTGCATCAGTCGGCCGACGGCGTCTTCAAGGCGGAGTTCGTGCCCCGAGTCGTGGGCGAGCATCGAGTGAATGTCACGGTCAACGGATTGGCCACCGCCGGAAGTCCCTATGCGGCCAAGGTGAGTGCAGGGGATTTAATATACTAAAATTAATATTTATTGAATGTATGAATAAACTAAAAAAAATATGCTACATATGCTTTAAAAAGTCCTTCGGTTTAGTTATGGGGTAGAAACTAGATTTTATAGCTTAGTAAACTTGCAGATTTATTGCAAATTCAGTAGGTACTTACTAAGTACTACTTAGGTCATAAAACGGCAACGTAATTTTCAGAATGCCTGTTAAAAGGTTTAGATTCGATTTTTCTCTACTTTGATAAAAAATGGAATTTTTTTTTATTTTCATTTATTTATTTGATTTATTATCCCGTATAATGTCTTTTTGATTAACATCGGTCACTTTGTACAATAGTACAAATAAATACCTACATATCAAATTAGAAAAGCTTTTTTGGAATGCCTAAAGTTTAAAATAAATATCAATTGATTTAATTGTAATTTCCAAATACAAAAAATAAGCAAATCAATGAAAGACGTAATAATCTATACCTACGAGGCGTAAAATAAAATGAATTATAATTTAAACTAGGTAAGACATTAACCTTCTTAGTGAAAAATGGACAAGCCTTAATATATTCCTCCCTTAACTTATATTCACCAAAATGCTTCTCATCCCAGGTCTACGATGTCAGCGCCATCAAGGTGAAGAATGTGAGCAGTGGCACAGTGGGCAAGGCAGTCACCTTCCTGGTGGAGACATCCCAGGCGGGACCCGGAAACTTGGAGGTGACCGTCAACGGCGGCAGGGTACCGACCTCCGCCCAGGCTCAGGGTCAGCACACCTACGCGATCAGCTTCACACCGCGCGAGGCTGAGAGTCACACGGTGGAGCTGCGCTTCAATAGCCAAGATGTTCCGGGCTCCCCGTTCACATGCCGCGTGGCAGCAGCCGCCCGCATTCAGTCCCCCGAAACGATGGACAAGGTCAGCGTGGGTCGGCTGTTTGAGTTCGTGGTGGAGTCGGACACCAAGCCCACTGTCGAGGTACTGGGCCCGGCCAGACGAAGTGTGCCCGTCAAGATCGACCCCTTGGGTTCGGCCACCCTGGGCTACAACGTCAAGTTCGAGCCCATGGAGGTGGGCGACCACTCGGTGGAGGTTCGTCTGCCCGGCGGTGGCCACGTGGAGGGCAGCCCCTTCCTGCTGAAGGCCTACTCCGCCGAGAAGGTCATCGTCACCGACATCCGTGCCGGCGTGGTCAACAAGAGTGTTAGTTTTGGGATCAATGCCTCGCAGGCGGGAGCCGGCAACCTGGAGATCATAGTGGCCGTTAACGGCAAGAACGTGCCGAACTTTGTCCAATCCGAGGGCAATGCCCGGTTCAAGGTGAACTTTAAGCCCACGGAGGCGGCCACCCACTCGCTGTCGGTGCGATTCAATGGACATCCGGTGCCGGGCTCGCCATTCAGCTGTCACATCGCCGCTGCAGCGGCTTCTCCCTCGATGGGACGACTACCCAGGGCCATGGCCATGGGTGAGTGCCTGAAGCAAGCGGCCGTCAAAATGGACAACACCTTCGAACTGGAGGGCTTCGAGGGCGTGGAGCCGCAGATATTTGTGACCTCGCCGTCGGGCGATAACGAGCACTGCCAGTTGAGTCAGCACGATGGAGGCAGTTACTCGGCCTCGTTTCGCCCAACCACCGTGGGTCGTCACCTGATCAGCGTGACTGCCAATGATCAGCACATCAACGGATCCCCCTTTAGTTGCAATGTCTTCGATGTCTCGAGGGTGAGCATCAGTGGCCTGGAGCAGCAGTACGGACCGGCCAACCTGGGTGTCCCCGTGACCTTCAGTGTGGACGCGGCGGGAGCTGGCGAAGGAACCCTCGAGCTGGTCGTCTCCACGGACAGCAGCACCGTCAAGGCCGAGGTGGTGGCCTGTGCCCGCGGCCTCTACGATGTGACCTTTGTGCCCCAGAGCACCGAACCGCACTACGTGAACATCACCTTCAACGAGGTGGCCGTGGACGGAAGTCCATTCCGCGTGGACATCCAGCAGCACACGCAGCACATTCAGATTGGCAGCTTAGCAGCCATTGATTTCCCAGCCGATGATCAGATCGTTGAGATCTTCTCGCCGGATCAGAAGTCGGTGCCGTATTCGATCAACAGGCAGACGGCGGAGTTCCGGACCCACATGACCGGGAACTACACGTTGCGGTTTATAGATCGCGAGACCCGTCAGCACATTGGATCGCGCACCCTGTGCGTCTTTGATCCCACCCTGGTGAAGATCACCGAGGTGAGTGAGGCCTTCTGCCACCGGCCTGCCAGCATCGGGGTGTCCCTGAACGAAGC
This sequence comes from Drosophila takahashii, assembly GCF_030179915.1. NCBI lineage: Eukaryota > Metazoa > Arthropoda > Insecta > Diptera > Drosophilidae > Drosophila > Drosophila takahashii. The sequence goes on along the minus strand of NC_091679.1, from coordinate 32,279,833 downwards.
GGGTCAGGGAGATCTTTCGGCTTTGGTGCGTTGTGGAGCCACCGAAGTGCCGCACACCATCCGCGGACCCAGCAAGAACGGAGTCTACGAGATTGTTTACCAGCCCACGCGTGTGGCTCCCCACAAGATCAGCATCCTGTTCAACGAAGTGCCCATCTCGCTGAAGCCCCTGGAGATCGGTGTTCTGCCCGCGAGTGCCGGCAAGGAGATCAGCGTCAGTGGACTGGGATTGTATCAGTCGCGAGTGGGCAAGACCACGTCGTTTGCCATTGACACGGTGAAGAGGCCGGCCAGGGAGTTCGATGTGGTGGTGTCGGGACCAGGTGGTCAGGCTCTGCCAGTGCGATGCTATCAGACGAAGAACGGACATTTGCAGGCGGAGTTTACCATCAACAAGCCGGGACAGTGTGTGATTGGTGAGTAATACTCAGGGATATTCCAGTTCATCTATCTAATCTGTATATTTCAACAGAGGTGCTGCACCAATCGAAGCCCCTGCCGGGTAGTCCCTTCACCTGCGAGTCCTTCGACAGCAGCAAGGTTACCACCCAGGGGGTCACCAAGGAACCGCTGGCCCTTCACAGTCCCAACAGTTTCACCGTTCGCACGGACAATGCCGGAACCGCCGAACTGGAGGCCTTTGCCATATCGCCCAGCAATCAGAGCCTTCCCGTTTTGATAGCCGAGCAGTCGGAGGGCGTCTACAACGTGGAGTTTGTGCCCTCGCAGCCGGGCAATTACAAGTTGACCCTGATGTACGGCGGAGAGACGATTCCCAGCTCGCCGCTTAACTTCACCGCCTCCTCCAGCGGCGTAAGGAACGACGCCCGGGCCGCTGGCCATGGACTGGAGGTGTGCCACCGGAACAAGGAGGCCTCCTTCGTGGTCTACTGCCCCATTGCGCCGAATGTCCAGATCGAGCGACTGGACGAGTATGGCGAGCGGATAGAGCCCAAGATCAAGGCGCTGGGCAACAACGAGTGGCGCATCTCGTACACCATTCTCTCCGTGGGCAAGTACGAGATCCGAGCCAGCTGTCCGAACAGGGGAAGCTTTCCGGGATCTCCGTGGCACATCAGCTGCGTGGAGTCCAACAAGGTCACGCCCGTGGGTGGCTGGGGCACTTTGGTGGATCACGATGGCCGTTTGATTCTGCCCGCCCGCATCATCTTCGATGTGGAGAATGCGGGTCCGGGTAAGCTGGTCTGCAGCATCGATGGCATCGAAATACCGGTGGACAAAATGGTAGACGGCAAGATGTGCCTGAACATCACGGGCGAGAATCTGGCTGCCGGCGAACATGATTTGGACCTGACTTGGAGCGGTCTGACCATCACCCAGTGCCCGAGGAGTGCCTTTGTGACGGGTCAACAGGCGGCGGATAAGGTGCAGCTCATGGGTCGTGGTTTGGCTGCAGCTCAGGCTGGAGAGGCGGCTCACTTCACCATCGACGCCTCGAATGCGCCGGCCGGCAGACCCGAGGTGATCCTCACCAGCCAGGACAACACTTCGCTGCCAGTGAGCCTGTCGCAGCCGAGGCCCTCGGAGAACATCTGGATGGCCTCTTACACTCCCCTGAAATCCACAACCGGCACTCTAAATCTGTCCGTCAAGTGGAACGGTCGCTTGGTCAAGGGATGTCCGTTGACGGTGGCCGTTGGCTCCTCGATGGATGCCTCGAAGGTCATAGCCTCCGGCGAGGGACTGCGTCATGGGATAGTCGGCAAGGACATCAAGTCCTGGATAGACACCAGGAGAGCAGGACCCGGCGAACTGACCGCCCACTGCGCCGGCGTACGCAAGGTGGCCTATTGCGAGCTGTACGACCATGGCGATGCCACATTCACCCTGAACATTAAGCCTCAGGAACCGGGTCGTCACCTGTTGACCATTAAATATGGTGGACAAAATGTGCCGGGTTCTCCGTTCGCACTGAAAGTGGCCGGAGCACCGGATGCCAGTAAAGTGGGTTGACATCATAATCTCTTTAGAAATGATTCCTTTACCATAAATCCTATTTTATCCCTAGGTCCGCGTCTATGGTCCTGGTATCGAGCATGGCGTGTTGGCCACCTTCCAGTCGCGCTTCATCTGCGACACTCGAGGTGCTGGAGCTGGTCAGTTGACCGTTCGGGTTCGGGGACCCAAAGGAGCTTTCCGCGTGGAGATGCAGCGAGAGAGTCAGAAGGATCGCACCATACTCTGCAAAGTGAGTTCTAAAAGTATAGCATTTGAATTACCGCTTACCATATCATATAATTTCCAGTACGATCCAACCGAACCGGGCGACTATCGCGTCGAGGTGAAATGGGCTGGAGAATTTGTGCCCGGATCGCCCTTCCCGGTCATGATCTTCGACACCGAGGAGGAGTTACGAAGGTACTTGCAGGGCATATGAGGCCAGCTCAACCACCATGTCATCGTCTTCCCCAGTGGCCTCAGCCCCCTGTCCATTAGCCGTGATCAAACGCGGCGACGAGCCCCAACTTGTTCGCCTCTCTAGCCGGAGAGGAGGTCTGGAAATCCAACCCCCTGTAGTATATATAATTAAGCTAACCACGAGACCTAAAGCGTAAAATGTTATACTAATCGAAACTAGCTAACTTAAACACAGAATGAGCCGAATAACTAAATCTCTAGGTTAATCCCAAACGAAAGCTTCCGCTTTTGACTATTTATAGTTTTAATATGTTGAGCAATGTAAAAACTTGCAATTGGTTTAATTATTTAGCATTGTATGCAATACAGAAATACACCATTAATTAAATACCTGAGTTCATTTTATTATTTTGGGCATTTGAATTTATTGTCAATTATCCAGTCTAAACTCTAAACTCTCCAGATCTTAATTTTATTTTGTATTAAAAACACATATTGGAATATTGAAGTATGGAAAAACTGAAGAGAACCAAATCATAGATTGAAAACACCCCAGTCCTCTGGCAAAGCAAACTCATGGGTGAAATCCTTGCGATACGTTCGTACAAAATCGATTACATTTTCCTCCAGCCTCTGCCGCTGGGTGGTTTCCAAACTGCTCCTGGCGTTATTAGCATCCTTGTTGTTCATCAGCAGCATGGCCAGCAGGAGTCGGCGGTTCTTCAGCTGCAGATCCTCGAATCTATCGTGCATCAGGAGCTCTGTCCACGGTTGTTGAAAGAAGTCCAAGAAGTTGCTTATCCAGCCGGACTGAAAACGACCACGCAAATCATTGAGCAGCATAGCGTGCTTGCCGCAAAAGTACTCCATGAAGTAAAGTCGTTTCGGCTGAGGAATCATTCAAATTATTTGACTATCCAAATAACCGAAATAACATCATACCTTTTTGGTGACGCAGACAATCTCGATGACAATCAATTTTCTGTTGAGTCGTATGCGGCAGAAATCTCCATTCTCGTAGGTAGTCATGCTATCCGAAAAATCGATGGGAAGTTGACCTATAAGCAGGGACTTTGGTTGAGTGAACTTGGTGATCTGATAGCCCATTGGCAGAATGCCCGTGAACATAAATGGCCTCGAGTACCGCGACTGCATCACAATCTTAATCATATTCAATTCGTAAGCAATCTAAGGAGCCAAAGAACTAAAAGCTGTTGATAGAAAATCTATAGATGGACTCACCTTTTCGGCCATTTCTTGCGGACTGGTAAAGGAGTACTGGAAGTTGGGCTGGGGCAACATGACGATATACCTACCTCCGGCAAATATGTTGCGATCATTGGTGGCATAACGTGCGTTAACCACAATCTTCCGGTCACGCATCTCAATTCCTGCTTCAGAAAGAACTGAAAAAGGCCGAGGAATATACATTTAATGAATACAACTATTTTTGTATGCCTCTCACCAGTTTCCAACGCCGTACTTAAGGAATTGCAATTGTAGTTGATGAAGAGATCGCAATCCAATATGATCTTTTTCCTACTTGGATGCACCGCAAACTCCACTTGCTCGATGTACATATTGTCTTGGCTCAGAATAAATTGGCTGTAGTTGGTGGACAAGTGAATCGTGATACCCAGATCGGCTACCATTTCCAGGATGATCGGATCCAGGCGAGAGTCCACTTCAGGATTGCCCAGCTCCTCCATAACCCTCGGCACGTGGGGCTGCACATATGTGATGTTCTGGGCAGTGCAGCCATGTGTGACCAAAAAGTGAAGGCACTCGTAGAGGGCCAAATGATAGCCATAGACTATAATGTTGTAGTGTTCCATTGACTCGATCATGTCCCGCACCTTGTGATAGAAAATAATCCTGTCCAGGCGATGGTTGTTGACTATATAGTTTATGGGCATTGGAAACCCCTTGAATTCCTTGTCCTGAAAGCCGAACCTTGTGGCAGCAAACAGGACAAGCTTCTCGTAGTACAGACTGCAGCCGTCCGTTAGCTCCAGCAACCTTGCCTGTCTGGAAATTACAATAAAAGAAAATCACTATGTTTTCAAACTAATCTTTTTTGTCATATTAGACCATACTCTTATAAAAAAAATAAAAAAAACGCGAATTCTTCAGAGGAGAGTGGGTAAAATCGAATATAAATAACTACGTTCTTTAAGCTCCAGGAGTCACTCACCTATTTATACTTTTAAGAGTTCCAGGAACAAATCGCACCCAATGCCTCACATCCATTCGCTGCATTACATCCCTAACAAAGGGGTTTACGTTTCCGGTGTCCACATAGCAGTTTCTACCATTCGCGCAGTAGCTGCAGGAAAATTCACAATCGTATGCCGATTCCAGAACTCCGTGACCCACCACCACTGTGACGTCCACCATGGGCAGGCAGTTGTACTTTTTGTAATTAACCATACTGATGGGGATATGATGGGAAAAGGTATTTAATATAAAGGTATAAATCTTACTCTTGAGAATTCCAGGCGAAGATGATGGTCCGCAAAAAGGCGAGGCAAGTGTGCGACAAGCCCACGATGACCAGGGAATTCTTTACACCCATGTGCATGGTGGGCTGCAGGTTGTGGCAAAAGAGACGCAGTCTACTTCTGCAAATATCCATATTGGAAACGCGGGAAGCCTTTGATACCCGTCGCTGGGGCGAGAAGCACTTGTAATTGAAGAGGTTCTTCTTCATGCGGCGCGGTTCCACTGGCATCATGTTGTACATCAGATCGTTGGGCAGCGAGATTCCCTACAAATCGGAAGACAACTTTTGAAATACATCAAACTTTTGAAGAGGCAGCAGAACAAACATTGTAGTAGTGTATGTAATATAGTTCACGGTAGTTATCGTACAAGGCCACCGTGCGAAGGATGGGATTGCACCACATCTGGAAGAAGGGGTGTAGCCTAAACATCACAATCTCTCCACGATTGTGCGTCAGCGAGAACTGATCGCGTGGCATCATAAGCACCTTGCTTAGGTCATCATATATCAAAAAGGGACTAAAGGTGTCATATAGATTAGTTAGATATATTAAGTAAGTACCATTGCTAGACCCACCATAGAATCAGAAAGCCCACCAATGGGCAGTCGGTGTGCTTCTTGGATTGACCACAGCGAATGGTGAAGCAGGTGAAATCAGTCATAGGTTTCTCGAGGATTTCCTCAATGATATCATCGAAAATGCCCAGAACCTCCTGTGTATAATCGTCGAGTCGATTTCCAGCACTTGGCTCATCATCTAAATAGGTGTCTCTTTTGCGGGTCTGCGAGCTTATCATGGTTCTGATCTCATCAATCTCCTGTCTCTCGAAGCGCTGCACACGGAGCTCCCCGAACAAAGTACTTCGATGGGCAACGAACATATTTTCAGACACGGAGCTACTTGGACGATGAGAAACAGGCTGGAGAATAGGATAGGAATTTCCAGTATAGGTTTTTGAAACTACGCCCTTTTCCACTCACCAAAAAGAACCGCAGCAGTTCCCGCTGGCAAGGACTCGTAGACACGGTGGCCGGCACCATGGTCACACAGTAATCGTGATCCGGAAAGGCACTGAACATGGCCGACAAGGAGTAGAATGTGTACTCAAAGCGCACCAGTGGATGCAACTGGAACATCTTGAGCAGGAATCCATTGGACGCCTTTCCCAGGTACTGCAATCGATTTTCGCTGTGCGAATGCTCGCCAGGTGGCAAATCGAAAGCGATCTCCAGCTTGTCTTGATGGGCTTTCAAGTAGTAGTGAGCCTTACGGAGTTCTAATTTTTTGTGATTTTTTTAACAATTATTAATGCTAGTTCTTGCCATTACTCACCATCATAGATATGCTTATACTTTCTGAATAAAACATTCTTTGCTTCATCTTCTCCAGCTTGGTTTATCTTACTCCCTTGTGTTTTGCATATTGCATCCATTTGCGACTTGGTGTACAGCTCCTTGTACGACTTTTGCTCCACTGAGCTATACAAATAAAGCTTTTAAAATAATACCCTTGTTCTTTTATCTTAATAACTAACAGCACATCCAAATGCACACGAGCGTGCTTTACACCCGGTGTGTATCGCGCCAAATTGCCCAGGCGTTCCAGGTGAAAGTTTGTGGCCAGCTTTTCGATATCTATTGAATCCGATAGCCACATTAAGCCGGCACCCTTGACGTTATCCGCAATCTCCTCCTCAAACTCGGCTATTATAATTTTGTCCTTGTCATCAGACCCTTCCTGATTCAGCAGATGCTCGGCAATGTAGAAGTCACCGTGCTTTCTCCGCAGTTCCGGATCCTCGGAATCTATCATCTCGACAATATCGTCATTGTCCTCGGGTCTGTGAAGAAAGAGAAGTGGAGCTTGGATAAAGATTCCTGGAACCAACTCACAGCGCTTTGCGAAAGTTGATAACTGGCATGATATTCAGGCGAAGGATCACGATGACAGCGGGCAGATGCCTTTGCTCGCTGACTTTGGAGTACTTTGGGTAATAGGTCTTTCCAAAAGCCTGAATGGCATCATACTCCCCTGATGGGCAATCCGGGGGCTTGACCACCAGTATGTAGTTGACCAAGTGCTCGTTGTAAAAGACCTCCAAGAGGATATTTTTGAGAATATTTGGCTGGCCCTCCTTGCAGATGAAGAAGTTGAAAAATATGGAATTGAGCAGCGTGATGGGAAGATCTAGGCTTTTTTGGGGAGTTGCATCATCTAGTCTCATTAAGATACTCGTAATCTACCTACCAAAACCTCGCACTTAGCCAGTGGAGCCAGAGATCGTTGCTTAGCACCGGAATATTTGGATGGTTAGCGAATTCGCTGTAGGCCAGCAATAGATGAAACTCCTGTTTGTTGTAGACCAACAGACGTTGCGCCTGATTCCTGAAGAACAACGTTTCCAGCGGCGGCGTGGCCTTCGCCCCAAAGTGCCAAGTGTTTTTGGCCTCATAGAGATCCTCTATGCGTCGCAGATCCCGAAATCCCGCTGTGACAATTAAAATATTATCTTGAGGGCTGGGCATTGTTAAACAAATTTAGTTGAACGTGTATTTGAGTTGGAGCACTACTGCACAAGGAAATCGGAAAGTACAGAAACGGACTGCTTTGCTTCGGAAAACTAAGTGTCTGTCGAGTCTGAAGACGCATCATTCTCTTCATCCTCCTCCGTCTCCACAAAACGTTCCAAGTCGAGCACATCCAATTTAAGAAAATCCTCGGGAAGGGCAAATGGATGGCGAAAGTCCCGTCGATGCTCCCGGAGGAAAGAGAGGAGCTTGAGCTCCAAGTAGCGCTTGTTGAGCGTGTAGAAATCCATATCGGTTACATCCCCTAAAGCTCCACGATCAGCTCGCTGAAAGGAAACGAAGAAATATGGTACAAGTTTGGTCATTAACCCACTGATGAACAAAACCCACCGATAGCGCGGAAGTGGCCATGGGACTAAGCATTTCTTTATTCTCCGCCTGAAGGTCCTGGAAGCTCTCATGCATGATCAACTGAGTCCAGGGCTCTTGAAAATACTTTAGAAAATTGTGAATCGTGTGGGCCTTGTAGCGCGACTTGAGTTTGTTCAGAAGCAACTCGTGCTTGCCACAAAAGTGCAGCAGGAAGTCCAAATGGCACTCCATTTTAGTCACAACCACGATCTCCTCTACCAACATATGAGTGGATAATCCTACGCGGCAGAAGGTTTTATTCTTATACGTGGTCAAATTGCAATTGGCCATGACATTCAAATGCGATTGGAGATATCTCCGCGGCATGGTGATTTTTGTGATGAAGTATCGCATCGGGAGAATGGCCTGAAAGAGCAGAGGTTCCGAGAATCGATCCTCAAAATCTTTCTGGATGACAATGCCCAAATAGTGTAACATCTAAAGAGCAAAGGGATCAGACTTATTAGAATATTTGTAGGTCGTTCAGATGATGGCTACCTTACCTTACGGGCCAACTCCCGTTCACTGACAAACCTGTACTGGTAATTAGGCGTCCTTCGGATCTTGACAAATGTGCCCACTGCATAGATATCAGGATCGTTGGTCTGGTATTGCTCGTTTACCAGGATATCATTGCCATCCAGTTCGATGTTGGCAGCCCTTAGCCCTTAAGAAGATGTAATGAGAATTATATAAAGCTTAAAACCATCTCATAATATGTTCCATTTTCATTTTAGAGGTACTCACAGTGTTTGTGCCTATGGTGGAGGTGTCCCTCCTCGAAGGAGATGAAAAGGTCACATTCGAAAGTCGCCTGCCTTCGACTGGGAAAATGCTGAAATATCACCTCCATAATGAAGTCCGACGATTTGTGCAGGTTGTAGTGGTGAAAGTCGTAGTCCATAAAGATCGAGACGCCCTTATCCGCAAGGATATCGTCCAGGATGAGCTGAAGGTTTTTGTCCCAGTAGGGATTCTTTTCCTTCTCATCCGCCGCCTTGCCGGTGAAGCGATGAGGCTGGACAAAAATCATACGCGAGCAATCGACCCCGTGGCCAATCAAAAAGGCAATGCACTCATAGGTGTACAAATTGGCACCGTATACCAGGACCAAGTAGGTTCGTGGCATCTCCTCCAGGAGAGCCCGTACCTTGTAGAAGAGCAGGAACTTGTTCAGGCGGTAGTTGATCTCGACGAGGTTGCTGGGCAGGTGTGCGTTCATCGGCATTTCGGGAGAACGAAGTTCAAACATCCGGTCACACATCAGCATTAGGGTATCGTAGTGAATCTCGCAGGACTCGAGCTTCACGACCTTTTTCTCTCTGTGCATTGAAAGGTAATAGCTAATCGGTGGGTAATATAATATAGAGCTATCCTACCTATTAATCTGCTGCACCAAACCGGGCACAAAGTGCACCCAGTGCCGCAGGTCCATGCGCAAACAACAATCCCGTACAAAGCAGGATTGGTTCTGGTAGGAAAGATAGCATCCAAGAGAGCTTGTGCAATAGGGACATTTGAAAAGATTGTCGTATTCCGCCTCCACGATACCCGCCCTGCAAATAACGGTCACTTGAAGTCGACTCAAACAGGTGAAGTTCTCCGAGTTCTTGTGGCTGAGAAGAAGAAAGAATATTATTAAAAAGAACCAGAGTTTATAAAGAAAAGAAAGCAAAATCGATTTGGACCATTCATTAAAAAGTTATGAGCCCACTAAGTTGCGTGCCTGCAAGCAGTGCAAGCAGTTTTATTAGCAGTCAAACATAACTCACTCCCTGCTATTCCACTGGAACACTAGCTGTCGCAGAAAGGCCTTCGTCACTGCACTGAAACCGATTATGACCAGTTTCCTGCTGTTGGTGAACCACTTAACCGGATTCAGTTTGTGCCGGTAAATGATCAGATAGTCCTTGGAGAAATTGGGAACTGGCAGGTGCAACTGGCTCATCGGCTTCTTCAGATCCGCGCTGGCTTCGGAGTAAACCGGAGCCTTCTTAACGGGCTTCGGCTCTATAACCATCATCATTTTCTTCAGATCGTTGCTGTACTTATAACCCTGCAGATTATATTTTTCTGATATTTAGAACTAAATGCAACACCCAAATAGCTTACTTCAAAGGCACTGATAAAGTAAAAGTCGTAAAAGTTGGTCTTTCTGGCCAAATCCCTGAATATCAGATCGGCGCTGACCAAGAAGAGTGGATGCAATCGCAGAGATATGATCTCGGCCCGTCGTCCATTTAAGTGATTGTCGTGCCTGGGCAGGTGGTAGTGATCGAAGAGCTTGTCATGGCTGTGGAACTGTCGAAGCACCACAAACCCGATCGAAGTGTTCTCCTTGGCCGATCTCGTGGAGTTTCCACACCGGATCGTGAACATCGCGTACTCACTGAACTCGTTCTCCAGCACATCCTTCATTATTGCATCCAGCACATGAAGCTCATGATCCAACTCCGCCCGTTCGTTTACCTTGGAGCAGTACGAGAAGCTACTGGTGCTAGATTCGGGGGAATTCTCCTCACTTTTCAAGTTTCCCAGGGCCATTTTGTGCACCACGGAAACATCTTCCTTTGCCAGCTTGTACAGGCTAATCTCCCCAAAGATGGTACTCCGATGGGTTATGTACACATCGTCGAGGTCGCACACATTACTTGGTCGTGAGACCACTGGCTGGGGTAAATAAAAAAAATGATATAAATAAATAAATTAAATAAATAAATAAATAATTAAATAAATAAAAAAGGATTTAATGAACCAGATGTAACTTATCTGTATAGAGTTTAGTATTATATTAAAGACTTTCAGTTAATAAAATATTTAACATTTTCAGTAGTGCAACCCAGTTTACCATAAAGTACTGCAACAATTCCATTAAGCTCTTGCTGGCCTTGTTCTTCGAGGTTATCAGCATCATGCAATAGTCCCTCTCCGGATAAGCGCAGAACATGGCTACCAATGCGTTGAAGAGGCGGGGCAGGGGAAAGTCCTGTCGGGCCACCAAACACTTCAGGATGAATACGTTGGAGGCCGCCTCCATGGCTGCCTGACCTGCAGGCTCCAGTCCGGCGGGATATATGAAGTTTATCACGTTGTGCTCGTGCCGCAAATAGTACTCGGGGCTGTGAAGTTCTAGGTGGAAATAATCTATGCAATGAGCCTTGGGCTTAGCTGTATAACTCACTCTCAAGGATGTACTTGAACTTGGAGTACAGGCATTCACGCATGTAAAACTTGTTTTCGCTCGCAGCGACCGTATCGTCAATTGTGCCACCAATGGAGCTTACCTTCAATTTACCCACGCTGGCCACGCTGTTGAAAAGAAAGATTATAGGATTACAGGATTTAAGTTCCTCCTCATTGAGGAGAAATGTGAAAGAAAATTAGTTTTTAGAGATTTTGTAAAAGTGTAAACGGCATTTGGATGTGTTTATTCATACCTATCGAAATGTAGAAGAAAATTTTAAAATCGGATTATTCATTAAAAAGTTATAAGCAAATAATGGAATGCAAGCAGTGCAAGCAGTCCTTTTACTGCTTTCTTAACTTTATCCTTTTAGCCTTAGCTTAGTAAGGGGTATCTGATAGTCGAGGTGTTCAACTATAGTGTTCTCTCTTTTTTCTGGCTTTCCAAACTGTTTAATATCTGGTTTGCTGTCTTCTTTGATAAAATTGTTATCCCACCTCATACCGCTGTCAACCTTCTGCAGTCCTCCCAAAATGGTCACGGCATCCAAGTCGTCCAGGGCATCTGTGGTGAACATGCTGGCCTCTGCTCTTCGCTGGACAGAGCTGCAGGATATATTTTCTGATAAGAAAGTATGTTCTCCTCTAACTTAATCGTAATAACTTACGACACCGTAATAGTCTCATAGTGGAACGACTGTCTATCGACGGGCTTCACCAGGTTGCCCAATTGCTCCACCTCGTAGTTACACACATAGAACATAATATCTATATCCGTGCTCAGCCACAGGAAGAGGGCCATCTCGGTCTCCTGGCACTGGTTGGTTGTCTCAGCCACAACGAGCAGGCTCTTCTTGGCATCGGCATCCTGTCGCATCACCTCCTCGGCAATATAGAATTCGCCCAGCTCCTCTCGCAGTTCGGGCATCTCGACTGATTGGAGTTCAATTATATCATCATTGTCCTCGGGGCTTTATTGAAGATTAAATTAAAGTTATTATATAAAATTAAAAAGCTTAGATACCATTTTTATGTAATTGTTTTTCAAAATTATAACACATCTTACAGTGCCTTTCGGTAAGAAATCCTCGGCAGTAGATCGAACCTTTGCACAATATATAATGACTGCGTGTTAGAGTTCTTATCCGTGCTAAACTCCTGAGGGTAAATCACCTGGGCTATTTTTTCCAAATCATCGTAACTCTCAACGAAATGGGAGGGTTGTCGCACATACGGAGGCCTTACTGCGATCAGATACCACACCCTGTTTTCCCTGTACAGCACCTCCTTCACGATTTCTACGAGAACCGCTGATGCCTCACTCTTGTAGATGCAAAAGTTGAAGAACAAAGCATTCAGCCAGCTGATAGACAATGTTAAGCTAATGGAATAAGATATTTATCTACCACATTATATATAGATCGTATTCATTAGATACCAGTATCTCACGCACAGCCACTCCAGCCAGCAATCCGTGGGCAGGGCGGTGATGGAGGGATAGTTCCGGAATTCGGCGTAGGCCACCAATTTAGAGGATTGCCTGCAGGTGGCCAACATCCTGTAGGTCTGATAGGAATGGAACAGGGTGTCCTTGCCCCGAAACTTGGGACGGATATTGCCGAACCACTTGACACCCGGCGATCGGATCAGCTTGTTAATCCCATCCAGGTCCGCCACTTCAGCCAGGCGAACATCAAAGTCATTCATCAGTGCGAGTACTTGGTGTATAATGTGTGATTAAAACAAAAAGACATACTGTGTTTGCATGCCTCATGTTTGCGATAAATCAACAGGGTAAATAAATCGCTTTACCACTTTTGATTTTATTTGAATTAACTATACATTAAGTAAGCCCTTTTTATAAAGGACTCTTTGTGGGCAGCGTTATTCCGTCAATTAGGTAGCACTTGGCTTTGGCATCCTCGCACAGGTCCTTCGTTCCCGCCTTCTCGCTGCCCTCCCAGCGGAAGTAGGGGCACTCGTGTTTCTGGTGGTAGTCGCTCATGCACAGGAATACCATTAGTAGGTAGGGACGACAGGCGTTCTTTAGAAGAACCTTTGCCCCGGGACTGGCCTTTAGAAGATTATAAACTCCCACTGCATCCTTTCGGCAGAAGTCATACATTTCTATGTGGTATTCCTTCTCCTTTGGTCGATCCGCATACATCTTTTCTGCGTCCAGCTTTACCATCTTCATGTTAATGGTATCGCTCTTGCCGATGTACTTCTTTTGCTTGTACAGGCACTCCACAAAGCACTAGAAGCAGTAGAAAATTAAGCTTATATCCTTAGAAAAATATTTATACCCACCGATAGAAACCTCAGGGTCTTGCCAATGTCGCTATCTCCATCCGCTGGTAATTTCGGCGAGTGTATAACGAAACACTTGACCATATCCTCTTCGTCTCCTATATAAAGTTCGGAGCAACAGCCATCCCTCTAAGATCAAGTTAAATCGAAACTTATTTCTTAAGATTTCCCAATTCAACTCACCTTATTGTTGCATTTATCCTCAGTCAAATCGCTTTCAGAACTGGAAACAATGGCCGTTTCTTCGGCATCCTGGGCCCTTGAAAAGGTCAGCAGTATTAAAAACGTCCAACAACAACTTAACTTGACCATCGCTTCTAGAATATTATGTATTTTCCACTGCCATAATATTTATAAAATCATGCGACCTCATTATTTGAATAAATCAATTTAAATCCAAATTGGATTGCTTAATTAAATGTAACAAATGTCTGTTGTAATGGCTGGAATTAAATGAGCGGAAAAAGAGAATATATTTTCCGACAGTTTGATGGCTAGACATTTGTTAAATTGATGGCGATTTCCTGTATTAATTTAAACGATATAGGTGGACACTATATAAGTAGTTGAAATTAGCTCGTTTTTGCAGAAACGGCGGAGCAATGAAGACCACAGTTCTGTTGAGTTTTTTCAGCCTCATTTGGGTGAGTTCCTTGGCTGACACAAAGCCATCTTTATTACTTACATTTACTTTTAGTTTGCTGACGGAATCAAAATCGATTGCGAAAACACGGAGGCAATCAATGAAGAGCACATCCATTATTGCTGCAAACATCCCGATGGACACAACGATATAATAGAGAGCTGTGCCAAGGAACACAACTTCATGGTGCCGAATCAAAACGAGGAGGCATTGGTAGACATCACAGCGGATCGGGCAATCCGAGGCACTTGTTTCGGCAAATGTGTCTTCAGCAAACTGAATCTCATGAAGGACAACGCCTTGGACATGGAAGCTGTGAGGAAATATTTCACTGCAAAGTTCCCCGACGATCCGGAATATGCCAAGGAAATGATCAACGCCTTCGATCACTGTCACGGCAAGAGTGTGTATCAGATATTTATTTAAGAAGTAGTTCACTTACTGTTTGATCTTCCCAAAAAGGTGAGGAGAATACCGTCATGTTCCTGTCGAAGCCCCTCTTCAAGCAGATGTCCGACCAGATGTGCGAGCCCAAGTCCAGCGTCGTTCTGGCCTGTGTGATCCGTCAGTTCTTCCACAACTGCCCGGCGGATCGATGGTCCAAGACCAAGGAGTGCGAGGACACCTTGGCCTTCAGCAAGAAGTGCCAGAACTCGCTGGCTACTCTGTAAAAATGTTCTATAAGGGATTTTGCCAATAAAGATCATACAATTTAAATTTATTGGTATTTAAATGAATTTGTTATTTAATTTAAAGGGAATTATTTTTAAAATTATAACACAGATACATAAAATGGAACTTCTTTCCTGATTCTACGAATCCTTTATACTTTACCATAATATGTAGGTGCTCCTGAGTAAAGGTCCCATACGAATTATGTTCCAAAATCATTATTAATGAAACCCCTAATTAAGCCTTTTAAATCCCAATCAAATTAAGTTACAATGAAAATTTGTTATTACGTAAGTAAGGTAAACTGAAAATCCCATAGACACATCCAGCTTTCAAATTCTCTTACAAAATATTAGAACTGCTTGTAATGTGTCTCTACCGTATCGTCTTTGCGGGGGACTTTAGGCATTAAGTCAGGATTGCCAGTAAAACCTCAACATGATTATACAAAAATCGCAATTAATTAGTCATATTTTAATGATTTTTGAAGGACTATTTTAGAATATAATAATCATTACATTGTTGTCAGCACATCCTTGCACTTCTTGGCAAAGGCCAAAGTTTCCGCGCACTCCGTTGTGTTCGACCATCGACTCTTGGGGCAGTTGTGAAAGAAGTTGTAAATAACGCAGGACATGATAATACTGGAGGTTGGTTTACAGAACTTGGCGGTGGCAAAGGTTCTAACAATTGGCAGCGACAGAAAGTGTTCCGTGGCAGTTTCGGCTAAAATGAATGATTGCAATTTGAATTCTAAACATCTTGACACAAAATTAAACTCACTTTTCGAGTGGCATCTCTCGTAGGCATTCAGCATTTCAGTTTCGTATTCGGGATCCGTTGAGTGGTACCTTTTGTAGTAGGAACGCACTTTGTCCATATCCAGGGTGTTATTCTCCATCAGATTGTAATGATCGAAGACGCATTTGGCCCAGCAGGTGCCGACCATCGCCTGGTCCACCGTCACGTCCTCGATGGCCTCCTCATCGGGACTTGGCAGTCCAAAGTTGGTCTTCTTGGCACACATTTCGGTAACTTCATTGTGACCATCGGGATGTTGGCAGCAGTGGTGAATGTTCTCCTCGTGAACAGTCTCCGTGTGTCGGCAGTGAACCCGAATGGCTAAGGATCCATCCTGAAAAGCAATAGAGATAATATAATATATATAATATTTACTAGTTTCCCTGTAAATAAAATACACACCAAAAGCTGCGATAGAATCACACAAATCACAATGGCAGTTCTCAGCATGATGACAGCGAATTGCCAGCCATTTCACCTCCGCTTTATATGTCAAACGGTTCCCCTTTGATGGACAGCCCTAATGGCGTTTTGCAATGTTCCGCATTAATTTAATTCGCATCCATTATTATGGCAACAAACCTGGCGACGGAAAGCTAAATTATGGAGTGGGTACTGGTGGGCTAGTGATTCTTGTCATGGCAACGCCGGCAATCAATTTGTTATTTGTTATTTTCCGAGGCGCGGCTTTCGCTCGCTTAATTAGTCAGAGATTGGCCTTTGAAATTTGATAAGCTGATTTTTGGGAAGCAGAAAAAAGAAACAAAATCATGGGCAAAAAGGGTAAAGGAAAAGGCAACAAATTGGCCAAAATGTCCGAAGAGGAGCGTGCCCGGTATTTGCAAATGAGGGCCGATATGGAGGAGGAGACGAGACGTCGGAAAATGCAGCTCATTTCCATGTACATGAAGGTATCATTCCCTGAATATGAAACGAAAAAAACCATATCTTAGATCTATTTTTCTTTTGATTAGAACAAACTGAAAAGGGAGGATGCCTTTGGACGCCTGAACATGGCTAAAATAAACCAGGAGTGGCGCAGCATTTTGCGCCAGGTGAAAATTCAAGAGCTGCGACGCGAGATTGTCGATGTGGAATCCTTCTTTCAGGAGGCTCTTAAACGCAAGGACCAGGTGATCCACCGGCTCATTGCCCACATTGAATCCACCGAGGACATGTATGCCAATCTGCAGCAGTCGCATATGGAGAATATCACCAAAATCGTCGGTAGGTTCGGGGTCCTACAAAATAATATCATAATCAGTAAAAAACATTTTTGGTGGTTTTCATTAAAATTATAATTTTTTCAAAGATAAAGTATATATTAAGAATCGAAACCTCGTAACTAATACCACAAATGTGATATCTATAAAAGTGGAGTATTTCTATGTACATTATTAACAACGAATGTGTAAGAATGTAAACCCTTAAAACTAACTCTTTTTATCCCACATTCTCCTTATATCTAACCTAAGACACCCATAGAAGTCGCATCGAGTTCTTCCGCGGGATCTACGAGGACGACAAGCAGGCGGTGCTAAGCCAGTGGGAGCAGGACTCCGCAGGATTCAAGGAGATGCATGCCCAGAAGCAACAGCAACTGGAGTGCGTCTTTTACCAGCTGGAGGAGAGCACCGATGGCGGGATTCGTGACAACCACGAGCGCTTCCTTGACCGCTGCGAGGACCTAAAAAGTGGGGTATGTTTGATCCTAGTTGAAGAGCATGTTGCCGTGCTCCCCCCAATCCTCGCACTGCGCCTTCGCGTACTCCGACATGCACTTGACCAGTTCCCGGGACACCGAGCACTTGTTGTGCCGGCCCCTTCCCCCGATGCTCTCCAAGTACCGGAAGCACTGCTGCACGGTGTCCGTGAAGAAGTTGCGCAGCTCCCGATCCCGAAGGTCCTTGGTCAGCAGATAGCTCACCTTGCGCCGGTCGGGCATCCCATTGCCGTCCACCTGTGAAAAAAAGAAGGAAAAACTGTAGTAAATCAATTGTCTTCATATTTAATCCGCTTTGAATTTCATCTTTTGCGGTGTTTTATAATTTTAAATCTTTAATTGGATAATGAAACTATTTTTCATTAAATTATGAAGGACTAGCATTCTAACTAAAATTTTCTACATTGATTTCAATAATTTTCAATTAAATAATTTTATTTAATTTGTTTTATGGATTTTATGGATTTTGATTCAAATAATAAATATTAAGATATTAATTTTTTAGTTTCCATTTTTAATTATTCAAGGGATTCGTAAAAGGTTGATATATAAAGGATCCCCTGCTGCAATGGCTTGTTTTTTAATTTCAAAACAAGTTCTGGCATTCAAATTACGATTTTGGTTGGGGAACCACATACCATATTCATCTCCTCGAAAAAGCACTGGGCCAAACACTGACCTCCATCGCTGCTTGTGTTGTTCCTGCTGTCCGATGGCCTGAGACCCCTCCTCTGCCTTCGGTTGCCAAAGACGTCTCCTCTGTTGCCTTGATTTCGATCCCTATCCTGCTCTTCATCCTGACCTCTTTCGTAATCGAATCCATAGCTGTTTCCTTGCCTGCCCTGCCCTCCTCCTCCTCCTCCTCTTCCCACTTCTCGTCCTCGATCCTCGCTGTCGTCCTGCCGATGCATGCACCCTCGTACGGTTCTCTTGAGCTCCCCCTCGCTTAATCCCTCCTGGGATCGGCACTTCAGCCCGGAAATGGAGCAGGACCAGCAGGTCAGAATCAGCAGTACAATGAACAGGCGCATCTCGGCAACTGAATGGGGGAGCAGTTGGGCCAACATTATTTATAGTTTGGGAGAGTGATATCCCAAATTACAAAGTGACTGACATACAATGTCGCGAATCAATCTTCATTTTCCAATTGCGTGCCGTACTACGAAAGGTGTCATTAATTGACCTTTAAAAAAATTTAAAGTTATGTCGCATTATACATTTTATTAGATTATAAGAAAATTAAATTTCAATAAATGGATAAATATTAGATAAATATTTTGAAAATGTTTTACGAGTTTAACATAAATCTTGGAGAGATATTACCTCTAATTTATTTATATTATTCGTTGATATTACAAAATAACCTATATTCTAATTGAAATAACTATTTTTCCGCTTTCCAGATGCAACTGCAGCTGGAGCAGATCACCTCCCGGGGTGAGGCCAAATTGGAGAAGCTGTGGCAGGAGTACCAGGGTGTTCTAGCGGGCTACTGTCAGCACATCGAGGGCTTCTACTCGGAGTACGTGGATCTCAAGCAGCGGGATGAGGAGGCCGCCTTCCAGATCAGCCAACAGACCCACGAAATCGAGCACCTGGTGGACCAATTGGCCAATTTGCGTCTGGTCTCCGAGGAGTTCTATGTGAAGCAGCAGGGGCAACTGGACCAGCGGCAGGCGATCAAACAGCAGCTGACGGAGCGCCTGAGGGAGCTGCGCACCTGTGTGGAGCAGGAGGTGTCCCGGGATCACCAGGCCTTCAAGCTGATGTCCGTGGAGAGTTACAATGCCCTGGAGTCGCTGCAGGAAACGGTTGGCAAGGGCGAGACTTTGGTCCAGCTGTCGGCGGTCTGTGCCAAGATGGAAACGCAGCGAGAGAGGATGTTTCAGCTGCCGGAAATATCAAAGGAGATAATCGAGATACGCGAAATAGAGGCTCAAGATAATGGGGCTATCTCCGATCCAGCCACAGATCTCCTAAAGGTGGGTTAGGATTTAAATGAGTGAAATTCAAAATACATATTTATAATCCTTGTTTCCAGGACGAGGTCGCCGTGGTGCCCCAAATGGAGACCTTCTGGCGGCGGGTCAACAACGTGGCCGTGGACGTGGCCTGCCTGAAGCAGCAAAAGCGCCGCCTGGAGGCGGAAAACAGCCAGCTGAAGGCGCAGCTGCAGGAATACCTGGTCAATTTGAACATCGCCCACGGCTCCAACAGCCACGTCCACAGCTATCTGGCCCGGCGGCCCAAGAGCATGTCCGTGGACCGAGTGGCGCGCCTGCAGCTGCAGCCGAAGCTGGTGAAGAGTGCCCTGCCCGCTGGCCGCCGCCCACCAGCGACCACTCCGCCCACTTTCCACTTTCACCAGGGACGAAATCGAGTGCCCGCCTTCGATGCCAATTTCTCCAATGTGGTACGCTCAAGGACCCTGGTCCGGGGTAGGATTGATTGATTAAAAATCGTAATCTTATAATTTAAACAACATATTGATTTGGAAAATATTGTAATTGTAACAAACACTTTACATATTTTTTAATTTATGCTACACAATATATAAATATAAAAAGTAAATAAGTAAAAATATAAAAGACATAAAATAAGGTTTTTTAATATTAATTAAAATGAATTGCCCGCGAACAAACATTTAAAATTCAAGCAGTGACTCCGAACAGAGCTGCCATATCACCGAAAAGAAGTGGTGTTTTGGTATTTTTCAGTATTTTTAATCGGACTACCCGCGCCTTCCACTCAACCAACAGTACCGTTGCGCCCTGCACTTATGAACTATCTGCATACTACAATTTTTATATTTACTTCGGGATATATTTAAAAATGTGCTTTTTATAAAACATCTCGAAAAATGTTGCTTAAAAAACCGTCGGCAAACCGTCCAACCTCCAACTTTAAAATAGCAAATTTCGGAGTAGTTATCGAAGAGCCTGGCGGGTAATTCGAATTTTTCAGTTATTTCTTTTATTTTTAACAATATGCGCTTTAAAGAAGTATTCTTTTTGTAATTTCTAAGAAAAACATAAATTAAACTTAAAACTTATTGGAAAATAAGCAAAATAAGTCAAATAAAATTCGATAATTACTATCGAAATGTAGTGTATGCACCCAGCCCTGGTCGTTCGTTGCGCTCTCAGATTTCCACAGACACGACCCACGTCCAATTGAGTTTTCACTGCGCCGTGAATCGAATTAAAAACGCAGGAAAATAGTTAATTTGCAGCAGCTAAATTAGAGTAAGTTTAGTCATGAAGAAACTGGGATAAGAACGCGAACTTAGTGCATAGTTAAGTCAAGTTTTCGGGCATCGAAAAGTGCAGCTGCTGCGGATGTAACTCAAATATTACAAGGAGTTATAGATACAACACTCTGTTATAGATACAACAACAAGCGGAACGGGGGGAAGTCCCAGGAACGGCAGGCGGTGCGAGCGAGAGGGAAAGAGGAGTGAGTGCGAGTGAGAGTGAGAGGGCGGAGTGGCAGTGGGTTCTTGTTCTTGTAATTTTACCAAAAAGAAATTTCGTTCGGGAAATGTGGAAAATGTGCGCGAGGAGAGCTGATGGAGAAAACAACCCCGAAAAGCGAGCAATCGACGAATAAATACCAACAAAACTTACACTGCGCGGCTGATTAATCAAAAACCAAAAGGGAAAATCAAAAACTAACGAAAAACGAATTAAAAAAGCGTTATAAAGAAAGTGTGAGAACGTGAAATCAAAACTCCAAATCAGAATTTGGATTGTAAATTTTCGGGGCTGGTCGCGTTGCGTTTCGAATGGGAGATAAACACAAAGAGAGATAAATACGGAAATAAAATTAATGGAAAACCAGCATAGACACACAGATATGTGGGTGTGAGTGAGTGTGCGTGTGTGTGCTTATCGCATGGAAATGCAGGCGTAAGTGGAGCAGGCGAGAAATAATTTCGGAATTTCGGGACAGATAAAAAGCCCAAGTAAACCCCGCAAAGTCCCGCTATAATGGCGCTATAGCGCCTGCCACGCCTAACGAGCGAATCATCCTAACAGCTGCCCACATTTCGTTAACCCCCCCATTTCGATATATCATCCATCCTAGGACCCAAAAACAACGCCAAAATGATACCCGCTGCCTTGGGTCATCTGTAGAGTCGTCATCGCAACAGCACCACCATACAATGCATCCCATGTATTCCGAAAACCACGCCATCGCCTGGAGCACGAGCACCACTATTAACCCATCGCACAGCCGGAGCGGCAGGATGCGGCTCCTGCCCGCCTGGCTGCTCCTCGTCCTGGTGGCCAGCAGCGGCCTGCCAGCAGTCAGAGGTAAAGCTCGAAACCCTTCGAAGGAATCTTATATGCTGGCCAAATCGCTCACCCATATCCCCAATGTCCCCTTAAAACTTTTTACAGGCCAGTACCAATCGCCGCGCATCATCGAGCATCCCACGGATTTGGTCGTCAAGAAGAATGAGCCCGCCACACTCAACTGCAAAGTGGAGGGCAAGCCGGAACCCACCATCGAGTGGTTTAAGGTACCTAAAAAAATACTAACTCCAAACTATAGCCATAGAACTACACGGATAATAGTTTTGGTTTAATCCAATTGGGCAGCTTAAATATATACATTTAATCTATACTTTATTTCAAAGGTTTTGGACCTAATAATATTTCCAAATTTGAGACGCAATTCATTGGAATATAGCATACATATCAAATTGATAAGCCAATATGTAGTCGAAAAATTTGTGTTTCATTAAGTGGATTTTCCACAGAAATTACAAATATTTTAAAATTAACCATGAATGTACAGCCAAAAAAAAAACACAATTTCAAATCAAATTTTACGTACAGCGCCTTTTTTATTTTTCATATTTTTTTCCGAATAACAATATTAGCACTATCTGTGGGTAAATCCTGCAAGAAGTTGCACCCAAATTAGATTTATTTTTAGAAGTTTTATTATTTTAGAGTAATAAAAACTTTAACATTAAATAAATAATATTTATAAACATACAAAAATAATTTTTACACATTTTCAAAGCAACCACTTTCGTAGACCTCACTTTCAAAATAGTATACATATGTTTTTATTATTTCTGTAACATTTTTACATTTAGCAGTAAGTTAAAATATTTTAAATGGAAGTACTTTAATATTTACGAAATATTACACAAGATAGTTGTAGTTTTTTTAAGTGTAACCTTCAAAACCTTACCAAATCGTAACGTAATTCCCCCCGTATTATTGCATTTTCAGGATGGCGAACCCGTCAGCACCAACGAAAAGAAGTCGCACCGCGTCCAGTTCAAGGACGGCGCCCTGTTCTTCTACAGGACGATGCAGGGCAAGAAGGAGCAGGACGGCGGAGAGTACTGGTGCGTGGCCAAGAACCGAGTGGGCCAGGCCGTTAGTCGCCATGCCTCGCTCCAGATAGCTGGTAAGTTAGTCCGCCACTCCAGTCTGCAACTTGTCTGCCCACACGCTTGCACGCTTTGTCTCTGATTATTTTGTGATTTGTTTCTTTTTTTTCTGTCTTAATTTTCCTCGCCAGTTTTGCGCGACGATTTTCGCGTGGAGCCCAAAGACACGCGAGTGGCCAAAGGCGAGACGGCTCTGTTGGAGTGTGGGCCGCCCAAAGGCATTCCAGAGCCAACGCTGATTTGGATAAAGGTGGGTACCAGAAACTAGACTCCGAAAATCGTTCCAAGCTCAGTGGATAAACCGCTTTTTGTGTGCTCCCAGGATGGCGTTCCCTTGGACGACCTGAAAGCCATGTCTTTTGGCGCCAGCTCCCGTGTTCGAATCGTGGACGGTGGCAACCTGCTCATCAGCAATGTGGAGCCCATCGACGAGGGCAACTACAAGTGTATCGCCCAGAATCTGGTGGGCACTCGGGAGTCCAGCTACGCCAAGTTGATTGTCCAGGTCAAGCCGTACTTTATGAAGGAGCCCAAGGATCAGGTGATGCTCTACGGCCAGACGGCCACCTTCCACTGCTCCGTGGGCGGCGATCCACCGCCGAAAGTGCTGTGGAAGAAGGAGGAGGGCAATATTCCGGTGTCCAGGGCTCGAATCCTGCACGATGAGAAGAGTCTGGAGCTAACTAACATAACGCCCAGCGATGAGGGCACCTACGTCTGCGAGGCGCACAACAATGTGGGTCAGATCAGCGCCCGGGCTTCGCTCACAGTGCATGGTACGATCTAATTCTATTTGTCAACTCATCAAATAACCATTTAAAATCAAATCCACTTCCTTAAAGCTCCTCCAAACTTCACCAGTCGACCGAGTAACAAGAAAGTGGGACTCAATGGCGTTGTCCAGCTGCCCTGCGTGGCTTCCGGCAACCCACCGCCCTCTGTTTTCTGGACCAAGGAGGGAGTATCCACCCTCATGTTCCCGAACAGCTCCCACGGCAGGCAGCATGTGGCTGCCGATGGAACCCTGCAGATCACAGATGTGCGGCAGGAGGACGAGGGCTTCTATGTGTGCTCCGCTTTCAGTGTCGTAGATTCCTCCACGGTGCGAGTTTTCCTGCAGGTCAGCTCGGTGGATGAGCGTCCGCCGCCTATTATTCAAATAGGACCTGCCAATCAGACGCTGCCCAAAGGATCGGTGGCCACATTGCCCTGCCGAGCCACTGGAAATCCCACTCCTCGTATCAAGTGGTTCCACAACGGACTTGCCGTGCAAACTGGCAATCGTTACAGCATTATTCAAGGCAGCTCACTAAGAGTGGATGGTAAAATATATACAAAATATTCTGTCTTACCATGTGTTAACTTTTGTTTCCTCTTTTAGATCTTCAACTTGGTGACTCTGGAACATACACCTGTACGGCATCTGGGGAACGAGGAGAGACATCCTGGGCAGCCACACTTACGGTGGGTTAAACAATATAACCCTCTTGAAACTACCTGCTAATCAATAAAAACATCTGCTCTTTTAGGTCGAAAAAGCTGGCTCTACATCCCTTCATCGGGCAGCTGATCCCAGCACCTACCCTGCTCCTCCGGGCACACCCAAAGTCCTGAACGTCAGCCGCACCAGCATTAGTCTTCGCTGGGCCAAAAGCCAAGAGAAAACCGGGGCTGTTGGTCCAATAATTGGGTGAGTTTAGGCGGCACACCCATTCGATGAGATCATCATTATATTTTCAATTTTGAATTGCAGATATACCGTGGAGTACTTCAGTCCGAATTTGCAAACTGGTTGGATTGTGGCTGCCCATCGAGTGGGCGACACTCAAGTCACTGTAAGAAAAGCTCTAAATAACTCATTTACGTGTTGACTAATATTTTCTTTGAATTTCATGCAAGATTTCGGATCTCAAACCGGGCACTTCGTATGTCTTTCTCGTGAGGGCTGAGAATACGCAGGGTGTATCTGTACCCTCGGGCTTATCGAATGCCATTAAAACGATTGAGGAGGATTTCGATGCAGCTTCTGCCAACGATTTGTCAGCAGCTCGCACTTTGCTGACTGGAAAGGTTAGTTTATATAATGGCTAAAATAAAAATAATCCTAACATGAGTATTTTTTTGAACAGTCCGTGGAGCTATTAGATGCCTCATCTATTAATGCCAGTGCCGTGCGCTTGGAATGGATGCTGCACGTGAGTGCGGATGAGAAATATGTAGAGGTAAGCCCCATCGTTTATATAAGCTTTTACCAAAACCAATCCTAATTTTTCGTTACCTTACTTTCCAGGGCCTTCGCATACATTATAAGGATGTTAGTTTATCATCGGCACAGTATCACTCGATCACTGTTTTGGATGCCTCTGCAGAATCGTTTGTGGTGGGAAACCTTAAAAAGTACACCAAGTATGAGTTCTTTCTCACACCCTTCTTTGAGACCATCGAAGGGCAGCCCAGCAACTCCAAGATGGCCCTCACCTATGAAGATGGTAAGAACTAGGAAGATTAGCTAAATATTCAGTATTTATATACTCTCTATATATTACAGTACCCTCTGCCCCGCCGGACAACATTCAGATCGGGATGTACAACCAGACCGCAGGATGGGTGCGTTGGACTCCGCCACCCAGCCAGCACCACAATGGCAACCTGTATGGCTACAAGATCGAGGTCAGTGCCGGGAACACCATGAAGGTTCTCGCCAATATGACCCTTAACGCCACCACCACATCTGTGCTGCTGAACAACCTAACCACTGGAGCTGTGTACAGTGTGCGCTTGAACTCGTTCACCAAGGCAGGAGATGGGCCCTACTCCAAACCGGTTAGTTAATTTACTTCTAAGTTTTCTTTTGGCCACTTCCTGAAACCCTTCGCTTCCACAGATATCGCTCTTCATGGACCCCACCCATCATGTGCATCCGCCACGCGCCCATCCCAGCGGCACCCACGATGGCCGCCATGAGGGCCAGGATCTCACGTACCACAGCAATGGGAACTTACCCACCGGCGACATCAATCCCACCACTCATAAAAAGACCACTGATTACCTATCTGGGCCCTGGCTAATGGTCCTGGTCTGCATAGTCCTCCTAGTCCTGGTAATTTCGGCGGCAATATCAATGGTTTACTTCAAGAGAAAGCATCAAATGACCAAGGAACTGGGACACTTGAGTGGTAAGTGTAACCTTTCAAATGAATAGTGTATTTTAAATATGAAAAATGTTCAAGAGATTCATCTTCTTTAAATTTAAGTAAGGTTTCTAAATGTATATAGTTATTTTCTAATTATTTTCTATAATTTTTTTATAAATTCTCAGTGGTCAGCGACAACGAAATAACCGCACTGAACATCAACAGCAAGGAGAGCCTGTGGATAGACCATAGTCGTGGCTGGCGAACAGCAGATACGGACAAGGATTCCGGATTGAGTGAATCCAAGTTACTGTCCCACGTGAACAGCAGCCAATCCAACTACAATAACTCCGATGGGGGAACGGACTATGCCGAAGTGGACACTCGAAACCTTACCACCTTTTACAACTGTCGCAAGGTAAGGGTTATACGAGTATTTCTTTTACAAAATATATACTTACTAGAACTTACTCTTGCAGAGCCCCGATAATCCCACGCCCTATGCCACCACCATGATCATTGGCACCTCCTCCAGTGAGACCTGCACCAAGGCGACCTCGTTGAGCGCTGACAAGGACTCGGGTACCCATTCGCCATATTCCGATGCATTTGTCGGCCAGGCACCAGCGGTTCCGGTTGTGAAATCCAACTATCTGCAGTATCCGGTTGAGCCGATCAACTGGTCCGAGTTCCTACCCCCACCACCGGAACATCCACCGCCGTCCTCGACATACGGATATGCCCAGGGATCCCCGGAATCATCGCGGAAGAGCTCCAAGAGCGCAGGCTCAGGCATTTCCACCAACCAGAGGTAAGATTTTCATTCAGATTAGAGCCCTGCATGAATGAATTCAATGAATTATTTTGAATTTTTTCTTTTATTTGAATGAATTACTTCCAATGTTGAGTTTAAATTAATGAATTGGGTTTTTAAGTTTAATAGAATTGAATGAATAATGGCACGAATTCCGAAATAATTCAAACGTCAATTTTTTTTAAGAAGAAAGGGCCATAATATTATGTTTAAAGGCCGTTTTCTCGTTTAACAAACGGACGAGAAAACGGCCCTAAATATGCCTGAATATTATTTACTATGCAGTTAACATTGATATGTTAAAAAATTTCTGAAAAGAAAGCACAAAATAATCTGGCAAATTCAAAAAATTCATAAAAATTATTCATTCATTTATTCAATTCGAAGTGAATTAGAAAAACATTCTATTTATTTCGCATAGAATTGAATTAAACCAATCAGAAATTTCATGGCAAAACATGGTAAAATAAAAAATGAATTATTCACGCAGGGCTCTAATTCTGATTTAGTTGAAAATGTACTCAACACTTCCACTTCATTGCAGCATTCTGAACGCCTCCATACACAGCAGCTCCTCGGGCGGCTTCTCCGCCTGGGGAGTTTCGCCGCAATACGCCGTCGCCTGTCCCCCGGAGAACGTGTACAGCAATCCGCTGTCGGCGGTGGCTGGCGGCAACCAGAACCGCTACCAGATCACGCCCACCAGCCAGCATCCGCCGCAGCTGCCGCCCTACTTTGCCACCGCGGCTCCGGCGGTGGGCGGTGTGATGCCGCCCAACCACCTGCCATTCGCCACCCAGCGCCATGCGGCCAGTGAGTACCAGGCCGGATTGAATGCGGCGCGCTGTGCCCAGAGCCGTGCCTGCAACAGCTGCGATGCCCTGGCCACGCCCTCGCCCATGCAGCCCCCACCGCCAGTTCCCGTTCCCGTTCCCGAGGGCTGGTACCAGCCGGTGCATGCGATGCACCCCACCTCCTCCAGCCACCAGATCTACCAGTGCTCCTCCGAGTGCTCGGATCACTCGAGGACCTCGCAGGGTCACAAGCGGCAGCTGCAGCTGGAGGAGCACGGCGGCAGTGGCAAGCAGCGCGGCGGACACCACCGGCGACGGGCTCCGGCGGTGCAGCCGGCGTGCCTGGAGAGCGAGAACGAGAACATGCTGGCGGAGTACGAGCAGCGCCAGTACACCAGCGACTGCTGCAACAGTTCCCGCGAGGGCGACACCTGCTCCTGCAGCGAGGGATCCTGCCTGTACGCCGAGGCGGGCGAGCCGGCGCCCCGTCAAATGACTGCTAAGAACAACACCTAAGGAAGAAGTATTTGGGATTAGTATTAAAGATAGCATCTAGTCTAACTCTTCATTCATATCGAACTGGAAGTCAGTCTGCGGACTGTCTGAACTCAAAGTTTCTGCATCAACTATCGAAAGCGGATAGCTGATGCCTCGACTCCACTGCAACAAGCCTCTTGTAAATGTTAAACCGTAAATTCAACCAGAAATGCTATATTTGAATTGTATTTAAAAAAAAAGGAAATTCAGAAGTCAAAAACAGATAATGAGAAAACATGTTGCAGTGAAATCTTGGGTATTAGACTCAGATACACAAAACCACACTTGTCACAATCATGGGGGCATTGTGCAGCTTTAGCAATTACGAATTTTCCATTATCACATCTACCAGCGTAGAGACTCATAGACAGGCACAGTGCTCCCCCATCCATGCACCACAGAAATGTTGCCCCGAAATGGGGAAACGAAATACCTTTGTACTTAAGAGACGCGAATGCTGTACGATAGATATTGCTTGAGACAGTAATCACTTAATAGCAGGGATCTGTGTCCCAGCAGAACTTCATTAAAATACGTACTCAAAGGAACTTATAGAGGAAGATAAACCAGATCAGGCCATAGCAAGTACACACAAACAAAAAACATAAGAAAAGGGTGACTCACGACGTAGGTAGTTAGAACCAAAGTACACATATTTGTACAGCATGTTTTGGGGCTTTCGAATCGGTCCTAGTCAATAGGCTTGATAGCGATACAATAACGATACTGATTACGATATACTTGTATGCAAAACTCTTTCATATCTACGATCACAATCGAGCATTTGTCTCCGACTCGAACTCGTGGGAAGTTGAGCGAGTAGAGTTTGGGGGACAAGTGGAACGGCAGTTGCAATGTTTAATGGTTAGTGCTTTTCTATAACAAGGAATAATATACTTCATTGACCCAGTGAATATATATCTATACATACATACTAAACGACACACTACACAACTACTTACATAGCATTTAGACGAGTTGGGGAGCTGCATACGGCCAACAGAACAAACCCCAGTTGTCCGTTCCGTTGTCCTGTCCCTGTGCAGATCCCTCCATGACACAATGTTTTCTACAATCTAGCATTTTGAAGAAAGTCTAAAATGTACCTGTGATATAACCCCATTATACATTATAGTATTTTAATCATTTTTTATATTTATGGTTTTCTGATTTCGAGTCGCGTTTTTTGTTCATTCTGTTCGAACAACGAGGAATGTTTGTTGGAAGTCCCCACGCAGACAGAGTTTTTTTTGGGAGAGTATATAGCATAATTTAGGATCTTAGGCACGTACCACATTAGAAATGCAAAATGAATATATCATCAAATCAAATCGAATCGAAGCGGCGGAGAGAAACGCTCAGAGAGTTCGGCTCGCCGAAGGGGCCCAAGCACTTCTCTACTAAACCCCCGATCGTGAGTTGAATCGGGAAAAGTGGGGAAGGGAGAGGTGCTTCGAGCCGAGTATAGAGCCGTGGATATACGCAATATCCATGGGGACTAGAGTCAACGAATCGTTTAAACAATACTAAACACATATGCATTACATTTACCTATATAGAGATCATATAGCACCTAGAACCGCGCATGTATCAAATCAAATCAAAATATGCTTTAGCATACACTCACACAAAAACCACTTCCTTGCTAGCCGCCCCAGATCGGCCCGGCATGTACATATATATATTATATATATACAACATACTCCTAATCCTAATATCGAATCCAACTTGCTTGAGTTGAACTGCCCTTCCGTAGCCATATACATATAGAAAAAGCATAGTTGGGTCTGGGTTTTAATAATTAGCATCTAGTTTCTAGAGTTGTGTAACGGGAGTATTTTAAAGTCATAGCGTAAACGAATTTTAAGAACGAACAGAACCCCTAAAACGAATCGGACATTTAGTTTTTAGTGCGTAATGCCATAAATGAACATTTTTCAAAAGCAAAATAATAACTGACATTTACTTACGATATAAATACTATATCTAGATATATACATATAGCATTTAAAATTACATAAACAATAAAGGAACATTTTACATATATGTGGAAAAACTAAGTCTTTCGTTTTGGAATAATCGTTGATGGATATGTCGGATCAAAAGATCTTTCTTTCTTATAATCTGTAGGATATCTTTTTGTATCCTAAGGGTTTCAGTTACTTCAATTGGCCTTTCCTGGTAACACTTCATTTTTTAGTTGACCAGTTCCTTTCCTGTAACGGTCTTTGATGGCTTTGTGGATATCTACATACTTCGCCAGAAATCTCCTTGAGTTGCAGCGGAACTTTGCACTTGAGACAACGACAACCCTTGAGATTATTCCATGACCTCTCAATCCGGTTTCAGTTTACATCGCTCTGCCTGCTCATGTGAATGTGGAAGTGGAAGTCGTTCCGAGAGCTGGACAAGTGTTAATTCCCAACGGGACACTATAAATTCTTATATCCTCTTCCCATATGAAACCACTTGAAGCTGGAGGATACGCCCAAGGATCGGCAATTGGCTGTTTTCGTCGAAATGAGGACTTAAAAAGATGGTTTTAAGATCCAAGATTAGATTGGGGGTGTATGATTTAGAAATGTGTTTTTTTTTTTTTTTTCTTAAGTTATTTAATAGGAAAATCATTTTTTATTTTTATGAGGGCAAGTTCTTTGATCACATTTGTTTAAAGCGATCAAAAGCAAATAATGTGATGTACTGAAACCAATCTGTCACAGCATGAGGTCGTTTCTGATGCCGGTGTTTAAAATCCCACCGCTATGCACTCGCTGACACCCTTTTCTCTGGCAAGAGGTCATATCAAAGGAGAGATGGAATCTGGAAGAGATGCGGGCAGACCACAAATTGGTCAAAGTTGGCGATAGCATCAATTGGACTTGATGGCGGCGCCTTTTGTATTGTTTGTCCCTCCCTTAGTTGGCACACTGGCAACTCACTCAATCCGGATGTATCTGAATCTCCAACTTGGTGTTGAAATGCAATGCCTCCGCTAATACTTTAATTTCAGTTCTAACATCAACATTTCTAGTTTATAACAAATTGGAAAGGTAAATATAACTTTTCAGGTTTTATACTTTCCGGGATCTCGACGTCCTTATGGACATGACTCGATCGACTCGGCTAGTGATACTTCATTCAATCGTCCCCACTTCCTTCTACTTGTAAAATACTTTTCATTGAAATACTTTTCAATAACTTTTCCTCCATTAGTATCAACAATAGACGTTATACTAATTATAATGAAAATAATATTTACATTATCCTTTCCGAAAATGCTTTTCAAGATAATTAAAGAGGAATAATAAATTGTATAGTAGTAATACCGTAAAACATTTTATTATATGCATTACATATCAATTGGATATCTCGAACGACGGCTGCAACTTCATTTGACTTTAAATTTACTGCAATGAAGTTCTGAACATGGCTTAATCAATTATTTAGGGGAAATGTGGAGTTAAGACATAAATTGGCAGATGTGCCCATTCTCGAATGTGCATACTCAGATTAATCTGGCATCTTGTATCTGCTGCCCGCAGATAAGACAAGTAGCTATGCAGATTGAATTCGCTGGGCTGGGCCAAACATCGGCTTGTGGACTGTCTGCGTGGGCCTCTTCCCTCCGCCCCGCCCCGGCAGCCCTGCCTCAACCTCGTCTGCCCACGGAGATTGCATTTGGCCCGTTTGCACTGCGACTGCGTGTTGCACCTTTTCCGCTGGCTTATGCTTCTACCTGTGATGCCCAGCGGCAGCTTTAATGATCGTGATCATAGTACGCAACGCGCAAAAAAGAAAAGAAAATGAGAAGAAGACCCAAGATGACGAGGGAGAGCCGGCCCAGCCGAAAACCAATCGATTATTATATGTGCCGCACTATATTTCTGAGTCGGCGACGGAGGACTGTAGCCGATGCAGAGTTCCAGCGAAGAGATTATTTTTTTTTCGATGGCCGCCTTGACACGTCCAAAAGACTGATAGAGGGAGAGATTGGCCCTTTTTGGCCAAACCGGTTTGACAGGTAGAAGAGGCATAAGACGCGGCCGAGAGGCCCGGAGGTTGGAGGGACGCACGCCTTGCCCTTCTGCCCGCCAGGATAATGACTGTACGGCTGCGAGAGTCCTCGGCAGGAGGCCCATGAAATCAACGTAGGCTCTTTTCCATGCACTGAGATAAAAAGTCTTAGCAAGCGGTAAATGGATATTATGATTGAACAATTCACCTGGTAAAAGTTGTATTTGGTTACTTTAAAACGTTGCCTTAAAGGGTAATAGATAGATATTCTATGATATTCCACGGGGGTGATATATCACCCCCCACAAAAAATTTGTTCTGATATCACCCCCACAACAAAATCCTAGATCCGCCTCTGGATATTAACATACAATTTTTTAAATAAATTTACAAAATAGAGTTTATACATTTTCAATAGATTTTGAAAAACAATGGAGAAATCAAGTTCTTGTTTAACCATACATATTTACATCCGAAATTAACTCCCTCAAAGATAGCAGTAAACTTGTTTAGTTTTAAAAAATGTACCTATGTATGTATACTTTAAAAAAAAGTTGTACATAACCCAAGTTGTTAGATATTTTGTACCCTGAATAAAAGTAACATTCGGTTTGCTATAAACTAAATCCTTTAGAAAAACGCTGTTACATACTTTTTTTAAATGTTTAACCAGTCCAAACTCTATCACTTAACTTTATTAAACTCTCATGTTGGAAACTGTCCTATCGGAATGTTAAATTTTATGTTATTTATCATCAAACGTTTTTGATAAGGGATTCCCCTTTAATGAACATAATTTTTGCTTAGTGTAGTAATCCCTCTTCAACATCTTCAGCTCCAGGATGCTGATATCGATGTCTGGATGTTTGAGGGTGCGGGTGTGAGCGTTTCGGGGTCAGGTAGCAGCTCAGATTTTCCCATGTCCTAGGGCCTTTTCCTCCATTTCGATCCTGTCCCTTTTCTTCTATTTTTTTAGAAGGCAAAGAAGACGTCGGCGTTTTCCTTTTTTAGGGGGCAAATGCACAAGAGAGAGTGCATGGCTTTCCTAGTATCAATAACAATGCCAGTTCGCTATTGTTGTGCCATCCGTTGGATTTGTGCATCCCAATCTGTTTCTGTTTCTGTGTGCGGCAACGTATTTTTTCTTCTTTTTGGAGTTATCGTTAATATTTTCCTGGAAACCGGGATTGTGTTGTTGTTGCGTTCGCAGGTAGCGATCGCACTCACACAGATGCGTTAGAGGGAGAGCGAAGAGAAGGAGGAGGAGGGGCGAGGAAGAAAGACAGAGAGAGAGAGAGAAGACAGGTACCTGCTCGACTTCGGAATGCAGCGGCAGCAGAAACAACAAATGCGTCGGAGTTTGGCATTGAGTTTGGCTCAGCGGGTAAAGAATAACCTGAAACATGGAGCAAACCAAAAGATAAATCCAAGCCTGGTCTTATAACCAGCATTAGTCTCTCCCTTGCATAGGCTCTCTCTATGTTTCTCTCCAGCGGTTTGGGTATCTCAAGTCAGTGATGAGAGTGCTGACAAGACTGAAAACGGTTTTAAAACAAGAAGGGAAGCTTACGTTATCGAAAATATATTCTTATATCTATAGCAGGGGTGGCTTAAAGAAAACACAAACTCATGTCGCTATTATAAGCAAAAAAGAAAGCTTGGCTTGCAAAGTTTAGGCAAACAATCGATTGTATGCTATAATAACAGCAGAATGAATATGAGGTCCCGATATATCCTCCTCTATCATAATAAAGATCAAATTTCTGAAATAATATTCAACTGTTTAGAAATAGAGATACATACCTATGCAGTAGTAAATTATTTTAGGAAATTATATTTATTACGCATTAAATATGATTACGATTCAAAACCAATATCCCCAGAATACGTTTAAAACTTTTTACCTCATATTAACTACATTTTGTACCACCCACACCTTAAACCTAGCCTTAAACAAGCCAAACTAGCTATAAACCGCCGTTGACTCAGCATTCAGAGAGAGCCCACGAGAGAGAGCGCACAAAGAGAGTAAGCGAGAGAAAGCGCACTTTGCTACCTGCTCCGAGCAAGCGACCTTATTGCTGAATACGCTCAGATAAAACTAATCCTCCCTCGCTCTCTCTGCCGCCGCGTGTCTCTCTCGCAACTCAAGCTAAAAGCAAGGCGCCTTGGCGTTGCGAGTTAAGTTTTTCATCGTCGTCCGGTTCGCGCACATCGCTTCTGTCTCGGCCGCAAAACGCAGAAACAAATAAGAGACCCACTGGGACTTGGGACTACCGATTACCGACAGCGACTTCCACTAAAGCAAAACCAAAACCACCCGACACAGTGCTCTCGAGTTACGGTGAACAGCGCGAGTGAACAGCCACAGTGAACCCCCACTAGTCTTCAACCAAGCATACAAACAGTAAAATGCAGCGTGTATAGAATAAGCGAGCGCCAGAGTAGATCCAAAGTAGCAGTCAAGCGAATAGCCAAGTGAAAAAGCAAGCGGAGGACATGGCCACCAACACGGAACTGCTGCCCTTCCACCACCAGACGATCGCGGTGTTGAACAATCTGAATAGCCACTGTGGCGGATCCGGGAGCAATGGGGCGGCCACCAGCGGCGGAGCAGCGGGGGCGGCCATCAGCGGAGGCGGAGGAGCGCCCAGCTGGGCCATGGACGAACTCTATCAACAGACTGAGCTGCCCGGCCTGACGCGAACCGGGGCCACCACCACCCACCACCACCTGCTGCGCTTCACGCCCTACGCCCTGCACCACCGACCGCCGCACCACCAGCTGCAGACGCTGCCCCCGGCCTTGTACTTGCAGCATGCCGCAGCAGCGGCGGCGGCGGCAGCAGCAGCAGCGGCCCACGCACAGCACCACCACCACCATCATCACCACCTACCGCACAGGCCCGCCTCGCCGGAGAGTCCGCCGCCGGTGGAGGGCACCCACATCAGCAATCTGTTCCCCGAGCTCCTCGAGCAGATCTTCGAGCACCTACCCGTGAGGGATTTGGGCCGGGCCGCGCAGGTCTGTAGCGCCTGGCGGGACGCGGCCTATGCCAAGAGCGTCTGGAAGGGCGTCGAGGCCAAGCTGCACCTGAAGCGCTCCAGTCCGAGTCTCTTCAACTGCCTGGTCAAGCGGGGCATCAAGAAGGTGCAGATCCTCTCGCTGCGCCGTTCGCTCAAGGACCTGGTCCTGGGCGTTCCCGCCCTGACCTCGCTGAACCTGAGCGGCTGCTTCAACGTGGCGGACATGAATCTGGGCCACGCCTTCAGCGTGGACCTGCCGAACCTCAAGACCCTGGACCTCTCGCTGTGCAAACAGATCACGGACACGAGTCTGGGGCGGATCGCCCAGCATCTGAGGAACCTGGAGACCCTGGAACTGGGCGGCTGCTGCAACATCACCAACACCGGCCTGCTGCTCATCGCGTGGGGCCTGAAGAAGCTGAAGCACCTCAATCTGCGATCCTGCTGGCACATCAGCGACCAGGGCATCGGTCACCTGGCCGGATTCTCGCGGGAAACGGCCGAGGGCAACCTGCAGCTGGAGTACCTGGGACTGCAGGACTGCCAGCGGCTGAGCGACGAGGCTCTGGGCCACATTGCCCAGGGTCTGACCTCGCTGAAGTCGATCAACCTGAGCTTCTGCGTCTCGGTGACGGACAGCGGACTGAAGCACCTGGCCCGCATGCCCAAGCTGGAGCAACTGAATCTGCGCTCCTGCGACAATATCTCGGATATCGGAATGGCCTACCTCACCGAGGGCGGCAGCGGGATCAACTCGCTGGACGTTAGCTTCTGCGACAAGATCAGCGATCAGGCCCTGACGCACATTGCCCAGGGACTCTACCGACTGCGATCGCTGTCCCTCAACCAGTGTCAGATCACCGATCACGGCATGCTGAAGATCGCCAAGGCGCTGCACGAGCTGGAGAACCTGAATATCGGACAGTGCAGCCGGATTACGGACAAGGGCCTGCAAACACTGGCCGAGGATCTGACCAATCTCAAGACCATCGATCTCTACGGCTGCACGCAACTCAGCTCCAAGGGCATCGACATCATCATGAAGCTGCCCAAGCTGCAGAAGCTCAATTTGGGCCTCTGGCTGGTCAGGTGATGCGTCCACCACGATTGCAACGCCTGTGCGGCGGAGGAGGCCGCTCGCGGCTCTTATAATTCCCAACCATAGATTCCGGGCGGGAAAGAGAGGGCGAGAGACAGGATGGATAGGCGGTGCAGGCGGGGCAGAAGCAGACAAGATACACTGAGAACTCATAGCTTTCGTTTGCCATACCACACGCTGTACTACATTTTTTTCGTACGAATCGAGAAACGAGCAGAGAGGCACAAAAAACCCCAGCAACAACAAAAAGCAAACAATGAGGCACACACTCAAGCACACACACACACGCAAGCGAGCAAGGCGAGCGGGCGGAGTTGGGGCAAGAGGGACAGAGACAGACGGCGTCAGGGAGAGAGTGCTGCAAGCTCAGCTTGATTCTAGCTAGGTAAACTTTAGTAGGGGGGTTGAAAAATTATTCTGAGCAACATCAAGAGTTCGGTTCTTGAAAACCTTTTTACACGACCTTAGTTTTTATCACATTTTTTTCTTTCGACCAGATGCTGTAAACACCAGTATAAGGTGTTGAACCATCAGAAGTAAAACTTTTCATCTTTTTCTATTCTTAACACACCAAACTTAGATGAAAACTCAGCTTGTGTAAAAAGGTTAGAGCCAACAATTTCATTTGTTTCGAAATCAATATTTTTAAAATGATTTAAAAATATCAAATTTCTTGTAAAACTTCAATTAGATAGCCTTCCCGCTAAATCTAGCTAGTTTCCGGCTGAGGAAAACACAACACTTTCCATGGAGCTCGCTCTGCTGCGTTGTGTTTTGTTGTGCCGAGCTCCTAGGGGGCCAGAGCGAGAGGGGAGATGCCGCTGGCGTCGGCTTACACGCACGCAGCGATAAAAAAAATAAAAAAGAGAAAAAGAAACAGCAGGCAGGCACAACAACAACTGCAGCTATGGCCGACAGCAACAAAGTGCATGGCGATGGAGACGCGCGATAAGGAGTATGAGAGGGGGAGGGGGGAGCGAGGCGAGTGGGCAGCACACATACAGACCCATGCACGCATGTGTGTGTGTGCAATGCAGGCCGCAGTTAAGCAGATGCAAATAAATTTAAATAGTTTATTTTAATTCACGCTTCGGCTACAAAAGCCAGCGTCCTCCATTGCCACAGCAACAACAACAACAACCACATGAACGATAAAAACAACAAAGAAAATAAGAAAAAATAGAGGGAGTGTGGGGGGAATTAAAGCTCTGGCGACTTGCGACTTGACTCTCCGCTCTTTTGGCGCTCCGCTCTCCACCGCATTTTTCTCGCTTTGTGCTGTGTGCTCCCTTTTTGTATTTTTTGTGTTTGTATCTTTTTTGTTTTTGTGCCTCGGCGTTTCTTCTCGTCTTCGTTGCGAATTTGTTTAGTACAGCGTCGTTAGTTATGCCGTTTAATTTAGTTGATTAAAGCGTAAACGTAAAAAAGTAACGAAAACTTAAGCAAAACAATGTTAATAGTAGACACTTAATGAAAATGCGTAAACTTAATTCCTAGCTCTTAACATTTGTCAAGCCACAATTAGTCAAATAATGAAAAAGAGGGGAGAATAACCATTAACACAAGTTATAAAAACATAAAAAAATCAACCTTGTTTCATAGCAAAAACTCACCCAAACACACGTACACACACAAAACACAAACGTTAAAGAAAATTCTGTAAATTTTTTATTGTTTAATTTATAAGTAAGCAAGCGAAAAAGAGAAGATAACGATTGAAAAGAATACGCGGATTAATTCTTTTTTCTATTGTGATATAAAATGTATTGTATAAAAAGGAAAACATAAACACAAGCAAACAAAAATTAATGCTAAAACAACAATTACGTAATTTTATTTAAGCAGCGGCAAGCGGAAAAAAGCGAGGATTAAATTAAATAAATTAAATCTAAATAAATATG
This sequence comes from Drosophila takahashii, assembly GCF_030179915.1. Taxonomy (NCBI): domain Eukaryota; kingdom Metazoa; phylum Arthropoda; class Insecta; order Diptera; family Drosophilidae; genus Drosophila; species Drosophila takahashii. The sequence goes on along the minus strand of NC_091679.1, from coordinate 32,241,947 downwards.
TACAATGTTATGTTAAGTCTGGATTATTCCTACGATTCTCTGTTTTTCGATTAGTTAAATGAGCCCGATTCGATTCGATTTTGTTGAACTGCAATATACCGAATGCCTTAATATTCCTTTTGCAAGCTATATTATTAACTATGTTGATTCTGAAAACCCCCTGAGTTTCGATTGTGAGTTTTCTCTAGATCTAAGTTATTTCGACAATTGATATTTCTGTTTTAGGAGGCGAAACCCCCAAAAAATTTGAACGATACGATGACGTTGGCGATGCTAAAGATGAAGAAGGAGAGAAAATAAATTAAATATGTATAAAAATCAAAAACAAATGCCAGCGATTTTATTGATTGCACTGGGAACTCTGCTGTTTATCTTGCTTCTCGGCAAGTGCGTGAATGTAAATGTTTTGTGGGAAATTTATTTTATTCGTGTGTGTTTCTCTGCATTTTGTAATGAACAAAGGGCCCAGCACTAATGCAATTGCAATGAAATGTGCAGCCAGCCAGAGATGCAGATGCCTATGTATAAATATACATACATACGCACAACCAGATATATAGCAAATGCGGTTATGCAACGCACACACACACACGCACACTCGACCGCCTATATACTGCAATTATTTATATTGCCTGCATTATGTATAAGCATTGATGCATTTACAAACACTTGCATTTATACGCACACATAGGCGCAGCTCCATATCCCTGTGTACACATAACGGTTTTACTTGCTTGCTAACTGCTTAAATTTGCATTAAATGTGCGTATGCATCAAGAGCCTGTGTGTGCGTGATTATGTACACAAAAACGCACACTTACAAAGGTACATACATATGTATGCGTACATGGGGAAAACCACCCAATCGGAAATTTTATTCAATCGCTGGAACCCCAAAATTAAAGCTTTAAATAGCTCCGAGCAGATTTGTCCCCGACCAGAAACTCGGATTCGCAATTTAATGCAAAGATCCGATTTGCCAAGAGGTTTTATTGATGATGGTCTGCCATCCGAGGAATCTCCACTTGGTTTCCCACTCTTATTGTTGAGAAGTTGAGAATAAAGAATGTCTTCAATTGCAGTTTAATTCCTCGAAGTATAAAGGATACTTCATTAGAAGATGAGAAATCCTGGCAGGTTTGTGTTAAAACAATTGGCTCATCGATGCTAAAGGGTTATATCAAAGTTACGTTCTTTGGGGATATGGTATAGAAGAATAGTAATTCATTGGGGTGTTATGGATACACATACGTAGTTTCGGATTACTTACACTCAAAATAAATTTTACCCTAAATTTTAGAAAATCGCCATTAAAATTTCTTTTTTCTAAATACAAGAAAGGTTTTCCTAAATCTAAGGAAATTTTTCTAAAATCAAGAAAGTTTTTCTTAAATCAAGGAAGTTTTTCTTAAATGTAGAAAATGGTTACCATGAACTAAAATCGCCCTAAAAACTAGAAAAAATGCCCTTAAAATTAGAAATTATTTTATAAAAAATAGAAAGGCAAACGAAAATAATAAAATATTTTGGCCGCACCTTTTCTAAATATGAGTGCCCTAACCCTAAAATTAAGCTAACCCTTAATAATAGAAATGTGAAATAATAGAAATAATAGAAATATGCACTGGAAAAGTTCATATCCCAAGTAACTTAGTTCCTAATCTCAAAAACCGATAACTTTTTCTAATCCATTAAATAAATTCAGACTTGGAAAATCCCTTGTAGACCCCTTAGCCCTTATTCGGTGCCATGTAAATCCCGGAAAAAGGTTGGGTATTTCTAGTGTTATAAGCGGGACTGAGCCGCCCGTTTAAGTTAGTTTTACTTAAAATTCAACTCACAAAACCTGACTTAAGCTCTCGGCGACCGCCCCATTCCTCTATGCTTTCCTAGTCGAGACCTGAATCGGTGTGGTCTCCATCGCAGTCTCAGTTTCAGTTTCTATTTCTGTTTTTGTTTTTGTTTCTGTTAGTGCCTCAGCTGCGACTGCGATTGCGACTGAACAGCGGAAAATGCGACTGGACCTGGGAGCTCGGTCGTGTGCCGGGCAAAATGTTGTTTAACCAACATTTGCATTCTATGAATTTTGAATTTTCTGAAACCGAAACGCAGCCGTAAGAAAGCGTCGAGTCACGACAACAACGACTATACGCTATGGGCTATCCGACGGTTCCGGGGTTCCGGGATCCAGGCCCTCGGTTCCACGTTTCTGGGGTCCATGGGCCTGATGTCAGACTTTTCGACTTGCCTACTGCTTATCTTATCAATGCGTCGACGTAGGCAAACAAACGGAGCCACCCCCCAACGGGCAACCACCCACCGAACGAACGGGCCTCATCACTTATCGGTCATGGTGGGTGGGAGGGTTTTTCGATGGGGGGTTTTGGGTACAAGATTCCGGGGAGCTGCCATTGCATTTGCGTCGTTCAGAGGGGACAGCTGCAATTGTTACACGGAAAAAGGCAAAACAATGGCTTGTCATTCAAATATGTTTCTTAATATTTTCATTTTCATCAGAAACTTTTTTAAACTTTGCTCAAGGGTTGCTTTTTTCATTTTATTTGGAATTAGGCTTTGAGAATTATGCCCAAAAACTTACTTGAAAACCTTATGAAATAACTAAAGAAACATAACCCCTTTTATCTTTCATAGAAAGAAAAGAGGTTTAAATCACAATTTTTTTCTTAAACCCAATATTCGAAATTAATTTGTGTTAAATTTTTTTTCGAAATCGTGTCTCTATTTTTCCTGTGCGTGGGGCCTTCTTAAGGGGGGCCTCATTAGCATGGCCGTGGCAGTGAAAGCCGTCGAGGGGGGATCCTGTGTGCCGTGTCCCGAGTCTAACTCCCATTTATCAGCATTTTCCACACACTCGCCATGAGACGAATTCCAAAATCGATTCGACGTTGCTGCTGTGCTTTGCCCATGTTGCTGCTCCTGCCACTGCTGCTTAAACTTGGCCGTAATGTCGCACAGGGAGTTTGAGACTCGACGGCAGTCTGGCATCCAAATGTGTTCCTTCCACACACACAGGGAAGCGGCACGCACACACACACACAGTCGAGGGGAGAGGACTTCGTCGAGCAACCCTTCGCACATTTCCATTCCGGTCCCTTTCGCTGCGATTCGTTCGGTCTAGCGCTTTGAATTCAAACCCCCGTTTTTTCAAAGGACTAACTTCAAATGCCGAAAATAAATGCCCCCCTCCTCCTCCCCCCCTGCCTTTGCTCCCTCTTCGCCAAGGGAAATGCATTCAGCGTACATAAAAAAGTAGAAGGAACGAAGAAATTTTAATCCACAACGGACCCCTATGTGTGTCCCCTGGATACCCATGGGTGTGTGCGAGTGTGTTGGTGTGTGCGTGTCATGGATACACACACATTTCGTGAATGCCGCCCAAGGTGACCAAGGAAGGATATCCAAGGCACCACCATTAGCTCTGCTAGCTAGACTACAGCTATAGCACCACCATCTGCAATCGCGACAAGGTTATCACAGCAGCCACACACTCACGAATCTACCTGCTCTCGAGCAACGGATGTGGATGCTGCATGCCAGGGATCGTTTGGCGTGGAATGTGGAAACAGGTGTCCTTGAACCGAGAGCAGGAAGCATTCGATGACTAATCTGGCCGCGGTGATATAGAGTTTCCCTGGGAAATCTCAGTCAAGTGGCAAAGGCCGTTTCCCAGAGCAGCTTGATGTTTTCGAGATACAATTTAGGTATATAAAAATTACTAAACTATCTTTATAGTAGGTACGTTTGTTAAAATGCTAACTTACAAAGTCCAAAACTTATAATATTTTCTTATTTATTGACATTATTGGATTCATATAAAATGTGTAATATCTATTTATGAATGTTAGACAGTAGTCCTACGTTAGTCCTTTGTTATTCTAATACTTCTACAATTTTCCAGTTAAAGATATTTTTATTGAACCGAAAAACCTAGTATTAAAGACTATGCATTTTAAAGCAAACATCAAATTCGACTTAAATAATAGAGAAATTAGAGAGTTTCGATTTTAAACCCGCATTCCTTCTTTTGAGGAAAGGGAAAATAGTGAAGCTATCGGCGGTGGAATGTCAGCAAAACGGCAACATCAGTATGACAAGCAACAACAACATGAAGAACAGCAGCGAATGTGAAACAAGCGCTGAGATACAGATACAAAACACTTATTTTTAATTTCGATGAATCACCATCGGTTTGGTTCAGTTCGCTTTGGGTTCGGTTTTGGTTTTGGTGTTTTGGTACGGTTTGGTTTGGTTTGGCTGAAATGAAATTCAGCGACGTCGCCGATGACTGCATGCCTCGGAAGACAGAAGACAGAAGAGACGGGAGACAGGAGAACGGAAAATTGGGGGAGCGGAGAACGCAGAACGGAGAACGGAAAGCCGAGAACAGGCGACAAAGGCACACAGAGAGACGACGCAAAACAAACTGAAAGAATGCACAAAGAGCAGACGACGATCGGTACTGGCAACGAATCGAAACGAAACGTATAGAAAAATGTTAAAAAAAAACTGGGGGAATACATACATATATCCCCAGTTGAGGGCCCCAACCCCTCCGGCATTCCAGAAACCCTAAGCCCGTTGACAGAGATAAGGGGTTATCGTAGCCCTCAACGTTCCTATGTAGGTGGGTTCAGCCTCCTCGCCCGCTGGAAATTCTATACTTTTCGTTGTCTGCCGGAGACCCCCTGAAGTCCCCGGACACCCATTCTTTACCCCTTCGGCGCATCACGTGGTCTTCTACAGTATAAGCGTAGAATTTAACCAGGTTCTGCAAAGGAGGTGTTCCAAAATAAAGTGGAATTACGGTTTAATAGGTATCATGCGCTTAGAAAACATTCTAATAAAAGCGAAAAAAAAGTTCTTCTTTGGTTTTATTGAAATGTTACGCAGAGAAAAATATACGTTTTAGGTGCCGTTTTCTTGTAAAAACGTTTTAAAAATATAAATAAAACGTATCAAAAATCCAACGTAAAATATAATTTAGCGATTTACTTTTTAAAATGTTTCACCCCTTATTTTGAACCTAACATTTTTGATAATTTTTTCTGCGTATGGTTCATATTGCATTAAATCTAAACTTGAATTTTAATGTTTTTTTTTAGCATTTCCGCTGCGTTGAAACTTATAGTATTTGGCACACTTTAAACCTAAAAGATCTTGAAGCGAAGGAGGTGTTGTGTATAAATAAACAGTATAGTATATAAACATTCCAAATACGAAGCTCTGCTGATTTCAAAATTGTGCTGATGCTGATGCCGCTGCTTTCAACCCTGTTTATTGAGAAACCATTCTTTTGCCGAGTGCCCGCCTTTGAGGAATATCGCAGGCAGGCAGCATCCTTTTGTCCGAAAGAGAATAGAATGGCAGCGGAAGTGCTTTGTCGCCATTGATGTGACAACGACTTCCGCCGCCTCAGCCTGACCTGGGCAGCCAGGCTTTTTCGTTGGCTTGGACTGCTCGCAAATATTGATTATTCGAGATTGCGTGCCATATGGGCTATACTATAGACTTTGGGCTATGGAGAGGTGAGGAGTTGCCAGGGGGTGACTAAGTCACCGACAACGGCGCACATCAAAGGCTTCGTCAAAGTTCTCATTCTGGGCTGACGTTGCCGTTGTTGCTGTGCTGTCGTCATTTGCATTTTGGCGGGTTCCCAATGAGAAGCGAACGAAGGTCTCTCAAATTGATTGTGAGCCGCAAAACCTGAGAAAGACCTTTGCATATGCATGTCAAAAGTTGTCCGGTGCTCGCCATTGTAGTTGCATGTTGCTGCTGTTGTTGTTGCATGTTGCTGCTGCTGGTGCTGCTGGTGTTGCTGCTGTTGCTCTTGCTGTTGCCAATATTGCTGCTTCGCCTGTTGCTTGGCTTCGCCTGGCAGCCGGGTTTCTGTGTCAGCCACCTGCCAGGCTGCCTGCCTGATCCGCCTTAGGATCTCTGCGACTCGTTTTAACCCCTCGAACCGCCTCTGCCCCCCAAGTGTCCCCCAATCCGCTCCTGTTAATTGCAAAGGCCGAACGAAGCCACGCCCCGAAATGAATATTAAAATGTGTTGCAATATATGCGAATAGCACATAAATAAGTGAAAACCGTTGGTCACCGCAGCCAGGAGACAGGATAGCACTTCCTTTAAACCGCAGTATTATCATCGGAAAGGGAACAACTGCAGCTGAATTTTTTAATGCCATTTTAGATGCTCTGAGTATGCAAAAAAATATACGAAGGATAATAATGATTTATAAAGAACCAAAATGATAAGCTGCAAAGTTGTTAGGGCTTTGGTTTATCAAAAAAGTAAATGAGAATGGCCCATTTTGGCTTATGGGAAAATTCGAGAAGCTTAATTATTACAACAGTGCCATGGCCATAATTGCATTGTTTTGGCAAAGTGATGAATGACAGTGTTTGTAATGAAAAACTCACCTTTCCGACAACTAAAAGCATTAAAACTACATTAGAAATTATGAAACTAAATATTCGTGTTTGAATTTGGTTCCTTGCTTCTATTTATTCAATTTAAACTGTTTGTTTTATTGGGAAATTGCTGTCTGCCTCCTGCCGATGGCTTAGTTAGGGTATTACTTTAGCATAAAAATAGGCAACCAAATCAAATGTAACCAAATCATTATCCGCAGCCACACAAAAATGATGTGCGTGCAACAAAAATGCAATCGGAATCGGAATTGCTGATGGCGATGTGGCGATTGTGTTGCTGTTGCTGCTGCTGCCGTTGATGGAGTTGCCGTTGCCGTTGCAGTTGCAGCTATTGCTGCTGCAGTTTGTTCAGTACATGGTCGGAATATATTGTATATGCTTAATGGTGGGCGGCGGGGCGTGTGCGTGTGCCTTTCGGTTGGGTTGGGGCTGTTTTGGGGTTGCATTTGGTGGACAGGAAACTTGATAAGTTGCCCAGCACAAAGGAAATGCATGAAATGTGCATGGAATGCACTGTCTATGTGGCTGTGCGTCTGTGTGTTTCTCTGCAGATAATTGCAATGTTTGATTATCTCATGCCAGCCCCGAAATGTAGGCAATGAATAATTGATGTTGTATCCCAAGTGTTTATTTTTCAAATTGCAGTTTTCAAATTCCCAAATTATTCTGATACTTCCGTAGATCACCTTAAGTTCAATTTTATTTACCCATTTTTATGGCTTTTGTGCCCTTTTTGAGCTGCTTAACTTTAGCACGACCGTTGTGTTTTCAAAACGTATTTCAAGCTCATTCAGCAACTGAGAGATACATTCAGCAGGCCCACACACAGATACTACTCACCAATACCTGCGGCAAGAGGAGAGAATTCTGCTCTCCCCACTCTCGCTCTCGCTCTCTCTGCCTCTCTGTCTCTCGACTACACTACACTACCCACCACTGGGTTGAAAGGAGCGAAGTTGGAGGGGGCAAATCCGCACCAGAAAGTATCTCAATCGCTCGACCCGCGCGCATCCACTCGATTTTCTCCCTTCTTGGCGGGGCGATCGGCGCCAGAAAGTTTCGAGTTCGCTACCAATGCCTCTTCGGGTAGCATTTATACGGGACATTTTGGTGGCGGACGCGCCATAAAGTAGCGGATTCTTTTATCTGCCGTCTGCCTGCGATGAAATTCATCGATTTTCAGATACTTTTCGGGGCGGCGCGCCAGCAAGTATGGGGAAATGTCAAACGCTCGATGGCGTGGCGGCGAATTCGCTACTTGATGGCTGCCTCAAATGGGCGCTGCGCCCCCCGCCCCGCCCCCCGGAGCCGTAGATGTTGTAGCTGTAGCTGTAGATGTATCCGTAGCTATAGCCATATAGCTATTGCTGGAGCTGCTGGCCGTCTTGCCTGGCCGCCTTGCCTTCAGTTGCCTTTGCCGTTGCCGCTGCCTTCCCTCCATGTTGCTCCATTCTGCCAGGGCTGCGTTGCCGTATTCTGTATGGAACTCTATATATATAGTGCTTACAACTATATAGCATCCCAACTATATTCCTACCTACTTATCTTACTTCGTATCATATGCTTAAACATCGTAATACTAGCGAAATCTAGACGAACGTTAAACTTGGAAAATAAACATATAAAAATAATATTCTAATAATATGTTTTCATATAAATCGAGAGATTTATATGAGTATTTCTAAGAAACTAGAATCTATAGTTCTCCAAACTATTGTCCTACACTCAGAAAAAAAATCGCCCTAAATTTTAGAAAATCGCCATACTTTGAAAATCGCCTTGAAATTCAGAAAATATTTCTATTTTTCAGAAATATTTTTCCTCTTGTTCTCCACTTTTAGAAAAATTTTCTGTTATTCAGAAATTTTTCTTTCAAACTAAGAAAAAATCGCCTTACATTTTAGGAAATTGGCCCAATCGGTAGCCTAGGGGTCTAATGCGAGCGGATTATTTGTTTTCTACGCTTATATTCGGAAGCGTGTGTTCGATCCCACGTCGAGGCGGACATTTTTTGCGTCTTTTTTTTTTTTTTTTTGCGCATTAAAATGTATACTTTAATACAAATAAGGATTTAGGTAAGCTAACACACACATAATGGATAAATAAGAGTATAAACCTAGAACCCAAGAGAACAGAATGAGAATGTACTTTGTACAGCGCCTCTCGTGATGCTTCCCTGGCGCAGCTAGTAGAGTGTTTGACTGCAAACTGTGAGGTAAGGGGTTCGATTCCCGCGAGCGACCAAAATGTTTTTCTCAAGATAGTAAGTTATTTGATTTTTATGTTTATCATTAATAAATAATATAATAATTTCAGTTATTATTTCAGTTACAATTTAGGATTAAAAGTCTGTTTGTGTACAAGCATCGTGACGTCATCCATGTGTTTAAAAAGAGGAGAGAAAAATAAGTTGAGAAACGAGAACCCCAACAACAACACCCCACACCGACAGAGAGGGATGGAGTCGGCATAACTCCCGATTCCCCGATTTTTTTTTTCTTCTTCTTATTCAATTTTGCAAAAACTAACCCTAAATTTTAGAAATTTTTTTTCTAATTTTTAGAAATATTTTTTCTAAAAGGCAAGGCGAGCTGCCTTTGGCTTAAAAAGTATGGCGATTTTCTAAAATTCAGGGCGATTTTTTTTCTGAGTGTACCTATTTTGTACTTTGTACTCCCCCGGGAGTTTCATACGCTTTTCTCCAGGGGGAGGGGCCGCATTCTTATCGGTCCTCCGTCAGCTGTACAAACCGAAAAATATCATTTAATTTTCGGTGTTCCCTGATAAGGAAGCAAACTTGGCTCCGATCGCAGATAGGCGCTGATTCGCTTTCCGAATGACCCATTTCCAAGTTGAACGATGGTCAAAACTGTCTCAAAATAGAGCAGCCAATGATCGATTGAGTGAAAATCATGATGGGTAATCAATCGTAAAATAAATACTATGCAAAATAGAAAATATATTAATATAATATAGCAGATCTTTTCACCTATATATGCTGTATATCTGGAACAATGGATTGTGTTGTAAGAAAATAATTTACTCATACACTCATAAAAATAATTTTCTACATTTTAGAAAATTGCCCTAAACAAATTTTCGCCCTTGAACTGAGAAAAATTTTCTATTTTCACGACAATTTTGCCATAAATTCAAGGCAGGTGACCATAAAAAAATATTTTTAGGGTTAATTTTTCTATTTTTCTAATAATTAGGGCGATTTTTTCGATTTGCTTCGATTTGACCTTTTCTAAATCCAACGGCGAATTGCCCTAATTTTTTTTCTAAAATTTGTCTAAATACAAGGGCGATTCGCCTTAAAAATCACTCCAAAAGTGTGAAATTCGGTAGCCCAGCGGTCTAATTACTTGCGCTTTCAACTTTGCTATATGAGGACTAAGGTCGTGGGGTTGTGGGTTCGAACCCTGTGTGATTCAACTTGATTTTTATTTATTTTTTTTTTTTTGTAAACGTTATAATACTAAGGACATTTTTTCGTCCGAATTTTAAATTAAAGTAGTCTTTAAACCTTAAAAACGTATGTGAGTTCTGAGTTAAAAGCATCTTTGTGTTTGCTGGCAAGAAAACGGGACTAATTGTCACAATCGTCAGGAAAAAATATACGGTTTAGTTGCCTTTAGTCAAAATATAACGAAGACCTCAAGAAAATAAGATGTCTGCAGAGTTTGTTCGTTGTCTTGCGCGATGGGTCTGTGGTGCAGCGGTAGGACGCTAGACTCTAAACCGAGAGGTCGTGGGTTCGATTCTCGCAACGACCAAAAAAAGTAAGTTGTTTTTTCTCCTCATATTTATTTCCCTAATTCGTTTACAAACATGATTTTTCAGTTCTAACGGCTGTGTTGAATAGATCGGGCCCCCCTCTTAACGCAGCTTCCATATAAGCTACACACCAATACAATAATATGAAACGGTGTCCTCCGCCGGTGTTGTTTAATTAAAGCAGCAGTCCCAGAATATAGACGATTAAAAAAAAAACATGCTTCCCAAATTCAGTTAAGCATGCTCAAACACGATTTTTTTTAATTTGTCTAATTTTTTAGGGCATTTGCCTATAAAATCAGAAAATTTGCCCTTAATTTTAGAAAAATACACCTTAAAATTAGGGCAAATCACCCTAAAAACAGGAAAATATTTCTTATTTCAAGAAAATTCACCCTAAATTAAACCAAATTTCCATCGGGATTTTTTAGAAAATTTTTCTAAATACACGGGCGAATCGCCAGCGGATACGATTTATGGGCGATTTTCTAAATCCACGGGCGAAAAGTCAGTTTTTTATTCACTCTTCAAGTTCCCGGAACTGCTAGTTAGCTTCCCCGGGGTCGCCCCGTGATATATCTATAAATAAAGCCCCCCCATCGAAGTTGGTTCAGCTGTTCGTGGAATCCCAACTTTGGGGACCAACCTTCGCGGGTGTCTTTTTTTCGTAGAGAATACTCCAATATTTGTTCGCATATTTCGGAACTGCTGCAGCCCTGGAATCTTTGGCTGTTTGTGCTGCGCTGTCGCCTGGCAAGTATTTTTCTTTCTTGGACTTGGACACATAGCGTTCGTCCGTGAATTTTCTTCCCCGTCAGCAGCTGCAAATACAGGGTGCCCCACCGATCGCTTTCGTACCCCCCTCCCCCTCTTTAACCCTACCCTTTAAAACAAGCAGACGAACTTCGCCCCAAGGCTGGGTCTTCGTCTCTCCACTTCTCTGGTTTCCCAGCACGCAGCGGGAAAAAGCAACAAAAATATTGTTTTTTCTCTCGAGTTGCTCGTGGCCCTGTATTCCGAAAATATATGTATGTGTGTGTGGGCCAACTGAGCGTGTGTGCGTGCAAGTGTGCGAGAGTTTAAGCTTAAAGCTATTGTACACTTGGTGTGTCGTGTCTGCCTCCCCCTCCACCTCTCCGCCCCCTGCCTTTCTTCTTCGACCGCCCCAGCTCTTCTTCGTCCTCTCCTTCGTCCTCGTCCTCGGCGGCCTGTCGCTGTCCTTTCAGCCAGAGCCAGCGAGCAGCCAGGCAGGATGGAGCGGCTTAGTGGTCCTGGGTAACCTGACGGAGAGATACCCTTTTCGAATTGGAAAGGATATAACCTTTTTTAAGGGATCAATGTGTTTTGTGTTACTACTATCTATAAAGAAACACAGAATATCGCAGAGATTTGAAAACACTAAAACTGGTATCTAAAAGTATGTTGTAAAATACATAAAATAAAACGTGGAATACTTTTAGACACCTTTCAAATTAATTTTTAGTCGCTATAGATTTTTGTGCATCATCTTTATTTATGTTATAAAGTATAATAAAGTTAATATCAAAAATGAATTGGGAATTAAATATTTGAGTATCACTACTGAAAACTTCTACTACAAATAAGTTACGAAGAAATTAGTATTTTCATTAAGTTATAGTTAAACTAAAATAGTGTTTAATTATGAAAATTGAAAGTTATAACGATTGATAATCATATAATATTGGTGTAGTGGGTCTATTAATTATAAAAATGCATTTTCTGGTTTTCAAAATCGATTGTTTCTAAATGTTAATTTACGTTATACATATCTAGTTTCTATCTCTATCTCTATATCTATCCATATAAATAAATTATAGAGATAGATATCCTTAGATATCCTTAAAGCCATTTCGACTCAATTTTAAATGTGAGACGTTCTTCATCGATATGTTGAGTTACCCTTGTAGATTAGGGTGTCGCACTAACGTTGCCTTTGCTGTTGCCAGTGTCGCCATCACCATCGCCATCGTAGTCATCGTAGCCAGCTGCCTCTGCCCTGCCACGCCCCCCGCCCCGCGCCACAGCCCCCGCCCCCAGTTTCCATTTGGTGTCTCTGGGTTCTTCTGTCTCTGGTCCTACGCTTTTGCCAACGCATTTTTGTTTTGTTTAGAGCGCAAGTTATGCGGGCGCCAAGGAGGAGAATTCGAGAACCGGGAGCCGAGGATGGAAGAGATGCAGATGGGTGGGCAGATGGGGAATACCTCTTGGTACTCGACACATGCCGACAGGTATCGAAAATGTTACCCAAAATGCAGCTCAGCGCGTTCGCAGGGAAAAAGGTAAAGGTAAAGTACAAAAAACTGAGCAAACGGAAGAATTGAAGCTGGCGTTAAAAGTTTGTAGGCAAAGTTGTTCTTTAAGCTGACTTCACCTGACGTCAGACAGCACGCCGGAAGAGCCAGCCGAGCAATCACACCACCCCAAAGGGGGCCCAAGTCCACCCCCTAAGGCCACCCCGGGTTTTTCCCCGGCACACGCACCTTTACACATTTTTCCACTTCCCTTTCATTCCTCCGCCGGGCTCGGGACTCCGGGCTCCGGCTCTCGGGCCAAATGAAAAATTGCACACGCGGGAATTTGATTTTAACATGAGAAATAAACACAATGAAGTTGACGGCCCAAACGGGCAGGGCCAGAGGCGTTCCAGGGGGGTCTAAGGGGTGCGAGGGGCGTCCAAAGGACCCGAGGGGGTGATGGTGACACTGCGATTGTCGCACATTCTTCGCTCTTCGAGAAACTTTAATTTTTAACTTTAATTAAGGAAAGAAGCGTTTGTCACTTGCTACTTGTAACTTTATGGGTCAGGGTTTCTTGAAATCTATCAATGAATAAATATTGAAAGGCTATTTAAATTTGTATAATATTGTTAGGAATAAGTTGAACATTTAGCTGGGGAATAAAAGTATTAATTTGACTTTAAGTTTGTGAACAGGTGCTTAAATTTATTTATTAAATTTATTTTAATTTATTATCAGCGCATTTTTAATTATTCCAAGGATACGAGAATGCCATTCCAATTAGTAAAGATTTATTTGACAGACTGTAATGGGTGACGACCGATAATTTCTTGGTGCATGAAATTCGACGTGCTGTGGCACATTTGAAACAGATAAGCGGCAGCAAATGTTCCCATCCCCTCCGCCATCCCCTTTTCGAATCCTTTCGCCACCCCTTTTGGATAGATTGTGTTCTACGTTGGTCGCATTCCTTGCCTAATGCTGGAATTTCAATTTTAAAGACCAACTTGATTACCAGGAGGGGGTGAGGCGCACAGAGGGTAGTTCCACCATTGTCTCTCGCATGAGTTGGCCCAAAGTTACTCGCAGGGATCAAAGTGACATAAGTTTGCCATTCGCTGCCATCTTCAGATGTTCTAGATGTAGCGTAGCTGTATCTTCATCTTTGGCTCCAATTTATTTAATGCCTGCAGAAAGTTTTTAATGTAATTAAAATGGCTAAAGCCTAAAGAGTGTTTAAAACCGAGAGCTATCGCAGCTTTAAGGGGATTCCCCCGCTCGGCGTTGGTTATCTAACACCCACACACACACGTACTGATTCCGACACACGTGCGCGTTGTGCCATAAAGTGCTCAAGTTACTTGCGGGGATTACCAGTCCCACATCCTCGGCGCCACCCCCTAATCCTGCGCCCTCACTTCACTTATTTTCCAGGCGATCCTCCGTCCGGCCGGACAACGCGGCGTATGCGTCATGCGAATGCCCAGTAGGAGCCAGGAGTTTTTAACATTTTCCAAATGCTGCAACGCTGATTTTGCTTTTATTTTTCTCGCTCCTCCAAGCAAAACGAGAATTTCCAACTACACACAAGGACGAAGGACGAGGAACGGTTGGGTGGCACAGGATGTGCGGACGGTCGCACAGATGAGTCGGAAGCACGGACAAACAAACGGATAAGAAGGCGGAGGGCCACGAAGGACGAACGACGAAAGGACGAAGGCGAGGAGGAGCTGGAGACGGAGATGGAGCCAAAGGACGAAGCGCACATGGAAGATAAGCGCACAGAGTGTGGCGCTGATAACGCAGGTCCTGCTGCCTGCTGCCGCCTGTGGGCCAAACTAGAGGGATGGAAAATGGGGGAGGTCCTGTGAATTTTAACATTTTAGAGAAAATACGAACGGCAGAATTTCGAACGCCGAGCTAGAAGTCTGAAGCGAATTGCGCGAGGGCTGCGACTGGGTGGGCGATGTGGGAGGAATTGTCTGTGAGTGTACGTACGTAACTACAGTCAAGCTTCGTTAAGTATATTTTTCTTTTTTTTGAGTAGTTTTTATTTTGGGGGAAGGCTAAACAATTTTATTTCCCTTTTTTAATTATTTAACCCTATTTCTTGAAGGTTACAATTTTGTATCAAAAGAAAAAAAAAATTAAAAAATATATCTTGATTTTCAATCGATTTTTGTTTTTTTAATAACTTATACACATACATTGTTTATTAATTATTTCATGTTAAAAACATGTTATTGTAATAAGGAAACCATTTATTCAAAAACATTCACAACAAAAAAATTTTAAAAAAATATTTAAATTTATAATGGGTTTTTTTTAGGATTTCTTAATCAGTGATAATTTAACTTATATAGTTTTTGAACTATTTTGAGTTTATTTCATTTAAAATTGTCAGGATTTTAATTTTTAATAAGTTATATATTTCCGGAAAGCACAAGAATATTTTTTTCTATAGATATGCATGCATGCATTCAAAATGCGACAGATGGCGGTTGAGTTAGGCAAGTTTTACTGTGGCTGCATAGCTGGAACAAAACAATTTGTAATTTATTTGCGAAGCGTGCGATGTGCTCCGGCTCTGTGCGAAAAGTTGAGGCAGCTGCCAAAGGCGTAGCCATCGACCAGAGACAGTGACTCCGGCTCCAGCTCCTTCTCCTTCTCCGAGTGGAGCTCCTGCTCCCGTTTTCCGTGCATCTGAAACCGAAACTCTGGCAGAAGCGCTGCTCTGATCCGAGGCCCGAAAACTCGAGGCCGGGAGCACGCGTAAGCAGATACTCAGATAGAGATACAGATGGTGCTCCCCCCTCGTCGAGAACACAGAGCTAGGCACACACACACATTGCGAGGCGGGGAGTGGGGTTGGGGCAACGCGTGGGTGGTCCGGGGTCCTGGGGAATGGGTGGATGTACTGGCATCCAGGCAGGGTGGGTCTCTCTGCTCCTTTGCTCTTTAAAGACCTTTAAAGTTTAAGCCGAATGTCAGCCATAAAAAGAATCAAAAATAAAAGTTGGCAACAAAAGTTTAGCAAGTCGGATAAGCTCAAATAAAAAATATTAAACTCAACTGTTGAGGGCAGGAGAAGACAACGCCGATTTGGAATAGCATTTTAGAAATTTATTTAATGTATTTTATAATGCTTTAAAAGTTTATGCTTTACAATTGGAATTCAAGTTTTAACTATCCGTGTGGTTGTGTGTGAGTGCGGCTTTAATTGCTTTTGCATAAGTTTTGTCTTTTTCTTTGTCGTTGCTGTTGATTAATGCTCAACGGGCCAAGCATTTGGAATACAAACTGTTCATATTAATTGTAAATGTTTACGATAATCCAAATTGAAGTTTGTCTATTGGAAGTTATTCTTTGACTACGTTCGGCAGTTTTGAGGAGTGTGTGTGAGTGTTTCGTGTGGCTAAACAATCTATCTCAAAATACAAATATCAAGCACTTTATAAACCATTATATCCGTTATCCAATATTAAATACAATCGTTCATATCAAAATTCTTGTTTTTCTTTGTTTGTTTGTTCGCTAAGTAATTATTGCTATGGTGGAAGAGCGTTTAAGCTCTGCTAAGTACAAAATTCTCATCTTGCGAGTTCGAGTATCGTCTATTGTTTGCTGGAAGGACGTCCTTCCTGGTTGAAAATTGAAATCAAAATCGGACTCGGGCTGGGTGCGTGTACGGGCGCCTATATATCTGGTTGGTAACGCTTAATCAGTCTTGTATACAAACGAATTAAAATTAGCAAATTGTCTACAACCAAGCTACGTGGCTCTCTCCTCCCTACTCTTCGTTGTCAGGCAGCATTTTCTAGTGTAAAAAACAGGGGATAGTTTATAATAGTTAAACAAACCATTGGAGATGGGCGCTGCTAGTGGAACATTGAGATTAGCTTGCACTTAGTTAAACCATATTTTAATCGACACTTACAAAACAAATGATATCTTTGTTGAACATGTACACGGCGGTTACACACAGGTGCCTTTTCATCAATAAATTAGGAATTAGAATTAGAGTAGCAGAATTAAATTACAACTAAAATTACGATACGAGACAGAGATATTCAGGGAACTCTTGCATCGCTATTTACAGGGTTTAGCGCATTTAAAGATTGGATTTGGAGAGCGTCGTGTAAATGCAATCGACTCGCCGTCGCTTCGCTTGCTTCGCCAACTTGGCCTGGGCTGGAAGTCATGAAATTGTGGGGCGTGGCTTTCGGGGCTTGTATGTGGCCTAATACTTGGTAACTTAAACGGATTTCGATTTACAATTGTTATCGCCAGGGGCCTAACACTTAGAATTTACAACTCGTAACAGGGGACCGGGAACCGTGGCTTAGAATATCGGGGAGCTGGGCGTGCGGGAGCCTGGAGTGCCTCCTCTAACTCCGGCTGTCGTTGCTTTCGCTGAAGCTCTGCTCGCTGGACTCGCGCCGGCTGCTCACCGGCTTGGCCTTGTACTCTGTGATGAACACGGTCACCGAGTTGACCGTCACCTCGCGCGTCTGCGCCGTCGATCGGTCCACGTTCTTCAACCGGGCCGGGTAGCGTTTATGCCGCTGCCGGTCGTGCCCGCTGCCATGCCGCGACCCGGAGGCGGACTTTCCGTTGGGCATGTTGGCGCTGGCGCCCGGCAAAGTGGCGGCCTGCTGGGCGACTAGCGCTGAGTTCAGGCGCGGCTTGCGCGTGGATGTTCCTGATGATAAGGGGTACGAAATGTTAGTGAGTTACTTTGTAATTTCCAATTAGTCAGGCACGTTTCGGTTTTCGCTTTTACATAATAAGAGATTGGTCGTTTACCATATCACATTTTGTTACGTTAACAAAGTTTTACGAGTGAATCAATTTAATTATCATTTTTAAGCGAGAATTAATAAGAATTAAATAAAGAATTTATAAAAAATTAAGCTATTCTTCATATTTTGAAGATATTTAATAGCAGTTTATTAAAAAATATGATTAAATCGTAGCTTTTTATCATTATTGATTGATCATAAACATTTTTAAAAAATATCAATAAATATAAAAAAAGTTTAAAATAGCTAGAAATATAATAATGTTTACAATCGCTACAGTTCATAGTTTTTTTTTATGATTTCAGTATTTACAAAGTAGTTTATCTAACAGATACCCTATCCATCTATCATATCTATTAATGTTTACATAAATAAAGATATGTTTTTTTGAATAGAATAGAATAGAAAGTTCAATAGTCGATCGAGAAGACGAAAACCGGAACGCGTGCCAGGCAATCTGGGGAATCTTGGGGATTCGGAAACGAAATCGGATTCGGAATCGGGGTCACTCACCTTTCCGCACGTCGCACATGCGACACTTGAAGGCCTCCGCCGAGTTTCTATATGTGCAGACGCTGCAGTCCCAGAAGTTCTCCTCGATCACCTTTGCCTGCCGCTTTTGTCGTCGCACCGGCGAGGATTTCTTGTCCATAATATACGTGGAGAGGAGAAACGCCTGGGCGCTGCTGTGCTGGGAAAACAACAATCCAAATCCAGTCCAGTCCCACGAAGAAGAAGAAGCAGCTGAAAATGCCCGACTTTTCCCTCTGCCGCTGCCTCTGCCCGCCCCTTCTGCTGCTGCTGCGCTGCTGCCTGTGATGTTTTGCTGCTGTGCGACCACCTTTGCCACGCCCACGAACACACGGTGGCCTCAGTGGAGATTCGCTGCGTTTTTGGCACGCATTTGTTGCTTAATTTGCGCGATTTAGGTGGCTTTTTGTTGTGAAAAAATTGCAATTGTCTTTTTGGTGTGTTTTTAGCAGTGCTGCCAGGTCAGCCATTTAGTGGCTATTTCTAGCTTTTAATAGCTGGAATAGCTAGCTTTTTTGGATGGATAAATATCGATGGAAACATCGGTGCATCGATAACACATCGATATATTGTTGTTCCTCCAGTACTAATAAATAATGGCGAAATTGCAAGGGAAGAGCCGTTTGATGGTACACCCTGAGCCTTTGGCGCCATTATTGAATTGAATTTGAAGTGAATGACAAATGATGGCAAAAAGAACTAATTGTTTATTCAGTAGTAGCAGTATAAATATTAATTATGGTTTAAATGTAAGGAATATTTTGAAAAATCACAAACTAATTTCAGAATATTACGACAATTTGATACTTAGATTCATTTTGATGTCAAACGAAGAAATAGATTTTAGCAGGGACCGTAAATAATCATTATTTGAGATTTTTATTTTAAAAAGACTACTGTGATATTTTGTTTTAAACGTCAAAAATAACGTTCTTTTTACTCTTGTCCACAAAGTATGTATATGCATTTCAACAAATTTGGAAAGCAAATGAACTGTTATTTGTTCATGTCTATAAAGTGCATAAAAACCAATTAAATTGTTGATTAAAACTTGTAAAAACCTCAGTAGGCATTTTAAAATAAAAATCTCAAATAATGATTATTTACGGTCCCTGGATTTTAGGCATTACTTATCGATCCGATTAACTATATCATAGTGACCTATGATTTAAATAACATTTAATTCGTTATTCTGAAATATTAAAAACGTGAAATTCCCAAGAATCTATTATTTTTCCTATTATTACTATGGGAGCTAGGCGCCAAAATAATATTGATTTGCAATTTTTGTATTTGTTTCTTTTTTTATCTTTTTATTGTCAAGCCAAGCGAATCTTCCACCTACGCCTTTATTTTTACTAGCCAGCCAAAGCCAAAGGCCAGCTGCTCAGCAACAAAGGCGAAGGTGAGCGGTTTTGCCTATGTCTATTATAGTGTTTATTATTTTTAAATGGAAATCTCTTTTTACAGAAACATAGTAGAGGCTAAAAAATAATAATAGATGCCCATATTTTCTTTACCTTTAGTTTTTCTTTAACGCTTTGCGTTTTACACAAGTGCTTCTGTGATATCTTAATTTATTCGCTGGCAAACATCAGCTGATTTTTGTTTGCATACAACTTTTAACTGATCTATTTTCTTAGCCCCCGTATCGCAGTCTTATCACGAGTTTATCCCTTTTGGATTATAGGCTCCCAGGAAGGTGTTACATTTGCGACAATAGTGATTTCCTGTGCGGCAACTGTTCATGCAATAGGGGACAAAACAGGCACAGCAGCAAAATCTAAAAAAAGAATATAAAAGAACATTTAAACATAGATTCTATATTTCTAGTTTTTAAGCAATTAAAATGAACTTTAGAGTAAGTTAAAAACATTTTATGAAGACAAGCAGACACTTTGAAAGGTTTTTCCAAACAGGTATTAAAGTATATTTTTGCTAACCTTCAAGAGAAACCACAACTCACCCTACTAAGCAGAGAAGACCTGCTACCATGTGGGTCCTAGAGTTGGCCGTGTGTGTCATCCTGGTGGTCTTGTTGGCACCGCAGGCGGGACAAAGAACCCTACTTCGATTGGGACCCAAGTGCAGGGTGTCTGCAACAGCGGAAAGTGACGTCAGGAGAGCTTTATGCCAAAACTACCGAGTAAACTACCAACCTACTGGCACCACTGTAGGCGGCTGTGGTGCTGGCTGCTCGACAACGACCACTGGCGGTGGTGCTGGGGCAATTGCTGGTGCGGAAACCACTGGAACCACCGGAACAGACACAGCCATATCGTACGATGGAGGAGCCTCCAGGGGCAGGCCCATGGGATTGCCCAACTCCCTCGTTGGCGTCGGCGAGGGGGCACTCGGGGTGTTGAAATCCACCTGCGGATAAAGCATGGCTCGCTTCTGATCCATCTTTGAATGCCGTACAAAGCCCTAGTTTTAGTGCGAAGTTCAACGTCTCTTTTTATTCGATTTGTAATGAGTAAGAGATTCCGGTTCCCGTTCAGCAGACGAGTGTGTTTACTTTGCGTATTTACAACTAGACGGCGTCTTTTGCACTTCGATCGCCGCTCACAACTGCCAGCGGATTCGGATTTGGATCCAGGTAAAGATTCAGTTTCGGAATCCCAATCAAGTTTTTTGGCTCAGATCGGAGCGAGCTTGAAAAAGCTCCCCAGACCAGCAGATTGAGCAATCATTTTCGGCCTGTTGCGTTGCAAAACCGAAAGTATCTCTCGAATAATGTTTACCGAGCTTTATCTAATGCACACAATGAGTTTCATTGTTTATCCAAGGTATCTCACGTCGGAGAATAGGATGTCCGATAAGTATACTTATAGCAGATAGTAGTATGTCGCTAATTAAGTAAGCTTTTGGTAACTAAAAGATTGAGTTATCAAAGCGCCCTTGAATGTCATATTATAAAATGCAAAAACTCTAATAATTCTAAAAATAAGAGCAAGAGCTTTTTACAATTAAATAGTAAGCCAAATTATAGTCTTAATAAACTAAAATTAACATGGCTTTATTAATTAAGATTTTAGGAACCTGTTTTACTTTTAAAATAATTTTCATTTATCTGGAACATTATTATAAGAAAGAATTGGTTAAATATTAAAGCTTTTGAAACCCACTTTCAAGTGCGAAATACATTCTTTTGGTTCGGCTTGCTTGTTGCAGGCCATTTATTAACTAATCATTTGAAGAAAATGTGTACAAATGGGCAGAGAGCCCAGACAAAAACTCCTTAGTTGCTCACTTACGATCGTAGGTGCCCAAATAACGATCGCACATGCCACAGTAGTGATTCGTGTTCATGCAACTGGAAATGCAATACGGCAGGCACACACAGCAGTACAACCTGTAAGAAGAGAAAAAAACCGACAAAATGAGTCATACATAAGTGGAACTTGCACAGAAAACTTTTCATTTTCTACTGCGGTTTATTGTAATGTTTTAAACAAACAATTTATAAATAGGTTTTAATTAAAAGTATTTTAAATTTCATATTTATTCTTCTGGGATATAAATATTACGGAATGTTTTTACACATATTAAAGTTACTTAATTAATAACAAACATAGAATATTATAATTCAATGTTAAAAGCCAACCGTTCAAATAGATGGCTATTCATATCAATAGTATCATTGATAAGAAAGAATATCAAAATAGTGTACGCCAAACAACATTTTATGTATTTTTTTATCAGTCAGATAAACTTTTTCGCTAGAGTTCTTTGATGATTGTAGTGACATAGTTACTTTTTTTACCAACATATTTTGAAAATATCTCATAATTATAAAACTTAATGAGCCACAATAAAAATATTTTGTAATTAATATGGAGAATTTTAAATTGAAATTAACCTTACAGCGCTCAAGAATCTAACTAAATTATTAAGTTTTGCAAGATTCACTTTACCAACTTGTTACTTTCATAACAAATTTTAGGAATATCTAATGAGAAAGGTGGTTACCTACCCATTAAGCTCGAGTGGCCAACACATTATATTTAAATTATCTTTTTCTGGATACTTACTGGAACAGGCACAATATCAGGGCGATCAGATGGGTGCGCGAATTGGGTCTGTAGGAGACCCGAGTGCGGGCGTAATTGTGGCAATGCGGGCACTGCACGTCCATGGGTTCCGGGCCGTAGGGCGAACCAGGCACCACGACTACCGTGTGCTGGGTGGTGACCGAAGCTGGTCTGTCTGGAGTTGGTCCCGTGGTCTCGGCCGGAATGGAGGTGGCCTGGTCGTAGCTCGGTGGCGCTGGCGGCAGGAGCTGCTGGTGCTCTGCAGGTTGGGACTGTAGCACCGCAGCCTCGGATCCCTTGGGTTTCTCCAAGGGTGCAGCTGGATAGACGGGCTCCATATTGTTGCCTTTGCACTGGGTGTGTGAATCGCTGGGAAATGACTCAAGGGAGCGCCGCGGAAAGAAAAAAGTGCTTGGTATCGTATCGCGTATTCTTATCAAGTAAAGCCAAAAGCTCGCCGGCCCGATTGTTTACCCCATTAGGTGTCGACACCTGACCAAAAATGTTCGCTTTCATAAATGACTCGTGGGTTTGCTGTTGAGGGTGTGATCGGTTCGATTTGGTTCGGTTCGGTTGGTTCTATTTATTTCGTGGGGCATTTACTAATCGCTGTTGTAAACGCCGACGAACTTGTTGCAATTGCCGCAGAAGTGATTTGCATTCATGCAGCTGGTGGCGCAGTAAGGCAGGCAGGCACAACACCAGAGGCTGTTTGGTATTTTCCATTAAAGATAAGATAAGTTGGAGGAGCTCGGGAGTCTGGAGATGAAGATGGGGATCTTACCCAACTATGCAGAGAATGGCGGCCATGCAATGCGTTTTCACACTGGGCGAATACTCCACGCGGGTCAATTTCTGGACATGACAGTGCGGACAGGTGATGAAGGTAGGATCGGGACCCACGGGCAATACGGCTTGATCTGTATATGAAATATATTATTACATGTATAAAATATATCATTACTAATTTTCCCGTAATCAAAACCCACGTTGTATGATCACCACGGGCGGAGGTGCCGTCGTGTGAACCACTCGAATTGGCGCCTGCACATGCACCACTTGCTCGTAACTCGGTGGTGGCATCTGATGGGGATACCCTGTTGGCCCCGCCGGCGGTTGGTTGTACTGCATCTTCGTTTCACCACCAATTTCGAACTGAAACCGAGTACAACTCTCGCGTTTTACTGCCGCTGCGATGTCTACCAAAGCTCTTTTTTAAGCTTTTTACCTTGTTTGCATTTAGCTATATTATATTTGTACTTATGCGGTCAAACAACTTAATTTGTTGAAAACGAAAGCGCTTTTCCACCTGAAGAAATTCTTTTTCTTTCCTAATAGTCTATGGATAGAAGATAGGTGTTTTATAAAAGCACTCTTTTACTTTTAGTTCTATACCCTTAAAGAGGTAATGGCTTTTGCCAGCGGTAGATCCTTTGTATTCGGTTGACTCTTCACATGAAGAGGATATCGTCGGGGATTTGGCGGACGTGACTGCATAAACACTTAAGAGTTCTTAGTAATTTTTCGACTTTGAATGGATATATTATATTTATAAGCTGTAGAAACACTAAAACCCTCTCGTGTTTCACGAATTTATTTTGAATACTTGCAAAAAATGACATTTTGTCGTGTGCAGCAATACATGTTAAATCTTGATAAGAATAATAAGCTGTTGCGAAGTGCCGGTATTCCATTTTATTTTATTTTATTTGCACATACACAAATGTTTCATCAGAAAAATACTAATTGTTCGATTTTAAAATTACAATATATGACGATATTACATTTTTATTTTGTAAACATGTATTCAAAATTGAATTATCTCTATGCCTCTAAGACTTAAGCCTAACACTAATAGGGCTATTTTTTAATGACAAATAATTTACTTAGTCATCGGTTTACCACAGCAACAGAGGGTTCTGAAATACAATAAATTTGAAAATCTGCTTTTTGGCCAAATTTATATCTTCAACATACCGCACATTAAACCATATTCGTTTACTCCAAGATAACTTTAAATCCTCCGAATCGATAGATCTCTTGGATGGGTTTCTCTTCTGTTCAGCTTTCGAATTTGTCTTTGGTTCCGACAAACTTCTGTAAACCTCCGTCGATCGCCTTTTAAAAACTGTTCTGTTCCTGAGCGACATCTTTTTAAAACTGAGCTCAACTCAATAGCTACAGATTTGCGCTCAAAACTCGTCTCCCGAATTTAATAGGAATTCCAAGCTGATAAGCTCCGACTGTTATCAATAATTTCTTAATTAGCTTTTCGCTATATTTATTACTCATACATAATTCTGAGCTGCAGCGAAATGTCAATATTGAAATCGAAAGCGCCTTTTTTAAAAAAATATATATTTTTTATGAAAATTCAAGTTTGTTATTTAGTATCAACTGAAGCCTAGTAATAGTTATAGATTCTCCTATAGGAGAATCAATTTCTTGTGTGTATATACACTTGGCAATTTTTTTTAACATATAAGTATCAACCATTTATATACTGAGTTTTTTCCCGTCAAATGACTAACAAATATTAAAAAAAATCAATATAAAAAACTATATTAAATGGTGAACAAAACTCTGGAAACTCTAAATATTTTATCAAAGCAAAAAAGTATGCAACAATTTTTACAAACTAAGCGGCGTATGCTTAATATTTGAAGCACGCATCTTAATTATTACTCACGACTCTTTCCACTTTCTATTGATTTCAATAAATGAGAGTTACCTGTTTATTTATTTTTTTAAACGTTTTTGTTCTTATTCTGAATAGAGTTGGTATGGTCCGAAACCCAAAATTACAAGAGGAAATTTGCTATTTGCGCTAGGAAGTTTTTTTTTATAAATATTTTTAATTATATGATGGACGTTGATGCACTACGAGCAGTACAAACAAGTGGCCCAACGATACCAAGCACGTGCTTGTTACGCGCGGGACCCTTTATCAATTAGGGCAAAAATGCGAGTTCGCGAGGAAAAGACATGAAACCAAATACTACAAATACTACAACTAAGATTGAAGCAAATGAGATAAAATTTTAGTTTTCAATACGGGGATAGATGTTGAAGTGCAAATTAAATGATAAAGATTGTTATAATTTTTACATAGAACACGAAAAGGCTCATGCAGAGTAAAATTTGATGTACATCGAGGCAAATTAAGAGGGTAATAATTTCGTGTTAGTCTAACGGGAACATTAAAAGTTAAACGGTTTACCAGTTCTACGGAATCAATATCACCTCTTATAAGATTTTGCATAAAAATAGTACCAAGCATTATTCTACGGTTTTCAAGTGTAGGTAAATTAAGCAATAGTAATCTACTCTGGTAGGAAGGTAGCCTTACGTTTTGATCCCAGTTCAAACTACGAAGGGCAAAAAGAAGAAATTTTTTTTGCACCGACTCAATACGGTCGATGTGCACTTGATATTGTGGGCTCCAAACTGAAGAACAATATTCTAAAATAGGACGGACAAGGGAGGTAAATAATAATCTGGTTGTATAAGGGTCATCAAATTCCTTTGACCAACGCTTTATAAACCCAAAAACACTCATAGCTTTATTGACAGTGGCCATTATGTGGCAATCAAATTTAAGTTTTGGGTCGAGAAGAACACCTAAATCGTTAATTGAATATATACGGTCGAGTGGTGTATTTTGAAGAGAATAACTAACAAACGTAGGAGTGCCCCTGTAAAAAGTCATAACGTTGCATTTAAGGCAGTTCAGATTTAAAAGGTTGTACTCACACCATCCCTGAAAACAATCAATATCTGACTGTAAGTTGAAACCGGACCCTACATCTTTATATGATAAACAAAGCTTAACATCGTCAGCGTACATTAGTACACGAGAATGAGCTACGATAGAGGGAAGATCGTTAATAAACAAAGTAAACAGCAAAGGGCCTAAATGACTACCTTGAGGAACTCCAGATGTCACGTTGATCATTTTAGAAACAGCGCTCTTAAATATAACCCTCTGAGTCCTACCATTCAAGTAACTTGAAATCCAAGTTAATAGATTACATGGGAACCCAAGCTGATCTAATTTGAATAAAAGGAGAGAGTGGTTAACAGAGTCAAAGGCCTTACTAAAATCTGTATATATAACGTCAGTCTGCATGTTATTCTTATATCCATTTATTACAATAGATGATAGTTCAAGAAGGTTGGTGGTGGTCGATCTTCGCTTAACAAAACCATGCTGACACGGTGATATTAGCGAGGAACATAAATGCTGCAAATGAGAAGTAATAATACACTCAGAAAATGAATCGCCCTGAATTTTAGAAAATCGCCTATGGATTTGCTTCACTGGCGATTTTTTTCTTTAAAATAAAAAAATTTTCTACTGGTAAAGAAAATTTTCTTCCAATTAATCAAAATTCATTAAATTCAAGAAATATTCCAGAAATATAGAAAAAAATCGCCAGTAAAGCAAATCCATAGGCGATTTTCTAAAATTTTTTTTTGAGTGTACATTCAAATGCTTTAGGAATTGCCGACAATTTAGAAATGCCTCTATAATTCTGAGCATCCGCCTTCGCACCCTTTTTGTGGAGTGGAATAATGAAAGAGTCCTTCCAGATAGTTGGAAAAACTGATGATGAAATAGACAAATGAAAAAGTTTAAGAATCGGTTTACAAATGGTTGAAGCACAAAACTTAAGCACACTCCCAGGGAGTCCATCAGGACCGGGAGAATACGTTGGCGTTGTTGTTGCTAAATCCTTTAAAAGAGAACTTTCGGTAATTACAGGGGTAAAAATACAATTAGCCCTATTTAAGTGGTTAGGGTAGGTAGGGTTTGACCAAGCAGCCGAACTATAAGTAGTTTGGAAAAACTCGGCAAATAAATCCGCAATTTCAGAATCCGACGATGCCTCTTTTGAGTTTAAACGTACCGATGAAGGCAATGCCGAAGACTTACGCTTGGCATTAACGAAGTTATAAAACTGCTTCGGATCATTTGAAAACTCGAATTTACATCGATTTAAATACATGGAATAGCAATGACTGTTGAGAACATTAAAATCTGAACGAGCCACAACATATTTCGCAAAATCAGATGGCTTTCCCGTTTTTTTATACTTTTTATAAGTGTTGGATTTAAGATTTTTAAGTCTTTGAAGCTCATTGTTAAACCAAGGAGGCCTGTTTAGCTTCGGAGGAAGACTGTCAGGTACGCATTCGTCAAAGAAAGTGTTTAAAACGCTATAGAAAAGTTCAATTGCACTGTCAATATCCATGCAATTGTACAAATCAGTCCAATTATATTGAGAAATCATGTAGTTTAGTTTATTATAGTCACATTTACGAAAGCATCTCCTTTTAGTTTGAGGAACTAAAGGAGAAAGGGTATCAGTACAGGGGAGGCCAATTGTCAATTCCAAAGTTGGATGATATTGGTCTTCAGGTACAACAAGTGCGTCAATTCTAGCTACAGTGACTTCATGCGGATCTAAAACAAAGACTAGATCTAATTGTCTATTTAATGAATTTCGTATAAAGCTTACTTGCTGTAACGATAATTCTAAAAGGCCATCCACAAAATCATGGGCGGATAAAGGAGTAGCGACAAGTGAGTCAGTGGGAAGAGACCAAGAGATATTTGGGAGATTAAAGTCACCCAAAACAATCAAAAGGTCTCTGTTAGAAAGAAAGGATAGAACAGATTTAATAGCAGACAGATGGTGCTCATAAATTAGTAAATCAGAGCCAGGAGGAATATAAGAGCAGGTTACAAAAATAGATAAGGATTGAATGGAAACTTTGACACTAACAAATTCAATATCGTTAGGGATATGAATGTTAAGCCTCTCCGATGTTAAACTAGAGGTAACGGCAATCAGAACACCACCCCCCCTACGCGGGGAGCGATCGGTCCTGTAGGTGTTAAAGTTCATTGACAAAACTTCAGAGTCAGATATCTCTGGTTTCAGCCAAGTCTCCGTAAAAGCCAAAATATCTTCAGTAAATGCAGAGGAGTCAGCATAAAGCTTTGGTAGCTTCATATTTAGTCCTCTAACATTTTGATAAGCCAAAAATAAACCTGTTAGTTTTTTGGCACAGTGGAAGGCCTATTATTAGGCACAGTGGAAAGCCGATTATTAGGCACAGTGGGAGGCCTGTTATTTGTTCTCGGTTTATTGGGAACAAATTCTTTTATTACCAAATCATCATTAAGCCAAAAGCTTTCAGAAAGTAGTACATTAAACACATCAGGCGGAGCAAATATTTTAAAAGAAGATATCCTACGGGCGTACGAAAATCGAAATTGTTCAACTTCAATGTCCTCGGATGGGAATTTTTCACGTATGAATTCCATAACATCCTCAGATTTGGTATCCGGGGTAAATCTAGAAACAAACAATTGCTTCCTATGTGGAACAACTGAAAGTTTCTTACGCCCCCCAGCAGCAGTCTGAACCTCACTCGGCTGGGACCCAGAAGCGGTTCCTACTGTACCTACGGTCAGCACCGACTTCTGTAGCTCAGGTTGGCATCCAGAAACAGGGTCACCTCCGGAACTGGCTGTTACCATAGGCACAGGTGGCTCGCTTACCCCTGTACCGACCGGAACTGCTGCAGCTACCGAGTTCAATGTTTTGTTATGTTTCACGGTCTTATTAACCGCCCCTGAGCTGGCTTTTTTCCGTTTAGGCGACTCAGTTAATAATAATTTCTTATTATTAAATTGGTCGCAAACTGAGTTGAACCCGTCATTGAGCTGTGTGAAAACTCGTGAAAGGTTTAATAGTCCGTCTCGAGTCTGCCTCATAAAGCTGCTCATTTCGACTGTCATTTCCTTGCAGGACTCACATGCCCACATGAGACCGGTACGCATTTCAATGAAGTCTTTAACTCTGCCAGTAAATCCTGCACATTTGACGTGCATGACCGAATCGCAGAGCCAGCAGATAATAAAAGAATCTTTGGTTGACATCGGAAGAGCACAACTTTTCTTCATACAGATAAGGGCCATTTTATAGGAAAAAAAGATTATTCGAAGATATAGAAAATAAAATGTGGAAAATATACCTCGAGTAAATTTGGCACTGGGATCAAATTCCAAAACCGCAAAAAACACAAAACACAAAAGTATAAGAGCGCGAGATCGCGAATTAAGTCGAGAGCAAGAGAGCGCGAGAGAAAAAGTGTTCAATCGACTGAGCGTGGCTTGTGCGGCACCAACAACAAAACGAACGAACAGTTACAATGTAAAGCGAGAGAGAGAGACTATGAGAAAAGCACCCAAGAGTCTACAAGAAATTTGGCAGGTTCCGAGAGAGCGAAATTACAGTTAAAATAGAGCGGAATAGAGAGAGAGAAAAAGAGAGAGAATACAAGAGCAAATTTAGAGAGCGCAAAATAACACCAACAAAGCCAAGATATTAAACAAATCTAATGGAAATTGTTAAAATAACTAAAACCACATACCCGTTAAACAGGGAGATCTATTTAAAACACTAACGCGATTGTTAGGCAAACTTTGTTAGATGCTAAACACAAAACACTTGCGTAAAAAATCACAAAAATAAATCAAAAACTCAGAGCACAGGTAAACACAACCGTTCACAAGCGACGCTAAATCGATTATCGATTATATACAGTGAGTCACATTAATATTCGGTTTTTTTTTTTTGTCAACTTCAAACGTGAATAAAAAGTTTGAAACTAATAAAACAAAAAATCAAATAATGCAGAAATAAAGCTTATTTTATTACCTTTTCATAGATATATATATGTTATTACTTTTTTTAAAATTTAACTGAGAAACATGCATAAACGAAAGAAAAGCCGAATATTGGGGCCACATTAATATTCGGTTTTCCCTTTTTGTACTAAAAATCAAAAAAATTATTTAGGAAGTAAACTAAATTTGACATTTGAAATGCTAGCCATTATTGTCTATGGTATCGTTTAAATATTTTGGCATACTTAAAACTTTTTTTTTTGCCTATTCTGGGCCAGTTTTTCCAACCTAAAAAAAGGATGTACGGGATAATGTCAAAAAAGTTTGCAAAGGTACAACAAATTCTCGATTTTTTTTTTTTAATTTATGGTTAAACCCTTAGTCTTTAACTAGAAATCAGTTTCAGCGCAATCCATTAATCACACCAAAAAAAATGGATGGGTACAAAAGCAGAGTCGCTCGAAAATTAATTTTTCCTTAAGTTTTGTATGGAATCAAGCAGCAAAACGCTTCTTCTGAGCGACTCCGTTTTGTACCCATCCATTTTTTTTGGTGTGATTAATGGATTGCGCTGAAACTGATTTCTAGTTAAAGACTAAGGGTTTAACCATAAATTAAAAAAAAAAAATCGAGAATTTGTTGTACCTTTGCAAACTTTTTTGACATTATCCCGTACATCCTTTTTTTAGGTTGGAAAAACTGGCCCAGAATAGGCAAAAAAAAAAGTTTTAAGTATGCCAAAATATTTAAACGATACCATAGACAATAATGGCTAGCATTTCAAATGTCAAATTTAGTTTACTTCCTAAATAATTTTTTTGATTTTTAGTACAAAAAGGGAAAACCGAATATTAATGTGGCCCCAATATTCGGCTTTTCTTTCGTTTATGCATGTTTCTCAGTTAAATTTTAAAAAAAGTAATAACATATATATATCTATGAAAAGGTAATAAAATAAGCTTTATTTCTGCATTATTTGATTTTTTGTTTTATTAGTTTCAAACTTTTTATTCACGTTTGAAGTTGACAAAAAAAAAAAACCGAATATTAATGCGACTCACTGTAAATTAAAAGGTTCCTGGATATATTGCTTTTTAGGATGCATTTCTTAGTTCTTGAATGTTCCCACGTAGGCTCCACAGTTACTGCAGGTGTGTTTGGCCGACTGGCAGGAGTCCTTGCAGTATGGGATGCAACAGCAGCAAATACCACTATAAGAAAAGATTAGTTCAATTATGATAATGTTCAAACTAAAGGATGAATTACATACCCAATCATGCAGATTAGAAGGGCCAGCAAATGAGTCTTGGTACTTGGCTCAAACTCGACCCTCGTTTGCCTACGAGCGCCGCAACTCGGGCAGGTGGCCATTGATGGAACATTTCCAAGCACATTTGGGGGTGCTAAAATATTAAGTAGAAAATTCGTTTGTAATCATTTTTAATAATTTTCTCATTCAATCAAAATTTGTTCTAAGATATTTTTTTGTATATCAATAGCACATGTAGCTTTAAAGGAACCCAAACAGAAATATCTTTAATTTCCACTTAGAGAGCACTATATCACTATGGACGGCAGTCCATGTAGTGACGAAGCGCACCAGGAGAGTGTGCGAAGGCGACTACTATATATACACGAAGAAATGAAAATCTACTGTGATGGTCCGATCATAATGAATGATACACCTATCGAAAGGTATTGCAAAAACTAACAGGATTGCATACCAAGACTCTAAGAAAATCAATTTGCTTGGGAGAGAGAGCGGTGAAAGTGAAAAAGTGAAAATTTCGAAATTTGGAGCTGTTGGGGCCGGTGGGGATAATTGCCCCCTCGCAATATTTTACTTGTATTCCTTTTGAAAATACCCGTCGAATGAGGGGTCGTTTGTCAAAATCCGACGCTCCGTTCAAAAGTTATAGCCAAAATAAGATTTTCTTCGTCTTCCCAAAATGAAAATTTAATTCTGTTTGTCAGTTTGTCAGTTTGTCAGTTTGTCAGTTTGTCCAAAACATGTTTTTTAAGTTTTGAAAATTTTATATGACGTTCATCACATCGATATAAAAAACTTTTGTTCTACCACTTTTGGAAAAACTCGCTAGTTTAGCGGGAAAACAGCTATAAATAGCTAAAAATCGGAAAGCCGTAACTTCTATACTACTAAAGCTACAGACTTGTGCTGCATCTCGTTTGAAAGGTAATTTTAAATGCTATAAACGCCTTCTATATGCAATTTGTGTAAATGTAATAATTAAAAAAATATGAACAAAAGACAATTTTTTAAAACTTTTTTTTTAGCTTTTTTTTATTTTTCTCAAAAACGGCTCTAACGATTTTCCTTAAAACCTTAAACTGTATAGCCCTTGAGATTCCTTAAATTTTGGTATATAACACATTACTGTAAAAAGTCACGTTTAAAAGTTATTTTTATACGAAAATAGCCACTTTTGCCAGCTCGAACAATTAACGCTCCCTGAGTATTGAATTTTGTGGGAGGGTATCCGAACTGTATTTTAGGGTCATGGAATCAGTAAATTTGCACTTAAGAGTTCCATATAGGAATCTTTTGTTCTACGACTTTTAAAAAAAGCCGCTACTTTAGCGGGAAAAAGCTAAAAATAGCTAAATTTCGTTAGTTTGTAAGTTCTACACTACTAAAGGTACAGACATGTGCTATACCTCGTTTAAAAGGTATTTTGAAATACTTCAACGCCTTTTTAACTTAATTTGTTAAAATACAATAGTTTAAAAATTATGATTGACCAATTTAAATTTAAATGTATATATTAGCTCCTATGAGAGCAAATGTAAACAAACAAAAACTTCTGATATCAAATAAAAACACCTCTTAACGAGGTAAAAAACTAGTGACGACCGCACCTTCAACATACAAAAGTTCTGATATCAACATTTGTGACGAAAAATTATTACACTCGTCATTAAATAGACTTTCTAATATTTTCTCATTCGGCACGCTGCAATAGAAAATGCCTGTGAAGGGAAAAATGCTGGAATAGTTTGCTAGGGCGGGCCGAATGAGAAAATATTAGAAAGTCTATTTAATGACGAGTGTAATAATTTTTCGTCACAAATGTTGATATCAGAACTTTTGTATGTTGAAGGTGCGGTCGTCACTAGTTTTTTACCTCGTTAAGAGGTGTTTTTATTTGATACATACATACATATCTTGTATTATTCATATAAATAGTAAGAATTCTTGAAACGCTTTCTGATTTTCCCAAGAGTTCTTAACACTTATCAAAAAGTAATGGCCAAATGGTAAATGGGCAAGTATTTTATATTTACCCTGCATGATCAGCGGCTGTGCCGGTGGTTGCTGATTTAAATTTGGATAAATTTGCTGCGCGTTGTCATAACTGGGTGGGGCGTTGGGAGCGTATGGCTGCCGGTCCAATGGAATATTCTTCTCCATTCCTATCTATACTGAATTCCGACCGATGTGCTTCGCGTTCCGATTCAACCACTAAACTAAAGGGAACAAAATTTGTTTCGAGTATCTGAGTTTATGCTTTTCATCTGAGAGAGGCAAGCCTTGATCATGACAAGAATTTTTATACATTTTAACGTCATGCTATTTCTTTTCCCCGCACGGCAGAGAGTTTATGCTTTTTTTTTTAATTAAATGTTTTCAAAATATTTAAACGTGAAGTATACGGGACCCAAAGTCAGCAGTATGCTTAAGAAACTTAAAGTGTTTATGTACAATAAGAGTACTCATTCTTTCAGCTCAAAAATTAACATATAAAATTATTTTACACCTTTAAAAGACACAGAAGTTGTTTTATTTAGTGAAATCCCCAGACGGGTCGGAAACACATCCTTCCTAACAGGTAGTTAAATACTTTTTTTTACTACGAGTAAAAATCAAACTCGTTTTCTGAGCACCGATATGCATTTCTTGAATCTTGCGATGCTTTAAAAACGAATGCGACGATTACTTGAAACTTTAAAAACATAATTAAACGATTTATATAACGAACAAGTCATCGTAGTGACGAATCGCACCGGGAGTGTGCGCAAGGAGACTACTAAGTATGGCCGCTGCAATACAAAATGCCTGTAAAGCTGTGCGATTTTAAGGAAGCGTGCCGAATGATGAAGCACAAAATATGATATTAGAACATTTGAAATTGATGGTGCGATCGTCAATTTTTTTTATCTCGAAGTGTTTTAGTTTGTATTTGATAGGGTCATAAAAGTAGGCAACGATTTTTACGATTTGAACGCCGTATACTTAATATTTAAAGCACACGTACTTACTCATAACACAAACGGCTCACAAGAAGAAGTGAGCAAAAAAGTTAATTACCTTATTTTTTTAATAAGGTTTTATTTATTCTTGTGTATACTGAATATAGTTATTTTCATAGTTTTTGACGATGAAATATAAAACTTTTGGTCGATCTTTGTTTTTAGGATTGGACTCCTAGTTCTTGAATGTTCCCACGTAGGCTCCACAACTACTGCAGGTGTGTTTGGCCGACTGGCAGGAGTCCTTGCAGTATGGGATGCAGCAACAGCAAATACCACTAGAGAAGAAGATTTGTTCAGTTAGAAAAAGGATCAAACAATAGAATTAATTACATACCCAATCATGCAGATTAGAAGGGCCAGCAAATGAGTCTTGGTACTTGGCTCAAACTCGACCCTCGTTTGCCTACGCTCACCGCAACTCGGGCACGTGGCCATAGATGGAACATTTCCTAGAACATTTGCTATAAATAACGAATAGAAAATAAGTTGTATACAATTTTTTTTAACAAAATCAATCGGGAATCGAAGAATTGGACAGATTAAATCACATGTCTGGGGTCGGCTTAAAAAATAGCACGGAAAAATAAGATAATTGTTTAATACTCCATTAGTGTTCGAACTTCCCAATTTTTTAGTACTTGCACTTTAGAAACGGGTTTTTCATACTTACACATTTTTCTATATTTGTTTTGTTCCGGCAGATGTGCT
This sequence comes from Drosophila takahashii, assembly GCF_030179915.1. Classification (NCBI taxonomy): domain Eukaryota; kingdom Metazoa; phylum Arthropoda; class Insecta; order Diptera; family Drosophilidae; genus Drosophila; species Drosophila takahashii. The sequence goes on along the minus strand of NC_091679.1, from coordinate 32,207,407 downwards.
TCACGGTTAGCCTCAGTCAACAAACTAAAAGAATCAAAAATCTGAAAGAATCGGGCCTTGATAATGACAAACATGGGCGGATCCACGGGGGTATTTGGGGGATAAGTACCACCACACTCCCCTCCATTTCTGGGTCGTATAATAATAAGAAATTTGGTGCTCATATATCATGCAACTAAAAATTGGTTTTAAAAACACCCCGAGAACTAAATACTAGATCCGCCACTGATGACAAGAGCTTATATCTACTGGATCGTGAAACTATTTTTAGGTGTATGAGAGGGACGGGATATTTAAGGGTGTTAAGTTTTTCACCGAGCAAAGCATAGAAACAGTTTTGCTTTCAAATAAATAATATTAAAAAAATAAAAACGTTAAGTACATGTGATCCATGCAAGCGATTAGACCCAACCAAAATCATTGATAGGAGCGTAAAAGGAGCGTGTTTAATGGGTTTTCATTTTTGGAAAACTGTATTCAAATATTAAGAATAAAAGTACATGTCCATAAAGTTACCACAATATATATAATACATTTATATACTATGTAGAATGTGTTTTTATTTGAAACCTTTTTTTGAAATTTCAGAGCTTCTTAATTGTTCGCTGTTTTGTATATGTGCGGTGCAGTTTCAAAGCTTCTCTAGTTGAAAAGCTTTTTTGTTGCAAACACAAAGTGCAACAGCTGACTGAAATCTAGCCACTGCAATGCGAAATAGTGACTTATTTGTTATTTACAACAAATACACTTAGTGTAGACTGTGAAAATCGCCTTTCCATCCGCACGATCGGCAATTGAAGACAGTTTCATAAATTCCTACTCCACAATATCGACGGCAGCAGCAAAGAGCGCTTAAAAGAAAGAAAATCTTATTCGATTTAAAAAAAAAAAGTGGAATTTATTACTTACCAGAAATCCATCTTTAACTTCTTCATTCGTGATATAGCCAAGTACCTCTTCCTCATCATAGCTCTTGAATCGCAGTTGGGACATCTTAAATCTTCCGACATTTCTTTAAGTTTTGCAAGCGTCGAATGTCGTTATTACAATGCAATTCAGTTGTGTGTGGCGGCTGCATGTTGCTATTGTTATTGTGTGACTCATTGGATGAATTCTCTTGAACATTATGCTTATCAAGAGAAGAGAGGGTTTTCTCGGAAAAGTTCGAATTCGCTGATGCTGCGCAAATCTTTTACTCACGTATATGTATGCAGATCATTGTTTGATTTAAACCGTAAGCAAAATAATTAGAAAAAAATGTTTTAAAATCTGTATTGTATCAATATCAAATGCACTATTTATTTAGTTTAGTTTGATCTTTTTAATGTACAAGTTTTGCTGTAAAAGAATCCCAAATGTTTTATTTTTTAATGTACATATGAATTTCTGTAGGTAGATTTGGGAAACAATTTAATTACCAATATCTCACCACGCATCCTCTACAGCGTTTCCATATTTGGAAGTCTTCAGAGCTCATCGTATTCAGTGCGACTTTTTGTAGACATTTATAACAATCCTTACGATCAACGAAATTATTTCGGTTTGCAACAGGCTGATATTTTTGGGGCGGTTGTGGAAGAGGTGGAGGAGTGGGTACTCCTTGGAATTTACCCTGATGTTTAATTTCTTTATCGGATTCAATTTTTTCCATTCTGCTGTGGTGCGTAACCAACTTGATACTGAACTTATTGCGCTTTGCATTCCCCTGCATCATAATACTTACGGATTGATAGTCGAGTATGGTGAAATAACCCATTTGGAAGACTGGAAAAACCACAGAAAATGACTCACTCTTTATAGATTTGCAATGCAATCCGGATTGTCGGATGCTAAACTATTTTTAGTTGCAGACAAGTGAAGTGTTATCAATAGGCCAGGAAAAGCAAGTTTAAAAGCATCTCCGGTAGTCTAAGTCAACGTTTTAATTATTGGGAAATACAAATCAAGCAACCAACACGTTATGAACTGTTTAAAACCGGCTCGTTACAAATGCTTAGAGAAGCAAACGTAAACCATAATGTTTTTAAAAGGGATTTTCCCCAAGAGCTTGAAATTATTAAACATGTACCTATATTACGAAAGAAGAAAAATAATTGCCGTTTTATTAATAAAAATATTAAAATATTATGAAAATAAAATAGATAACTCGTCCTGAGTCTTAGGTATTAAATATAGATTTAAACCAAAGTTTGTTTTCACAAATACAACAATCATCAGAACCGTAAATTCCCTGCTTATTTATATATGTAACACAGTTCGAGACTCCGATTCTCAGTTCCACGAATTGCCAGCGATAAGTTTGTTTACTTAATTATTTATAAAATTATTATACATACGCTCCGTGTACAATGTACATACAAGACAAATTACGTACATACCTAGTGTGGATGAAGTTCATTGTTTATCTTTGAACAATTAAAAAGAGGTTGTTGAAAATTAACGAGACTATTATGACGTCATGCCCAAAAAACTTTAATGGCAATTGAGTCAAAAAAAATTCCGCAACAATATTATTATTATTATTTAATATTAATTGTTATTTAGACCACAATTAATATTAAAGAAAGAATAAAATTTAATTTAAACATTTTCTAGAATCGGCTTACATGACGAAACCTTCTAAGAAAAATGTCAATTTTTATCCACATTTTAATTTTAGCTACCAAAAAATACTTTCAGATTTATGCTTCCAAAGTGTTAATTTATTTAATTTGCAGGATAAACTGTGACAGGTGTCAGTGTCAGATCAATAAAGGAATGGTGGAAATCTGTTTGGGATTCATAGATTTGTCGTCCTGTATGACATACATTTTAATATGGTTAAGCAAGTTAAATATCCTTTTTTGAGATTCATCTTTGCAATATTTGGTTTTCGGAACAGATTTCTAGTTTTTGTATGTTCCCACATAGGCCCCACAGTTACTGCAGGTGTGTTTTGCCGACTGGCATGAGTCGCTGCAGTAGGGAATGCAGCAGCAGCATAAAATACCCCTAAAAACAGGATTAGTATTATGATCAAACTAAAGGATCAAACATGATTTACATACCCCAGCAAGCAGATAAGAAAGGCCAGCAAATGAGTTTTGGTATTTGGCTCGAATTCGATCTTCGTTTCCCTACGAACTCCGCAACTTGGGCAAGTAGCCATAGATGGAACGGCACCCAAAACATTAGGAGGAGCTGGAAATCCAATTAAATTGTAAGAATGGTCAAAATCCATAAGGTTTAAGTTAATGTAAATTTATAATTTATTTTTTATTCAGTAATTACTCTGTATAATCTGACGCTGAGCAAATATCACTGGCTGTGTCTGTTTGAAATTGGAGTAGTCCTGGGTGCTGTTATAACTGAGCGGTTCCTGGGGCGCCTGGGTTTGCTGATGGTCGTCCTTAAGATTCCTCTCCATAGTTCGCTTTATTTATTTCAGACCGATGTGCTACGCGCTCGAATTCAGGCAGGCGACTGAAGTGAGCTCCATAGATGGACCTAAAATACGTTTCATTTGCCATTTTTCTAATTGGCGAAATTGGTGATAATTTTGTACAGCCTTCGATGGTCAATGAAGCAATTTCCGACAAATGCTCACTGTTTATAATACATTTTTTAAATGGGTTTATTATGCAACTATTCCATCTTGTAGAGGAACGGGTTGCCAACTTTAATTTACGTGGGATAAAATTTAAATCAAATATAGGATGAGATTTTAGGTCAGCTCATGTAAAGCTCCAGTGTACATTTCAACCAAAACATTTACCAAAGAGATCATTAGCACTGATAATAATTGTAGGACAATTTTCAATAATATATAAGTTGTGCTTAGATGGTCGACTCCTGATCAAGAATCAAAACAAACAAAGACCAAACAGTATGAATTGTTTTAGAATCATAAATAAACTAATTTAACCTAAATTGTTTTGTGCTTGACATGATGTATAAGACCATGTTAATGCTTTATGGTTGAACAATGGAAAATAGGGGATTAATCTCTCGGTTGTGGACGAGGTGGAGGAGTGGGTACTCCTTGGAATATACCCTGATGTTTACTTTCTTTATCGGATTCAATTTTTTCCATTCTGCTGTGGTGCGTAACCAACTCGATACTGTACTTATTGCGCTTTGCATTTTCCCTGTATCATAATACATACGGATTGATAGTCGAGTATGGTGAAATAACATATCCGGACCACAGAAAATGACTCACGCTTTATAGATTTGCATTGCAATCCGGATTGTCGGATGCTAAACTATTTTTAGTTGCAGACAAGTGAAGTGTTATCAATAGGCCAGGAAAAGCAAGTTTGAAAGCATCTCCGGTAGTCTAAGTCTAAGTAGGTATGTTTATTTATTTTAATTGAAGTGAAAAATTATGTATTAAAGACTTTATCCGATTTTGGATGTGTTTATTTATTTTTTTAAATTTAATGTAAAAATATGCATTGAGGCTGCTTCACAATATACACTGGGATAGTGTTAACAGCCCTATTATGTGTACATCGGTGTGTTAAATCGGAGTTCGAAGATCAATAAAGAAGTGTTGAAGATCCATTAGGAATACATAGTTTGTGTACCAGTATATTTTTCACATTTTATGACGTCATAAATTTGCTTGGTTTTCGAATAGGATTTCTAGTTCTTGTAGGTTCCCACATAGGCTCCGCAGCTACTGCAGGTGTGTTTGGCCGACTGGCAAGAGTCGGTGCAGTAGGGAATGCAGCAGCAGCAGATTCCCCTAAAACACAGGATCAGAATTAGTCTCATTGGCTGAAGGAGCAGACACGATATACATACCCCAACATGCAGATAAGAAGGGCCAGCAAATGGGTTTTGGTACTTGGCTCGAACTCGACCTTCGTTTGCCGACGGACTCCGCAACTGGGACACGTAGCCATAGATGGAACGCCACCCAAGACATTGGGGGGTGCTAGAAAAAAGTTTTTATAAATATTACGTATAACGAATTTTGATAATGCTCTTATCATATTTTATAGAATATATTTTTGCACTCAAAGTATAAATAAACTGTGGGTTTTATTTAAAGAATGCTTTTTTTCGCGAATGTTTTTCGTCATTAATTTATATACACACATTTTTCCAATGTTAATATAGTCTCCATATCGCTCTGGACTTAACTTTAGTAATATCCGTATAGATTCCGTATCTGTGTACTGTGAAGTCCTTAAAAATACATTTATATTTACCCTGCATAATCTGAGGCTGTGTCAAAATCACCGGCTGAGGCTGATTCAAGTTGGGATAGACCTGGGTGTTGTCATAACTGGGCGGTGCCTGAGCAACATAGGGTTGCTGCTGCTGTTGCTGCTGGTCGTACGGAAAATTCTTCTCCATTATTCGCTTTATTTACTTCCGACCGAGGTGCTACGCGTTCGAGTTCAGGCAGACGACTAAAGCGCGCTCCACAGACGGGACCTAAAATTTCATTTGCGATGTGGGGAATTTTTTGTAGCCTACGATGTGCTCACTAAGCAATTTCCGACGTATGCTCTGGATCGATTAGAATATTTGTCCAGAAACCGGGTGCAACTGACTGAATAAAGCATGCATATTCTTCCAACTTCATCATAATATTTGTAACAGTTTTAGGCGTAAAAAAACGTAACTGTAATTTATAATTGTTAAAAAAATAATATTTTTTGTTATTTAAAAGTTTGATTTCATTTATAAATTTGGGTCCTTGTTTTAACCATTGCATAACTTTAATCCTTTTTACTTTCACAATAAAATGTCTTATTTTATCTGATCCTTGAACTTTTACCGTATAGAAAGGTATTACTGTAGCTCTTAAAAGGGCCATTTCCCCTGCGAACTATTTGGATTCCCTTAAACATTAAGTGACGTGAGCTGTGAATGATGTCCTGGCATTCCAATTAATTTTCCTCTATTAGGCTGCACTTAAGGGATATCATTATGTGACTCATTTATAAATTGACGATAATCAACTTAAAGTTTCATAATATTTTCATTTACCTAAAGATGTAGGTTTAATTTTAGAGAGATGCAATGCATAATTATCCATCCAAACCAAATAAGAGTCATTAGTTTCTTCCTTGAATCTTTTTATTGCTGTGCTAAGGATACAAAAGCTTAAGTTGGTACTACAATGATTTGCGTGTTAACAAATTATTGTGTATTGAAAAATGTGAGAGAGGTAACAACGGAGTAAAAATACAATGGTTCGGATTGCATTTCATCACGGCTGCTGGCCGCAGGCCACGGAAAAGCAAAGACTTCCGCCGGAAGTTTCTTAACGCTCGTAGGTGCCAATGTAAGCGTTGCAAGATGGACAGTGATGGTTCGCGTTCCGGGCACAGTTGGTGCAGTAAAGGCAGCCAGCACAGGGCCAGCAGCTGTAAAATAGGAAAATATACCTTCATTACAACATTTCGATTTGAACTAGCCAATAAGACAAGTATTTAATTAGCCTTTTGATTTGTGTGATAAAAACTTTATCTGTGAGATCACAGCTTACCAAGTGAGGCACATGATCAGTGCTATGATGTGCGTCTTGGTGGAGGCCTTCGGCTCTATGCGGGTGGTAACCTGCTGGCGGCAACTGGGACAGACCACGTTGCAGGGCTCCGGACCAACGGGAGTGGACATTTTTCTGGCAGCACTGCGGAAAAACGAACAGGAAACTTTAATAACTCTGATATTGATTGCTGCACCGACCTTGAAAACTTCGCGTGCCGTTGGTACATAAGCATTAAAATTAAATTAGTTGTGTGATGGAGAATTTAATTGTATACCCGCCATGCAAACAAGCTGTGATCAGCCTTATCTCCCGTTGATTGTTCCACTGTTTCGTTCAATTTCTTTTTAGGGTTGTGTTGTGAGTGTGTGAGGTCATCTTTGTGGCCCGCAGAAGCCGAAAGTGTGGATAGCCATGTGGCAAACTGTCTGTCGATGTCGTCATCGCAGAAATCGCGTCTCTCTTTGCCCTATTCAACCCCCAATTCATCCATCATCTCCCTGCGCCCTCGAGGTACTTGCCCAATTTGTTTACGCGGCGGTCTGACCCTGCCCAAAATCAACACAATCTATTCTATTTATATTCACACTTTTTCCAACCATAGCATAGTATCATCACTAAGCTGAGGGTGCGTCCGGCGCCAGTGATTAATACTCCCCCTGGACCCACCTGTGGCCCTGCGTGCTTTTCCTCAGTTTTCCCCAAACTTATTTTCAAGGAGCGCCCAAAGAGCGGTAATCATCTCGAAGGCGTTGTCCGGTTTACCCAGAGAAATATACAATTTGAGTCGACTTCTTTATAAGAACTTAACTGAACTTGACTTTGAAAATCCGTTGCACATATTTGTCCCAATATTACGCGCTCTGAATTTTAAATTTTTGGCGGTTTACTTACAGAATGTGTTCTACGTCGTCGAAATAAATGTGTCAAGCTCGAACAGAAACTCGTATTTATTAGCAAGCCCAAAACGTATTGCGCACTGATGGAGCTGTGAATTTGTTCTGTGGAAAGAAATTCTGCGCGCGTTGAATTTTCAAACTATTGTTTTGTTGCTTCCTGTTCCTGCCACATGTTGCTGCAGCAATGTTGCTAGCTAAGCGAGATCTTATAAATAAATTAAGTTAGTGGTGACCCACCAGAAAAGTGAGAAGGTGGTTCTTAAAGTGTTAGAAATCCTGTTTCTTTTGGAAGGTTCTGTTCTTTTTAGCAGGCAAACGTTTAAGGAAAATGCAAATTTCTTTGGAAAATTATCTAATAACCTCATTCACCCCTCACTTTTTGTGTCCCCCGTGTATTTTGAAACCAGAGATGGAAGAAATGTAAGGGGTGATTGAGGTTTTGTCATTTCCGTTTGTTTGGAGAATCCTTATGAAAATAACATATTTTCCACATGCATTTCAGAAGTAAAAATCCAAAACGTCTCATAGGAGGCATAATAATGCTGATTAGTTGAGACGATCATCAGTACTAGGACTCTATTTTAGTGAAACAGCTATATTAAACCAGATGAGCAATTACATACAGTTTGCAAAAGGAAAAATGTCAGAAATTCTTTTTTAAATGGGTAATGCACATGCAATTACTAGATTTTTAAAATGTTTTCTTTTGGAATATTGTTTATTAAACAATTATCTTTCCGACTGCATCAAAACAATTTCAAATTTCACATTAAAACACCCTAAAACAAGAAAGGAAGCTACCTTCGGCCAGCCGAAGCTTATATACCCTTGTAGATAAAAGAATGCTCACTCGGTGCAGTTCCAGGGATTCCAGATTCAGATTACAATGAATTTTCTTAAATTTGTTTGAATACTCCTATGAAAGCCTTAAGATATAGTGGTCCGATCCAGATTTCTCCGACATATGTACTACCTGCAATAGAGAGAAGACTTTCGGGAAAGTTTCATCGCGATAGCTTTAAAACTGAGAGACTAGTTCGCATAGAAACGGACAGACGGACAGACAGACAGACGGACAGACGGACATGGCTAAATAGACTCGGCTATTGGTGCTGATCAAGAATATATATACTTTATGTGGTCGGAAACGTCTCCTTCACTGCGTTGCAAACATCTGAGTGAAATTATAATATTATTATAATATACAAGGGTATAAAAAACAAGAAAAACAAAAAAATGGCAAATATTCGGCTGTCAATTAATGGTTTTCAAAATGCAAAGAATTGTTTATAAAGTACTTATAAAGTATGTGTGGTTAAATAAAAACTTGATTTCCCACTTATTTTTAAAAATCTACTGAAAATGTAAAAACTCAATTTTTCAAATATATTTAAAAATTCTATGTTAATATCCCATTGAACATCTATTACCCTTTGAGGGCATACACCGCTTGCTAAGACTTTTTATCTCAGTGCAAAATCAACATTTCATGGGCCTCCTTTCGAAGACTCTACAAGCCGTATAGTCATTATCCTGGCGGGTAGAAGGCCGCGTCTTAATCCTCTTTTACCTGTTAAACCGGTTTGGCAAAATCTCTCTTTCTATCAGTCTTTTGGACACACACACATACGTATAATATTCGATTGGTTTTCGGTTGGGCTGCCTCTCCCTCGTCATTATACCCGTTACTCGTAGAGTAAAAGGTTATATTGTATTAGTGCAAAAGTATGTAACAGCTAGAAGGAAGCGTTTCCGACCCCATAAAGTACATATATTCTTGATCAGGATCACTAGCCGAGTCGATCTAGCCATGTCCGTCTGTCCGTCTGTCCGTCTGTCTGTCCGTCTGTCCGTCTGTCCGTCTGTCTGTCTGTATGAACGCTGAGATCTCAGAAACTATAAAAGCTAGAAGATTGGCATTTTGCATGCAGATTTTAGGAGTTCCTACGCAGCGCAAGTTTGTTTCAAAACGGTGCCACGCCCCCTCTAACGCCCACAATCGCTTATTTACGATTTTAAAAATTTTAATATTTTGGAAAAGTAAAAATGCAGTTTTATTGTGTTTATCAATACCTATCGAAATGTAGAAGAAATTTTTCAAATCGGACCATTCGTTAAAAAGTTATGCGTGATCAACGGTTTCTATCTCTATCTCCATCTCCCTCGCACTCCCTTTACCTGAGTAACGGGTATCTGATAGTCGGGGCACCCGACCATAACGTTCTCTCTTGTTTAGTGTTAATAAATACCTATCAAAATTAAGAAGACATTTTCAAATCGGACCATTCATTTAAAAGTTATGCACAATCAAAATTGTTTATACATATATCCTTCTCCCTTGCAGTCCCTTTAGCCGAGTGACGGGTATAAGATAGTCGGGACACCAACCCGACTATAGCGTTCTCTCTTGTTTTCTATTATTTTTTGAGCATTGCGTATTTTGATCACAATCATTAAAGCTGCCTCTGGGGATCACAGGTAGAAGCATTACGCAGCGAAAAAGGTGCAACGCGCAGTGTAAAAGACACAAATCCAATCTCCGTGGGCAGATTAAGATGAGGCAGGGCAGCCGGGCGGGTCGGAGTGAAGACCCGCCCAGCCCAGCGAAATAAATCTGCATACCTACTTGTTTTATCTGCGGGCAGCAGATACAAGATGCCAGATTTTGATCCGACATAGCCATGTCCATCAGAAACTATTCCAAAATGAAGGACTTAATTTTTCCACATAAATGTAAATAGTTCCTTTATTGTTTATGTAATTTTAAATGCTATATGTATATATCTAGATATAGTATTTATATCGTAAGTAAATGTCAGTTATTATTTTGCTTTTAAAAAATGTTCGTTTATGGCATTACGCACTAAAAACTAAATGTCCGATTCGTTTTAGGGGTTCGGTTCGTTCTTAAAATTCATTTACGCTATAACTTTAAAATACTCCCGTTACACAACTCTAGAAACTAGATGCTAATTATTAAAACCCAGACCCAACTATGCTTTTTCTATATGTATATGGCTACGGAAGGGCAGTTCAACTCAAGCAAGTTGGATTCGATATTATGATTAGGAGTATGTTGTATATATTTAATATATATATATGTACATGCCGGGCCGATCTGGGTCTGCTAGTGCAAAGTGCTGCACTTAAGGGATATTGTTATGTATCTCATTTATGATTTGACACAAATCAACTTACAGTTTTATTATGATTTAATTTACTTAAAAATATAGGTTTTAGAGAGATGGAATGACGGAAGTTTCTTATCGCTCGTAGGTGCCAATGTAAGCGTTGCAAGATGGACAGTGATGGTTCGCGTTCCGGGCACATTTGGTGCAGTAGAGGCAGCAAGCACAGGGCCAGCAGCTGGAAAGCGTTATTATTATTACAAGGTCTTTTTAGCCAATGAGATAAGTATTTAATGAGCATTTTGATTTGTTTGATAAAAACTTTATCTGAGAAATCACAGCTTACCAAGTGAAGCACATGATCAGCGCTAGGATGTGCGTCTTGGTGGTGGCCCTCGGCTTAACACGGGTGGTAACCTCTTGGCGGCAACTGGGACAATTTACTTTGCAGGGAACCGGACCAACGGGAGGGGACATTTTTCTGCCAGCACTGCGGAAAACGAACAGGAAACTTTAATAACATAGATATTGATTGCTGTACCGATGCATAAGCATTCAATTTAAATTACATTAAATTTGAGTCGACTTCTTTATAAGTACTTTACTCAACTTGACATTGAAAATCCGTTGCACATATTTGTACCAATATTACGCGCTCTGAATTTTTAATTTTTGGCCGTATACTTACAGAGTGGGTTCTACGTGGTCGAAATAAATGTGTTAAACTCGAACAGAAACTCGTATTTAATAGCAAGCCCACAACGTATTGCGCACTGATGAAGCTGTGAATTTGATCTGTGGAAAAGGATTCTGCGCTCGTTGAATTTTGAAATTGTTGCTTTGTCTTTGTTGCTTCCTGTTCCTGCCACATGTTGCTGCAGCAATGTTGCTAGCAGATGCGTTTGTGTGAGTGCGAGCAGCCGCCGGAAAAGTGAGACGGTGGTTCTTAGAGTATTGGAAGTCCTTTTCCTTTTGGCGGGCAGTGTTAGAAGTCCTGTTCCTTTTAGCAGGCAACGGTGTAGGGAAAATGCAAATTCCTTTGAAAAATCATCTAGAAACCCTGAACGCTGCCTGCCATCACTGATTTAAATGGTCAAATTACGAATTCAATTTGGTATAAATCTTAAACCAGGATTGGATTGTGCGGTTAAATACAATTTAGTCTAGCATACTCTTTTACACAATGTGAATTGGAAACTGTTCAGAAATAAAAATCCATTCTGTGGATTGAAACCAGATGAGCAATTACATAGATGATCTCTTGGTCAGTATAAACTCTCCTAACATAATTTGTATTTATGATTCTTTTGTACATAAGTAGAATGTTTGCATAGAAACGGACAGACGGACATGGCTAGATGGGGTATAGGTGCAAGGGTATAATAAGGTAGAAGTTTTTTTTTTTTTTAAATTGATCTTTAATGAATACTATGTATAATAAAATAAAAATAATTTGTCATGCCGTTAAAACAGATAAAGTTTGGCTTCTTTATTTTCCAGAAAAAGATTCAGCCAACTGTTGCCAGATCCGCAACAAAACTGTGTATATATACAAAGAAAATTCATTTTATGGGAATCCCAGAAATTGCTTCGCTTGGCAAAGCTTTATTTGCTTATCTATTCTCTCTTTAAGTTTCGCATACAGAGTCGTTTGAAGAGTGTACATATGAATGTATGTATGTTTGGTAAGTGTTAGTATGATAAAGGCACCGCTTCTTGTTGGTGTCTCCACATTAGGACATATATATGCTTAGTTATATACGAATATGAAAATAATGGTGTACATATGAAATCGGCGAGTGTTTTCGCTGGCGTCTTCAAAACGATCCCAAACAGGCGTTGCAGTTGGGGCAGAACTGGGAGGTCTTGTAGCAGCAGTTGCAGCAGCAAGGGGCGCAGACGCAGGGCCAGCAACTGTGGGATAAAGGGGAGAGAATGGGCTATATTGTTTACCAAGCACGATCGACGATTACTCAGTACACTTCCTGCGAAATGTATGTATACGAAACAACTGCGGCCACAAAAAAAGCACAACGAAATAACTGGCGATTGGTCAGGCAAAAAAGGGTTTTAACATATTTTTGGAGCTATTTTTATGGCCACAGTTGTAACTACTCAATCAGGTGTCGCAGTAATCTTTTCCAACTAAAATCCGTTACGGTTCTCACGTAAGAGAGAATTCTATGACACCACCGTATATAAAGATTTACTTACAGGAACAGGCAGAGGAACGCCGCCAGGCAATAGGTCTTTCCGGTAGGATGGTGCTCCACTCGAACGCGAATCCGGGCGTTGCAATGGGGACATATCATTCCCTGGCCGGGAGTGTCCACCAAAACAGTAGTCTGGTGATGGATCACGCTCACCGGCTGCGGTGGTGGTGGTGACATCGGCTCCATCTGAGAGGCCTGGGGAACCTGCGGGTAGAGCTGGTGCGACGGCGACTGGTGCAGGTCCATCTCGGCCGGAGGAGCGGTGGCGAAGTCATCCGAATAGGGCGGCGGCGAGTCCACGCGCTTGTAGTCCATTGTAGATAGGAAATATTTCGACGACGACTGAACCGGCAGTGCTTACAGTTAAAAATTCTCTTCTGAATGTTTGCCAACTGCAAACGGCTACTCCTACTGAAAGCTCCCGAAGTGCATGTGCTTTGCTTTCGGCGAAAACAAAAGAAAGAAAAAAAAAAGTTTAAACTTCGCGTTCGGCAGTGTGAGCGAGCGAGACAACTATACGATCGCAGTAGGTTGCACATATCGATTAGTTATCGCTATTGGGATTACATCGATAAGAGCTACCGAAATTCGAACTCGAAGAAACAGACAAACTCTTATCAGTTAAGAAGATACAAAACGTGAGGATCAACCTATTAGGTCTTTCGTATCTCCAAATCTTACTTATTTCTTAAAATTGTCTTATTTGGTATACCTTTACAGGTAAAGGTTTAACAAAAATCCTAATCAACCCTAATTCACCAACGACTATTAATCCGGCTTGCCCAAAATAAATTTAAATTCATTTCTTAAAGATACATTTTCTAATATATTTAAAGTCTCAAATAAGACTCTGTACATGTAAATGCTTACTGGCAGTGCAAAATAGCTCGATCACTTCAAATGCTGTAGCTTCCTATGTGGCATCCACAGTTGGGGCAGTAGTGCTGGACACTCTTGCAGTAGTTTATGAAGTAGGGCAGGCACACGAAGGGCCAGCAGCTAAGGGATCAAGGGTTTCCAATTAGTATATCTATATGTGGGGGGTATCCGGACGCTCCACTCACCAGCAGACATACAAGGTCAGGGCGCACAGGTGGGTTTTGCGGGTGGGGGCCGTGACCAGACTGGTTGTGACCTCACCCCTGCAGGACGGGCACCTCACCCTCATCTTCTGGCAGCCAACAGTTAGCGGCAGTGCGCCCGCCCCCACTCCGTTCAGGGTGTAAATGGGTATCTGGGTCACCACCACCCCACAGTCTGAGTCCGGCTGAGGGGCTGGGGCTACGGTCACCATTTCCGTGTCTGGAACCGTGCTCACCCATGTGCTGTTCATGTTTACCGCGGAGCATGCACTGAACTCACCGGCCATTTAATGACAACACTGCTCTATCGCACTTGTTATCTTTTCTGACTAATCGACAGGTACTTTTTAACCGAAACAGCTATGACGATATGGCGAGTTATAAAAAAAGAGTTGGCATTTGCAGCACTTAATCGATTGACATTGGCTCCAGTAACTCCATACACTTTAATGACTAACAATTCGATAGCTAAGGTACCAGAAGAGTTAGGTTACCTAGACATCTTATATGGCTTTCAAAAAATCCTTGAAAATGAGACTTCTTGGTGGTTACCACTTTTTTGACAAAATAATCCATTTATACTTGTTCTTTTATTGGAGCCATTAAACTTAGCTAAGCGTTATAAATATACTGATTGTATAATAGTCATCAGGCTGTTGCCAATGGTTTATCATCATCATCGATCTAAAATGTTAGGCTGCATTAAGTCCTTTTTAATTTTAAATGCCTGCACCTAATACTTTCACTAGCTGATAAAAATGAAATGGTGGCATTGAACTTTCCAAAGTTTGTTTAACATTATTCAGCTATTTAGGGAGTGCTGTGGACATTTTATGACCCACACGAGTGATTTAGCTTCCACAGTAATTAGACCAAGTTAGCAAACCAAGCTGGCTTATCGCATTTCCCTTTTCCTGTTTGAATCTCATGTTTAATGTGTGACGGTCGTACAAGTATATTTACAGTTAAATTTCGTTGCAATATGACGCTAATGTGTAGGGTTCTCTAAAGGTAGATATGTGTAAGAAGAAATTAGTTCTCGTAGGTGCCGATGTAGGCGCTGCAGTTGGGACAGTAGTGATTGGCATTCTGGCAGGAATCCATGCAGTAGGGAAGACAAACGCAAGGCCAGCAACTGTGGATGGAGATTAGAAGAGATCGATTAGATAAGTTCGGGGATTTAATCGATTAGTCAGAGCACTAATTCCTATTGGCCTATACAACGCCCTAAGGCCGACGTCTACAGCCAATTTCATTCAGTTTGCTTGTTTTTAGCCCCCATTGCAGGCAGCTAGCTTTGTTATCTGACTCAACTCCAGCCGTCCCAGTTGAGATAACATTGTTTTCAAGTATGGCCTACACAGACGACGCCTCACACGCAATACCTATAGAAACTTATTGTACTTTCCAGGCGATAAGAGGGCGCAAGTGTTGCATGGGCGTAGCTTTTTTATTCTCAGGCAAAGAAAACTCTGACAACCTGTCTTGACAAACAGGTAATGAAATATGTTGGCTTAGGAAGATAATAAAATATATCTAAAAATACTCTAGTTATTTCTATGTTTGCAATAAAATATTATTGACGATTATTATCCTGAATGATTTTTGTAAAAATTTCTTCAAATACTGAATAATAAAGGTTGTGATATTATATATGGAGTATCGCTTGATCTTTGGAGGCATACAAATTTTAATCTGTAGATGTTGCGGTAGATCTTAAATAAGGGACGAAATAAAAGTTTCATCAAATACTGAATTATAGCTATAAAATAAATTTTGTGATACTAATTATAGATTATTTCTTGATCTTTTCGGGCATATAACACTAACTCAGTAGATGGTAAGTTTAGATAGATAGTTACGATAGCTACGAATTGAATCACTAACATGAATAGGCACAGGATGAGGGCCCAGCAGTGCGTCCTTCCAGAGGGAGTGGCCTTCACGGTGGTCAGGACTTCGGCGTGGCAGGAGGGGCAGCAGATGCGAGTGGGCCCATTGCCGATGGGCACCAGGTTGGAGGTCGTGGTGGTCTGGATGATCACTGTGGAAGATTGCGGTGGCCTTGGCATCGGTGGATATAGCGGTGGCTGGGTGGGACCACCGGGTTGATAGGTCTGTGCCGGCGTGAATCCAGGCTGCTCACTGTACGGCGGAGGCTGTTTGCTGTCCATAATTCTGAATTATTTGTTCTTAAGAGAGTCTGGATATACCGATCGAACTGAAACTGAACCGATCGCTTTGCTGGCTGGCGTAGCACTGAAGACCGAACTGAAACTGGAGCTCCGGCATTACTTCAACGATGGGTATCGCTATCTTATCGCTACGTTGTGATAGCTTCTATACAACGGGGGTTTCTGTCGAACTCATAAAGGGATATCTTTTTTATTGTGCACTTGATTTAGTGAGCGACTGCGATGCTCCTCTAAATAGGTGACAGATGACTCACTTATTTGATAACACTTGCAATATATATAATGGCGATGAATAAGCTCCAAACGCTTTAACAACATGGAATGTATGGAAAATGAAATTACGTGTATTTGGTTAAGAGACATAATGTCAGGAGAGAGTGTAAACAAATAAAGGTTGTCGACTCGTGCTCTCTCATTTTAATATTTGCACTTTAATCATATTAGCAAGTGCGTGATTCGATTGGACATAGTACTGTACCGGTTTTTGCATCACCATTCCATTTCTCCAGCCTACGTTTAAGATCTAAAGTAATGCACCTGTTGTTTTCTTTTATTTAATAGGGCTATTCACCTGTTACTTGATTTTTATAAACGCGAAACACATACAAATACAATTACAATTTAAGTGATATTTCAACTTTTTAATCAATGTTACTAAAGTTACTATAAAAAGTGGTCATGACTTTTCTTTCTTTCAAATCTTTGCATTGTTCAACGAACTGAACCGAACATTTGTGATCCTAACAATTGTGTTTCTTGTTTTGTTAACAGATTTTTATACCCTTGTAGAGGGTATTATAATTTCAGTCAGATGTTTGCAACGCAGTGAAGGAGACGTTTCCGACCACATAAAGTATATATATTCTTGATCAGCACCAATAGCCGAGTCTATCTAGCCATGTCCGTCTGTCCGTCTGTCCGTCTGTCCGTCTGTCCGTTTCTATGCGAACTAGTCTCTCAGTTTTAAAGCTATCGCGATGAAACTTTCCCGAAGGTCTTCTTTCTATTGCAGGTAGTACATATGTCGGAGCCAGCCGGATCGGACCACTATATCTTAAGGCTCCCAATCAAATATAAGAAAATTCATTGTAACTTTGTAGGAAGTAGGCGTTTTGATTCTTGACTACTTAAAAACAAAATTGAAATAAATCGAAGCGCTGAATCTGGAATCCCTGGAACTGCACCGAGTGAGTATTCTTTTATCTACAAGGGTATATAAGCTTCGGCTGGCCGAAGGTAGCTTCCTTTCTTGTTTTTTTTCAAAAAGTGATCAATATAAGCACTCATTAATTCTGGTGAATAAATATAAAAAACCAGAGGGATCGCTACAGTTGAGTGCCTCGACTAACAGATACCGGTTACTTAACAAACACGAAGCAAAATCCCATTTACACTTCTAAAATAAATCAATTTTTCCACAAAGCGATAGTTTGCCATATCGGTGCTCAATGGGTTAAACTAACTATATTTGAAACGGTTTTTTATGGGAAAAGCTGTTTTAGCCACCCACTCGGCGAAAGCTTTGGGGAAGCTTTCCTTCATGGGCTCCACGTTCAAGTGCAGCCGTTAACATCGCAGCCATGGAAATAGTGTTAGGCAAATACGGGGGCTTGACAAAACAGATGAACAACTGGTTTGGCTAACAGCCCCTCTCAACCCTTATATATTCCCCTGCTCTGCCTTTCTTGCCAAACGATAACTGTTTGACTTATGTTTTTTATGGTTTCAATGTTTCAATTGTAAAATAACCCAATTTATAGGCAAATAGAAATCCCAAGTCGAGTCAGTTCAACAACATGAGTCGCCAGCTGAAGTTCCATCTGCAAGCTCCCGACGACGAGGTGTTCCCAGCGGATCTGGTTGAGATAAACCTGAACCCCAACTGCGGCCAGGTCAAGCAGAAGTCAGCCCAGGCTCTGGACCAACTGCTTCTGGCCACTCCCCCCCACAGAGGCTATCCCTATGGCTATGCGGAGGACTCGGAGCCGGAGACCTACTTCTGCCGCAAGAGCAACTCCACCGGCCAACTGGCCGATAAGGTATCTCCACCTCCACCAGCGGCCACCAATATCAGTTGCCTGCGCCAGATGTACTGTCCGGAGTGCCACGAGAGACTCCACGAGCAGGGAGTCCGACTGGAGCGACTCCTGACCATGTGGTGAGTGATAGACAGCAAATATGTTAATTTTATAACAAAAATAAATTTTAAATTTGCCTACTTACAATTCCATAATAAACCCATCATGTTCGGTTAAAAGTTTTCGTTAAATATAATTAGAAGAATAGATAATAACCATTACTAACGCAAAGGAATTTTAGATATTATTCTTTGTTGGTATTTAGGGAGAACCAAGAGAACGAAGCATTATAACTAACCATTTACGTTTAATATGAATGCCATCATATTGTTATTGGATTGTTAATATTTTAATAGTTAGTAAATCGTATTAAAAATTTAATTTCATTGATGGTCAACTTAAATCAGATTTTATCAATTATCAGATTTCAATAAATTTTAATTTTAATTTAAGATCTAATTGTCTACCTGCAAAAAGTGTTTTGTGATTTTTCTTACGATAAATTCAAATCAGTAAAAGTTTCTGAAAGTTAATTAAATAAACTGTGTTAAGTATTTAAAAAAATTAAATTTTTCTATGCCGTAATAAAATAAAAAGAGGTTTTGAAAATGTTATTCTTATTAGTGACTTACTGAGTCCGTTTTTTATCCTTATTAATTCCCTATTACTTCTTCCAGCTGCTTTGCCTTCCTGCCCATTTATCCCTGCTGCCCGAGACGCTCGGCCAACGACTGCAAGGTCATCTGTGGCAAGTGTGGATACCTATTGGGGGCATGGAAAAGACAATGAGGCGAGGGGAGGGCGTGGGGAAGGGGGGATTTGGAGTGGGTGCTCCGCACTTAATTATTTGTTTTGTATAGTTTTAAGCACTCTTTTGTTGACCTTGCGGCGAGTGATGAGCGCTGAGACTGAGTAGCCGAGTGCCAAAAAATTGTTGATTTCTGCATTATTCTCTCAGTGTTTCTCTTAGGTCAGATCTCTTTGTTAGGTAGTTCTCTTTGTTTTTCGCTTCACTGCTGGGGAAAAGAATTTGCCAAAATGTTTGGCATTTAGCGCTGGCCAGTCGCAATGTCTCGGGGGAACGACTTGGATGCGGATCTGGAGGTGGATCTCCAGGGGGGGGATGGCCACTCGGTGGCCACCACAATCACGTTGGAGGAGCGTCCGGGCAAGCCTCAGGTGCGATTCTTCAGTATTGGACCCAGTAGCTACCAAGTGCGGTGTCCGATGTGCCAGCAAAATTCCAAAACGGAGACCGTGGAGATGACGGGAGCCTTGGGCCAGCTGAGCTGCCTTCTGTCCGCTCTGTCCTGGTAGGATATTCGAAAACTCCGGATATATTCCGCTCCAAAGGATTAACGTTTGTCATCTCAATTTCCAGTTGCTTTCCCATTTTCGCCCTGACCTTCGTCTACTCCTGTCTCCAGAGCCGCCTCAAGTCGAAACGTGTGTTCTGCAGCCGATGCGGCGGTCACCTGGGCTTCCACTGGCGTCCCACTTAGCTGGACGGACCACCACTTAGTTAGCTCTCGAAAATCAACGCGAATGATCTATAAATAAACCGGCAGCTGTTGTCAAATTTTTTAATAAGTTACTTGAATTTATTCGATCATCACTCAGGCGGTGCCTCCAAAAAGTATGTATCTCTCCCACTCTCTGGCGCGCTCTTAGCTCGTTTGATTGTGATGTAGACACGAATGCAGACGGGGATACATTATGCGAATGTTCTTGGCTCTTGAGTTAGTTGCTCATTCGCTTCGAAATGGCCAGCACCGAGAGTCTGGATGGCAGTGCCTTCGAGGGCGACATCTCGGCCGTGCCGCAGGTGGGTCACCTGACCACCGAGCCCCAGGAGTTGGAGTGCCCGGCCTGCCAGGAGTTGCAGGTTACCCGTGTTAAACCGGAGGCGGTGACCGTTCTACAGAAGATTGCCTGCTCGCTAAATGTGCTCCTCTGTTGGTATGTTCAAGTACCGAATCGGTTATTATAATATTACAAGTGATAAATATAATCAAATTCGAACTGTAGTATATATAGTATACTTATTAATTTTATTAGATCATTTTTAATTATCTCAAAATCGATCTAGCTGTGACTTTATACAAAGATTGCGAATTCATTTCTATAAAAAACACCTCTTTGTTTACAAAATATAGTTTGAATATACATATAAGGCCAGTCTTAACACGTGCTCTTTTAAACATATTTTAATATTATTATTATTTAGCAATCCCATTCGCTGGAAGGGTCGTCATGATGTCAATCACTATTGCAGCTCCTGTGGCTGCTTCATTGGACGCGACATCACTCTAAGTTGGTACAAGAGGACTCTCTTCCGCCTTCAGAGGGGCGAGGTGGAGGACAATGGACGCTGGCAGAGATTCCGCAAGGTGGAGAAGGAGGAGCTCGACGAGAAGAAGCTGGGTAGACAGCGCAAGGCTTTAGAATCGAAACGTTCGAATGAGAATTATTAAATAAATTACTTAAGAAATATATTCACATGTCTTTATTCTTGTTATGGCTACCCATGAAATATTTGTAAAATATTATAAAATCTATAAAACGCCTTAAATTAACAAATTTTATTTAAATCAATTTCAAACAAGTTAATAATTTTGTTATCAACAGGTAGTCTTTTTGCTCTTTCTCAGCCCTGTTCCCTGAATAGTCGAAAGCTTCTTCCAGCTGAGAAGTCAATTGTTTAGCTGGAAGAGAACGTATGCCTGAAAAAGCGTCGAGATCGCAGTTCGTTATTTGCTTTGGTTGGTTGTTCGCAATGCTTATCGGCTGGCTCTATGTCTATATAAAACCGAGTCCCAGCCAGTAGAATTTTGCAGTTTGAGAAGAGTACATCGAGGAGTTTGAAAAGATTTCACCATCAAAAGAAATAGGAATTTTTTAAATCCCAAAAATTGCAGCTTCACTTTATAGCGTATCAATATGTGGGCAATTGTTTTGCTGATCCTATCCCTGGGCCTGCTGTACAAATATGTGAGGCGTCACTATACTCACTGGCAAAGATTGGGAGTGGACGAGGAGATGGCGATAATCCCCTTTGGAGTAATGGATACTGTAATGAAACGAGAACGCAGTTTGGGAATGGCTTTAGGCGACATATACGCCCGGCACGAAGGCAAAATAGTTGGAATATACATGATGAATAAGAGGAGTATTCTAGTCCGAGATGCCCAATTGGCTCGCCAAATCATGACCAGTGATTTCGCTAGTTTCCACGATCGCGGAGTGTATGTGGACGAGGAAAAGGATCCGCTGTCCGCCAATCTCTTCAACCTCAGAGGTGCATCGTGGCGAAATCTCCGTCACAAACTCACTCCATCGTTCTCCTCTGGGAGAATAAAGGGCATGTTCGGAACGATCGATGATGTGGGTGACAAATTAGTGCAGCACTTGGAGACAGTTCTGGACGAGAATGACGAAGTGGAGATCAAGGATGTGATGACCACTTATGCGGTCGACATCATAGGTTCGGTGATTTTCGGCCTGGAGATAGACAGCTTTAGTAATCCGAAGAACGAGTTCCGTGAGATAAGCAGCTCAACGGCTAAGGATGAGTCTCTGCTGCTCAAGATCCACAATATGTCCATGTTTATATGTCCACCGTGAGTACACACAAAAAAAAAACTTGGTAAAATCAACTGTAATAATTGTCAAACAGGCCCCAACCAGCTAAATTGTCAATTCTACTAAGTAAATAGTCATTTCACAACAACAAAATACACACAATTAGCAAAGACACAAACCCAAAGCAAAAACAAAATACACGTAACTATTTTAATAGTTACGTAACTATCTTTGTTGGTCAATTTTACCAAGCAAATTTTTTTGTGTGTACGAAAATTTCGTTTTACCCAATACATATTGCATTGAAAAATTCATAAAATTTAATACCCAGAGCAGCATCTATATTTAGATGCTAGCTTTAGTACTTCTGCACCAAAAAGCAATAAATGAAGTGCGCTTTTCAGAATGCCTTAAATAAACTAGCAAAAATAGAAATAATAAAATTGATCTGAATTGAAAATAATTTAAAATCATTTTACACCAAATTGTGAAATTCGATACAATAAAACATAATTAAATTGCCTAAAAAAATTAATTACCTAAAATTGTGAAATTCAGTAAAAATGGAACAGGATAAATCTGAACCGAATTAATATTATTAAATTACACCTATTAGAATTGCCAAGCTGATGAACCGTTTGGGCTACGAGAGTCGTATTTTGACATCCCTCCGAGATATGATGAAACGCACCATCGAGTTCCGGGAGCAGCACAATGTCGTCCGTAAGGATATGCTGCAGCTGCTGATCCGGTTGCGAAATACAGGCAAAATCGGCGAAGACGACGACCAAGTATGGGACGTGGAAACTGCACAGGAACAGCTCAAGTCAATGTCGATTGAGAAGATTGCCGCCCAGGCTTTTCTATTCTACGTGGCTGGTTCTGAATCCACAGCAGCCGCTTCCGCTTTTACTCTCTATGAGTTGTCCATGTATCCGGAGCTTTTAAAGGAGGCGCGGGAAGAGGTGGATGCAGTGCTTCGGAAGCACAACCTGAAGCCCAAGGATAAGTTCACCTACGAGGCAGTGCAAGACTTAAAGTTTTTGGACCTCTGCATCATGGGTAACTAAATGTTAGCTTCTGATTAATTAACTTTGATCTTATGGTACAATATTGTTTACAGAAACCATTCGGAAGTACCCCGGCCTGCCATTCCTCAATCGAGAGTGCACCGAAGATTATCCTGTACCCGGTACCAACCACATTATAACCAAGGGAACCCCCATCCTGATCTCGCTCTTTGGCATCCAACGTGATCCGGCTTATTTCCCCAATCCCAATGGCTATGATCCCCATCGATTTGATGCGGATACCATGGATTACGATCAGGCAGCTTATATGCCGTTTGGAGAGGGTCCCAGGCACTGCATAGGTAAGTACCGATTTTACTAGTGATATGTAATGTTAACGTGGTCTATTAACATGATTTATTTCAGCTCTTCGCATGGGCAAAGTTAACTCCAAAGTTGCGGTGGCCAAGGTGTTGGCCAATTTCGATCTCATTCAGTCTCCCCGCAAGGAAGTTAAGTTCCGCTTCGATGCCGCCCCTGTTTTGGTTACCAAAGAGCCTCTAAAACTTCGTTTGACCAAGAGAAAATAAATCACAAAGGATATCTCCGGTCCTACAACTTCATATTTCAAAAATCGATATAATGCTTTATTGTTTTGTTCATTTAAATTAAATTTAAAAAAAAGTTAAATTTTTATTATTTCTTTCTACTTTGACATTGTACGTATATTTTACACATTATAATTTAAAAAATAATTACTTTCTGTTTAATTTTCTAGCTCCAATAAACCATTAAATTTATCTGCGTTTTTTTAAAGCTTCAAAGCTCTCTTTAAAAATTCTCTCTTCTCAGCTCTAAATCGGGAAAAAATGCTAGCAAAGCGAAGCCAAACATAAACAATAAACCTAAACCAAAACATAAACATAAACATTCATAAGCATCAGCTGGTTTTACCGGTAAACGTGTTTATTATTATGAAAATAATACACTAATCAGCAAAACTATGTAACTGCATAAAAAATGAATAATATTTGTTATGCATTCCAAATATTTGAGAAGGTATGTATGTATATTCTTTTTTATGTTCAGTATAAAGGTACATCTTTCAATATTTGTGATTTGCATTTTGAAGTATCAAATATTAGGAATTTCGAGACGTTTTCCATGTGGTTTATGTGGGTTAGATCTATATGTTGGGTAAATAAACATTCGCCAAACGTTTGGCTGTCGATCTGGTTCTGGTTGAGGGGCCACACCGAATGAGTATTCCCTGAATAGCTGCTGATGACATCATAGCTCCATGGTCATGTACAAATTCTTCTCTACAGTGGAGGAGTCTTCTCTCTTTGAGGTTCTCTTTGGGATTTGCTCTCTGTCGCCGCTGAGTTTCGCTTGTTCTGGCGGAGATCAGATAGTCAGTTACCATGGAGCAGCATCAGCAGGTGGAGAGGTTGCGGGTGAGATTGGTGCCCGCTGGAACGGCGGAGGAGCGTGCCAGGAATATCATAGCCAATGTGGTGCTGGAGGACGGTCTGGTGCCGTTCATAGACGACCATGAGGCGGAGAAGGTGACCCTGATCGCACAGGACTCTGCTGCCCCAGCATCCGCCTCCAGCCAGCAGCCACGCCTCCGTTACTATGCTGTAGGACCCTCCACCTACAAGTTACTCTGCCCCCTGTGTCGCGAGAGAAGCGAAGCGGCTGTGATGAGGGCAGCCAGTTGCAAGGATGCCAGCTTCTGTCTGAGTCTGCTTTCCTGGTAAGGGTTTGACCCATCAGGGATCTGGAAATTATACCACCCATCTTCCCTCCTTGCAGCATCTTTCCGCTCTTTTGGATCTGCTGCGTGTGCACCTGGTGCGGTTGCAATCGGGAATGGACCACCAAGGGCGTTTATTGCAGCTCGTGCGGCGGCAAAGTGGGAATCCAGCGCAAGGCCAAATAGGCCATTCAATGGACCAATTAAAATGATATTAATGCCAAATATTTCTCGGTTTTATTTTATAATTCTATTACGCATCTAACTCAATTAAAGACCCACCGTAAATCAATTCTCGGCGTGCTCTTGTTTTGCTCTTCCAGAACGAATACTCTTCGCTACACTGGGAAAATAAAAGTATACTACACTATAGTAAAATATTTACTGTTCTATTTACCCTTAAAAGTTACTTCTAGAGGTTTGAAAAAGGTTTGGTTTTTAGGAATATACCTTTTCTAAATGTAAAGAGAGTTCTGTTGGGTGATATTAGCTACATTTATTTCTCTGAGCACTGAGGCACTCCGATTTCTCTGTGTGCACTCCGTCGCTCTTTTGAGTAGCCAAACAGGTTGCCTTCTTGTTCGATTCAGTTTCGATTGTTGAGCGATCATGACGACATCGCTGCCGGAGAAGGAAACGGAGCAAGAGGTCCGGGAGCGGGAGGCCAAGGCTCTGGAGGATCGGAAGGAGCGGAAGATCTACGAGAACTTTGCCACGCCCCTGGCGGGCACTTTCCTCAACCTCCCACGCGAGCCTGTGGAGATCAAGTGCCCCGCCTGCGGAATCAAGGATCTGAGTGTGGTGCAGAATGATCTCAAGTGGTGGGCCAGTGAACTTAACCGCATTGTGGGCTGTCTTTTTGTGTAGGCTATACAAATTTTATAATATTAGTGGGAAAATCTATAACTTATTGAATCTTATTGCAGGAGCTTTTGTTGTTGCTGCTGCTTCAATTACTATGTGCCCTGCAAGCAAACCGACCGAAGTCATTACTGCGGCAACTGTGGTTGCTACTTTGGACGCTCTATGAAGAGGAGGGAACCACTTAAATTAAAGGCAACCACCGCCTAGTCAGCATAGTTCGCACATTTTCTGATATATTTCTGAACACCCAAACACCCACCCACTGAAAAACCATCAAAACAAAAATAAAACTCAAATGATCACATTCCTTCTCTTCTCTTCCCTCTCGGCGGATTTTCTCTTTTGGGGCTGTTTGATCACTTTATAGATCTAATTTCTCTTTGCTCGCCTCAGTCTTCGTTCGTTTTTGAAACAGTCAACATCTGGCAGTCCGACATGGCTCAGGATCCGCAAGCACTTTACTTTGCCGTCGGTCCCGGACCCAACGAGATCACCTGTCCCTATTGCAGGACCAAGGCCAAGACCCGCGTGGTGCGATCCTGGCTGCGTTGCTGCACCAAGAGGCACCACTGTGGTGCCTGCGGGGAGTACCTGGGCGTATACCGCCGGCCACAACTGTAAAGGATATCCGATCTATTTATCATCACAAGGATGTTGAAAAATATTGTGCTGGATGTTATAATAAACAATAAAAACTATTTTTAACAGTTACAAATAATATGTAATTCTTATCAAATTTTTTCTATTTTTCTCTTAAATAAAATGTTTGACACACCAAAAGGAATTTTGTAATAAAGAGAGAGAATGATTTATAAGATTCGATGCGTTGATTTAATTACCAGACCAACGCCTCACCTAAAGAGATATATCGGAAAAGAGAGACAGCGGTGGCTGGAAATCTCCGATTCTAATATTCCCCTCTAGTGATCTCTTTAAATTTGTATCTACTTTCAGTCACCGATCATTCTCGCTAGAATTCACACCATGACCGTAGACGAACCGCAAATTGTGGCCATTAGTGTCAGTCACAAACAACAAGTGGGATACCTAAAGGATGAGCCCACATGGATTCATTGTCCTTCGTGTGAAAAGTATGGAACCAGTGTGGTGCAACTGGAGGTGGTAACTTGCCTACAGAGATTTCTGGGATTCACAAAGCTTTGGTTTGCTATCTCATTGAAATTAAAATTTTAATTTGTATTTTAAATGGTATCTTGCCTTTCCTTCTGGTAGTAAAAAATGGCCCGGACGTCAGGACATTAACCACTACTGCTCGCACTGTGGTTGCTTTATTGGAAGATTCGTGGACATCAGCTGCATGGAACGGTGTCTTTCAAGATCAGCTCGTAAACAGGCGGCTGTGGATGATATGACTCTGAAAACACGCCCAAATGATTGCGCTGAAAGGGCCCAGAAGTCCAGGGAGAAAGTGCTGGCCAATAGGGAAAAGAAAAGGGCAGAAAAAGCTGCCAAGGAACTGGAAAAATCTCAAACACAAATAGCAGTGCACCAATGATCAAGAGGTTTTTGTATTTACTGTGGAAAGCTCTATACAAAGCTCTCTAGACTATGTCGCTGATAATTAAAAAAAAAAAATTAACAAATATAAAATTAACCACATTGATCAAATAAATTTAATTAAAGTTTTGAATCCATAGTTTTACATTTTCCGAGTCCTAGACGATTGCATTCTTCTACATTTTCGGTTATTAAGAACTGTTTTTTGATAAATGTCTTTGTAATGACAAAAAATCGACCAAAATTAAATGTTCTATGTTCTATTAATTCCTGACAAGCGTTATCAAAATAGTAATCATATTTAAATGTAAGAAACTTGATTCTAGCTTCGTAACAAGAATTCTTTAAGGGACCATCTATACGGTTTTTCTTAGTAATTCCGATAATCTCATCCTTACTTACTTATTTATAAAGAAACGAGTGTAATCGATTAGCGCGTCAAAATACTGGAAAGTATGACCATTAAGTTTTAATGAACAAGAATTTACAAATAAATGGATAAAGCAACGGATTGCTGGAAGAAAAATTCCAAGGAAACTCGCAAAAGACTATAAAAACGCAACCCAGCAGTCGACATAATATATTGTTGTTTAACAACTGTAAGTAACTGGCAGTATGCGAAACTTCTTAGTTCTTCTCATTTTCGCTCTTGTTTGGGAAAACGGCCGCACAAGGCAAATGGTGAGTTTGTTTTATAAACCCTATAATGGCAACATGCTTACATTTCATTAATAATAATAGATTCCAAATGTAATGGAGCAGAGCGTGGAAGGTGACCTAATGGAGTCAGATATTTCTGATTCAGATACAGATTATGGAAATTTTTTCTACAATAACGAAGAACAAAATTGTGTATCTGATGTGGGTGAAAGACAGTTTTATGAAATGGAATCGAATTTAAATGAAACTAAGATGGAGCTGAATGATTTAGAGCATGAATATAATGAAGTGGAGGAGATTAAACCTAATTTCAAGAAGATTGGTACGAAGTATTACCACATTGAGAACAAAGAAAAACTTGTCTGGTTCTTGGCATTGGATAAATGTCAGCAAATGAACGCTAGCCTGGTTAGTCTTCAAAACTTCGAGGAGTGGAACTCTTTAAAAATGCATTTGCAGCGAAACAAAAGCTACTGGCTAGACATTAGGACTGAGACCTCACTTGTTTCAGAAACTAATAGAGAGAGACCCCAATTCCTCATGTTTACTCCACATCTTTATTCGGCGAGGGACTCGTGCGACAAGTGCCTCGAATTGGAAACACAATCTGAGCATTTAATGAACGATGTGGACTGCTTTAAAGAAAACTATTATGTTTGCGAAATTAGCTTGAACCTCAACCCTGATCTTCCCCCAATATTGTAGGGACGGAAACAGAAAGCTTTTGGTAAAATGTGTAAATTCAATACATAAAACTTCACCAATAAAATGTTGTCTCAGAATATAATATTTTCGCTCTTAATTAAAAATAATTTTTTTAACCCGATAAAAAATACAGAAATTTGAAAACAAAAACGGTTTTTTTTTTCATTATTTTGCCTAATGGAATGAAACAATTATATTTTCTTGTAACAGGCATCTTTTTGCATCTTGTTTTGATCATCCTTGCTTCCATTTTTTCAAATTCGTACTATGAAAGTATAGTCAAATATTTACCGAACAATATTCAGATATTTTCAAAATTGTTGCCTAAAATGGGACGTTCTGAGAAAAAAAGTGTGGAGATGTCGGCATCTTTCTGTCATATCTCCAAGGCGACGTCAATCAGTAGACATTCGATAGTGAATGGCAATGGACGCAATCCATTCTTCTGGTTTCTGGCCCACTTTCGAAAAAGTTTCAAAGTCTGGCTTCGCCACTTGCCCCTGGGACAAGTAACTCTAATGGCAAGCTGGTTGTGGGGATCAATGAGCCCGTCTGAAAAGAAACCCTTTGTTACTGCTGCCCGAAGGTTTACCTACACGTATCGATCGCGAAGCAAAAAGGTCAACTGGGTGCTGGCGAAACTGAGGGAATCCGCTACTGGAGCCGAATGCCAAACGCAAACCCCGTGGATATTGATGAACGGCATCAAATCCTGGCAGCAATGCGTGCTAAACGATGTAATATTTATTTAGACCGAAGCTTTGGCTGTTTGAATTAATATTAATTTTTAATAAATGATCACTCAGGACAAGTTACTGTGCTTACATGTAGCGATTAAAAACGTGTTAATGACAGTAATTAAATATATGCATTGAACTTGCAGGATTCGAAGACGCTTAAATCATAGTTTCTTTGCTGCGTTTTCTTTTACTTATCAATCAATCTTAGAACTCTGAATTTACAAACTATATGCAACATCTACATTGTGCGAGGGCACTGGAGCGTGCGTCTACTCATAACAAGTAGATGACGTTAAGCGTTATTACAAGATACTAGTAATGTAAACGATATACAAAAATATAGATCCGCGCATACCAACACGATCGTGGATATGCTCTTGCTCAATGTACAAACGTCTAGATCAGATCGATCAGCCGCAGCTAATCGCGATGGCGAAAAACGAATATACAAATATAACTACAACGAGTCCCGGCCGCAGCGGGTAAATGAACAAAAAATGGTGGTAGTGGTGGTATTGGTACTGGTTTTGGTGGACTGCTTCGATGATCATGCTCAGCACGCCAGTTGGCCGCAGATACCGTCCGTCTCACTGCCCGGCCAAACGATCCTCGGCCGCGGAGCCGGCGAGGATGGCGTCGAGGGCTCCGAGTCGCCAATGAAGACTGCCGAGTCATCGGCACTGGACGGGGTTAGCGGTCGTTCGCTGTTCGCTCCGATCTCCGAAATTGGTATGGACAACGACGTGGTCGCCTCCTCGCTAAGCGGCACAATCTCCTTGAAGCTCTGATTCGGCGGCATCACCACCAGCATGTTTATAGAGATTAGCAGTGGGTGCACCAGCTTGGGGTCAAGCACCATCAGCGGTACCTCCTCATTCTTCTCGAGGCTCAGGGAGCAAATCTCGGACGTTTGAGTGAAGACCGGCTGCCGCTGAGCGTTTATCGAGGTCACCGTGGTGCGGACCATGAACTTGCGCTTCGTCTGCAGGCTAAGCACACGCTCGTGCTCGTGCCGATGGTGGCGACGAATGTTCAGTCTGCGCGAGTCCATGATCAGTATGAGATCCATGCCGAAGTTGAAGCCCGTCCAGCGCCACTTCTGGTAGCCAGGCTCGAGCAACATGCGACCACAGCGCATGCAACTCTCGAAGAACTGCTCGTCGTCCAGCTGCTGAGGGCTGCTGTATGGAATAAAATTCAAAAATAAATTACTAATGAAGTAGGAAAGGCTTACCAGAGACTTACCAGTCCTCCTGCCCGTGATCGATCCGCAGTAGGGCGTCCCAGTGGTTGTGGATGTGCCGATAGAGCCACTCCTTGGGTATAATGTTGTCATTATAGATGATCTTCAGATCCATGTAGTGGTTGGTCAGGTACTGGGTGCGCAGCTTCTGGAAGACCTTGACGTACGGCTGGCCCTCGGGTGTGGCCAGGAAGGAGCGCTCCTCCATACGGCTGGTGAAGTACGTCCACTGGACGACATCTCCGCTGGGGGTGTGCGTCTCCACGCCGGCATTTACCAATCGTTCCTGGGCCTTCACCGCTTCCGCCCGTTGCACAGGGTCCTCTGGATCGTAGTCGGGATGCAGGCACAGGAACATCCATGTGCGCAGCAGTGTGTAGAGGGAGAACTCCGTCTGCATCACGTACAAATCGGGACTGGCGGTCAGCGCACTCATCAGCTCGATGGAGATGTGCCTCAGCAGGTTCGGCTGTTTACTGTAGATGCTCAGCAGGTTGATCTGGAACCACTGGAAGGTGGACTTCTTCACACCGACCACACCGTATTGGCAGGCGGCCTCGTAGTACTGGATGGCTGTCTCCGGACTGATGTTATCCACCATCACCTCGGCACACTTGTCGATGATCCCGTCCAAGTGGAATAGCGTCGCCGTGGCCAGGACCGAGATCACATCCGCCGACTCAATCTCGATCTCATCGGAGTACATCGATCCAAAGACAGCATCCAGGCTGGCCACGGTGATCCGCTCGTCGAGGATCGCGATCTGAATGAAATTCTGCTGCGCCTCCCGCCAGCTCCCGTTGAACATGGTGTAGAAGTAGGGACTCTGGCTCAGGTAGACCTTGTGCAGGTGCCACACCTTATCCAGAGCCATAACAGCCACATCCGAGTTCTTTTCCTCCTTGAAGAGCGCCTTGTATATGTACTGCGTGGTGGTGAGGAGCTTTTTCCTGCAAGAACATATTTTATAATGGTTGCATCTATGTAAAATGTTAGCCACTCACTTCTTGGGCTGCGTGGTGTCCAGCTGGGCCTGCTCATCCTTGCCCAGCGAGGAGTCCGTGCTTCGCTTCCGCTTCCGCCGGTTGCTAAACACCTCCGCAACATTCATTTGCATGGAGCCCACGATCTGACCCATGGCTCAGCACAGGATTGACACGGTCTGAAAGGACAGCTGTTGTTACAAAAACATTTGTTTATATTTCGTTTTTCGTAGGAGATTTGGGTCAACGACAGAGGCAGGGGGCCCTTTATCGATCTGACAGGTTGCGTGCTGATAGTGCCCCCAAATGGAACCGGTTGACCCACTTTCGTTCCGCCAAACTGTAACACCAGCCGCTGTAACGGTGGGGAAACCTTTCCCGGGTGGGCGAACACTTTTGAGTGGGTGACATTTTGGGCCCTAAACCCAATGGAAAGCTCATCCATTCATCAACGATGGTGATGTTAGCACTCCTCTGAGCCGCGATTAGTCAGTTGTAATGAAATCCCCCCTCAAGAAGGGTCGGAAAACTTGAAAAGCATTGCTAGATTGCAACTGATAAATTTTTGATGTTTGCTTAAGTAATTACACGACTTAACTGCCTAAAAAAATGTTGTAAATATCACTGCATGAGTCAGAAATATAGACATTTTGCTTACTCATCAGATTCTATGTAATTAAAATTGGTATAATCAAACTCTATTGGTATAATATAACAATATATTAAACTCTGAGTTAATAAAACTATCGCCGATATTTAAAGTGCAATGTAAGTAAACTTTAAAAGTAGTAAGTAGGAAATGCCCGTAGCCCCAAGACAACTTCAAAACGGCCTTATGTACGTGAACCGCACTGTAGTCACGAACTTATTTTGGTAGTATCAAAGGGGGCGGGTCTCTATAATTAGAATGAGATCAAACGAGATCGATTCCATGTGCGTGTTTATGCTTTGTTTATGCTTTGCCGCCAATTGCTGGAGCTGGACGAGCTGTTGTAACCATGTCAAGGCCGCGACGGAAGCTACTATACATTATTGTTGCTGCTGCCCATTAACAACAAGCGAACGCTTTCGTCACCTCATTGATATGGACGACCAGACAGCCAGGCCCGATAATACTCGTGCGATGATTATCTATTCGGATTCAGGCTCATCTTAAAGTAATGATTGTTGAGTTCAGTTGGGGAAAGGTGGCTTGGGGGTCCGCCAGCAGATGGCGGGTTTGTTTTGGTGTGGCGCAGTTCCGAAAACAAAAGTAAACTATTCAAAACCGGTTCCATCAGCGTGTATTTCTTATAAGACCAAAACAAGACGATTGCAGCGCTTTAAATTACGTCACCAGTTGAAGCCAGAGAGCAAAGAGAGTAAGAGCTAGAGAGAGGAACAAACTAAAGGGGGTTGGGACCGGAGACCACCAAATAGAGGCGAACATCCAAGTATAACTCGATTTTCCACAAGTCGTTATTCGAAAATTAAAGGAAAATTGCGTAGATAATAAACCGTATAAAAATGTATCCAAGCATTACTTTTAATATTATACTACTCTGTGGTCACGTAAATTTAATATTATTATTTGTTAATAAAAACTTTTGTTCATAACATAGTATTGTTTCAAAACTTTCTTTGAATATGAGCAAGCAAACGATAAGTAAACTTGCTTAACATGTATCTTTTAAAACTAGTTTAAACTTTGTCAAAATAACTAGGTCTTTGTTTCGGAGAGGTTGAAGATACTGTTAGCCATCAGGTAGATCTATTGAAAAGTCGAGTTTCCTTGGTTAAGGTTTCAAGAAGAAATAAATCTTACTACAGCTATCGTTCACATGGAAGTGCTACTGTAAAAAGATGTACATATAGAAGCATGATATCACCCAGAGATAGTATTTATTTATAAAATAGGCCGATTGTGACATTTTTTTTACACTAAATATATATTTTGAGAACGAAAAAAAAAAATTAATGTTGCCCAAGGAGTTAACGGCTAAATAACGTGGGTGATCGTCGAAAGAAGCCAACAAGCATGGGCGGAGACTCGAACTCGCGTACGCATTTTCGTAGGGAATTCCAGTCGCTTTAGACGACAGAGCCACCGCAGCTAGAAAATTGGGAACGGCTGAGTTCGAAGATGTGTGTTTGTTGCGGGGTAACTCGTTTGGTAAACATGCAGATAAGGCCAAAAGCCCCTCACTCTGATTTATGGAAGGGACATCAGCTGATTGGCAGCGCAAAAGCATGTTTATTCGCACTATTTACCATTGGCTGTTGTTTGGCCCTGATAACAGCGCGTTTACAGATACGAAAAACGGACCACCGAACCGAACCACCAACTTTCTCACACTTTTCTCTCCCCATTTTCCTGGCTGCGGAGTGCAGTTAATCTGAAGCTATAAATAGCAAACAAAAGTGAATTCGGTGGGTGACGTAGTTGGGAAAAGCAGAAGGGGGAGGGATGGAAAACGCTGAAGAGCGAGGGAGAAGGAACCGAGAGCGAGCGCTAATGAACGACGCAAAACTGAAGGAAGCAAGGTACACAAAGGGAGCTGATAAACGAAACTTACTGTAAATGTGCAGTTGCAGTCCCGTAACTTTATGTAACTGCACTTGCACTCCACGTCCACCAGCTTGGTTACAAAAAATAAAATAAACACCGAATAAAATGTTGCGCGAGCGTGTGTAAGCGTGCGATTTAAACCATTTCAATTCCGTCCGCTGGCAAATTAATCTCTGTTTTGCTGCACTTCAGATTGCTCTCCAAAACCATTAGGTATGGACAATAGTCGATAACACTACAGGTTTCTTGACTCTCAGTGCTGCCAATTTAGGTGTTTTCCCACTAGATTTGGCAGGTACGGAACAAACTAAAAAATAGCAGTTAGCGGGAATTATAGCCCCATTCCAAATAAAATTTGCTTTATTGAACTTGTCAACTCATGTATTTTTTTTACTATGCCACATGGAGCAACACATAATGCAATGCATTTTGTTAAATCTTCCTCAAATTTAATTCGAAAAAAGGTTACCGAAGTTTTATTTTTCCAAAGTTTTAATAATTGCCTTAGAATCTTTGTAAAATGTATTCTTTTTTTCTGTAACATTTAATTTAAAAATAGAATGGTTAAAAATAAAAAAAAACATTTTGTAAATAACATTTTTTCTCGAGTAATTTTTAATTGAAGAACAAGAAATAATTAACGAACTGGTAGTAAATTCACCAATTGGGCTCGCATAAACGAGCCCAGTGTTGCAAAACGACCACGCTCACTAAACATCTTCTCGTGGTATTTTCCCACAAGACGAATATTAATGTTTTGGAGTTTTCTGTGCTGCGCAGCAGTTAAATTAACTTGAACACATCGAAAGCGAAAAAAGTCAAGCTGCGGATATATATAAAAATCGAGCGGTTGCATCGGCCCCCAGATCGAAGGTACGTCCACTGACTACAACATAAACAGTGGGCGAATTGCTGCAGTGAAAGGTCAAAGTGGCAGCCGTGAAAAGTGGCACACAGCTCCAAATGTATACACTCAGATGCACCCACACACGCAAGCACACACGCACACACGGCCGGGGGGAGGGGAGGAATAAAAACACCCACAGTATCTGATTGTTTCTGCACCCGTTATCGTTATCGCTTTCCTTTTCGCAGTCGCTGTTTGGGGCGTGCAATGTTCAGGATCCACTTCAAAATGGGTCCGTCTCGCAACAACCAGCTGCACAGCAACAACAACAACAACAACAATGCGGCCGCCGGAAGTAGCAGCACCGGAAACCGTCACCTGAAGGAGTTCACCTGCTGCTTCGGCCTGCATGTCCACACGGCCACCTTGATGATCGGATTGTGGCACTTGGTAAGTGCATCGAGAATACCCTTTGACCTTTTGCTGCAGGTGTACATCCAGTGACACCCACGCCTGCAATCCGGCGAAAACTCTTGACCCTGCTCAGTGTCACGCAGGGGAAAAATCAATCGGCCAATGACTGCCAAACTTTGCGGTTTGTAGGCGAGCAGCCAACTCTGCACTTTCCCCGCCTGTGACGTCAATGGGGGGGCTGATTGGCCGCTGCTGCGTCAGCTGTTCAAATTGAACCACAATAGTCGGGGGTTTACGGCATCGCCGCTGCGGAAGTTTCCAAATCCCGCGTCCATTGTCCGAAACTAACCTTTCATAAGCCCCTGATTTCGCATAAGCAATTGCGGCACTGGAAAAAATAATAAAAACTGTGCACCATAGCAAAGTTACTGCATATGTGCATATATGGGGAATAACAAAGAGTTCATCATGAAATATTTTTATTAAATACACTGCTTAACTTTTAACTTAATTTGAAAACTTAGTTTAACTTTCATAGCTAGAACTTTACTATAAAATCAAAAATAATCAAAAATACTTCCAGAAATAAAAAAAAATAATATCCAAAGAACATTTTAATAGGTCAACAATTATCATAGACTTTAGACTTTATCAAAGTTCCCAAGTTTGTGGTTTCTTTTTCTACAAATTCTAGATAATTGACTGCTTGGTAGGGATTACTTGACCCCGATAACGTCTTCGTGGCTATGACACATTCTTTGAATGAGAAACTACCAACCAAGAGTGTTTCTCTCAGTGCACTTACTGTTCGTGTGCTCGATAATCCGCCCCCTACAACTTTCATCATGCATTTCGCCTCTGATACCTGGTGTTTATTGCGGCTCAGGTCACGTTTGCAGCAGCAAACTCCGTCACATGAGTTGCCTCGGTAATTACGGTTTGGACAGCACTGGGGCTATCTGCCCTAATCTGGCCAATCTCAAGGGTTCCTTTGTTTACGTTTTGTAGATAGGCACAGCGTTAGAGGCCCGCAAAAACAAAGCAATTCCAGAAATCGATGGTTTAGTTGACTCATCCGCAGAGTGACAATGAAAGTTGATACACCAATGGCTGCAGATAAGATGCGGCTCACTGCAGATTACATTTCGCACCGATGAATAATTAAGCGAAAGATGGCAAACTGCCGCATCTAAGGTCGAGGCGTCATCATAGTACAGCCTTCAACCTGAGATACTCAGATACTTAGATACCGAATCGGATATCCAAACGCGACCATATGAGCAAACAGCAACAAGATATGTACATATTTTCATGAGCGATTCGGTTATTTTTAACAACTACACGTACTGGACAGATGATGCGAAAATATTTACTCTTCTGGGGGTTTACTCTTGCTTTTCGGTGTATATCTTTCTTCTGGAGCAGCCTTCTGAAGTGGCCTGCCATAAATCCGAGAATTGTTAATTCAGCTGTCATCTGGAAGCACACAGGTTGCAAATCAAATCGGGCGAAGCTCCCTTATCTATTCCGACCAGGCTTATCGTGATGCGCGGACCCACACACCTGCTAAACGCACTTGAAATACTTTTAGATGTTGAGATATCTCTGAATTCCCCACTCGTGATCCTTGCGAACTAACTCAGAACTTGTGGAATAATTCTCTAGCCACACACAATTCCCCACATTGCTCATTTCCGATGAAAGCGCTTCCGGCGGAAGGCGTCAGCCAGATTCAAATGCAATGCCCCAAGCAGACGACACAGATCCTGAAGACGATTCGAGTTGCGACTTTACCACTGGTTCAAAAGAGACGGAGGAAAGCGAGGCGGCCGAGGAGAAAGAAGGGGACCAGGTGACGGATGATGTCCTCGAGTATCTGCACAACAATCCTACGGCCTTCAATCGATCTTCCTCCGCTGTGCTGAGCATACAGGCCGGCGTCTTCAACACTGTCAACGAGCGCAGTTTGTCCTCTATGGGCTACTCGACGGCGAATTCGTTGAAGAAACCGTTGGAAACCAGTAAATTACTTGATGGGAAGACCAATCTGTACCAGGAGGTGGTCAGCCTTGTCAAACGGCGAGCTCAGACCAATTCAGAGGTCAGCATCGGAAAGAGTCGGCACCCCGTGCATCTAATGGCCTTGCAGAGCTTCTCGCGAATGTTTCGCGACATCAGCAACGACTTGAGCGTGGAGCTGCCTGAGGAGAAGATTACGCCTCGCTCCTTCTGCCTCATCTACGACTGGATGATCGAGGACAGGCCGATCCTACCTCGCCTCGGTCTTCTGGAAGTTCTCCAAGCTGCCACTTTCTTGCAGATTCCGCAGTTAATCAGCCAATGCCAGTATTGTCTGCAGAATGGCTTCAAGGAGGACTCCGCGGCGATTCTGTACTTTGAGGCTAAGATCCTCAAGCTGGAGCAGACCCACTGGGAGTTCCTAATGCGCGTCTCCAAGTTTTTTCTCACTCTGGTGGCCTCCAAAGAGTTCCTGCGTCTCCCGCTGAACCCATTCCTCATGCTGATCAGGTCCAGCCGCATTGGGGTCAATACAGAGCTGGAGGTCTTCATGGCCGCTGCTCGCTGGCTTAGCCACCACTGGCCCCAAAGACAACGAAACCTAACCGCTGTTGCGGGCAGCATTCGTTTCGGACTGATCCAGCCTTGGTTGCTCATCCGATTGCAGAAGCCGGATGTCACCGCCGTGGAAGTGAGGCGAATTGTAACGCAGCCCGAGGTGCGACAAGCCATTCACGATGGCATCGCATACACCACCACGCGACTTTTCTACGGAGCAGATCGCGAGGCGTTCATGCAGCATTTGCACAAGACGAGTGTCGAGCCACCCGTGCAACGTTGCTGGATATTCGACCGAAAGTGCCGTCATCACCATCGCTTGCAATGCAAGTTCACGCTTGACCTAACGTACGAGACGTTCGTGGAGTACCTGAACTATCTGCAAACCCAGCACCGGGACTACTGGCAATCTATGGAACTCGTAGAGACCAGCAATGTGTGCTTCAATTGTCAGGCCAAAAGGTTGGATCGAACTAAAGCCATTAGTTGAGTTTAGATGTTGGTTGTAAAAATTGTGAAATATATCTTGATACTTATGTCTTACTCAGAAATTGTATAGTTTATTTTGTTATATGACTAGTTATTATAATAACTATCTCATTTTAAACGTTAATTTTACTTTCAGTTTTTGAACATTTTGGCCTTGAGTGTTCTGGCCGTCATATGGCGCAATCCCGAGATGATGGACGAACTGGAAGGCGGCACCCACGACTACACCGTGGATCTGAGTGCTCCGGCCCTACCTACTCCACTAAGCAAGGTCGAACCGCCGTACGCCTACCGTGACCACTCCTTCAACTATCGTAAGCGTTACCGTAAGCAGTGGAGAGAGTTCCTTTAGCAACGCATTCAAATTGATTTATCCCTTTGCAGAGAACTTTGACATGGGCGGCTTGGTATGCACCTGCATGATAGCCATAACGCTGATGATGATCTATGGCACCATCAAGGGAAAGCCCTCGCACCTGTTGCCGTTCTTTTGCCTGCAGTTGTTTGACTTCGCCATTACCACGTAAGATTAGGGATACAGAAGTTTGTACAGATTTAAAGCTAAAGCATATATTCTCTTCCGATTGACAGTCTTACCGCCGCTGGATATCTGTGCTACCTGCAGGCCATCCACAGCATCATTGCCGAGTCGCACCGCTTGCCATGGCGCGAGAAGCTGCTGGAGCTGCCGCCTGAGGAGCTGGTTGTGGTGGTCCTCGTCGTCTTCATTTGCATTGTTTTTCTCAAGGCCTATTGCATTGGAATCGTTTGGCGCTGCTACAAGTACTTGACTCTCCGCCAGCAACACGTTCGCACTTTGTTCCCCTTCCTGGAGCCGCCGACTGGAGTCCACAGTGTGGGTGGAACCTTTGGTGCCGAGGAACGCTCCTACTCCACGCTGTTGCCCAATTACGATGAAGCGATTGCCCAATACTTGAAGCAGGCACCACCGCCATCGTACCAGGTGGCCATGTCCAATTACGAGGAGGCAGAGGACGCTGCGGCTGAAGGGGCAGAGGTCAATCCCTCGGTGGCCCCGCTTTTCGTCGCCCTTGGAGCAGCCACCACCGCGAATGCAGCCTCTAACACGGATGACAACATGGATAACAACAACGATCAACCCAACAATAACAACACCATGCACGTTAACGCCAATACGCCACCAATGCGTCGGAGCGATGCCGCTGTTAGCGTCAATGTTGAGGATGATGAGTATGACGACCTGGAGGTGATCGACGCTGGCGTGGATGTAATCGGAGGCATTCCACCGCCTCCGCCCTACAACGACGTGGCCGATGCCCAGGTGCAGGTGCCATCGCAGTCGCCGCTTCACCACCAACAACCCAACATCCCGGGACAAGTGTTTTGCGGACGCGACGAGAGCCAGGCCTAAGTTGTAGCTTGGATTAGTTTTGCTTCTCATGGCGAGTGGGTTGTGATCATCGGTGACCACCCCTCCCCACATCCTCTTCTTGCCCAGATGATCTGGTTTCTGGTCTTTCATCTCATAGCTATCATTCCCAGGCACACATACATGGTCTAAAAGGTTGCTTCAATGTATTGATCAGTGTTTTTAGAGAAACGAAACGAAAACAAGTTTCCGCTTTTAGCCGTCGCTCATTATTGTTGTTTAACGTACAATTAAGATGCTCTAGTTGCTGCTCATTTAGTAGACAAACAAGCATTAAAACCAAAAAACATTTTGCGATGCTGGCGAGGAAAGCCTCAATTCCTTTTCGGCCGCATCTGACCCGAACGTAGCTGCAACAATCTGTTAGAACGTTTTTATTTGGCCCGAATTAGCCTGAGCATTTCGGATAGTGTAGGCCCAAGTAGTTGTTACCAGAGAGTGTCGCTGGCATTGTAGACACCTTTACGATGTTCTTTGTTTTAAGCTATCTTGTAAGACTATGCATATTGAATACCGAGTACTGAACTAACAGCACAGGCAGACATAATCCATTAATTATGATGATATTATCAGCAACAGTAACGTTTTATGTGTGTAAAATATCTAAATGTATACTGTGTCTAAATATGCAGAGATATTCGAATAAACATTAGATTATATTTATTTTGTGTTTTGGTTTTCATTTGAACAGCCCTTTTGATGGTCTATTCGGAATGAGTGATATTCGATCGAAAGGTTTTTTAACCTAAGAGATTTATATGCAGGCGCGGATCCAGGGAAATGGAAAATTAATGAGCCATAATTTTGCACAGATCCGCCGCTGGCTATGGAGAAATGGCGGAAAAGTTAGATGTAAGCTGTTGGGCCCAGTTTGTTTCAGAACTTAAGCATGGTTGCGATCTTGTTAAAAATGGATTCATACAATTTAAATCCGAAGCACCGTTCAAAAGATAATATAAAAAATTGAATTTTTAGTTTTTTCCTTAATGATTGTACAAATCGTTCTTATAAAAATTTTTATAACAATTTTAGGTTTGTCAAACACTTGTACATATATTACTGTTTTGTAAAAAACATTTTTATTTTGATTAAAATGTTACGGTGCACGATTTTCCTTCTTTGCCTTATTTTGCCAATTTTTAAAAGAATCTATGTTTACATAATGTAGCTATTCTTGAACGTACATCCTTCTTAAGTTTAAACAGGAGAATCCCAACATCATCTAACTTAGAGAAAGCTCTTATTTCTTTAATGCTTATCATCTTATTTTCCTTGATATTCAGTGACAGAAAAGTACCTTTCTGAAAATTTCCGATCATTAAGCTGGGCTGCGATGACTAAGCCATTAACAATAAGCTAGGTCAATCCCTAGAAATAAATCCCCTGGAGAAAAAATACCCGAGATTATGTTGTGTGCGATTGTAATTTTAAGACATTAATTGAATTGTTTTTTTTTTACATTTTTCAAAGAGCACTTCTGCGCTTAGGCCTTCCAGTTGGACCAGGTGCGGATCTCGTTCCAGATGTTGGTGCCGGGGCACTCGGTGGAGCCCACCTGGCGATGTCCGTAGAGGGTGTATCCGGAAACGATTTGGCCGCGGGAGACGGCGTCGGAGAGCAGGCCCTTGGCGGCGGAGATCTGGGCAGAGGTGAGGGTGTTGGTGTTATAGTTGCCCAGGAAGGAGATGCCGATGGACTTGGAGTTCCAGTTGGTGGCGTGGGCACCCATCACGTTCCAGCCACGTCCCTCGTAGACATTGCCGTCTCCGCCGATCAGGAAGTTGTAGCCGATATCGGCCCAGCCCAGGGAGTCCATGTGGTAGGCCTGGATGTTCTTCAGCTGGGTGATGCAGGCGGCCTTGGTGGAGCAGTAGTTGCCGGCGGTGTGGTGGATCACGGCGTAGCTCAGGGAGCTGGCCAGCGTGGTCTTGCTGGTGGCCGAACGGCCGCCCCACTCCGACTTGGAGACGATGGTCACGCCGAGGACGGCCTGGGCGCAGAAGAGGACTGCCAGAAGGACGAGAGCTTTGTTTGCCATGGTTGTGGATCGATTGTGTGGCCTGTCGTGCGATCGGGCCTTTTATACCGCTCGGCATAGCTTATCGCCTGCAAGACGATCCCTCGCTCGGGCTGTGAACCGGGTCGTGTGCTTCCATCTGATAGGAGGGCTATCTGCTGACCAGATCCTGATACCGCGATGACGACGGACCAATCACGCTTCTAATCAGACCAAGTGGCATTAATTAATTTGTCTAAGAGGTGGCTATATATTGTGCTGCATAGCCCCCTATCATAACATTGCGAATTTCCAGATTTATTATCGCTTTACTTTATCATTTTTAAAAGCTTTTTTAAGATTTATTACGTGGGATTTTATTACATTTTTAATAATCTATAGAAAGCAATATATGGATGATATTTAAACGGTTACAGGCCAGTCCAGTGTTTTGCAAACTTTAAGAGCTTGGGAGTAGGATAAGGATTGCATCGCATTGATTTTAGTGATCATTTAAAGATTCTAGTTACACAACTTCTGTAGCAGAGGGATCTTGTTAGACCGACTCGCCTAGTTATTCTGATCAGGAATACATATACTTAACTATTTACTTACAATTTTTACCCGTCGACTATGCGAGTATAATTAACTGCAGTAACTGAAAGCTTGACCACTATTTCCTTGCTGAGCTTTTATTGTTGTGGAAATAATTATGGAAAGTAAATATAAAATACAATTAAATTGGAGACACGTCCTTGGATAAAAGTTTGAAAAATTCGAAATGAAAATCTAAGTAAGGAATTATAGTGTTTATAGGTATTTATGGAAAAGGATAACACGTTCCTTGATAAATTTTCCATAAATTCGAAATTAAAAGCTTAGAAAGGACGACTCAAGCTTTTTTAGAAAGTAGATAAATTTTTCAAAAGCGTCCAAGCTTAAAGGCAGTGTCGTAAAAGTATACGCATACATGTACTATACATTGAACATAGGCCCTGAAAAATAAAAAGTAAAATCATTATTTTATTTATTGTAAGTTACAATTTGTAACTGACGTTAGAGGACGATTATTAAATACAAAATATCTTATTAATTTTTAGATTTGTATGAATATATATTTAAATGGCTAAAACGGCAGCACTGAAGCTCACATTTTGCGTAGCATCGTACGATTGAACTAAAAGTTTATTAATAAATAGTTTCAGTTATTTTTTTGATTTCTAATCGAAACCGATGTGGCGGTTTCCCATTTAAATTTATATGTGGTTTTAAAGTTATAAGTACTTTAAGTGGCTGATATGAATGAATGAAAGACACGAACCAAAATATTGTTTAATCAGCGACGCAAAAAATGGTCACTTAATTGCTGATTAGATTATTGATCGTTGGCATCACTTGTATGTCATACGCCCCAATTTCAAATACGATCCACAAGATAAGTGCTCTAAAATTCTCTTTGTCCCCTTTGTCATGACGGGATCCAAAAAACTTATTGATAAAGCAATATAAGGAGTCATTGTGGCAAATAAAGCATAAAAGTAGACAACAAGAATAACACATCATTTACAAAAAAAAAATCGGAAGAATATGGAACTGATATTGTTTCATATAAATTTTTCCATAACAAAATGGTATGATTTCATATCAATATGGTACAAAATCATTTGTTCGGAAATATCATTTTGATATGAAAACAGATGGGCCGAAATTGATATGAAACAAGAGAGAACGCTATAGTCGGGTTGGTGTCCCGACTATTTAATACCCGTCACTCAGCTAAAGCGAACGCTGTACTCGGGTTGGTGTCCCGACTAATAATCGTAACTTAGCTAAAGGGAGTGCGAGGGAGATAGATATATATTGACAATTTTGAATGCGTATAACTTTTTAATGAATGGTCTGATCTAAAAAATGTCTTCTACATTTCGATAGGTATAAATATACACAACAAAATTGAATTTATACTTCTCGGAAATCTTTAAAGATGTGGGCGCAGGACCCATTTTAAAATCGTTAGTGGGCGATTGTGGTCGTTAGAGGGGGCGTGGCGCTCGGCTAAAATAAACTTGCGCTGCGTAGGAAGCCAAAGAATATGTGTGGGAAATCTCAACCTTCTAGCTTTTGTAGTTGCTGAGATCTCAGCGTTCATACAGACAGACAGACGGACAGACAGACGGACAGACGGACAGACGGACAGACGGACAGACGGACAGACGGACAGACGGACATGGCTATATCGACTCGGCTAGTGACCCTGATCAAGAATATATATACTTTATGGGGTCGGAAACGCTTCCTTGTAGCTGTTACATACTTTTGCACGAATCTAGTATACCCTTTTACTCTACGAGTAACGGGTATAAAAATACCCGATGGATGATTATTTTTGGTATTTCTTTTCTCTGTGTACCAAGAAATGATTGAACTAGCAGGATCACAATCAACTTATAAGAACTTTGATTATATTAAACTAAATTAAATCACTAAACGAATAAATAGTTCTCACTAAAAAAATCCTGTTTTCTAAAAACATGATTGACAACATAGTCCGACGTGGCTAGATCGGTAAGTGATCGGTAAGTGATCCTGAACAAGGATACTTAGAGTCGTACCCTGCGAGTTTCGGGTATAATTACCGCAGTACCAGGCTCTATTTGGCTCCTTATCTTATAAACAAACAGCTACACCTAAAACTTGTAACTTTTTAATTCAATAGTCAATTGGCCAATTGATATAAAGGGGATTTTTTTTTTATCAGCCACGAGCTTCCACAGCTGACTTGTAGAAATTTCCCTTTCCAATAATCGCAACTGGCAGATGAACTCGTAAATCTTGTTAAGTAGCTGGCAATCACGGAAATAAAAATACTGTAATAATCTGAAAGTCGCCGGAGGAGATCCTGGACAGCAAGGTGAGTGGGGTGGGGCTGGAACCACTTGGCCCAGCCAATCTACTTTGTCC
The DNA here is from genome assembly GCF_030179915.1 of Drosophila takahashii. Lineage (NCBI taxonomy): Eukaryota > Metazoa > Arthropoda > Insecta > Diptera > Drosophilidae > Drosophila > Drosophila takahashii. The sequence goes on along the minus strand of NC_091679.1, from coordinate 32,163,018 downwards.
AGCCATCCGAGTGCCACCAAGTGGTTTTCCCTGTGGCAGGAAGGAGGTGAGTCTCGAAACTGAAAGCTTAAGCAAGTTATTAAGCACAAAAACAACTGAAACTCATTCAGAACGACTTTGTTAACGAGGATGTCGTTAATGAGACTGCGGTCCAAGTGGCGGATAGTCCGCTTTGGTCAGCGACCGATTGAGGACTTTCCCGCTGCTTTGACTGTAGTAATTGTCGCAGTCCAGTTTTGAAAGTTAATTTAAAAATTTGTATGCAAGCATTTCTGTTGCATTGAACTAAAGTTGCCCAAGTTCAGCACAAGAGTCTGGACGACTCGACTTAATGATATTCTGCAAGTTTGCCCGGCACACATCCTCCTTTTTCTATAAATTTGAAAAGTTTTCGTAAATGTTGCCAATGAATACTTTGACAGCTCGAACGTGAGAGTTCGGCTGCAAAACGAAGATGGATAATGGGAGCAGGAGCAGGAGTTTGGAATTGTATTTATCCTTTGTCCGTCACTTAAAAGACGGCATTCGAAATACGAATCAATCTACGCCAGATCACCCAGAGAATGGAATTCGAAATGATTTTTTTAAACAATTTTATTCATGTCACCAAGATGCTATCTAACCAGACCAGTGGGACCAGCCGCGGATCTCGTTCCAGATGTGGGTGCCGGGGCACTCGGTGGCGCTGACCTGGCGATGGCCGTACAGGATGTAGCCGGAGCTGAGCTGGCCACGGTTGACCGCATCGTTGAGCAGCTGCTGGGCGGCGGAGATCATGTTCGGCTCCAGGGTGTCCCAGTTGTAGTTGCCCAGGAAGCTGATGCCAATGCTGTAGGGGTTCCACTCGGCGGCGTGGGCGCCCATGTTGTTCCAGCCACGTCCCTCGTAGACGTTGCCGTCTCCGCCGATCAGGAAGTTGTAGCCGATGTCGGGCCAGCCCAGGGAGTCCATGTGGTAGTTCTGGACGCCCTGCAGCACGGCGTTGCACTGGGCACGGGTCTCGCAGTAGGAGCCGGCGGTGTGGTGGATGATGGCGTAGCTCAGGTAGTTGCCCAGGGCCACGGTCCACTTGGCGCCGCGACCACCCCAGGCCGACTTGGGAATGACGTAGACGCCCTGGGCCAGGTACTGGCTGCAGACCAGGACGGCGAGGAGGAGAGCCACTTTGGAAACCATGATTACCAGCTGTAATAGTTGACGATCGCTTGATGGAGAACATAGCCTGGAGGAGGCGCTTTTATAGCAAACTGCCGTCGAAAATCGCATCTTATCGGGGTCGTATATAACTGATTTACAACGCTAATCGATGGCACTTGCCCAGATTCGTGTTGGGGGAAGCACCTTGCCAAGAGCTTCGTCACAATCGGCTGATTTTGATTTATTCGATCGGCCATTCCGGTAGGTCCTTATCAAGTCTGGTAGTTCGGCTCGCGCATAATTTTCCGTTTACAGCAATGGGTCCTCTAAAAAATGTAAGTCATCCATTCAGAAATGGTAATCCTATGCTAAATGAGTAAAAAATTGTATTCGAGTTAGTTGTTCAATGCATGTCAGGCCATCTTTTACGTTTGAAACAATATATTCCAAAGGACAAATAGCTTTTTAGCCACGATATCTTCTAAGAATGTCGACGAATGCGAGCACCTATAGTAAGTAGGATGTCCTGCTGGTTAATTTTCGTATTGGACTAACACACTCCCACACAGCCTTTAATAATTATAGCAATTTTATGGAGAACGTGAGTATGGTTAACTATAAATGATATACTGGTATCTTCATGGGATCAACCTGAAACAGGTGAGCTGTTTGCTCGTGATGGATCTCCATTTTACGCATCGTTGTCACATGGCTAAACATATCTCGGACTGCAGATATATTACCTATTTGTTTAACTATTACGTGATGATGTACTGTACCTTCGAAATCAACAATAAGATGACTGAAATATCGGTGATGTTGCTGTTTGCACTGATCTACTGCATTTTCCTGTGCATCCTCTACAAATGCGTCAACAACTAGTGAGTTCCACCCAAAAAAAAAACGATATGAAACGTAGCTCGATTTTACATTATTTAAGATCAATTAGAATTTAATATGTGGCCAGGTAAATTTGACCTGGTCGATATAGGTTTTGCAGGACTTGAAATTTACATGGCCATATCGATTTTACGGGAACATGCTTATATTTTTGGGTGTAGGGCACACGTCAATTGTTCTCTGTGTCGCTATCCGCACTAAACCCGAGCTAATCTAAATGCAAATTATTTTCGCCTTTTTTATGAGTTAAATTGCTAAATTCCAAACCGTGCAGCCTAACATCAACGCTCAAGATCGCTGCTCAAAAGTTTCGGATAAACGAGTACATGGCGGGCGTAATGCTCGTGGGCGTGGCTAATTCAACTCCCGATCTTCTGGTCAACCGTTCGCCAGTCAGAGATACGTCCCTAGCCTTCAACACGGCCATGGCCAACGCCCTAACTGTCATTTGCTTGAGCGGAGGAGCGGTGTGCTTCATTCGTCCTTTCAGGATGAATGGTACAAGTGTCTTCCGGGATCTTCTCTTTCTCTTGCTCGCCATAGAGTTGGTACGACTTATAATAGCTGATATTTCCTACAAGCCATGGGTAAAGGGTGCTTGTAAGTTAACTCTGTTCAATGGATTGCCAGTATATATTCCTAGTTAACCTCTTCCAGTGTTTATTGGTATATACCCACTATACCTGCTTATCAATATAGGCGATGTCCTTCTTCAACGACACACAATAAAAAGTGAGTATGAGGCCATTATCCTTTTTTAATATTTAATATTTTATTTTAATTGTTACAGAACTGCGAAAGGAAATTGAACACATGAGGCACATACCATCATCCCATCGCCACGATCGCGAATTGGCTGACAAAATTATTCTTTTAAATGGTCTGGAGGAGGACGATGAGATCCAAATCTTTGAATCGAAAGTATTTCACAAGAGATCTTTTGACGCAGGGTTTTTTGTCACACCCAAGCCACTTATTCGACACAAGGGAGTCGACGCGGAAACCAACCGAACCATTCTCCACAGCAAGTCGAATCCAAAGAATCTTTTCCTATTCCGCGACTTTTTCCATACGATCAATCCCATTAACTCAGAGCAGTGGGCCGTCAGTGGTAGATGTTCACGTATTGCACTAGTCGTCACAGCCCCAGTTAGTTTCATGCTAAAGTTGCTCATCCCATTTGTGGACATCACAAAGGCCAAGCATGGATGGAGCAAGTTATTGAACTGCCTTCAACTCATATTAACCCCTTTTGTGATCATAACACTAGTTGAAAGTAAGTACACGTTTAGCATATTGTTATGAGTGTAAAAGTCTTGAGAGATTTTCAGGATCAGAAACTTAATAATTTCTAATTTAATTCAGAAATTTTTATTACAATAATATAACTTTAATAACATACAATCTTAGTCTCTAAGAGTTATTATCTAATTAAAAATTATTAGAAAATTATTAAATTTAAATACTCGCATTTAAAAACCCTTGCTAATATAAAAATATATTTGACTTCTTAAATCTTAATAATGATCTGCCTTTTAGCTAGTGTAACCGACAACTACAAGGATTGGTATAACCTACCCAAGTTCACAATGGCTTTTTGGTCCTTATTGGTAACGACACCCTTGGCCATTATTGTATTTTTGCACTCTCGCACTGACATCCCGCCGTTCTACCATATGGTAAGATTACCGCAGTGTCAAAGCCCTTAAAAAATGGATTACGCCCTTAGGGTTATTGCGTGCTTACTCTATGTGTCGTGATTATTCTCACGTGGATTTGTGCCTGGGAAATGGATGTACTGATATCCATAATTGGCATTGTCTTTAAGCTGACGCCTCCCTTTATGACCATCACCTTCAACACGATGTCTTCTGCAATGGCAGACTTTATATCCTACTTGCATCTCGCCGAACACGGCTATGGAAAAATGGCCTTTGGCGCCATAATTGGCGGTTCAGTTTTCAGTGAGTAGAGCTCTAGGCGTTCCTTCCTACTTTTATCTAAAACCTTTCAAGGAAAAGTCAAACCTAAATTCATGAAATTGTATTGATATAAGATCATCTCTCCCGCAGACATCGTTGTCAACATTGCCGCCGAATTGATGCTGGCGAAAACGTTCAACCACCACGGTCAAAAGGAAATCTTTGGGAATGAGGGCTTCACCATCTACTTGTTCCTGGTGATAACCATTATAACCACCATGTGGTGGTGCCTGACCTTCGACTTCGTTGCGCGTCGATCCGCTGGAGTGTTCCTGTGGTGCATCTTCATACTGTTTATCATTTACTCGACTGCCATTGAATTTCGGTGGATCCATGGTTTCGAAGACAATGTGCACATTGAGGTGGTTCAAATAACTCAAAGCTGAATCAAATATTGTTCTATAGACAAAAGACATTATTTCTTTGCGTGTACAATTTATTGATTGGGGTTCATGCGAAGGTCAAGGACCTAGCCAGACCAGTGGGACCAGCCGCGGATCTCGTTCCAGATGTGGGTGCCGGGGCACTCGGTGGCGCTGACCTGGCGATGGCCGTACAGGATGTAGCCGGAGCTGAGCTGGCCACGGTTGACCGCATCGTTGAGCAGCTGCTGGGCGGCGGAGATCATGTTCGGCTCCAGGGTGTCCCAGTTGTAGTTGCCCAGGAAGCTGATGCCAATGCTGTAGGGGTTCCACTCGGCGGCGTGGGCGCCCATGTTGTTCCAGCCACGTCCCTCGTAGACGTTGCCGTCTCCGCCGATCAGGAAGTTGTAGCCGATGTCGGGCCAGCCCAGGGAGTCCATGTGGTAGTTCTGGACGCCCTGCAGCACGGCGTTGCACTGGGCACGGGTCTCGCAGTAGGAGCCGGCGGTGTGGTGGATGATGGCGTAGCCCAGGTAGTTGCCCAGGGCCACGGTCCACTTGGCGCCGCGACCACCCCACTCCGACTTGGGGATGACATAGACGCCCTGGGCCAGGTACTGGCTGCAGACCAGGACGGCGAGGAGGAGAGCCACTTTGGAAACCATGATTACCAGCTGTAATAGTTGACGATCGCTTGATGGAGAACGTAGGTCGGTGGTGGCGCTTATATAGCTACCCGCCATCCAAATGCTATGGCATCTTATCGGCTGGCTAATGGCTGATTTACAGCTCTCCTCAGTGGCACATGCTTAGATTCGTATTAGGGGAAGACCCTCGGCTAGAACCCCGCCAATCTTCTCATGTTGATTTATTCCACATTCTCTAGAGTTGGTTCCTTTAAATAACTTCTTTATCAACGGGCTCCAGTCGACACTTTGGCTGGCCAATATTTTCTAGAAAATATGCAATCAAAAAGTGGGATGTTCGATTTCCGTCAGCACGAAACATAATTAAATAGACTTGGAGCAGGGAAATCAATACCATGGGAGTGCGCAAGAGAAGTCTTAGCTTGAACCTAACAGAACTGGACTACGAATTTCATTACTTTATTAAGAATGTAAGGTTGTTTAGATATTTGAAAGTGTATCTATTGATAATAATTTATAAAATAATATTTATAGATGAGTTGCAGGGCGATGATGAGACTTCCCTATTCGTATCGTTGCAAGATGGCCACCCAAGTCGTTGACTGCGAACGGATCATCAACTTCTTCAATTACTTCAGGATGATGTACTGTTCCATTGACATTGATGACAAGACGACAGAGGTCCTGTTCATGCTTCTATTTGCGCTGATTTGTGTGGCCTTCCTGTGGCTAATGTCCTTCAGCATTGGCACCTAGTAAGTTCCTGGATATATACTTTATTTTTCACCTGATGAATATTTTAGAACCCACAGCTTTTCGCCAGTCCTCAAGATAATCTCGCTGAAGCTGCACATGAATGAGTACCTGGCGGGCGTTACCCTGCTGGCATTCGGCAACTGTAGTCCCGAAATAATTGCCAACTTCATGCCCGTGAGGGCGGATGCACCGCTCTTCACCATAGCCGTGGGCAATGCTCTGGCCATCATTCTGCTGGCCGGCGGAACCGTGTGTTTTTTAAGGCCCTTCAAAATGAACGGACATTGCATTCTTCGCGATCTTTTATTCCTGCTGCTGGGCGTTGAGGTCCTGCGATATGTGATGATAACAAGGCAAGGAGCAGTAGTCTTGGGGGAAGCAATCGGTAGGGCTAAGTATCAAATTTCATGAAACCTAACTGATCTTTGATATTTTCCTTTAGTGCTGTTCCTAATTTACGTTCTCTATGTGGCCGTTAATGTAGCCGATGTGGTTATATTACGTTTCTACATGAAAAGTAAGTGTTATTATAAAATTCTCGGTTTTCCAAGAGCAACTAATCTTATTTACTATTCAGAACTTCGTAAGGAAGTGGACTATCTGGGGAATCTGACTCCTCCACCGACGAAAGAATTGCGGGAAAAGCTGCGGAGACTGGCTTCAATGGAAGAGGAGGATGACATAGGAATCAATGACACAACGAAGTATCGTCGGTCCAGGGATTCGGGCACCCACTTCTCCGATACGACGAGTAGCGGCTACTTTGTCACCCCCCGACCGGAAAAACGATCCGAGAACGTTGACTACGAGGCCAATCGCACGAATCTGCATAATGCGGAAAATCCCAAAAACCTCCTGCTGTTCACCGAGTTCCTCCAGTCCCTGAACCCCATCGATGGGGAGGCCTGGCAGCTGGGTGGCAGCTGCAATCGGTTGTACTTGATTGTCCGGTGCCCCCTGGTATTCGTACTGCTGCTCTTCATTCCTGTGGTGGACTACGAGAAGGACAAGCATGGTTGGAGCAAGTTGCTCAACTGCACGCAGATTGTGACTAATCCGTTTGTGGTCATTACCCTGGTGCATTGTAGGTATGCGTAGGCGTAGGTCTGATCTGATCTCTAAATCCTGGTGACCTTCAGCTGCGATTACCAGTGTCTATCACACCTGGTACATAACCCTCGACATCAGCTTTTCGATGTGGTCGCCCTGCCTAACAGTTCCGCTGGCCATAGTGATCTTCTGGCATTCGCGGACGGACGTACCGCCGTTCTATCACCACGTAAGGAGTCTTAAACTATCACCTCTTTCACTTATCTTACCCTTCTCTCCCAGCTGTTTATCATCCTCACCTTTTTCAGTTCCATGGTGACCCTCTGGGTGACTGTCACCGAACTGGAGGTGCTCTCCGAGATCGTGGGCATTGTTTTCGACCTATCCGAGACCTTCATGGCGGTCACCTTTGAGGCCGTTTCGAATGCCACCCCCGATATTATAGCCAATTCCCAGCTGGCCATGCAGGGTTACGGGCGAATGGCCTTCGCCGCCATTATTGGAGGACCAGTTTTTGGTAAATCATTTATCGCTTTATTGATTACCTATTGATTTCGTATGCATTTCAGCGGTTTTAGTTACCATGAGCGTGGCCTTCATCTTCAATCACAGGGTTCGCGAGGCGGGAGCCAATTCGTGGGTGTACGGCGATCTAGGTCAAAACTGCTATATTTTCTTGGTCATAACCATCGTGACCACGTTGTGGTGGAGTGTAACATTCGACTTTTACGCCCGACGATCCGCCGGAGTTTTCCTGTGGCTCATTTATTTCCTATTCCTCATCTATGCAGTTTTCGTGGAGTGGGAAGTTGTGCATGCATTTTCCAGAGATGAATATATTGACCCAATATGATTTGGTAATTGTTTATGTTCGATTTGATTATGGAAAAAAAGTTCAAAACATTAAACAACTTTTTTCTGGATTCTAAACTAACATAAAAATATTTTTTATTGCGAGTACTTGCACATAACTATGCTTTGACTTTTTACTTCAACCGACGTTCTGACTAATTAAGTTAATGAAGCACCTTGATTAAAACATTGCCAAGGGAAATGCTTTCGAAAGGCGTCGGCATGGAAACAAAATAACTGACAGCGGTCCATTGAAATGCAGCTCCAGTTTCACTGCATAAAAAGCGTATCGCATAACTAAGGAAAGCTGATGGCAAGGATGGGCAAAGCTACTCGTTAATTAGGATTAAAATGACTGGAGGTTGGTGTCCTGTCAGCGTTCAAGGGGCAAGTGATTTGTGCAACAATGATACCAGTATTAGCTCAGACGAATGACTTTGTGAATGAACTAAAGTAATTGATCAGCGATGAGACACTGACTAACTGATTCAATGCATTTAAAAGGATTCTTTGCTTGAACATGGAGCATATTTAAAGCACTAGTTATTAAGCCAAGCAAGATTCTCAATTGTATATGACAATCATTTGTTTTTATAAAAAACCTACTTTAAATTTCTTGTAATTTGAAAATTGTTGGTATTCGGTGCACCGCCCAAGTCAACATTATTATTGACTGCAGATGTAAATATCACTTGATTCCGGCTATTACGCCAAATGCAGCTGAAACATAACCATCAGATTTAAGTACAATTGCATAAACAAGAAGTGCTGGCCCAAGTATGGGGAAAAAGAACGGAGCGAAAGCCAACTTGCAGCTCCAACTTCTAAGGCAAATGGCACGCAGAATTCCGGCAGCAATAAAAGCACTCAACTTCCCTTAGACTTCCTGTCTATCTGTCCATCCGTCCATCCGTCCATCCGCCAGACCCTCTATCTGTGCACTTAATGTGACATGTTTTTGCAACAGCTTTGGTTTCTCCTTTCGCCACTCGAGATTCCGATTCCCCGGGCCGAAGCGAAGCTCCATGGCCATGAGATTTGATGCATTTTGCTTGTTACCAAATTGTTTTGCATTTTCCTTCACGTTTTTACATAGACTCGCAGTCCCGAATTGAATGCAAAAACGAGAGGAGGAAGTCCTTTTTTCTATGCAATTGGCTTGGTCTTGCCATGATTCGGTGTGAAAGTCATCAAATATTTAAGGCACAAGTGCGGAATCGCATCCAGATTGCCAGTGATGGTTCATGCAAGAAGGAAAATTGATTTCGGAAGATGTGTCATTGGGATAGTTTTCATGGCAAGTTCTAGCATTAAATGGGTATTTAATTCTGTACCATTTGATTGCTGAAAAGCTCTTCTCGGTATCAGTAGTTCTTGTTATTATTTTTTTTTGTAGATTAATTTCGACCGACAGGCCTCCGTTTGCGTGTTCATTTCGTATCGCTCATGAATGAATTTATTTATAGTGATGTGCCTGATTATCGACATTAATAGTCATAAATTTTGTTTTGCCTTAAGAACGTGCGAGAAATATACGATTATTAATTTTACAAATCATTGTGTGAAATAGAAAGTAATCTATGGTTGACATCTTGTTTCTTGCCACTAAATTATGTCCAGTTGTTATTATTATTATTTCTTCCTCGCAAGAAGACCAAAAGTTGCTCACAAACTATTTACAAAATCCCAAGGAAACGAGAAAACCTCATCATTTCTTAATAAACAAAAAAATACCAAGAAGATTGCAAACATATTTCACGTCGCAGTTCGCAACCAGCTATTTCCGCAGTAAAACTTTGCACTGCAGTTGTCAGTTGGTTAAATGGGAAATATTTCAGGCCAGCGAGGGCAACATTTATTTATGGACCGGAGTACACACCATATTAAATAGCTTGAAAAGGAAGATTTATGCCTGGAGACGGTCTGCAGCGCTGGACGCGGCTAATACTGCTAGCCATAAATTGCCGCTTAGCATTATAACTCAATTAGCCGGCGGATGGGTTGCGTATACGCCAGGTTGTCCAGATGCAGCAGCAGAAACAGTTACATTTACAGCTGTATTAGTGAATTATGCAAGCCCTAATTAATGTCAAGCGGCAGGAGAGAGCCCCAGTTTCTGTTTGTTGTAGTTGTTCCTGTAGACATTGTAGGTCACTTCCCGCCCAAGTCTCTTAATCCGCTGGGCGTGGCTGTGTGCACTTGTTGTGGCCTAATGAATCGGCTGCCAGGAGTCTTGCCTTCGTGTCTGCGGCTTTCCTGCAATTAGCGCCGACTCACATTTGACTTAGCCCCCTTGTCATCGTAGAGGTGTGAAGAGCCGCTTGAAGGCAACACGTCGTATGCGCAATCCTATGGCTGAGTCCTTATAATGAAGATACCGCTCGACTACAACAAATCATAATGCAATTGCTGAACTTATTAGAAATCATTATTTAACAATTTTACTAATAAAAGTCTGCCGAAATGTTTAAAATATATTACTATGGTGCGATGGTTATACTTTAATTTTATTTCATCCTTTTCATTATTTTTTAAACTTTAAAAATATTTTATTTATTCATTAATAAAATACCCAGAATTTATATTTTTGCCTCCTAGATATCTCCGAAAGCGGCTTGAAGTGGCATGTCCTCAGAAAACGAATGTATGACTTTCTTATGGATTAGGATAGCAAAAAGCAAGTAGACACCGTAGAAGACGATACAAAAGATACCGACGGATCGTCTAGCGAAAAAGCCCAGCGTTGTGGACCAGAGAAGTGTTAGAAATAGTCCCAAATTTAGAAAAATAAAAGCATTTCCACCATAATTGCCCTGTTGGCTTATGTTCGTGACCTTGAAGCCAACTAGGTTTCGGACATGCAGCACAGTGCTCGCGGATAAGACGACGGCTGTAGGATTATATGTTATTAAAGGTAATGTAACTGATGGATAATCTGGTGAATACCCACTGAAGAAAGGTCCTCCGATGGCCGAGGCATAGGCCATCTTCGGATAGCCGTGCATGGCCATTGCGATGTTGGCGATTAGGGGACCCAGGCTGCCCGTACAAGCCTTCACCGTGGCGCCCATAAAGTCGTCTTCGACCTCCAATATATGTCCAAGCACCTCCAGGACCTTGTCTATTTCCGTGGCGCAAATAAAGATCATAAACATGGAGCCAGTCAAATTCATTACGGTAAACACCTGTGATTGTAAGTCAGCAGGAATTTTATTCCCCGATAATATTGCACGTTTGTGTCTCACCGAATGGTAAAATGGTGGCACATCGGTTCGGGATTGGAAAAACATAAAAATGGCTATTGGCATGGTTATGGGAAGGGAGTAAAGTCCGTATATGTACTCCTTCGTTATGGCAACGTACCACAACGAGTTGCCCCTAGAGCTCAACAAAGCTGGCGGAAAGGGGAAAAAATAATTAGGTACTAAGTGAGGGAAAAGCAGCTCACCTTTGATGACTATAATGGACATGGCCGGATTTAGCATTACCTGAAGGCAATTCAGGAGCTTGTTCCAGCCATGTTTGTCCATTTCGTAGTCCACCAGGGGGATGTAGATGATGCACAGGATTACGCCCGGCGTTCTTACCAACATTATGGCCCGCTCGATCATGTTGGCTTTTCGCCACTTCTCGCACGTAATGGGTCTTATGGCCAAGTAGAAGTCCCTGCATATTCCAAAATTCTTTCCCTGCGCCCTGTTATGCTTCACATTCCGGGTTACTTTTTTGTCGACGCTTACGCGAGTGTTTCGGGCCATTCGCAAGGTCGTGTACCGCATCTTGTTAATGTTCGGACCCGAGTTTTTCTTCTCGAATATCTCCACTTCTATATCGCGGGTATAAATCTCCTGCTGTTTCTCCAGTTCGCTCAGTTTCTTTCTCTTCACCGGGGTCATTTCCCCTTCCAACAGCGCATCGATTTGGGCATTTGTTGCTAGGAAATTATGCTAAAAATATTCTTTTACATAACTATAAATGAAAAACTTACAGATTAAGGCCCTCCGGATAAGATATACATCCACCACATTCACAAATATGTAAAAAATGTATATAAGAGACAGACCTAAAAGACCAAGATGCATTTTACAAAAAATCCTTAAGTATAATAAGGTAAGGCAAACACTTGCATATGAATTCCGACTCGGAAACTTGCTGACCGGTTTCCAGAAAGTATTGAAGCATCATCGATCCGAGGATAAGGAACAAAATGTCCCGAACACTCTCGTAGGCATTCATCTTGAAGGGAAACATGTAGCAGATTAGCCCCCCCGAAACCATGGACACAAACAGGGCGGCGGCCAGACTATTGGCAAAAACGGGCACATCCGCCTTAACACTGGCCAGGTTGGAGAACAGGTCGGCGGAGCTGTTTCCAAAGGCCAACAAGGTCACGCCCGCGACGTGCTCGTTCATGCGGAGGATCCTTGATACGGCCTTCAGAGCTGGACTGTAGCTGAAAGTGCAAAAAAACAATATAATTAATATTTAAAAAAATAAATAAAAACAGGGAAATGTTTTCTACTAGTACCTAGTACCTAGGTATGTAATTGTATCCTAGCACCTCTTTAGACTCTTAAGTTTAGAGGCTAATTATTTGAAAAATGAAGTAAATTTATTATACAATAAAAAGTGTACAAAAACTTTTGAATTTGGTGAGCTAAAATCTAACAAATAGTATAGTTAGTTTCTCAGTTTTCCTTATTTTTTAGTCAAATAATAAAAAGTTAAACTTTTTTTTGCGGTTTAAGTTGTGGAAGTTAGACTGCTGATGGCCTCTATGAATAACGATATTCAAATATCCTATACTCACTAATTGTTGCATACGTGGATCAGTAGGAGCAGTATCACAAAGCAGAACGCCAAGAACAATGTGAGGAAGATCAGCTGCTCGAAGTCATTCACGCAATTCAGATCGCAGGCCATGATCCTCATGTAGGGCACCACATTGGTGCTCCGATTGCAGTCCTTGGCCTTCTTCACAAAGGCACACCGCTCCTCGAAGGGAAAGGAGTTGGCCGCGAAGCAACTGACCTTGTCCCAGAAGCTATCGAACTCATCGTCCAAGCCGTTGCGCACATAGAACTCGGGGTTCTTGGTTTCCATTTCAGTGTTGTGTGTGTGGAAAAATCGAAAACTTGAAAACAACTGACATGATTTTCAGGGTTTTCACCTCTTCGATAGAAAAAATATTATAAAAATGTAATTAAACGTAGACAACCCCTGCACTCACTGACACTTCCCCGTTCGGTTTATTACACCAGCAAATCTCGAAAATTGACTCCAAAGTAAGGCCAAGGACATTTGCTATGTAAGAAAGTGAGCCCGTGCCAACCAGCCACCGCCTGTTGCATCGCTCTGTGGCATCGAATTGGAAAGGACTCCCGTTGCAAGATGGTCAGCCAGCTGCCCGCGCAGTCCGCACATCTAGTCAAGCTCGCTCCCTCCGGCCAGGTGGCCGTCGCCGTGGTCGGCAACCTCCAGCGATCGAGTTCGAACTCCGGCCAGCGGAGGCTCCTCTCGATCCTGCTCGCCAGCGACCTGGGCGCCTACATAAGACGACTGTTGGCCCATGTGGCGCGGCGGATCTATGCGCTCCTTCGCCCCCAGCTGGGGCTCTCCTACAAGGATGTGCCCGTGTCCCCGGTCCTGGCACAAACACTGGCCCAGGTGGGCCGCAAAACCCTGATCCTCGACCTGGACGAGACTCTGGTGCACTCCTGCTACAGCGATCCGGATACACACGACAACGTGGGCTGCAACCAGCTGCCCGAAGGCGCCCAGCCCGACTATGTGCTCAGCGTATCGATCGAGGGTCTCGAGCCGATCTCCTTTCGGGTCTTCAAGCGGCCGCATGTCGACGAGTTCCTGGCCTTTGTGTCCAAGTGGTACGACCTGGTGATCTACACGGCCAGCCTAGAGGTGTACGCCGCCCAGGTGGTGGACCTTCTGGATGCGGGACGAGGAATGATGCCGCGCCGCTTCTACCGGCAGCACTGCCGCGCCTCCACGCCCCTGATATCCAAGGATCTCACGCTGGTCAATCCGGACATGAGCGGCACCTTGATCATCGACAACTCGCCGTACGCGTACCGCGATTTTCCGGACAACGCGGTGCCCATCAAGACGTTCATCTACGATCCCGACGACACGGAACTGCTGAAGCTGCTGCCCTTCCTCGACGCCCTGCGCTTCACCAAGGACGTTCGATCGATTCTCGGCCGGCGCGTTGTCCGCTCCACCCTTGTGCGCTCCACGGTTTCATCGTATTCCACCCGGTAAAGCGAGCCGACTGCAGCCTGACTTGTTGAAAGTATCAAAAACTGGCGGTTACGTCTGTAAAAATCAAGCAGCAATAAATAAAGCCGACTCCATGTATTTGTATATGCCTAGAATAGTTCATTACTGTTCATAGTTTTGAAAATGAAAAACATTTATTTTATTTTTTTTAATTTTTAAATCAGTATGAAAGCGAAAGAAGCATATTTATTTTTGCAAAAAAGAACTAATACTATTTTATAAGTATGGGGGTTTTACAACAAAAATTGGTAATTTAATTATATTAACTTTATGTTTTCTAAAGCTCATATAAAACTTCCTACTACCCGACTAGTTCACAGAAATACTGTCACAATTACTATAGATTAAAAAGAATTTTATTCCTGCATTGTTTTCGCTTGCATTCTGAGAGCCACCAAATAAAATGATAATTATAAGCATAGTTGTGTATTAATATTAATTGCCCTAATGTTAGCTGTTTATGCTTTAATCAAGCGAAGCCAGTTGAGACACGGCAAAAAGCAGCACCATATGGACCAACCACCTCCGCACATGTGCATTGGATTGCTCATACGCCAGGTGGCCCGGCTGGGTTTTTTGTGATTTCCGTGTGTGTTAGCAGAAGTTCGGCGAACAGCGGCTGCATGCAAATGCAGAAGCGTAATGATGTTGCGGCTTTTTGACTTTACACGGCCACAGAGAAAGCCACAGCTCTGAGCCACCTGATGCCATCCTGAAATCCTGCCATCCTGCCACCCAGTAAAGTTGCGAAAGTTTAAATTGAATTCTTAATTATTGCGCACACGGGGCTGCAATTTTAATGCACACATTTTTGGGGCCAGGGCGGACGAAAATGTTTAGATAATAATTCAGTTTTCCTGCAAATTGTCAAATGCGCACGCAGAGAGTCACATGATAATTTTATTTTCCCCCTTTTTTTTGCGGATCAAAGAGATTCATGCCGGGCCCTGGCTGATTTATGTGAACGTGAGCCGGGCAAATTTTGATTTGTAGCTCCATAAAATGTTTCAGCTGGCAGACGAGCAAAACGAGCCGAATTCCATGAAACAGTAGCTGCGGCAGAGTCTCTGTTATTGAAATCCAGCAGATAACTTGGCGCAGGAGCGGACAGAACACAGTTTCAGTGGCAGTCAACGGTGCGTATGAGCAATCAGTCAGCCAGTCAGTGAGTCAGTTAGCTACCGATATCTGAATTTTTTATGCTTCGCCTAGTGTGAATTTGCCGTAGGTCCGAGGCAAACTTTAAAATCCGGAACTTTAAGTGGTCAAGGGGGCGTAAATTCAGCCTTAAAAGGTAAATTTGAAAAATTTTAAACTCTACAAGTTCTTTAAGTAACAATGCATCTCAGCAAGATGTACATTTCACCTAATGGCCACTGTTTTTCCTAGCTTCCGGTCTCTTTTACCCTGCGGTTTAAATTATTCTTGCCGTCCCTCTGGTCTTCTTGTTTGCCCTGCCTAATTTGCTTATTAGCCGGAAAATGTGGTAACTTGCAAATCGAGAAAAAGTGCCTGACTAATTAACTTTTTGCATTGCAAATGAATCTAAGCTTCAGTCAAAATAAACAAACCAAAGAGCCCGGTCGTAAACTATATGTAGTCCATTCTAATTGACTGTGAGTCACTGGAAATAGTTGATTGTTCGCCGAGGTTTTTTCAACTTGGCCCCAGAACAATTAACAATGCAAATTGGTGCGGCGAGGCGGCAGGGAGGCTAGTGAATTCATTTAGCCCTCAAACCGAAACCTACGTCGTTCGGTAAACCCCCTTGCAATCGCAATCGGCGGCTTAAGCTGCACATAAATCTTGCACTAAACGGCAGGAGAACTTTCACCTGCTCCGCCATAAATTTTCATTTCCAATTCTACCACTCAATATGGCTTAAGCGCACGACTATTCAGTGACAGAGCTTTTGTTAGGAAGAACACGGTAAGTGGGTACCATTTCGATGGCTTTGGTTTTGATTGTCTACCCATGTCGATCAAAATAAAGCAATACGTTTAGATACGCTAACAACTTTAACAGGGAAATAACACAGGGACTTTAAAAACAGAATAGTTGCATGTAATAAAGAAGAGATGGGAATATACGCACTCATATCTTACAATGTCACATGAATTACTTTTGCGTTTTATTTTTATTTTAATAATTTTTTGTATAGTTTATCAAATTATTTAAACAAAACTATATAAATGGGCTGTAATTTCAAAGGAAATGTATGAATCCATAATCATAATCCAAAATCTGTTCGATGTAGCTTCATAAAATTGTAAACTCCTTATTCAAACTTCCTGTAAACTTCATGATTTGAAAAAAAAGTATGCGTACTTTAAATCGGCTAATAAGACAAGTGTTTTGAAAATGTATGTTAGTATTGACGGTTTAACAGTTTATAAATATTTTCCCTTTATATGTAGGCTAAGGACCTTTATTTACTTAATCCAAATACAAATATATATATCCAAATGTTTTTATCAGACCATAAGTAAACATATGCACAATGTGCATTGCACATAGATACATAAGCAGTTATAAATCAGCAACTTCAGAATGGCCTTACAGTTTGGCCGAGGGGCCAGCTTCGTCCAGGAAAATATCCGTAGACAACAAGTGAATATTCTCCGGATAGCAAGCGTACTTGGCGAGGTCCCTGACGCCCACGTCCCTCAGCACCTCGTCGTCCACAAAGAAGTTGCCAGTGTACTCCCTGGAGTCGCGGCAGAATATAGCGTAGGCCGCATCGGCCATTATCTCGGGCTTCCGGGAGTACAGGGCCCCCTCCGAGCCGTGGAGCATCTCGACGGCCGCCGTGGCGATGGTGGTGCGTGGCCACAGAGCGTTTACGGCCACGCCCTGGGCGCGGAACTCCTCCGCCATGCCCAGCACGCACATGGACATCCCGTACTTGGCGATGGTGTAGGCGGTGTGGTTGGCGAACCACTTGGCACTCATGTTCAGCGGCGGCGCAAGGTTCAGAATGTGAGGGTTCTCGCTGCGCAGCAGATAAGGCAGGCAAGTCTTTGATCTGTGGAGTTTGATCGGACATATATATGTATATACAAATTGGTTTGCATTGGAAAAGATTAGGGGCCTTACACTAGGAAGGTTCCCCTGGTGTTGATGTTCTGCATCAGATCGTAGCGCTTCATCTCCGTGTCCAGGGTGCCCGTAATGGAGATGGCACTGGCGTTGTTCACCACGATGTCGATGCCCCCGAACTTGGCCACCGCCGCCTCCACGGCCTGCTGCACCTGCCGCTCGTCGCGCACGTCCACGATGCAGGGCAGGGCTCGACCCCCGGCCTTCTCGACTGCAAAGTCAGGGAGCAAAGGTCAAGGAGGGTGCAAAGGCAACGTTGGCTCGACGGTCACTTACTCTCCTCCGCAGCCGTGTATATGGTGCCGGGCAGCTTGGGATGAGGCTCTGCCGTCTTGGCTGCTATGACCACATTGGCTCCATCGCGGGCCGCCTTGAGGGCGATGGCCTTGCCGATTCCCCGGGAGGCGCCGGTGATGAACAGGGTCTTTCCCTTCAGTTTTCTGGGGACAAAGAGAGTGGTTAAGGCACCTGGCTCTCTCCTTCTGGCCAAGACTCACCCGGTGTTCTTCATGCTGACTCTGGCTGCCGATCCCAACTGCTGGTCCGGAGTTCAGTGCTCACCCTAATGATTGGGCTAATCACACAACTACCTGTTTACACTAATCTCACTCACCAAATGCTAGATAATAGTGATGGAACATTTCAATATTTAGTTTCTGTACTCTGAAGGTGGGATACTTTTAGCCGGATTTCATTGGCAATCACTTTTATACAAGCTGCTTAATGTAAAAACCAATAGCTGGAGATTTTTATTAAAGAAAATCGTAATGCTATCATTATCAAGGTACCTATCTTTATCTCCATAAGGCACATCGATATTTTAACGACATATCGATATTTATGGATCTGTGCGATACGTCCATAACAATGGCGCCAGCCGGTTTTAACGGGTTAATTACAAAAGATTGTTGGAAGGAATCGTAATTTTCAGATATTCTAAAAATCTATTATGTTTTTGCCAAAAATGTTTAAACCCTAAAGTGTGATTCTTGGAAATCTTAAATTCGTTAGCCTTATTGTCCAATAAAACTAAATTTGTACCCAATTCGAAATATTTTTTTCGCAATCCGGACCCCAAAATGCGAATTCAGTAATCCATTTTATCGATTTTGGAAAACACGCAAAAATATAGTAAGCGACTTTTTCAAAATACACCAGGGATTGATCCTGACCATGGTAAGGTTTTTATTATATCTGGAAGTAACTTTATGATGCTTTAAATTATAACTGTGATTTACAAAAGCAATGCACCTTCTCTTCAAAAACCAAAAAAGTACCGTTATTACTTTAGATTAATTTTATTTGAGATTTTGTTTAAAGCTTACTAGTTAGTTAACCAAGCGCACTTAATGGGAACCCGCTCTTAACCACCTTCCGATCGATCCAGTTCCTCAGGTAGGGCACATTCGTGTAGACCCCGGGCACATCCTTTTCGCCGCATTGGATGCCCCAGGATACGATGCCCACCAGCTGATAGCGATCCCTTTGGCCGGGCAATGTGCAAAACAATGGAGATCCCCCATCGTAGTTGCAGGTGTCCTTGCCCTTCTCCCCACCGGCACAAAGGAAACTTGCATGGAGTTTATAGCGACGCCCGAGGATCGTCCGGCGCAACAATCGCTGGCAGGATCCGTGCTCCACCACCGGAAGTTCGATGCGTTTCAGCAGATGTTCCATTGTGAGGGACGTGAAGGTCTTGTGCCCCCACCCGGTGGCCACGCAGTGGGCATTCCGCAATTCCTCCTCCAGTCGAGGCGTCTCCGCCTGCGACAGGCAGATGGGCTGGATGTGCGGGGCCAGGTGAAATGGTTGCTCCAGCACCACCAACGCTATGTCGTTGTAAACGGTCTGACTGGAGAAATCCTCGTGGCGGTGTATCTCGCTGATAGGACGCATCTGATGGGGAAGCAGCTCGGCCTGGCTATTGAGGTCCCACTCACCTGCCCGCACCACCATCGTGTCCTCACTGTGGTTGGCCACGTTGTGGGCACTGGTCAGCACCAGCTGCGGGTGGATTAGGGCGCCGCCGCAGATGTACTTGCCCTCCATGTCCAGGAGGACCACCATCCAGGGGAACTCGGCGAAGACAGACTCCCCATTGTTGTACCCATCCAGCTGGTAGTACAGCCCGTTGGGATTGCTGTAGCCGCAGCCCTCTGAGCGGAAGTCCTTCACGTTGCGCTGCATGGGATTCTGACCCTCCTCTATCTAAATGCAAATAGTAATATAATAAATCAATCAAATTAAGGTTTTACAACCAAAGAGGTAAAGGCTCGAAATTAAATTTAACTTTCACTAGCAAACAGAAAAGTATTAAGAACAAGTCAAAACTTTTTTAACATCTTTACTTAAAACTTTGGTATAGTTTACATTTTCAAAAAGAAAGAAGTTAATATAATAAAGAATTTTACTTCATGCCTATATAAGTTTTACTTTATGTGAATAAACCAATAAAAAGAAACAGAGAATAACAATAAAACCCCACATTTCTTCAAACGAAATCAAAAGCTACAATTATCTATGAATTATACTTGGTTCTCGAAGTGACCTTACTTTCTACTACAATAAAAGCACTATCAGTTTTCATTTCCAAAGGCACACTGCCTAACAAGAAATATTTCAAATGTTTTTTGTTAAAGTTCCAATGATCACTAGAAAATGCTTTAGTAATTTAAGTAAAGTTTTGATTTTCTCGTTATCCAATATATATTTTTACCTGATCGGCTACGGGACAGCACTCCTCCACGGATCGGCAGCCAAAGTTGCTGTCGTCATTTATACGCGGCTTGATGATGTAGCGACCATCCTCGTTGACCACTCCGGTGGTGCAGAGGTGGCGGGGCACACATTCCCGCCGCACCCCACAGCTTTTGTAGCCCTCATCGGTCTCCTTGGCGACCACTGGCTTCTCCTTCGCTGCGGCCGCGGCCTCCAGGTGGCTTTCCGAAGAGCCCCAGGGATTTTCCCGTTGCTGATTGCGGTACTCGATTTCGGCCTCATGGGCGTCAAAGCTCTCCACCTGCTCCTTATCGCAACAAACTAGGCCGCGGCCGCAGCTTTTGTCCAGTATTCGCTTGACCAGTACTTCCTTACCGGAGTCATCGGTCTCATCGCACCTTTTCTTGCTAATGCAGATCTCGTGGCTCTCGCAGATGTCGCTCGCAAGAGCCACCGATTTGAGGGAAATCAGTGCCAGACTGATCAGCAGCGCAAACTCCACATTCATAGCGATGGATGGAATGGGAAAAAACCGCACTCATTCACACAGTTCAATTGCGACAAACAGTAAGAAGCACACAATCGGTGATAGATCAGAACCAATCCGAGTCACCCCTTCAATTTTCATGTAGATCAATGCGCAATATATTTTGAATTACGTTCGAGAGCCGCGACACGTTTTCGACTGACTGTGCCCTCGGAACGGAACGATCGGCTGAATGATCGGATCGAGAGACTCTCCGGAGATTTATAAAAAAATCTTGATTTATTTTTCTCACACTCACAGATTTGATTTTTCGATTCTCTTCCGAGCTGCAGTTCTCAGAAACCAGCAAGCCGGTTCTATAAATATTTTGAATTTAACTCTAGACGTTCAGTCGACTTTTTAATACCCAAGCTATAGGAGTAACTTCGGTTCGGATATTAGTACTAACTGTTAATAAACTAACAGGTATATAAGCAATGCGACTATTTATTTTCTTAACATCCGAATGCATATTAGCTTTGTGGAGTAAGCAATAAGATTGTCTTCGGCTCGGTGATATATAATAATATATAGAATATATAGTATATATAATATATAGTATATACTGTATTTCAGGTTCCAACAATACATACAAATATGTAACTTACAAATATCAAAAAAATATATATTAGGAAGTATAATACATAATGTTTTTGTAGAAAGTTTTTCCGTTACCTGATATTCTGAATAGCGACAATGAGTCGTTCACTAATCAAATTGATCAAATGGAACAGGTTGATCACAGCATGGTTTCTCATGCTGAACCTTGATCCTGAATTGGAAAAAAGTTTTTTTGGTAAAAACATTAATAACTTTTTAAACCTTTGTAGTCTTTTTCTTTCATTGCAATATTCTTTAATGATTGATACCCCTAACTAATATAGGCAACCTGTTTTAAAAATAATTAAGTTTTCATTTTGTTTTTCTTTATAATCGATTTACATTGGAATAGCTGGAGAAAAGCAAACCACATTCTCTTTCCCTGCAGGCCTCTCTGTTCCTCACTTTCTCAGAATCTCGCTTACAAGTTTTATAAATACTTCGAGTTCAACTCTAGGCGATTCATTCGACTTTATAAAATCCAAGCTGTAAGATTGTCTAAACTAAACTTAACAAATTATGGTGTAATGTATTGCCAATAAGACCAGATCTTTCTAAAAACAAAAACCTTGAAGTATTTTTAGATTGCTTAAAAATATCTGCAAATCTCGAAATCCTGAAAAGAAATAATGAAACGTTCACCGATCAGATGGAGCTGGATGATCGCAGCATTGTTTCTTCTGTTCCTTGTTCCCGAATTAGAGGCCACAGGTACAGGAGACCAAAACGAATACGAAACCTGCGCTCCTAACAAGAAGTGCGTGCCTAGAAATCTATGTAGCGAAGGAGTAGTTAAAGTTTCCTTATCCGAGTTGGTTGATCCAAGAGTGACGTACGTGGATAACGAATGCAGTGCGCTTTTCCTTTGTTGTTCTGTGGATAAGGTATATCAACAAATACGTTCTTATTAAAGACTTCAATAACTTTTTGTATCCTTTCAGATAGAGTCCATATCCTTAGGAGCTCAAATCGAGTCTCCTTGAAAGGGTTAACAAGATTTTTTAAGATTAATTCCAAAAATGTAAATACATACCGAATGGTTCATGTAAAATTATATTGCCCTTCCCCAACACTTCGAAATAAATGTTATATATATCAAATAAGTGGGTTTCCATTTTATTTACAGGGTCATTCTTATGATCGTAGGTTCACAGAATAAATCAGAGAATAAATCAGAATTGGGAAAAGCCTAATTCTCTCTTCCTCTCAATGCATTAGTCTTTCGATCTCCGCCTCTTATAATCTCTCAAGCAGGTTCTATAAATGTTTTGATTTTAACTCTAGCCGATCAGTCGACATTGTGATTCACAAGCCATAAGATTGCTTTCGGATCGGTAACATCTACTTACTAATCTCCATGTAGGTATATAATGCCAATATCCGCATATATAAGTGCATTAGTTGTAAGCTATAAATATAGCGTGAGGGCAGTAGCTGATAATAAAACAGTTTCAATGGAAATGAATTTGAATTTACATAAAAATCGATTTTGTTGAAGTTCTGTTTGAGCAACTTTATGTAAAAGTGTTTGTGAAAACTGAATATTGCCAGGTAAAATTAATTGAATCTTTCATTATATTACAAAAACAAGGTGTTAACAAAGTGATTAACATATATAGAAAAAAGTCTTTAATAGCAATTTAAAATCAATCAATGTGCATACAAAATCTTATATTTGAAATGGCTATTACAACGCGTTTGCGATCTATGAAACCAAACAAATTATAAAACAAAGATATTTAAATAATTATTCATGAGCAATATAAGGACTTAAATATTTAATAATTGATGTGTTCTTAATTAAATTAAGAGTGCACATGAAAGCACATCAATGACGCCTGATAACCTCCATTGTGCATTGTTTGAGATTAGGGTTCCACTTATCTCTAGCTCTCTGTTCGATCTGATCTTTGCTCTGCCAGTTCCCCTACAACGATGATGAGCTGGCTGATCTCAGTGGGGCTGCTCCTGCTGGTCCTTAGTCCCAGCTCGGAGGCCCAGGACACAGTTTCGAAGATGTGCCGCTCGGACGAACTGTGCACTTCGGTGAAGCGATGCGAGGACTCCGACGATTCCGGGGGCATGGCTATTGGTCCGCGCAGTTCCCGCAGTTGCGGCGATAGAAGGGTCTGCTGCGAAACGGCCCAGCTGGAGAGCTGGGACAGATCGCAGAGCTCGAAGAGCCGAGCCGTCTCCTCCTCGATCCGGGACAAGGTCTCCTCGCTGGAGCCGCCGCCGAACGAGAGTTGCGGCCTGAACATGGAGTGCGTGCCCAGGAAGCTCTGTCGCGACCACGTCATCAACGACTCCGGAATAGACCTGATCAATCCCAGGATCAGCACGATTCCGTGCAGCAAGTCCTTGTACCGCTGCTGCGCGGTGGACGAACAGGTGGGCTTAGTTCGAAATCTGAAACTGAAATCCTTGATAACCTCCTGCCAAATTCCAGGTGGACGAATCTGAAAGTCCGTACGTGGCGAAGCTGGCCGACTTTAAGTACAAGAACTGTGGCTACAGCAATCCCCAGGGTCTGATCCCCGACAACGACAAGTTCAACTATACGGAGGACGTCTCCATCTTCGGCGAGTTCCCCTGGATGGTGGGCATCTTCACCGGGCGGCAGTCGTTCCTCTGCGGCGGCACCCTGATCCATCCGCGGCTGGTCATCACCTCGTCGCACAACGTGATCAACGAGACGGTGGACACCCTGGTGGCCCGGGTCGGAGACTGGGATCTGAATGGCCTCAACGAGCCGTTCCCGCACCAGGGCAGCCGTATCAAGGAGATCATCATGCACCCGGAATTCGATCAGAAGCGTCTGTTCAACGACATCGCCCTGCTGCTCCTGGACGAGCCCATCGTCCTGGCTCCGCACATCCAGCCGCTGTGCCTGCCGCCTCCCGAGTCGCCGGAGCTGATCAACCAGCTGCTCTCGGCCACCTGCTACTCCACCGGCTGGGGAGCCAAGCAGGCGGACAGTGATAAGCTGGAGAACGTGCTCAAGCGGCTCAACCTGCCGGTGGTGGAGCACGACGAGTGCCAGGCGAGGCTGAGGAACACCCGAGTGTCCACTCGCTTCCGCCTGCGCCCCAGCTTCATGTGTGCCGGCGGCGATGGCAAGGACACCTGCAAGGGTGACGGCGGCTCACCGCTCTTCTGCACCATGCCCGGCGAACGGGATCGCTACCAGCTGGTGGGCATCGTGTCCTGGGGCGTCGAGTGCGGCGTCGAGGACATTCCCGCCGTGTACACCAATGTGCCGTACTTGCGCAGCTGGATCGATGAGAAAATCAGAGGACTAGGGATCACATTGCAGGCGCAATGAGCTAAGAAATCACTGTTCAAATTGAAAATTTAAAATAAAGAACTTTTATAATATGCGACCTTAAACCATTTTAACAGGAATAAGATATCAAGATTGTCTTTAAAAACTTGATATTGCTTTTTAAGAAAAATGATTTTACCTTTAACTAAATAAATACGCATTCTTACGTTGTTTGAAAGGTTTTTTGGTTTGAGATTATTTCTGTCAAGTTTTCAAACTTATTACTAAATATGTAATTAAATTACTATATTGTTGGCAGTCACAATCGCTCTTTTCCTTTAATTACCTCCTTAGAACTAAACGCCACGTTCCTTAATAAATTGTTTCGAACTCTTTACAAACATTAACAGCTATCGTACATCTTCATATCCGCTATTTATCCGTGACACACGAAACAAGTTTTATAAATATTTCAAGCTCAACTCTGGGCGATTCAGTCGACTTTGTAAAATCCAAGCTGTAAGGTTGTCTTAGGATCATATATTAGTACGCACAAACTAGCTGGTATTATAAGTGCATTTGATTAACCTAAAACTGCATCATTACAATTAATATTGTAATGTATGTATATTAATACTAGGTACATACTGTTTTAATCAAAATTATGATGCCAATAAGACCAGATCTTTCTTGATATCCTGAAAACAAATAATGAGCCGTTCACTGATCAGATGGAGCTGGATGATCGCGGCCTTCTTTCTTTTGCTGAAGCTTGTTCCCGAAATGGAGGCCACAGGGACAGGAGACCAAAACGAATACGAGACCTGCGCTCTTAACAAAAAGTTCGTGCCTATAAATCTATGTAGCGCAGGCGTAGATAAAGTTTCCACATCCGAGTTGATTTATTGAAGAGTCATATACGTGGATAACGGATGCAGTGCGCTTTTCCTCTGTTGTTCTATGAATAAGGTTATACCAACAAATACTTTCTCTTTAAAGACTTCAATAACTTGTTGTACCTTTGCAGATAGAGTCCATATCCCTAGGAGCTCAAATCGAGTCTCCTTATAAGGGATAACGAGATTAATAGATCATTAATTCGAATACCGACTGGTTCGTGTAAAATTGTATTGCCCTTCACAAACTCTTCAAAATATATGTAATATATTTATAAAATAACTTGGCTTCCATTTTGTTCACAGGGTCATTCTTTTGATCACAGGTTTAGGAAATAATTCAGTAGATATGCGTTGCGATGGCAGAATTGGGAAAAGCCAAACTCTCTCTTTCTCTCAGTGCATTAATCTTTCGATCTCCGCCTCTCATAATCTCTCAAGCAGGTTCTATAAATGTTTTGATTTTAACTCTAGCCGATCAGTCGACATTGTGATTCACAAGCAATACCATTGCCTTTGGATCGGTAGCATCTATACTTAATAACATCCATAAGCATGTAGGTATATTATACCAATATATACGCCGACATATCCGCATACATAAGTGCATTAGTTGTAAGCTATAAATGTAGCGTGAAGCCAGTAGCTGATAATAAAACAGTTTCAATGGAATTGAATCTGAATTTACATAAAAATCGATTTTGTTGAAGTTCCGTTTGAGCAAGTTGATAAAAAAGTGTTTGTAAAAACTGAAAAATTATTGCCACACACAAAAAAAAAACTTGGTAAAATCAACTGTAATAATTGTCAAACAGGCCCCAACCAGCAAAATTGTCATCATTGTAATGATTTTTATTTTTTGATTTTTATAATAAAACTCAAAAAATAACTGTTATTTTTTGATTTTTATGTATAACAGTTATTCCCTTGACATTTTTGAAAAAATGAAATAATTAAAAAAAACATGATACCCGTGCTTTTTATAACTTACTAAAAATTTGTTAAAAAAGGCAACCGCGCATATTTTATACCTATATTTTTTTAAAATTTTGTTTACCCACAAAATCGCCATAAATAAAATTTGAGTTTTATTTTTGATCACGACGAATAACTGTTATTTGTCAACTTTTATTATAAAACTCAAAAAATAACAGTTATTCTTTGAGTTTTACTTTACAAATCAGAAAATAACAGTTAAAGTGTGATTTTTAAAATAAAACTTATAACAGTTACGTTCCCTGGTAAATAGTCACTTTCACAACAACAAATACACACAATAAGCAAGGACACAAACCCAAAGCAAAAACAAAATACACGTAACTATTTTAATAGTTACGTAACTATCTTTGTTGGTCAATTTTACCAAGAAAATTTTTTTGTGTGCAGATAAAATGAATTGAATCTTTATTATATTACAAAAACAAAGTGTTTACCTACTCTTATAAAAAAAACACCAAAGAATTCCTTTTAAATCTAGAATTTTCTTTATTGAATTTTTGTTAGAGACGACCTCACCTTTGTTTCAAGAAATGTTTTTTAAAGGCACCATTAAAACAAGAACAAATATTTCTTGAACCAAGAAATTAAATTTTCTAACTACAAGAAATGGTTTTTTAGAAAGCCACCATTAAAACAAGGAAAATATTTCTTGAAACAAGAAATGCGATTTTTGTTTCAAAGGTAGGCCGATTCAATAGCGAGATTTCTAAAATTTTGAAATTAATTTTTATGAGTGTAATGACCAACATATATAAAAATGGTCTTAAAACTTAAAACTAAAACTAATGGTTTAAAACTTGTTTGAAATCTATGAATCCAAACAAATTACAAATAAATAATTATTTAGGAGCAATCTAAGGATTATGATATTTTATAATTGATTTGTTTTTAATTAATAAAGAGTGCACATGAAAATAGTTTCCCAGTTTCCCTACAGCGATGATGAGCTGGCTAATCTCAGCGGGGCTGTTCCTCTTGGTCCTTAGTCCTGGCTCGAAGGCCCAAGACACAGTTTCGAAAATGTGCAGCTCGGACGAACTGTGTACCTCGGTGAAGCGATGCAAGGACTCCGAAGATTCCGGGCTCATGGCTATTGGTCCGCGCATTTACCGCATTTGCGGCGACCAAAGGGTCTGCTGCGAAACGGCCCAGCTAGAGAGCTGGGACAGATCGCAGAGCTCGAAGAACCGAGCCGTCTCCTCCTCGATCCAAGACAAGGTCTTAGTTCGAAATCTTAAACTGAAATCATTGATAACCTCCTGCCAAATTCCAGGTGGATGAATCTAAAAGTCGGTATGCGTCGAACTTCAAGTACAAGAACTGCGGCTACAGCGATCCCCGGGGTCTGATTCCCCACAACGACAGGTTCAACCCTCCTGAGGACGTCTCCTTTTTTGGCGAGTTTCCCTGGATGGTGGCCATCTTCACCGTGCGGCAGTCGTTCCTTTGCGGCGGCACCCTGATCCATCCGCGGCTGGTCATATCCTCCTCGCACAACGTGATCAACGAGCTGGTGGACACCCTGGTGGCCCGGGTCGGAGATTGGGATCTGAATGGCCTCAACGAGCAGTTCCCGCACCAGAGCAGGCGTATCAAGGAGATTATCATGCACCCGGAATTCGATCAGAAGCGTCTGTTCAACGACATCGCCCTGCTGCTCCTGGACGAGCCCATTGTCCTGGCTCCGCACATCCAGCCGCTGTGCCTGCCGCCTCCCGAGTCGCCGGAGCTGATCAACCAGCTGCTCTCGGCCACCTGCTACTCCACCGGCTGGGGAGCCAAGCAGGCGGACAGCGATAAGCTGGAGAACGTGCTCAAGCGGCTCAACCTGCCGGTGGTGGAGCACGACGAGTGCCAGGCGATGTTAAGGAACACCCGAGTTTCCAATAGCTTCCGCCTGGGCCCCAGCTTTATGTGTGCCGGCGGCAATGGCAAGGACCCCTGCAAGGGTGACGGCGGCTCACCGCTCTTCTGTACAATGCCTGGGGAACGGGATCGCTACCGGCTGCTGGGCATCGTGTCCTGGAGCGTCGAGTGCGGCGTCGAGGACATTCCCGCCGTGTACACCAATGTGCCGTACCTGCGCAGCTGGATCGATGAGAGGATCAGAGAATTCGGGATCACATTGCAGGCGCAATGAGCTGGAAAATTGCTGACCTTAAACCAAGAATAAGTTTAAAAACTGTTTGTTAAAACTTAACATTACTTTTTCTGAATAATGATTATACTTTTAACTAAATAAATATTTATTGATATTTTTTCCGTCAAGTTTTCAACCTAATTACTAAGAATGTAATTAAATTGTTGGCAGCCACAATCGCTCTTTTTCTTAGTAAAAACGGAATACCTCTTTAGAGCGAAACGCCACCTTCCTTAATAAATTGTTTCGAACTCTTATCATTTACAAACATTATCCGCTATCGCACATCTTCTATATGCGCTATTTATCCGTGCCACACGGAACTAAATCGCCGGGATAGTTTTCCATCCAGGCACTTAACTCGAGCGTACCTCCAAGTCACTCGATTTATTGCAATCCTTGAACAAAAGGAGCACGGCGATGGGAAATACGAGCCAAGGAGCACAGCGTCTTCATCCCGGCAGCTTATAAATAGTCGAGCCATGGCAGATGGCTCTGCAGACTATCCGCCATTTCACACCCACCTCCATCTGTGCCCCACTTTTGCATCGCGGCAATGGAACCAAATTAACCAGGAGGCAAACGGGGATGGGAACACAAGAGAAACAACACTTCGCATGGCCGAAAATTGAGAAATTACACGCTGGGCCGGGCAAATGGCTGAGCGAATTGATTTTCGGGCTACCCTGCTGTTCCTCCTCTGGCCCCTCCACATCCCCCACTTCCGGCTCTTCGGTTTCTTGGCCCGGAGCAGGGCCAAAAACTCATTTCTCAAGTAAATTGTTTAAACAGTTTTTGCTTTGTTTTACGTTCCTGTAATTTATTGGCCTTTTTTACGGCCCTCGCGTTTGATATTGATTTTGTGCTGCAATTTAGCGAATAAGAAATGCAGTTTCTATAGGTTAGATTAGTAAAATATCCCTTAAATATATATAAAAATAAAAATAAATTCGAACAATAAAATAATTTATAAAATAAATAGGGTTGAAGAGGGTATAACCTTCTATAGTTCTCAAATCTATCGGTCTCAAGATCCTCCTAAAGTTTTCGACTCTTAACAAATTTTTTACACAAGCTCATCACTACACACCGCTAATACTTTATCACTA
The DNA here is from genome assembly GCF_030179915.1 of Drosophila takahashii. Classification (NCBI taxonomy): domain Eukaryota; kingdom Metazoa; phylum Arthropoda; class Insecta; order Diptera; family Drosophilidae; genus Drosophila; species Drosophila takahashii. Next base: position 32,133,683 of record NC_091679.1, on the reverse strand, counting down.
TTTTGATCGTCACTGTTGTAAATATTAATTTAAATAACAAGCAACTTTCTTATAAAGGTGTTCAGATTAGATATGGAAAACGAATCATGACCGCAAAACAAAGACTACAATGGTGGCATGTTTTAAAAATCTCTGATCACAGCTTGTAAACAAACAAATTTGTAAGCATGGTCATATATTTAATTTTACTTCCAGTACTTAAAGCCAAAGTATCGCTTTTGCCTGCTTATCGGTTAGAATAACTAAAGTACTGATTTTATATTTATAGGGCTGCTTCTTTATCTGCGATCTGAACTGAAATACTTTAACTTTTAATTGAACGTCCCACTTAATAATACAAGATCATTTAGGTTTTCAAAATAAAAAGAATACCCCTATATAGTTCTTACAAACTGTATTTGGTTTTTATAAGATTGCTTTATTTCATTCTAGTTTTTAGTAGGAAATGCCGGTGTGGTCGCGGATCCAGTCCAGGTAGCCGGTGACGCGAGTGAAGCCAGCTGGCCTGCCGGCGGTGCATCCCTCCCCGCTGCCAAAGGACACGATGCCCACGATGCGGTTGCCTTCGTGGAGGACCAAGGGGCCGCCGGAGTCGCCGCTGCAGGAGGACTTGCCGCCATCGGTGTTGATGCAGATGGTGTTGTCCGTGACGTAGTTGCCGCCGTAGTAGTTGCGGCAGTCGTTGTTGTCCATGATCGGCACGTCCACGCAGTTCAGGTAGTTGGACATGCCGCTGTCGTTGTTGGTCAGTCCCCAGCCAGAGGCGACGGCCCACCAGCCGGAGAAGCTGTTGTAGCGATCGTTGTAGCTGGGCAGCTCCACCTTGTTGACCAGGCTCCAGAAGTCGACGTGCGGGATGCGGATGAGGGCGATGTCGTTGTTCAGGAAGTCGTTCCAGTCGGGATGCTGGATCATGTCGCTGCGGCTCACCCAGTGGGTGTACTGGGCCTCGTGCCGGAAGCTGGCTCCGAAGTAGATGAGCACATGGCTGGCGCTGTTCGTGCAGTGGGCGGCGGTCAGCACCCAGGTGTTGCCGATGATGGAGCCGCTGCACCAGTAGCCGCCGTCGTTGAAGCTCAGGCCCACAATGTAGGGCACCTTGCCCTCGTAGGCTGGGTAGCCGTTGGTGATGCGACCCTCGATCTTGCCGGGGCGGGGCATGTCCTTCACGGCCACCGCCTTGGCGGGCTCGGCGGGGAGGACACTGGCGGAGGCCACGGCCAGGCAGGCTAGGAATACAAACAGCTTCATGTTGGTCAATCAACTGGTTAGTCTCGGCCCACAACGCCCTCTTTATAAGGCCGCCTTATCGCCGCCCAGCGGAAGTCCATTAAGCTTTTGTTCGGTCTCGTAAATCTTGGTTATTTTGCACTTTCGAGAAGCGCCGAAAAGTATTAGATAAGCTATCAGCTCCGATTTACACGCGCCAATAACTCAAAGAATCTTTTACTCAGGGGTTTTTATGTTTTTAAATATAAATATTTGATTTAAGGGATGATTGTCAATTTAACTTATATGTTTACGAGTCAAGGATTGATTTATGACATTTGTTTTATTCTTGATATGGAGATTTAATCATTAAATTAAGATTTATATAGGATATCTTAATACATTTTAAATTAGAGTCAACCTAAAAGAGAACCTGAGACTGTATGATAATACATTTCCTTCATCTTGAAATTAGCCCTCAAACAATGTGGTTCTGGTCATTTATCTGTGCAAGCTGAGATCAATTTACGCCTGATTGGCTTTCCTTTTGCAAGCAGGGCGCAATCAAATATTTGCCAAATTGATAATCATTTAATTATAACAAAGCATAATGCGAAATGCAACTGCTAGCAGCAAATGTATCTCGGATAGCAGAAGGGTTGGTGGGGTTACTGTGGAAACTGGTACTGTGCATGTTTGAGGGATTGTGTTGCAATGTGTGTCTGCAATTGTGTTGCATACTTTGAGGCACAGTTCCTTGCCATCTGTCCTTTCATTATCCTTCCCTTCCCCATCCACCGAGCCAGCCATCAAATTACAAATGATGTAGTGCCCAGGGGAAAATGGAGGGACAGGATGGACTGGGGAGCTCTGCAGCTTTGTGGCCAGTAAACGGAAATAGAAACAGCTGCAAATGGCAGTTAGCTCGGTTCCCAGCCGCATATACATATGCAGATATGCTCGTTATGCATATAGGTTTGTTTCGATGTGGGAGAAAAAAGCATTCCACTAATGTCCCACGCACGCGCTCGCACTCTACAGCATGAACAATTGACACTGGCTAATTGCCGTGGAAGGTCCGCCAAATGCGCCATAACCATGTTATTCGGATACCCTGTTCAGGAAGGGCCGTATGTGCAGCCAGGAAACTCAAACTAATGTCCAGCCACCGGAAGGCAGGGCCAGGAAATTGGGATGGGAAGTACCGATTCGGCGGAGTTAATTGTATTTGCTAACCAGTTAATGCATTATAAAATCTTATTCAATTTTAAATGTATTTTAATTTTAACTTTATGCTTATATTTTCCATGGAACTAACTATGAAACTATGAACTATAAAATTAAACTTCCGGTTAATGTACTATACATATGTATTATAAAATTACTATATAAATTCTAAATATTTAAAACAAATTTAATAAAATGCATAAAATACGTTTCTTGAGTTTTTCTTAATGTCGAATCATAATAACACTCACCTGAAAAGGGCCAAAAGAAAAGCACATAAACCAAGGATAATAGCATCAAACCCTTTGAAGATCAACAAAATCCGGCCACTAAAAGGTACTCTATTAGTCGATGAATTAACCAACTAAACCCATTCCGCTCGAATGTAGTCGCGCTAATTAACAGCCCGAGAATAAATTACGGGCATGCACATTTGCAAAAATCCGAAGCGTACGAGTGTCATGACCGGAGGGACTGGGACTGGGACTGGCACAAAAATGGGATGATGTCCGGTTTGAAACAATTAAATGCATGCCCGCGCAGCCCACTGGGAGGTCCACGCTGCGTATACGCAACACGGAGTATGGAAAATTAGCTGCACTCTCGGTCCCACTCGGATTCGCATTCGGCATTTCCATGCGACATGTTGTCAGCGTTTTAGACAATTTGTTATGCAAATTGCTTATTAACTTTATGACCGACACGGCCAGCTCCACTTGGCCGCCCCAAACATTTTGAATTGTCAATTAGCTGTGGCGGCCAAAAACCCGACCCCTAGTTAACCCGATTCCCACCTGCCAAAAACAGAGCGAGATGACTCCTAAATAAAGTTTCGGGCATTATTTAAACATTGGCCCGTCCAGTTTTATGTCATTTTATGGCCACCTGCCTGCCGCGGACTGCCATTAAATGGACATAAAATTGCCCTGGCTTCGATATTAATTTATGTCCTGCTTCCAACACTGCTGCAGTTCCTCCTCCTCCTGTTTCAGTTCCTGCTAAAACTCCTGCTCCTTTTACCTGCTAATGACATTGGCTCGCTATCGACAGTGGCCTTTAACTTAATTGAAAAATTTCATTTTGTTCCTGCTAAATGGCGGTGAGCTGTTATTTATGGCTTTCGCTGGGAGCCTGGCCAAATAGCCATCGACCCTTCCCCATACCAATCCCTTCCTGATCCCCATCCACCGCTTGCCTGGCATGATTTGTTTAGTTTCACTTTAATGATGTTTTCCATAGTTCGCGAAAAATTCAGTTTTCCTTTTAAAGGTAAAATTATTTTGTTTGCATTAATTTAACATAATATGGTCGTTTTTTTTACGAATCCTTTCGACAGGTTTTTAAGTTAGTTAGTTTTTATTTAAGGTTAGGTTTCTTATAAATTAAAGACTGTTTTGGTTTTATCTATACCTATCTAGTATTCAGATTTTTTTTAAATATTATAACGAGACATATAACAAATGAAGTGGCAAGAACCATTTCGTTGCTGGTTGTTCGGTTTTTTGGCCCTTACATATTGCCAGCTCTATCTCCATGAAAAAATGAATATTTGGCTGGCTGGAACCAAGCTGCAGCTACCCTTCCTTTGTTCGATTCTAAGCTACTTAAACTTCAATGTAGCTATAGCATTCACATCCATGGCTCAGAACGTGATCGAAACATTTTATCGAAGAAGGAATCAAATGGCTTTGTGCTCTCGCTCATAAATCACACCTGAGTGAAGAGTGATAGGGACGGTGCTATTCTATTCTACACACAAAAAAAAACTTGGTAAAATCAACTGTAATAATTGTCAAACAGGCCCCAACCAGCAAAATTGTCAATTCTACTAAGTAAATAGTCATTCCACAACAACAAAATACACACAACTAGCAAAGACACAAACCCAAAGCAAAAACAAAATACACGTAACTATTTTAATAGTTACGTAACTATCTTTGTTGGTAAATTTTACCAAGCAAATTTTTTTGTGTGTACTGCACTTTCGAGTCGATTCCTTTGTCCAGTTATAAGATTGACTGAATAAGGGGAAATAGCGGAAGACAAAAAGCCAAACTAATTAATTTTATTTAAAGTATCCAGTCTGCCTACTAAAAATGTAACCAACTGAGTTCAGTGCACACAAAAAAATTTGCTTGGTAAAATTGACCAACAAAGATAGTTACGTAACTATTAAAATAGTTACGTGTATTTTGATTTTGCTTTGGGTTTGTGTCTTTGCTAATTGTGTGTATTTTGTTGTTGTGAAATGACTATTAACTTAGTAGAATTGACCATTTTGCTGGTTGGGGCCTGTTTGACAATTATTACAGTTGATTTTACCAAGTTTTTTTTTTGTGTGTGTGTACATTGAATCCTTTTAAGGGATTTTTGATTAAACAAGCTACTCATTTAAGGAAATACAAAATACAATCGTCAAACTTCTGAAATGTTTTTTGGTAACAGAACGCTGTTCAACTTTTCTATACTAAACATCGATTTCAGCCATTTTTCGGTTGTTCTTCGGGTATCTTGCCATTTCTTGGATATTTCCCTCCAAACATAAACTTTTACTCCAGTTTCCGTTTTAATTTGTTAGATGAAAATCCACAGCAACTCGAGATGTTGTCTTCTGGAAGCCTGGAAGCTACAAAATTGGGCAGTTAGTTGAAATGTCTCGGCATTAGCGCACATAAGTATGCAACAGCTAGCAACTACAAAGTAGCACAAGCCCTAAATACTTTTGGCTATCTGCTGCCCTCCTTTTCCTCTATTGGTGATGGTGCATTTGGCCACATTTGCAGGTCCTGTTCCCCTTGCATTGTTGCTATTGTGTGTGTGTCCTGGGTCCTGTGCTGCGCTCCTTTAGCGCAATCGTGTCTCGGACATGAATTACGTTTACCGACAATTAATTTCAAGTGAAAATGTGCTAAAACTTTTAATTGGGCAGCCAAGTGGCTGGCAGGCGAGCAGCAAGGGATGCAGAGCGGGACAGTGAGCAAACGTGGCAGCCATAAAAATGTCGACAACATGCCTGGAAAATGCTTCGTTCCACAAATTTCGCTGCAGGTGCTCTTAAACGGAAAAACTTAAAGCTTAAAGGCCAAACATCGCGCCACCATCAAGCCATATTATACCAAAATATGTCAAAATAAACTGTTATAATATACCTAAATAAAATCCTCTAGAGAAGTTAATAAAAAAACAATTGAACAAAAACTTTAAAGTTAAAAAAGTTCTTAATAAATACATATTTATGATTTTTATGAATTATTTAAAGATCTAAAAAAAAATATTGAAATAATAAACTTTATGAAATGTATTTCATTTCAGATGCTGCCAGAAAACGCACTTTCGCCGCTTGAGTAATCAAAACAGACAGGCTCAGTTTGTGACGGACATTGAAATATGTGCGAGAAGACAGTCAGCTAATTATGTCAATTAAACGTTTGTGCCCGACGTTTGTCGGTCGTGACACTTAACCAACTCGCTATGACAGGCATGGACCACTGGATGTCAAAAGGATGCAATAACTGGAAAATCATCCCCAGCATCAGTACACCATTAAAAATTATAATATTTAAAAAACAATTTAACAATTTGGTTAAGTAAACAAATCATTTACAATATGCCTAGAATTAAATACTTTATTTAATCTGATAACCTCAAGATAAGAAAATAAGGTTTGTTATCATCGGTAGGTATTGAATCTTGATATAACTTTTTGTACTTACATTATGTAATAATTACTTTAGAACTTTAAAAAATTATTAAAATATTTTTCATGATATTGATAAAATGGATTATATTTTTACTGTGCATTTGCTTTTCCATAGATGACACACAACACGGGACATGGGAATGACGTCTGACCGTGTGAGTGTGTGACTGCGTGTGAAGGACATAATATGCAAATAACTTTTGAACAACATTCAGTTCATTCAATTCAGTTTCACAATGGAAGAAGGCAAAAAATAGGTCAGGGTCGCATTGGTTCTATGGGGAATACTCAAGCATTAAGTAGACCAATTCGCTCGACCAAAAATTCCAGATGCACACAAATTCACCGGTGAAACTGCTATCTACAAAAATCAACTCACGTACAGTCGTTGTACTAGTTATTTGAACAAAACAAACAGACACACACATTTAGACCGCAGCCCGAAATGTGCACTTTTCCAAATGGCATTGGAAAAACCCGAAAAGGAAGACAAAGCTGGCAAAGAGGAAAAGTGAGGCCAGAGGACAGGTAGAAATCTGTACAAACAACAAACAACATACGCCCAAGCTCTCGTAACAATAACAATTCAATCAAATGTTCGCCCTGTTTCGTCTATGGAAATCTTCGAATGGAAACAAACAACAATACACGTGTGAAGAGTGAGGAGGGGGACCATGGGGAGAGATGTTTTGATTAAAATTAGTTGAGTTTTAAACAGAAGCGAGAGCTTTCCTCTCACTCCTTAAACGCTCTCAGTGAGATTGCGCAGTATAAAGTGTCCTAACTTTACCGTTTAGTTCCTGAGATAAAAGGAGAGTGGAATCGTTGGCAGATAGGAATAGGGGAGAAAAGTGTGCGATGTTTTCCGAGGGAATATAAAATATAAATCTAAATGAATCATAATATTTACAAATTTAATCATTAAAATATTTTTGATTTTTCTGTTCTCTATTAACTTCACCTAATATGTATTTTATTTAAATTTAGCCACCCGCCTTTATTTTAAATCAAATAAAAACACCTCTTAACGAGGTAAAAAACTAGTGACGATCGCACCTTCAACATACAAAAGTTCTGATATCAACATTTGTGACGAAAAATTATTACACTCGTCATTAAATACACTTTCTAATATTTTCTCTTTCAGCCCGCCCTAGCATACTATTTTAGCCTTTTTACCTTCATAGGCATTTTCTATTGCTGCGTGCCGAATGAGAAAATCTTAGAAAGTGTATTTAATGACGAGTGTAATAATTTTTCGTCACAAATGTTGATATCAGAACTTTTGTATGTTGAAGGTGCGATCGTCACTAGTTTTTTACCTCGTTAAGAGGTGTTTTTATTTGATATCAGAAGTTTTTGTTTGTTTACATTTGCTCTCATAGGAGCTAATATATACATTTAAATTTAAATTGGTCAATCATAATTTGTAAGCCATTGTATTTAAACAAATTAAGTTAAAAACCGTTTAAGTATTTCAAAATACCTTTTAAACGAGGTATAGCACATGTCTGTAGCTTCAGTAGTGTAGAACTTACAAACTAACGAAATTTAGCTATTTCTAGCTTTTTTTCCGCTAAAGCAGCGGGTTTTTCCAAAAGTCGTAAAACAAAAGTTTCCTATTTGGAACTCCTTAAAACAATTGAAATGATTCTATGACCCTAAAATACAGTTCGGATACCCTCACACAAAATTCAATACTCAGGAAGCATTAGTTGTTCGAGCTGGCAAAAGTGGCTATTTTCGTTTCTGAAAAACTTTTAAACGCGATTTTTTACATAAACATGATATATACCAAAATTTAAGGAATCTCAAGGGCTATACAGTTTAAAGTTGTAAGGAAAATCGTTAGAGCCGTTTTTGAGAAAATTAAAAAAAAGCTAAAAAAAAAGTTTAAACAAATTTTCTTTTGTTCATATCTTTTTAACTATTACATTTACACAAATTACATATAGAAGGCGTTTATAGCATTTAAAAATACCTTTCAAACGAGATGCAGCACAAGTCTGTAGCTTTAGTAGTATAGAAGTTACGGCTTTCCGAATTTTAGCTATTTATAGCTGTTTTCCCGCTAAACTAGCGGGTTTTTCCAAAAGTGGTAGAACAAAGGTTTTTTATATCGATGTGATGAACGTCATATCAAATTTTCAGAACTTAAAAAACATATTTTGGACAAACTGACAAACTGACAAACAGAATTAAATTTTCATTTTGGGAAGAAGAAGAAAATCTTATTTTGGCTATAACTTTTGAACGGAGCGTCGGATTTTGACAAATGACCCCTCATTCGACGGGTATTTTCAAAAGGAATACAACTAAAACATTGCGAAGGGGCATTTATACCCACCGGCCCCAACAGCTCCAAATTTCGAAATTTTCACTTTTTCACTTTCACCGCTCTCTCTCCCAAGCCAATTGATTTTCTTAAAGTCTTGGTATGCAATCCTTTAAGTTTCTGCAATACCTTTCGATTGGTGTATTACTCATTACGATCGGACTATCACAGCAGATTTTCAATTTTGCGGCTATATAATAGTAGTCGCCTTCGCACACTCTCCTGGTGCGCTTCGTCACTACATGGACTGCCGTCCATAGTGATTCTACTAAGGACTAAAAGTACCGCCCCTCAAGGTACATTATATACGATTTCAATCCTGATTTTCAAATTACAATTTTAGCAGATTGCATGATGGAAATCTAGATCATGAACACAACTCACATGGTCTTTAAAATCCAAGAAATTACACCTTTGTATCCAAATCCAAGCACTAGATAACGGCACATTGATAGGATAGCTTACAGAGAAAGTTGTTCAATTTGCTGTTAAGTTTTCTAGCCAGCAACACGTGCGGTGTTTTGTTGTCGTTCAAATAGCTATATACTGCAAGTGATGCTTATCAAATGGCGTTTGTTGCTAAAAAAGGGGAGTACCCCCTGACTCATTCCTCGGGTGCAAAGCGTGTGCATTTTCACAGCCGTTTGAATTTGCCAACATTCCCGAAATGTGCAACATGGCGTAAAGAATTCTTGTTAAGCGCAGCAGTTGCACCCATCCCGGCCGAAAAACTAAATATATACAGGCACAGGCAACTGTGACATAATATATTTTTATAATAATAATTTTTATCATTAATTAAAGCACAAAAACAGCAACAGATAAACATCAAAACTAAATAATTCAGTAAATAAATAATTGTACCTAATTGATGCACTTTAGGCTCAATAAAAGTGCTAGCCTGCACACCTGTTCGTTTTTTTTTATCCAGGATAATTCTTAATTAAATTTTAAAGTATATAGAATTGATACAACCAAATAAAAATTGGAATTTATAACATGAAATATCAAGAACACTTACCCTCAAAGAGTGCTTTCAATGCCATCAAACTGGAAATACTGCACGGTGAAAGTCTAGAGCACGGAGTCCACTTTCACTTCGAAGGACACGGGAACAGCAACACACTGACATAGACGGGTTGTCAGTCCCAGTCCGTCAACCAATGTTCGCTGAAGCGCAAAGCGGAAATCAGACGCCATATCGGACGGAAATGTTCGACAAGACTCGTGCGGAAATGGAAAGCTGGGCAAAAGTATTGAGATTACAAAATTGACTAGATGAATATCCAAACAAACAAATATGCTCTCCAATTGCTGCAGGCCAATAAAACGCAGTCAGTGCACTGCCCATTGTTCGGCTATCATTCCAAACAGAGATGTAACCCAAGTCAGTAGAGAGAACATCCCAATCGATTTCGAATTTGCAGTAAAAATGCAAATTCCTGATACGGGGAATGTGGCATGAGAGGTCAGAGCCCCTCCCAGATGCAAATTCCATGCGACTAAGTTTCGTTTTGTCAAATGCATCAAACAGAGGAAAACAAGGAATCACGGAGCATACGCAAATGACACAGCTGCATTTCCACTTGTAGATACATTTGCAGTTGCAATTTCAGTTGCAGATACAGATACTCATGTTTCGTTTTGGATTTAGCTTGGGATCCGTTTGAAATGTATTTTCAATCCCTCTACATACATTTACGATAAGCGTATGTCTCAGATTTGTATTGACATTTAAACATTTGTCTTTCACTTTGACTTTTATGATTACATTTTAATTTCAATTGTAATAAAATCTCCTAAATTTTGGAAACACATCTACATAATTTTTCACAAATTGGCAAATTAGATATTATCGATTTTTATTTGTATCTGAAAATATCTTATGCGTTTGTTGACCCATTAGAAGGCACTCAATCCGATTCGCATCTTGGTAGACGACGTCAGCAGCGACGTTTTTATCTGCAACTTCTCGCCCTCCTTAGAGATGTCATCCAAAATCCATTGAGCGTGACGTATGAGTATGAAATTCTTTGGGGTTTCGTGTGGAATATTTTGCTCCTCATTCCCTATCTCCTCTCTGTCAGTCAGACATGGTCTATTAATTTTATTAGTGTCATTGCATACAGCAAGTCTTGGAATTCTGAATCCCCTTTGCTGAGAAGTCGCTTTTTTTGTGGTGGAAATTCTCATTTAGTTTCCTGCTATTCTTGAGTGGGTTGCGCAAAAAAGTGCAGTAAATTTCCAAGACCACAAAAAATGTCCAAGCCATTATATTTATATACTCAGAAAAGTTTCTCTGCAAGGAACTCTTTTTCGCTCAGGTTGCAGCTTTGACCCAAAAATACTGCCGTATAATCTCTTCTCGCCCAGCAGAATTTAGTAACACTTATATTTTATGATTTATTTGTTGCATTAGTGAATGTCGTCGGCAGCAGGTCCTGGCGGCCACTTCAGAATGTCTGGGGCAGTCCCGAGTGCCTAAAGGTATTCAACGCTAGCCTGTTTTATTAATGGCCAAAAACTATTCGTCTAGAATTGTTACCAGATTTTTAAAGTTTACTTCCTTAAAAGGGGATAATTATCGTTGTCGCTTACATTCGAAAGTAGCATTCGGTAGATGTCCCCAATTGCTCCACGTTTCAACAGCAGGACATTAACGATTCCTTGTTTTGTTAGTTCTTTAAAAATGCTCAAAGTCATACGAGTAACCAAACAGAGACGCGGGCGCAAACAAACACGGCACAGTGGGGCAATGGCACTACAGTAAACACTGCGCGAGTGGAACGCAGCCAGGCGTGCTAATTGTGTCATTTACATTGGCAAACAAGTGCGAGCGAACAAGTCAAAGGCTCAAACAAATTAATGCGGCTGAGCGCATCTGCCGAGCTCTTTGCACAGTGCAATTAACGGCGACCGAGGAGCTGGCAAGATATGTAAATAATTAATTTAAGGGATCTCCGGTCAGAGGTAAAAATAAATAATGAAGTGAAAAAAAAAATCTTGTCAGAAGTGGGATTCGAACCCACGCCTACAGAGTAGACTACGACCTGAACGTAGCGCCTTAGACCACTCGGCCATCCTGACTTGTTCGTAACTCGCCCCAAACACCATGACATTTCTGTGCTAATTGATCTAGCCGAAAGCTCCAGCAAAAGTTCTAAAAAAGCTTACTGACCACTGATCGATAGCTAAATCGATACTTATCGGAAATTCAAAACCGAAAACCCGTTTTCCAAATCAATATTCAAGTTTACCGCTCAAGTAAAACTAGAAAATAGTTTTGTTTATTGTTTATCCAGTATTTCATACGATCAAAAATATAATAATGCGTTGATACTTATTTGTAATAATTGTCTTACATCTTTATTTACTTGCAACTCGTTTCTTTATTATTACAATAATGTATTTTATCAGCGTGATAAGTGTTCAATTTCGAAATCGGAGATACGAGAGCCATACGCCTTCCCTCGTCATTTTATAGAATTCGAAAATGTGTGTTTTTTTTATCTGTTTTATTAAGAAACGTAACGTTTCCACAAAAAATTGCTAAACGTTTCCTAAATATACATAGTTTAACTAAAAATATGACTACAATTTATTAAAAAAGTTCTTGCACATCTAAAACAAATGTTTTTAGTTTTTAGATCTTTAATTTAGGCTTTTTTGTTGGCCTTCTAGTGTTTTCCATTGTTTTTATATTTTGGTACTAAGTCTTTCATTTGTTGCATTTTAATTTTGACTTTTCTCGTTACGTGTTTGACATAATATATTTAATAAAATTTATATGATGATTTTTCTTTAACTAAATTGAGCTAAAATATATTTTACATTTGCCTTTGTAACCTTTTTTGCCTTTGTGTAATTAAAAATAATTTTTGGATGGTTCCATTTGTGTTTAGATGCATTTCTTCTGAGCCAAAAATAAGCAATTGCCAGGGAAATTCTTACGCTCTTCACTTTTCAGTTGTTGCTTTTAATTCATAATCAAGTCGCTTTCTTTTCTTCTTTCTACATTTCATTACTTCAAGAATTCCATACATTAAACTTAGCATAAAGAAGTACACTAAATATTAGATTTATTATACACATATATGCATTTATATAGACGTGTGTATATATCGTATGTACATAATTAATAGGCAACCACTTAAGCTTAATATAAAAATAAGTATTTTTTATGCAATATTCATTTGCCACAAAATGTACTAAAAACCGAAAACTGTACAGTTTACAATATTCATTCTCATCATCGGCAATCAGTTATTATATCTTTATCATTGTCAATCTGTTCAACGGCATTCTAAGCACATACACAGCGCATTTCCAAACCAAACCCAGCTGCAGCTATCTAGCAACAAAACTTCAACGAACTGTATTTATTAGGATGAGAAACGAGTGATTTTCAAAATTCTAGCAAATAAAAGGAAACAAAACCAAAAGGCAAATAAGAACTTTTTGTCTTTACATGCACAATATTACTAATCGTTTTCTCGTGTGTTTTGCTCGGCTTTCAGATCTTTTAGGACTTAAGCTAGGTTGGTTTTGGATTTGGTATGCATGCTAATGCCGTGTGGGGTGCTACTAAATCGCCATTAGTACACACTAGCTTCATTGCTGCTGCTCCACTAATGTAGTTGTCTCCATGTTGTTGTCGTTGCTGAATCGTATACCTCTCGTTTAGTACATTGACTTTCATGAGGCGTACATGCGGTTAATATCGTGCTGATATCTGTCCTGGATATCCTTGCGCTTCAGCTTGAAGGCGGCCGTTACCAGTCCCATGTCCGGAGACCAAACCTCCTTGCACAATGTGATAGCGGCGGGCACCTCGAACTTTTGCAATTTGCCTGCAAGAAATAAACAATTCGAAATTGGTACTTTCGAAATATATTTAATACACCATAATAACTCACATTTCCGCGCATGTTCAGCAATTTCCTTGAGTATAGCCTTCTCGATGATGGGCGATGAGCACAGCTCTTCGTAGGTCTTGTCGCCAAGTCCATGCTTCTGTGCCAGCTCCTCCAGATGATTTTGGTTGGGGACGACCAGCGCCACTGTGAACTGCTTTGTGGGATCTCCGTATACGCAAATGTTCTCGATAATTCCGCACGTCTTCAACTCTGATTCAACCTTGCCGAGGGAAACATATTCGCCGGCCTGCAGCTTAACCAGATCCTTCTTACGATCTGCAGAAAGCGAATAATCAGAAATGGAACAAAATACATTTCTTTAAACAAATTTACCTATAATCTTAAGTACGCCATCAGCTTGTATTTCGCCAATGTCGCCGGTTTTGAACCATCTGTGGCCGTCCTCCTCGAAGAAATCCTCGTTGGTCTTGCCGGGCAGCTTGTAGTAGCCCTGGGAGACACACTCGCCGCCGATGAGAACCTCGCCCTGGGGATACGGCTTGTTTGTGACGCGGTAGTTGCCTTCCTCCCAGTTGACCAGACGGATGTCGCAGACAGTCAAGGGTCCTCCAGTGCGTCCATAGGTCATATCACGGTCTTAAGTTGGGTGGCAGTCAATTAGTATATTGTAACGATAAGCCCTATCTGCAATCACTTACAATCCATTACTGTGGCTCCGGACGTGGTTTCCGTGAGACCATAGCCCTGAATCAGCTCCAAGCACAGGCAGGTCTTGATTTGCTCATGGGTATCGGCTGACAGAGGCGCCCCACCGGACATGATAATGCGCACTTTGCCGCCCATCAGCTTGGCCACCTTCTTGAACACCAATCTGCAAATGTATGAATAGTTTTAGTTACCAACTCGAGACCGTGATAAGCGTACTCTTCTTACTTGTCAATAAGCGGCGTCTTGTAGCCCCGCTGCACCCACTTGACTTTGTACTGGTAAAGGAATTTGAAGAGCGATTTCCTGAACGCCGAGCCCGAGTTGACCTTGTCGTTGATGCCCTTGGAGATGCGATCGAGTATCAGCGGCACCGAAGTCATGCAGGTGGGCTTCAGCACGGTGGCATCGCCCTTGCAGCCGCGTCGGATCTTGCTGCTAGTGTCGATCAGGGTCAGCGGGGTCGAGTAGCCAATGGGCACGCCGGTCATCAGGCACACACTCTCCGCAACCAGTTCGAAAACGTGAGCCAGGGGCAGGAAGCCGATCAGAACATCGTCCGGGTAGATGGGAACCATGTCAACGAAGCCCTTCATCGTGGCAATGCAGTTCTTGTGGGACAGCAGGACGCCCTTCGGTGTGCCAGTGGAGCCGGAAGTGTACATGATGATGGCAATGTCGTCGCCCTTGGGTGGCACGTTCTCTATAAGAATCAAAACAAAATTGAGGATTAATAAGAGTAAGCAATCATTGCATTCTCAACCAAACAGAGCACGCTATCCCCATCATGTCACCTTTCTCATATTTATATCAAGTACCGAATCATTTCGGTATAGGAGAAAAATTGTTTCAAAATTGTGTAGGGTAATATTTTAAATTAAAGACACGAATCAGAATGGCTGAAGTCCTGGAAGAATTCATCACCCTCACACCCTTGACTTGTGTGCAACAGTGCAACGCTTTACTAGGCGCCACATCAGGGAAACCGAGAAGCTGTTCTGTATTTTTCACTCTTTTTGGCGTATACTGCGGAGTTCTCGTCTTTCGCGCCTATCGAACGTATTCCTCGAAACAGGGAGGAGATGGTGAAAAGATATCGGAAGGAGTTACATTGGAGGCAAAAGCGGATGATCTGAACTTGGAACCAGGTCCCAGCCCAGTGAAAGAATTTGCAGAGCAAGCGAAGCCGATCCTGTTGCAGCCCGTCGAGTTTTCCAGCACTGACATGAGGTGAGAAAAGTCACGTGCCTTAAGATTCTCTGATATATTCGACCTCTTATACAGATGGCGCTATAGCCACCAACTGCCTGACGCAAGTCTTATGCAAGAATCAGATAGTGGTGAAGAAGTAACTCAAGATGACGAAACGCTGAGTAATGTGGGGGATAATAAAGATGAGGACGAGCCCGCCACAGTGTCAGTGGCCACATCGACATCGGGGGCAAGGTCTCGGGTGCACGAGGATGGAGAACATACCGAGGCAACATTATTTCCGGTGTGATGGCTCAATGACAAATTTATCATTTGATCGAGAATAAAATAAATCATTTTTTAACTCCCCCCCTTAGCACATACCAAATTTGCTGTCCTGTCCTGTCTTCACAACCTGGCTGAATGGCAAGATCTTGACGCCGTCCTTGAAGCCAGTGGTCTCTGTCTTTTGCAGCTGATCCTCGATATATATTATGGTCTTCACCAGCGGGCACTTGTCCAGCAGAGTCTTGAACTTGGGCAGCAGATCGTGCGAGGTGATAACCGTGGTGACTTCCGTTTCGGTGATGCCTGGCAAAAGATTCGAGTGTTATTTCGGGAACGCAATCATGATTATGAGCATTCTACTCACAGTGGGCCACTCCATCATCGCCCAATGTGGCATAGACGGTGACAATGGGCATGGCCTGCTTGAAGCATCCGTGGGCAGCGATCATCCACTCGGCGCGAGTCTCGGCAAAGATGACAATGTTCTCGCGCGGTTTCTGGCCCAGTTCCCGCAGACCGCGTCCGAAATTAGCCGCCGTACGCTCCGCTTCGGTGAACGTCTTCCACTTGTAGTCGCCCAGGTTGTACTTCTTGAAGACGCGTCCGTTCTGCTGCACCTCGTCCTCCTCGCTGAGGATCTGGCGGGTGCCCAGGCAGCGCTTCGACGTGTACGTCTTGGCCACATAGTTGAAGACCTTCTCCAGCGTGTCGATGTTCTCCTGCAGCATCTTCACGTGGACATCACGCGGCGGATCCGTAGTCCGGTAGGTCAGCTCATTGTCATCGTTCTTCACGATCTTTGCCTGGAAAATGTGCAAAATCGAGGCGATTAGTTTAACGTTCTGTCAGAGGTTGCGATTCGAAAATAACGCCAGATTAGGGGAGGGACCACAAAGTAGAGTCGACAGAGAGATAACGGACATGTGAGTTTTTGAGGGTTTGTTGAGGTGAGGGCCATAACTCAGGAGATCATGTTTCGTTGACCAACACCAAAAAGAGTCTCCAAACAGGGGATTCAACTCTGGGTACGATCACCAGTCCTTGGAACATTTATTGTGCGTGTGTGGTGTGTTTTTATGTGTGTGTGTGTGGTATGGGGGTGCCCCAATGTGTATTTGTGTAGTGTGTGTATGTTCCATAACAGATAGTATTATTAAATTAATAAAAACACATTTGCAAAAGTTAAACCTCTATGTCATCCGGCGCGTACTTGGACTCATCGACCAACATTTTCTGGTTAATGGGCTTGGCCTGTAGAGGAAGGAGGAGTTGAGATATGCGATGAGAAGCTGGTTTAGCCAAAGTATCGAATAAAGATTTGCTAATGCCCTCTATGATACCATTTTACCCTTTGTTATTTATGATCCCTCAGCCATCAGGATTTCACTTTAAGCAATTTATAATTTTAAAAGTCTACAGAAAGTTGCACTTAACATTTATGATGCAAGCGGTTTTAGTTTTCGACGTTAACGTAACCGTAACCCATAAACCTTATCAGCCCACTGAAAAGGCCAACCAAAAACCGCTCCATTTAGATAGTGAAAAATCAGATAAAAAAGTTCCTCAGCTGGGGCTTTTTCTAAACAAGTTGTAGCCGGAAATATTTTGGTTCTCATGCAATTCAATTAATTCCATGGGATCGTTTATTTAATTGCCAATTTTATTTTAATACTGTGCATGCTTTGATAATTATCCTTGAATTTTTCGTTACTTGAGTTTTTTGAAAAGACTGTGAGCAACGCAATGGTCCAATTCACCAACGAAGTCAAACAGTTCCTCCATGCAAGTTTCAGTTGTTTTGGACTTGGCATTTACACGATCATTGCACTCTTGATACTTCTTGTATAAGGAGTCGATATGACCCTTTTTCTGGCATTTCTCCCTAAGGGCTGCTTGCGGATCAACTAATTCCTCTTCGTCGTCACCGGCTTTAATGACAGGCAGCGAAAACCAGCTCTTAAATGCCATATTTAAAGTTTAAAAAAAAATGACGAATTTATTTTCCGAGAATTGTTTCCAGTTAACTCTTATTTAGAATTGCTTCTATCAGTTTTCGACTGACAGCTAACACTAACTTTGCTAACTATATAACATCTTCCTGTTTTTTAACATCTAACAAGCACATCCATTGTTTCCCCTGCGCGATTCCCTTATCAGGACCACCTGCGTTGTCTATATGGCCTGACAATCAGTGCAATTATTCCTAATATTCGCGGAATAACAAAGCAAAGCGAAAGCAAGAACATCGCTTGGGGTAATTGTCGTATAATAAAGCGAATCTCTGATAAAGACAAAGAGATAGTGGAAAAAGTGGACCTGGTCAATAAATCAAAAGTCGTCATGCACATTGATAGGAAAAAGAAATGAAACTAGGGGCACCTGGTATAGGAAATTAAATGTGGAAAAAACTAAATCAAGCTGATAAGCAAGGGTGCAGTTTTGAAAAGAAATATATATATACGAAACTAAAGCATGCGATTGTAGCTAAGTAGCCAGGTCTCTGTACTTTGGAACGGCCAGTGCAAAGTCGAAAGTATTTCAACTACACGATTCTAGAGATAGTTACAGCCGTCGCACTGATTGGCCGCCGCGTAAGTGAGGGGCTTTTTCCATATATTTCCACTAGCAAAGAGTTACTCCGGATCCCTGGTCCGAGCACTCACCTTCACGCGACGCGAGTCCTGCCGGCGTTTCCAGGGTTTCTGCAGCACCAAGTAGACCGGCAGCGTGATGATGTCGTACATGAAGGCGATCGCCTTGATCGCGCCAATAGCGCTCTGCACCCAAAAGCTGTCCATTCTGGAAAGACAATGAAAAATACAAATTAGTGGCCAATTGGTATGCAAATTTCAGCAGGGAAGAACTATTGGTTTCCACGCCCCGGTTGTCTGTTCAAACGATTCCTCCATTGCACCCACCCATCCACTCGTTGTAGCGCCGTCGCAAGCCGAAAACCAACTGATATCACCACCTGCCGCTGCTGCCACTGTTAGTTAGCAGGTCTTGAAAGTCCGCCAACGGAAAGGGGTAGACACTCTCACGCTCAGTTCAGTTCAGTCCGATTCTCGGTGCTCAGAAAACGCTTTTCAAACGGGCGATAGGGAATAGGCGATAGCAAGTGGAGAGCACTGGGGGTGTTCGGCTTTTTATCAGCTAGAGATTGGTTAGCCGTAACGAGCCGAAGTCCGAATCGCAAGTAATAACTCACCCTCAAGGGGCCCGAGTAATTCGCCATTGTAATGAACTAAAACTTGAGTGTATGTCTGGTACTCGTCTGGACCCTTCTCGTACGTCTGGTTTCTTATCGACGACCTGAAACCAATCTACAACTAGATTGACTAACAAGTACCCTATAAAACGTGTCACAAATCAAGGATATCTGCAATATTTCATTAATCATCGAGTAATCTTTACGATGGGAAATACTTCTCAAAATTTGTACCTGATTTGTGGGTCGTTCTGCCTTACATTTTTACGTTAAAAACTTTTATTTTCTGTTATAACAACAAACAGTTAACTGAGCTATTTCTTCTCCTACCTTATCTCTAATTTATTTTTGTACTTATCAACACCCGAAAATATCCCACAAATTTGTCAGCAAATCTCACTTTCTTTGCAATTCCATTAATATTGCCGCCATGATGTCGCTTTTTTATCACGTTATTTATAATTGCATTTAGACAAAAAACGCATGCCAAATATTTTTAAATTTTGATTTCTCATTAAAAATTTGACCGCTTGCCACCAGAACACTAGATAAACTTATTATCGCAATGCTAAATTAATTAAAATCGTACGAGTTTCATTTTAAAGTACTGTAAGGCAAAGGCCTTTTACTAGGAACTTCGCTTATCCATAATTGATAATCGCTCGTGGCTGGATTAATTTAAAAACCAGTTACTAACATAGAAAGCTAGAAGCAAGTTATCTTTGGAAAGGAGTCATGCTGAGATTCACATTTATTTATAAATAAATAAAGCAAATATAATATACTGCTAGTGGTACATAGAAATATGTGAGCGATCCCAACCTGTGGCACTTTTTATAATCCGTAGTGAAAAATGTAGTAAAGACTGCACACTTGATAAAGAAATTGTGTGTGAGTGGTGGCCTGATAAGCAAATCGAACACCAGCCTTGAACTTGGATTGCGCAAGTGGGCATGACGTCAATTTCCCGGTTGCAGTATTTCACAGGAAATATTTCAAATCACTTTGTTAAAGCAAAATTATTTTATTTTATTTCTAGCTCGATTACTTGAATACGCAAATTTGTAATAGAAAACTCTTCATTTGATTTCAAATAACTATAAGTCTTCAGGATAGTGTTTCTAGATGAAATAAGTTGCATTATTATAACACTATTCTCCTTATTCAAAGAACCCACAACCAAAAGCTAACAATAACATATGTATGTACTAATGGAATACACGAAAAGCAAGCATTTAATTAAACAGACGCTTTATCAAATATATATACTTACTGCGCATCATCTTCGATGAACATCTTGCCGTTTGTTTTTTATTTGTCCGATATTTTAATTGAATGGATTATCTTGATGGGTGGTGGGAATAGGTGAGGTGCGAGAGGGTTAACGCTCTCTTTATGTGGGGGATATCCTCCAAAAGAGCTTAGCTCTGATTGAACGAACAAACAATGGATGCAACAATAAAACGATGACGTCAGGTGTCCCTCTCCAGATGTTGTTCTGTTTGTTGTTTTCACCTGCAACCGGAAAGAGAACGAATATATGCATTTATGTAGTGAAAATGAGATAAGACAACAAAATGGGGGAAATACAAAAATACGAGGAAAGCGTGAAAGTTTGCATAATTGCATAAAACCGTAACCAAATGTGTGTGTGATGACATAATAACAAAACAGAAAACCAAAACTTCTCTGTTAAGATATCATTTATTTAAATAATATCTTGGTACAGAAAATATTTCCCTTTTCCACTCTTAAATTAGATAATAATAATCAAATCAAGCGTAAATATTATTTCAATTAGGTAACATCCTGACCTTCTTAGATATTATAATCAAAATAAAAATTAAAGCCCAAACAAGTTTTGGTTACGTATTTGGTTTTCCTGGATATTTGCCAGAGAACCAAAATGCTGATAATAAGAACATGAAAAACGATTAAAGATGATATCAACAAAGAAAGAGTATATGTATATAGAGCAAAATTAAAATTAGACGGGCTGTTTAAAGTGAAAAGCAAGAGAGGTGATTGCGTAATCGGGTTCTCTAGCTCTCACATTCACTCTCTCTGTCTCTCTTAGTTCGCCCATTAGTGAAGGTAGATAAACATTGGTATAGGTCGGGGACATCAATAGAAACTATACAAATTCGTTGGCATTAATTTACACAACTTACGAAAGAATGTTTTGGCGCTTTTTTTCTTATTTATGAACAAAATGGCCAAAGTCCGACCGAACAAGGTTTATCCGTTCTGAAAGCAGATATCAAATGGATTCCTTAGAATCTGCCGTCACTGATAAACAACGAAGAGCCCTCCATTTCAAGGCGCCCAAAGTTCGTTTCTTATGCAATCTCTCGAAACTCACAAATCATGTGATATGCGAGTGGTATAAAAGGGTATACAAATGTGAAACTTCAGTTCAGTCTGCTTCGGTGGAGTGCATTGAACTGAACCCAAAATACAGATCTTCTGGTCGGTTATCCCTCGTACCCCAGTCATATGGGAAAAACTCGGAGCAGAAGAGTCGAAACCGTAAACGTTGGGAATACGTGTTTTGTTTGCAAAGAAAGAGAATATGAAAACATAACGAAGGCTGCAAAAACAACACCATTCGGTATTTAAATATTATATAGGCAAAAAGAAAAAGACAGTTTGCAAACAGTCGGCACAGTGGTTGAAAAATGGTTTATACAGTTGAAAAAAATCGACTTTTCTTTAGAAAGATCTCCAACGTATGAAAGAACGCTTCTATATCGCAGACCAACTAACTTGCTTTTGATAATAAAGATTATAATCTTTATATAACGTGTTTTATAATTATTAGACTTATAGAGGTTTAGAGCTAGGATTGCTCGAGTTATAAATATTAAACTGCTTATATTTGGCCTTTAACTATTAACAAATTCAAACTAAAATCTTTTTCTATTATGTAAGCTTTTTTTGCGCTTTAAATCTTTTTCCGACCACACTCAGAAAATGAATCGCCCTGAATTTTAGAAAATCGCCTATGGATTTGCTTCACTGGCGATTTTTTTCTTTAAAATAAAAAAATTTTCTACTGGTAAAGAAAATTTTCTTCCAATTAATCAAAATTCATTAAATTCAAGAAATATTCCAGAAATATAGAAAAAAATCGCCAGTAAAGCAAATCCATGGGCGATTTTCTAAAATTTTTTTTTGAGTGCACCACTGTGCAAAGTTCAAAGCGCTCGTGTGGCGCAAAACATAGGCGAAAGTTGTTTAGCTGCCGTTGTAGCTTAATGAATGAAAATTAAATGAAAAAAAATATTAAATCGTTTAGCGTTACATTATGGGTCGGTACAATAATTTCCACAGTTCACCAATGTGATATTCGGATCTTGAACCCCGGGTCAGGGTTCAAACTCAATGTACACAAAAAGAAACGAGATCGCCGAGAATGGCGTGCTAGAAACAAAGGTTATGCCAAGCATTCTCTCTAACTAAGCAATCATGCTCTGGTTGAAAACAATAAGGAAATTGTGCGCATTAAGCCTGTGATTACTGTAATCCGTACTTTGGACGCGACACGCCCCCACACCGCCCCTCTGGCCAGCAGTGTGCGATGTCGCACATGTGAAAAAATTATGGCGGTTGTGCCTAAATAAGCACTACTCTGAAAACTGATTGAATCAGATCCGATTCGTAAGCCTTGGGGTTATAAAACACACACACCCGGCGTATGCGTAATGTCTTACAACGATCGCAGAAGGTCAACAGCCATCAGAAAACCTTTAGGATAAAACAAACTCTTTGCGTTAGCCGCTAAAAATTGCACTTCATTTTATTTTTTATTTAAAAATTTTATTTAAAGGTTTTAAGAATGCATGTTACGATCCAATAAAGATGAATTGATATACTTAAAATGTCATTTTCGAAATGTTGTGATGGTTGAAATTGCATTATACACTCATAAAAATAATTTTCTACATTTTAGAAAATCGCCCTAAAAAAATTTTCGCCCTTGAACTGAGAAAAATTTTCTATTTTCACGACAAATTTGCCATAAATTCAAGGCAGGTGACCATAAAAAAATATTTTTAGGGTTAATTTTTCTATTTTTCTAATATTTAGGGCGATTTTTTTCGATTTGCTTCGTTTTGACCTTTTCTAAATCCAACGGCGAATTGCCCTAATTTTTTTTCTAAAATTTTTCTAAATACAAGGGCGATTCGCCTTAAAAATCACTCCAAAAGTGTGAAATTCGGTAGCCCAGCGGTCTAATCACTTGCGCTTTCAACTTTGCTATATGAGGACTAAGGTCGTGGGGTTGTGGGTTCGAACCCTGTGTGATTCAACTTGATTTTTATGTTTTTTTTTTTTTTGTAAACATTATAATACTGAGGACATTTTTTCGTCCGAATTTTAAATTAAAGTAGTCTTTAAACCTTAAAAATGTATGGGAGTTCTGAGTTAAAAGCATACTTTGTGTTGCGGGCAAGAAAACGGGACTAATTGTCACAGTCGTCAGGAAAAAAAATATACGGTTTAGTTGCCTTTAGTCAAAATATAACGTAGACCTCAAGAAAATAAGATGTCTGCAGAGTTTGTTCGTTGTCTTGCGCGATGGGTCTGTGGTGCAGCGGTAGGACGTTAGACTCTAAACCGAGAGGTCGTGGGTTCGATTCTCGCAACGACCAAAAAAAGTAAGTTGTTTTTTCTCCTCATATTTATTTCCCTAATTCGTTTACAAACATGATTTTTCAGTTCTAACGGCTGTGTTGTATAGATCGGGCCCCCCTCTTAACGCAGCTCCCATATAAGCTACACACCAATACAATAATATGAAACGGTGTCCTCCGCCGGTGTTGTTTAATTAAAGCAGCAGTCCCAGAATATAGACGATTAAAAAAAAAACATGCTTCCCAAATTCAGTTAAGCATGCTCAAACACGATTTTTTTTAATTTGTCTAATTTTTTAGGGCATTTGCCTATAAAATCAGAAAATTCGCCCTTAATTTTAGCAAATCACCCTAAAAACAGGAAAATATTTCTTATTTCAAGAAAAATCACCCTAAATTAAACCAAATTTCCATCGGGATTTTTTAGAAAATTTTTCTAAATACACGGGCGAATCGCCAGCGGATACGATTTATGGGCGATTTTCTAAATCCACGGGCGAAAAGTCAGTTTTTTAGGGCGATTTAGGGTAAAAATTTCTATGAGTGTAATTAGATATTTGTAAGGTAAACAATAGAGTAAACGCACGCTAATAACGGAAATTACGGTTCAATAAAAGTTTAAAAATTGATAAACGTTATGGTTCAGTTAAAATGCACTTTCTGAAGTAAGAGTTTCAGCAAATAACAAATTTAATTACTGGCATGTGTATAAAGATTATCTGATTACCTTAGGCACTTAAAAATATCAAAAGGGGTTCACATGTACGAGTTCAAATCTACACATTTTTGTTAAAATTCAATTTCAGTTAATCATCATTTATAGCCAGCATTAAGCTGATTACACAATGCAAACTGTTTCTAATTTTAGGGTGAAACTCGCTTAATTGCTTCTAATAGAACAAAGGCACAAACCTTGTATTAATTACAACTGACAACGCTAGGTGCTTGTAACTGTTTTTCTCTACTGCTGTGGTGCTAAAATACACAAGCTCTTTCCGTTTTCGTATTGATTGCTATTATTATTTGCGTACATTGCACGACAGACTGCAACCGGCTGAAAGGCATTGTTTAAACGAGCACGTTGTGCTTGATTAAATCAGAAAATACACCTGGAGTCGCCGCGAAAATAAAGAGTATAAAGTAGAGCAAACCTCGAACTTGAAACAACTTTTGTGCTGGTGTTTACAAACTGTTATTTTTGCTGACGCCAATGGAATTGCAACTTCGCAAAAACGGAAAAGTAAAACAAAATGAGCTGTCAAAGTCCAAGATCGCTTTTTGCTCCAAGCTCGGGCATTACGAAATCGCCGAGCAATGCCAAAACTAAAGCGTTCTACATTAATTGTATAGAATGGCAACAAAGAGAAAACTTCAACTCGTAAAGAACACGTCACCAGAAATGCCTTAGACATAAACGTGTCCACTAACGGACGTCATTTGTGTTTTTCATACAAATATTTCGTATATTTCACTTTGTTGTGCGAAGTTGCGCAGCAGAAAATAAACGAGTGACTCAACTTTTACCTTTTTTTGTTTGTTTCGTGAAATACTTTCTCAGCTCTAGTTTTAGCCACCTGTATTGATCGATTCTCCCTCGATCAGCTGCTACATTGTTTACAATTGAAAACGCCACTCTGTACATATAGCGCTTGCATAAATATTACTTGAACTTTGGTCAAGGTGTCGCTTTTAAATGGGAAATAGTAACGGGAACTGATTGCCTTGACATTGGAAGAGGGGGCAGGCGGTCGAAAGAAGTGAAAATGTGAGAACGCGACATTACTCTGCCCGCTGCGAGTGCGCATAATGCAAAATTTAAATTAAATTGCAACATTTGATTCATTTATTTCCATGCAGGCGACATTACGTGAGTGTCTGCTATATCTCCGTCTGTCCCGCTCCCTCGAGCGGTCGTTCTCGGGCGAATAATGGGGTAACAAAATCATCGTATGACTGTGTCAAAGTCCAAAATAAAAATACTTTTTTTTTGCAGTCGCAGTACACACATAAAAACGAGAAAAATTGCTCAAACGAGATTGAAATAAAGACAACAACAATACTACACAGAACAAAATTAATTTAAGATAACATGAGAACAAATGTGAATACGTATATTTTCCGATTAAAGCGTCTTATGTAATTAAGTTACATTATCTTAGACGACTAATCTAATAGATTAGATAAGATACCATTTATTCGAAAAATCACTTCAGAACTGATGCTTAAAATCCAGATTCCAAGCCAGTAACTTAAGATCTTAAACTTATAGTAAAGAATTTAAATTTAAAATGAAAACTCTAGAATCCAGAGGCAGTTATACAAAAATGTTCCCTGTGTGGTTTCAGAGGCATCAGCAAGTGAGAACAACATTTGCACGGGGCGTTGAATATTTCATTGAATGAAAATGAGCCACAGAGAAAGAGAAACAAACATGCCAAACAAACAACAACCGAGTGACCGTGTGTGTGGGTGTGTTTTGGAGGCGAACTGAAAATAAATTTGATTACCGCCTCGGAGAAAGAGAGAAAGGAGAGAGAGATCTACACCCACCCACACACCCGCAGAGAGAAAGAAAGATCGGCGAACTCTCTTTTGCACTCGCTCACTTCGCATGAATGCTCGGGATATTTATGTAAATCGGTGTGTGTGTGAAAGTAAGGCAGCCGCGTAGCGCTAAAATAAATGACCTAGACAAGCGAGTACTTATCTTTAGAGTGACCATCAACCGCGAGCACGTGCTCGAGTGAAATTTTCCAGAGGAAAACAAACTTTGGCAATGATCGCGAGAGGTGGGGGCAGTAGGCAAAGTCAAAAGCCCGGTTTAATCGAAGCGGTACTGCGCGAAAACCGGTTAGAAAATCTACCAAAGTCATGACTAAAACAAACACAAATAATGCTCATACGATCCAGGGGCTTAGATCGAAGGGGCTTTTACTACCTCTTTTATTACCGGTATTCAGTTCCCCCTGCTTTCCAAGCCACTGCCACTGAAAGTAAGAAAAAAGCGACTTGTTTTCTAAACCTGCCGCTTGCCAAACACAGAACTTTATTAAGCCGCAAACAAGGTACAAAATTTGGTTGGCATGCCAACCAGAAATAGAAACGGGAACCAAAACATCGTTTCAAGAAATTAAAGCGTTTACGAATTAAACACTATGAAAAAATATATGAAAGGTGAATTTGATAATATTAAACAATATGGAATTCGAAAACAATAACACCAAAATATATATTTGATCATTAGAAGTCACCCCAAAAGTCATTTAATTCAATTTAAATCTGCCGTTACATAAATAACAAAGCGAACATTTTTATACCCGTTACTCGTAGAGTAAAAGGGTATACTAGATTCGTGCAAAAGTATGTAACAGGTAGAAGGAAGCGTTTCCGACCCTATAAACTATATATATTCTTGATCAGGATCACTAGCCGAGTCGATCTAGCCATGTCCGTCTGTCCGTCTGTCCGTCTGTCTGTCCGTCTGTCTGTCTGTATGAACGCTGAGATCTCGGAAACTATAAAAGCTAGAAGATTGACATTTTGCATGCAGATTCTAGGAGTTCCTACGCAGCGCAAGTTTGTTTCAAAAGGGTGCCACGCCCCCTCTAACGCCCACAATCGCTAATATACGATTTAAAAAATTTCAATATTTCGGAAAAGTAAAAATTCAGTTTTGTGGTGTTTATCAATACCTATCGAAATGTAGAAGAAATTTTTTAAATCGGACCATTCGTTAAAAAGTTACGGCGGATCAAAGTTTTTATCTCCTCCTTCGCACTTCCTTTAGCTGAGTAACGGGTATCTGATAGTCGGGGCACCCGACTATAGCGTTCTCTCTTGTTAAGAGTAGATTTGTAGCGCAATCTGCAGCTGTTGCATCGGACAAACCGAAAAAATAACGGTAAAGCTAAGCTGTTGAAGGGCTGGCAAGCTGCCAAAACGGGGGTTGGGCAACAGGCCGATTACAGATTGTCATTACAATTCGAAATCCAGGGGCGGCTAAGGGCAGGCGGTGGGCGGAGTAGGGGGCATCAGTCGCCCAGACATCGCGTGACTATTTTTGACTCTACGCCCGATGAGACAAAGAATATAGGGAAAGGAAAATGAGATTCAGCCACTGCAGCTGCACAGTAAAAATTAAGGGGGCTATCAAATTACAACACGTTTTTTAAATATATATTTTTTTTATATTTGGAAAGTGAACTTGACTTGATAACTTTATATCTAATAATGGAAAGTTTAATTTTAAACTAAAATCAATATTGTTTTGAGTAATTAAAAATGTTTTTAAATAATTAAAAGGTACATACAGATCGTAAAAATGACAAACAGTGGATAGTCTACTGCCGTTAGGGACTTTGATTCCAACTTTATTTATATTTTTCTACAAACAACTGTAGTTTCATCTTTGTAAAAATACTACCACCACATCTTATAGTTCAGTGTGGCAATGGGAAAAGTCACGAGGCGCTGGGCAAAAGAATCGACGAAGAGGGGGGTGGCATTATGGGGTTGTTGGGTGGCAAAGCGGCAAGCACTGTGGCACGTTTTTCCTTCGATATACCAGCTGAAAATCGTATGAGTTTCAGGGGAAATGTTGCCGCCGTGAGCTTAAAACAAAGTACAAGAATAATGCGGCGAAGAGAGAGCGAGAGACTTTGAGAGCCGGCTGCATGTGAGTGTGAGAGTACTGTACTGCACTCTGGCTTCAGCGCGGAGAGCGAGTGAGCGAGAGAGAAAGCAGGGGCAGAGAGCCAGGGGCAAAGTGTAAAAAGGTCAAAGAGCAAATTGTTTACATGAGGCAACCGCAAATGAGAGACGGGCGGAAAACTGGGCGGTCTGGCCATGAATGAAAGCTGAGACCGGCAAACGTGGCCCGCCCACGAGGTGAACATTTTCCGTGTGGGAGGGAGTCGTTGCAGGTGGTGGAACAATGGCCATTTCAACACCCACTTGAAATTCTTCCGCTTTTAAATTCCAATAAGATGGGTTTAACTAGGTGCCTTAAAATATAAATACGGTTGTACTCTTTCAAAGTCCAATTAATCTAGCTAACTTTAGAGGACATAGAAGTTCTGCAATACTCAAACAAATTATTGTTGAACATGGTCGTTCGATTGTAACTAAAAAGGAAATCAACAATCATTCCAAAGAATATCTCAATAGTTAATTTCCTCAATTCAATAACCCTAAAAGCCGTACCTCTTGAATTCTCAATATAGATTAAATTTAGTTTCGATTACCTTTTCAATAACTCAATGACATTTATAAGATGGTAAATAAAATTAACACTTAAAAATTAAATGGATTTGTAATATGAGGACAAAGTACCCTTCAAATTTGGTTTAACTTTAAGGGCCGTTTTCTCGTTCTTTTGTTAATTTTAAAGTAGGGATAAAACAATGATTTCTTACACGATTTCAAGGTTTTAACCCTACTTTAAATTTAACAAACGGACGAGAAAACGGCCCTAAGAGCCTTCTAAATCTATCAAATTTTTAAAACAAAAAGTTACAAATTTTAACTCTTATTTAAAATTACTCATATTAAGTATGATTTTAAAGCTACATATATATTTAAGTTTAACTAGAATCACGAATCATTACATTTTGGCTTAAAGGGACTTCATTTAAAGCAAGTTTTAGTACTATTTTGTTACATTACACTATTGAAATTATCACTTAACACTTTTCTTAAAACCAACTTTATCAGATAAAGCTTCACTGGCTGTAACGTTTTAGTGCCAGGGCCTACATTTTTTAGATCCTACCTTTACACCGACCTATGAACGTAGGCACTTCAACTTGCTTATCGCGGGTCTATCTGATCCGGCTGAACTTTTGAATCGCTCCCAGTTTGATGTACGGCTTTAATGTGCCCCCGCCTAGAGAGGAACTACTACCGGCAACAGGGATGTGAGCGTTATTTCGATTATTAAGTGCTTCCACCTCGGCTGTCTGAGGCGCGTTTCCGGCCAGAAGTAGAAGCCGCGCCCTAGAAACAAAAGCGTGGCATGAAAAGTGCAACCCACCCACAAACTGGCTCTCCCACTCCCCCACCACCCACCGCCCACTGCTCAGCTGGTCGCGAGGTATTGAAAACAGATGACACACGGCGCCCACAAAGATAAAACTCGCATGATTTTCAGTTGGTATAACAAGCCGAGACAAAGAGAGAGATATATCCAGGGTGCGAGCGAGAGGGAGGGGGAGAGATAAGAGCGAGTTTGCGCAGAGCACGTTACAAGAAAATTACACGTGCAAGCCAAGTAGGGGAAATCCACCAAGAGAGCGAAGGACAGAGAGGGAGAGAGCGAGCAAGTGAGATATTTTGTTTATGTGCGTAGGTTTATAATGGAATGGGACCCTTCTGTTCGCATCTAATTACAATTTAAACTGCCTTGGGAAAGAATGCAATTAACAGGTTAAAAATAACGGTAAGGCAGTCGTAAAATACAGTCAAGCCTCAACAAGTCGAATTGTTTGAACTTTCGGTTCAGAGCGATTAAAGATAATGTAATACAACTTAAGCTTTTTAAAGTCCAATGAAATTTTTGATTACATTAAATACTTCCGCGTTACTGGACTTTAAGCAGACATTTTTCAAATCCCATTATAAACTGAAGTTCATTTGTTTATTTGTAAGGTCAAAGCGTAAATGAAAATTCAAAAATTAAACAGAAAATATTGTAAAGTAGGTAAATATTTTCTAATATTTACAAACACAATTTTAGGCGCAATCAAAAATCATGTGGTATTAAACAAAAATACAGAGTACACTTGATTAAGAAATTATTTAAAGTTATCTTTGTTAAGGGAAAATGAAACATACTTTTTCAGAGATTTTTAATGTGTCATTTAAAGGGATTTTTTTTTTATTGTTTTTCGAGTAAAACGAAGATGCCCGACTGTAATCCAGTGGCGAAAGCCAAACAAATCAATAAACAAACGGCAAACAAAATAAGTCTGGGCTGCCAATGGCAACCAATTGCATAAGGAAAGTGCACTTGGGCTTGCACCAGCCCTAAGGCTTTTAAATTGGGTCAAGAGAGAGGGGGAATGTTGACTCCTGGCCAAGAAAATTTATTGGGTAAATACTCGTACATAGATAAGGTGGCGTGACATCCTCGAAAAAGGAAGGGAAGCCGGCGAAAGAGAGAACCAAGTCCTGACTTACCTAGGGATTTGTGTTTCAGAGAGCTTTATTCTCAGTTCTAGACGGCGGAGGCGGGATTTTGGTGGGCGCACATGCAACGATTATCAAAATAAAATACAGAAATCAGCCAATGGATCACGGATCGAAACAAATCACCGATTATATAAAATGACGTTTTGCCAATAAGAACGCACGCACACACACGCACGCAAACGCACACGTAATACCAGCATAAAATAAAATGTTGCGTTGGCGTCAGCACGCTTTTCCGTTTCTCTTCTATATCTACTTGTTCTCGGAACTCTCGGAATTTTCTTTTTAGATAGTCTACGGTGCGCTTTAATTGATAAAACTTTCGCAAAACTTTCACAAAACTGCACAAATGCTCACTGGCACTCACACACACAGGCAGGGCAGCGTCGCACGTGTGTGCGTGTTTATCACGCCACTCGGAAATCACTTTTCTACTTACACACACTCTGAGTAGTATTTTAAATTGCGTTTTATTGTTTTTTTAGTGACTTTTGGTTTTGCTTAGATTGGCGCCCGCACAAAAGATATAAATCCGGGCACAACGTTCTCAAATCACGTTAAGTTTGCGTATGCGCTATTTTTCGACGTCGCTTGCCACGAGAATATTTTCTTTCTCCTTCGCCGCTGCTCTCTCTCAAATGCCGATGATGACTCTCCTTTCTGTGTGTGTTGTTCTGGCCTTTTCAATCAATTCCTATTGCCCTATTGCAATTGATTTGTGTTTTCAATGCACCGGCTGCATATTTACTCACGTCATGCCACCAACAGTTGCACCGTTGAGTTTACCCCTCTTTTTTTAGCGGTTTTGCAGACTTACTTTTCGAAGACTATACTATTTGCATTTTGAGCAGTGGTGGAACATGGATCGATGTTTATTAGATACTATCGATAGTACAACCGTTGGTCATACTAAAATGTACCCAGGGTTAGCAGACACAAAACACGGGAATATGGGCACAGTAATAGGGTCTTCCCACAGAGCTCCATCTACCATCCGTTGATCGGTTTTGCCGTTCCGAAAATTTCCTTGTTAGTCCGCCATCCAATTTTGACTAGGGATGTCGAAAATATATCAAAATATCAATATATCGATATTTTTTACGAAAAAATAAATATTTTTATCGTGATATTTTTTTTGAATAATTATCATATATCATCGATTTTTTTTTTCACATGTTTTTGATAATTTTAAGTGATTTCACTTTTCATCGGGACAAGAAAAATTACATATGGGACGCTCCATATCAACCCGGCCACCCCCCTTTTTTTTTAATTTTCTATGTGGAAAGTACCACATTGACTGCAAAGCCCCTTGCTTCCAATATTTTACCTCATACCCATTTTTTCAATGTTACCACTCTTTCGCCGTATAATCGCGTAAAAAAGAAAACACAAAATCATTTTTATCCTGCGAACGAAAGAAACAATTGGCATGGTTCAAAATCAGAAAAACCTGTCTTTCCATAGCCGGTTACGAGAAAAATAATAGATTTTATTAGACCGTAGATGACCAAGCGATAGCGTTTTTAAAGTCTAAAAGTAGGATTTCGTCCAAAGGGCCAGTCTGCAAAAATACCATTATATTTTTCTCAGAAAGCCCCATATTTAACGGATTTTATGCCACTGATTTCAAAGTGGGATCTCTCTTGAGGAATTAGCTATGAATTCTTTTGTACGTTTTTGTAGTAGTTAACTGTCAGAAAAAGCTAATAAGTAATATAAAATAATCGTATATGCTTTGGAAAAAATTAACAAATCAAAGAAAAGAATTCATAGCTAATTCCTCAAGAGAGATCCCACTTTGAAACCAGTGGCATAAAATCCGTTAAAACTCGGGCCTTTTGAGAAAAATATAATGGTATTTTTGCAGACTGGCCCTTTAGACGAAATCCTACTTTTAGACTTTAAAAACGCTATCGTTTGGTCATCTACGGTCTTAAAAAATCTATTATTTTTCTCGTAATCGGCCATCGAAAGACAGATTTTTCTGCTTTTGAACTATGCTGATTGTGCCTTTCGTTCGCAGGTTAAAAATGATTTTGTGTTTTCCTTTCAGCGCGAATATACGGCGAAAGAGTGGTAACATTGAAAAAATGGGTATGAGGTAAAATATTGGAAGCAAGGGGCTTTGCAATCAATGTGGTACTGTCCACATACAAAAAAAATCAAAAAAGGGGGTGGCCGGGTTGATATGGAACGTCCCATATGTGAAAAATGATATTTTTCGGCAAGTGAAAATGCATAGCATAGCATTAAGAATTCAAGAAAAAAAAGCGCGGGAAATACTAGATTTTAATATTATAAGTAAAAACATTAATTAATAAATATAAACTAAAAATTATAAAAATATAATTTAAGATCGTATGTGGGTTAATGTTTAGTGGTTATTTCTTATGCAGCTTAAAATTAAAAAAAAAAATAATAAAACGAAAATATCAAAAATATCTGATATATAGATATTTTTTTTCTGATATATCAAATATCATTTTGATTTTTTGTTTAAATATAAAATATCATCGATACGATATTTTTAAATATTTCGACATCCCTAATTTTGACGGACTTTGACGGGCTCTTTTATGCGATAGTTAGACGATGTTTTCTCCGTGCAACTCTGAATTCTTCCTCTTGACTGTGAAAGGGTTAGCCGAGACACAAATCACGGGAATATGGGCACACTAAAATTTCCAGGCTATGGTTTGCGGCTCGGCTAACATTGGGTACATTTTAGTATGACCGTGTTTAGTTATCGGAACTTATCGAGTATTTTTGAAAATGGGCGCGAAAATGTTCCAAGCAACCGGTTTTTGTCTCGGCTAAGTAAGCGAGGACTCTTGAATGTTAACTTAATGGTAAGAAAACATGCTCATGTATTTAACATGTTGTTATTTAACATTAAACTTGTTATTTAACACTCTGGCCACAGGGCTTTATATGCATTCAATTAGACTTTTTGTGCGATTTCTGACAACGATTTTCTGCTCATAAATATAAATTGTAATAGGAATAAAAATATAAAATTAATTGCTGGTTAAAAAATAAATCAATACTTATTTCGAACCATAAAAGTTTGGGCATTTATGTGTCCATTCTATTGCCAATAATACTATTTGGACTTATTGGCATTTCGAGTTACAGAAGTGCAACTCAACTGGTTTTTATTCGTTAAAAGGAATATGCAGGTTAAAAAAACGGTTTTTGCCTATATCAAGTATATATAAGTATTCTTGATCAGGATCTTTTTTTTTACAATTTGTAAACAATTTGCGTGGGTGAAAAACATCCAACAAACAAGCATATCAAATAAATGTTTTGGCGTTAAAGTTTATTACTTATACGCACTGTTGCCTTTAGTGAACAATTTTTTGTTTAACATTTCACATTTCATGAAAAATATATTTTTTGTTTATAAGTAAATTAATTTAAAACCAAAAACTATAAAAAAATAAATGTTACATATTGGAAAAAACATCCTTGTACCTGTTACCATTTACCACTCATTGGAATAAAAAACGCATGAATTTCGCTTTTAAAAAACTGTATAATATATATTTTTATTTAAAAAAGACAGTCAGTCTTTGTGCAACAAATGTACATGGATAAATGCCGCGTTTACAATCGATCCTCGCTTCGTTTTCCATTTAGTTTATACTCTCGTTTTATTTTGGTTGTAAGTACCTTTTTTAGGGGAGGAGGGATTTCTCTTGTGTTTGATTAAGTAATAGTAAATTATTTTTTTCATTTCATTTCGTTTCTTTCGTTTCCGTTTAAGCGATACTATTTTGGTTCAAGTCCTTGTGTTTTATGTACATATTTAAACTAAATTACGAGCTACAAATTACTAGTTTGTGTGGTTTTTTTGTGTGGGTGAATCTCGCTTTGAATTATATATGTAAGTACAGTGTGTTTGTGTGTGTTTGAGTGTGGCGTGTGTTACAATAAATATCTATAAGTTTAAGTATCCTTACGATCTAAGATACATACATACAAAGCTGCTAGGCAGAAGGGGCGGCGGGGCGTGGGGGAGGGGAGGTGGAAGGGGAAGGCAGCTGCTACAAATACCGGACTCCGGGAAATTAACTAACATGCATACACATATACATACACACAGGTCTGCTGCAGTTTTCTACTTTTCAAGGATTTCTTTCGATTTTAATTTAGGCTTTAACAGATTTCTTCAAATTTGTTTTAATTTTTTGTAGTAAATTTTAAGATTGATAAATTTAAAAATATTTTTTCATGGCATCCAAGAAAGTGGAATCCCCAACAGACCCGCTGGACAAATCGATTATACAGATACAATTAGGGTTACGCTTACGGCTTAGGCTAAACTCTACAGATACAGATAGCTTATGGCTACAGGAACTAGTGCTAGTGCTAACTCGTAAAGTTGTAGCTGCGCACCGCCCGACCGGGCGTCACCAGCTCCACCTTGATGTTGGCCGTGGCCGTCACCTTGGTGGTGTTGCTGTCCGAGTGCGTCGTCTCCACCGTCACCTCCGGCTGCACCACGATGCTCTGCAGCTCCGGCGGATAGGCCGCCGCAAATGGGGGCGGCGGCTGCTGCTGCTGGGCGGCGGCCTTGTGGTAGGCGGGGGGCGGGGCCGCGTAGGAGGAGGGCCGCGACTCCCGCGGCTGGTAGCTCCAGTCGTTGGGCATCTGGATGGACGAGTTGCTGGACTTCCACGACTGCGGCTCCTCGGTGATGGTGGTCAGCGATGGATCATTGACGTCCTTGTGGTGATGATGGTGCGACTTCTGGCAGCTGCCTCGCGAGGATCTCGATCCCTGCACCACATACGACTTGCCCGATCTCTTGCTGCTGCGCACGGGCAGCGGCGAGGGCGTGGATATCCTGTCCGGATGCTCCAGCGGCACCAGCTCCGCCTCCGGGCCCAGCATGCTGAGGAGGATGGGGAAGACCACCAGGCTGTTGCAGGCGCCCACGCACAGCACCACCAGCAGGAGCCAGCAGAAGTGCCGGATGACGAACTCAAAGGGCGAGGTGGAGAGCATGAAGACGGCCACGCCGGAGGTCAGCATTCCATGGACCAGCGGACCCAGGGACATCTGCATGCTCAGCTGCACGCGGCGCTGTCGATTGCCCACGGAGGTCATGAAGCCCTGAAAAAATAAGAAAGATAAGTTAATAAGAAATTCTTAGGATTTTAAAATTAAGGTAAATATATATTAATTTGATTCAAGGACGCAACTCACCAGTGATATCAGCACATTGAAGCACAGCATCATGCCCACGCTGAGAATGAGTATGACTGCTGGAATGGCCGACAGTTTGATGCCCAGTAGGGTCATCGCTCCGAAGATCTGGGCCAGCGAGGCCAGAACGCTGAGGATCACCAGGACGGCGGCCCAAACGGAGAGCAGGAGCAGGGAGACCAGCACCAAGGCGGCCAGGAGAACGCAGGCCAGGATCATGGCCAGCGAGGAGCGCAGGGTCATGTACTGCTCCCAGAAGATGAATGGAATGCCTAAGGATTAGGAAATACAAAATTAGATCGTGCCAACTTTCGAGGATCATTTGTAGACTCACCCGATGGATAGTTGGGTAGGCCGAAGCCCTCGAACTTGACGCTCAGATCGCGAATATGACCTATCAGGGTCTTGATCTGCGAGGTGTCCGTCAGGCCGTGCAGGTAGAAGGGCATCTGGGCGTAGACCAGCGGCAGGCTCTTGGGTATCTTAAGGTCGTATTCGTTGGGTTGGTGAAAATACTGGCGCGGTTCCGGATACAGTTTGCCCTGTAAAAGTGTAATATCATAAGTTAGTTATACTAATATATACACAGAAAAAAAATGGACAAAAGATCAGATTGATATGTGCAGGTCAATTTGATATTTTTGCATGATAAAGTTTTCATATAATTTTGATATCAATTATGTTTATCTTATTTTAATTTAATTTTTTAAATGATATGATAAAATATCATGCTGATATGCTTGAATCATAAATTTGACATAAATCATATCGGCATTTTATTGATATGAAATAAGGTAGAATTGACCCTATTTCATATCGAATTTTGTGTCTAAGATCAAGTTATTCTAATCATTTTACATTATTTGTTCAAAAATACCTAATCTGGTTTTTTATATGATATGATAAAATATCATGCTGATATGCTTGAATCATTAATTTGACATAAATCATATCGGCTTTTAATTGATATGAAATAAGATAGAATTGATCCTATTTCATATAGAATTTGGTTTCTAGGTTCTCTAATTGCAGTAAATGTACTTAAAATTTGTAGTTAAGTCAATGAAGATCGCCTATTTAAGATTAATGTTAAATAAACCTATAAAGAGACCCACCTGAGAGGCTCCGAAGGCGAAGACATCGTTGGTGGCCCAGGCCGAAAGATAGTTGTAGAAGGCCCGCTGGTTGATGATGCCATCGCTGTTGACCAGCCGATTGGTCAGCACCAGCTCCTTGTCCACCGGATTGTCGACGTGGCCCGTCTGCACGATGAGCTTGTAGGCCAGGATGGCGTCGCTGCTGGCGTTGGGGAACCAGCACTCCTTGGTCAGCCGTCCGTCGCGGATCTCCTCGTCGAAGATCTTCTGCAGGTTGCCCAGCCACTCGCTGAAGAGCAGCAGCCAGAAGTCCGGCAGTCCTCCGTTGTCGTTCTTGATCACATGCGGCACCCGGACGAAGGAGTCGTGGTAGTCCCGCAGCAGCTGCTGCTGCGTGGGATACTCAAAGTTGCCCTGAGTCACGGCGTACATGCTGTAGAAGCCGAAGAGCCGTGTCTGGGCATCCAGGAACTTGTGCTCGTTGCTGTCCTTCGGCACCAGGTCGATGATGTCCAGGCCGTCCTGCAGGCGCGTCGAGGCGTACAGGCTGGAGATGAGCGCGGCCAGGAAGCCCACCACCGTGAGGAACTTCACCCAGCTGCGCATGAGGAAGGGAGTGTAGTGGGCAAAGGCAAAGTTGGCCAGCGAGAAGGAGGCCAAAGAGTTGCTACTTCCCTGCCCAGAAGCCCTCTGTTCCAGCAGAGGATTCTGGCTGGGCAGCGGCACTCTTCCTGGGCTGCAACCCTTCGGATGCCTGGATGCCCCGCGTCCGTTGTTGTTGTGGTTGAGCGGCAGCACCGGCGGAGCCATCTTGGGCTGCTCCTTCCACACCGGAAAGCAGCAGCAGAAGATGTCCGCCCTGCCGGCGGTGCGCCTGCGCAGATCCAGCGAGATCATGGCCGGGAAAACCAGCAGAGCAGCCGCCAAATTAGAGCACATGACGATGGCAGCCTGCAGGCAGAAGACCTTCAGGGCAGGAACAGGAATAAAGGCCGCGGCAAAGAAGGAGCCCGCCGTGCTGCAGGCGCTGAAGAGGATGCTTGGTCCCACCTTCTTGAGGATCAGCTTGGTCTGCTCCCGCCGATTGCTCTCCGCATAGGCAGCTGTCAGCATGAAGATGTGATCCACGCCCAGTCCGAGGGCCAAGAAGGGAACCACCTGGGTGCTGGCCGCATTGAAGACGATGCCCAGCAGGGCGCTCAAACCCAAACCGGCGGCGGTACTAAAGCACATGAGCAGGACTCCGGCCACGCCCACGCTGCTCTGCCCACGGACGGGATCGCGCCAGCGAAGGAGTGTGCAGAAGGCATACAGAACGGTCACAGCCACGCCGATCACAATGGACAGGGCGCTGGGATGCGAGAACTTGGCCAGGATGTCATCCAAAGCCGCCGAACTGAACACATAGATGTCGTAGTTGGTGGCAATCCTCGACTGCTTGCGCAGCAGCTGCTCCACCTCCCGCGAGAAGTTGCGCTGCCAGGCGTTCAGCACCTCCGCGGCCTTCTCCTGCGTCCAGCCGAGGTGGTGCACCTTGTAGTTGTCCTGCCACTGGTCGTACATCTCCTTCTCGGTCATCAGCTGCACCACCGACTGCAGGGCCCGGGCCTTCCGTAGGTGACCGCTGCGGTTCCTCTTCGCCCCGCCCACGATCAGCTCCTCCGGCCAGTGCATGTGCTTCGCCGCATATCCATAACATCCGCCCGAAAGGATGGCTCCCACATCCGGCGGCTGGCTACTGTTCTTGTTGGGCGCCGTGTC
This sequence comes from Drosophila takahashii, assembly GCF_030179915.1. Lineage (NCBI taxonomy): Eukaryota > Metazoa > Arthropoda > Insecta > Diptera > Drosophilidae > Drosophila > Drosophila takahashii. Next base: position 32,095,043 of record NC_091679.1, on the reverse strand, counting down.
CGGGCAACTCGGATTCAGGGGATTCAGGCAGGGCTTCTCCATGTAGCCACTGCCAATGGCCGCCCGCTTCATGTACTGCTCCACGGTCTCGAAGTCGAAGCTGATCTTCTCCTCGGACATCTTCTGCTTCATGTATTGCATCACCGAGGCGGGATTCAGGGTGGTCCACAGGAGGCGCTGGTTGAGGCCTCTGTAGGGGGAGGATTGGTAAAATTATATATTAGTTGGTGAAGAAGGATTAAAACTATCCAATTTGGAAGAAATAATAAGGTAAGTATAGGAAGAGTTGAAATATTTAAACTATGATAAAAGCTAATCTTAAATGACCTTCTAAAGATTAGAATTTCAAAATAAATACATGATAAGATAAAAAGGTGTTTAGCCTCAAAGAAAATAAGATACAGATCAGAAGATAGGCTATCAACGATAAAATAATAAAAAAAATGACTACAAAAATACAATTAAAACAAGAGATATGGTAAATTTAACCTGAGGTTAGGATTGCCTTAACTAAGGCAATTAGAAGTATAATTGAAAAAAGTCTAATAAGTGATTAGATAATTGAAATTTAGCAAAATTAACCTAAGGTTAAGTACAAGTTAAATACCCAAAGACTGAATAGGTAATTATATAAACAGGATTTAGTAAGATTAACCTGAGGTTAAGTTTGAATTAGATACCTTACGTAAGAAAGTCAAGACTAAAAATTTGGAAGGGAAAAGCTTAACCGGCAGTTAAGTTACAATAGTGAAGCACTTACGGTATGACGACTGCCGACTCCGGTCCCAAGAGCTGGCTTCCCTCCCAGAAACAGTCCAGCGGCGTGATGATCGAGCACGGGATGAGGTGGCGCAGGATCTGCTCGATGTAGTAGATGCCCTCGAAGGAGGGCGTGCTCGGCATGTTGCACATGTCGCGCAGCCCCCACTCGGTGTCGTACAGGTGCACCTTGACGGCGGTGGCCTTGACCAGCACCTCCAGGTGGGCGAGCAGCGCCTGCGGATGGAGGACCGAGGCATTGGGGTCGTGGGTCGTCTGGATGAGCAGCTGGTGCGTGGCCGACTCGTCCTCGCCGATCGTCTTCTGTGTGTAGGCCAGCTCCGCCTCCAGCCGGCCGCCCTCCTGGATCCACAGCTGGTGCACCTTGGAGTGGATCTGGGCGCTCTTCAGGCCGACGCAGAAGGTGCTCAGCACCAGGATCGCCACGAACAGGACCTTGCCCGCGTGCTTCTGCACGGAACTGCCGAGTGTTTCGAGGTGGGACTGGAATACTGATCGCAGATAGATCGCCGTCCTGCTGCCACGCGCCTTGCCCTGCAAAATGGAGTGGAAAACGGAATACGTTTAGTTTTTGAAATACATTTATTTTAGATTTCCCCCACTGTCTCTGCCCTGCCATAAATAACGCATTAAAATTATAACGAAACAGCGTGTGGCCATATAATTTATATGTGCGGCTACCAACCCATGGGTGTGGATTTCAGATTTGAAGGGGTAGAAAATATACAAACTATATTACATTTTATATTATGCTGATTTTTGTATCTGAAATGGTTTGTGAATTGCTCGAATTCTTTGGAATTTGACTCACCCCCCATCGCTACGTCCATGCTTCCAGTACGGGACCCCACCCAAAGCATCGATCCCAGATCCAGAACCCCATGGAACCACAAAAACAACACAAGACACCGCTGTCGTCATTGGCGGGCCGAAAAAAAAGGCGAACCTATAATCGCCTGCTTGGGCAATTGGATCGATCGCTGCTCAGGCTTTGGGCCTGGCCCGAACTCGGCTCCACTCCGCTCCTTCCTGGCCAACAACCTCCATTTTCGTGCTTTTTTCTCCATTCTCCAGCTGCTGCAGCGCTGCACGGAAATTGAACCCCTTTCCCAACAAAAAAAAAATACAAGAACCATGAAAAAAAAAATAATAATGAGGCTCGCGCTAACGCTAACGTCTCAATCGAAGTTTTAGTCCAACAATCAGACAAACAGTGGGACTAGGTTCTATTCAACGGAAGTTAAAATATTAAAAAAATAAGAAAATTAATAAAAAAAAACTTTCAATACTAAAAAATCTTTAATAAATCCTGAATAATACATTTTTAAAAAGGGATTACTTCCTGAATATTTAATCATTTTAAAAGTGAAAACCCCCATTGATCCCACTGTGCAGCAACTGTGGCGCACCCAGCCAAGTCGGGAATTGAGGCATCCAAATAACGCATTCCACACAGACCCAAACTCGAATCTTCTCGAAGTTGGGCTCTTCGTTCTGGAGTCTTCTCGCTGCGCCCGCCTTTTATAGCTTTTCACAGATTTTTCCCGGCCCAAGTCAGGTTGTGGCCAATATAAGAAGCGGGGAAAAAGCTAAGGCACTCCGAAATGGCTTTATTGTTTGGTCTTTTGATCGTTTTACGACTACCGTTAAGATAGAGCGGGAGTCACTCGTAAATAATCCACCGCTTAATGTCTTTGTTTGCTTAGGATCATGGGGGTATACCTTCTTATAGGATACGATCCCTTCCGATTACCGGACTTCCTGCTGCTTGTTTATGCAGACCCAGTTGGCTGCACACATTTCCGCAATGCTCTTGCTCAGAAAATGAAACATCAAACGCGGCGCGCTCAACTTTGTCGCCATTAATTAAGTCGTTGGCGGCACATCCACTTTGAGACTGCCTGCGGCGACCTGTTCGTGGAATTTTTCCATCATTTTTCCCCCGTCCAAGGTGCGCAAACAAAAGATGCACAAAATTCTAGGAACCTCTCCCTGCCACACAAACATTGTTGCTCTTCTTGTTGGCCCCTTGGGGCGGCAGGGCCTAAAAATAAGCTTAATCTAGATTTGGCCGGCATTCCAGTGGCTTGCAAACTGTGTGCGAGTGTGTGTGGCTCAAAATTGAGCCATCAACGCTTGTCAGCAGCCGTCTCTTTCGCTCCGTTCAAGCCGTCTCTTTCGGTCCCTCGTAAAACATGCTGCTCCTCGAGCTGTGTGACATATCATCAATCTTAAGCTGTTTTTGCCTTGCGTGCCTCTTTCATATTTCCTTTTGTCTTTCAGTTCAGTTTATCTTTTTTTTTTTTTCGCCCACCCCCGCAGCTCTCGTTCGCTGTGAGGAAATGTCACGCATTGATTTATGATCCTGCCCGGGGTTTCCTAGGCTGCATTTCCAAATGAAAATGTTACTTTAGTTCTTTGTACTTGCTTTTGTTGCTGCTGTTGCGACAGCTTCATTAGAAATGCGCACACACAGCCTCCTTAATCCGCTGCCCAGAAACGGATAAATGAAGACAAGCTCAAGACCCCGGTCCCATGACGAATGGGTTCGAGAGAGACGGCAAGACGGTGGCCGAAAAAGACGACAACAGTTGGGAACAGCAGGTGCAGGTAGAGCGGAGATCTTGGGTAGAAATGTAGCAGGGGTACACGGTGAAAAATCTAGGTTATTAGCTTGATATTAACAGGTTAATTCAATATATTATATCATCGGATATAATATTTATTATGATTTAATGAGATATTCACAATATCAACCAAAAACTGAAATCTTTCCTGCCAGTTGAACTCGAACCCTGGACACCCATGAATCAGAAAAAAAAATATACACAAGATAAAAAAAAAGTAATACCCACATTTCCTGGTTAAACAATCCCCAAAGTCAAAGCTTTCTTCAAAATAAAACAAAATATGGTATGTTTAGAGTTCCTCTGTTCTCTTCTGTAAACAATCTCGAAATCTTCGCATCACGCATCAATCAATCAAAAGATCCGACACATCAACTGGCGGGGCAAAAAACAAAAATCGAATTTCCTGGGGGCCCCCCACAGCGCTTGACTACTTAATTACACGGCCCGCTTCGGGAACCACTCTAAATATGAAAAACAAAAAACAAAAAAAAACTTTTCCATGCCATTTGGAAATCTGAAAACCACTTGAGCCTCGGCTCGTATATGGTGCGTTGGGCCATAAAATATGAGCGCACCCAGTTATGCCGCAATAAAAATCGAATGCAAAACCACAAAAAAAAACATTTTTAGCATAAAATGAAATTCAATATGGCAGACCACCCAGACACCTCGCATATGAATAGGGCATCTATAGAATTATGTATATGGACAGGCGATTCCATTGCGAACCAAATTTATGGCTTGGATTAAGCGAGCGCGTGAATCATTTGCGGGGAATCTTCGGAGATCTTTCGATCTCGGCTTAAGGGATTACTGCTCTATATATGGGATCTCTGACTCGCAGCTTTCCCATGTTTCTCACGTAAGCGTGTGCCATAAAACTTGTAGCTACCATAAAAGTTATATGCCACTTGATAACGTTTTTGAATACGAAATCTCGTGCATTGCCACATCCGATCTTGCGTATACCTCTTGGCTTATACCCATTATTTTATTTTTTATTTTTCCCATCTCGCCCGCCTGGCATTTAAATGGAACTCTGTTTTTATTTTCACATGCCATTCACACAGCTGCGGAGGCTGTCAAACAAAATAGCTAAGGAAATGGATATACTGCGTCACCGCTGGGACGATTTAATGTTTATTTTTAGCAGGGATACGGAATTCTTTATTATTTCGCTCTAAACAATTTACCCGACCGTTTAGGAAAGGACCACACACATTTGCTTGGCCGGCCGGGCTGCGAAATAAAAGTAAATTGATTTCGAGGCAATTAAAAATGAGGCCCAACCGAATGTGAAACCGTTGAATGCAAATTCTCGTTGCCGCCAATTTATGGCGCCCCCAAAACGTGACTAGCAAACCGTCTGCCGCATTTATTACCATTTTATGCTCTTTATTTTTTGCACCGAGCCCGAAAAAAGATACATTTGCATGGACGTAAAACAAAATCGTTAAAAAAAAGGTTTGAAGGTCACAGTGCGGCTCAGGTGAGCGGCCAGGCAGACGGTTTACAGTTAACTGCAGAAGCGCCAGGTGCAAAAAGCACACCGAGGACCACCGACATAGCTCCCTGATTATTTTCCCCTTTCTCTCTCGCTCGGCGGCAGACGACTGCCTGTCAGGAAAGTTTTGTAATCACTTCGATTTCAACTGAAGTAAAGCAAAGTAAAGTTCACCTGCCCTGCGATCTGGAGAGGCCGTAACAATTTTAATTTCTTTATTATTTCGTCTGAAAATCGAAAACGCAGCCTACCTGACCGCCGGCATTCACAGGTACACACGCACTCCACTCCACTGCCGATCGTTTCTGTTTGGTATCGTATCGTATCGGATCGTTTCGAGCTCGAGTTCGAGTTCGCGTCCGTTCAGCGGAGTCTTGCCCGTCCATCCGTGGGCCTCTGTCCGTTAACTGCTTTTTCAGTGAATTCCGTGATTATTGCTTGAATGTTTCTTTCCGGTATTCGCTCTCTGTCACTGTGTCTCCGCAGTATACCTTTTTTGTTTCTGGCTCTAGGTCTTGATCGTAAGTAAGCCCCTCTCTGGGGTTTCGGGTTTTTGGGCCTGGGTTCGGTTCGGGCATGCTATAGGTATAGGTATATGGGTATATGGGTACGGGCCGCGTGCTGTGTGGTCGAGTTAATGTCTTCATAATTCTCCTGATTTTTCTTCTCTCTCTCTGTCGGGCCGTTGTTATGTCTTGCTTCGCCGAGACCTCAGACTGATGAAGACAATAACAGTTTTATGTGCGGCTCGTCTCCCGTCCAAAGTCGTTGCCGTCCCGTCCCTAATGAAGCCCAAGCTGTGGCCGTCTGTACAACAGCATTTCGTGTTTTTTTCTTGCTTTATTTTCATTTTTTCCCTCACTTTTTGTGTGTGAGTCTGTTTTTTTTCGGGTGAGTTCCAGTTCCCCGCGCCAGCTGCAGATGGCAGATCAAGTCAAGTCGGCCACGTTGGTGCGTTGAGTGTGTGTGAGGCCCCGGCAGATGAAGCTGTCAAATGTGGGATCACCGTGTGGGAGTTATGTGGGCCATTGGGTTCGTTCGTTCGTTCGTTCGGGGGGAATGAGTTCAAGCCCCGGATAATGGGTCAAAGGATTATGTAACGCGGACTGCTGGGTTGTGCATGAATGGGGTGAAGCGACCCATGGGATCCGATTAATACTATTAGAATTATAAGATATATCACATCTATAGCAACTTTAAATCCAGCTTCCATTTAGGAATTATAATATTTTTGATGAGAAAAGACTTTACAGATTATTATCTTAAGTGCTCTTTGAATTTCCATAGACATACATATTTAAAATATCCTTGTCAGGGAAATGACTTTTCCCAGAAGTGGACAATTTCTAGGCGTACACACCTTATCTTGTTTTGCTTTCAACACGCCCAGCATGTCAAATTACAGTTAACTTGTTAAGCACTTCCTCTCTTCGCCGTCGAGGCCTCATTCCCTCCTCGTAACCCTAAGCCGGAAACGCCCGTAGGCGTGAGATATCTTCATCGACATTGTTCTGCGGCCTTCTGGGAAGCGAAAACCGATCGATGGATCTATGGCTACCCTCCTGAAAGGGAATAGCAATTTATGCAGGTATCTCACCGCTCCCTATCTTTGTCACTCCTCGGGGGAGTTTGCTCAAGGATTACCATCCACTCTCCACTTGAGATCCAGACTCACCCCCGCCTTTGCTTTCGGTCCACTGCCTTTGATCTTTCCTTTCCGTCCTCATTTTTTCTTTTTTTTTTTTTTGGTATTTCGTGTTCGTAAATATTTCCCAAGTATTTAATTGTATATTTCTGAGCTGTATTTTATTTGTGGTGGGGCCCTATAACTATCTGAACTCCCTCCGCCACTTGGAAATATCAAATAACAAATATTGATCACGAGTGTGACAATGATTTATTTGCCTTACACCTACCGCGCTCGAGATCTTATCAACCAGATAACGATCTGAAAATTATAATATTTGACTTACGGTCTGAAAGTCAATAGGCAATGTTATCTGGAATAGGTTGGGGTCTTGCTTAAATATTTAAGTTACCAACGGTGTTGATTTAAAAAGAGAAGAGGAGCGCTGGGTGTCCTAAAAAACTTGATTTTCAGAGACAAAACCTACGAGATAAGGAATGCCTATCTTATACTGCTATTATATTGTTAGCTTATTTTCATAAAAATTTATATTAAGATAACTTTTGAAAACATTCTACGGTAACCGAAAAACGAGGATTGTATATGAAACCAAATCTTTATGCTGGTTCTTTAAAAATTGTTCATTCCCAACCCATAAAATGTGCTATCCCCACCAGCTGCAATTTTCTTGTTTACCCCAATAATTAAGATGCTCCCGCTTATTGTCAATTTCAAAGTTTGTGCCTATGAGCTACTGGTTTTTGTTTTTTGAAGATGTTTTCCTCTTAGGTTTTTGCCATGTCAATTTGATAAATGTTTGCCCCTTGTCTGTGTGGATGCCACAAATATTTGTGTTTGTGTTTGTTTTTCGTGAGCAGTTGTGAAAAAAGCGAATCGGACATGGGATCGCCGGACATCTCCCGGCATGACTAAACAAATTTATTGCCCACTGGCAGCGAAGACTTCTTCAAAATGCCGCCAATGTTGCTCAACTTCCTGTGCAAAGTGTGTGCGTTTCAGTACGAGTGTGTTTGCCTTACAATTGGCACAGCAAACGGGGAAAAGATAGTTGAGGCAGGGAGATTGGGGAGGGGAGAGACAAGCGATTTCATTCATGAATTCATATGTATCTTATAGATACAACGAGCGTCGGCTCGAGTACATGGCCTGCATCGATAGTGCGGCATTGCCATAAATGAGATTTCAGCTTGTGTGATTTTCAGTCGCCGAAGTAAGGGTAAATAATAAATAAATATCGATGGACAGGCAGAGTGGTTGGTTAAATGCAGCTATGGAATACTCTAAGTCAAAATTGAAAGATACAAATATGGGATGATTTGTGGTGCACACATGCAAACACATCTCCGAAAGTAAAAATAGAAGAAAGTGTTTTCTTTGTAAATGCATTTGATTTATGGAGGAATCCGTAAACAGAATCCACAAATTCCCGAGAGTACGATATTATGTTCTATATCATATGTTTGAGTCCCATAATATACATTCGAAATAAATCCTAAATTCACCTTCTGACACACGTTGGGCGCCAATTATTTTTCAGATTCTATGTGTCGAAAGTCTAAAGCGTAACTTTTTAAGATTTTAATTTAAAGCTTGACTATCTAAGACAATAAATAACAGAATAAAACGTCGAACTTCATCATCAATTCGTTGTACCCCCTAGGAGATCATATTCGTTGAGTAAGTAATTCTCAGCTTCATTTGGCATTCATATCATGAATGAAAACGTCATCCTCTCAAAGACAACGCAGACCTCCCAGCAGCAAAAAAAGAAGACATTTTTTCCAGAGAAGTAAATAAACAAAAGTAATAATAATAATCGCATTGGGTAATTTGCATAGTCGCCAAAAAAAGGAGAAGCAAACGCACTGCGATCCCTCGCCAGCTTCGTTAGACGATTTTAATGTCTTAATATATTTCGTTAAATTGAGTCATTAAAATAAATCGCCATCGACGATGATGATGACGACGACGACGACCACAAAAGACGCTGACGATGTCGGCGCCATCACGATCGATCGTTTGCCACAACTTTCCAGAGGAGTTCAGGATGGGGCAGAGTCAAAAGCACGTTACAACCGAGCCCCGAGAGACTTTACGAGAAATAATTGAGATGCACACACACACAAAAGAGGGGGGCAAAAACAAGAGGAAAACCAACTCAAAAGGGGAAAAGTGGGGGAAAAGGGGAACAACAACAGAGCAAGACACGCCACGCGGTCGCCAAGGAACTGCATCTGAAACTGCAACAATGATGAAGACATCAAGCTGTAAAAAGCATCAGAGAACCAGCGAGAAAACTTGAGGCGGTCCACACAGAAAAATAGGGATAGTTTGAAATTTGTGTATTACCTTTTAAGCATTTAAAAGTATGTTTATAAATCTTTTTTTGAGACATAAGAAAATTTATATTATTAAAAAATTTCCAGTATGATTTTTATTTTAACAACAATCTGGCATAAATAAATATTGGTTTATTTTTCAGTGCAGTGGCAAACAGTTTGACAGCCACTGCTTAGGCACAGGCAGCAAAAACAAAACGCGTGCGTCAGTGAAATTTTTCCCTTGCCTCGATATTTTTTTTCCGCTTTTTGGGCCACCCGCATTCGGTGGCCCGAACCAAACCCGAAAAACGATCTCTGCCTGCTTCATTTGCATCGGTGGCAATAACAACAGCAAACAGAAATGCTTTTGGCAACGACAATGGGTATAATGATTGTTTACTGTTCTTTTTGGGTTAGAAAACTGTTTGAGCTACGACACATGGATACTCTTCCAAAAACTTTAGATTGATTTACTTATGAAAGTATTAAAGTCATCGAAATTATTTACATTATTAAGTTATAAATAACTTATTTAAGTGACTTCCGAAATATTTAATATTTAAAGTAATCAAGTGATAGTGTCAATAAACAAATTGTTTTCAAATTATGTAGATTGCGCATTACGTCACGCATGCTTCTAATCAATCTGCGAAGAAAGAGCCGCCGCACAACTCGTATCAAAGAGCATCTGAGAAATGTTGGGGCTTCGAAGAGGGGTCTTTGGGGAGTGGGGCAGGGACAGGGGGTGGGCAATGGCAGTCCAGCCAGCAGCAGCACGTACGAAATGACTCTCGCGGAGACCTCGGCGCCCACCCATGTTGGACGGGCACACACACAGATACAAACCAACACCAACTCAGGGCAAGTTGTTGCTGGCGTTGTTTATTTTTTTTTGCTGCGGCTGCTAAAGCTTTTTGTGCCTTTTGCCTTTTCGGCTGCTTTCCACTACTGGATCTCCTGCTGCTGCCGCCTTTTCGCCCAGTCTTTTCTGCCGTTTTCTGCCTTGCTGTTTTTGGCGCTCGCTGCAGTTGCAGTTGTTATTGTTTCTGTTTGCGGTCAGGCCAACTCTGCACAGTAGCGCCAAAGTAATGAAGTTGTCTGTGGATATGTCCGTCTGGGATCGAATCGCTTCGGCGGGTCTCGATCGCGGTATCGAGTACGAGTGCGAGTACGAGAGTCCTGCTGTGTGTCTGCCCATCTGAGCATAGCGAAAATACTTGTGGATTGATGGGAATACACAGGGGAAAATTGTTAAATTTTTCAAGCTAAAAACTCTTTTTGCATTCGATCGTCCCATAAACAAATGTCTATATATAGAGCTAAATCCTCCACGCTTTTTAGATTTCAAGAATGAAATAACAAAATTAGCATATAAGCCGATTGGCCACATAATGGGCATAGATTTTAGCTAATCACTGTAATTAATAGGCTGCCTAGCAAAACCAACATCAGACAACTCTATTAACCAGAGAATCTGGCAAAAAGAAAACGAAACGAAATGAAATGAAATCGAAACGACGATGGTAAAGAAGACATCGACAACGAAAAAATGCGAAAATTATTGCGAGAGATATTGGCAATAAAATTTATTGAAATCTGTCCCGGCGACTTAATGGCCGCATTAAACAAAAACCGCTGCGCTTCGGCTTTACAGTCGAACTTGGTTTTATGTGTTGGGACTGAAGGAATACTTAAAACTCTGGTAAAAAAATTACAGAATACTCTTCAAGATTAATGCATTAAAAGTATTTAACAAAGTAAATGATTATAATAAATATATGGACCAAAAGTCGTACCCTACCAAGACGTATAAATGTAATAAACTGAATATCACAGTAAAGATCTGTCATAAGGGTTGGTTCTTTTTAGGGGACCTCCACTGTAGGGGACTTCCACTCACCTTATCTATCTGATCGAGCGCCACTTGGGCGTCCACCCAACTTGTGCGTATGTAAAGATCCGAGAATAATTTCTCATCGACCACATCGCCGTGTGTGTCCGGAACGCGTGGGAGGCTGTCGCGGTCCATTATGGTTATGTTTATAGCCGGATTCCGAACGGAATCGAGTGCTGCAGATGTGCAGGGGAATCGGAATCGGAATCGGTGTTCTTTCTACAGTGCCTGCCGTTTGTCTGCGTCCGGGAACTGAGACTTGGGAGGCAGTCTGCAGATTGTTCGTGGACTTTCTGTTCGATTAATTGTTATTGGGATCTCGTATTTTGTTTGTCTGCATTTTGCACTGCACTCTGCATTTTCTACGTTTTTTATTTTTTATGAAGAAGAGACGGTCTCTCTCCCGCTCGCTCTCTCTCGCTCTCGCACGCTGTGTATCTGAGCTCTCTTTGTGTTGTTTGGTTTTGTTGTGATTGCTGGCTTCGCTTTTGCTGGTTTTTTCTTCGACGATTTAAACGCGGTTTTCGGGTTTTATCTTCGACACAATTTGTTGGGGGAATTTGACAGAATTTTCACACATCATTTACACATGGAAAAGCGACAGGCGGACGCCTCACGTTTTCGGTTTTCTCTCTCGCCTTTCGCTCTTTTACCTTTACTTTACTTTACACTTTGCGACGCACACACACTCAAACACTGGTAGGCTGGCTGACATTTGTTGTTGCCTGGCATTTAATCCATGAACTTCGCCTCGCATCCGTGAGATACAATATCTTGGCTTTTCCACGAGTTCTGTGCTATTTATCTGGCTGCTAAACCACACACCGAAAGTGCCAGTAGTCGAAAATACAAGTACTTCAAGTCGTCGCGCTCCGCACTCACAACCGTTTCGTTCGAGGATCGCACGCAGTCTGAGAGATGTATCTGTATCTCGTGGATGCGGCACGCCAGCCCAGCCAGGCCAACAACTTCATTAGGCGAGCCGAGCGCACGCCACTCTCTCCCTCTCTCCCTTTGCGCATGTGTGCGTGGGCGACCCATTCACAGACGCGTTCTCCTCTCCCAATGTCTGCCTCTCTCTTGAAACGTCTGCGGCCATTTTGGTTTGAGTACGCTCTCGCGAGGGCTGATCGAACGGTTGTCCAACACCAAAAATACCGAGGGGTGTTCATAAAGTATTTGTGAAAAATACCAACTCTGATTTTCAGTGGTTAATGCCTACTTTAAAATTAACACTTACGAGAAAACGGTCCTTTAAAAAAAAAGTAGATCAAAATATGTGTTATAGAGATACTTTGGGTTAACTTTAGTTTTAAACAATACTTGTATTGTTGACAAATCCATGAGATCTTAGGCGATTCAATGTTTTATGGTTGTCGATTTGTAGTTTTAAAACAGTTAAATGTATTTGGTTAAAAAATGGTCAATTTAATCTATAGTTATGGAAAAATGTAACCTAAAAATGTTTTATTGTCTCGGTATTTGTCTAAATTGCTTATTTCGAAGTAAAATATTTATTAAGCTACCCTCCCTCTAACATTCACTGCACAACTCGCTAATTTCTATTGTTGTTATTCGCGTGCCATTATTTTTAATTTTCGCAAAGACCACCCAAAGTGCTTTCGGCTGCTGCTTTTTTGTGTTGTTGCCACGGTGGTTTATTTTTATTGCAGTGTGGACCACCCAAAAACACATTTGTTGCTGCCTTCATTAAACTGAAACCGCCGAGCGTTGTGGGTGGTCGCGCCACGCCACCCCACCCCGCCCCATTCCTCTGCCGACGCCGGCCTTCAGCGTCAGCAGCGCAGCCCACTGGAGCTTTCATTTCTGTTTGTGTGAGTGAGTTTGTTTGCGGGGAGCGCGTGCGTGGCAGGCTGTCCTCGTGTGTGTGTGTTCGTGCCGCGAACTGTTGGCAAATTTGTTAGCTTTACATTGCTCGTGTTGTTGGTTTTATGGCTGTTGCTGCTGCCCCATGCGATGATGTCTGTTTTTGCATGTTCCCGATGCTAAATTATGAGCGGCAGGATGTTTTTGCTTCTCCCTTGCCTTTGTTTTTGCAGCATCTTCGCCCCATGAATCTTAAATATTCCAGAGGTTGAGTTGTGCATGTGTATGTGCTAGGACCACACAAGTAGTGTTGTTTTTGCCGGCAAATTAAATCGAGGAAAAAATTATATGTTCATTAGAAAAAAAATGGTGGAATTTTCACTTTAAAAATGCACAAGTAAAAAAAATTGCTCAGTTTTCGGAAAATAATTTAAAAACTCAAACTAGAAAACCAATAAAAAAGACAGTTAAAACTATATTAAAAAAAACAAATTGTGATCTTGTATAAGAGGAAATTCAAGATACAAATAAACCAGTGGATAATTTTAGTTTATTCAATAGAACTTAAATAGATCTTCTGAATTTATGAATGAAATGCAATTGGTGCTTGTGTTTCTCCCACTTCCGTGATTTTCCCTTTCCAACTGAGGCAACGACAACAAAATAAACAAATAAAAAACTCTTTAAAACGACCGCAAAAATTGGCGCTCGAATCTTCAACTCCATCGAAATTCAAATTCAAATTCGAATGCAACTGCAGCGTCATGGTGTTCCTCCTTCTCGCTCACACACTTTGGGGAAGAAAGATATGGAGAGGGGGATATGGATGTGGATGTGGACCCACCACCGAGCGGGCTATTATAATCGAAAAACAACAACTCTCTCTCTCTAACTCGCTCACCTGAACTAACGTTGCATCCATGTGTTTTGCTCTCTTTTCAAGCTCACCCGCTCTTTCTTCCCCCTCTCAGTCTATCTCTTTCACTCTGCGTGTGGCACATTTTGGCGACATGGGCGGCATTTTTTTTTCCAACATGCATATTTTAGCTTTAGTCCTCTCCCGATCTCCCAAGATTGCGCCATCTTTGGCTGGCTCTCGAGTTTTTGCTCTCAATGACTTGCAGTTTGTTTTGCTTTCGCTCAATTCGCCTGCAGCTCCAATTCCCCAAGAGAGATAAAGAGGGAGAGAGAGCGATGCTCACACACACGCGTGCACAAGCTGCGCCTGTGTGGCGGCAGCTGCCAATGGACCACCAACGAAGCTCAGTTCGCTTTGAGAGCTTCATTTGCCGTTTCGTTGGGAGTTGGCGGATGGCGGTGGGGAGAGCCGGAGAGTCGGAGAGACGAGGAGAAAGATGGGGAGAAACAGAGGGGGAGGCGGAAACAATGTGGTTGTTGCTTTTGCTTTTATGGCTGGAGTTGAAGTTTGGATCTCTTCTTTGCCCGCCTGGAAGCAGCTTTTTATTGGGGTTGAACCACACTCGAAATCATTTATTTTTCTAAAAAAAAATGTATTACTCTGTGTTCGAATATTAAATGCCCTATTACTAAAATGTTGCCTGCTTGGAGGCGCAATATTATAATACAGGGACCAACTTCAACCTTTAACATTTTGGGTTTCATGAGTCAAGTGTCTCGAGTTATACAATTTTAAAATAAATATGACATGTTTGTTTTCCAAAATTTCCAGCAGATGGCGAATTTTTATCGATAAGACTTTAGTTATAATTTTATTAAAATACTTTAACATCGCTTGGCGATAAATGTGAGTGATTCTGTTCTGTTGGTCTTGCTTAATAGCCCGTTGCTTAAGCTGGCTTCTAACCCTGATCTCCTCGCTCCACTCTCCCATCTCTTTCGCTCCTTCGGCGACTTTAACGACAGGCTGTTTGTTTTTAATCGTATAATGTCTTAATTTATAGTGCAGCGTTGCCTAGACCTCAACTTGATACACAATCCCCACGTCCCCCCGACCGATCTCCATGGCAATGCAATTGCATTTGTCATTGGCCTATAGCGCCATTAACATTACCCAGCTGGTTGTATTCCTGTGGATCCCCCTTTTTCCCTACCGCAACCCATTCACAAAGTCGCATTGGAAAAAATGATGATCATCTTGCACTGAATGTAATAAAATCACGTGTATTTTATTGTTCCAATAAACCTTCTATTTTAAGATATTCTTCTATGTTAATTCTTCTGATTAATTTGTTATTATTTATTATAATAATTTAGTTTAGTTATATCATGCTACAATTAATTACAAAACCCTTATAGCAATTAAAATTTCTTTCGGTGTACTTCTCTCTCCGCCACTTAAAGTTTAACTGCATTTGCAGTCGCGGAGTGCAAGCAATTTTTATGGCTAAATGTTGACGTCGCTGCTGCATTATTGCGGTGCATTTAATGTAATAATTACTATTTGCCACCGGTAATACGTAGGCCCGCGATTCCGAATCCCCAGCGACATGGCGTGTGTGGTTCGCTCGGCTCCTTTTCCCCCGATGCCCCGACGTCCCGATGCCTGCGGTTTGGGTCTGCGCTTGGGTTTGGGTTAACTCGTTATCTTGGCGTCGGCTTTTGCGGTTGGGTCTGCGATCTGGGGGACCGGACTGGGTCTGGAACTTGGCTCGGATCGGATCGGATCGGTTCGTTTGTTCATGTAATCAACCGCCCCGACCAACGGCAACTGGCGACCGGCAACCGACATCATCAACTGAGGAACTGGGGAACTGAGCAGTCTGCCCCCGCCCCCTCGACGGTGTGTGGCTTTTCCAGCTTCTTGTGTGGTCCTGTCAGGCTTTCAGCTCTGCTTCTCCCAATGCACTATGCAAAAAAATGTGCAAAAAGTTTTTAGCGCTATAATTACAGTTCATTTTAAATGTTATAAAAATATTTACAAAAAAATATAAAGTTTTTCTATCCAAACGGTTTTATGAGTGAACAAATCTCTTAATAAAGCTTCGTAACTATTGCTCTAATCCAGCGGTCGGCAGCGCCCTATTAAGTGAGCATAGGGTTTTGTTCTGCCGACGCGCTGCTCTCACATGTATAACGTACAACAGCGGTCTGCACACACACATCGATGAGCTGCCCAGTGAAAATTACTCACACAAATATAAAACAAAATGTCAACGTATGTGTGTGCCGACCGCTGCTCTAATCATAAGAATATTCTTAAAATTTAGGAGTAAGAATTAGGAATCAAAGAATTTAGAATAAGAAATCAAATAAAAACGTATTTTGGCAAACCGAATATAAATATAAATTCTAAAATAAGAAAATAACAAAAAATTAATGTTTTTTCGAAGTGTACATGTCCCAACCTCTTCGTCTCATTTAACCTCCATCTACGACTGTTTTGGTATTGGATTTTGTTTTCGATAAGTTTGATTTTTTTTTTGCGGTACGGTTACGGATCGATGGGTTTTTGGTTATCATTCGGCGAACCCACGCGTGGCGACATTTCCACCAGAAGTTTATTTCAGCTGGAATGGAAAG
Source organism: Drosophila takahashii (assembly GCF_030179915.1). NCBI lineage: Eukaryota > Metazoa > Arthropoda > Insecta > Diptera > Drosophilidae > Drosophila > Drosophila takahashii. Next base: position 32,078,938 of record NC_091679.1, on the reverse strand, counting down.
TGCCTTGTGGGTGGCCCCTCAGTTTTTGGAAGTTAGTTGGCAAACAATTTATAAAACTTAAGGCGTTTTAATTGATAAATAAATATCTTCTCCTTTTTTTTTAATATTAAGTTAGTTCTGTGTTGCGCTTTATATTACGAAGATTATTCGGAGACCACATATTAAGATGAACAAACTGACCATAACAATGGTCTTTTCGATTCCGATTTCTTCGCGATGCCGGCTGCAAATCCCCAACCCATTAATTCCCTCGTAATCCCCACTCCACCGACATCAGTTAAGCTCATCGCATAACCCTTTTTGAAGTCGGATGTGTTAATGTGACTGCAACGACGATAACAACAATGAGAGACGTTTGGCAGAGGGCGAAGGAGGCGAGCCAACAACAAGCTTAAGATAGATATAAGAGTAAGGCGATAAGCCCGGAACGTCAGTGGGTCTGTCTGTCGTCGTTGTCGAATCCCCGGAGATTGGAGATATATCCGGGGAACCAGAGGGCGGGGCCGGGCAAGGGGGTGGCCAAGGTGGAGGCGAGGAATGTTGACGAAGCATGCGTTTTGCGTTGGCTGTCAAATTAATTTCGTTCGCTGCTCCGACTGCGATTACGGCGACCATGACGACACTGCGACTGCGTGGGCGTTATGCGCTGAGCCTTATTGCCCTGCACCGCCGCAACCACTGGCGGAAATTTACATAAATACGTTGCTGGTCAAAACAATAGTAAACCTCAATAGTAATAAAGCCTTTTTTTAATATTTTCAAAAATCTGAAAAATCAAAAAGGTTAAATAATTAAATGTATTACAACTTCTTTTGAAAAATACGTATTAAAAACGTATATTTCATTTTAAATTATAGATCATATTTTTCCATGCAAAATGTATAGTTATCGTCTAATGATTAAAATTAAAAATTCATTTTTATAGTTAGTCACTTAGAATTGACATGTTACCTATGATAATTAAATTTTACTTATTATGTATTCACCAATAAGTGGACTCCTTTAAATTTCAATAATAATTTAATTCTTTTTTCAAAACCCGATTCTTTAAACATTTTTATTTTGCCCGTAACTGTCCAGTTACTATATCTCTGTAGACGCATGCATAATTTGGACTTTGACAATGGTCACAGGCGGGTACCGTGGGCCATCCTTAGCATACTTAAGACTGGTGAAATGTGAAATGCCCCCCGCACCCCCTCTCTACAGAATTTGCCACAAAAGCCACGAAGAACAGACGCGACGCCCCCTCAGCTGGGAATTCGTGGAATGACTGCACAAATCGTTACCTGGGTGGTCTCCAACTCGATTCGATTCGACTCCACTCGGCCCAGGTTCGACTTAACACACTGGGAAAAAAGTTTTTTTATTTAGCAAAATTGTTTTGTTATTTAAATACTGACATTATTATAAAGTTTTCATGTAGTTTAACTAAATCCATGCGCGGATCAATGGAAGGGTGATATGGGTGATACATCACCCCCACTCGGGTAAAAAATTAAAGGAATTTTGGTATTCAAAGAGTATGCAGCAAAAAAATTTTTCTGATATCACCCCCACAAGAAAATCCTAGATCCGCCACTGACTAAATCTCTTGGAATTTCGATTTTTATATGATTAAACTAAGCACTAAATATTGATTGTGAATATGACATTTAAATTAATATTAACCTCTTTTTTTCTTTGTGTACCAGTTCGACTTGGAGACTGGTGACTCGCCCGGTGGTTTATGAGGCACGTGCGCTGGCGTTCGCTGCTCATTGAGTTGCTTATTTACGGCCCGAAGGTATGCCTCGTTACTCCCCAACCCCCCTGGCCATTTAACCCCCTTAACCCCACAGCGGTGCCCCATCCTACGGCCCCGTCTTTATTTACACTGCCGTGAAGTGAAGTGAAGTAATAAGAGTAGGTACTGTGTGTGTGAACCCAACTAATTGAAAGTTGAACTTGTGGGGAATATATGAGACATGGACTGGAGTTTGTATGGTTCCAACCGTGAGTGGGTGGCACTAATGGCTAGCAGAGAAAAAATTTAACTTTCTTGCAGGATGATAAAAAAGGAAAGAAGGTTGGTTAACAAACCTCAAACCTCGATAGAGTACTTTCGAAAGTCTATCGAAGAAATACACCTGGCTAGTGCACCTAGACGACGATCACCCAGGTGCAATCGAAAATCCCAACTACCCAAACTACTTTTCCCACTGCTTAATACGATCAATTAGGCAAATGCCCGGCAGAGTCGTAAAAACCTAACATTGAGCTGGCTTCGGGCCAAGATTGGGATTGAGATTCGGATTCAGATTCGGATTCAGAGTAAAACCCAGGACCGTCATAACTCAACGACACTTCACGTGGCCTGCGGAGCTGCGTTGACAACTCAACTTGTTTGGGCCGACATATCTGGCCAGATACGATCGCTGCGGATCGGCCGGGCTGGGACCACCAGGCAGTCAAATGTAAGCCTAACCACAGGCCCGCTTTTTACGACTCTAACTCAAACTCCAACTCAAACTCGAGCTAGAGCTCGGATCAAATGAAAATCTCTTTCGAATTGATTTGCAGCGACTGCAGAGCCAGTCGGCCGAGTCCAGCTGTGCGGCTGTCGCTTTTGTGGAAAAGGTAGAAACGTTTCAATCGCTCCGGCCCGGCAAATGAAAATTGAACTGAAACTGGAAATGGAAATGAAAATGGAAATGGACCCCGACCTGACGTGACGCTGGCCCTGCGACCGTATATCATTTGTTTACATTGTATTGAGTTGTTAGCCCGCCGCCCGCTGCCCTCAGCCCTCAGCCAGCGTTTTAATTGATCCAGGGGCGGGGGTCGCCGGGAGGACCGCACACGTCGCCCTGTATCGGGTCTTGATAAGCCCAACAATGTCTCTCGGTCGTCGCAGTCGGGGTCAGGCGTGGGCCGTCATTCCTTCCTGCTTTTGCCAGCACTACACCCAGAAAAATACCTAATTTCAATGCTAAGTAAAATCAAACTCATTTTGGAATTTTTTTAATCATCTAATAACTTAGTGACTGTCTGATTTCATATCCATTGGACCGTAGAAAACCAATATAGTACGATATATGAGATATGTAGAGCTAGTGCTTTTACAGATTTTACTAAAGTCTTTTAGAAACGTAAGACAAAATACCACTTTTTTAATGATAATAAAGATCTTCGGTGAGAAACCTTCTTACTTGATAATTTTTAAAACAATTATAAATAGAATGATACAATTTAATGGCCAATATAATGAAACAAATACGAATTCACCCAAATTAGAAATAAGACGTCAATTGGATAAAAAGCGTAAGACGAATTGAAAGCTTTCTCATCTTACTTTTAAATTTTCTGTGTCACTCTCGATTGAAACATTTTTCTGGGTGTACAGAGGACTTTATTTATAAGCTTCAATGTGCCGGAAGTTTCCGATTAGCCCGCTCTAGGCGTGTGCCCATTTATCAAATAAAGTAGAGACAGCACACTGGGTAAGAATCGAAATTTCCAGTTAATAACTTGATCGACTACGAAATGCGGGCTGAACTTTCTGGGGTTCTATATACAATTTCACTACTGCGGTAGGTAGAAACTGGAAATGCTAAAAGAAAAGAAGAAACGTTAAGAGCGCGCGTTAAACCTCTTAAGTTCCCATTCAGCTTTGACAGTTCTCCTAATGTATTGTGGCCAGGGCTGCGCTTCCTCTATTCAGAAGACCGAAAACGCACAGAGACAACAGATACGAAGACTCGAGACGCCTTTGTTTGGGAACCCACCGGGGAATTCGTCTTGAGAATCTATTTGTTTGTTGTCGCACTCGGTGTAATGATCTGCGTTTGTCATTCCGAAAGGTTAACTAAACACGGACTCCCATGCATTGCGTGGGAGTAGATGCTGCAAAAGGGGCGGGGACGCGGAGGAGGGAGTTCCGACGAACAGATGTTTCAGCAGAAGTGACAAAGTGCCTTTAACGTTTACCCAGGAATCTTTCACTTTTTATGAAATTCATTACGAATGACAAACAGTCGTGGAAAAGAGAAGGTACCTTGCATATACAAGTCATTATAACAGTGTTTCTTTATTTTTATCAATAGTTTCTTCTTTCTATTTTTAAAATCCCTATTTTTAAAGTTATCTAAAATAATAAAATGCAAAATAAATATTGTAAAAACTTTATTTTTAACTTAAAATGCTATACAAATTCTTGTGTACCAGAATTTGCTCGACTTTATGTGTTATCCACAAAGAAAGCATCAGCTTTGTCATTACAAAGCCAAATATAATTTTGGGATCTCACCTAGGGTTTTGTCAAAAATTCAGTTCAATTCGTTCAGTCAATGCTGGGTTACGAATAGGTTGTACAACAGAAAAAGTCGAGATTTACGAGATCAGTGAGGAGAAAAGAATTCGTTCTACCTTCCGAGAACATTGCTTGTTTCAGTTGCCAGCCATGATGATGATGATGTTGGCCCGTCTCCGAAGGAGGTCTGAACCCATAACTCATCATTAATAACCGAACCTAAATAAGACGTTTTATTGTTGTAAACCAAATTGAATTCCCGCTGCGAGAGTCGGGAAGAGAAAGAGATCAGAGCGGGCTGAGCCCGTAGATTATCGATGCGAGTGTCCAGATATCTCCTTTTCAGGTGTTACACGTTGTCGGCACTGGACCAAAGGAATAAGACATCAAAGGAACTAGAAACTGAGGACGGAGGACGGTTGTTATTATTGTTATTATTATTATTGTTGTCTCCGCTCACACTTCCTACACCCGGGGCAATGTCATAATTAAAACAATTTCGGGCTCCCGTACCGTCCATCCTACCCACTACCTACTACATACATATAATCTGATTTGCTGGGAATTCTTCTCGCTGGATTTGCTTTTTTTGCGCAAGTGCAAAAGTCGCTAGAGATCAAAGTCAAAGTCGATGTCGAAGCCATCTCGCCTCGGGCGTTAATCTGGCGTATACGGCTTCTGTTACCTGTTGTCGTTGTCTCAACTCATCTCATCCTCAGCCTCATCTCATTTCATCTCATCTGCCGGCTGATCTGCTGTCGGATCTGCGGTCCGTCCTCTGTCGTCGTATCTCGGACCCTCTTCTTACAACAGTTTCCGTAATTCCGTAAAAGCGATTTGTATTCTTCTTTTGGCTGGAGCGATTCTGCGAAACTAATTGATTATTTTGCTTTTTTGCTGCCGGCAACGGAAGACAAGTTAATTTTCTCACACCTTTTTCTACGAATTAATTTGTTTTGTCGGGGTGATTTCAATGGTGATTTCGGTTAATCAAGCTGGGTTCTCTGATTGCAGTTAATCGTAAGATGTTTTGATCGAAGATTTCGCTGGAAAAACTATACAAATCTCTTCATTACATTTAAATCTAACAGGTGTTTATGGTCTTTGATGATTGTATTACCGTTTATTGATTTATGTTTAAGTCAGTTAAAGATAAAGTTCAGTAAATTTTAAGAGTTACAAGCCCATTAAAGTTTATATATTGTTTCATGTGCTTTTATAGTAAGACAAAATTATAGAGAAAAGTTCTAACCCTTTTCTCATCCTCATATTAAGGTAAAAGTGGTTTTTAAAATGCTACTATTAAAAACTACCTTTAGTTTTTTATAAACCATTGATAAGCGAATGTTATTTCTGCACATTTCTTGCTGACTTATAAATAAATTCTTCAAAGAAAACCCTGCTAATTCTGGCATCTTTTAAAGAGTAAATTTGCTTCCGAGTTTCTGCTGAAAAAACAAACAATTTGGGTAGCAAATTACCAAGGCAAATATTTGCTTAAAAAAGATACACAAAGCAATTCCCGAGATTTGGCTGATTCACGGGCCCCCCAAGTAAATATGATTATGCGCCCAATTTAACGAGGACAAGGCAAATCTTTCGCTTCTCCTAACCCATTAAAATAGTTGGCGGGGGAAAGGAAACGTCCGCTGCGATGAGGGAAACTTTTCGAGGGACCACCACGAATTAACCTACCTACAAATTATGTTGGTATGGCTAGAAGAGATTCCCAGATCGGGGTCCGAAACTGACAGACATACAGACATCCGGATTGGTGTAGATCGTTCAGATATGCTCGCATGTATATATACAGACATACCCACAACATGTGCTGCCAGCATTGAATAACCCGAACGAAAACACAGGAAAAAACTCTGCGGTCGCCTTACATTTATTGATTTCATCGCAACAACATCGCCGGCGCAGAAAAGTGGAGAAGACCCGGGAAGATTCGGGACGAAGACGGACGAGGACGGACGAAGACTGGCCAGGGAAGCTGGGGCAAACGGGTCTTCTGGCTCTGCTGCGCATCGCATTAAGCGTAGAACAGTGGCAGCCGCACAGCCCAGAGGGATTTACCCCACACCCATCAACATTTCAACTTAATTCCTTTTTTGAGTCGCTTTCTGTCAGGCCCGAAGATGAAGATGCCCCACGGTTGGCATAGGCGACTGTTTGGAAGAGCTTCGAGTGCTCATGAATGGAAGCGTATAATCCAAAATTTAAATTTAAAAATATCTACAAAAATAAAATTTTTTGAATGTCTAAAATTCTTATAAAAGTTAGTAACGTTTTCTAGTAAAACATTACTTTACTTTTTTTACGTGGGTACAATTGGTGTCTAAACTAAAAAAGTATGAAACTAAAATAACCCTTCTAATACCCTTAAAATAAAACGAATTTATTAAACTAATATTATTTGCTTTTATAAAAATTGGAAGATTATATCATAGATCTGATACGGATTTATTACAAACGTAAATAAGAATCAGCTTTTTAAAGTTTTCATATCAGAAAAGTTATCATATTTCTGTTGCAAATTTTAATGATTTTAAAAAATAAAAGTTTTAAAATAAGAGGCTTGTATTCTAAAAGCAGATCATTGCTCTAGTCTTTCTGGCCGAAATCATGGGGCCTTGATATTTGCGTTGCTGATTGCCAAGGTGCTGCCTGCGATTGCCGCGTATGCCATGAATTTGTTCCACTATACGTGCAATCATGTTGCCAGAGTCCAACTCCGCAGCTCTGTGACTCTGGACCTGGAGATGGACCTGGACTTGGACCTGGCTCCTGGGATGCCTCCATACCCAAAGCCATACCCCAACCCACAGCCAGCATGCATACATTTGTTTGTGTGTAAGTCGGTAGCTCCGTATTGAGTCGTTGACGTTACATGAACTTTGGCTACGGTTCAATTCGGGCCGAGACCGAGACCACTTTACGATGCCATCGCGAGGGGAGGCTCTTAAGCGGCTTAGGGGAACTTCGCTTTACATTTTACAGGATCACACTGGCCATGACCATGCCTGGTTGGCTTGATGCGATCGGGCTGACATATCGTTCAGGGAAGACATAAAGTTTCTCAACTTCTTTTCGGGCATTTGGAGATGTCAGTTTCGTTTTCGTTGGAATCGGTGCATGGAGAAAGAGGACTACCTTTTGCTACAATTTTATAAATGAATATTTTGGATTTTATTATAATCCATTACCTTTGGAGATCACTGTTGTTCCTATAGCCAATAATAAGAATAAAATAATCTTTGATTAAATTCCTAAAACTATCACCAAACTTTTATAATAACTTGATAATTTATAATTAATATATTGAACACCTAAGGAACAAAGCGTATCCCATAGCCTTATAAAGGCAATCCCTTAATTTCTTATAATTTCATCACCTTTAAAGCCTTGAGGAAAATGTATAAGCCGATGGAAATTCTCACGACAGTGCCACATAATCCTGCACACCTAATCCAATCAGAGGTGAGTAGGAAATGCAGCCTTCGGCATCGGTTATCGCCTTAGTTACGGCCACCCGCATGAGACGTCATCAGAGTGGATTTATGTAGCACCCTACCAATGTCCAATGCCCAATACCCAAGCCATTAGTCTGTCTTGGCAATTATCAACGCCGTGGTGGATGACTCACGTATGACACTCAAGTCATAATGGAAATGGAGAAGGCACTTAGCCAACGGCCGAATGGCTTTTACGGCCAACACCGTTCGGGCCAAATTTAGACATTATCCGGGGAATCCGAGAGAGACATTCGGATCATTGTTTGTTCAACTGCTTTGCGGTTGTGTGAATGCGTATAATTCCGTTTTATGGCTCCTGTGCACCACCATCATCATCATCATCATCATCAGCAGCTGCGACCACATCCACCTCCCACTCCGATCATATAGCCACATTCCTGATGGAACGGACCTCAAAGGGAGATGAGAGCCAGAGCCCCACCCCGACTACATAAAATTGTATTTAGTCATGCTACATCACTTTGTAATAATTTTCATTTTGGCGCTTGCTTTGATCTTCAGCCGCTTTCCGTGTGTGAGGCCTCCGGCCCTGCAGCCCCACCTCAGACCCGACCCGCCACTTGGCCATAATCTCTGGACCAAAACTGCCACCGTGCGGCGTTCGTCGAGCTGCGTTCAAATTTTCTGAAATTATGAAGTCAGCCGAATCCGAGTCCGAGCGCCAAGTTTGTTTTTTCATCTTTTGTGTTGATTTTTTCCCCACTTTTTTGCATTTTTTCCCATTGGCGGACCGTGCACTTTGATTGAGCAATCATCAATTGGGCATGAACCAAACGATTTGCGGTGAGTGCAAAAGAATTGCCAACGTCTTGTAAAGGCGTAATCGATATTTTGGATTGGAATCAGCCATGCAAATCTTCTTTTTCTGGAAGTGGAGGCCATAGAACAATATTACATGGCTTTAAGTAGAGATTTAAACAAGGAACCGTAAATCTATTGATTGATTAAAAATAACTGAGACCTGGGACATCAATATTCAAACTTCCCCACACCAATGGCTTATATATGACCCTAGCCCTTGAGATCCTTTACCCAACTCCCGCCCCGATCCGCTGCCCCACATGGTTTCTGTTTACCCACAAGTCTGTCACGGCTAACAATTCGGAAAATTGTTGACATGCAAATGGCAACGAGCCATGTAAACTGACCAGCGAAGTGAGCAGCAGCTCATATATCACCGTGTAGGCAGTTGACCGACCGTTTTCCCTATAAATAGCACGTGTTGGCTGTGTGTTTGACCTTAGCACGATTTCCAAGTGCAATGATTTCTTTGGAAATAGCATAGGATCTGGTTTTATGGACTCGACTAACTGCTGTGACCTTGTTTTTTCCCCTCCTAAATGTTTTTGTTCCTTCGTTTCTGGGCGTTTTATAGCTGTTGACGCTGGCAATTAACATGGCAAGCGTTCTTTACGTGGATATTTGGAGACATTCGAGAAAAGTCGTACGATTTTAAAAGAAAGAGCCATGTAAAATTCAAATATTTTTGGGTCTCCTTAGGGTCGGCAAGAACATGTTTTTTAAACCTCAAGATTTTATCCTGTTCAGATAGTAATAAATGGATAATAAACACAAAAGTTCTTAAATTCCAAGCAATTCCAAAATATAATTTCGTAAATTCACTTACCCAAAAGTATGCTGCAGTTTCTTATAGAATGGGATTCGTCCTCCCAAATTGTAATGTATAAATTTTAATGAAATTGGAACAATAGTATTTTATTTCAGTGTTCCGAAAAATAAATTGAAGTACCCTGCAACCGCTATACGATTATTGTTTGAAATTTGCATCCCAACCAAGTGCTCGCCTCGAGTTAAGAGAGCAATTAATTATGGCCATTGGGCACGGGCAATATGTGTGACAGCCATGAAACACGAGCGAGGAGGACCAGGCTTCAGAAACAGAAACTGGAAATGGACATGGGATCCGGGATCTGGAACCTCGGACCAGGGACCTGGGATCGGGGATCTGCGACGGGACCACACGCATCGTGTGTGACGGCGATAAAAATCACAGCATGTTGCAAACAGCCCATTGACGTCCTCTTCGGCCGGCCGTTAATGCTGTTGTTGGGCAAATCTTTTGACAGTTGTGTTGAAGCATAAAGATGCCAAAAGCAACAACATAAAGCCGCCAAGTGCGTATCCGAAGCGTCTGGGGCACTCGGAGCCACGAAAAGCGCATCAATCAAACGAACCGCCAAGCGATCCCCATACCCCATATACCATACCATACCCCATATACATACGGATAGCAATAGCCATACCCACACGCTCGCGTTCGATCAATCATTTATTATGGCATCGCTGATGGCGGCCCCAACGTTGGTGGCCCCCGCCCGAAAAAAAATTCAAAACAACCCATAGGCACACACAAAATAAGAAAGAAAATACTTGGAAAATATAGCTAATTTTCTATGGGCTATATAAATTCGTTTTTAGTTTCTATTTTCGAGGGGGGCGGACAGTTAATTTTGAGCACGAAAAGCAATTGTATCGCAAGGCTGTCAGATCCACTTATACGATCGAAGTTGATGGGCAGGCGACGCATAATGGGGCATATGGCTTGCTATAATGGTTGTGGAAAAAAATAATTTAAATTAATCGTACCCTTTATGATTAGTTTTTATTATTAAAAAATTTTTAAATGGTTTTGGAATCCTACAAATGTTATTTATTTCTTTAAATAAATGTGGATTTATTAAATAATTTTTAATTACTCAAAAAAATATAAGATGACAAATTGAAAAAAAAATTTTTTGCCTACCATTTTATTTAACAAAAAGAGGGGAATGGTATAGTCTGAAAATATTGGGATTTTGAGCATTTTTCTAACATTAAAATTTTTTTATTTAAAGGTAGTGTTAGCGTATATAATTATATTATATGGATTGCAAGAATTTTACGTTCCAATAAAGTTAATAACTTAATTAATCTGAATAAAGATCTACATAAAATTTATGATACGTATTCAGAATGAATTCGAGCCCCTACTACTTGCTGCTTCCCTCGTTATCATCAATTTAAATGACAGAGCCAGAAAGATGAGATATGATTAATCTTCCGCGACAGCATTCGAATTGCTTAATATTCCCCAGACCCATTTATTTAATTGACATTTCGCGGTTGCCTTATCGCGCCCAGTCAATGAAATAAACATTTTAATTCTAATTAAATTTCGTTGGAATTAATTGCAGCCCGTACGAATAAAGACACGAAACGGGGCCCCAAAGCGAAACGACGAGTCACAAAAGAATAAAAAGAGAACAAATCACGCGAGCTTGGACCGCCCAAGTGGTTTTTTCTTCGTTGGTGGCCACATCCACTTCCCCAATCAGTCGACAACGAAAATTTAGTTGTTTAGTTGTTGCTGTTTCGGTTTCTGTTGCTGTTTCTGTTCTGTTTGCTGTGGCTCTTTATCGCCGCCATAAATATGGAGATTTTTCATTAGCGATTTCCGTTTCCGATTTATCTTAATGGCCAGCTGGCTGTTGTTGTTTTGGTTGTTGTAATTAAGAAGAGCTACCGTTTGATGCTTTGGCAAAACATTTATATTGCAGCAAGCTGAAACCACCGAGCCTCCAACCACCAAACCGGCAAACCACCATACAAACCACGACGGACATGGCTCCGAAGAAGAGCTTCGTGTGTGGTCTTTTATCAGGCTTTTGGCCAATGAAAGCGGCTATTAAGTCTTGGCCAGCCAACTGGCAACTTGGGTGGCAACATGCCATTCACCAATCACACATACACAGAGACACGGAGAAAAAATGCATAATTTTGCATTATTATCATTTTTATTCCTCAATTTAAATCTTAATTTATTTTCTTTACAAACTATGTTGTTTTATGTTTTTTAGTTGTTATAATAAAATGAAAAATTATCTTACATCCTTAGAGATTTTAACTTCAATACGATTGTAAAATAAATTATTTAAGGAACAAGTTTGACTTACAGAGAATTCGATTTATTAAGGAAGGAGTTCTAAATGTATATATTTTCAAAATTTCTTAACTCGTGTTTTTGCAAGTAAGTGAATTTAAGAAAATAGGTATTATATTTTCCAAAAACTTAGTAATATGACTCATATTATATGAGCAATTTGTAATTTTCATTACTTAACATCCATTTTTCATTATTGGTCGGTTGCTTAAAATTATTTTTTTTACAATATCATAACCTTAATACATTTATGATTTTATACGATGATATCATAACCTGTCACTGATAGCGAAAAAATCATATTTCTAGTGATTTTATTTCTCAGTGTAGTCCCGTCTGTCGGCGGCGCCGCACAAAAAAGAAAGCGCGTGCAACGGGCAAAAAAAACCCAACCGACCGGAACTTCAACTGGCGCTATATGCAATTATACGACTCCGACTGTTTCTGTGTCTGCGGCAAACAGTAGCAGCATTTGCCTTTTGCCAAAGATTGACAGCAGAAACTAAGCTTGGGATGGAGACGCCGAGACCACCGTGAAGTCCGAATGCCTCCGATGTCTGGGGGATACACAGATATGTATATATACGTGTGTATTCCCGATCTGAGATGCTCCCAGTTGCTTGTCGCCACGCCGTTGCGTTATATTGTCAAAAGTAACATGTTGCTGCTGTTGCCTGTGTTGTTGCTGCTGTTGCTCCCCTTTTGTTACGCCTGCAACTTGCAACTTGCATCTTGTTTTTTGATCTCGGCGCTGTAAATTACACGCCCAGCAGCCGCAAACAATTGCTGTTGGTTGTTCGGTGTTCCCAGTGATGGTGATGCAAATTATTGCTATCTATCTTGCTGTCAACAACACAATAATTGTTGCCAACATTTGATGCTGCTGCCGTTCCTTGTCATAATTTTATTGCTGCCGCCGGGCAAGTTCTAAGTTGGTTGGGCCAATTACAGTGGGGCACAGTTTTAAGGAACGAGAGAAACCAAGAAATCTTCAAACTACTGAACTATCTTTCATATAAGTGTAAATTTAATTCTATTTTATTTCGCATTTCCTTTTGTAAGTTGAAACAAAGGTTTTTCTTTGGTACTTAAAAAAAAATGCACACTTTCAAAATGAAAATAAACATTATTAGGTATCAGTTAAAGCAAATTAAAAAATTTTGAAATATTTTAAAAATTATATTAAATTTAAAACATGAAATAATATATAATATTATAATATTCGTAGATATTTTGATCAGTTATTTTTGATAATTTTCCAAATGCTAATAAATTGTAGGTACACCTAAATTAAAATTAGTAATACTTGAATTGTGATTTTATTTTAAGAATTTAAATATTCAGTTTTTTGTGATAACAAGGAACAAGTGAACAAAAAAATTTAATCTTTTGAGGGTATATTATTGCCCAATTTTTTGCTGATGAATGTAAGCTTAGTCTCAAAACCCATTCGCATAGCCAAGCCCAACCCAAAATAAGAGTATAATTTCGCTTTCCTCGGAACGATAATAAAAAGTCAAGCTTTACGAACTTTTTGCGCACTAGGATCGTCGGGTTCCTAGAAAACCGAAAATGCCGAATCGCGGCATAAAGACAGGGGCAAATAATGCCCCACGATCGGGGACCACACACACACACGACCGCCCAGGAGCGCAAAGAAGAAAGAACATAAGAACGACGGAGCGGCAAGAAAAACAAATAATTGCTAATTTTATGCTCGAATAAATGAGCGCGAGTGAGCAGCAGACGAAGGATCAAAAAATGGGCGCCCCACCATTCGGGCGGCATAAATTAGTGCGAGCGAGACAGCCGACCCGAGACGTCACGCACTATCAAACGAGAAAATGATCAATGGGGGCACATGCAGCGCACTCACTCGCACTCGAAAGCAGAAGGGAGGGAGAGAACAGGCCGGCTAATATGGACCACCCAAGAGGATGACGACGAATTAAGGGCCACCCACGAAGATACACGCCGCTGCTCTCTCGCTCGTTTCTGCATGTGTGTTGGTGAGTATGGGGGTCCACGGAGAGAAATAAGATCATAATGAAGATTAAACTGGTAGGTATTTATCATTTGAAATATTCATCTCAAAGTTATATAAATGTTTAAATTGTGATCTATAAATATAAGTTAAGATCAGATAGAATTTATCTCAGGAAGAATACATTTTTATTATTTAATTTATTCAAGAATGCCCACATAGCAGAAAGTAGAAAATAAGAAATGATCGACAGCATTTTTTTGTGGCTTTCGTTTTTTTCAGTGCCTTAAAGTCCTTTGGAAATAATTTCACCGCATCGGCTACAAAGGGGAATTAGAGCACATAATTGAAATATGTACAACTTGAACATGTGCGCTGAAGTGGACTCAAACTAATATTAATAAAACAAAAGGGGCAGGAACAGGTCCCATAAAGTACACCCAAAAAAAAATGATCATAGAAAGTAAACTATTTCTACATTAAAAGTAAACTATTGAGTGTCAAAAATTTCTCGATACTCTGAGTATTAAACTAATGGACTTCGAAAGTATAAAAATGAAACTTTCGAAGTTGTCAAGTTTAAACTAACGAGTATACAGTTTATACTCACTCAGTGTACTGAAATTCAGGCTGCTAGTTTATTTTGTATACTATTTAGTATAATGCCAGTATAACTATTATACCCCCCGTATTAAAGAGACAAAATTTAAAAAATGTTGTTTTGTACTTTTCATATATTATAAAACATATTTTTTACATTTTTATAAATTACTGAAGGTAATTTTTAATTTAACGAATAATATATATACAATACATGTACAAAATATGTACGTATGTATGCATATTTGGGCAAATGCCGTTTTACCGCTTATGTCGCTGATCATCTCCAGAGTGAACGCCGTCCAGATGAATAACAAATCTTGGTCGAGGACGCTGATATTGAAGTTAACATTGCGCTGGCCGCGGTCAGAAAAAATGCAAGCCAATTGCAAGATCTTTAGTTTCCCGGCATCTGGAGCGCAGTTCAAGGTGGTGTCAGTAAAAGGAAAAGAATTTACTCATTAGTTATGCACTAAGACACAATTTAAATGTACTTACATTTCAAATAAGCCCAAAATAAGCAAATATTAAAATTGTTTACAAGCAATTTTCACAAACAAACCTTAAACAGACCGCAGCGTCGTTTACAAAATACACTAATGTCAAACCATTAAAATACTAACGCGTCAAATATCATTAAAAAGCGGTAACACTTTTTCTGTTCGAAATGTCCAGGTTCCAAACCAGAGCATCCTGGCTTCACACCAGGAACGAAAACCGAAAACTTCGGTATAGAAATTAAACTCAGGACATAAACCTAACACTATTTAGTCTTAACTTAACACTATTGAGTCTGCTCCTTACATTATTTAGTTTTGAATTAATACTGACAGTTTGATACTAGCTGTAGTATACTTTTAATACAACGCTCATTAACTATAAACTTTCGGATTTTTTTTTGGGTGTAATCAATAAAATAGGAGGAAATACAAAAACAACATATGTACACACAAAAAAAAACTTGGTAAAATCAACTGTAATAATTGTCAAACAGGCCCCAACCAGCAAAATTGTCAATTCTACTAAGTAAAATAGTCATTTCACAGCAACAAAATACACACAATTAGCAAAGACACAAACCCAAAGCAAAAACAAAATACACGTAACTATTTTAATAGTTACGTAACTATCTTTGTTGGTCAATTTTACCAAGCAAATTTTTTTGTGTGTAGGTACATTAAATAGAAAGAGCGTAATGTTTTATATCAGCGGTCGGCAGCGCCCTATTAAGTGAGCATACGGTTTTGTTCTGCCGGCGCGCTGCTCGCACACGTATAACGTAGAACAGCGGTCTGCACACACACATCGATGAGCTGCCCAGTGCAAATTACTCACACAAATATAAAACAAAATGTCAACGTATGTGTGTGCCGACCGCTGTTTTATATCAACAGAACAGAGGTTTTATAAGATTTATTTTATTAAAAATACAATATACCCTTTTACTCTACGAGTAACGAGTGCTAAATACGATGATTTTAATCACAAGGATTGACGCTTTTTCAATATTTTTGAATAAAGGCGCGCAACATTAATGGTGATGCCAGATATTAAAATATTTTTAATTTGTGCTACGAACCAATCCCAAGTTTCCCACTACACGCTTAGTTAAGTTATCCACCATCAATTAGGGTTGCCCATTATTTTTCTTATTGTCTATTTTAAAAATGTTTGTTCTTAAAAAAAAATTGTCAGAAAATATATAAATTAAATACAGATATTTTAAAACCATTATTACAAAAATAATATCTACAAAAATATTTATTTTTTCGAAAAGTATCGATACTTTGATATTTTTGTATAGATTTCCCATCTCTACTCGTGGGCCAGCGTGGTTGCAAAACCTTTGGTTCGACTTTATTCCTGGATTTGATTTGATAAATTCCCGTATCCCGCCCCAAGATGCCCCCGAAGAAGGCGCCGCCAGGTCCCAGCAAGAAGACGGAGCAGAAGAAGAAGGAGAAAGTCATTGAGGTAGGCCGAAAGTCCGGGACAGCCGCTGGGTGAAAGCCCTCTCCCCCCGCCGCCGGCTGATCAAGTGATGTGGAAACCCGGCGGGTAGCAATTCAATATGATCCACTGACCTGAACATCCCATGTTATCCCCTCGGCAGGACAAGACCTTCGGGCTGAAGAACAAGAAGGGCAACAAGCAGCAGAAGTTCATCCAGCAGGTGCAGAAGCAGGTGCAGTCCGGCGGCCAGCATCCCCGCCAGGATGGCGACAAGCGCAAGGAGGAGAAGGACAAGAAGCTGGCCGAGCAGCGCGAGATGGCCCTGCTCTTCAAGCCGGTGCAGACGCAGAAGGTGGACAAGGGCACCGATCCCAAGTCGGTGGTCTGCGCCTTCTTCAAGCAGGGCCTCTGCACGAAGGGCGACAAGTGCAAGTTCTCCCACGATTTGTCGCTGGAGAACAAGGTCGAGAAGCGCTCCATTTACGTGGACATGCGCGACGAGGACGATCCGATGACCAACTGGGACGACGCCAAGCTCAAGGAGGTGGTCGAGAAGAAGAGCTCCGGCGAGAAGCAGCGTCCCACCACGGACATTGTGGGTTAAAGCCTGATTATAGCTCTTTGGCTTTCCAAACTAACTACTATCTCTCCCTTAGATCTGCAAGTTCTTCCTGGAGGCCGTGGAGAAGTCCAAGTACGGCTGGTTCTGGGAGTGCCCCAATGGCGGCAAGTGCATCTACCGGCACGCCCTGCCCGCCGGTTATGTGCTGAAGCGCGACAAGAAGAAGGAGGAGAAGGTCACGGAAATCTCGCTGGTCGATCTGATCGAGAAGGAGCGCGCCGCTTTGGGTCCCAACCAGACGCGCGTCACCCTGGAGTCCTTCCTCGCCTGGAAGAAGCGCAAGCTGTCCGAGAAGAAGGCCAAGCTGGTGGCTGAGGAGGAGCGCAAGAAGAACGACTTCAGCAAGGGCAAACAGTTCGGCATCTCGGGTCGCGAGATGTTCAGCTTCAATCCCGATTTGGTCGACGATGGGCCAATGGAGGAGGGCGATGCCGCCTTCGATATCTACAAGCGCGAGGACGACGACGACGAGAATGTGTTCGAGTTCAAGGAACTCGATCTGGCCGCCCTGTCGCTGGCCGCCAAGGAGGTGGACGGCTCGGGCACCATTGCCTCCACCAATCGACTGCTGGATCAGGCGGAGGAGGCAGCCAAAACCGCCGCAGCCGAGGAGGCAGCGGCCGGCGAGGATGGCCCCTCGTCGTCGTCTGCACCCGCCAACGATGCCGCCCCCATCAACAAGGATCTCTTTGTCGATCTGGCCGGCGAACTGGATGACTTGGATCTGGAGGACGAGGACGATGACTAGACCTCCGCCACTGTAGTTTGTTTGAAATGAGTTCATAAAATGATTTCTGCCTTTTAGCTACCCTCAATCAATAAAGTTGTGGCTTTCAATTGTTGCATTTCTGGAAAAAGACTCGTTGTATGCAGTTTATTAACTAGGTAAGGGTTACGAACATTGAAATTACTAAACAAAACAAACTAAATTAAGGCTACGACTACCAAAAACCGGGCGGCAAGACTCCGACAGCCTGTGGAATCTGGCGCTCGCGCAGGAACTTGGCCAGGAGCATCTCCAGCCGCGTCTTGGGACCGCCTTCGTCGTAGGCCGCCAGCTGTGGCACGTAGATGTTTTGAATGTACAGCAGCAGCTTCACGAACTGCTTGCCGTACGTTCGCCACAGCTCGAAGCCAAGGGTCTGCAGGATCTCCATGATCAGAGTGGCGCTGATGTCGGGCAGTGGCTTCACATTGACCATGTGCGCCAGCCAGAGCCATCCCTCCTCCAGCTCGAAGCACGGTTCACTGCCGGCTGCCTTGCGTCCCTCGGTGATAATCACTGCGGCATACAGCCGAGCTATTCCCGACTGGCGCTTGAGGAACATATCGGGCTTCTCCAGCTCGTTCTTCTCGGTCAGCCGATAACCGATGCTCCTTAGGTACGCCTCCGCCGTCTGTCCCTGCTGCTGGGGCACCACGTAGGGCACCAGGAAGGGCGACTCCTTGTACATGTATGCCAGAAAGACCTTGCCGAAATCGGGCAGCAGCTTCCAGAAGGTGACGATCACCGAGGCGAAGGGAAAGGCCGCCTGCGGATTGCTCGAAATGGCTGTTTCCGTTTGGCTGACAAACTTCTTGGCCATCAGCAGCATGCAATAGTCGCGGGCGAGCGGATGATCGTTAATGGTGATTGTGGAACCGTTCATCACCTTTATTGGCTGGCCCGCGAAGAAGCTGTACAGCTTGTCAAAGTTCTGAGCCAAATGCTGCGGACTTACGGCCGAGATGGCGTTGAGGGGCAGGTTGATGGCTCGCTGGCAGCCAGTGCGGTAAGCCTTGAGCGACTCGTCCGTTTGCAGCGGCTTCACTGCATCCACCTTGGCCTGGTACAGCGAGAGTATGTCGTTGTAGAACTTCAGTCTATCCGGATGCACACAATTGGCTGTGCTGGCTTGTGGCACTTGCTCCTGGGCTTTCGGCTCCGTTGGTGCGGGAACTTTGGCTGCCTCCGTCTCGGCCAGCTGCTGTTGCTGCTTCTCCCTGGCCTCCAACTCCTCCCTCTCCAGGCGCTGACGCTCCGCCTCCTCCGCCTGCTGCTTTTGCCGCTCCTCCTCGAGCTTCTTGGCCGCCTCCATTTGCAGCTGCTGCTGTATTTGTTCCGAGAACTCGGCCAGCTGCTTGATTATGTCCAGCTCCAGGACGTCCAGGCTGCGGCAGTACTCCTCCGCCTTGATAATGGAGCAGAGGAACTGGCTCTGCATCTCGCAGTTGCCCTTCTTTACGCTGCTCACGAGCTGTTCGAATTTCTGGCCGAGTTCCTTGAGCTGTGTGTTTTGCGTGGAGCACACCTGCACTGTTTCCTTGTCCAGTGAGAGGAGTATCCGGGCGATGCCCTCGTACTTATGGTTGAAGCGCCTCTGGCAGCGGGACACGCCCTCCAGGGCCAGTTTGTGGAGCTTCTGGTCGGTCTGCTGGCGCAGGATCAACTGCTCCCGCTGCTGGGCCTCCAGTTGGGCAGCTGTGAGCTGGTCGGCCTGCTGTATGAGCTGCATTTCCCTCCGTTCCCGCAGCGCCTTCTGCTGCAACAGATCGCGCTGGCGCTCCTCCTCCTTGTGCTGGGAATCCCGCGCGAGACGAAGGGCGTCCTGTTTGTCCTTAAGCGCTTTTAGTTGCTGGCGCACGCACCTTTTGCCCTCGGCGGCCAGCTCCCGTCGCACAATGCTGGCATTAATGGCCTGTGCGTCGGGAAAGCAGGAAATGCTGGGCTCCGAATCGATTGTAACAGGCAGGTGCAGTTCCTCCTTGGCAGCTGGCAGCTCCTCCGGCAGTGGGGATGCCTCTGGTGTGCTCCTACTGCCCGCCACCCACAGGGGCTCCCGATCCTCGCCCAGCGTCCTGCCCTTGCACTCCTTGGACGCCAGGGCAGCGTGATGCAGCGTCGCTTTGACCTTTAGCCAGTCGAGTGCCCGCATCATGTCATCCATGTTCTGCAGTGATCTTTAGCTTGTGTTTATATAAAAAACAATTTGTCTCTGAATTTCACTCCAATTTCTCAAAAAGATGCGCTAGGGCTGCCAACTCTTTTTCTTCTCTTTCGCATTCCGCGCGGGCAAGCAGAGTCCGCTATTGTGAATGGTTCACGAAATATGGTCATACTTTGTTTTTGAAAAATATAAAAAATATTTCAACTAGAAAAATATTTGTAACCCTTTAATGCACGGACCGTAAATAAGCGATATTTGAGATTTTTATTATAAATGGCCTACTGAGATTTGTACAAGTTTTAATCAACAGTTTGACTGGTTTTTATGCACTTTATAGACATAAACAAATAAAAGTTTATTTGCTTTCCAGATTTTTTTACATGCATATACTTTGTGGACAAGAGTTAAAAGAACGTTATTTTTGACGTTTAAAACAAAATATCGCAGTAGTCTTTTTAAAATAAAAATCTTCCTGCTTTAATGTCACTTATCTTAACTAAAGGGATCTCCGTTTCCTTTTCCAAGATAAAATGAAGATCGCTGTTAAATTTACATTCATTTACTCTTCAATAAAGGGAAACATAATTCGCAGGACAAAGTTAACAAATACAATGGACACTTAGAAGAACTTGACGCCGTGGCTGCCGTCCATCTCGATTAGCTCGCACCGACCCTTCTCCTCCAGCAACCGGAGGGCGCTGAGCAGCACCGCCTCGTCCACGCCGTGAAAGTCCAGCTGGGCGGTACTCTCGCCGGCGGCGATCTCGTACAGCGTGCAGATGGTGTTCGTCTGGCCGGTTTCCTGCACCCAGTCGTAGACCATGTTGCCGTACTCCTCGAGGGTGAACCAGTAGACCTGCCACTCCTGGCGGCGCTTGTCCAGCGGATTCGCATGCCCCGTCTGCTCCAGTTCGGCCAGAATGGCCAGGACGAGCTCCGGCGAGAGGCGGCGCTTCAAAGATTCGTTGTGGAACAGCGGGGAGTTCTGGTCCCCAATGCTGAGCGTAAACCTATTCGTGTGCCTGAGGTATTTGAGAAACAGATCTGTCCAGACCTTCAGCTGCTGCTGTCTGGTTTCTTCGTGGGGCTGTAATCTACAAGACCTGCGATTATCCAACTGCTGGTTAATATTCTACTTGGTACTCACGTGAAGAAGGGGGGGAAAGTGTACTCCCAGGGCCATTGGAAATCCGTCATTTTGACTACGAAATGCACATTTGTTTTGTCAATAAAGACTATTACTCATATACAAAAATCGTATTTTTTCAGAGTGACCGCGTTATTAGGAGTCAGTCAGCTGTGTTTGTTGACAATCGAAAAGTAAACAAACCAAAAGTAAGAAGTTAATTTTAAGTTGTTTATTTAACATAGGGAAAGAAACTTTGGGGTTTATTTATTTGAATTCATATATTATTGTCTGAATTGGTTTCCCGATTTCTTCCTTATCGAACTTCACCTTAGGAAGTTGGCAACGCGATTTAATTTTCTGGCTATAAAACGCTAGTTTAGCTTTTTTACGAGTGGACAGCCCTAAATACACCTCTGATGGTTAGGCATATTTTTGGTCACCGTAAAAGGTCACACTGCTGACGTCACTTTAATTTTTTACTTCGCTCGAGCAAAATCGTTATATTTTTCGTGGAGATGTGCACTTATCTCTCACTTTCTAGAACCACGTGTTGTCCTATGCACGCTCAACTGCCCATTTTTCAGGGTAATTGAGTGCTATTTTTAAGGACATATAAAGAACCCACAGACAATCTTACCAAATGCCTGACTTTTTCATTAGTTTTGCATTTCATTTAAATTGTCAAACAAATAAAAAGATATTTTCCATTCCATTTGATAATACTTTGTGTGTCCTATGCACGCTCAATTGCCCCCTTTTCAAGGTAATTGAGTGCTATTTTTAAGGACATATAGGAAACCCACGGACAATCTTACCAAATGCCTGACTATTTCATTGGTTTTGCATTTCATTTAAATTGTCAAACAGTTTAAAAGAATAAAGATTTTTCCCCATTTAATACAATTTTGTTTTGTCCTATGCACGCTCACTTGCCCATTTTTCAGGGCAATTGAGTGCTATTTTTAAGGACATATAGAAATTCCATCAACAATCATACCACATGCTTTGCTGATTTTGTGGCTTTGCATTTTATTTAAATTGTTGAACAAATACATATTAAATTATTAAAGTTCTAAGCGCTTCAGCAACTTTTTAACGGTGGCAATATTTACAAAAATGCTTCTGTTATGCAAGAATCGCAAGAAAAATTAGGTAGTATTTAATAACGTGTTGGCTCACATCTTTGATAAAGTCTCCGCGTTTTGAGGTACTTCCACAGTTTAAATTATTAAATTAACAACTATGTTCGAGTGTAACCTTTTGCTAAGAATTGTGGCATTTCACATTTCTTTATGAAAAAATAAAAAAATTAAAAAATTTCGGCCTCGACTCTGTAGTCTATTCCAGTACAAAGTACAAAATTTTAGAAAATAAATAAAATAAAATTTGAAAAAAAATTATTTATATATATTTTTGAGTTGGTTTATTATATCTTTTGAATCAAGGGTAATTTTAATATAATTCAACTACGGTACTATAGGTAACAACAAATCGACCAACTTTTCTAATATATAAATTTGTCTGTAAAGCCCTTAGAATTATTTAGAATTTCGAATTATTTTTTGTTTCATTAAAGTTAATACATTCTAGAATTATTACTGCCCCATATAAACCCTTTCAAATGATTTCAGTTGATATAAACGTAATACAAATTTAGCTTTACTTAACTCCTCCCCTATAATTATAGTCAATCATTCCTGAGCTGAGAACATAAAAACCATAAAAAAATAGCAATATAAAAAGATATACAAAAATAGTTTGTTTATAGGAAATTTATTTTCTTTGAAATGGTATTAAGACTAGTTGCACATTTGGCCTACTTAAGGGCCTGGGAAGCCTCGATCAGTCGCTGGAGGTCGTCGTTCTTGGTCAGTGCGTTCTGGACGGCCTTGAGCACCTGGGAGTTCATGGCCTGGGTTTGTTCCGGGCTCAGTGCCAGGGTGCTCAACCGCTTGGCCAGCTCCGCCAGCTTGGGTTGCCGCTCCAGGAAGCTTTCTACGACCTCTAGCGGGATATTGGCCATTTTGGCGATCTGCTGGACGTGTGGAGGCAAGGATGAGTATGTGACCGCCACCGCTTCCTCGTGCCTTTTGGGCGTATTGAGATGTGGCTTGGGTGCCGGTGTGCTGCTGCTGCGGGGCACTTCAATCGGCTTGATGGTGGGCAAAGCCACTGGTCTTAACGGAATGGGATAGTGATAGGGCAGCGGTTGCCTGACCAAGATGGGGCGCATAGGTTGCTTCGTACTCCTCGCTAGAGGAGCCACAAAAACGGGTTGGAACGCACCGGTTGGCGGAGCGATAAACGGAGGAGATGGCGTGGTAATGGCCTGACCTGACCACGGATTGTACTGCTCCATAAGGTCACCGATGCGCTTCATTAGGCTTACTTCAGAACTGGGAGCTGCGGTCGTTGGCTTCTCCTGAGGCATCTCAAAATAGCTGGCATTGTCCATGGTATTGTCATCTTCGTCATCGTCATCAGCCGCCTCCTTGACCTCCGCCACATTCTCCTCCTCCGCCGCCTCCTCGAAGTTCAATGTGTCCAGATACTGTTTCATCAGCGCCAGACCTTCTTCAGAACCGGCCAAATTGCGTACATAATCGATGGTTTCCCTCACGTTATCCGTGCCAATCATTGCGCCCAGCTCCTCAATGCTGGGTATATTTTTCAGGCCCAGCTTGTTGTGAGCTATATCCAGAAGATCAGCTGGATAGTCAGAACTTGGAGCCTCTGTGGTGGTCGTAGTTGTCGTAGGTACATTAGGTTTAATAAGTTTATAAACCGGCATGTTGAAGTACAAGGCATTCTGTAGTTTGGAGTCCAGCCTGGGTGGAAATTTTCTATTGATGTCCACTATAATAGCACTGTCCTGGCCGTAGAACAGTGGACGCATTGCCACTCTAGCGTGGATGCACTGCATCATGGCCAACGACCAGAGAAAACGCATAAACACGCCAATCATTCCGTTCACTTCAAATGTTTAAGGACAACTAACCAACAGAGCTCGAAAATCTTTCGAAATATAAATGCATCTCGAGCTAGAATCTTGTATTTCTCTGAATTCCTGGGTGAGCGCTACCTGCTGGGCCATAGAAAAACTCGATTTTCCATTGAATTTCCCACCTACGCGACGAACAGGAATGTGATTACCCTTCGCTACCTGGATTTTGTTGACAAAAGAAATGGTTTTTCTCGAGGGTTTCACATTTCGAAGGGGATCGAAAGCGGGGAAAATGAAAGAAATCAGAAGGAGGCCTACACAAACAGGATTACTTGAGGTTTCTACGACCCAAACGAAAACTCCGCTTCATTTCAACAAACTAACACATGTTTTATTATCGTAATTAAACCTTAAAGTGGAACACTCGATGGCAACGCGTGTGGTACAAATTGTGGTCATCGAATCCAGTCACAGATCTCTTAGAAACTAGGAGGAATTTTAAATTCGCAAGCGCTGCCCGAAGGATGCATTTGAGGATAGGCTGTATTTACACGGGGTTTACGTACATGAATTTTGCAGTGGAAAACAAATTGCAAATAACCGAGAGCGAGGCCATGTAAATTGGAGGTTCCTTCTTGGGGGAATTCGGGGGGGACTGGGAATTTCGCACGCCGCTGGGCAGCCGCTTGGCTATCAACACTTGGACACGCCCACCAAGGCGGGCCGTATGCAACGCTCATGCAGTTTGTAGCCCAGTTTGGTCACCTCCACCACGGTGTTGGCCTCGACGGTCTTGTCCTCCTTCTGGAACAGAGCCTCGTGCTGGTTGGGGTCGAACTTCTGGTTGATGGGATCCAGGGGTTCCAGGCCATGTCGCTTGAACACTTGCAGCAGCGAGGCGCGAGTCATGGTGAGGCCCTCGTACAGGTTCTTCAAGTCAGCGTTGCCGCTGAGCTGTAAACAAGTTGGGGATTAATAAAGGGTGTCTTTGGAATGGTGCTAAAATCTATCTAGATTCTGAATCTGAATGAAATTTGAGGAATATTATTAACCCCATTAACTTTATATTATACATTGCTTGGTGTAATTTAAGTGAAAAGGTAAACAAAACTCATTCTATAATAGTATAATATACTTTTAAATAGATTGTGGGAAAGTGAAAACGATTTGTATACATCTTTCGGAAATGTTTGCGTAAATTCATTTTACTATAATGATATGTACATTAGAGGTTTCTATTTGTATGGTATCTTTAATTTAACTTTAAACTGACTGATTGACCAACGTATTAATTCATAAGTTTCTAAAACCTAGAACGCTAAGATATAATAATAATAAAATATACAGGGAATTCTAATTGGGAAGATGGGAACCACTTTTGACTTTCGAAATTGTCTTAAATATGATGTATACAAATCCAAAGGTTAAAAAGACTAAGAATGCAGTTGAGAAAAATATTCAGATCTTTAAGTAAGAATTTCTAGAAATGGGAATAGGTTATCTCAACCCTCCAAGGCCTTACAAAATTAGTGTTTCTCTAAGAAAATCCTGAATTAAAAGCTGTACCTTATCCTTGGGCACCGCCTGCGTGGCATGGCCCAGGGTGTCCGCCACTTCGAGCAGGTCCTTGCAGAAGCTCTGGATGCCGAAGATCTTGGCGTCGCTGATCTGCTTGTTCAGTCGGTTGCGCATGTTCTCGCTGTCGGCGAGGGACCGCTTGTACTTGTCCAGCAGCTCGGCGTTCTGTTCCTTGGCGGCGGCCAGATCCTTGGTGAGCTTCTCCACTTCTGGCGAGGCTGCGGGCGTTTTCTGCTCCGCCGCTCCTGCCGCCGCCTCTTCCGGCTGCTTTTCTGTGCTGTACAGCCGCTGATGGGACACACGAAGGGCGCTGTGGAGGGGGTGGGTGGGCAATGTTAGAATTACGTGCAATTGCCGACAAGCGTGCGGCCTCATTACGTCACAGAAAAGAGGAAGCAATGCGGATGGATTTACCTCAGGTTCTGGGCCGTGACCGATGACCTCAGCTGGACGAGACGCCGGCCAAACATCTGCAGGGGAAGTGCCGCCTTCGCTGCCATTGTGGTTCGCTTTTTTATTTATACGTTTACACGTTAAATAAACTTAATTCGTTTTTGACGTAAAATCGTCGGCTGTAGAGATGGAACCACAATCGATGCTTGTTCGATGCTATCGATACTGTCATCGATAATTTTTAACAGAGTGATTAACAGCGAATTTACAGCATTTCAATGTCAAAAACTAGTACAGATAAGAAACAAGTAAAATAATAACACTTTGTTACATAAAAAATGTATCATAAACAAAAGATAATTACTCTTTAAGGACTTTTACTAATTTGCCAAAAAGTATTCTCCATAAAATAGATAAAATACGGGTGTAAAACATTAGAAAGTTCTGTTTATTTGTCATTTATATTATAGAGTATAATTTTGGGCAATTGGTAAAAGTCCTTAAAGAGCACTTTTCCTTTGTTTATGGTTATGTCGCAATTCAATTATTTCTCCTTTAAAAACCTCTAATATTTATTTTGAGTTTGGAGTTCGAAAAATAAAGAGTGTCCCTTTTAAAAAATTTTAACAGCAATACAAACCATGAATCCGTTTAACTGATATACCCCAATTTCAGCGTTTTTTGAACTTTGAGGTCCTTCTGCTAAGTATCCTGGCGTCAGGGAACTTTTTGGAAAACGCAGTTTAACTTGGGATTTCGTAACGAATTCAAGTATATAATATCCATCAAGGTAAATTTAAAAATTAAGTGTAATTAACGAAATAATACAATTTTACTAAA
Organism: Drosophila takahashii; assembly: GCF_030179915.1. Taxonomy (NCBI): domain Eukaryota; kingdom Metazoa; phylum Arthropoda; class Insecta; order Diptera; family Drosophilidae; genus Drosophila; species Drosophila takahashii. Next base: position 32,052,198 of record NC_091679.1, on the reverse strand, counting down.
ATTTTTAAATTGTATCAGCTACGTGTAAAATTTCAAATCTCTCGCAGTAACCAAATATTTACAATTTAACTCTTTTCTCTATATTTTCCTGTTTTTACTATTTAATACATTTTAAATCCGGACCTTGCAAATTTTTAGACGCAAAAGCAACAGAAGAAGTGCAAATGAATAACCCGGAAGTCACAAGTGTACTGAGAATAGCGACGGTAAAGTGTTGGATTCCTACTGATGGAGATGGAGTAAAACTGCCCCAAAAGATTTAACCTTGGTCATAAATTGAATTTTAAAATAGCAAAATATTTCTTATATAAAATGGACAAACGGAATATTTAAATGAAAACCAGTGAATCAAACAAATTCGCAGGTCCACTTAAAAATCCAAGCATCGGTGTTAATGCAAAAATGGGCCTATTTTCTTGGCGCTACCTTCGGACATATATTATTAAGAACGCGCCGCCGGCTATTAATCCACGCATAGCTTATAAATCGGTCTCAGCCCGATCGACCACGCCCCGGGGCCGTCAAAATATGGACCGCTCGAAAAAGTTGCTCTGGAAATGTAAATATCGGGAGGCTCTTAATGAATTCAAAGTACGAGTACGAGTGGGGCGGGCACAGCAGCCAGGTATTACATATGCGCATGCATTGTATATATTTTGGAAAACGAAGCTCGAAAAGGCATTTAGTTGTATCTCGCCACCGGAACAACGAGGTTCTCGTCGAATCTAAGCTTTATCTTACAAAGATGCGTGAGGAGGATTTGCAATTGGCCCGCCAAATGGTGGCAAATAGTTCGGTGTCCAGTTCCTTGGAGGAGGAGAACGATGGAGCCACAGGAACATCGCCGGGGAACTCACCCAAACCGCTGAGAAGAGTCCTGGATTTGAGCGAGAGGCGTAAGCAATTTAGGTGAGTTTTAAAATCTTCATGTTTTAAATATAAAAACGAAAAGTTTCAACTTTGCTATACAAATGTAAGAAAACTTAAAAAAAGAAAGAATTAACTGATATGATATTTGTATAAAGATACACTAAAAATATTTTTTTTTACAATTTCATCAGTTGCTCATATCTAATATTTGTATATTGTTTTTAAGTGGTTCTAAAAATAAACAGCAAACCTTTTGTTTGTGATGTTAAAGGCACTTACAAATCACGTACAATTTAGGCTGAAAATAAACATTGTTTTCACGTGCCTGACTAATTTGCAATGCCAAAAGCATTCCTTTGTCAAAAGTAAATATGAATGACGAACGCTGTTGTGAGTGACGATGGTGTTTGCGGGTTTTCAAAGTGCGCGCCTTACTCTCACGATAGACCAAAACATCGATACTATCGATGATAACCTGTCAGTAAGACAGTTCTAGCTGGCTGCTACAACACTTTGGGCAGTTTTTTTGCATTATTAAAAATCGGTTAATATCTGCGCGAAGTGCTGCATAAAATATAACAACAAGAGAGCCGGATTCCTGCTAAAGGGGTACAGATGGTGACCCTGATCTTTCCGGGAACCTAGAGCAGACATAGAAAGATGCCCGCGCCGGTGGACAGCAACACCGCCGATAACCAGGCATTTTTCTGCACCGAAAGGGACGCCGCTGCAGATGGAGGGCATCTGTTGCATGCCCCAGGAACGGCGGATGGGGCAACTGCGTCCACCTCGGCTCCGGGATTGGGAGACGGCCTCAGCAGCTGGTGGTGGTAGGTCATAATCACCTGCCCGAATTTGTAATCATGCAGTTTTGCATACATATGTATGTACACACATCTCTTATCGTCCTCCCATCCCTCATGCAACTACAGTGATGGATACATGAATAGGTCTAGGTTGATTTTAAATGATTGTTTTTATTTAATTTATTTTGTAATGTGATTTGATTTATTTCTTAATTAGTCAATTATAAGTTAAATGAAAATTGGAAACTTGAATTACATTTCAAATAGTTGTACTAAAAATTTGTTTGATGAAACTAGATATCATAACAAAATTTTCCATCAAACGATACAAAATTTAAATGATAAGAGGCATTATTTTAAGGATAGATACACTCCCTATAACGACTTTCTTATCAAAGTTGAATGTATTATTGACTAATCAATTTATACGAAAGAAATTGAAAAGCGATTTTGGTCTATAAATGGATCCATGAACTGCTCCATTTTTGACGAATCAATTCGTTGTGATATCTTCGATATTATCAATTGAACTGTTAATTGACCGCCAAGGCCTCTGCGCCTGCGCTCTGGCATAGCCATATGGTTCTGGGAACGGGGAACTGTTGATGGCGGAGAGTAAAAAGCCCAGTTCGTTTCGGACCAACCTTGTCAGCTCGGCTGCTCAGTTGCTGCTCGCACACGCGATCGCCCGGTTGACACTTTCAGGGCCCTCGGTCGTTTTATTGCCTCCAATTTTCCGGCCAGCTGTGCGTAGTAATCAAGCGGAAACTCGGTGGAAAATATACCCGTCTTTTACCAAAAGTCAAAGTCAACACAAAAGAGACATTTTCCCTACGCTCGCCACCAGCTTAATGCATTTCTAATTACCAGTTTTGTCCCCCTTGCGCTGATAAAACACTTTCTCTTTTACGGCTGGCACATTTTTGGGCCCATATTTTGTTGGCTCATCGATGAAAAGTGCGTGGGCGTGTTATTTTTGAAACGAACAATTTGTTGTGAAAACAAAACTAACCTTGGTCCCTTTTTCGCCGTCCAAAACAATGCGGTCTGACTGCATTCCAAAAAATCAAAGAGTACTAAACTGCAGTCCAAAGATATATTTTGACTAGTTTGAAAGCGATTTTGGAGACCGAAAATGGCCTGCCTGTCGGACATTGATTTGGCCACCTTGCACGAGAATCGCTTGGACCAGCGGTGGCACTGCGGATTGCCCAACAGCGAGCATATATACCATCCGCACCAGGAGGGATTCAGTCCCATGACGCGACTCTGTCTGGAGCGGAATATGCAGAAGATGGTGCAGCGCGACCTCAACGGCAACTGTCTGGAACGGGGACGGTCCCGAGATAATCGAGATAATGCCAATGGATTGGCGTCAGGTGGGAAACGCAGACGATCCGGCACCTGGCCGTAAGTGGACAAGCAGCTGAGAATGTTCTCCTAGCGATAAGATTGCATGCGAAAAGCTGGAATTTGTAAGCCAAATCAGTGGCACGATGGCGCAATAGGGTGCACAGGAAAAAATGTGGTCAGCAGACATGGTTTCTATTCAATTCTGAATGTTTTTTAAAGGGAAATCTGAGAATTCAAGCCAATTTATTAATAAGTTGTTTCTGAGAGACTATAAATTTGATTTGTTCCTGGTAAGACTTTTACTTTTTTCTCAGTGTGTTTACGAATGCAAGCAGGAAGGGGAATCTTCGATGCAGTTCTCTTGAATCCTATCACTTAATTTTCTCTTCATTTCTCTATGCTTTTTTTGTCGCCATTTGCATAAGGTTGATTTACAGTTGGTTTGATTTAGTCTGCGACTTGAAAAGGTAGTGATAGCCAGACAGATTTTTCAAAACCCTTAAATAAGTAAAAAAAAATTAAGAAATGTTTCCCTTGCGACCTGAGCAGGAGCAGGCGGTTGCCTCGTTTCCGCTTCATAGTTCCTTGAGTATCGAAGAGTTCAATAATGTCAAGTGGGAGGATATAAACGATTGCAATAACAACTGCATTCAGGTGGAGCCAGCTTTAAGGCCGCAAACCAAGCGTCATTTACTAAGGTCTTGAAAGAGTTACTCAACATTCCCTATCCATATTAATTGTTCTCGTTTCTCGCACTCTTTTCAGGCGCACTCGAAGTTTGAATGCCCCCTCGCCTGTCCAACAATTCGGACCATGTGGACGCATAATGAAGAACTCGGCAATGGTGATGCAGATCCAGGATCCGGCCAGTCAGCGTTTGACCTGGTACAAGCCTCCACTCACCGTTCTGGTGATCAAGAAGGTCAGCGACGCCTCGGTGCTGGCGCCGTTTGTCCAACTCGTGGACTGGCTGCTGCAGGAGAAGAACATGGTGGTCTGGGTGGAGTCGGCTGTCTTGGAAGATGCTCAGCTCAACGAAAATGTTCGGTTCAAGGTTATACGCGATAAGCTGGTCACTTTCAAGTAAGTCTGTTCTTGTGAAAACTGGTGAAATAGATTAGTAACTTAAACTTTTATCCCTTAGAGATGGCCGCGATGACCTGACCGACCGTATCGACTTCATAGTCTGTCTTGGAGGCGATGGCACTCTGCTGTATGCCTCCCTGCTCTTCCAGCAATCGGTTCCCCCCGTCATGGCCTTCCATTTGGGCTCGCTGGGCTTCCTGACGCCCTTCCGCTTCGACAACTTCCAGGAGCAGCTCACAAGTGTCCTCGAGGGACACGCTGCTCTGACTCTCCGCAGTCGTCTACGCTGTGTGATGCATCGCAGGAGCGATAGAAAGCACGAGGAGAAGACCCAGGAGGTCGATCCGGATGGAGATGCCCGACCAGCGGCCAACAGCATCCTGGTACTCAACGAAGTGGTGATTGATCGAGGTCCCTCGCCGTACCTAAGCAATATCGATTTGTTCCTGGACGGCAAGTACATAACGTCGGTGCAGGGTGATGGCCTGATTGTGTCTACGCCCACGGGAAGCACGGCATATGCGGCAGCAGCCGGTGCCTCCATGATCCATCCCTCCGTGCCGGCCATAATGGTGACTCCCATTTGCCCGCACTCGCTGAGCTTCCGGCCCATTGTGGTGCCAGCAGGAGTGGAGCTGAAGGTGGGTTGCAAACATACACACAAGCAGATCCCCTGGTAACATGAACATACCTTTCAGATATCAGTTTCCCCCGAAAGTCGCAACACCTCGTGGGTCAGCTTCGATGGACGCAACAGGCAGGAGCTCTTCCACGGCGACAGCCTCCGCGTGACCACCTCTATTTATCCCGTGCCCTGCATCTGCGCCCAGGATCAGATATCCGACTGGTTCGCCTCTCTCGCCGACGGACTGCACTGGAATGTGCGCAAGCGTCAGAAGTGCCTGGACGAGCTGTCGGATCTCACCGCTTCCGGATCCGAGGATACGCTGGACGAGATCGAGAATATGAAATTGTATGATGTGTAGTGCGTAAGTCCCATTTGCTAATCGTAACTGTAGGTTACTGTAGGCTTTCAGATGTAGTCTTAGTTATCGGCCCTTTATTTAGTGTGTAATTTTTTAGTATTTTGCAAGTATCTGTTTCGAACAAATTGATTATGCACATTTCGTCAAATGTAAAAGAAAAGTTTTATAGTTTTTACTCTTTGTAATCAATATGCTCTTAGAAAGGGTATATAATATTAAGCAATACTGAAATATTGTACATTTCTGCTAGATAAATATAAATGCTGTTAGTAAAACCTAATAAATTGTTTTTAAAACGATTTCTGAATCATTGAAAATTTGTCATCAAATTTAAATAAATTTATAATATTAATTATTGTAAATCAAACTTGTACAGGCAAACGGATGGAATGTTTTATTACCTTTGACCAAATGTAGCTTTAACATTACGTTCTGCTGTAGATTAATACTGATTGCAAACTGATTGAAATGTGTTCTCCAACTTTGCCTTGTATATTTCACATTAGTCTAGTGCAAGCACACCTTGCAATATAGATTACTTAGACTGGTTTTACAGCGCCTCTCCCAGGCCACTTGTTGCATGTTGCTCACCTCGCGGCTGTCTTTCGATTGGATTGGATTGGGGCTTCACGTGGTTGCCACGCACTTGGGCCTGTCAAAAAAATTAGTTTGCATCGATTTGGGTGCGAATCGAAAGTGTAGCTATAGCCGAAACTAAGGCTTTATGTTTGCCAGATGTTTGCGCCCTCAGGCGTACAAGCAATGTTCATTACACGGCTAAATCTAAAATCTTGTGCCATTGTTCGTTCGCTCGATCGTGTTTTTGCCTTTTTTGCCCGCCGAATTCAAGGTGTGCGCCGTTTTTTGCGTGTGCGTGCGACAGGTGTGCGGTGCGTGCCTATCTGGTCGTGTGAATTGCATAAAATCTCGCTGTAGTTGATGCCGAGCGTTGCCAGCGAACGGTTGTGATTTAATTGTGCTTAATTGCGTTGGGAAGTGAACATATTCGAAATGAATCCCGAAGATATGCAGCGGGCGCGGGAAATTGTCGATGGAGAGGCCTCAACGCCTGGAAGTTCGCCAGCCCCGCTGAGAAAGCCGCTGCCCATTACTTTGCTGGAAAAACGCACTCAGTTTCGGTGAGTTAGGAGTAGATGTCCTTGAACTTCCATTTAACTTTGTAGAATTTTTAAATTTGATCTGGGTTCTGTTAATCCTTAATATTCAAAAAAATATACGCAAAATATTTTATTTAAAGGAACTTTTGACTGAATCTTTAAATCTAAGAATATCTGAATTGTGAATTTTTTTAAATATTGGGTTAACAAGTTATAACTCGTTAATTGTACTATGTATTTTGTAAATATAAGGCAAATGTTCCCTTATATTATTATTAAAATGTTAAAAAACTGTAAAGTGGCACAGTATTCGCCTTTTTATAAGCATCAGCATATATTTAATTTTCGCGCCTTAGTGTGACCGCACACCAGCTTTTGTGCCCCTTTTTTCCGTCCAGTGACTGCGGTATTTTCCCCTTTGCGCGCGACGGTATATTCACTCTGACGTGAAATGGTGCAAGTAAAAAACAAATAACATGGACCCGTTGGAACTGGCGTGCTCGAAATCGCAAATCAGCAGCTAGTAAGCGCTGGATTAAAACCGGGAAGTTGCCAATTAGCAGTGGGAGTCGCTGGCCAGTGCATCGCGTTAGTGGGTCAAGTCGAGGCCAACACAACACTCACACTTGCGCGCACACACAGGTGCGCAGGCACACGAAAACACACACAGACAAGGGACCAGTCCAACACAATGACGTCCTCCTACAACAACATCCCGGTCAACCCAACAACCACCCCCTCGCCCGCCCAAACGGTTCCGAAGGCCACCGGCTCCTCCGTGGGGTCCTCCTCGAATTCCAATGGATCGTACTACGACGACCACGACAATCAGCTGCTCCATGTGAACAGCGGGCGACAGGGAAGCGCTGCAGCATCCTCGGCACCGGGACCTGGCATAAATAACGGCACCGCCAGCGATGACCTCCAGATGCGGTGGTGGTGGTAAGTCGGCTGCACAGTGGGGCCAACACTTATAATAGATGAATCATACATGAGAAAGTTCCCTAAATTGGCACACTCATACTTTGTAAAAAAAAACAATTCTCAATTTTGTTAGGAATGTTTTAAAAATTAATTGATTATAAATCAATTAGAAATCTTCCTAAAAGTTGTTCATATTTTTGGTTATAAAAACGATTCTATGTGGGATATCTTTATTTACATATATGAAAAAAGTAGATTCAATTGCTTTTATGTGATTGAAATATATATTTCTTTTTAATTCCTTTCTAAAAAAAAGTCCAGTACTTACAAAAGTTGGGCTTACCACCCAATTATAAAACATTGATAGATTTCGGTAAGACTCCGTCGAGTAATTAATCTTTAAATCTTTAAGAAATTAATTTTTTTTCGAATCAAATATTTAAAATAAAAAAGTTAATTAACCTTTACCAGATTTAAGGGGATTTTTGCTGACACTTGCCGACAGCTAAGTTAATTTCGTTTTCAGGGGTTCTAAGTTATTTTCAAATTATTTAAGCGAAATTTCAACCTATTAATTTAATCATTTTCAGTTATTTTCCAACTGCTCCCTATTCAAAGCTGGCAGCACTGTTGCGTAAAACAAAGGAAATGTTATAATATAGCTGGCAATCAATTAGAGCCAGGCCGGAAAATGCTTGGCTCACAAGTGGCCCACACATGTTGTATTTATATTTTCTAGTGAAATTGTAACTACTGTTAACACGTGTGACTAATGTGTGACATGTGCCAGATGTAGGCAACAGAAATCGATTTCCTTCGCTGAATTGCAATTTTTACATCACGTGTAATTTCATTAATAAGAGCAATTTATTTGAAAAGTTTTTAAAGACTTCGATGGGTTATTCAAATCCGTCTTAATGACGCTGTAAATATATTTTTAGTTTAAATCAACTGTTAGGCATCTAATTCGGTTTTTTTTATAGCTCTGTTAGTTGATTTATTGCTTTATGCTTGGTTATTGGGCTGATTCCGTTCATCAATCATGCTTTTTAGGAATTAAATATCAGCAATTAAACAGCCACTGGCCGCTCATTACATTTACATAACAGAGAGACAGAGAGCACCTGTTGCCTTCATATTTCTCTTCGATCGCGACGCGTGGCTTCGCTCAGCTGTTTTTTACCAGCGATGTCCGGAGAAAACCCGCCAAGCGATCGCCGTTCATTGTTTACAATCGCTCGGCTCGCGTACTTTTATTTTCGAATCGGAATCGCGCACAAATCGTCCAATTTAATCACATTTTTGGCGTCCCAGCTCAGTTATCGCATGTTCACCGGACAGCACAGTCGTGTTCGCTCTCTGTCGCACCTTTAACTCACCTGTACCGCCGTCGATCGTCGATTGTCGAGCGGTTTTCGTTTCGAGTCGGTCGTTTACCTGCTGCTTACCGCCGATCGCTGCTGGTCAGTTTCAACTTTAAAGCTTCGCCTTGGCTCGCGCTTGTGCTAAAAAGAAAATAAAACAGATTATATAACGTGTAATTAGAGTACTTTGTTGCCAGCCACTGGCTAACATTTTCTAGCGCAGACATGACTTGGCATTTCTGGGGTCTGAGCCCCAGCCCACTTTCGATTTCCTTCTATGGTCAGTCAGCTGGCTATCCGTCAATCCGTCAATCTATTGCCTCGAACATCGATAGGACTCTTCTAGAGGTTTCTCTACTAAAACTAACTTCTCAAGAATTTAAGGTCAACGTTTTATAAATCATAACTTTTATAAATCTGGTTTTCTGAAACTACAGGTTTATCTCCCTAATTTGCATAAATTAGTGTCGTTAAGTGCAACTATGTACATGAATTGCAGTAATTTATAAAAGTGCAATTGTACTTTCAAGTTAATTCATTAATTCTATTTTCTTGTAAAGTTTCATCCCATTGTTGAAACTAGAACTCCATACCTTTTATAGAATAGCTTTGACTCACTTAAAAAACAATATTTGAGGAGTGTTGCTAGCTGTTAAAGATAAATTAACAAGGGGTTAATTGTTTATGTAAACTAATTTGCGTGTGTGCTTTGTGGTACAAAGTTTGTACACACAACTGAAAGTCCTCAAATGTTTATAGTAGTCAGCTTTAAAATTAAATTTAAATCAGCTTATTGCTTTTGGGTAAGGAAATCATGGACCAACTTAAATACCTAGCCATCTGGAAAAAGCTGTTTGAATTTAAGTACAAAGTCAGAGAGCTGTTTTTTTTATTTTACCTACTAAAAGTTGTGATCTATTCTAATGAGTAAAATTTAATAACAAACAAAGGTTGCACAAGTACTGTACGAGTTCAAATATAATACCTGCAGTTGCAACTTTAATACCTATGTACGAATTGTTGACGAAAGGCGTCATTTGAATTATATCATGGAAACGCTAGCTGACATGTAGGCACGTTGTGGCCAGGTGGCCCTGCTGATCCGTAGGTGCAGTTCTCTTGTCCACTTTCCGATCCATTCAATGATAATCACTAAACTTAGTTGATGCCACTGCGCATTTCGCTGTTAAGCTCGTCCGTTTATTGATTAATTAATTTGTGCCTGTCGCTTATTTATTTCAATTTTCTTTGTGCCCATAAGTCATTTATAATTCGCTTTATGTTCTCGTCTATTGTCATAGTCCGATTACTACGGATGTAACCGGCGACTGCGAGGGGGTGGTGGATTTTGCCTTCCTTTGTTTATATTACAGAAACATTTTCAATGACTTGTATGCACTTACTTGTTGCTTCCTGATCTGGGTAAAAATAGAAGACAGGGAAGATTTTGGATCACGCGATGCAATGATTTTTGTTATGCAATACATTCAATTAGAATTCCAAATGGGAGAGATCACTCAATTGTAACGAGTGCTAAAACCAATTATATTTTCGCGAGAAGGGGTTGAACAATTTATATTATATTTGTGAAGTAGAAAAATATATTCCTCTAAATAATACAGTTTATATTATACAAAATTGGAATTATCAATATGACTTCTTCTTTAACGATAAATGTTAAACTTATCAGAGTTCTTGCTTGTACTTCAAATGAATTTTTGCAATTCCACAAAGACCTCTAAAAGTACTTCCCCTTTCTGTTAAGTTGCCCACCTTATCAGCCACTCAACAGAATCTTCATGTGACCTCTGTTAATGAACTGTTGATTGGGCACTTTCGGAAAGAAACCGAAATGATTGAGATCTTCAAGCTCATTACACACGCTGGTCACGATTTCTAGATTAATGGCTGGCGATACTGTTATGTCCAAGTAGGTTGCTTTTCGAGAGAGCTGCAGAGAAGTCTTTATAATTATGGTCTAAGTGGTTTTTTTGTTTTTGGCTTATTAAAAGATTGTTGACCTTTGCGTTGGGCATTCACGAAAAAACCAAATTTAATTATATTTTTCGTTATAAAGCTAACTGTGGTTGTTTAGTACGTCCAAGTTACTTTTTCGTGCGGCTCTGCCAGCGGATTTCTTGCCAATTGATTTATACTTGACATCGTTATGTGGCTAAGCAGGCGATAAAAGTTGGCCAAGTCCAACGCCGCCAACCCCCCGCCGAGGGAAGCTGGCCAATGACGCATATTAGGCCTTGTCCCGCTCCTTTCTAGCCGTCGCCAGCTCCCTCAATTTCGATGGCTCTTGCGTCAAAGCCGGAACTACGTTTCTGGTCCGTTAGGTTGGCCAGAAAAAAAAGCAACCAAAACAAACTATTTGATTGCTAATAACAAATTTATTTTGCACAAATTTCAAAAGAAACCAAAACCGGTTCAAATCCAAAAAACCAAAACTGATCGTTTTTGTTTATCAACTTTTACCACGCGCCAAAGCAGTTACCTTTTTATATCCCACAAAAATGTGTTGCATTCTTTAGTTACCACAGTGTTTAACTTTGTTAACACCTCCCAGCGGAAGGGAGCAAGGTTAATGTTATTTACCATTGGCTCGAATCAGGGCCATTTCAAGGGTGTGGGGCTACGCACAACGTCCAAGAAATGCCAAGCGAAATGTGTAGTTAATTTTCCCAACCCAATTTCAGTGGAAAAATGTTTTAACCACACGAATAACGAATCTCCAGTGAATTTTTGAGTGATATTTGGTAATCAAAAGACTTGACTATGACGTGCCTGTCGGACATTGACTTGGCCACCCTGCACCAGCATCGTCTGGAGGAGCGCTTCAGCTATAAGTTGGCTTGGAGTGGCACTGGCCACCAGCAGACCCAGTACAATGATCTCCTCGTGCGGCACAATGCCTCGCTTAAGCGCCAGAGAATAATCCAGCACAAGGCCAATGTGGCCAGCACAAAGGCAAAGGATCAGTCCGCGACTAGTGGAAGCTGCTTGGCCACCAGCCAGGATATCACTCTGGCCAAATCCGAAGAAGAACCTGATGACGGCTACTTCGATTCCACGACTCGACGCAGGCGTAGTGGCACTTGGCCGTAAGTAATCCCAACTAAACCAACCCAAAAACAAGCCAAATTCTGATAAGCTAAAGAAACTGATTAAAGCACACTGTCAAAAAAAAGGTTTAACCCAACCAAAAAAAAAAACAATTTAAATAAAAAATTAATTAAAAAACCCTTTTAAATAAACAGTATTTTAAAAACGAGCCAAAAAAAAAATCACAATAAAACCATTAAATAATTCCACATGACGTATTTTTCCCTCAGTGGGGTTATCTGAAAGTTATCAGGTACTCGAACATTTGTACGCGGCATGCTCCGATAAGAAGTGCCGCTTTGTAATCAAGTGTTTACCATGTCGTTGCCGCCTATCAGGTGTCGAAAGTGTGGTGTGCATTTAGGCGCTTATTGTTTACACAGATCAATCAGTTAATTATATACCTCGAACTTAGTATCAATTTCACAACTGATATTCGCCTATCAGCATGAGTGAGCTAACTATTTTATCAGTACATCAGCTTTTACGGCCTGTACTTGGCTTAAAAAAAAACAGTTTTCTCAGTTTATTAATACAAGCAAAAAAGTCCTTGACCTTTCTGCATAGTTCAGCATTTGTGGCGTGTCTTGTTTTTCATTTTTTTGGCCACTTAGAAAACGAGTTTGTTAACACCTCGCGTTTTGGTACTACGATGGCGCCGTCTGTTAATTTATGTGTAGATTTTTTCTTCACAAGCTACTATTTTTTTACAGTTTGTTTGGAAGAACTTGAGACGTCAGTTAGGTTTGAAATCCGTGCCAGTTTGTGCTTGGCGCCGGCCATAAACCAAAGGCAACAGGTAAATGTATTGAAATATATTCGAATCGGAACGAAATCGGTGTGACAGTCGTCGTGCCGAAATCCAAAGGTGTGCAGGTCAGGTGGCTTTAACCGCATTTGCATGGCTTGTCTGGACGGCAAACCGATTATATAGTAGGCCCCTCATTATCGCCTGCGGGAAAATTGAAAATGATTCGGATTTCGGACTTACAGAAAGTCAATGATTTTAGGAATTTTAAGCAACGTCATGCTGACGTCTCATGCATATCTGCCTGAGAATTAAAAAATGCTTACTTAAGTCGTTTGTTTCCCTCACCGAACTTTCAGTTTAGTCGGTTTCTAGTAGCGGTCGAGTAGGTGCGTTTAGCGGACATTCACTGTAAAACATGTCGCGTAAGTGAATGAATGAATCTGAATTTTCCCCGAAGTCATTATCATGATTAAACCAATGGGGAACAAGATCACCTTCTGTCAACACATCTTCCTGAATCAGAACATATGCGTCACCTGAACGTAATTCCCTCGCGCTGCTCCTTTCGGCGAACTTTTTTTATCGAGTGAGTCAGAACCCTGTGTTCGAGGACAATGGAACTAGCTCTGTGATCGATGGTTCTGGGTGAAGGCATCAGTTAAGAGACTAATGAGGGGATATTTAATTTAGTGTACATCCTTTATTAAAAAAAATCGTGACACGACTCGTTAATTTACTTTCACTTTAGTCCTCCATTAATTGGTTAAGAAATTTAATTTTAAAAGAAAAGGCTAAGAGTTGTATATCTTTCAGTAATATACATATTTCACACGTTTTAGCAAACATTTGGAAAGCTAAAAGCTGCCCATGCATCCCACTGTTCTTTATCCACGGTGCCCATGGTTCAGTGGTCCAGTTCTGCCTAGTCTATCTTACGGCTCATTTGGCTCATCTCTGCTCTCTACGCTCTCTTTGTGTCTCTTTGTGCTGAGTCATCTCGTATTAGCACATCAATCAAACCCGTTAACAGCACCCCCGCACTCACACACTCGCACGCACAGAGTTCAACAGCAGCAATGCTCTCCCACATTTCCGCTCTCTTGGCCGCTCTTTCATATCACACTTCACTCTCTGCTAGCATGTGCAATTCCTGTTTGTTTGGACCGCAGATTCAACAAGTTTATTTGCGCTGCTACGTGTTGTTGTAATGAAAACAGAAATATAAATTCGTTATATACATATAGGTACCTTTATTTTGTGTTTTCGAACACCAAATTGGCCTGTCAGTGATTTTGTAACCTTCGAACGAGCAGCAGTCGCGCTCGCATCGAAAATTCCAACAAGTTTTGGTGTTCAGTACTACTAAGGGGACTATATAAAGGGCGTGACCATCCATAATAGCTCAGAATTTGGCGTTATGCATCACCAAAAGTTGAGATTAGCTTCGGGCCTGCAGCGCCAGATTTCCGAGGTTGAGGAGCAACAACAGGTGACCCCAGTGGCGCCCGATCCACGTATTCTGAGGTGTATTTTTAGTGGTAAACATCCTCTGTACACCTTTTCTTTAACGCAAATTTTCTCTTGATCTCTTTCAGGCGCACTAGAAGTCTGAATGCTCCGTCGCCATTCCAGCAATTCGGGCCATGTGGTCGCATTATGAAGAACTCTGCCATGGTGATGCAGATTCAGGATCCGGCCAGCCAGCGTTTGACCTGGTACAAGCCCCCACTTACCGTCTTGGTGATCAAGAAGAAGGACTCTCAGGTCCTGCTGCCCTTCGTCCAGTTGGTCGAGTGGCTGGTGAACGAGAAGCACATGGTCGTCTGGGTGGAGTCCGCCGTCCTCGAGGACAAGCTCCTTCGCGATGACGTCAAGCTGGAGCAGGAGAGCTCCAAGTTCCGGCAGGTCCACGGCGACTACGCCGGAGTTAGGGCGCGTTTCCTGGCACTGCGCGAAAAGCTGGTGACCTTCAAGTGAGTGGAAAATAATTAAAACTTGTAATTACTTTGTATATCTGGTTGGCTTCATAGTCTTAGCTGTTCTAGGCACATGTGTTTAATAACGAAAGAGGGTTTCATTACGCAACTAAGAGCTTGAAGTGTTTGATAATTAAATTTTAATTATAATTATAAGTATAGGGGTTTAGTTCCAGCTGGGTAAAAAAATGCACATTTAGTAAATTTAGAGAATTTTTAATTTAATGTGTTTTTTAAAGTACTCACTTTATAATATTTAATCCCGCAGAGATGGACGCGATGACCTGACCGATCGGATTGACTTCATCGTCTGCTTGGGAGGCGATGGCACTCTGCTGTATGCCTCCCAGCTGTTCCAGCAGTCGGTGCCACCGGTGATGGCCTTCTATCTGGGCTCCCTCGGTTTCCTCACGCCCTTCCAGTGTGACAATTTCCAGGAGCAGGTGACTAATGTCCTGGAAGGCCATGCGGCCCTGACGCTTCGCAGTCGTCTGCGCTGCTCCATCCACCGCAAGGGCGAACGTCGCAAGGAGTCCCTTCTGCCCGCCGTGGGTGGCAATCTCCTGAAGCCCAGCCTGCATAGGCAGCTCAACTACGTGGAGCTCAACAACGGACAAACAGGGAAAGCCGGGTGCAACAACAATAATTGCCCGAACAACAGCATCCTGGTACTGAACGAGGTGGTGATCAACCGCGGACCCTCGCCGTATCTGAGCAACATTGACATCTTCTTGGACGGCAAGTACATCACGTCGGTGCAGGGTGACGGGCTTATAGTATCGACGCCCACTGGGAGCACGGCATATGCGGCAGCAGCCGGTGCCTCCATGATCCATCCCTCCGTGCCGGCCATTTTGGTAACGCCCATCTGCCCGCACTCGCTGAGCTTCAGACCCATTGTAGTTCCCGCCGGAGTAGAGCTTAAGGTGAGTTTGAAAACCATTAAAGAATAGAACTAGTAAATGCTTAGGTAAAAGAAACCTATGTATTCACCATCTTATGTGATTGTTAAATCACTGGTATCAGCCATTAGGAATATAAACAATTCCCTTACTAATAGCTTCCCTTTGATTTTGCAGATATCCATTTCGCCTGATAGCCGCAACACCTCACGCGTCTCCTTCGACGGACGCAACGATCAGGAGCTGAACCATGGCGACAGCCTGCGGGTGACCACCTCCATCTATCCCGTGCCCAGCATTTGCTCCCAGGATCAAATCTCCGATTGGTTCGACTCCCTCGCCGAGGGTCTGCACTGGAATGTGCGCAAGCGCCAGAAGTGCCTCGATGAGCTGTCGGACCTGACCGCTTCTGGTTCAGAGGACACGCTCGATGAGTTTGACAATCTGAAGATCTACGATGCGTAGTGGTAGCCAGCCCAATCCCCCGAAACCCCCATTCGCAGTTTGTTAGCGTGGCCAATTAGCCTAGTTGTAGTCCTAGTTCTTAGGGTTTGCTTGTGTGCAATTTCATAGACTTAGTTATGTAGCTAAAATACTCTGTTGTACAATACACATGATAAGTCGCTTGGTTGAAATGTTAAATGTTAATCGATTACGATCGCAATGTTTGTTTAAGCTAGGCAAATTCCGTTGATGCTTGTGAACAAAAAAAAAATCGCTTAGGCTTAGCTCTTAAGTTTTTATTATTACGTAACATACGATTAATTGCGTCGAGTGCTAAATACTTAAGCTGACTCGCGTTATCTGTACAATTCGATGGAGGTAATAAAAACTGTATTATTTACTTAAAGCGCCACAAAATCCATTTCACTTGTATTTTTGTAGCTTTGCGCCCGTGCAACAGGCAAATAAAAATGCAATTAACTAGATAAGCAAGGGGTGGGATGTTCAGAGCAGTAGCAATCCACAGGGACACTTAAGAGGGAAAAGCTTCTAAAGACGGAGAATTAATGGCCAGGCAATTGGTCAATGTCTAACGAGCTGACTGGAAAGATGGATGGTGCGAGAAAGGAGTGCGAATTAATCATAAAATGACTTTTATTCTAGGCTTGTAGCGGATTTAGTACGGCCTTCAGATTAAAACAAAGTTAATCTTTAAAGTGGTCTTGCTTTCTGAATATTTCTATGTAAGGCCTGAAAGTATGCCCGGGTTTCTCGCTTCCACCATTGTGAATGATTATGATATTTCAGTTGGTCAAAAAAGTTTCTTTCTGACAATTTCCTAAGTGTAAAAGCCTCGCCATAAATCAAAAGCATAAAATAAAAGCTGGCAATAAATGTGTGACTAGAAGTGTTCTATGCCACCGCACCCCTTAAATGTGAGTGTGTGTACGTGCGAAGTGCGTTTATTATCAATTTTCACGCTTTTCCTCGGAGTTTTCCCCTGCACACTCGTCGAGCAACAAGTGAAGAGCCGAATGATTTCCACAGCTTCCTTCCGCTTCGGGCTTTTCCTCTGACTGGCGGATAAAGGCAATGCGTGTTATCCGAGCCCCCCGATTGGTCGTCCTTGGCCACGCCTCCTTCTCGGACACTGCGCAGGACTCGTCATCTGACTCATTTATATGCAAGTTGTTCTAAGCGAAATAAATGCCTTAAAGTACATTAATTTAATTTTTTTATTAGTTGGCCGTCTTTTATGGTTTGCTCCATATTCTGGTTTAATCCGCTTAATAGGGTAAAAATATTCAAATGTCACCCAATTCAGATTTGCAGACTAAAATGGAATAGGTTTAAGAATTTAAGTACCATCAAGTGGTATATATTTAACATAGATCATTCCATCAAGTATTTCCTAAAATGTTATTTAGATATTTCTAAGTAACATTCCCTTTTTAGAGGTTTTCTTTTCAAAGTTTCAAAAACTTATAAATAGATAAACTATTTATAGATTCTTTTCCATAGTTCTCTTCTCAAAAATGGTATAAATGATAGCGTATTCTTTAGATGTTATCTGCCGGGGAGGTGTGCAAGTGCCCGGCTAGCTCAGTCGGTAGAGCATGAGACTCTTAATCTCAGGGTCGTGGGTTCGAGCCCCACGTTGGGCGAAATCATTTTTTTATTATTTTTTTATATTTACTTTTTTTTATCCAGGTTTTCTTGAATCTTTGATCAGAAAACAACTGAAAAAATACTTTTTCATAGTAAAGAAATACATTTCTTTCAAATAAGAGCTCGTCCAAAGCATATTCATAAGGTCTCTGCCCACTTAATTTAGTAATTTAATAATGTAAGTTATTTGCGCTTAATTCAAAATCCCTTCACCATTCACTTTCACTGGCGAAGACAATAAAAACCCCTTCAGCATAGTCAGCGCCATTTCATTTTGCCGCAAAATAAAAACGCAATAATAAATTCAAAATATTTACGGAATTTTCTAATGAAGTCGGGCTCATTCTCCGCTAAGACAAATGCCGGGCGGATAAGGCGAACACAACTATGCAGAAGCAGGATGCGAAAGCAGCTTCAGAAGCTGCTAAAGATGATGTGGCACGTGTTGATATTCCAATTGAATGCCACCAAATATGCGACACCCCCACAGGAGTCGGAGCATCACTCCCAGTCCCTGGGGAAATGGGAAATATCTCCATCACAGGCATACATACCCACAAGAGTCGGGTGACATTTGAACTTTGACTGGGGGATACTGGCACTCGTCCTTTTAAATAGATTTCACAAATGCTAATGACAGCTCAAGCTCGAGGACTGTGTGTAGCGTTTCAAACAAAAGGAAATTAAACATTTGCGGCCGAATGGGTTTTCCGGTTTCTATTTTTCCCTCTGGTTTTTTTTTCGGTTGTGATAAAAACTTGACCACAGAGGCCAGAGATTTCCATCGGAATGACCCGCATCAGTTTTTGAGCCACTTTGTCATCGATTTAACCCCCAGCATACGAAGTTAAGCTGTCATATGTGGCAAATTCAATTTGTCAGGCCCGAAAATCGAAATGGGCCTTTTAGTCCCATTTTAATCCTCTCGCAAAAGCATTCCTGCATTCATTGTATTATTTAATGCCATCAGTCCTGGTCGATTTCTAGTCCATTAACTTTGAAGTTATTTTGGCGTCGCCACTTTAACACTTCAATGGAACTCTCCACCTTTTTTTATGGCTCCATTGTAGTTGTTGCCCGCCAATGCTTTTTTCCCCGATTTTCCATCGAAGAGTTCCACACAAAAGCATGTGTTTGAAATCGATTTGCGAGTAGCACGGTTTCTTATTGGTTTTGTGTTTCTTTTTAGGTCCAGGAAAATTTAATCGTTTTGAGAAAATCAATTAAAGATTTTTAACATAATGCTTTTAAAAAAAAAGGATTGATTTAAACAGGTATGTTATATTTTAAAAATATATTTATATTACAATAATTTTATCGGAGCTTTCCAAATGGTTCATAGATTCATAGGTTCACATATTATGCAAAATACTTCACATCATTTAGTAATTTTTGTGTCCACATCACATTCATGTACATAAATTACCCTATTATCTCAAATTAAATTTGATAAGTTTTCTCCAGATTTTTAAGCATCTTTAAGATCGGTTTCTTGATGAATCAAGGTCATCCCCCTGCTCGTTTTCGACCGGTCAATGTGTTTATGTTTCTATATCGGCATCCACTCTTTACATTTTATTTCGTCTCGTTGTGGATGCCAGGTATAATATCTCGACTTCTATATGCAAATTTGAGACCCTAGACGTGATCGCAAAGCTACACCATCATCGTTAAAGCCTATAAATATTTCTGGGCCCGTCCTCCGACTGCGATACCTGCCTTTTTCCCAATCTTCGTCTCAGTCGCGTGTCGTTTTCCAATCGCAGCGGTCTTTGTATCTCCGCATCCGTATCTTTATCTGACTTTTGCCTTTGTCGCGTGTCTCATCCGGCTGGCTGCATAAATTTACAGCCGTTTAAATGGATTAATTGAAAAAGCCTACGAGTAAGTGGAACTTTTCAGGTTCACCTCGAAAATCCATCAGGTGGTTTCAGTGTACGTATACACATTCTGTCTGCCGGCAACGAAATTCCACCGGAAATTGGTTAAATCAGTGCAACAACACGTTTGAGCTCACATTTACCCTAAGGCCAATGTCCTGGGGTATATGCAACACACCTGTTACACCTTGGTCTAACAAGAAAACGTAAATTGTGACCTCGTTATGGCAAACATATAGAAAGTAATGGTGATATGTGACTTAACTTAAAGATGGTAATATGATTTTTTACGTTTACAAATGCGTTGTGAAAACTGTGTGAAATATATAATACGCAGATATTGTTAGCTTGCTTTATTAATTTCAATTAAATTTTTTGTAATCTTTATATATCGGAAAAATATAAAGGTTCACTATCATGATCTAACTAATATTTAATTATTTATTATTACTTATTTATTTAATTTAATTGCAAGACGTCTTTAAAAATAACAATTTGATTTTACAATATTTATATTTTAAGCCTAAAAGGTGCCCTATAGCTGCCCTTTTAAAATTTGACTTTTCCAAACGCGAATTCCATTAAAGATGTCCTTTCCTGTCCCCAAAAATTGAGTTGCCACTTAGGAGGCGAAAATCAATTAGGCATTATATGCGTGTGCCGCCCTCTCCATCTCCACTTCTATCTATATGGCAGGCAACCCCAAAACGCGTTGCATACTTACAGGCGTAGCGAAAATAAAATCAAACAGAAGAAACCCCAACGCACACATATACACATGGAGACCAAACACAATGAAGGCAATTGAGCAGAATCATTGCCGTTGGCAGTTTCCATCAATATGCAGAGGACAGGATGAGAAGGTGGAGAAATTCGGGGAGAAAGTGGGGTAGAAAGTGACGGGAGTGGGGGTAGTGGAGGGCGGCAGAACGGATAACGGGAACGCACTGCAACAGGCAACAGACAACAAGTGGCAGCGCTGTCAGCGCCGCTGCTCTTCGTCCCTCTGACTTTCCCCCGCTCCTTGGGCACTTTCCACCAGGATATCCTCATCCTGAGCGCAGTCGTCCGCCGTCGACGTCGTGCGCCGCTGGCCAGCGCATCTCCGTTCAGTGCGAGATGAGATCTCGTGGCTGATGGACGTGCCCGTTTCCCACGCTCGCAGTGCAGCCTCAGCACCAGAAAAAACACTTGTGGCACTCACTCGCAATCAGTTACCGTTTTAGCACTAGTTTATTTTGGTTCAAGCAACAAAATCACTCTCGAAAATTCCAACAAATGTGCGTCTAAAGTCGTGTTTAAAGCGCCTAACGTTCCAGCACCGAGCAACGGACAGCATTATCCAAAAATATGTGAAAATTTCAAACATTTAAGGGTGTAAGTTTAAAAAAAATGTAATAAATGTGTAATTGAATTTTTAGTTTAAAAGTTTTCAAAGGATATTTGTACCTTCCTTTCACTGCTAAATAAAATTGTTTGCTTTGTTGTTTTAACTCAACAACTCAATTTTAAAGTGTCGTCTATGTAAAAGTTTTTTGTCTGATTTTTAAAAAAAAGATATGATAAAAATCCATTTCAGAAATTAATTTAATTCTGTTACGATACGTGAGAATTTTAAAAACATTACAATTACAATATTCAAGAAAATGTTTTTAGATTTTGTTTTTTTTTAAATTAAAAATAATTTGCATATGAAAAATTACCCTTAATTCGTCAAAATTTATCAGCTTTCCAACATTTTATTCTCAACCGAATATCAGGCATCTTTTTGCATATCTTCCCTCGTTCGTGAATCAGACAAATCAATCAAAACTCAGCCGAAATTTGCATTTTAAAGCGGCAACAACTGTCTGTTTATTTATACCTACATGTATTTATTTATTAATCGATTTGAATCGGGCCCGGCAGGCATACAATATTTTTTGCTTGGTTGACAACCGCAAACATGTTGGGTTAAAAAACGAAGTCAAATAAAAGTATTAACAAATATTGATGTAAATACCATTTACTTTTGTTTATTTGCCCTGGACAAATAGCCTCAATCTCATTGAGAGGGGCATATTTGGATATTGAATAATAATCCGCATATATATTTATTCATCAGCAACTTATGGTTGGATTAAAATACTATTTTTGCAGTTAAATAAATATATTTAAATGCCATTCAGTAACTCAAAGTACTTTATTTTCACAAAGGAAGTTCTAAAAATGCTTCTTTTCTCTTATAATTCCCACTTTTTCTTGTCTTTTGTTGGCCCAACGACCTTGCCGCAAGCCGACTGAAGAGCAAACACTCTGCTCAAAGAAAAACCACTTGAGTGCAATCTCAAAACAGAAAATCCACAAGTGGCCATTGCCAGCAGAAATCGCTGGGCCACCGGAGTCTTGCCAAACCGCTTTAAGCCTCTTTATTTTAATGACTTCATTTTTTCTACTCTCCCTCAGGAATTCTCCAACAACGCACAACCTCACCCGCAACAATCCGGATACAACCACTACCTGACAACCACAACTGTAAAATTGCAATAGACTTTTGAGCAGAACAGACACAAAATCCACCCCAGCCCACTGAAACCCCAACTCCGCAGAATTTCCCTGGAAGAAAGCTGAACGAGTCGTATATAACAAGTAATTACTCAGGTAGGTTGTCATAAGTGTAGCAAAGGGGAAGCAATATTGCATTACTTATTTATTGGAAAAGATTTCTAAGGCACCCCGATATAAGAAAACTTTGCCTTTCATATTTAAAAGCGGATAAATATTCAAATGGTTTATGTGGTTTAGTTAGCTGAACATATTCCATTTTATATTGTACATTTTTTCTAAATATTTGTTTACATAATTAAAACTTAATTTAGCTCTTAACGATCTTTCGGATCTAGTCTACACTTAGGCACGTTCCATTTCTCCTCTGTATATCCCCATTGTTTCAGATGATTGCTTGTTGGCATCGATTTGAGCTAATTAGTTTAAAGGGGCCTCATTTACACGCCCCAGCTATAGATCTCGATGGAACTACGCTACGCTACCGTTTTGCAATTAAAATTGCAATTATAGGTAGTAAAAAAAAAAAGTATCATCTACTGCCGCTTCGGGCGTCTGTGCAAATTTGTACAACAATTAAGTGGAAAATAAAAAAGCAGACTGAAGGGCTTTCGATTCCTGGTTGATTATACAGGAAAACCAGTTTATGGCCTTGTGTAAACTGGGGGGTTCTCTTCAATCTGCGTGAAGCCGTTGGCTTCAATGTCAAGCTCAAGTCCAATGCTTAAGCTCGGGCCTGAGCTTTGTTTTAATTAATAAAAATCTGAAAAATGAGCACAATTTAAATAAAGTTGCGTGTCGATGCTTAGAAGTGGCTGGAAAAGGCAACAAGCCGCTACATTTTTGCCCGTCGCCAGTTGAAAAATCTTGTGCAATTAACACAAGCTCCGGCAGCAACAACAATTTAACTAAAAGCAACGACAAACAGTAATCAAAATAAATATCTGAGGGAACATAAATAATGAATTAAACAATCGCATTCGTCACATCGCATCGCACATGCAGCTTTATCTTAATTTAACCAGGCATTTTCTATACTCTATCTCGAAGCTGAACATTTTTATTTATTTACTTATTTTTTGAAAACGTAAAATTTGAACTGAAAACGGAATCTTTAAAAAAAATGTTTCTTGTATTTTAAATATAGATTTTTAAGACTGTTAAACAAATATTAGAAATTAAATTGCATTTTTAAAATAATTTTTTAATAGAGTATTAAAACTTCCCCCTTGCTTACAATTGTGCTTCCAGTATTAATAATTAATTAATATTAACGCGATACTAATGCATTTTAGAATTGTTTTCGAAATGCAATTGAATTAAATGCGGTTCTAATCAATTCGAAATAAAAAGGGATGACTTTAGGCTCTGAATAGTTAAACTTGAAAACTCAACGCATTAGCATAATTTCAAATAAAAAACTCAAGCTTTTGTTTGAATTCGATTTTCCCACGTCCATAATCCGAAATTGCATGGCAATTGATAATTAATATTTATTAAAATGTATTTTACACACTTTTCATTGTGCATTCATTTGAAATGCAAAGATGTCTGAGTTCTCTTTGCGGCGCACACTTTGTATACTAACTAAGCAAGTCTTGTTCACTTGTGCAAAAATTAATTCGTTTAATAAGCCTCAGGCGGCACGCTAAAGGTTTTAGTTCGAGCTCAGAGCGCCGACTCGTCGGTAGAATCCGCGGAATGAACGATCCACCCCAAAAAGGTCTTAAAAGCGAACTCGTTGTGAAAAAGAAAGTGCAATCTAGGTGATAGCATCAGCACTTCCTGAATGCGAATCGAAAAGCCTTGACTTCTGATTCACTGGGACAGAGTCCGCGGCTAATTGAGATTTCTGTGCGCGTAACTGGCGGCTTTAAGCGATCGTAAGCCACATAAATATCGGTCGTAAAAGCAGAGATCTATAAATACTCGAGGTCTGGTGGCAATTCAGGTTCATTAGTGCAAGTGATATTCCAGAGGCAAGAGTATTGTGCAGTTTGTGGAGAAGAAAATCCTTAGATCTATTGTACTTCAGAAAGGGAAAGCTGTCAGGTAAATTCTTTAATTTTTTAAATATAATAAAATAACTAGCGCGTTTTACTGAAGGGAAACTAAATCTACGAGATTAAATTATATAAACAATATTATCCAAGATAGCTATGACTTCTAATAGATCCAGAATAAACATTTTAAACGTAGTAATTTATATTTTAACAAGTTATTGGAAATCTAGTCACAATACAATTATTATGATATGATAGGCCATAATTCATACATAATACGGTTTTAAAACTTTTATTAGTTTGTAGCTAGTTAGTTAGCCTTTGCATCCAACAATTTTCTCATTCACATTTGTAGTAAAACACTGTGCAACATTTTTAGGGTTATAAAATGTAACCGCAATTTTGATTTCATGGGCGGAAAGAACTCATCGAAATAAGCTAAAACCAATTTGGGTTTCTCTGGCTTAGCTCGCGTTTACCTATTATAGCGAGTTAAAGTTTTACATACAAAATTTATTTGTAACGGCCATATCTTGTGAACCGATTAAAATTTCACTATCAAGTCTTCAGTGATTATGTAGCTATGAACCCAAGGAACTAAATTGACAAATGACTCTTGCGAAGACGTACACCTAGCGCGTTAAAAATCGAAAAATTAGGCAAATTTGTTTTTTAACGCGCACCTAGCGCAAGGTGCTAAGTGCGCAAGAGTCATTTGTCAATTTAGTTCCTTGGGTTCATAGCTACATAGTCACTGAAGACTGGATAGTGAAATTTTAATCGGTTCACAAGATATGGCCGTTACAAATAAATTTTGTATGTAAAACTTTAACTCGCTATAAAAGGTTAACGCGAGCTAAGCCAGAGAAACCCAAATGGGTTTTAGCTTATTTCGATGAGTTCTTTCCGCCCATGAAACAGAATTGCGGTTACATTTTTCATGTTGCACTGTGAAATTAATTGTGAAACTGCTAAACAAATGTAGATACTAATTAAAATGATGACATTTTGGTATAGCACTATAACTAATGCAACAGCAGTTAATTCTAGCTGATTTAATCAATTAGAATGACAAAATTCTCTGTTGTCGGTCACGCCCACAAACGTGTTGCAGTAGTATGAATTTTCAGCAGCTTCCTCTTCCATTTATCAGATACTTTTCATTTGTCATTCAATGACAAACACTTTGTCTCTGCGGAGACGTCATAAACAATCAATTGTCCGCCGGGACAGGCATCAATTGTTGGCTCAATTGCAAAATAAATTGAAGGCATTATGCAAAGACTTTTGGCGGGAGACTTGATTCATCTTTGCCTTCAATTACGAGACCTTTTTGCTAATAGCCAAAGCAGTGGGCTAATTCAATTGTGCAACCGAAAACTTAAAGAAGCCTTGCGTTTGGGCTCCTTTCTGTGAGTCGAGTCTTTCAAACCGAATTATGGGGGAAAATTCAATTTGCGCCCTGCGATAGGCAACAGAAAGTGTTCTAATGACAAATGTTGCGCATACGCCCCGTTTGTTTGGTGTTAGTCTGGGGTGGCAGGCAATTAAATAAATATTTAAATTGCGTATGATTCAATTAGAGCCGTGTAGCCGTGTGAAAGATACTTTTTAATTCCCTAGCCCAAGACTTGTAATTTACTTTTAATTAGCGAAAATCATTGGGGCATAAAGCGAGCGTGGGATTTTGATTTGAAATGGGAATGAGAATGGGGAATGGGAATAAATGCGGGAAAGCTGCTTACTCTTGATTTGATTACATTTTAAAAAGACAATCGGCTTACTGCCTTTCGTAGCAACCAGCGGCTAGCGACGCAATGCAATCATCGACCGATGCGGGAAATGGTGGACCAAGAAAACACACGCAGAGCACAGCCCCCCAGAAGCAGTCGGAGATTAGCGAAACCACCTCCTTCACCATAAACTCCACGAATAGCCAGCAGCCGCAGCAGCAGCAGCAGCCCGTCAGCAACACACCCAGCAAGAATCCCTTCAAGCAGCAGTTGGACAGCAATCAGCAGAATGGCAACATGGACCAGGACTGCGGCATTATGGGCGTCGGCAAGGAGCCGCCGGCTCCGCCTCCGCCCACCTACCAGTCGCAGTCCTACGCAGGACGACAGGCTCCGCCGCCAGCGGATCAGTACCGCGAGGAGGATCCACGCGCTGCCGGGTCCTGGTCCGCCGCCAAGTCCTGGATGGTCAGCTGGCGGGGCTCCAACCGCCTGGTCCTCGTCATCGTGGCCATAGCCCTGCTCCTGGACAACATGCTGCTGACCACAGTGGGTGAGTGTTTGCCATCTTACCAGGTATTATATCCCCGCATAAATCTTTTTCCCCTGTGGCCATTAGCATTTCATGAGCATTTATCTCCCGGGGCTGGTTATCCCTGCCAGTCAATCGCCTGGAAATTGTCCATTTCCTTAGAGAGTGGCGAGAGTGGTGCCATAAAATTACCACAGTGCGGCACTTAAGCTAATGAACGCCTTCCTGTCGATGTGAATGGTCTTTGTCAGTTCATCAATTCCTTTTTTTTTGGGATTAACATGGGTTCTTAGAGCCTTTGCTGAGATCTTACACTGGTTCAAAGGAAGGTGTCTTACGTTTTTGGGGTGAAGTGAAAGGAATAAATTAAAAGATATTTATTAATTTATATTTATTTTCTCAAAAATATTTATACATATACATACAAAAGATCTCGAAAATGGGCGATATATTCAATAAATTTGATAGTAATTTCGAAGTTTTGAAGGGAAGACACAAATTAAATATCGAGAAATTGCCAACTGTCGATATTTTTTCTAGATCTACCATTCAAGGTTAGCTATTGGAAAATACAGTATTTCTTTCAGTTAATCCTAACGTAATGGCGCCTTAATTTAATGAGCTTAACTATAGTTCAACCAAATCAAGTACCAAGCAAGAACTAATTAATCTAACAAAACGAAAGGCAGAGATTTCGTCAGGCAATATTCATGATTTCTCCGATCGCTCGATGAGAGCTTAGTGCACCCTTAATTTCTGTGGAAAATCAGGCAATTAAATCAAATACCAGCCAACAACTAATCAATGCTGAAGGGCCCTGCTTAGTCATTAACAAGCATCGATGGCCAATGGACCAGACTGAGTTGGGCAGCTCCAAGTGGCGAACCGTCGACAGTCAATTAAATAGACACGCACTGGAAGACCCTCCTGCAGTTGACACTAAAACCCCACCAGGGAAAACTCTCTCTAGTGGAGGAGGTGGAGGTGTCCATCCAGGCCAAGTGCTTATGTCAAGTGTCTGGCCAAACACATGGACATTGAGTGCGAATCCTCCGGTCCTCCAGCCTGACAAATACAGCCGGACGAAGGAAATAAAAACAGCCGAAAAAAAGAGAAGCGGAGATTTTTCTTTGTGCCAAACGTTCATGAATTTAAATCAACAAGTTGGGCAAAAACCAAAGGAAATAGCCGAGCCACTCGAGCAACTTGTTGAGAGCGAAAGGAAGTGAAAGTCAAAGGAAAAGTGGAAAAACTATTAGCTCCATGGAGGAAGTTTCCCTTCTGATGACAGGATAGTGGAAAGGGAAACGGCTGGGCTTTTAGCGTTTGACTGGCGGCATTTCCACTTAAGTGCTTTCTCTCTTCGCGCTCAAGGTGCTGAAGCGAAAACTGCTGCAAATACATTTGATTATTACATTTGATCTCTGACCTCGCACCCCCAGTTTTTCTCACATCTCCCCCTGCCTTATTTCACTCGCATAATATCCACATAAATTAGATTTACACCCGGGAGCCTGTGGAGATTTATATGGGCCCCTGGCCTTATCCGCTTGACTCGATACCAAATTGAATATGCAATAAGCTTTTGTTTTATTGAAGAAGATTGAATAATAGTAGCTTAAATAGGGTTCCCTTTGATCCGGGAATACGTTCATATCCTTAGCCAATAAAGCGAGTATTTTGCATTGGCATTGGGTTGAACTATGCAAATGGATTGTTTTAGTGCTGTAGACAAATCTTGGGGTGCTAAGTAAATAGTAGATTTCAGAGAAATAGCTTGATTTACATGTTAGTAATACTTATTAAAGCTATGTTGAAAATTTATTTTTAGAAGCCCCGGATTTTGATTTTCTTTATTGAATGATTTTATTATTATAAAGCTTTAAGTATTAGGACAAAAACAAACAAATATTTTAAATTCCACCTTATAAAATTTTGGTAACTAATGATATATAAATAGCGAATAGATTAAACATTTTGATTGTATCTTTTTAAAATTCGGGGTCTTGCTATAATATAATAATATCTAACCTATCCTAACTTAGTCTAAAAATGTCATAAATTGCCTTTCAACCTTACGGACATCACAAAGAGTGTGCTAGCCTAATCCCGGGGATTTCGATGCTATTTTCCCGGACTCTGCTGTTCGAGGGAGGCCACGTCCACCGTCTCCAGCTTCTCCAGACAGACGCCTGGCCGACGGGTGGGCGTGGTGGCCAGGGATCGGGTCTTCAGGCCACTTCCGCCGGTTGCAACCGGCAGGAGCTGATCGATGCCACCGGATCCATCCTTGGAGAGCGAGGCGCTGCGCGAGAAGGGGAAATAGGCAGTCAACTGGCGCTCCAGCACGTCCTTGTTGATGCTCGTCTCCCAGATTTGCTTCTGGATAATCCCGCTGTAGCGGGCCTCGAAGCTCTGCTGATGGCGCAGCAGATCCGCGGCACCCGATCTTCCGCCCCTAGGACGCTCCCGTTCTCGTTCTCGCTCGCCGGGAGTGGGCGTGGCCGGCTTGAGGGGACTGCCCAGGGAATCCTCGTCGGTGGACATGCCACTAATGGCCGGAAAATTAGTGTGCACCGTGGAAAACTTTGCTCGTTAGCTGACTAACAGGCAGAGAAAAGATGTACGCCAACCGCCGGGAGAACTTGCCGCGTCCGCTGCAGAAACGCGAATAAGTCACGGCAGGCGGAATGGCTTGTCTATAGGGCTATATAAGGCCGTTTAGGCCTGTTATGTATGCAATCCAAATACACCCAGTATTGTTGCGCATTTTCTTTCGCTGGGCGAAAATCCGGGGGAAAAGTCAAACGTCAGGCGGCCCAAAGTTTTTGCCTCCAAAAGTAATTGCTCCCCCTTTTGTCTTTTGGCTTGCCTTGAAGTCAGAAAGTTTTTCCCCCGTTTTCCGTTGGCTGTGGGATTCGAATTCGGAGTCGGGTGGCGGTAGACCGTAGAACGTAGACCGTAGACCGTGGCTACCACCCAACCAGACCCATTTCGACAAAGGTCACAATCGTGCGGCTTTTTCGGTGTCGTTTCGCTGTCATGGCAGACGCAATGACTCATTGAGCCTTGCGCTTATCCCCCACCATCTAGATCTATTGCGGTGTATCTTCAGAATGCACAAGAAACAAAATTCAAAAATATGATTTTATATTTTTTAACCATCATTTTTATGTAAAGGCTTTCTGTAAGTAAAAACGCGAATTCTTTAGATCAGGATTATACATTTATCTTTATAAAGATTACTTTTGAATGGATCATTGGGCCCTACTTTTTTGTACCTGTGTATTGTTGGTGATATTGAAATCGAATCTAAATTCCGACGCGTCAGTCATAAAATAATACGATGACGACGACAACGACAACTTGCCACGTGTGGCAGGTGGATAGCTTAGATTTGGGTGTTGCTTGCATGACGCTTGACGGATATCCAAGGAATCTCCTTCGCAACGGTTGACAGTTGTTGCCCCATTAGACTGATGGATATGTAATGTCCATAATTAGTTTACGACCGCTTACGGTTTGTATGTCGTAAGTCCCATAAAATAGTTAGCAACATATAGATCTTGGGGAACATATCCCTCAACAGTTTATAAAAATCATATTCATATTTTTTACCTCTTCCGTTGACCCTTTTATTAAAAGTGTATAGTTCATAATTCCATATCCTCTAACTTATTCTTAACTATATAAAGTCTTTTAAGGAAATATAATTTATTTACTCCGCTTTACTTACTTAAATGACCGTCTCCATTCTCAAACTTGGAATTTCTCCATTCTGCGCAAAATTGCCACATTCATTAGGGCAAAACTTTAACTTTAACTTTATTCCATTGTTAAACATGCAATATTTCCACAATTACATTGATTACGCTCCTTTCACTTGGGAACCCCCCAAGTCGTCCACCCCCAGTTGCAAATAAAAAACGCAAAAATCAACAATGAAGAAGTCAGACCAGAAATCAAAACAAAAGAAAATGGGCGTGGCACACGCCGCCGACTTTTCGGGGTAATCCAAAAATAAACTTACCAAATTCGATAAAAAGAAACAAACAAAAGAAACTTTCAATGGCAACGGAACAAAAACGAAAATCAATAAAACCAAGAAAAGATTGTGCGATATTAATAAGCAGTCCTTCGAAGCACAATAAATACCCTTACAATCAAAAGTCACATTTGTTTCTTCGAGGTGAATGTCTTTTAGAAAATCATTAGGTATCTAATTTTTCAACCGCAATACAATTTTTAGTTTTATCCAGGCTTTATGGATTTTTGTTTTATTCTTTAAGTGTTCTGACATTTATTTCTCAAATACAATTAAAATTTTACAGAGTATCCAAACTTCAATGAGTGTCAAGATAATTGTTTATTTATTTTGGTTTACTTGTATGTGTTTTTGGCTTATTAACAAGACTGAAAATATGTTGGTCTTGACTAATTTCACCTTTCAAAGTTTTGGTTCTCTAGTGGTTTGTTTTTTTTTGGAACTTACAAATAAAGCGCTGGTTGTCTTTCAAGACAAACGAAAAAAGTTCTTCTTTTGGGCAAGGAAAAGGATGAGAAATAGTTTTCCAAATTAACCGCATTAACCACGTGAATGTCAATGAACTTGATGGTAAGAAAGATGGAAAGGTCAACTAATTTGAATAATCTTCATGGTAGTTTAGGCCGCAGTTTAACAAAAGTAATAACGAATACTTTGAAGTTGCAGAAAAAATCTAAAAACAAACGATCTTGAAAAATACTTTAATTATCCACAATTATAAACTCCAAGTAATTATTTTTAACTGAACAACTAAAACTATTTTTAACTAAACTACATTAAAAATTGGATTGGATAAAGTTCCATCCTAGGTATTCCAATGTTCACCCATTGAACCTGAATTTAATTACTAGACCGAGGCTGACTACAACTGGCACAGCTCACTGAAGCTGGTGCTCAGGGCATCCTCGCCAGAACCTCCGATGCCGCTGCCCGCCGTGGAGCCCACCGTCAGCAGACCCTTCTTGGGCAGACTGGGCATAAAGATGTGCAGCTGCTTCCGGCTATCGGAGGCTGCCGAGGTCCCAACTCCCCGGCCACTGAGCGGCGGCGTCCGGCTGTCCTCCGGCAACGGGGATGCAGTGGCTCCGCTGTACAGCCGGGCCGAGGCCAGCTGACCCGCCAATCTTCTCGTGGTGCTGGCACTGCTGCTCAGGGTGCAGAGATCGATGTTGCGAGCGGGTCTATTGAGGCGCACGGGCACGCCCTCCTTGTTGAAGATGATGGTTATGGGCTTGGCATTGGCATTGGAGGCGGAGGAGGAGTTGGTGACCTGCTGCTGGACGGCGGGTGGCGGCTTGGCACTTGGCTTCCTGGCCACCGATCTCTGGTGATTCGCTGCCGCCACCGCCACTCGCTTGAGACTCATGCTGCGATGGTGGTTGCGCTGCATCCTCTGGGCGGATCTGGCCAACTGGGCACTACTGCTGGCCGGTGGAGTGGCTACCTTTTCCTTTACGATATCCGTGCGGCCGGCCAGGTCCAGCCAATGGAGCACCCTTTCGGCCAGACGCTCCTCGGGATTGTTGGACGTCGTGGCCAGCGTGCTGCCTGCATCCTGCAGAGAACTGCGCCGCGACTGTTGGTCCATGTGATGGTCCAGATTATAGGTCCGTCCACGACTCAACAGCCATGCTCGGCGCTTCGACTGGCGACTGTTGTGTCGCTGCTCTCCCCGCTGACCTCCACCCGTCGAGGGGGCGGGGCCAGGCCGCCCA
This sequence comes from Drosophila takahashii, assembly GCF_030179915.1. Lineage (NCBI taxonomy): Eukaryota > Metazoa > Arthropoda > Insecta > Diptera > Drosophilidae > Drosophila > Drosophila takahashii. The sequence goes on along the minus strand of NC_091679.1, from coordinate 32,020,390 downwards.
CCCAAAGCGGGCAGCGACTGTTGCTGCTGCAGCGTCAGCTTGGTGGCGTCCAGCAAGAGGTATTCGTCCAGGTACTCCACACTCTCCTCGGGGGACTGCTCGAAGATCTCGCAGGATTGCGTCTGCTGGTAGTTGCCTTTAATTAAAATGGTTCGGATTACTATTTTTTAAGTCTTAGTATACTTAAAATTATTTGGTTTTGATACTATTGATTTACTGGTTGAGGAAACTTATTGATCTTTTGGCCTACAACTTAAGATCTTTATTTTATCTTCCGACTATGGTACACACAAAAAAAAACATGTTCCCGTAAAATCGATATGGCCATCTAAATTTCAGGTCAAGACAAACCCATTTCGTATTTCACCAATTCAAATTTTCCTGGTCGCATATCAAATTAAAATTGATCTTAAATAATGTAAAATCGATCTACGTTTCATATTGATGTTTTTTTGGGTATAGATCTAAAAAGTTTTTATGCTTCAATAGAGCTTACCATCTTAGCTCTTTATCAAATATATCACAGATACAATAAACAATCATGGGATAATTGACTAAGGAACCTGATTTCCCAGCAGCTGAGTCCTTGAGCACTACTTACCCCTCAGCCTGGTCTTCTGGCGTTTCCACCGCTGCCTCTGTCGCGGCTCGTAGTCGAGGATGAAGTGGCGTCTCCCGATCGACTCCTTCCACACGGAGCGCACAAACAGCGGCCTGCTGGCCGACTCCCAAATGGGTCGCATTTTCTCCCCCACCTCCTAAGGCTTCTATGGCTAATTAAATCCTGTGCATATTAATCGGATAAACAAAAGCGTATTCCAGCGTTTTGGGTCCTGGTTCGGGTGCTGAGTTGTCCTCTTCCTCGTCGCCGGCGGATGACTGGTTGCTTTGCCAGTTGCCGCCTCACTGCCGCTTCTGTTTGGCTTGACGACGACGCCACTGTCGCCCCGGCATGTCGAATCGATGTATCTGGGTGACCTGCGGACGCCGCAGGGCTGCGGCAAAGAAAATGTCACCGGAGCTTAAGTTATAGACTATTTTAGAGACTTAGAGATGGTTAAAAAAAAGCTCATTCCCCACAATTACAGTTTTTAATCAAAAATCAAAATGACATGAAATTTTACAGTAATTACCCAAAAATTGGGAATTAAAAAAAAAAATCCTTAAAAATATCAGATAATCCCATATATTAGGCGATTATTCCCAATACTTTTGTTAAAAAATATTAACTATTGTTAAAAACATTGTTAATTAGGTATAGTCACAAAGAAGACTTTTCATTTGTTAGTCTTCATTTCATTTATTCGCCAAGATCTCCACTTCTATAGGTAAAACTATATGTCAAGAAAAATATTATACAGATTATTTAAAGAAGTGTTACAAGTTCTTAAAACTCCTAGCTCCTCACTAACTCCTAGCTCTAAAATTGCTGTCTTTTAAATATTTTCATGACATCAAAAGCACAGAAATCCCGTCGGTCTATCACTACTGATACTACAGCCCTGAATCAGCGATATTCACTGTTTATTTGTCTAGCTGCCCGAGTCGCCTTCCTTTTGGCATTGCGGTTTAAGTGTCTTCGACACGCGAAATGCAACCGAGGCGACTGAGTGACTTCCGCTGCCCCTCTATCGCAATCCTGTGGCGCCCCAACGACAGCCCAAAACAGCCCAAACATCCATCTCCTAACCCTCCGTAACATCCTACGCCACCCACCTCCTGACCCCGGCTGCACGTGCTTTTTCTGAATTATCATTTTCATGTCAGAGACTCGGGAGACAGTTTAATGAGTTGTTGGGGCTGTCGGGCTGGGAATTACTAGGCAACATTTTTAGTTGCGGCATTAAATTTGCTCTTTAATCGCCAAGTGGTTAACCCCAATTAGGTAGATGTTGCCGAATTTGCATACATTTCCGGTTGCATGTCATTTGGGCGGGCGAAATGGCATGTTGGACCACCCATGGCCGACATATGTGACAGTTGGATGGGATTTCAGGTCAGGCAAGAACACTTCCACTTTCACTTTGGCACGAGGCGGCACGGGCTAATACGAGAACTTGAAGTTAGACTATCTGTGCAACTAGCCCTAACCCCATCGAGCATGAATAGCCCTCATTAAAACCTTACCTCTTTCCACACAACGTAGACCATACATATATGGTTATGGGCTGTCAGTAGGATAACCACGAATAACTGGCTTCACAAGCAAACAAATTACCCCAACAATACTTCAAACTACGCTCGGCACTCACTCAATTGAAAGTTCAAGCCCCCCTTTGACCCAGCACTTTGGCAGGAAATGCAATTACAGTGGTCCGGAGTTCTCGAGTTGCCCAAGTGTTGATAATAAATATAAACAGAGTCGAAGCATGCAATAAACAAATTGAATTTGCCCGGCCAAGTTGCATGCGGCTTTATGCTAGACATCGGAGAGTCCATTAAAAGCATCGCTGTAAACGTGGCGTATGCGTAATTTTTCCACCCAACCTCCCCTCTTTTCGGTTGCAACTCAATTAGAACTAAGGAAGAGAAGGGGGCAATCTCTGCCAGCGGCAAGGCAATTACAAAACTTTCTGGGGCCTGGAAAACGCAATTATTAGCCCGACGGCCTGGTGAAAATTGCCCCCGAGCGTTTAGGTTAATTGCGAGCAAACGCTTTTTGTTACAATCAAATTATGAGAGCCTCCTCCATTTCACCCCGTTTAGTGCCCATCATACCCGAGTTCCTGTACGACATACGACATCCGGATGCGCCGCTCGACAGCTTTCCACGCACCCCGCTAACGTCGAACATTCCGCCGCCACCGACGCCGTGTCCTTGCAACAAGGATGGCAGCGAGGCGGCTCCGCTCGAGATCTCCACGATTAGTCCGGAGGGTAAGTGTGTTCGTTGGAGGCGCTAATTGGCCACCAGTCTGCAGCCCAAGTCCTTGAAAATCCACAGAAAACGAGACCTACTACCGGGAGCTGGAGGAGCGCCACAACGAGCTGGTGGGCGAGACGGTCGAGGTGGGACTCCTGTTCGCCTCCAAGGCATTCGTCCAGCTGCTGGTTAACCCAATTGTGGGACCCCTGACTCACCGGTAAGTTAAAGTGTCGAAAGAAGCTTCCATAAATAAATGGGTATATAAAAATAATTACATCTATGGATGTACCTAAAATTAAATATTCTTTGAAAAGATTTGGATATTTAAGAAATAAACATCAGGTGCCTCGTTTATATTAAAAAATTTAAAATTAATTTTCAATAAAATATCTATCCTTGAACAGCATTGGCTACAGCATCCCCATGTTCGCGGGCTTCGTGATAATGTTTCTCTCGACCATCAGTAAGTTTCTTCAAGAGTATTCCACCCCAGCATTAGCTTTAAATTATTATATTATTTTTAGTTTTCGCTTTTGGACGATCCTATCTGGTTCTCTTCGTGGCGAGGGCTCTGCAGGGCATTGGATCCTCTTGCTCGTCGGTTTCCGGAATGGGAATGCTGGCGGATCGGTTCACGGACGACAAGGAGCGTGGAAATGCCATGGGTATAGCGCTGGGTGGCCTGGCCTTGGGTGTCCTCATAGGTCCTCCGTTTGGCGGGGTGATGTACGAGTTCGTGGGCAAGTCGGCTCCATTCTTGATTCTGGCTGCTCTGGCTTTGGGCGACGGTCTGCTGCAGTTGTTCATGCTGCAACCCTCGATTCAGAAGGCCGAAACGGAACCGCCCTCGCTGAAGAGCCTCATCAGCGATCCCTACATCCTGATTGCCGCCGGTGCCATCACTTTTGCCAACATGGGAATTGCCATGCTGGAGCCCTCGTTGCCGCTCTGGATGGTGGACAACATGGGCGCCACCCGCTGGGAGCAGGGCGTGGCATTCCTGCCCGCCTCCATTAGTTACCTGATTGGCACGAATCTCTTCGGACCGCTGGGACACAAAATTGGACGTTGGTTCGCCGCCTGCTTGGGCCTGATCATCATCGGAGGGTGCTTGATTTTCGTAAGTGAAAAAATAGTTCTAGTAATACTTATTAATAATAAAAATGAAAATGTATTTAGGCATTTCTAAATATTTTATTAAATATTTTCTATTAATAAATTTACAAATAATTGGTAAAAAGCCCAAAGAATTCGGGTATATACAAAATTAGTGACTCTGAAAATTAAACTGAACTTAAGTGATTGTAAAATCGTAGTTCTACAATTTTTAAAAATATCTCAAGAATTCGCGTTTTATTCTCTTGCTTTAGAAAACATCAGATATATTTCTTGCCTCTTGCAGATACCCATGGCCACCTCGATCACCCACCTGATTATTCCCAATGCCGGCCTGGGCTTCGCCATTGGCATGGTGGACTCCTCGATGATGCCGGAGCTGGGCTATTTGGTGGACATCCGGCATTCCGCTGTGTACGGCAGTGTTTACGCCCTGGGTGACGTCGCCTTTTGCGTGGGCTTCGCTGTGGGTCCCGCACTCTCCGGATCGCTGGTGAAGAGCATCGGATTCGAGTGGATGCTGTTCGGCATTGCCATCCTCTGCTTTATGTACGCCCCGCTGCTGACGCTGCTCAAGAATCCGCCGACGAGCGACGAGAAGAAGGTACGTATGGCCAGGGAGGCGGCTGAGGCTGCCGCCGCCGCTGCTGCAGCCGCTGGAGGGGAATCCCCTGGAATCCCCCAGCTGACCGCATCCTGCCCAGCCATCATGCATGGCACCTCTATTCCCGATGCGGATGCCGAGGCGGGCAGGACGAATGAGGCCTACGAAAGCGAGAGGCTTTGAGCCGCTAATAAATTATGAGTTTAGCTTTTTGTCGGCATTTAGTTGTTAATTTTTCGTATTAATAGTCATTCTCATTGTTTTAGCCCTAAGTTCTGCTTAATTTGTTTGTAATAAAATTATTAGTTTTTATTTAAAGCACCGCCTGAGTTTCATTTTGCATGTTGTATCTAAGCTATAGAAAAAAACCCCCGTCTAACCCATATTTTTTCCGCATTATCTTGTTATTCCAGTCTTTGATCTATGGACGTGATCGGGCTCAGGTACGTTATGTCACCTATCAGAACTACGATGAAGACGAATAAGCAAACGATCTAACTATAAAGCAATGTTGCCAAAAGTGCAACCAAAAATCAAAAAAAAAAACGGGTAATAAAATCTAAAAAAAAGGAAGATCAGAGAGGCAGAAAGAAACCATAACCACAACCAACAATATCAGAAATATCATATGAATTTCCAAACGAAATCGTTATTCTTGTTCAATGTTTTACACAAGTTGCACTATAGTATTTATATATATAACCCATTGATCATATCAAGAAATCACCTCCCCCAAAAGTTTAGCACACGTTAAAGTCAAGCACACAAAAGTATCTCAAGAAAATACTATAGAGAAACAAGAAGGTTGAGTGAAAATAGGGCTCTACGATGAGCCAGATGTTCGATGAGACGGGTAAGTGAGGAAGAGAAAAATAGTGAGGATCCTAAGAACCCTACTACATATTGGAGGCAATTTAGTGGCCAAAGGTTTGGAAACTATCTTAATTTTTTTGGAAGTACAATTGGCGCATCGGAAAACAGCAGATGTGACTGTACGAAGAGCTTAATGAGCTTGTAAGAGTCTTTCCCTGGAAGACTCTACTCCCAGCAAGGAAGGTTTAATTGCTGTTCCAATGAGCAGACGCCCGCAATTGCATTGATTTAATGGGGAAATCCTGAGGAGCGAAGATTATACAGAAAACTCCATGGTTTACTTTTTAATTTGGATTGTTATTTTCGGATTTTGTTAAAAAATGATATATTAAAGCGAAGTAAAGGGAATACATGAGTGACTTCTGGAGCAGATGATAATCTGTATGCTAGAGATGATCTATCCCAGAAATCACTAATGCAATCCCCCACTTTTCCTTCCTATATACGCATCAATCGCAGTTTCTCCGCATAAACGTTGATGTTCAACTGACACGCATCCTGATCTTCTTGAGAGCTGCTCCGTTCTCTTGGCATTGGTGATGATCCCCTCATCCTCACATGGTTCAAACTGAAAGCTAGATCCCTATCCGAAGTTCTTGACGTAGTTATCCTTATGGGCATGTTGTTCAGACTGGTGACGAGGGGATGGCTTGCATTCAGCTGCTTGGGCTCACTCACCCGGGAGTTGGACGAACGCCGACCTCCATTGGTGGTCACCGTGACATGGACATTGCCATTAGAAGTCCCCGAACTGCAGCGATCCAGATTTCTTGTGATGGTGGGACTGCGAATGGGGGTGGGACTGCGGCTACAGGGGTGGTTTTCTCTCCTATTCGGAGTAGATGAGCGGGAGGTGGCCATTAGAGGGGGTGTAGGTGAACGGGAGCTAAAGATGGGCGGCGGAGTGAGCGATCGGGTAGCGGATCGAACAGTTCTTGTATCCTGGTTAACCCGAGCTCTCCGTCTTTCCATCTTTGGCCTGGGCAGATGCCTCGTTGATGTCTTTGGCCTTCTGGAGGATAGATCACAAAAGGCCATTCCGGGTAACCGGTCATCGGAGGTGACGGTGTATAAATGTGAGGTCATTGGAACCGGCGGTGGTGGGACATTTTCGGACTCCCGACGCAGTTGCTCCAGCCTTTGACGACGCGCCTGCTCCTGGAGGGCACAGAACCGATCGTATTCCCTGTGCCGCTGGGTTTCCCGCTCCAGCTCTCGCAGGCGCTGCCTCTCGCGCTCCACCTCCAGTTCCCGAAGTCGCTCCTCATCCCGCAGGCGCTCCAGCACGCGGAGCTGCTCACGATCTCGCTCCCGCTGACGGGCACGTTGCCGCTCCTCCTGGAGCTCCCTTTCGCGCTCCAACCTTTGGTCCTCCCACCGCTGACGATCCCGCTCCCTTTCCATTCGACGCTCCTCTTCCAGCGCCTTCTCCCGCTGCCGGAACTCCCATTCCGGACTGGTCCTTGGCTTGGTCTCGCTCACATTGAACTTGGACAGTCGCTTGTCGATGCCAAAGGAACCCGAGGACCTGGGTGAAATCCGCTCCTGCTCCTGCGGCGACCTGGCCATCACCTTGTCCGTGTTGTTCAGCAGATAGGCATCCGCCTCGATCTTGATACTCACATTGTTGTCCACTTCGGACTGTGGATCCACAGTGCGGATGTTTATGCTGATTTTCTGCAGCTGATTATCGGAGTCACTGGAGAAGGTGGTGGTGGAGGCACCACCAGTGGATCGCGGGACATGGAGGCTACTCCTATCCAGGGTCATTGTGCTGCGACCCCGTCTCATGGCTTTGTACTCGCCGCTTTGACAGCAGGTCCTCAGGAGCGGGGAATCCGTGGCAGTAGGCGAACGTCTCGTCTGCGGAGCCACAGGCACAGGAGTCTTAGCATCCCGCAGTAATGGACGTCTCCGGTTTTCCCGCCTTGTGGCGGGGATATACTCGGGATCCTGGCTGAACCTGGGATTATAGTAGAAGGTCTGGAAGGAGGGCTTTCTTACAAGTGGCGCCGCAGTCGGAGGCCTTTGATAATTCTGGGTCGGATAGAAGGGTTTGTCCGCATAGCGAAAGTTGTACGATTGAATTTTGAACGGGTCTCCATGGAAGACATCAGCCGCCTGGCGACGCGATGGATCTGTCACAAAAGAAGGCCTGGGAATTAGTTTTGACAGTGTTTTTTGGGACCTACATCGGCAACTCACACAAAATACGTTTCATTTGGAGCAGATAATTTTGGGCTTTCCACGAACGTAAGGCCGAAGAGAGATTGTGAGTTTGAAAACAGCGTGCCAATCATAGAAAATGATTTTTTTGTTTAGAAAATATTTTAAGTCCAAAGGGGAATTTTTTTCCGTAGGTCTAGAACCGAAAACCCAGGTAACTTTGGTTCTCGGTTCTGTCCGACATATCGTTCGCTCCTCAAATCCATTAAAACTTTTTGGCAATACGGCATAGCCATTGGTCGGCATTAATGGGCAGTACTCCAAAACGGAGACCCACCTTCCTTAAGTAAATCAATTTCATATTTCAAGTTGTTAAAGTTAAACTAAAGTATATATATATATATAATCGAAAATCTTGTAAAATTGTTGCCCACATAGCACACACACAAGTTATCTGACCAAATAAGGGAATAATTGATTAGCTTTTGGTACCAGGTGTACGCGGAATGGAAATACCAATCCATAGAGACAAAATACTTATGGGGGAACATACGTGTTCACAATTTTGAAATAATTACTTTGTTGCAGTTTATGATTTAACTTACCCAGTAGAGAATAAAGTCGCTAAATTGAGTGTGTTTCCATCTTTAAATAAAGCTAATATGACTGCTTGCAGTTTCTACTCTTCCCACCCAAAGTTTAGGACCTTTCCTCATAAGTATTACCGACTTTGTTCCCCACTTAACCAGATCAACTTAGGATCGTTAGGATATTTCCGCAAGGCACTTGAATGGCTGCAAGTGACTTTTAGCGTTGTGATCGAATGCATCATGTAAAATCCTCTTTAAAGCACAAATTCCCTATTTATTGGGTCATAAAAATCACTATTTTGGACGCGTATGCCCCAAAACAATCCTATTCAAAAGTATTGTAAAGGAAGATAACTCTGTAATGGTCGAAAGAGGCACGAGAAGGCCAACAAAATGTAGTTAATCGCAGGTATACAATGAGGTTATATTGAAAAACTGTATATACGAATAGCTGAAATACTTGCTGATTATCATCGTTGTTCCATTGTTGTGAAAATTTAACTACTCAAATAATAATCTAGATCCATTCATAGCACACGAGAGATTCTACGTTGTGTTCGTTATGACTTTTCACGCTTTGAAGAATTGCCGAATTCAATCATGCAACACGCGTTTTATAACTAAGGGACTCTTCGAAAAATTGCATATTATAGCCACAAACATATGTAGTACAAAGACATTGTACAGGGTATGCAACTCCGAAGTACATATGATATTTAGCAAAAGGTTTTGTTCGGTTTTCATATAGTTGTTGCGTAAGTTTATGCTTCAGCCCCCCTTCCGGGGGCCTAGCATTCCATATAAACGTGTGAATTAGACAATATAGCTTCTAACTGAATAGTGCAGCATACTCAATACTCAATAATATTATTCCTAACCAAGTCGTTATTGTTGCCTAGCTATGTTCAAATGTTGCATAAGTGTTATGAAATTAACAATCCAAAAAAAGCTGGTATGGGGTCAAACAAACAACAATGCTAAAGCAGCTAACCAATGCGTTTTGTGCACAGTATTAAAATATTCAAAACTATTCTTAACTCGATATTCTTAACGTTTACTGTATGTATTTGCTAACTAAGATAACCGCACACACATACTCTCTGTCAGAAGTTCGTATTCGAATGACCGCAAACAAAACCTATAGTTTAGCGCGAGCATATTAGTCAAAATAAAGCAGAGTATTAAATATGAATAGCAGGGCATTATTAGCATAACACTATAATAATATACTATAGTCCTTAAACGATTATCACATTTTTACTCAAACCTTGGAAGTATGTGTACTCATGTCATGCCATGCCATGTTTATAGGGTGAGAACCGGGAGAAACCAGAACACAAACATTCGTATATACTATTTATATAGAATAATGATGACCAAGTAGAATATACTACACTAGCTATACTAAATATATTTGTATTCGAAACTAAAATACCAACTATCTATACACTCAACTAAAATATGTATTACCTATACACTAGTCATTTGACATATGTTTATTTCATAGAGATATTGCTAACTAAGCTGATACCGATATCGGAAAAACAAACGAAATTGCGTTGAGTTTAATATACTCGCCCATCATATAAATTTGAAACAATGCAAATGCAAAATACAAATATGTAACTGAAGTTGTTGGTGAATAAACAAGCTACAAAACACTACCCGTCTTTTAATTAGTGTTTAAGGGACATTAAACTTTATTCGGTGTCTATATTATTTACATCCAATTCAAGGAAAAGTTTATAACACAATCATTTCAAGTTTAAAAGCGCGAGCCATTGCCGCTTCAAAATAAAATCGTCTTATGTCTGAAATTTGCTATGTATGGTATATACATTTTGTGTTTAGATTATTTTAAAATTGTACACTTTACTTTAAGGTCAACTTTTAGAAAGCCAAAAATAGAATAGAGTAGAAGAAAAGGTCAAGAGCGCTTTGAACTTAAAAACTAATTCATGTGTGACTAAAATTGCGGTCCTAAGAATTTGCCTTGGACTCGTCCAGCTGAGAAGTGTCGTGCTTTTCCTTGGCAAAGGTTATGATCTGGTTTAGGCTTTCGCCCAGTTCCTCCATCACTTCGCGCTCCGTGTCCTCGACCGGCATATTCTGTTTCTCGTGCATCACGATCCGCGATATCATGCACATGATGGTCGCCTCGATGACATCGTCCGTAAAATACATATTTGCGCGATTCTCGTGCGAGTGCTTGTCGTTCGCTTTGTCCTTTTTGGCACCCTTCGTTCCGATCAAGCCGTCCAACGAGTCCATATCCACATCCGGACGGTCTTCCATGTTCCGACAACCTGCAATATGTAGGAGTTTCAGTTAGTTAAATCAGAGTTAAATATCGTTTTTTTCTACTTACCCACGCATTTACATATGCTGGTGCAGGGAATCTTTGCCTCGTAGCACTCGCAATAGTTCTTGAGACAGCCGGATCTTTTGCAATTGCAGCCTTTGTTATGCAGACGCATGTCGCCTGAATTGGGCGCCGTAATTTTGGGTCTGTTGGGAAAGGAAAGGAAAGAATGGTTATAGCACAGAAGTTAAATATATTTATAGAGCAATAAAACCCACTTGAAGGCGCTTGGATTGCGGTCGAGGCAACTCCGAATGGCTCGCTCCCGCTCCACTTCGTAGTCCAGATTGTTGAAGCAATCCTTGCAGGTACAATCCTGGCAGAACTCGCCGTTGGCAAAGCAATCGCAGTAGAGCTTCAGACACTGCGACTTGCTGCAGTTGCAGTGCTTCCGTCGCGAGGTCATGCCGCCCAGCGCATCGCCAGCGGGCGCAGCCCCTGCTGCCGGAGGCTTGAGGATGTCGAATAGCGGCTTTGCGGGAGCGGTGGGCTTCTGGATTGCAGGCTGCGTTGGCAGCTTTGGTTCCACCTTGATCGACACGGATTGCGGTTGAGTCTGCAGCTGCTGCTGTCTAATCCTTTGCTTGGCCTGCGCCTGCAGTTGCAGATGCTTTGTCTGCTGCTGGGGACTCATCTGCTTGAAGCGATGCTGCTGCGAGGAAATGGAGAGCGTTCGCCGCAACTTGTTGTCCACATAGCCGGTGTATCCTCGTCGCATGGCACTGGTCGATGATTGGGGCACACCCGAATTGCAGATCATGTACTTGACCCCATTGGTTCCCGTCGATTTGACAAAGTTGTAGATTTTCTTAGGGGCACTGGGACTGGCGTTGCCCGCCACCACACGCTGCACGTTCGCTGGTCTATTGATAACCTTTTGAGCTGGCTGCGTAGCCTGTTGTGCTCCTTGCTGCATGGCGATCACGTATCGCGGCTTCTTGGCCTCCGGACCCGCATCGCTACTGTCGCTGGCATCACTGCTGGCGGAGGCTAAGTGCTTCAGCTGCGCGTTGAGATCAGTTAGCCGATGTTTGCGTGGCGACTCCTGGCTGCCGGTGGGACTGACGCTACTCTGAACCGCACTGGCTGGCTTGGGAGCGGTGGTGCTAGTGCCCAACGCACGCTGCAAAGAGGTGAATGCGGTTAAAAGAGTGTAAGATAGGCATAAGCACTGCAATACCCACCTTGGAAACCAATGTCTGCATAGAGGGCAACGGCACAATGCTGCCGCCTGTTGTGCGCATTACAATCTTGTTAGTGCTGCCCATGGAAACGTTTGCCTTTGGCGATGCTGTTGTTGCAGGCGCTGCTGCTGCTGCTCCGGTTGCTGGAGTAGATGTGGCAGCCGAGCTAGGAGCTGCAGCACCGGCAGCTGTAGACCGCACCACAGTGATCTTGTGGGCTTGCATGGTCTTGGGCATCGTCCCTGTTGCACTCGTTCCGGCGGAACTCTTATTGTTGGTCAGCACGCGTACATATTGCACTCCTGCCTTGCCAGGCAGCTGGATGGCATGCAATCCGCTCGTGGGAGAAGCTGTCTGTCCGCCAGCCGTCGAGGTTAAAGAACTGGTGGCCCCAGCATTCGGCGACAGTTTGATAATGTTTTTGTTGGGCACCAGAATCTGTTTGCCACCGCTTTGAACCAACATTTTTCCAGGTGTTGTGTTTGTGGGTGTATTTCCCGTTGTGTTTGAAACCTGCTTTGCGGGAGCTGCCGTCTTAACCACTAGTTGTCCAACGGATTTGCCTAGCACCACATTTCCCGTGGAGGGCGATAGCTTGACCGTATTGGCGGAAGAGCTTCCCGGGGTGACTGGAGTTGGAGCTCCCGGCTGTTTGGCATTCAGCAGCAGCGAGGAACCAGCCTGATTGATCTTGATGATCTTGCCGTCGGCCGTGCGCACCACCTGGATTTTGGTGGGCTGTGCCAGGGGCGTGGATGTGTTGGTCGCGGTGCCGGGCGACGCCGCCTTGGCACTGCCTCCGGCCAGCGGTGTGAGGCCCTTGATGGTGATGGCTGTGGTGGCGGGGCCCGCCTTGCCCGGCACAGCCGCCTTGACGAGGCCCGTGCTCGCCAAGGTGACGCCCTTGGAGAGGACAGCCTTTTGGATGCCTTGCGGCGCAACGAGACGTCGTATTCCTCCGCCCGGTGACCCGGCCACCGTGTTGCTGCTTTGTGTTGCAGGTACCGACTTCTGGACAAAGATTACCTGGCCATCCTTTGTCTTGATCTGCGTCAAGTTGCTCAGGGTCTTGGTGATGGTGCCCGGCGTGGATGTGGTGGCGATGGTGGTGCTGCCGATCTTGAGGGTATTGCTGGCTATCGGTTTCAGTTTGTTCAGGATCTTAACGTCCGTAATCTGCGGCTTGGCCGGCGAGGGAACTCCGGCAGTCACCACTTTGATGGCGTGCGACTTTAAAACGGTCACTCCGGAGGTGGGCAACCGTTTGTCGTCCAGTATCTGCACTACGTTCCTCTTGAACTGCGGCGTGTTCAGGGAATCGTTGGCCGGATCGGGCAGCTCGTCGCCGTCGCCATCGTCGTCATCCGAGTCCAGGGCATCGACTTCCATGTGTTGGGAGCTCTTGTCCGACGTTGGCTCCAAAAAGTCTTCGAAACTCAGTTCGGGCAGCGGTTCCGTGTCGTCCAGGGAATCTGCGGGCAGAAATGGGTATTATTCACATGGCGAACTCAAGTTTGTGCTGCTTAAATATACCCGACAAGTAGTCTACGCGGTAAGTACTCATTTTTGTCAATTTTCAATTCAATTTCAAAATGTTCTTTATCATCAGCTGCTCAAGGTTTTATCGATTTCGGTTATTTATCGATTTTGCGATGTCATCGATGCCTACTAGCGATAACAGGCGCCTAATTTGTAAACTAATTGAGAGAGCAATTAATATAAAATTACAGGTTTATTTTAACCAAAATATAGCAAACTAAAGCAGCTGGTTAATATACTTTTTGCATAAAGAAATACTTAATATTTTTATAAGAAACTAGCACTTCTTTTGTTCTACCTAATAATAAAAAGTATTTCAAAATGTTCCAATGATCTTAAAGTTCTCTCCCTGATATTCGTAATTACAGCTTCTCTTTAGGGGTTTGTGTTTTTATTTTACTCGACTGGGATTGGAGCGCCAACAACTTATACAATATGCATAAAAATCGCTTAAGAATATGATTTTAGTTAATGACTGACGGCGATCCAGAGCTCTACTTCTTGCCCTCGGCCTTCTTCTCGCGCGCCTTCTTGCCCTCCGTCAGCTCGGATCGCTGCGATTCAGTCAGGGCGGGCATGGTGTTGGTGACGACGCCGGTGCCCAGGGTCAGGTTTCCGTCGCGCAGCGTGAAGCGCTGTCCCTGCTCCAAGACCATGGGCCGGATGAGGCGCAGGATGAGCTTGGTGTCCTCGCCGGGCATGACCATCTCCTTGTCGGGGATCTGCACCTGAACGGCGCAATCCCAGGTGCGCGAGAACATCTGCAGTTGGATGAAGGACATGAAGGGCTTGGTCCGGCCGCCCTCCTCCTTGGACAGGATGTACACCTGGGCCTCCAGCTGATCGAGAGCCTTCACACTGCCCGGCTTGCACATGACCATGCCGCGCTTGATGTCATCCCGCTTAACGCCTCGCACCAGCGCTCCCAGCTGATCGCCGGCCTGGGCCTCCTCCAGAATCTGATGGAACATCTCAACGCCCGTGACCGTCGACTTGAGCACCTTGTTGTAGCCCACGAACTCGCACTCCATGCCCTTCTTGACTACTCCGCGCTCCAGTCGGCCCGTGACGACCGTGCCACGTCCGGGAATCGAGTAAACATTCTCCACCGGCAGCAGGAACGGCTTGTCCAGCTCGCGCACCGGCGTGGGAATGAAGCTATCCACCTCCTGCAGCAGCTGAAGGATCGCCTCCTTGCCGATCTCGGGGCTCTTGTCCTCCAGGGCGCACAGCGCCGAGCCCTTCACCACGGGAATCTTGTCGCCATCGTAACCCATCTCGGTGAGCAGCTCCCGGATCTCCATCTCCACCAGATCGACCATCTCCTGATCGGCGGCGTCCACCTTGTTGATGAACACAACGATGTGATCGATGCCGATCTGCTTGGCCAGCAGCATGTGCTCGCGGGTCTGGGGCATGGCGCCATCGGTGGCGGCCACCACGAGAATGGCGCCGTCCATCTGGGCGGTGCCGGTGATCATGTTCTTGATGTAGTCCGCATGCCCGGGGCAGTCCGTGTGGCCGTAGTGCCGCGTCTCCGTCTGGTACTCCACGTGGGCCACATTGATGGTGATGCCGCGCGCCTTCTCCTCGGGCGCATTGTCGATCTCGTTGTACTTCTTGCTCTCGGCCAGCTGCTTGTCGGCCAGGACCTTGGTGATGGCCGCCGTCAGCGTCGTTTTGCCGTGATCCACATGGCCGATGGTGCCGACATTGCAATGGGGCTTGGTTCGCTCGAAGACCTTCTTCTCGTTGGCATACTGGCGCAGGTACTGCTGCATGTTGCCCGTCCGGGGGGCAGACAGCAGTCCGTTGCGCTGCCAATCCTTGCAGGCAGTGCTGGAGGCAGTGGCGCCCGCCAGGCGCAGCATTCTCGCGGAGCTCATGGCCCGCCGGCTGCAGCGCAGGGCCAAAGACATCGATCCGGCGGACCGGCAGACGACGGCGGCAAATGCATGTGACATGGTTCTGGGCTTCCTCTGAGCGCTTCTAACTGGAGAGTCGGGTTAGGATGGGCGCTTTGAATAAGGGAACACCAACTGCACTTACAGGTGAAGATTTAGCTGTCCTGGCAGGGGGCAAAAGGCCTTTTCACGGGTCGAGGAAAATCTTATGGCCGAGAAATTGCGTAAACCCTGAAATGTGCTGTACGCCAGAGCTGCCACTACGGTGGGTTTTTCCGATAGCCATCAGATATCGATTACGATTATTTCATTTTATTTATATATTTTGTACCAAAAAAGGTTTTAGTTTTGAATATTTCTTAAAAATGGATCACTAAACTTAAATCTAATAACAATTCTTAGCTATTTAAAAATAAAATTACACATTGATAGCCTGCTTATTTTGCATAAGACTTTTGAAAGGGGTGGCAGCCCTTGTCGACGTTATTATTTTGTGCGCGTTTTTTGACACCCATTTATCACCCACCTAACCAGCCCCTCATAGGTAATAGGCTTGATGAGACTTTTTCTCAACGCCATGATTAAATGTTGTGGCCTGACATTACCTCAATTGTATGTTTCTACAATTTTTATGGGCAAACAACAATTGCCCCCAAGACTGTACCCCACTAAAACACCAATACAAACAAACACATGTCCATATGTGTAACAACCAATCTGGCATCACTGCCTTATAGGATGTTCCCAGATCGTTAAAAGCACTTTTCGTTTCGTCAGCAGAGTGCAAAAACTTATGAAAAATCAAAGTTCTGGGCGATCGCCAAGGATTTTCAAATCGAGGGGCAACAACGATATGTAAATCCGCCTGACTGTGGCGTTGCAAAAGTGTAAATATGCGCAGGGGGGTCACAAATCGAGGGGAACAATTTGCGCGCCAGCGGACGACCAACTGCCATGGCGAGTACACGCTGTACCAGAGGTTGAAAATTCAATTTGAAATACGAAATGACCAGGTCCTCACCCAAATTGCCGCCACTGGTGTCCATGTTATGTCCTTGCTGCGTGTCGTGTGCTGGAGCGGCTCGAGAAGCGGATATTTGCCCCTAATTTGATTGCAGTGCGCGGTCACTGCGGGCAAAGCAAAAAGAAAATCTGCACTCGGAAATATGAATGCGTTGAACTCGAAGGGCGTCGCGGGCGAACGAAACAGTGGAGAGGTTATTAGTCACTGCGGTGAGATGCGCGGCGCGATATCACTGCTATTTGCACTTTCATTTGGCGGCCTTATCAGCGCGTATTTACAATCGAATGCAACAGCAAATTCAAAATTAAATTTAAATTGCCGTCGAGTGAACTTCTATTTCGTTTATGAATCGGAGTGGACCGTTGCGAAACCGTTAAAGAATACCACGGCACGGGCATAAATATACTAAAATGTGCTCGAATAATACTGAAAATAGCTGAAAAATACTAGATGATCGAATGGCGTCATGGAGAATGACTCGAATAACGTCTTAGCACAGACATCAACCAAATGTTTTGACTTTCAAAAATATTTGAAAATTTAATTACAGAACTTGCTGCAAATTTATAGTTAAATCGATCTGTTTACTTTCTCTATTGTGTGAATATAAATTTGAAGATTTATAAAAACGAAACACTAGAATATTGACTGCAAGCAAACATATATTTAATTCGTAATCTTAAATCGAGCCGAATACTTGCTATATTGTGTGAATATAAATTAGAAGAATTATAAAAAGGAAACCCTAGAGGACTGACACCAAACAAACCTATTAAATTCGTAATCTTTTTATTTTCTTCACTGTTTAATAGATATCAATATAATTTATTAAATTTAAGATGATTAAATTTTCACAAAACATAAACATAGAATATTCAAAATGCCAAATGAAAGTTATAACATCCTGAACAATTAACACTTAATGGCATTCCGTACTTAAACATTAAACTAATGAATACAAATATAAACAATTCTACCCAACACAAAACTACATGAATTCCGAAGAGGGACGCAGATTCACTCGTCGGTTGCGCAGCGTGTAAGCCCGAGGGGTTTGCCCATTGGCCTGACCCGCTGACCCGGGATCCTGGTCCATGGACCGACGCTCCGAGGACGCCTCCAGCGACATGTCCTCCTCGCAGTCTTCCAGCTTGTCGGCGCCCACCGTCTCGTCGTTGCTGATGTTGCCCTCCTCGTAGGTGAACTGGAAGCGACGCACGCTTTTCTTGGCGCTGAACAGGACGCCACGACTCTGGCGTTTGCTGGTGCCGGGCGTTTTTAGGATGGAGGCACGCGGCTTGGTCGGCGGCGTCTTGGCAGCATTCTGCTCAGCGGCCGCCAGAATCGCGGATTTCAGAAGCGCATTTGGCGCAATGGATGGCCGTCCCTCGCCACTGGACATGCGGAGAACGGTGCGGGCAGGAGAGAAGGACCTGCGATTACGGACCACAATCACCCGAGGCGAACCCACACGCGTGGATGACGAAGGAGCACCATCTTCCATCATCGACGGATCCTCCACCTTTACCTTCTTCATATTGGCATGCGCTTTGCGGAGAAACTGCTTCAGATTGCTGGTGGGCTTGGCCTTTGACTTGATCTTCGTGGTGCGATCCGTCTTAGGTTTCGGCTTTGGCTGCTTGGGCTCTTCGGCCACTGCATCCGGATCGAGCCAGTCGTTGTCCTTCCAACGCTGCAGATTCGCGAAGCGCTTGTCCACATTCTCGCTCTGCAGGCGCAACATGTCCCACCAGCCCTCCAGATCCTCCGTCTGCACCGGTTTCGTGTCCTCACTGCCGTCGTTTGCCCTGCGATTCTTGCCTGTGGCGCCCGCCTCGCAGCGATCGATCAGGCCGCTAAACTGCATCATCTTCTTGGTGGTTAAGAGGCGCGTCTGGCCGATGGTCACGTTGATCATGTCAATGCCGCCCGTTTCCTGCAAACGAGCCTCGTTCTCCTTGCTGTGCGCCTCCCATTCGCTGCAGAGGCCATTGAGGCGCGCAATCTCGTTGCTCAGCTGCAGCCGGAAATAGAGAACAGATTCGACGGCACGGCGAACCTCCAGCGGCGACTCCTCGTCGGGCAGGTAGAAGCTGTTCCGCTTCTCCTTCTCGCAGCGCGAGTTCACCTTCCCGCGCGAGACGCTCACAAAGGGGCTGAGATAGTTGGGCATCCCATTGGACTCGCGGCGTGGCGGTGTCTTCTCCACTTCGGGCATTAGGGTAGCATCCCCTTCGAGTTCTTTTTCTTTAACTGGAAGGAAACATGAGATTGCGGCTGGCGGAGAAATACATGCGTACTCACTTGTCGACTGCTGGGGATCCAAGATCAGAGAGTCCTCCGCCGGCGAATTGGCCACGGAGTAACGCGAGAAGTCAAACTTTTTCTTGGCCACCGAAACTGGAACCTCAGCCTTATCCGCCGGCAGCAGTTGCCTCTTGACCGTACTATCTCCACTTTTGGCCGGTGCCACTGGGCTCGGCAAGTTGTCGTCGCCAAAGGCATCCAGAAGACTGCCGCTGGTATTGTTGGACCTGCACTGCGTGGATGTGGCCTGGTCGAGGAAGGGATTGTGGATCTCCTCCAGCGGCGTGAGGGGCGGTATATCCAGGAAGGCCGCTGCCTGCAGCAACTCGGCCTTGAGCTGCGGCAGCTTTCGGACGTTGTCCTGGAGCTTCGTATACTGGCTCTTCTGCTTGTTGGCCTTCATTCGCTGGGCATGACTTACAGCCTTGTTGGCCACTCCCTCCGAGTCCTTGAATTTTCCAACGGCCCCACCTCCGCCACGAATGGACAGCGGCTTTACCACGTTCGCCCGACCTGGTGCTCTACTTCCCGAGGGTTTCTCGAACGGCTGAGACTTCACATTGGCCAGTCTAGCCACCCTTGGCACTGCAGAGGCGGGAAATCTTCCCTGTGGCCGCGCGGTGTCCGCTTTCACTTTGTTGAGCGTTGCAGCCGAAGATTTGGGAACTGTAGTTGCCTTCTTGGTCTCAGTTGCTGGCAGCCTGGTCCTGAGATTCGTACCAGTGGTTAGGGGTCGCGCAGCTGCCTTTTGCCTGGCCAAAGCCACCGGATTGGTGGTAGTACGAGATACTGCTACACTTGGTTTTGCCGAAGGAGTTGCCTTCTGTCTCGCCAAAGCGGCAGTCATGGGTTTTGTTGCTTGTTTGGTTGCTGCAGGCGTTGCTTTGGCCGTTGGAGCAGCTTGAGTCATTGGCTTCGTTACCAAAGAAGTAACTGTGGGTGGCTTGATGGCTTCGGGGGCTTTTCCTTTGACCCTGCCAATGGAATTGGCAATCACGTAGAGCGAGGCACGTTTGGACGGCTGAAAAACGGCGGCAGCATCGCCTTTCTGCTTGGTGGGAGCCAGGTTGTCGGGAACCCGAAAGGTTTGGGATTTGGGAAAAGCCTTCGATTGATTGACGGGCGGAGCACTGATGGCCGCCCCACGACGCGTCTGCTCCCGCTGCTTGTGCTCCTTGTTCTTGGCGACCTTCCATTCCATGTAGCGCTTGAGGAACGCCGTCTGGCGGGGGGCTTTAGGATTGGATGGGCCCGGCGGATCCACGGACTCCTTCGGCTGCTCCTGGACCTCCACCTTGGGCACCACATTCTCCTGGGCCACAGGCTCTTGGAAAGTCTTCGCCTTGACCGGAGTGGGACTCACGCTGATTATGCGGTTCTGGTGAAAGCAATCCTCCCGCTTTTTGGCGCGCGCCGCCTGCAAACGTTCCCGGTTCTCCTGGCAGTGGTTGCGCGGGCTCAGCACCAGCGACTGCTCCTTGTACAGTTCCTTGTGACGCTGCATGGCGACGACTGCAAATTAAGTGTCCTGTTGGAATTTAATGGTAATGCTGAGTTTTCCGGCAAAGCGTCTCTTATTTTGTGTTTTCAAATTTGCTTCAGGCACGTTGTACCACTTGGCTAACACTGCTGTTGGGCTAATGGCTGCTGCTCGCAAGAACTGAACGCATCTCACGGCTTTTCCCTTCCAAATTTTCTTTACTTTTTCAATTTAAAAATTTTCGATTTCCGGAGGCGTCTTTTGAACAAACCTATCGATACACCTCTTCTTCTTCGAGTTCAGGAGCGTCGATAGTCCGAACCTATCGATACACCTCTTCTTCTTCGATTTCGGCTAAAAAAAATACTAGAAAAGAATAAAAATACTGGCTAGGCGTGAATTACAAATTTAGCTCTAGTAATATGTTAATAAAACCGCTCCCGCGCCTAATTAGTGTCGCCTAAGCTTGCAGCCGCCCCAGCCTTTATAATAGTGAGCCAAGCGGCCTGTTTGCAAATGCAATAAGCCCAAAATAGTTCGCCGAAACTTGCTTGTACATATATAAATACAAGCGCCGCGCGTGCGAGTGTGTGTGTTTATTGGGGTTACAAAAAATAAAACAAACAACAACGTCACCGCGGCGGCATTGCCAACAGCAAGCACCCACGCCCTAGATTATCGAATTATATTTATGGCCTGGGGCGGGCATTGAGGATCATTTGCAATATAGAAAATCGTAGAACACAGGCTATAGCTGGTTAACGCTTAATTGCTTTTGCGGTACCTGCTTTTCCCCGAATTTACAAATTGCAAGCTGCTGGCAACGCTGCCAGGCTCACACACGCACGCACGAGCAGGCGACGGGAGAGCGAGCGAGAGAGCGGCTCATTCTCTGTTGCTGCTCCGCCTGGGCATGTCGTCGTCGTCGGTGTATTTTTAATCGCTTTTTCTCGCTTCGCCCGAGAAATATATTATTATTAACCAGAAAGGCGCGCTGCCGAATATCCATGATTTATTGTTTATATAAGAATGTGCGCCAACTAATCACGGATTCGTTTCCATTTCCACAGCATTAGTGAGCAGTGAGTGAGAGAGAGAGAGCGGAACGCGAGGAGAGAATTCCAACCTGCCCGTGTATGCTGTGCAGTGCGAGTGCCTGTGTCTGTGTGTGTGTGGTGCATCAAGGCTGATAAAACTAAATCCAAAACTATAACTACACTAAATTTAAAATAAACTCCAAAGGCGTTTTGTAATTGCGCACAAATCAGCGGCAGCAGTAAAAAACACAAAATGGAAGCGATTGCCAAACACGATTTCTCTGCGACGGCCGACGACGAGCTGAGTTTTCGCAAAACTCAGATCCTAAAGGTGAGTACTTCCCCCAATCATAATATCTGGATTTATTCATAGACTGTAGACTGCTAGGGGGCGGGGCAGGACCTGCATGCATAATCCGCAGCGATGCAGTTGTCCAGGTCGTTGCCTTAACCCACATCCCTGGCTCCAGACGGATTTCGTTACTACATAAATCCCGACGAACGGGAGTGGTGGCACATACTCGTAAAAGCTGGCAAAAGCGGTTCAAAAGGTGCATCCGGAGAAGACAACACGAAAGGATTACGCTTAGTGACTCACCCTAACTCAAATACTCTCACAGAACCGGGAAAACCCATTTGACAGACATGCAGAAGTATTACCACTCTTTTCGTTATCCACAAGATAAGAAGCTATAAACCTATTTCAAAACCCATTAACCCATTACCCCTTGTTATCAACAAGTTCTAATACAATTTTAATACTCGATTTCCCTGTCATTTGCTTGCAGTGCAGAAGGGAGACATTTCCGCCTCTATAAAATATCAAAAATGTATATAGTATGGGAATTTATATAAATTTAAATTATATTTACATAAACCTTGGATTGCCGAAGCGAAGAATGCCCTACTTGTTGTTATATGCTCAATATTGTAAAAATATTTGATTACTTGTTTTTTTTTTTAATTAACAATTTATCAAAAATAAGATGAGTCAAAAAAATTCTATTGTTATTGGTATGGCATTAGTATATATTTGCTAATTCATTTTCACGATCTTTGAATTTTTTTTTTTAGTTTGCAGTAACGATATTATACTTAGTAGTTATAAAGCTTTCAGCACCAGATTATATCTTTTTTCACTGTAAAACTTAAACTATTTTTTTTAATTTACTAAAAATCAAAGGTTTTCTAGGTTTAAAGCCTACTTTTTTCCGGACCAAAAACCGGACCTAAGTGATATCATTTTCCTCTGCCATTTTAGCCTTTGCGGAGCTTTTGTGGGCACATCCGATCTGAGCCCGTTTGGTTTTATTTTCTTGGCAAAGAAAAGGCTGCTGCCAGGCTGCGATTCGATCTTTTTCGCAGTCGCCTTCCTTCCAGGTGTTTGTGTTGGCTGTCCTAGGCCAAACCCTTTGTTTTGGCTGGCGAATTTTCCGGTTTCTTGTTGCCAGGGCGCGCTGTAAGCTGATTTTCGTTGCCGTGTGTCTACCTTGTCGTAGGTTAGTCACAGCAGGAACCCAGGCCTGTGGCAGGTTTTTTCCCTTTTTGCATTTTTTCCATATGCTGTGCTGCTGCTGCTGCTGTTGCTTTTGCGGCTGCTGATTGATGGTGTCAATGACTCGCCGAAGAAGCTTCTTTATCGCTCCCCGAAGGTCAAGTGTGTGCGTTGCTCTCGTCCATTAGAGGGTCTTCTACGTCTACGAAGAGCTCTCAAGGAACTTCCTCCCCAGTCCGTCCGGGGCTTATCACTCGGTAAACAATCCCACTGATAGGGGCAGTTCGTTTAACCCAACTGCCTGGTCGGCTACCACAGGTCGGGGATAGAGGCATCCAGAGATATGTATGAGATAATCGCACCAATTCGAATTTCGAACGCATTTGTTTGCCCCTGCTGCTTAGTCACTCTCGATGGCCTTATCTGAAAAGATTCCCAATCCACCAAACACACAGACACAGCGATAGAGGACTTAAGTCGTGAATCATCGAGCATTTCATTCGGTTTCTTTTCACAAACTGGTTTTCAAACAGCGTATTTCATTTATTGGATATTTCGAGATACCTACATTTTCTGGGAACTATTCCTCGAATTCTAACGGCTTTGGTTTATCATAACGAAAACACGAACTGAGATTCCAAGTTCAACTTTCGCTTGTCGCTAAAACAACGAAAAGTGAACGTTCGTGTCGCTTTGACACTTTTCAGCGTAGAACCCGAAACTACAATAGAATTTTTCTCTAGTAATTACATAAACATACGAGAATAAACAATTGATAATAACAATCATGGCCACTACGTGCCAGCTTTCCGAGAGCGCCGCGAAATATTTATGCATTATCCAACAGCCAGGCACATTCCCTGCACTGAAAAAAAAACTATTAAGCCTTGAAACAGTGCACTATAGTAAGTTCTAATTTCTTTTGAGTTGGGGAATGATATTATAAAAAGTAATAAATACATTTTAAATTTTTCTAGAAAGCATCATCATGAGTTCACAATTTCCCCCTCCAAATTTTCAATGTGTAGGGCCGCGAGAAAACTTTCTGTAATAGACGACGAATCCGTGGAAATGAATTTCTCGGCGGACTGTTTTCAATGAATGAAACAAGCTAAAAATAAATAAACATACGATGAACAATGTCTGGGTGACAGATGCGGGTGGGATCGGCTATAGGAGGTGGTAAGAACTATGGAGCTATGCCAATTAGTCGGGGCAGATCCAGCTGAGCGGGCAAATCCCACTGCCACTGCCAACAGTGAGAACAATAATTGAGTTTTACATAAGCTGGAAT
Source organism: Drosophila takahashii (assembly GCF_030179915.1). Lineage (NCBI taxonomy): Eukaryota > Metazoa > Arthropoda > Insecta > Diptera > Drosophilidae > Drosophila > Drosophila takahashii. Next base: position 31,996,549 of record NC_091679.1, on the reverse strand, counting down.
CGACTTTGACACCCCCAATCCCCCACGAATCCCTCTCACCATTTGACGTGCGAAAATTTAACCAAAAACTTGGGATTGACACGACTTTGGGATATCTTTTACTTGGGAATTTTCATATAATATTATTTCTAAAGTTGTATTATGTACTGTTTATAAAAAAAAGAATTTTGTTTTTCTTTTAATTAGTAGAAAATCGATGAATGTCGTTAATTTATTAGACGAGATAAGTTAGACTTTGCAGTTCTTATTAGTAACCACTTTTTAATAGTCAACCCCTTGAATTTCCCCGCCCAATTATAAATATGACAATGTCGATGAAACATTAATGAGAAAATTACGCGATGACGCAGAACTTCTATAAACTTCGGGAACCCAACAACCCCTTAAATACACAGTATCACCAGGGGGTTTAGTGACTCATTTGAATGTCATTCCATTATTCCGACTTGACGAACGAACGTTATTGGAAAACAACAACAAACCTGCCAAATAACTCAATTACTCAAGGAAAAATCCGTTGGCGAAAAATGAAAGAAATACATAGAGATAGCAATGTATTTACCTAAGGCCTATTTTACCTATCGGGAAGGTGTAGGGTGTTACTCTTGCTTAATCCTGACCTTTGCGTGCTTGTGGGAAGAGTTCCTTGGATAAAAAAAGCAAACTTAAGCTCAGGTGTGTGGAGGTCGATGCTAACACACACATTCATTCATGAAAAAACCCGCAGAGCACCTTCAAATATGGGAAATCCCAGTGGCTGAGCAAACAGCGAGACCTTTGCAGATAGGCAAACTTTAATTTTGTCTGTCAATCGACAGAAATCATAAAAGTCGGCGATTACGTAGACTACTTGTTGTGTCATTGGCATGCGAAATGGGCAAACAAAAAAGCAGCTAGGAAAAAGTCCATTAGATACACAAAAGTGAAATTCGCCCACTCGACGAGAGCCCCGTTTCACTTAACATTCTTATCACATGTCGGCCATAATGCTTGTTTATTTTTAGCGGTCCGCAAGAAACAGATATGAGAATAGGGGAGATAGTAGATATGTTTCCCAGCGCGTAAGCCTATCTTCATTGCCTGCCGTTGATTGCGCACTGACACAGTTTTGGGACTCTCAATCAACAAACAATTGAAAATTGTTTATCGAAATCTCTGGGGAATCGGGCCAGTCTCCAATAAACAAAGCGGAAGAATGTTTCGATTGATCCCCATTGTCTGGGGCGATTAAAGGGGTGTGGCCTTTAAAATGCAAGCGGCAGAAGCAGGTTCTTACATTGTATTTTGGGGTCGGATTTCTCATTTTGTATCTGGTGTTTAATTGACAGAAGAAGGCAATTAAAATCTGTAACTCAGTCTTTATTAGGGTGTATTATTTATACACTTAAGAAGGGAAATTTTAATTTTTAAAATGAATTTTAAAGGCTTTAAATCTTATAGGATTTGGTATAAAAGGTACCTATTTAAAGTCTATGGAAACTTTTTATCTTAATTTCAATTAAATAGATCTTAAATAGATCCCAGCATTATTTTAGAACTTAAAAATTATTGTTGGACAGAAAAAATCTTATAAAATATGTCTATTCACATAATCAAGGGTTAACTAAACTAACATTCAAAGACTTGCAGGGAAATAAACGTTTTACTGTAACAGTGGAAAATAATATTATTTTATTTATTGATCAGATTGTATACATAGTCATAATAAATCCCTATTCTACAGATATTAAATATGGAAGATGATTCAAATTGGTATCGCGCCGAGCTGGATGGAAAGGAAGGCCTCATACCTAGTAATTACATAGAAATGAAGAATCACGAGTAAGTTCAAGTCGAAATCCCTAAATCAAATCTCAATTAATCTTAATTTCCTCTGCAGTTGGTATTACGGACGTATCACACGCGCTGATGCCGAAAAGTTACTCTCAAATAAGCACGAAGGCGCCTTTTTGATACGCATCAGCGAATCCAGTCCCGGCGATTTCTCCTTATCAGTCAAGTAAGTTTCCTCACGAGATAACCTTTATAGAATTAAAGTCTTTAATTATTTTTTCGCACAGATGCCCCGATGGTGTTCAGCATTTCAAGGTTCTGCGCGATGCCCAAAGCAAATTCTTTCTCTGGGTGGTCAAGTTCAACTCCCTCAACGAACTGGTCGAATATCATCGGACGGCGAGCGTTTCCCGGTCGCAGGATGTCAAATTGCGTGATATGATACCTGAAGAGGTGGGTGTGCCGTGCCCGTCCATTCCGCTGACGATTCAGCGGAAAAGACATGGGGATTCATTTTAAAAATACAAATTTCGCGTAACACATTGAGGTCATGCTTTTGCGTGCCGCCGCCCACCCATTCGAACTATAAACAAACAGTGATGCCAAGAATATTAGATTGGATTCATGATCTCCCACCGATTTCTTATTGCAGATGCTTGTGCAGGCGCTGTACGATTTTGTGCCACAGGAATCCGGGGAATTGGACTTCAGACGCGGCGATGTCATCACCGTCACAGATCGCTCCGACGAGAACTGGTGGAACGGCGAGATCGGCAATAGGAAAGGAATCTTCCCAGCAACTTATGTGACGCCATATCATTCATAATAAGATAACTTCTAAGGAGGGACGCCGCACACACGCCGCTTCCCCTTCACCTTCCCCGCGGAAAACACAACACACACACTACAAACACCCCCCATAACGATTAGGCAGCATCATCAGCAATTGCAAATAACAGCAAGAAGGAACTAAACACAAATTTTAAATATTTATATACAAGAAGCGTGGACATAGATTCTGTAGACAACAACGTATACAACACAAGATTAAGCCTATAAGCCGAATGCATTTTTTACGTTTTGACGTTTTTTGATAAAACAATACATTACGAATTACGATACCATTACGAGGTCGTTTCATAGCAACTGAGTGACACTTTAAACTAGATATGTAAATTTATTTGTGTATATATAGCTGCGGCCGAATAAAAAGCATTTGATCCGAGTTTTCCTTTGGCATCCTGCTACAGAGAGGGCGAAACTCACTGCTAATACCTTGACCGCAACTATAGGCATATGCAAGTATGTCTGCATACCGAATGGCACTATTATTATTATTGTAAACCAACGGATTTTTGATATAAATATATAATTTAAGTTCGATAAAGAGAATATTTGTCCTGTGCTTCGAAATCGAAATCGAAACGAGTGTTGAGAATTGCCCCAAATGTGCTCTTTAGTTTATTTGATGTTTGACGGAGTGCGTTTCAGAGCGAGTAAACACTTATATTATTATGATTATATGATAACGAATTACCAACCAACCTAATGCTTAACACGTTTTATAGAACACAAAACAAATTCACTATGAAAACAAAACTTTTGCCTAAATGTCTCAAAGCTGAAGACAATTAAAACAAAATTTATATTATATTATCGTAAATGCCTACCAAGTAAATTAAATTAAATTAATTCTTTGCATCGCTGGTTACTATATGCATACATGCACGCATCTATAATTAATATGTATCTCCATATTGCAAAACTAACGATATTAGGCCTCGGCTGCACATGCACTTTTTGCGGCGACTGTAACTTGATAATGTGACATTTTGTCCCCTCACTTTAGAATTTGAAATTGTCAATAATTTAGCTATGTCGCTCACTGTCTGTTCTTGTTTTATTCTTATTGTTGCAAAGAACAACACTGACCAACACCAGCTCGATTATGTACGCAAAAATAAATCATGAAAATGGAAGAAATCATTTGTGACATGTGTAAAAAGTTTCAAACTGCTGCTATATCATATTGTGCTATAAATTATTACTACTACTATTATTGTAATTGGTTGAGTGTGCTGTGTATAACCTTTTTTGTCATCAGCAAGGCGAAATAGTTGCACGTTCCAACGTTTTTCAACTACATAACTATATGCATAAACAAATGTAATGAGAGTTGCCAATATAAAGTAATTTAAACAACAACAAAACGCTAAAACGAAACATTTTAAGCCTATTTTTTTATCTCTATATATACATATATATATATATATCGAAGCAAATACATTATACATTTTCCTAATATCCACCAAACTAAGAAACACGACGACGATGCCTCATGGAAACAACACATCAAAATAACTTTTGATAGGCCATAGTTTACATAAGCCGCAATTTATATTGGCCAGCAGCTGGACGCACGACAGTTTTGTACTTTTTGAGCATATTTGCAGGCGTTGGCGAACATTTCTCGGCCCAGAACCAGTAGTAGCCGCATATTTAAACTTAAATTCTAATCGTAACAATAAAGCAGGCAAATGACAAGGTTTAGATATTAACTAACAAGCGAATACACAAATGAAACATTGCATACGGTATGTTAAGTTGAGGACGTAGTTTAAGCAACAAACTGATTTATCTAATAAACTATGATATATAAATTTGAATTCGGTTTGGCGGTTTGAAGCGGGGGTTTGGAATGCGAGTTGAGTGGCTATCGATAGGTTAGAAGGGTGGCGCAAGATTATTACTATGGAATTTTTAACAGCAATGGGAATATCGCTGTTAAACTAACAGTTCATGGGTTCTAGTCTTGACTAAAAAGCTGAATAGGATTTGCATTAATATGGTGAGAACTCCACTTATATAGATCTACTAACAAGCAGTTTTGTTTATTGGCAATCAATAGTAAATAAATCAATTTACAGTCTTGAAGGATTTTAAGATGAATTAACAGACACTTGACAGCTGTTAAATATGTTTATCAAAGTTCTCTACCCACATGTCCGTTTGTATTACGGTATATTTTTGGTATTTCAGTTCTTATTTTAAATTAATTAATTTTTGCCCCCAGCCACAGTCAGGTTAAAACATCAAAGTTTCTCATAGTAAAACAAAAAACAAAGGCTTTCTTATAAAATTGAAAATAAAAACACATTTTCCGCCGTTTCTTTAAAATAACATCGACAAAAACATCGATTGTCGCCAAAAAAGCGATGTTTCATCGATGCGGCGATGTTTTCATCGATGTTTCTCCACCACTAGCTCATATGGAAATAAGAAAAAAAAACGGCACGGCACGGTCGTCCAATTAAGTTAATTTTGTTAAGTAAACATACAAGTGCGGAGTCGCCGCGCGCATCCACGTAACCGTACAGCCGCCCACGCCACGGTTCTCAACCGCTAGTCAAAGCGCGATCCGTAGTTTCGCCAGCATTGCGGTCCACGTGTGGAAATAGCCAGGAAAAGCGAGCACACACACACAAACACACAGGAGCACTGCGAGGAACACGTATACAAATGCGCGCGAGGGAAAAGCGCTAGGTCAGAGGAAAGTGAAAAGTGAAAAGCGAAAAGCGCGTCAGGGATTCGCCATCGGAATTCGCACGACGTAACTCGAAGGAAAATGCCGCTGCTCGCCTACCGGGAGAAGCACATCTTGAGTGCCCAGCAGCTGAGGAAGCTGAGCGAGCACAAGTACTCCTGCTTCAGCGCCAGCCTCCTCGATCCGCTGCTGCAGCCCTGGTGGAACTGGCTGGTGGCCCAGACGCCCCTTTGGCTGGCCCCCAATCTCATCACCATCGTGGGCCTGATCCTCAATGTGGTCACCACCCTGATATTAATCTGGTAAGCCCTTTTGCCGGTGACCCCTTGGCCTCGAATTGCTGCCTGGCGAGGAAAATTCCACCTCAATTGCCGGGGATTAGGAATCCGCTTCAGCTGCCTGCTTCCATCTCTCAACTGTCACTCGTCACTTTCCGTTTGCCGGATTTGTTTGCCCGGGTTTGCCAGCTTTTTAAAGGGAAATTTTCACTTTTTCTTCAAGTATTATGCATTTAGGAGGTGAAGTAGGGGAAATTTAAAGATTTTCAAATTCTTTCATTATTTTATTTGATTTAACTTAAACGTGCCATAATTTTTGTTTTGTTTTTAAGGATTTTTAAGATATATACAGCTCAGAGGAAAGTTTGTTTGGCCTTTTTATTCATAAAAATATGAATACTTTATTAAAGAAAAAAAAAAAAAATTTTATAAAGTGCTTTTCTAATAGTTCCTAAAAGAAATTTTAAATTTTTACTTAGATTCTCTTTTGGTTTTTAGTTATTGAAAAACAACAATGAACATTTTAAAGAAAGATAATAAATACAACGACTACAACTCGTTAGTTAATATCTCTAAGAAAAAGCCTTTAGAACTAAACGCAAAAACGTTGATAGCACTGCCCAAAACAAGAAAATCAGGCGACCGCCCGTTTTCGTTTCATAATGCGTAGCGATAGCGTATCATTCCATAACTACGCCAACTAACTAAACCAAAGGGTGGGGAGGCGTGGAACTGGCGGATACGCCGGACCCCCTCTCCAGAACCTGGACACAAACTACAAACTATGCCCGCGATAAGATAGCGAGGGCGTCTCGCCACTTTACTTTGCCCATTACACACGAACTGCGCGAAATATAAGTAATCGCAATCATCGTCGCTTGTCGTCGGCTTGTGACGCATTTCTTTAGTCCCCGAGGGCGTTGCAAAAAGTGGCAATTCTAAACGATAAGTAAATAAACAAAGACGGGTGGGCTAATCGTGGCTGTATCTAAAAAACTGATGAAATACTGCATCGAAAATCAACGGATACCAGAAACGTGGCGTTATAAGAACTATCGAAAAAGCCCCAGCTTGCTTCCGAAGCAAAGTTCACATGAGTTAACCCAGGGGGCAAATTTTGCATTTTCCAATTGTTTGCCTTTCAATTGGGATACCTTTGATTGAATTAAAATGACAATTTGCATTTCTAATTGATTTTTATGGGTCTTCCCACCAAAGTCCGACATTTAATCATGTTCCGCTTCTCTTAACAAGCAAAACAAGAGTTGTAGCAATTACAAAAACTATTTTTAGAGAGAGACTTTCTCTCAGGTTGTGGAGAAAACCTTGATTTTCTAAAGATATGGCCCAGAAAGCCGCGTACTTCTATATTTCTTGATCTTTTTCACTAAGTAGGTATGCGATAAAGAGGTGAAAAATAGTAAAACACTGAGAGCTTGCTGTTTTTAACACCTATTTGTGAGGTAAAGTCGCGCGAAGGGGACAAAAGTCATGTGAAATTAATTTTTAAAAATATAGCTATAAATGTATGCATTTTACCAGCCTTTTAGTCAAACCCACATGCGACTACTTTCCCCCAATTATGGCTGATTGCTTCAGAGCGTTGGCATGTCAATCAAAGCGGCCGAAAAGTCATTTACTTGTGTCCCCCTGCAGATGAATCACCTTCAATGCTGCTCACGTGTCGGTTTCTGTTATTTATAGACCAAATACATGCTATAGGATCTATATGTTCATTCACAAAACCTAGCCAAGAGACCGGACCGGTTTTATTTGCACTGTAGCCATTATTATTCTACTTTTGTTTTCACTTTGTATTTGTTTTAATAATTCTGGTTGCTAAAAAACAAACTGTTGCCAGCCCGCTTGCGGATTTAGCCGAGTGCTGAACTTGTCTAGGTCAGTGGGACTCGATAAAGTAGTGTCAATCTTAGCATGATGATTCAGCTGGAATCAGGTGTTCCACTCGTTCCGCTGGTAGTTCTAGTGTGCCAAAATTCCGAGCCGGAACCGCGCAGTCAGCTGATTTCGGCGACATGACGGAGGAGATAGCAGTCCGCTTATCGGGCATTTTCAAGTGGCAGCAGCAAAGTAGTGATTTTATACTTAACCTGAGTGATAATTAAGAAACCCAGCTTGGGAACTTTGCTCATCAGGCGATCTTATGCTCACTGACGTCAGTCTGTTTTCTTGGGGAAGGGGAATGGAGCGGCTAATTGACTTGGCAACGGTTTGAAATTCTACGCATAGCAGTTGTCATTTGCCCGAATACAACCTTAATTCACTTAACATTTGTAATATTAATTAAATATTTAAAAGGTTTTACTATTGGATCTGGGTTTACATTTAAATCTACAGTTTGCTGACCTTTTTTTATTTTTTTTCTATTGCTTAAGCTTTTTTCTTACTCATTACAAAACGAGTTGCTTGACACTGCAATGAATCAGATTACTCAACTTATAATCAATAAATTCATGGTCGTTCGCTTAAATTGTGCAAAAGATTTATAGTATTACAAAATATGAAGAATATAATGGGAAAATAGCTTCAAAGGTCACAAGTCCGCTAATTCCTCTTAATGAAACAGTAACTGTTTGCTTTTGACCCCTTTCTTATTATTGGCAACTTATTAATTCTTTAATTTCCTATATCCCCGTTCAGTTATAGCCCAAATGGCGTTGAGGCTCCGCCACGTTGGACCTGTGTGCTCTGCGCCCTGGGCCTGTTCATCTACCAGAGTCTGGATTCCATCGACGGGAAGCAGGCGCGTCGCACGAACACCTCCTCGCCGCTGGGCGAGCTCTTCGACCATGGCTGTGACTCCATATCCACGGTGTTCGTGGCCCTGTCGGCCTGCATCTCCTGCCAACTGGGACACTATCCCAACTGGCTGTTCTTCCAGGTAAGTGGATTACTCAGATTATTCAGGGCGAAATAAATTCCGGACTTCTCTTTCAGTGCTTCTGTGCTATAGCTCTCTTCTACTGCGCCCACTGGCAGACCTATGTGTCCGGAACGATGCGCTTCGGCCGAATTGATGTGACGGAGGCGCAGTTCTCCATCATAGCCATTCACCTGGTGTCGGCTGTGCTGGGTCCTGAGATCTGGCTGACCAAGGTATGAGAGGTTCTGAGGGCACCCTAACTGAAGACCCTCGAATAACACCGGTTTTTCGATTTATAGCATTATTTCCGGAAGTTCTTTGCATTCCCCCTTATATTTTATTTAGATATTTAAGCGTATTTCTAAGAGTTTTATTTCGTTACGTTTACCATAGAGTTTAGAGCTCGAGTTTTTCTTAGGCTGCTTCGGATTGAGCTCGTCTCAGATGCCTTAAGTTCTGTTCAGTTTGATTAGCGTGCGAGTTGAGTTTTGAGTTCAGCTACCCAACCGTTAAGTTCCCAATTTATTTTCAGCATGAATGCAAAACCACGAAAGCTGTCAGGGTTTTTGAAGTCAGGATAGGTTCTGTATAGTTTCTAATTAAAATGTAACCACGACCAGTAATTGTTATGTCTAATACCTTCTACTTCTATGTACTTAATGCGTACTGCGCGCGCTCTCTAAACAAACCTGCCGAAATCCAATGCCTGTCGCGATCAAAACACTTAACCAATCGACACCACACCCACATATAACACTCAGATCGGCATTGGCAGTATAGAGCTTTGGTATGGGCCGGCAATGACAACCATTGTGTGCGGTCTGCTTTCCCTAACTTATGTATTTTCCGTCATTAAAGCCGGTGGTGTTGGCAAAAATGGCTCGACAGTTGCTGTAAGTCCTTAACACACACACAAAACACACACACGAACACAAAACACTACTACCACTACAACAAAAACACACAAAACAAAAAATATTTTGGCTCCTCAATAAGAAAAAGATTGATATAAATTAAAACAGAGATTTTCAGTTTTCACCTAGCTTTCTATTTGCTGACTAGCTCAGCTGAGTTTCGAGGAAGGTGCGTGGCGTGAGGATAACCCTTAACCCCTCTATCCCACTCTTTAACCCCCAATTGCTTGCCTATTTAATCTGTGCCGTTGTTGATTCTTGTTCATGTGTCTTTGGTTTAAACGGCGCAGCTGCTGCAAAAATAATAATCTCTGCTTTGTTGCTATTGAAAAACCACTCAAACATGACATTTTCGGAAGCAAAAAGAGAGCATGCCTAAAAATAAACACACATACCTACTACACACAATAACTATTTGAGGCTGCCGAATGCAAAATTTAAGTTAATTCTTAGTTATCCTTAAAATTGATCTATGTATTTGCCCTGTCCAATTGTCCAGTTGACATTTTTGGTCCTTCTATTTAATCTTTATGTCTTCAATGTCTTCCGGTTTTGGAATTACCTATTTAACCCAAAATTAATCTTAAAATCTACGCTATTTCTTATGTATTCCCCTTAAGTATAGATTGTAAGCGAGGGTTGCGGGGTATTCACAGTTTGTGAGCGACTGTTAACACTCCACAATCACTTTAACCGATCCAAACATTTTACCAACAAATCTTCCCCATCCCCTGAATGTAGTCGAAAAATCTAAATTTTATTGTTTTCTTGCAATCTTTCATCTTTACTAGATACCAATCGTGGGCCTTTCATGGAATTATACAATATTAATATTTATCACATTCGGTTATACCTTGAATATAATCAATTTCCTAAAAATGTTTACTCAAGGCGGCAGTGGCAAAAACGGCTCCTCAGTTGCTGTAAGCATTGCACCCTCCTCTCGCAATAACGAGGCGAAAAACTATTATAAAACCAGTAAAAAAAACAAAAGAAACAAACTAAACAGACTAACTTGAAAGCGGTTCATTAATTAATCCGTTGCCCCAGCCATAACATCTTTATCTAATCCTTGGTTCTGCTTTTTGGGTTCTCTACTAATATCTAATATCCGTTTTGCATTTTCCTTTGACTTTGGGCTTGGAAATGGCTTGCAGTTTCGGCTCGTTCGGTGGAGGGCTCTGGAATTTGGTTTGGGCTCTAGCACTATAATTTCCGACTCCCCATATCGACTAATACGACATATTACTGAATGCCATTTTAAGCATGCTGCTGCTTGGGTTTAATTACTTTTTAAGTGGTATTACTATATATTTATTTACTAATCGAATGACATTGTTTGTTATTTGTTATTTTAAGTTTTTAGCCTAAGTATAAATTGAATCAACCTTGGTGACTTTGGAACTTGTAGCAAATTAATATTTAAGTTTTTAAGTCACTCTTCAGTTACCGAAAGACTTCTGGAAAAAGCACATGTGTTCCGTAATTACAAATGAAATTTTAATGCGCGCCGTTCTTTTCTCCCGCACGCAATCAATCAATATCGTTTGACAAAACCAAAACCAAAACGAACCCGAAACCCCAATTCCCCCCTAAACCTTGAAATTGGCAGCTACCGTACTTCGACTGCGAAACCCGATTTCTGCCAATTTATGTGGCCTGCGGCGTAGATTTGATCCTAGCACTACGCTACTCGAAGTGCATTTTGACCGAGGGTTGCGGCAAGAACGGATCATCGGTTGCTGTAAGAATACTACGTTTAACTTGATCTCGCAGAACTCCCACCGAGATAGTCTCGTCCTCGTTCTCGTCCTGGTGTGCAGTGCGTTTGGAAGAACATTTGTACATATCTCGTGTGGTACCCGTATCCGTATCCCATGTCTTATGTGGTTTAAACGCACTGTAAATCGGCTTCGGTTACCTACCACCTACTTACATACCCCTGAGTAATGCTATCTTAATCGATACAAGTGCACGTCCAATGTTCGTCGATACCTAGTATAATTATTTGTTTAGCTAGTAGTTCTTATTTTGGTGACAGTTTGGCATGGCATGTCGTTTGTTTTTGGTTGGCATTGTGCTTTCGTTTGGTAAATTGGCTTCGTATAAAACTACAACTGACATATGTGCATTTTAAAACCCACCAATCCAACACCCACCCACCCACACACCCGCCCAATAGCGCTAGATCATGTAAATAAAACATGTAATAAAAACAAATCCGTAAGCGCAATTTCCCCTCGAGCGTTGCGTTTTTTTTATTCAATTTCTGGAGGGGAAATTGCTGAACCCTAAACACCAAAAGCCAAAAGAATTTTTGTTCACTTTTGTTTGTGCACTCTCGAATTGTTGTGACCCTTGCAAAATGTGCCGTAATTCACATTTAACTAACAAGTCGTTTAAAGTCCAATAAACACAACGCCGCCAGCGGTGACACTTTGCAAGCGTGCAACAAGTTCCCCAAGATCCCCACTAATTGAATGCTTTCCGTACTCCTGCAGGGCACCAGTGTGCTATCGCCCAGCATCCCGCTCACGTTGGTGGTGCTACCCGCCCTAATGATCGCCCAGAAGTCGCCGCAGAATATCTTCACCGAACACGCCTCGGTGTACATCATGGCCTTCGGCATGGTGGCCGCCAAGGTCACCAACAAGTTGGTGGTAAGTATAGGGGTTAAGTTTGTTTGGATCACCATGCATCTGGCATTCCATGAATCCGTCAACACTTAATGTTTTCCTAGTGATATTATAAAAAAAATTAATTATTTATTGATTGATAAATCTTTAGTATATATAAAAATTTAATTAAATCATCTTAAAACCTAAAAGGAAGCTAAAACCAGATCACTTAGGACCGATTTCTCGTCCGTTTGTCAAGATTAAAGTAGGGTTAAAACCTTGAAATCGTATGGGAAATCAGAGATTTAACCCCACTTTAAATTTACCAGACGGACGAGAAAACGGCCCTTAATATGCTTAATATAAGAAACGCTATCAGATACTCATTACTCTGTTAAACTATTTAAAAAAAATTTTCAAGGCATATTACAAAAAAAAAATATAAAAAAATGTATTATTCGTGTTCGTGTGATAGGTGTTAATAATATAATTAAAATAATTAAAATAATCCTAGTCCAAAATGACCAAAATATAAATCAGTTGTGCAAGCATTTAAATAACCTTTAGGATCGTATTAAAAACTCAAAATATTTGATTTTATTTAATCGTCTAATACTCCGCAGATTGCCCACATGACCAAATCGGAGATGGAGTACCTGGACTGGTCGCTGCTCGGCCCCGCGCTGCTGTTCCTCAACCAGTACTTCAACTGCATCGTGCCGGAGATCTGGCTGCTGTGGTTCACGCTCATCTGGGGCACCCAGGATCTGCTGCGCTACTGCGCCCAAGTTTGCCTGGAGATCTGTCAGCACCTGCGCATCGATCTCTTCCGGATACCGTACACGCCCAAGGGCGCCGCTCCGCATCCGGCTACCGCCTCGGTGAGCAGTCAGAGCAACATTGGCGGCAGCGCGGACAAGAACGGCGGCACCGCGCATCGAAAGTCGAAGAGCAAACCGCACTAGGTTTCGGTTACCGCTACATTAATTAGTTCTCTTTTACAAATTAACGTCGTTAGATCGGAGGGATACTCGTAGGAGCAGGCGGAGCGCAAGTAATACAAACCCGTTAACACAACCCAACAAAATTCACCGTCAATGTGTAAGCTAAAACAGGAGAAACACAACCAAACGAAATGAAACGAAACAAAACAAAACTAAACAAATGAGATAGAAATGTTAGTAAAGTGGCGAAGCAAAATGTTGCTCCTACATTTTAGGATATTATAGTTTACAACACGATGTTGTAGCTAAGAAGGCGAGGTGGCTAGGGCTGCTGGGAGAAAGAACTGTTGCAGTCTCCGATATCAATTATATGGCTAAATATATAAATATAAATATATTTTGTATGATTGTGTAAGTTGTAATAAATCTAGATTGCAGTATTTTTACTGTGCTAAATCACACTTGTGCAAATGCCAAAAAGAAAGCAGAATAGGCCTAAAGATACAATAGCTCGATGAAAGCTCAATTTACGTTTAAGTCCTCTGATGCACCCATTGGCGATCGATCCATCCCACGAAAGACAAGTTTTCAGTTGAGTTTTCAGCCAGTATATCTATTCATGTTACTCGTTTAAGTGCTTAGTTCTCTACTCATCGAGGTCGTTCGACGGGCCGCGACATTCTAAATGGTGACTCATTTCAAAAAGCGCACTACCTATCCTGACTAGGCCCATAATTTTAGTGCGTTTCGCGTGACTACATCTTATGCATCCTAATCCTAGCTAAAAACCTATATTATTTGTAGCTCGCACGGCGCTAGCCGGCAACTTTATAGTTAAACTATTATGGATTATGTTTTATGTTGTACAACAAAATGGAGACGAAACAAACAGCAAGAACTAGAAATAAAACGAATTGCTAAAAATAAAAACAAAGCTATTTATTTATTTGTGTAACGGATTACTTGGAAAATACTTAAGGTTAAGGCTAAAAACAAAAGTAACACAACGCTAAGCCAGGTATTCATCTGGTGGTATTTGTAATAATGTTTTGAAGGGATTACAAAGGAAATACTTAATGTTAATGCTAAGATATTGGACTAGTTGTGACCCCGGTCGCAGATCAAAGCCATCAGAGCCATGTCGCGCACCTCCAGCGTGACGCGATTGCGGTGCTTGGTCAGCATGTAGGAGTCGGCCAGACGCTGCGTCACGTACATCTCGCTGGACACCTGCAGGGCGTTGAAGGCGCCCTCGGTGATCTTCAACGGTGCTCCGTCGCTGTACTTCATGATACATTCGCGAACCAAGCGCGAGAACGGCAGCTTGGGTATAAGCGTGCCGGGATGTTTCTGCAGATGTTGGATCTCGCGATCCATTCGCCGGGCTCTGCTCATGGGATTGGCCATCTTGCGTGGCCGCCTACGATCCTGAGGAGCAGCTGGTCCTGAGCCAGATGCTTGGCTGGCAGTTGGACGCCTCTCCTGCTGGCTGGTCATCCGTCGCGGCGATCTGGTTGCTGGCAGACGATTCTCCTGATCCTCCTCTTCGCTGGAGGCTGTTCTATCCGCTGCCTCCAATGCCCGTCCACTTCTGGCGTCCTTGCGTAGCGTCGAGCAGCGGCGATTGGAGGCGTCCTGCAGAGTCAGCCGGCTGGTGGTGAACTCCAAGCCGTAGTCGGTGCCGTCCTCGGGTTCCGGCGATCGGAAGGCCGTGTCGTCGTCGCTCTCCGCGTCCGTGTCACCCAGCGTCGGCTTGGGCACGTCCACCTTGCGGCTTGCGCCACTTTTTCTCGGCATTTTTCGAATCCAGCAATTTATAGAACCAGCATCAATCGTTTTTATTTAAAGCGAAAAATCCCGCTTTTTTGTGCAGTGCGGCCGTATATACAAAAAACAGAAATACCAAAAATCAAAAATGTACGTTAAGTGTGCGTCGATGAGTTAGCCATGAAAGTGGAACGGTGGAATTTGCGGCACTGGGGCTATTTTTATACTAGATTCTTGCAAAAGTATGTAACAGGTAGAAGGAAGCGTTTCCGACCCTATAAACTATATATATTCTTGATCAGGATCACTAGCCGAGTCGATCTAGCCATGTCCGTCTGTCCGTCTGTCTGTCTGTATGAACGCTGAGATCTCGGAAACTATAAACTACAGGATTGACATTTTGCATGCAGATTCTAGGAGTTCCTACGCAGCGCAAGTTTGTTTCAAAAGGGTGCCACGCCCCCTCTAACGCCCACAATCGCTTATATACGATTTTAAAAATTTCAATATTTCGGAAAAGTAAAAATGCAGTTTTATTGTGTTTATCAATACCTATCGAAATGTAGAAGAAATTTTTTAAACCGGACCATTCGTTAAAAAGTTACGGCGGATCAAAGTTTTTATCTCCACCTCCTTCGCACTTCCTTTAGCTGAGTAACGGGTATCTGATAGTCGGGGCACCCGACTATAGCGTTCTCTCTTGTTGTTTTTAGACTTCCTCGATATTTGGCGGCCGGATCGCAAAATGTTTGATGCAAAATGTTTTAGAATAAAAACATCTATCGATATATATAGGTTGCGGCCAAATCCAACGTCTACCAGTGTTTTCAAAATGTATTTGAAAAATCGGGTTTTTCGTGAAAATTAAACCCACAGTTTTTGAGAAAATTAATGTGGTCAAATTATAAAATTTGCCGTTCCCCGCTGACCACGCCAACAAGACCCCTCGCAGCCATGACAGCTATGATAACTTTAGTTATTTAATACAGCTCTCACAGAGGTTTTGCCAACTTGCACGGTATCTCGGTTTGAGCTATTTTGTTAATTAATTTTGGGAAAGTAAAACCCACTGTTTTCAAGACAAGAATTTACTCTTTTCAATTATGGCATTTCTCACGCGGTCACACTGTCCAGACGTAACACGTTTATTAAAAAAAGTTATTATATGGATGTAGGCATAGCATAATACGAATGACCATTTTAAAATTAGAGCATTTACAATTGGATCACTTTACAGTTGGAGCATTTACAATTGGAGCATTTGCAATTGGAGCATTTTGCTCACATTACTTGCTCATTTTGTTACATGCTTATTTTACTTGCTCATTTTGTTACATGCTCATTTTACTTGCTTATTTTGTTACATGCTCATTTTACTTGCCATTTTGTTACATGCTCATTTTACTTACTCATTTTGTTCCATGCTCATTTTACTTGCTCATTTTGTTACATGCTCATATTACTTGCTCATTTTACTTGCTCATACTGGAGCATTTTGCGATTGGAGCATTTTGTGAGTGGAGCATTTTGCCAATGGAGCATTTTGAGACTGGAGCATTTTGCGACTGGAGCATTTTGAGACTGGAGCATTTTGAGACTGGAGCATTTTGAGACAGGAGCATTTTGAGACTGGAGCATTTTGAGACTGGAGCATTTTGAGACTGGAGCATTTTGAGACTGGAGCATTTTGGGATTGGAGCATTTCGGGATTGGAGCATTTTGAGACTGGAGCATTTTGAGACTGGAGCATTTTGGGATTGGAGCATTTTGAGACTGGAGCATTTTGAGATTGGAGCATTTTGAGCATTTTGCGACTGGAGCATTTTGGGATTGGAGCATTTTGGGATTGGAGCATTTTGAGACTGGAGCATTTTGCGACTGGAGCATTTTGCGACTGGAGCATTTTGCGACTGGAGCATTTTGAGACTGGAGCATTTTGAGACTGGAGCATTTTGCGACTGGAGCATTTTGCGACTGGAGCATTTTGAGACTGGAGCATTTTGAGACTGGAGCATCTTGAGACTGGAGCATTTTGAGACTGGAGCATTTTGAGACTGGAGCATTTTGCGACTGGAGCATTTTGCGACTGGAGCATTTTGAGACTGGAGCATTTTGAGACTGGAGCATTTTGCGACTGGAGCATTTTGCGACTGGAGCATTTTGAGACTGGAGCATTTTGAGACTGGAGCATTTTGAGACTGGAGCATTTTGAGACTGGAGCATTTTGCGACTGGAGCATTTTGAGACTGGAGCATTTTTGGGATTGAAGCATTTTGAGACTGGAGCATTTTGAGACTGGAGCATTTTGGGATTGGAGCATTTTGAGACTGGAGCATTTTGTGACTGGAGCATTTTGGGATTGGAGCATTTTGAGACTGGAGCATTTTGAGATTGGAGCATTTTGCGACTGGAGCATTTTGAGACTGGAGCATTTTGAGACCGGAGCATTTTGAAACTGGAGCATTTTGCCAATGGAGCATTTTGAGACTGGAGCATTTTGCGACTGGAGCATTTTGAGACTGGAGCATTTTGAGACTGGAGCATTTTGCGACTGGAGCATTTTGAGACTGGAGCATTTTGAGACTGGAGCATTCTGAGACTGGAGCATTTTGAGACTGGGGCATTTTGCGACTGGAGCATTTTGAGACTGGAGCATTTTGAGACTGGAGCATTTTGAGACTGGAGCATTCTGAGACTGGAGCATTTTGCGACTGGAGCATTTTGCGACTGGAGCATTTTGCGACTGAAGCATTTTGCGACTGAAGCATTTTGAGACTGGAGCATTTTGAGACTGGAGCATTTTGCGATTGGAGCATTTTGCGACTGGAGCATTTTGCGACTGGAGCATTTTGAGACTGGAGCATTTTGAGACTGGAGCATTTTGAGACTGGAGCATTTTGAGACTGGAGCATTTTGAGACTGGAGCATTTTGAGACTGGAGCATTTTGAGACTGGAGCATTTTGAGACTGGAGCATTTTGAGACTGGAGCATTTTGGGATTGGAGCATTTTGAGACTGGAGCATTTTGAGACTGGAGCATTTTGAGATTGGAGCATTTTGAGACTGGAGCATTTTGCGACTGGAGCATTTTGAGACTGGAGCATTTTGAGACTGGAGCATTTTGCGACTGGAGCATTTTGAGACCGGAGCATTTTGAAACTGGAGCATTTTGAGACTGGAGCATTTTGAGACTGGAGCATTTTGAGACAGGAGCATTTTGAGACTGGAGCATTTTGAGACTGGAGCATTTTGGGATTGGAGCATTTTGAGACTGGAGCATTTTGAGATTGGAGCATTTTGAGCATTTTGCGACTGGAGCATTTTGGGATTGGAGCATTTTGGGATTGGAGCATTTTGAGACTGGAGCATTTTGCGACTGGAGCATTTTGCGACTGGAGCATTTTACGACTGGAGCATTTTGCGACTGGAGCATTTTGAGACTGGAGCATTTTGAGACTGGAGCATTTTGCGACTGGAGCATTTTGCGACTGGAGCATTTTGAGACTGGAGCATTTTGAGACTGGAGCATTTTGAGACTGGAGCATTTTGAGACTGGAGCATTTTGAGACTGGAGCATTTTGCGACTGGAGCATTTTGAGACTGGAGCATTTTTGGGATTGGAGCATTTTGAGACTGGAGCATTTTGAGACTGGAGCATTTTGGGATTGGAGCATTTTGAGACTGGAGCATTTTGAGACTGGAGCATTTTGGGATTGGAGCATTTTGAGACTGGAGCATTTTTGGGATTGGAGCATTTTGAGACTGGAGCATTTTGAGACTGGAGCATTTTGGGATTGGAGCATTTTGAGACTGGAGCATTTTGAGACTGGAGCATTTTGGGATTGGAGCATTTTGAGACTGGAGCATTTTGAGATTGGAGCATTTTGCGACTGGAGCATTTTGAGACTGGAGCATTTTGAGACTGGAGCATTTTGAGACCGGAGCATTTTGAAACTGGAGCATTTTGCCAATGGAGCATTTTGAGACTGGAGCATTTTGCGACTGGAGCATTTTGAGACTGGAGCATTTTGAGACTGGAGAATTTTGGGATTGGAGCATTTTGAGACTGGAGCATTTTTGGGATTGGAGCATTTTGAGACTGGAGCATTTTGAGACTGGAGCATTTTGGGATTGGAGCATTTTGAGACTGGAGCATTTTGAGACTGGAGCATTTTGGGATTGGAGCATTTTGAGACTGGAGCATTTTGAGATTGGAGCATTTTGCGACTGGAGCATTTTGAGACTGGAGCATTTTGAGACTGGAGCATTTTGAGACCGGAGCATTTTGAAACTGGAGCATTTTGCCAATGGAGCATTTTGAGACTGGAGCATTTTGCGACTGGAGCATTTTGAGACTGGAGCATTTTGAGACTGGAGCATTTTGCGACTGGAGCATTTTGCGACTGGAGCATTTTGCGACTGGAGCATTTTGCGACTGGAGCATTTTGAGACTGGAGCATTTTGAGACTGGAGCATTTTGAGACTGGAGCATTTTGAGACTGGAGCATTTTGAGACTGGAGCATTTTGAGACTGGAGCATTTTGAGACTGGAGCATTTTGAGACTGGAGCATTTTGGGATTGGAGCATTTTGAGACTGGAGCATTTTGAGACTGGAGCATTTTGAGATTGGAGCATTTTGAGACTGGAGCATTTTGCGACTGGAGCATTTTGAGACTGGAGCATTTTGAGACTGGAGCATTTTGCGACTGGAGCATTTTGAGACCGGAGCATTTTGAAACTGGAGCATTTTGAGACTGGAGCATTTTGAGACTGGAGCATTTTGAGACAGGAGCATTTTGAGACTGGAGCATTTTGAGACTGGAGCATTTTGGGATTGGAGCATTTTGAGACTGGAGCATTTTGAGATTGGAGCATTTTGAGCATTTTGCGACTGGAGCATTTTGGGATTGGAGCATTTTGGGATTGGAGCATTTTGAGACTGGAGCATTTTGCGACTGGAGCATTTTGCGACTGGAGCATTTTGCGACTGGAGCATTTTGCGACTGGAGCATTTTGCGACTGGAGCATTTTGAGACTGGAGCATTTTGAGACTGGAGCATTTTGCGACTGGAGCATTTTGCGACTGGAGCATTTTGAGACTGGAGCATTTTGAGACTGGAGCATTTTGAGACTGGAGCATTTTGAGACTGGAGCATTTTGAGACTGGAGCATTTTGCGACTGGAGCATTTTGAGACTGGAGCATTTTTGGGATTGGAGCATTTTGAGACTGGAGCATTTTGAGACTGGAGCATTTTGGGATTGGAGCATTTTGAGACTGGAGCATTTTGAGACTGGAGCATTTTGGGATTGGAGCATTTTGAGACTGGAGCATTTTGAGATTGGAGCATTTTGCGACTGGAGCATTTTGAGACTGGAGCATTTTGAGACTGGAGCATTTTGAGACCGGAGCATTTTGAAACTGGAGCATTTTGCCAATGGAGCATTTTGAGACTGGAGCATTTTGCGACTGGAGCATTTTGAGACTGGAGCATTTTGAGACTGGAGCATTTTGCGACTGGAGCATTTTGCGACTGGAGCATTTTGCGACTGGAGCATTTTGAGACTGGAGCATTTTGAGACTGGAGCATTCTGAGACTGGAGCATTTTGAGACTGGGGCATTTTGCGACTGGAGCATTTTGAGACTGGAGCATTTTGAGACTGGAGCATTTTGAGACTGGAGCATTCTGAGACTGGAGCATTTTGAGACTGGGGCATTTTGCGACTGGAGCATTTTGAGACTGGAGCATTTTGAGACTGGAGCATTTTGAGACTGGAGCATTCTGAGACTGGAACATATTGCGACTGGAGCATTTTGCGACTGGAGCATTTTGCGACTGAAGCATTTTGCGACTGAAGCATTTTGAGACTGGAGCATTTTGAGACTGGAGCATTTTGCGACTGGAGCATTTTGCGACTGGAGCATTTTGAGACTGGAGCATTTTGAGACTGGAGCATTTTGAGACTGGAGCATTTTGAGACTGGAGCATTTTGAGACTGGAGCATTTTGAGACTGGAGCATTTTGAGACTGGAGCATTTTGAGACTGGAGCATTTTGGGATTGGAGCATTTTGAGACTGGAGCATTTTGAGACTGGAGCATTTTGAGATTGGAGCATTTTGAGACTGGAGCATTTTGCGACTGGAGCATTTTGAGACTGGAGCATTTTGAGACTGGAGCATTTTGCGACTGGAGCATTTTGCGACCGGAGCATTTTGAAACTGGAGCATTTTGCGAATGGAGCATTTTGAGACTGGAGCATTTTGCGACTGGAGCATTTTGAGACTGGAGCATTTTGAGACTGGAGCATTTTGAGACTGGAGCATTTTGAGACTGGAGCATTTTGAGACTGGAGCATTTTGAGATTGGAGCATTTTGCGATTGGAGCATTTTGGGATTGGAGCATTTTGAGACTGGAGCATTTTGAGATTGGAGCATTTTGCGACTGGAGCATTTTGAGACTGGAGCATTTTGAGACTGGAGCATTTTGAGACTGGAGCATTTTGCGACTGGAGCATTTTGAGACTGGAGCATTTTTGGGATTGGAGCATTTTGAGACTGGAGCATTTTGAGACTGGAGCATTTTTGGGATTGGAGCATTTTGAGACTGGAGCATTTTGCGACTGAAGCATTTTGAGACTGGAGCATTTTGAGACCGGAGCATTTTGCGACTGGAGCATTTTGAGACTGGAGCATTTTGAGACAGGAGCATTTTGAGACTGGAGCATTTTTGGGATTGGAGCATTTTGAGACTGGAGCATTTTGAGACTGGAGCATTTTTGGGATTGGAGCATTTTGAGACTGGAGCATTTTGCGACTGGAGCATTTTGAGACTGGAGCATTTTGAGACCGGAGCATTTTGCGACTGGAGCATTTTGAGACTGGAGCATTTTTGGGATTGGAGCATTTTGAGACTGGAGCATTTTGCGACTGAAGCATTTTGCGACTGAAGCATTTTGAGACTGGAGCATTTTGAGACTGGAGCATTTTGAGACTGGAGCATTTTGAGATTGGAGCATTTTGCGATTGGAGCATTTTGGGATTGGAGCATTTTGAGACTGGAGCATTTTGAGATTGGAGCATTTTGCGACTGGAGCATTTTGAGACTGGAGCATTTTGAGACTGGAGCATTTTGAGACTGGAGCATTTTGCGACTGGAGCATTTTGAGACTGGAGCATTTTTGGGATTGGAGCATTTTGAGACTGGAGCATTTTGAGACTGGAGCATTTTGGGATTGGAGCATTTTGAGACTGGAGCATTTTGAGACTGGAGCATTTTGGGATTGGAGCATTTTGAGACTGGAGCATTTTGAGATTGGAGCATTTTGCGACTGGAGCATTTTGAGACTGGAGCATTTTGAGACTGGAGCATTTTGAGACCGGAGCATTTTGAAACTGGAGCATTTTGCCAATGGAGCATTTTGAGACTGGAGCATTTTGCGACTGGAGCATTTTGAGACTGGAGCATTTTGAGACTGGAGCATTTTGCGACTGGAGCATTTTGCGACTGGAGCATTTTGCGACTGGAGCATTTTGAGACTGGAGCATTTTGAGACTGGAGCATTCTGAGACTGGAGCATTTTGAGACTGGGGCATTTTGCGACTGGAGCATTTTGAGACTGGAGCATTTTGAGACTGGAGCATTTTGAGACTGGAGCATTCTGAGACTGGAGCATTTTGAGACTGGGGCATTTTGCGACTGGAGCATTTTGAGACTGGAGCATTTTGAGACTGGAGCATTTTGAGACTGGAGCATTCTGAGACTGGAGCATTTTGCGACTGGAGCATTTTGCGACTGGAGCATTTTGCGACTGAAGCATTTTGCGACTGAAGCATTTTGAGACTGGAGCATTTTGAGACTGGAGCATTTTGCGACTGGAGCATTTTGCGACTGGAGCATTTTGCGACTGGAGCATTTTGAGACTGGAGCATTTTGAGACTGGAGCATTTTGAGACTGGAGCATTTTGAGACTGGAGCATTTTGAGACTGGAGCATTTTGAGACTGGAGCATTTTGAGACTGGAGCATTTTGAGACTGGAGCATTTTGGGATTGGAGCATTTTGAGACTGGAGCATTTTGAGACTGGAGCATTTTGAGATTGGAGCATTTTGAGACTGGAGCATTTTGCGACTGGAGCATTTTGAGACTGGAGCATTTTGAGACTGGAGCATTTTGCCACTGGAGCATTTTGCGACCGGAGCATTTTGAAACTGGAGCATTTTGCCAATGGAGCATTTTGAGACTGGAGCATTTTGCGACTGGAGCATTTTGAGACTGGAGCATTTTGAGACTGGAGCATTTTGAGACTGGAGCATTTTGAGACTGGAGCATTTTGAGACTGGAGCATTTTGAGATTGGAGCATTTTGCGATTGGAGCATTTTGAGACTGGAGCATTTTGAGACTGGAGCATTTTGAGATTGGAGCATTTTGAGACTGGAGCATTTTGAGACTGGAGCATTTTGAGACTGGTGCATTTTGAGACTGGAGCATTTTGAGACTGGAGCATTTTGAGACTGGAGCATTTTGAGACTGGAGCATTTTGAGACTGGAGCATTTTGAGACTGGAGCATTTTGAGACTGGAGCATTTTGAGACTGGAGCATTTTGAGACTGGAGCATTTTGAGACTGGAGCATTTTGAGACTGGAGCATTTTGAGACTGGAGCATTTTGAGACTGGAGCATTTTGAGACTGGAGCATTTTGAGACTGGAGCATTTTGAGACTGGAGCATTTTGAGACTGGAGCATTTTGAGACTGGAGCATTTTGAGACTGGAGCATTTTGAGACAGGAGCATTTTGAGACTGGAGCATTTTGAGACTGGAGCATTTTGAGACTGGAGCATTTTGCGACTGGAGCATTTTGAGACTGGAGCATTTCGGGATTGGAGCATTTTGAGACTGGAGCATTTTGAGACTGGAGCATTTTGGGATTGGAGCATTTTGAGACTGGAGCATTTTGAGATTGGAGCATTTTGAGCATTTTGCGACTGGAGCATTTTGGGATTGGAGCATTTTGGGATTGGAGCATTTTGAGACTGGAGCATTTTGCGACTGGAGCATTTTGAGACTGGAGCATTTTGAGACTGGAGCATTCTGAGACTGGAGCATTTTGCGACTGGAGCATTTTGCGACTGGAGCATTTTGAGACTGGAGCATTTTGAGACTGGAGCATTTTGGGGTTGGAGCATTTTGAGACTGGAGCATTTTGAGACTGGAGCATTTTGAGACTGGAGCATTTTGAGACTGGAGCATTTTGAGACTGGTGCATTTTGAGACTGGAGCATTTTGCGACTGGAGCATTTTGAGACTGGAGCATTTTGAGACTGGAGCATTTTGCGACTGGAGCATTTTGAGACTGGGTCATTTTGAGACTGGAGCATTTTGCGACTGGAGCATTTTGCGACTGGAGCATTTTGCGACTGGAGCATTTTGCGACTGGAGCATTTTGAGACTGGAGCATTTTGAGACTGGAGCATTTTGCGACTGGAGCATTTTGCGACTGGAGCATTCTGAGACTGGAGCATTTTGAGACTGGAGCATTTTGCGACTGGAGCATTTTGAGACTGGAGCATTTTGAGACTGGAGCATTTTGAGACTGGAGCATTTTGAGACTGGAGCATTTTGAGCATTTTGCGACTGGAGCATTTTGAGACTGGAGCATTTTGCGACTGGAGCATTTTGAGACTGGAGCATTTTGAGACTGGAGCATTTTGAGACTGGAGCATTTTGCGACTGGAGCATTTTGAGACTGGAGCATTTTGAGACTGGAGCATTCTGAGACTGGAGCATTTTGAGACTGGAGCATTTTGCGACTGGAGCATTTTGAGACTAGTGCATTCTGAGACTGGAGCATTTTGAGACTGGAGCATTTTGCGACTGGAGCATTTTGAGACTGGAGCATTTTGAGACTGGAGCATTTTGGGAGTGGAGCATTTTGAGACTGGAGCATTTTGAGACTGGAGCATTTTGAGATTGGAGCATTTTGAGCATTTTGCGACTGGAGCATTTTGGGATTGGAGCATTTTGAGACTGGAGCATTTTGAGACTGGAGCATTTTGAGACTGGAGCATTTTGAGACTGGAGCATTTTGAGACTGGAGCATTTTGAGACTGGAGCATTTTGAGACTGGAGCATTTTGAGACTGGAGCATTTTGAGACTGGAGCATTTTGAGACTGGAGCATTTTGAGACTGGAGCATTTTGAGACTGGAGCATTTTGCGACTGGAGCATTTTGAGACTGGAGCATTTTGAGACTGGAGCATTTTGGGGTTGGAGCATTTTGAGACTGGAGCATTTTGAGACTGGAGCATTTTGAGACTGGTGCATTTTGAGACTGGAGCATTTTGAGACTGGAGCATTTTGAGACTGGAGCATTTTGAGACTGGAGCATTTTGAGACTGGAGCATTTTGAGACTGGAGCATTTGAGACTGGAGCATTTTGAGACTGGAGCATTTTGCGACTGGAGCATTTTGCGACTGGAGCATTTTGAGACTGGAGCATTTTGAGACTGGAGCATTCTGAGACTGGAGCATTTTGAGACTGGAGCATTTTGCGACTGGAGCATTTTGAGACTAGAGCATTCTGAGACTGGAGCATTTTGAGACTGGAGCATTTTGCGACTGGAGCATTTTGCGACTGGAGCATTTTGAGACTGGAGCATTTTGCGACTGGAGCATTTTGCGACTGGAGCATTTTGCGACTGGAGCATTTTGAGACTGGAGCATTTTGAGACTGGAGCATTCTGAGACTGGAGCATTTTGCGACTGGAGCATTTTGCGACTGGAGCATTTTGCGACTGAAGCATTTTGCGACTGAAGCATTTTGAGACTAGAGCATTTTGAGACTGGAGCATTTTGCGACTGGAGCATTTTGCGACTGGAGCATTTTGAGACTGGAGCATTTTGAGACTGGAGCATTTTGAGACTGGAGCATTTTGAGACTGGAGCATTTTGAGACTGGAGCATTTTGAGACTGGAGCATTTTGAGACTGGAGCATTTTGAGACTGGAGCATTTTGGGGTTGGAGCATTTTGAGACTGGAGCATTTTGAGACTGGAGCATTTTGAGATTGGAGCATTTTGAGCATTTTGCGACTGGAGCATTTTGGGATTGGAGCATTTTGGGATTGGAGCATTTTGAGACTGGAGCATTTTGAGACTGGAGCATTTTGAGACTGGAGCATTTTGAGACTGGAGCATTTTGAGACAGGAGCATTTTGAGACTGGAGCATTTTGAGACTGGAGCATTTTGAGACTGGAGCATTTTGAGACTGGAGCATTTTGAGACTGGAGCATTTTGAGACTGGAGCATTTTGAGACTGGAGCATTTTGAGACTGGAGCATTTTGAGACTGGAGCATTTTGAGACTGGAGCATTTTGAGCATTTTGCGACTGGAGCTTTTGAGACTGGAGCATTTTGAGACTGGAGCATTTTGAGACTGGAGCATTTTGAGACTGGAGCATTTTGAGACTGGAGCATTTTGAGACTGGAGCATTTTGAGACTGGAGCATTTTGAGACTGGAGCATTTTGCGACTGGAGCATTTTGAGACTGGAGCATTTTGAGACTGGAGCATTTTGAGACTGGAGCATTTTGGGGTTGGAGCATTTTGAGACTGGAGCATTTTGAGACTGGAGCATTTTGAGACTGGAGCATTTTGAGACTGGAGCATTTTGAGACTGGTGCATTTTGAGACTGGAGCATTTTGGGATTGGAGCATTTTGGGATTGGAGCATTTTGAGACTGGAGCATTTTGAGACTGGAGCATTTTGAGACTGGAGCATTTTGAGACTGGAGCATTTTGAGACTGGAGCATTTTGAGACTGGAGCATTTTGAGACTGGAGCATTTTGAGACTGGAGCATTTTGAGACTGGAGCATTTTGAGACTGGAGCATTTTGCGACTGGAGCATTTTGCGACTGGAGCATTTTGAGACTGGAGCATTTTGAGACTGGAGCATTTTGAGACTGGAGCATTTTGAGACTGGAGCATTTTGAGACTGGAGCATTTTGCGACTGGAGCATTTTGCGACTGGAGCATTTTGAGACTGGAGCATTTTGAGACTGGAGCATTTTGGGGTTGGAGCATTTTGAGACTGGAGCATTCTGAGACTGGAGCATTTTGAGACTGGAGCATTTTGAGACTGGAGCATTTTGCGACTGGAGCATTTTGCGACTGGAGCATTTTGAGACTGGAGCATTTTGAGACTGGAGCATTTTGCGACTGGAGCATTTTGCGACTGGAGCATTTTGCGACTGGAGCATTTTGCGACTGGAGCATTTTGCGACTGGAGCATTTTGACACTGGAGCATTTTGAGACTGGAGCATTTTGAGACTGGAGCATTTTGAGACTAGAGCATTTTGAGACTGGAGCATTTTGAGACTGGAGCATTTTGAGACTGGAGCATTTTGAGCATTTTGCGACTGGAGCATTTTGAGACTGGAGCATTTTGAGCATTTTGCGACTGGAGCATTTTGAGATTGGAGCATTTTGAGACTGGAGCATTTTGAGACTGGAGCATTTTGAGACTGGAGCATTTTGAGACTGGAGCATTTTGAGACTGGAGCATTTTGCCAATGGAGCATTTTGAGACTGGAGCATTTTGAGACTGGAGCATTTTGAGACAGGAGCATTTTGAGACTGGAGCATTTTGAGACTGGAGCATTTTGAGACTGGAGCATTTTGAGACTGGAGCATTTTGAGACTGGTGCATTTTGAGACTGGAGCATTTTGAGACTGGAGCATTTTGAGACTGGAGCATTTTGAGACTGGAGCATTTTGAGACTGGAGCATTTTGAGACTGGAGCATTTTGAGACTGGTGCATTTTGAGACTGGAGCATTTTGAGACTGGAGCATTTTGAGACTGGAGCATTTTGAGACAGGAGCATTTTGAGACTGGAGCATTTTGAGACTGGAGCATTTTGAGACTGGAGCATTTTGAGACTGGTGCATTTTGAGACTGGAGCATTTTGAGACTGGAGCATTTTGAGACTGGAGCATTTTGAGACAGGAGCATTTTGAGACTGGAGCATTTTGAGACTGGAGCATTTTGCGACTGGAGCATTTTGAGACTGGAGCATTTTGAGACTGGAGCATTTTGAGACTGGAGCATTTTGAGACTGGTGCATTTTGAGACTGGAGCATTTTGAGACTGGAGCATTTTGAGACTGGAGCATTTTGAGACAGGAGCATTTTGAGACTGGAGCATTTTGAGACTGGAGCATTTTGCGACTGGAGCATTTTGAGACTGGAGCATTTTGGGATTGGAGCATTTTGAGACTGGAGCATTTTGAGACTGGAGCATTTTGGGATTGGAGCATTTTGAGACTGGAGCATTTTGAGACTGGAGCGTTTTGAGACTGGAGCATTTTGAGACTGGAGCATTTTGAGACTGGAGCATTTCGAGACTGGAGCATTTTGAGACTGGAGCATTTCGAGACTGGAGCATTTTGAGACTGGAGCATTTTGAGACTGGAGCATTTTGAGACTGGAGCATTTTGAGACTGGAGCATTTTGAGACTGGAGCATTTTGAGACTGGAGCATTTTGAGACTGGAGCATTTTGAGACTGGTGCATTTTGAGACTGGAGCATTTTGAGACTGGAGCATTTTGAGACTGGAGCATTTGAGACTGGAGCATTTTGAGACTGGAGCATTTTGAGACTGGAGCATTTTGAGACTGGAGCATTTTGAGACTGGAGCATTTTGAGACTGGAGCATTTTGAGACTGGAGCATTTTGAGACTGGAGCATTTTGAGACTGGAGCATTTTGAGACTGGAGCATTTTGAGACTGGAGCATTTTGAGACTGGAGCATTTTGAGACTGGAGCATTTTGAGACTGGAGCATTTTGAGACTGGAGCATTTTGAGACTGGAGCATTTTGAGACTGGAGCATTTTGAGACTGGAGCATTTTGCGACTGGAGCATTTTGCGACTGGAGCATTTTGCGACTGGAGCATTTTGCGACTGGAGCATTTTGCGACTGGAGCATTTTGCGACTGGAGCATTTTGCGACTGGAGCATTTTGGGATTGGAGCATTTTGGGATTGAGCATTTTGAGACTGGAGCATTTTGGGATTGGAGCATTTTGAGACTGGAGCATTTTGAGACTGGAGCATTTTGAGCATTTTGCGACTGGAGCATTTTGGGATTGGAGCATTTTGAGACTGGAGCATTTTGTGACTGGAGCATTTTGAGACTGGAGCATTTTGCCAATGGAGCATTTTGAGACTGGAGCATTTTGAGACTGGAGCATTTTGAGACTGGAGCATTTTGAGACTGGAGCATTTTGCGACTGGAGCATTTTGCGACTGCAGCATTTTGCGACTGGAGCATTTTGCGACTGGAGCATTTTGAGACTGGAGCATTTTGCAATTGAGCATTTTGTAATTGGAGCATTTTGCAATTGGAGCATTTTGCGAATGGATTACGCTCGTTTGGATTACTATAAACTCTATCTCTCAGCGGTGCTGGATGCCATCGAGGATGGTAAGATGGTAAGATCTGTAAGACAAACACCATCGATTTAAGCTACAGGTCAAAGCTTAATGAGGAACAGCAACAGGTGGCCAAGCCCAGTTGCCGGCGAGAATCAAATGGCCATAGCAAGTGGTGCTAGTCAGTTGAAGTCTGACGGGTCTTCTTCTCCTGGCTCTCTTTAGATAAGCGAAAAAAATAAAATCGCCTTAAAAAATTTCTGTAGTGTCTGGGCGGCAAAAAGAGAATGTTTAGTGGTTCAATCACACGAAGGACGCGAAGACCTGGAATAGCTTGACGAAGAGTATGTTGGAGATAATTTCAGCGTAGACGAACCGAATGTGTCATACCAAACTCCATTTATAAACAATATTAAAGATTGGGTTGCAACTCCGTTTGAATCCACAGATTAAAACAAAAAAATGTATTCTTGGGATTACGTCATCATTGGGGGGGGGGGGGGTGTTTTTTTGATAGTTTACGTTTGATTTCCAGGGGGGGGGAGGGGGTCAAAAATCACCAAAAACGTGATTGCGTAATATATGGACAGCCCCTTATGGGGTCGGAAACGCTTCCTCCTAGCTGTTGCACGAATACAATATACCCTTTTACTCTACGAGTAACGGGTATAAAAATACATTTTGGTTATGTTTCTTTGAGGAACTGCCTATCCAAGTGACTGTGCTCTGTGGCAATCCACGTTTTACCTTTGTGGTACCTGCCAATTGTTTCCGACGGATGGTCTCTGTAGGTAGACGGTTTTTATTCGACTCTTATTATTTATATTTTATTTATTATGTTTATTTTGGGACCCTAAGGGCCGTTTTCTCGTCCGTTTGTTAAATTTAAAGTAGTGTTAAAACCTTGAAATCGTATGGGAAATCATTTTTTACCCTACTTTAAATTTAAATTTTGAAAGTGGCTACTTACCGTTACTTTCCTGAGTGGTTTGAGACTACGGAACCCGTCCAACAAAAAGTTCTCCCGTGGTTTGAGTCTGCGATAGTACCCCAAGTTTTCAGTTGGTATTTAAGTATTTTTCCCACGGTATATTCGAAAGGTACAGCCACGGTCACGCTGAGCGACAAATAATTCCTAGGCAAGCGGGCGGTTAAATAGCAAAATATAATAATAGCCAAGTAAATGTTTAGGTTTGTTCGTTTCTAGTTAGATTCCTACCACTACACCATGGGATTCGTGCTGTCCAAGTTCCGGGTGCGTATATCCGCTGGCCGCCACCCCGCAGCCAAATTCCCGCAGTGCAACAGTGCGAAAATACTAAGACCCCTCGAAAAAAATATGTGTCGTGAAACCACGAATCTAATTATAGAAGGACAAGTCTACGGAGGCGGTTCTGGAGGGGCTGCAGACGCAGATCCAGGCGTTGGAGAAGTACATGATCAACACCGAGGAGCGGAAGCGGCGGTTCGTGACGAATTTTGTGGGCTTCACCATCGGCGCCTATATCGTGGGCTTCGGACTCTGGTACTTCTTCTACTTCCCGCCCACCGTTCAGGAGTGCTTCATGTACCTCGTCCCGCTGCTCCTCTTTCCGATTGTGTGAGTGCTGCCAAAGATCCCAGAGATCTATTAAATCCGGTTCCTGACTGACCTTGAATTTCCTCTTCCTCGGCATCACTAGCATTATCTTTCTGCGGCGGCTGTTTACGTGGTACTTTCAGCGCAAGCTCAACAAAAATGGCGATAAGCTGGCGCGTCTGAAGGAGGACAAGCGCAAGATATTGGAGCAGGTCATGGACAAAGAGACCTATAAGGTGGGGTTCTGGGTTCCAATAAAATCTTCTAACAACTACTGAGTTTTAGAGCTAAAAAATTATGTGGAAATATTATATATGTAACCCTAAAACTCAGATTTTGTGGGAAGGTCTTAAAGGTCTATTCTTATAATCTGAACTTATTTTGATCTTAAAAGTCTATTCTTATATTATGAACTTAAATCGCATCTTATAAATATACTTTATAACCAAATTAATCATATAATGCTTTCCACAGGTGGCAGTGAATCTCCTGGAGCGCTTTGGCGATAAAAAGCAGCTCCGCATCAGCGGTCTTCCGACCGGATCAACGCCCAACCGCTCGCTGGTTGAGCGGTCTCCTCAGCCGGCAGCCGCCGCCGCCGCCCGAACTGCAGCAACTGGCGGACAGCAACAGCAGCAGCGGTCGCTTGCACCATACACCAGTGTCTACCGCAACAATAACAACAACAGTACATCGCTAAATAGCAGCGTTATTAGCACACAGTCATTGGCACCGGTGACGTCAGCATCACCGCAGTTGCGAGCCGTTCAAGAGTTGCGTCGACGATCGCCTTTCCCCATCGTGGACGATCGATCACGAAGTGCCCTGGATCGCATAGTGGACTTCATCGTGGGTGACAGTCCAAAGGATCGATTCGGCATGATCTGCAAGGCGTGCCACGCCCACAACGGTGGGTTATAATCAGTGCCGTAGAAGTTCTATAACTCGAAACCGAATCGCATTGCATTAAGAAGTTGAGAAACCGGTTGGGATTTCGCTTTCATTCCTATTTTGGCTCAAAAACGAGTTTCATCCGTTTATGATGTAGAAATTTTCTGATTAAGATTACTTCATATTGAGTTTTTTAACTTTTATGCAATATTATTATTTTTTAACATATATGAGGCTTTTGTTTATTATTAGTAAAAAAAACATAATCAACTGTTCGATTTATAGAATATCGAACTACATTTTCAAGTAAAAATGGTAGGATTTTCAGCCAGAAAAGTTCAGGTTACTGATAGTCCTTTTTATATAAGGATTCGGAAAAATACTTATTTTCAAATTTTATTTTGGAATTAACTTTAAGCTTTAAGTGACAGAGTTCCTTATAGAAATATGAAAATCTCTTTTGCTCATAATTGTATTGCCACTCTTAGTTATCGAGTTTTTGAAGTTCGATTAAACAAAGAAATTAAATTGTTTACCTTGACTGCTCTATCTCACAGGAATGCTGCCCAAGGAGGAATACGAGTACACTACCTTCAGGTGTGCATTCTGCCAAGTACTTAACCCGGCAAGAAAGAAGCGGCCTGTGGCCCCTCGTCTTTCCCTGGATCCACCATCGGAAGCCGCAACTAAGCGAAACGACAGCTCAGATAGTGAATCATCCGATGATGACTCTGGTACGTATTTAATCTAATAGGGGGACCGCAGTATGAAGTCATTTTATTGCATTTTTGTCACAGAATCTTTATTTACAAGTATTTTTTGATTTGTTTAAAAAAAGTGGGAATTCACTCAACTTATATATTTACTTGTAAACTGGTTTCCCCCCATGAGTACTATTACTACGAAAAAAGCCTTTAATTTAATATTGATTACATTTTCAGATAAGGAGCCATCAGTGCGAAGAGCTCTGCTTCAAAACGTGCCATCGAGTGAAACTGATATGGATGCCACCACCGCAACGGAAGACTTGGCAATGGAGACTGAAACAACCGAGACTGGACCTTCCGCAGCCGAAGTCAGCAAAGCTGAGGTGGCCGCGAGCTCCTGAGGGCAAACCACATTGATATACACCTTCTAGGCGCCAGTCAAGCAAAATTCTTGGATTATTTGCTTTTTAGCTTACTTATTTAATTTTTTATTGGTAAGCAAATTTCAACGATATTTGTTATCATGAATTTATTGTAGAAGAATGAATACATTGAATGGAAAACATTAATTTTCAAGTAACCCGCACTTTCTTTGGGTCAGCCTCCTAGTCGCCCGAGGTGTGGGCGTTAGCACTCCCACAACTGTCAGCATAGAAGGAAATTGATAATTAAAATCTAGACAAAATAAGGCGACAACTAATGGCATAATAATTTAAAGCACGCCGCGGCGTGTGACAAAAAAGGCAAACCCGACAACGCTGGCGATATCACTTGGCCAGCAGCGATACTTACTTACAAGCGCGAGAACACACACATGCGACTGCGCGACTCCAGACTAACACTGCATTATGCGAACGGTCAACAATTTCAATTTCGCTGGCTTTTATTTAGCTTTATTCTGTTTTTCCGGGCCATTGATCAAGGCTAACGAGATCGATCGGCTGGCTGGCTGCCTGGCAATCTGGCGGTGCAGCAACGTAACATAACGCATTAGCCGGCCAACACCAGCACCACCAGCGCCCACCTACACACGAAAAAATCACCCAATTTGGTAATTAATTTCCGATAATTCGGAAAAAGTTTTTAATTTTATATAGGAAGAACAGCAAATATCTGTGAAACGCTAGTTCTTTTCTCATGTAAAGCAAAGATTTAAGTCCTAACAAATTGTAGGTGAATGTTTACCATTTCTGAAGTAATATTTAAAAGCCCTGATAAAATCGTACTGAAAATATAGATTGATATTTGTAACTTACAATCTTAAATAATTTTTAATGTATTGATAATTTTTAATAAATAGTAAAAATTGTATAAAATCAGAAGTATATATTTTAGAATCTCAAAACGCTTCTAAATTATATTTCACATTTTAATGATTCATGATTTTTTTGATTAATTTAAATAATTATTTTAAAATCAATTTAACCCGAATAAGAACTGAAAAATTTCCAAAACTTTAAGAACTTATCACACCTTTAATCATATTGTTAGAACCCAAATAATTTTATTGTAACCAAATTGTATAAAAATAGTGAAAACGCAATGTTTGCATGTAGAACTGATCTTGTTTTTTCTCTGTATAGTAGTAATCACAGTGGAGCAGCGGGGCAGGGATTGGAGTGTGTGGATTGGACGGTGCCGCGCCCGCGCAAATTCCTGCCAATGGCTGGCGGCAAACACAAATTATAAGAATTAAACTAAATCTGTTACACCGTTGCCAACAATTGGGCACGTCTGTCCCCCAATATAACATGTTCATATATGTAGCCATGTAAGCCCGATCGTCGTGTGCCGACCCGCGGGCACTGGGCGCTGCCTGATTAGCTCATAATTTGTGTGGTAGTGCGATTTTCGCTCTTTTCCACGTAATTGAATTTCCCAACTCAGCCTGACGAAGTCGCCCAGGAAGTCGTCGATCGTTGGTGCGTAAGGCGGTCTCGAACTCAGTTTCACTGGCACTGCGTGGTGCGAATGAGTGAACGGCCGTCAACCTATAACGGGTTATCGGAAATAGAACTGCCAGCGGATAAAATCTGAAACTAGGGATGGAATGCGTAGAATTATTTGTTTAGTAATTTCTGATACTTATAGTCCCTTAATATAAGATACTTCAAATAAAAAGATATAACTCCAATCACTCTTTAAGTTAAGAACTGTTAAATTTTTAAAATGTTTTACTATAATTACACTAAATTTTGTTCAACTGGAACAAGCATCCTTAGGGCCGTTTTCTCGTCCGTTTGTTTAATTTAAAGTAGGGTTAGAACCTTGAAATCGTATGGGAAGTCAGAGATTTAACCCTACTTTATATTTACCAGGCGGACGAGAAACTTTTTAAACTGTACGGGCTTTAGTTAAAAAAGTTTTTCTGTATGTTAAATTTGATTGTTAAAAATATTTTCTGCATCTTTTAAACGTTCAAAATGTTTTGTATTGTTATGCAAAAGCTAGGATATACTTAAAATTTAATTTTATAAAATTTCAAAACTTAGAAAATAAGAATTTACGTTGTTCCTATTGGTTTTACGGTAAAATTGATAGGGTGAATTTTAAGATGTACGTTAAGAGCCCAAAACTATAAATACATATCGCCCAGCCCTAACACCTAGAAGTGAACCCCGGGCCGACGCCGCCTCTCGAATGTTGTGCATTGAGATCTAGTGCAAGTTCGCTGCACCGAAACCCGTTTGCAATGACTCGGACCACCGCTGCCTTCCGGGCAGACCGGGCGACATGTGGCAGTGGCATGCCAAGGCGATGGTGGAACCAATGGCAGAACCGATGGCGACCTGTGCCTCTTACACGATCCCATACCGAATCCGAATCCGAATCGGAATCGGAGTAAAGTGATTCACGAACTGCTGATCCCCAAGTCATACCAAAGCATGGGTACTGGCGAATGCGGATCGAAAATTGGCCAAACGCCAACGCGACTTTGTCAAAAATGCTCGTACACACAATATACAAAACCAGCCCGGAGATTTCTTTTTTTGGCCGAAATGCAAGTTGGGGGCTTAGTTCATTGCTAATGACGGCATGTCGGTAACTCGATATAAGTGCACACTCGTATGTGTTTGCATAGTTGGGTGTTTAAGCATATTACCCACCCGTATATGTGTACATTGTACATTGTACACCTATATGCCTGTCCGTCGGCCCCGTTCGATTTATTTGTCCGCGCTCCACAACAAAGACTCATAATAATCTGTTGGGCCAATCAAGTAAAATATGCGCGAGATCAGTCAACTACAAAAACAAAAGCAAAAGTAAAGCAAAGTAAAGCAACTGCAGCGGCAGCAGCAGCAGCAGCAAAAGCAACAATCACAGCGGCAATAGCAATGAAAGTGAAACCGAGTCTGGGCCGAGAGACTCTGGCTGAGATTGAGACCCGGCCAAGAGTCGGTTCTAGGCAGCACCAGCTATATAAGCTTGATGGCCGGGCTCGGCAGCAGCAGTGCAGCGCTGACCAGGAACCCAATTGGAAGTTTGAGCTACGACTTCATAGTCCAATTTGGCCAAGGATTACCATAGCCCCCGACACCAGAACCAACTCCAACTTCCACTCCAGCACCACCCACCCACTCAGCACAGCCAACATGTTCTTCAAGCTGGTAAGTGCCCATTGAGCCAGGCTCTGTTCAAGGCTAGAGTCTAAAAATAGTTTCTTTCAAATTTACACAACTTTATTCAAAAATGTTAAGTTTCTATAAAATTCATTTAATATGATGGGAGCTAAAATCTATAACATTTCAAAAATTGGTTCATATTTAATTTTTGGACGAAAATCAATATTTATTTGTAATTAGCAATAAAAAAGCTAAACTTTGGGTAATATCGAAATTTTAAAAACTCCAATTTAAATGACTCCTTATTTCAATCTTATTTTTCTCCACTTAAAAATCCTTTTTCAAATCTACATTATTTTTGCTGATGCCTATTTTATGTTAATGCCTTAGAAAATATCAATCAATTCCTCAAACCTGCAGAAATTAAAAATATCTATATAATGTTTAACCTCTATACTTCCAGCTTTTCGCTACCTTCGTGGCTTTGGCGGTGGCCAAGCCACAGCACCAACCTGCTGCCCAGTATCCGGCTGGCGTCAATCCCCAGGACTGCCCCAACTTCCCCATCTGTGATAATGCGCGCCTGCACAATCCCCAGCCACAGTGGGGTGCCCCGCAGCCGCAGTGGCAGCAGCCGCAGCCCCAGTGGAACGCGCAGCCGCAGCCACAGTGGCAGCAGCCCCAGCAGCAGTGGAACCCCCAGCCTCAGCCCCAATGGCAGCCCCAGCCCTCGTGGAACGCGGCTCCGGCCCCTGCCGCCGGTGGCGACAAGTATCCGGCTGGCATCAATCCCCAGACGTGCCCCAACTATCCGTACTGCGACGTGAATGCCGGACACGCCGGTGCCCCGGTGGCTGCTCCTCCGCTTCCCGGCTGGACGGAGCGTCTCTATCCCGCCGGAGTCTCGCCGCACCAGTGCCCCAACTTCCCCTACTGCAACTAAAGCGCTTCTCTTGCGGCTACCCGCGACTTACTCTAACGCTTCGCCTTTCCCCAGTTCTCAATTAGTGGACATTAATCTGAAATTCTTTGTTGTTGGCGCCGAAATAAATGCAAAATGTTGGTAAAAGAAATTCGACTTTATATGGCTAAAATATATTAGTGGGGGTTTTTCTTACTAATAAATCAATAGACATTTTAACCAATTTTTTCTATTCTTCAATCTTAATTGGAAAGAAGAAATACGAAGTATATTTTCAATAGCAACATAAATCCCATAAGGAAAAGATCCTTTGAATTCAAAAGCGGTTTAAAATCAAAAAGATGCTAGAAGTCGTCAACAATAAATGTAGAATATTATCTCGACAAAATATGAAAAAAACCATCATAAAATAAAAGAAAGTTTAAAGATTCTCAGAATCGAAGAGAATTTGAAAAAACCAATGAGAAGTTTACCTCTTAAATAAAGGTGAGATAGAAGTATATATGTGTATTTAAATGAATAACTATTTTAGAAGAACTTTTACAATTCAATTAAAGTGACATATCAATTAAAGTCACATATTGATTGGGGTGCCAAAAATAATAATGAAAAAGCTTTCCAATTTTAATGAAAATATTTAAAAGTACTAACAAATATCCTTAAGAGAATTAAAGGCCGAAATTCTACATTCAATATAATACTATTTAATTAAAAATTTCCATTGGCGTAGGACCAGTTTTAAGCGTGTTGAACTAGGAACTGTCGCTCTCATGCCCCGAGAATGTGCCCTGCCACGCCCCTGAGTTACAGCATTACGTGGGCAAGGAGCGGAGTGACCGGACCGGATCGGATCGGTCCAGATCGGAAGGGAGCGGAGCGGACTGGCAGTCGACCTCAGTCGGAGCTGGTCGAGTGAGTGCTTTGTGAAAGTCGTTCTTGCAAAACTTCGGCTTAATTGCCGCCTTCGGGAGGCAAGCCCAAGGTCAAGTGCAACTGCAAATTACAGTCTTGCAATGGGATTAACTAATGGAGCAATGATCCAATCGAAACTATCACATTCCCGACCAATTCACCTGAAATGTGCGTGCAATCGAAATTTCGTTTTATTTATAATCAATATGGCATTGCCCCATTTTTTGGCGCTATTAATAATTATTTTATTTAACTCTGTGGGAAAAAATGTGCAACTCATGAAAGTAATTTTATAAACATGTGTAATCATAAAGTAAGATTTCATTATTGGAAAATTATTATTTGAATTCTTGGAAACTACAAAAGTTAATATGCTAAGTACAAAATAAAAAATAAATAAAAATCAATAATTGAGTATGTCTATGGAGGACTTCAGACCTGTGACCTGTAACCCTAAAATCTGATTAAATAGGACCATAAATTGTCAAGGAACAGAAGATTTTATTGCCATCAGCACGGTACAATTTAATACAAGATTTATATGGTATTAGATCAGATGAACAGAGCTCCTCCAAGGGCGGCGTAAAAGGAGTAGGCCACCAGCCAGAAATATAGGCATAAAACTGAAAGAGTTGTCGATTATTGAAAATATCTGCAGCAATCAGGAGCTCAAGGCTACTCACAGAACATTAAGGCATAGGTGACCATTACCCAGTACCAAATGACGAGTATAACGTCGGATATTATCAGTATGATCATAGCCAGGGTCATAATCATAGTCATTATT
Organism: Drosophila takahashii; assembly: GCF_030179915.1. Lineage (NCBI taxonomy): Eukaryota > Metazoa > Arthropoda > Insecta > Diptera > Drosophilidae > Drosophila > Drosophila takahashii. The sequence goes on along the minus strand of NC_091679.1, from coordinate 31,958,026 downwards.
ATATAAAAGAGCATCCAGCTGCTCTTTAACTAGGGGAAATAATAAAGATTATAATTACAATGATTCGAAATAAATAATATCTCACTCGAAAGCAGCCGATGATCAGGAATACGCAGCTCAGTATGTGCAGCATCATGAAGATAATGAATAGAGTGTGACCCAAATCGGGAATACCTGCGGGCTACCAGGTTAAGTCTGTTCCTTAAGTCCCAAAACTCCATTTACCAGACTCCCCGAATAATGCAACAAAGGTACCTCCTAGGATATCCGCTATAATATGCAGAATTCCAATGACAATGGTACCGATGCGTAGATCTACGCAGCAGCAGCAACTCTGTAGATAGATCATATTGCCGGTGGTCTATAGAACGTTTGAGGTCTTCGTTATAATATTTTCGATCTGGGTTTGTGGATTTTAAATTGTTAGAGCGGCAGTTGTGTAAGTTTTGACAGTGAATTCAAAAGTAATTGTATTTACAGTTCTAAAAGTATCCCAATTTTTAATAAAACAATTTTTAACTAAAATCAGAGCACGTTTAATAATTAAAATTGTGATTATGATAAAACCATTATATTATAAAAAACTTAAAAAACAATAAATTCATATCATAAACGAATTATATATATACCCGTTGTGTGGGTTATCTACGAGCCCTACAATAAATGCGCAAAATTGATTCTGTGTACAGTCGAATTGTGATTTTATTTACATTCTTTAACTTAGGCATTGTACAGTATTTACAGGCTGCTTTTTATTAGACTGAGTGGGTGGGTTGACGGACAAGCAGACCAGCTGGTGGCTTACAGCCAGCCGTGTCCGTGGTGGGAGCCCCAACCATGGTGGTCGTGGTGGTGGTCATCGAAGACATGGTGGATGGGCACCTCCTCGTGGTGGACGTGGTGCACTGGCACCGGGATCTCCTCGTGGTGGACATGGTGTACGGGGACCTCCTTGTAGATGGGCACTGGCACGTGCTTCACCACCGGCACATGGACCTTCTGGACGTGGTGATGGTGCACCGTGTGCACCTTGTACGGCACGTGGATCGTGTGGTGCTCGCTGCGGATCGAAAGTGAAATCGGTCAGATTGGCAGCTATATAACATTAGCTAATCAGTTGCTTGAACCCTGTGTCTTGGCAGCCAATCGGAATTGGCAATTAGTTCGCACAATTATGCGCGCATTACAATGAATTAAATGCCGGGCCGCAGCCTGTGAAATTCCTAAGCCGCGGGCCAAGCCAAGATCGGCTAAGTTCAATGATATAGAGACTGCGATTGGAGCGGGGCGCTCTAAGTGCTACAAGCGTTTTGATTGCTCAATTCGATCGCAATCGGACACATATTTTATATACCCACAGTGCCCAGTCGCAGCGTTTAAAAAGCCATGCGACCGCTCGTTAGCTTAGCATAAAGCGGGAAATGGGTATTTTTATCGATTCGCTCGGGTTATTTATGGATCAGTTCAGGTGCAGATGCAGATCGACCGGAGATACTCACTGTTTGCCAAAGAAGCCAGGACTGGGGGCGCAGTAGGCCACGGCGAAGAGGGCAACGAAGATCTGAAAGGGGATAAGGAAGTGTTTAGGCCCGAGTTAAAAGTGCAAAAAAATTGTATATTGAAAATAATCAATATAATTAATCTTAATTTGGCTCAAGCTAGATAACTGTTCCTGATATTTATTTAAAAGCCGTATGATAAATTTTCAAGGCATTTGAGAAAAAATTAAGCAGACAATGTGGTAGAAATACTTGAATGAATATGTAACATACTAAAAGTAATAACGATTCAGTTAGATGATCTTCATAAATTAATTAAAAATAGAACAATAAAAAGGGAATATAACTGTTGAAAATCTACATTTATCTTAAAGGAAAATTTGTATTTTGAGAAGCGGATTTTATAGTAAAATGTCAGATGGGACTTCTTTCCAAAATAATATAAGACACACAACTTTATATCCAAGAAAATAACGATTCGTAAATTTTAATTTGTTGATTTTGTTAATTTTGATTGTTAAACAAGATCAATTTTAATTTATATTTTCTGTTATAGGTTATTTATATTATTTTCCGATGATTCAATTTTGTTCACGATAGTCCACTTGATTTTAATCCTTTTTCAGCTCCAAACAGAGGGAATTTGTTAAGCACTTTTAAGACCGATATCCTTGTCGCACTTACGAATACTTTCAGGGCGGACATTGTTGGTGAGTTGAACTCTTCTGCGAAATGCGAAAACCGGAGCACTGTCAGGTGGTGACTGATAACCACAGGCTGCGACTCATCCGTTTTATACCCGGCGCCAACAGCGGTTTTGTTGTTGCCAAGACAGCCGACTGCGCTGCACAAGAAAGACGTGACGTTGGTGCAGCAGCGGCAGCAACAACAGCGAAGCCCAACAGCAACATCGGCGGCAACAGCAACATCGGCAGCAACAGCAGAGCGACAATAACCATAACAGTGGACGTCGAACTGTTGGCCATATGTTAGCAGGTAGGTATTACCTGTTGTCGACTTCTGTTTACGAGGGGTTAAGACCCATTGAACGGTGGAAGGGGGAGGGTTAGGAGCGGTCCATGCTTCAGTTGTCCACAAAGGCAGACGATCGAACTTTGACTTGTCGGGGGCCTTTGTGCAATACGAGGCAAATTACACTCATTTCATAATCATAATCGCAAAACAGCGCGGAGTGGGGGTAAAATTATTCCAAGTGAATGACCAAGTAGCACATATAACGTTGCTGAATGGATCACTTAGCGGCCTTCTGCGGACCGCCACAAAAAGTGAACGTGAGCGCGGAGACAAAAAACAAAGTTGTCACGCTAATCCAAATTTTTGGCCCTTCCATATCGGTTTGAAGCCATCTCCAGCGAACGACCTTGAATGTTTACTTTTTTTGTATTTTTGTGGTAACTGTCGCCGGTGGTGTCAATTAATATGGGTCAGCGTCGGAATTACAGGAGTCAACTTTTGGATGTACTCAAACAAAAAAAAAACAAACTCATCACGACACATGAAACACGAAACACGTACGCCGTAAATTTGCAATAAAACGCATTTCGGGCAATTACTTAACAGTAACAGTGGTGGCGCTAATCAAGCAATGCATCACACGATTTTACAGAAATTCGATTTTGATTTTTTATCTTTTTTGGCCCATTCTATAATGCCCCTGACATAACGCGTTGGCCACGCCAGCTGCTGTTGCAACTAGTTGTTGCATGTTGCTGCTGTGTGTTAAATCAACTGTCAAGAGCTTTAATTTGCGGACTTTCCTTAACCCATTTAAGGCTGAACAGGGAGGCGCGTGTTTAGTAACCCAAATTGAAAAAAATAGAAAATAAATAAGGAATTATAAAAACAAATGTTAATTATTATAAAATTTTATAAATTCCCCTATCTATTCAACTATTTTTTAAAACATATTTGGCAAAAGAATTTTTTTAAAAGGTTTTATTACTTCATTTTATTGTTCTAGAGTTAGACTATCAGAACTTTTCTAAGCTTAAAATTTTTGTATTATATTCAAAGTATATTACATTTTCCAAACTTCACTTCATAATTCGGTACTTTAAACTTATAAAATTTATACCTAATTTGTAAACAACCCACAAAGTTAGTCGGCCCAAAATGGGTTAAACTATCACTATCATTATTTTATTTTCTCCTTTACTCTTTCGGGTTTTCTGTGTATATGTAGGCCAGTGTGTTTTGGCTGCGTTTGAGGGCGCACCACTGCCATCCTGCCCCACCGAACCACCGATGAGCCGAGCCACCAAGCCACCGGCTTACCCCACCCCCTTTGCCGGGATATTATTGCATTTGCGGCAAATTGCTCGTTTTAGACATGCCAAATTGCATAATGGATATTTGTCTGTGCGATAAATATGCCATGGCTTCCATGCCACGCCCCCCCCCCCCCGGCCGCCCCGCGCCCCCTTTAACCATGCGTGCCCGTGGGCAAAACCAAACAATAATCCACCCGGTGGCCGCTGCGGTGGATGATTACTTTCGCTTTCTGCGAACGCGCTCGCGAATCGTTTTGGTTCGGGATCCCGAGATCTGCACATGCAAATACTTCCTGTTGGGTGAGTTTTGATTTCTGTGAATGTGGACCACACTAAAACTCGGACCAGGTCCAAAAACTGCACATAAAGAAATGGGGTCTAGGATTCGATGATTATTTTGATCTAGATAAAAGTAAGAAATTCTATCGAAAAGGACTAAAAGATTATATCATTTAATAATATGTTGAAATGACGTTTTTGAGATATTTATGATGTTGTTCAGTACCTGACAATCCCTAAAGTTTGTAGGTTGCATTACAAAAATATATTGGTAATGTAAAATACTTTTTGGCGTTCTAAATATTTAATTTCAAAATAACAATTAGAAATATACAATACTTTTATCATACTAAAGCTCTGATAAGCTGAGCTGATAAGCTCTGAATATGTAAGTACTAGTTTTTTCTGTGTAATAGATCTCTGGTACCCAGAGTCGAACAGCTGGCCACTAGAGCCAGCCTCCAATTGAGACTCTGACGCACAGGCCGACTCAATGGTTCACTCAGCACCAACATGATGTAAAACACGCCAAGTGCTCGTCGTTATGCAGATACATATAGCCAAACGAAATAGCTGTCTAATTGGACGGCGGAACATGACCGGCTGTTCAGTCGATCGGTTAAACATGAGTGGACAAATCGTTTTTGATAAAAGCCAGCCAGATTGATATGAGATATCTACCCCATAAATCAATCTAACGCGTTCCAGTGGAGACTGATGAACACTAGAATTTGATTAATATCTGAGTAATTGAATATCAGTTCTAGAGTCTATGAAACTGGAAATTGTTTCCTCTTTTACTGCAAATGCCTGGATGGTAATAAGTTGTTATGGTATTTTGGGAAAATTAACTATTTATTTTAGTAGAGTTGGTAGTCTGTGAAGTGGTTAAGTGATTTATACGCTTGAACTAACACTTAAAAAATGTTAAAGCTTTTGGGATGCTAAGTGAATGGTTATTAAATGGGTAGGCACAGAAAATTGGTAAATTAAAGATTGCGCCTTCAAAGGCGGTAGTTTTATTTGAAAAGATTTGAATGAGAAGTGCAGAGCTAAATTTCTAGCTTTCATAATTTTGAAAAAAAATGTTAAAAAAGTTAAATAAAATGCCAATGATAATGAATGGTGTAAAACAAAAATGGAACACTTTCTTCTTTAAAAACTACAAGATATTTTTATTAGATTGTTTCCTTGGATTTGCATATTGGTGCGACTAAACCAAGATGGATGGATGATTTTGGTACGTGTTATTAGCGGGGGCTTCCTGCTGGCCCACAACTGCCAATCAGTTTTCGGACACAATTTATGCGCCATCGCAGAAATCGTTTACCCAATCGATGCGGATTACATGACACGGCTGGAGGCATGGATTTCCTGCGGACCACACTCCGCTCTGATCGGCAATCGGTTCGACATCGACATCGTATCGTATCTGCCGCCAATATCTTCCAGTTAGACACGACCTGAAACTGAAATTGAAATTTCCACGCAGATATGCTAGAAACGTGGTCGATCCGCGGCCCCATATCATCGATCGGAGCCTCACCCACTTGGCAGGCGGAGTGCGTCCGCCAAAAGCGCCGATCGCCACCGCAAGTCGGGTGAATTTTGATGCCATGCGATTTTGGACTTCGATAGGGTCGAGGGACAAGTGCCAAATCAAATCAAACACTGCACATTCAAGCGATATGAGCGATATGTGGAGCAGCCCCCAAAGCCAAGTATTCACAAGCACAAATTATTGTGCAATGCGTGGAAGTGCCAGTGCCGGGCTTCTATTTTGGCCATTTGGATATGAACTGTTTGGCGAAGCAGACTTGACCTGCTTGGAGGCGGAGCCCCTCGACCGTTTATAATTAGGAATGGTCAAAAACGACCTTTGGTAAGCCAAATAATATTCCTATAGGAAGTACATTTCTAGCGCGAGTGAATTAAAAAAAATATAGTTATGCGTGTCATTCAAAACAATATCAAGTCTACAACTTTAAATACTAATATTTTCTAACAACTTTACTGCACAAAATATTTATTTCGGAATACTAAAGAATACAAATCGAAATAATATTAATGACAGATGAGTTATGAAATTAGCATCTAGGTCTTCTTTCCCAAAGTTTAATAACGGGGTCACGAGTGATTATGGGGGTTTAATTGTTAAGTTATTGTAAATTGCATAAGTTTTATTTATTATTTTATCTCTCATTATTATTTTATCTCTCATTTTATCTCTCATTACATTGTAGTTAATACTTGGAGCTCTTGTTAAGAACCTACATTTTAAACATTAAATAAAGAATATTGAAATTCCGTACCATTTCGAAAACAATTCAAATACGTTTACTTATGACAAACAAAAACAAGAAAGGAAGCTTCGGCAAGCCGAAGCTTATATACCCTTGCAGATCATTCTATTAATTTACAAATCGCAAAAATTTTAAATTTCTTATTATTTCACATTAATTTTTCGATCGTTTCTATCACAGCTATATGATATAGTAGTTCGATCTTTTTAAAATTAAAATCGAAATTCGGAAATATTTCAAAATAGTCATATCCCAGAGTAGAAGGAACTGTAATAAAAACCAACAAAGATATAATTTTTTTCCCATTAATTTCCATTTAATTTTTCGACCGTTCCTATGGCAGCTATATGATATAGTGATCCGATTTAAAAAACAAAAAAACCGAAATTCAGAAATATATAAAAAAAAATGTTCCCATGAGTAGAAGGTAAAATTTCAAAAAACACCGGAGCTAGAATTTTTTTACGTTTTTTTTTTTGATCCTTCCTATGGGAGCTATAAGATATAGTTGTCCGATCCGTTTGGTTCCGACATATTTACGAAAGTTTCATCCCGATAGCTTTAAAACTGAGAGACTAGTTTGCGTAGAAACGGACGGACAGACGGACAGACGGACATGGCTAGATCGACTCGTCTAGTGATGCTGATCAAGAATATATATACTTTATGGGGTCGGAAACGTCTCCTTCACTGCGTTGCAAACTTCTGACTGAAATCATAATACCCTCTGCAAGGGTATAAAGATGGTAAGTAAAAAATAAACAATTCAAATGCGTTTAGTTATGACATACAAAAAAGATGGTAAGTAAAAAATAAACTTGGTCCAAAGTTTTTTTCTAATAAATAAATGTCATAATTATTTAATAAATTTCAAAAGAATTCAAAATTATGCTTAGGAAAATCTATAATCAAATCTATATAAAGTAATTTTAAAAACAATTTGTTAAAAATGTGTTATTTATTTAATGATTTTTTTTTTGTTCATGTTATTTTTAATTTGGCTATTGGGCAATCCCCATTCTCTTGATGACTTGCTTAGGGGCGTAACCTTTGCTGAGACTTAGAATTCCTAGGAGTTCCTGGTATGCAAATTAGCTGCCTAATGAGCTCATCTTGGCCTTCGCGAATCCCATCGGAGTTCGAATCTCCTGCCTCTACTGACGCCAACGCTGACTGCGACTGCTGCGCATGCGCCTGCGCAGACTGCGGCGCAGATTTGTGAAGTCGATGGCGAGGCGCTGATGAAGAACAACCCCGGCCTGAATTAGACGACGCCAGCGAGCATGACAAGGTCGGCACTTAAAGGTGTCGCCAATTATGAGCCTCACCTCCCCACCTCCTTCCCACCGCCCACTGCCCGCTCATCATCATCTTTCGGTTTCCCCATCTTTCGAAAATCTCTTTTTCGAGCGTTTTGTGAAAACTCGCTCGAATTAACGCTTGAGTTAAAACCCCAAATGCACTTGTGGGCAGTGGCAAAGCCGGTGGGTGTCCGTTAAATTTGAATTTCACACCGCTTAGAGCGCTCAGCAATGCGTAAAGAAAACTCTCCAAGCGCCAAACTAAAATTCTCGGATTCTTTGCTTGAGGTGCGGTTCTGATTCGACTGCTCCACTGATTCTTCCCGTCTTCTAGCGAAGAGTTCTCTCTCTAATTGCATCAAAAGAAATACAGAACACATAAACAATAATCACGCAAATGTGTTTTTATTTTAATGTTTGTTCTATGCAGAGTCTATGAACTTTTCAAAGCGCTTTGGCAACAGTAAAGATTTTGGAAAAGCAAACCATACCATTTTCAATAGCTTGACTTTTAAGCTACTTTTTCCGCTCCAAAATGTGCAGCCTTTTGCCATAATCTTTTTATTTCGTTTTTTAAGTATCGCACAAAAATACACAAGTCTAGTTGCTTCAAACAATTATTAAAAGAATGTATGTTTATTTGGGAATAAATTAATTTGCAGTTTAAAAATACTAACGTTTAGAAGAATCTGTACTAATATAGGATTATATGTATTGGTACTTTAGAATTTTATTATGAAAGGGCATCCGAATTTTCATTATAGTCCGGGTACATTTTCCAGTTACAATTTCATTTTAAACAATTTTCGAGAGTCATTGCCAGCGACTGGGGCGGGGAAAATACGACGGACTCCCAAGTAGCTATTCCCCTTCCTCGAAAATCCCCCCTTAGCCACCTATGTCTCAAGTGGGCGCAGCGGGGGCAATGCTAATGATGATAATGATGATGACGATCTGCAGAGCCAAGCTCCAGCGCCTGTTGTTACCCATCCACTCCCCCAAAACACCTTACTCTTGTGTAGAGCTACCATCTAAATAAACAACAACTAAATTACACTTGGGCAAAAAGGGTTTGAGCTATTAAGAGTAATTAGTCAAATCTTCTTGAAATTATATATTTAATTTTAGTTCTTAACCAACTGAAAGAAAAACCTTTAATATAAAGAAGATTAACTCAGAATCTTTAAAGTTAAACTATAGTTTTATACTTTGATTTTGTAATTCATTATAATAATTATAACAATTTTCAGACAAATTTCGGTTAGAATACTTTTTTGCTATATCCAAGATTGCATGTTTCTAAAGCCAAATTTGAACAAAAAGTTTCAAATATAAATGCCAATATATGAAGTTTATGAGCTAAAGAGAGGTCTTATAAAATATATGTATCTTACATTTTGGTCCGAAATTTATCCGAGTGTGGCAACAACAAATTGCCCAGAGAGATGCTTACCTGCCGCTGTCGCTGCCTCTGCCTCTGCCCGCGGCTCTGTCGCAGCACTGTCGCGTCTGCGCCGCTTTCTGCTCTTCCGATGAGTTTCGAACACAACTAAATCAGAATTTTATTCAGTTTCAATTGTTTAGCGAGTGCGGATCGGCGTCGAGTGCGCGAGGCAGCGAAAACAAGTCAAACCAAACGAGACGGGGCCAAAACAAAAAATAAAATAAATGTACATACAAGCCCAAAAGCAGAATCAAATGAAAAACATAAAACAAGAATCTAAAAACTAAAAACGAAAAAAGTAAATTGAAATTAGGTGTGTGTTTTGGGGGCTGCTTTCTTGTCATTAGCCGAAATTGAGGAGATTTGCAAAGTGTCAAAGCGCAACGGAAATGCCGTTATATTCGCTACATTTCCCAGCGTAATTTACCTCGCCCCAAAAACGAAAAGAAGAAAGTCGGCGAAACAATCTAACAATTTTCACCATCAAAAATTATTTCCTTTTTACTCCGAGAAGAATTCTTCGCCCGTCAGCTTTTAATTAATCATCAAGATTCTCAGCTTAATTGTTTTTTGGCAACTATGAAAAAATAAGTTATTATTGCTTTGGGTGCTTTCGGCATTGGGATGACAAATGCTGGATTTACGCATTGATGAGCACTTTGTCATTAGAGTTTTTAATTATCGGGCGACTCCGAAAACTTTTGGTCGAAAGGTCACAGGCACCTGTGCAGTGAACTCTGACGTCATCGCCTGTAAGAAGGCTCCGTACCGCTTGGTTGGCCAGGTTATTGACTCTCGCCCTCCCTCTCCCCCGTGAAGTTACAGCCTAGACCCATCATAATTATGTGGATTCGGCCTCTTCCGCAAACGCAGAATCTTTGGTCTTCAGTCGCTTCTTGCCGGCGAACCCATAAATAAAGCCGATCTTGGCTCATTTTTAACGATCTGCATATTTTGGCAACATAATTAACGGTGAAAAGAATGTGAAAAGTAGCGAATCGTAACGCGAAAGCCAGAAACGCAAAACGACTAAAAACGAAAAAGAAAAAAAGAAAGAAACACGCGACTGCAAAGAAAGGCGGAAGAAAGAAGCAGAAGGTTTCTACGCGCCTCGAGCGAATCTCCAGCGCTCAGTTCAAAATCTCGCGTCCATCCCATCGGTGCCTCGAGCAAATCTTCTGGCCAAAAGCCCGAGTGAAACTGCCGATAATGCAAAAGGGGAAGTGCCAAAAAAAGCGAGTTAAGTGAGAGCAAATCTAAAAGAAAGCATCATCATATCGGATAGCGCCGCTGGGGTCTCCATTTAATCGGGCCCAATGATCGCGATTAGCGATAATTCGCTCCGGCAGCGATTAATGCGCGTGCAGGTAGCATTTCTCCTCATCGGTCTTTGGGATGCCACCGGGGCTCTGACAGTCGACAATCAATTGGTATCCGCGCGAAATGGTAAGTGAATTATTGGCAAACTCTGAAGTCCAAGTAGTGACGAATCGCCCTGAGAGTATGCAAGGGAGGGGATACACTCAGAAAAAAATAAGTTTCCCCGATTCCAAAAGAAGAGTGGGATTCAATTTGAAGTTCTCCAAACTAAGATGAAGGATTGGATTGCGAGACTATTTTCATCTTTATTTCAAGATCATTTAAACTTAATATTTGATTTCTTGATTTAATGTGAAGACGAATCCTAAAATCGTACGTTATCGTTGGTCTCTTTAAATTCTAAATTCTAGTTGAAATTATAACTCTTGAGATTTGAAAAATAATTCCCCAGAAAATACAAGAGAATCTTTAGTTATCTTTAGCAATATTAAATTTACCTGTTACCTAAATATCACTTTTGCGTTTCTAATTAATTTGATTTTATCATTTCATTTATTAGTTGTGTACCATTTAATTTGTCACCTGTGTAGGATTTTAATATACAATGCAGACATTAATAAATACCATTTAAGCTAATATATTCACACAATTGGTCGTTACAACCTGCTTAATGTCTTTTTGAGAACTGGCTTTTAACGATCATTGTGCGCCTGGGAAAATTCTTACAATATGGCTAGTTAAAGAATAACCTGTGTTACTGACCCATTCTGGAAAGAAGGAATGTAATATATTTAATTACATAATTTAGGTAGTAAAAAATAAGAAGGAATATTTTAAAATATTACTTACAATTTTACAACCTGCTTCATACGCGAGGTTTGGGTTCTTCCCTTCAGAACAAATTTCAAGTTAAAGTACTAACTAAAAGTCAACTAATTGTCATTACCTAGGAACTATTTATATATTCTAAATGAGATAATTTCTTGGAAATATCACGCCGATCTAATAACCATAGGCTGGGGGCCAATCCATCAAGCATGTCAGACCACAGACACCGCGGAGCAATGTGCTTTGTTTGCGATTTGACCTTTTTGAATTATTCATGCACTGACAAAAATTCTATGGGTCACCCACCCACTGGGCCCCGCCAGCACGCAAAGTTAATAAAATTCAAATTCAAATCCAAATGGAGAACAAAGCCGGCGAACAATCGAAAAAAGAGACAATTGCAGAGTCAATAAAACTAACCTACCGTAGAGTGGACGAAGTGGAGCAGCAGCTGTGGCCTTGAAAGTGCAAGTGGGGTGACGCAATTGTTCAAAAGGAGTGAGGGGGGTGATTGGGGGGCATTGCCTAACTACCAGCTGAACCTTTTGCAATTTCGATCTCACATTTAACTTGCGTCTTGCAATCGACAGACTGCTTCGAGCGGCTTGCACTGGAGGCGATGCTGCCATTTGAGAAGACCTTCCGCACCGAAGACACCAACTCGCTGAGAATGTGCAAGGAGAAGTGCCTGCAGGCGGGCGAGAAGTGTCAGGCCATGTCGTTCGGGTGAGTCGTCTTCCACCTGTCACCCCTTGATTGCCCAATTTCCATTTTATATAGTAAAGTATATGTATGTATCTTGTGCAGAGTTCATCGACGCGGAAACGGCACTTGTCAGTTGTCATCGGAGCAATTCGGCTCGGCGAGCGGCGGGCGTCCGGGGGGCGTGATTTTCGATCCCGACTTTGATCTGTACACGCGCAAAACAAACTGCTTCGACTTGAGCGACAACTCGATTGCCCCCGGTCCGCTGCCTGTGCCCGGACCCAGTCCCATATCGACGGGGCCGACGCCTCTGGATCTGCCGAACAGGCCGTTGGATGTGGGCAATACGCCCGTGCTGGTGGTGAACCCAACGCCCCACACTCACGCTGGTGGTGGTGGACCACCACCTCCTTTGGGTCCCGGATCCTCGCTACCACCACCGCCTCCAGGAGTTGGCGATCGCCTGTACTTCTCGCACGATCTGTATCCGCTGTACAAGTACCCCACGCTCTACGAGAACAACTATCCGTCGCCCAACGAGGAGGCCTATATTCCCGGCGGCTATGCAGCCAATGCCCCCGAGGTGGACGAGCGATATCGACCGCACTATGGACCCATTGAGCCGGCGGAGGATGAAGGCCTTAGGCCCACGGCACACAGCCCACCGAGACCCATCTTTGGATTGGGCTACGGAAATGGTTACAGCTACGGTTCCCCCGAGAGATACACACCACCGACGGTGAGGCCATCGAGTGGTTCTTCGGAGGAGCGTCCCAGCTATGCGGCCAGGCCACCACGTCCCACCGCCGATCGTCCGGACTATCCACCTGGTCCTCCGCCTCGTCCAACTGCTGATCGTCCGGAGTATTCCCCGCGCCCTACAGCCGATCGTCCGGAGTATCCACCTCGTCCCTACGACAGCTCCACACCCTCCTCCTATGGACCACGCCCTAGTCCCAGCTACGATCCCCATCGAGAGCCCCGACCGGACTACACCAATCGACCTGATCCGCCAGCAATGTCGCCGCACGATGGTTACGGAATGAACGGACCTTCGGCACGTCCACCTCCTCCTTACGAGGGACCACCGCCACGAGATGAATACATCCGGAGGAACGGCAGCGCCATGAGACCCGGAGACGGATACGGAGGTTACGACGATGACAAGACCATTGCCACGTACTTCAATCCAGATGACTTCATGCAAGGAAATAACAGTAAGTACTGAGCGGATGATAATATAAGATATCATATAACATAGATGGCATATGATTGAGGTACTGTGGATAAATAACCAATGTTAAATTAGCAGTGGATTGCTTTTTAATTAAAAACATGTTATGTTCAAATTATGTGGTTGAATAAGCATATTCTCTTGATTGTTAATATCTATAATGTCTATATTTGTATAAATGTGGAGACTGACCTTTAAAATTCGAATCAACTTTTAGATTTAGTGATTATTATTATTATTTATAATGTATGTAATTGAATAGGTAAACAGCTTTAGATAAATAAGGGATATATGGGCTTAACATATTACGGAAAATTTAATTTAAATTCTTTTACTTTGTCCTTTAGGATGTGTTTATAAATGAGTACCTTCATACTTTCTTCTCCTTTTCTTCCTTCTAATATTTTTGTTAATAATGATTTAGGTGAAATACTAATACAATGATGTCTATGACCAGCCAATTATATTAATCCGCCTACCATTTTGACGATTTTTATATTTTTCATGATTTAATTATCTTAAGAAAAATGTACATTAAAATTTTAAAAATTATATCATGTTATTTCAGAACGTCCAATGCCTGGCGATAGAGATCGGGACAGGGATCGCGACCATATGGGTTATCCCATGGACGAACTTAAGGGTGAGTAAATCTGCGGTGATCCTTTTCCTTGTTTCCCTACCTTCAACTAATTATGGATTCGCTCTATACCCGAAGCTAACTACTTAATCCTATAGACGGGCAATTGTGTCTATAACCCTTATAAAGAGACAATGACACGGGTCACTTGAGAGGTGCAACAACAATAAAACAACTAAAATTTAGAATTAACTTGGCGCACAACTAAAACTCATTAGCTTTCGGGGTCCACGCCGAACGACTGGTCAAGTGACAGATGACAGACCCCCGATTGACCCACATTCCCTGGCTTTTATTTGCGTAACAAAACTAAACCCATTAGCCTGGCATAATGCTCATCGGATCGGGGGTCTGGGGGATCTGGGGGTGAGTGGGCGGTTGCAGTAAACATCGGAATTATTCACAATCGCATAATATACACAACGGAGCCAAAAGCTCCACTAACTAACCCACCCACAAAACGGTATAATAAATAATGCTGTGGCCAAAGTTTTGATAAATGGCAAGCGCAGTAAAACGAAAATGCAAAAATTGGGGTCACCCACATGGGATATTTAGCTTTTTCGGTTCGCTTAGATCATTTTGAAGGCAAATTAGTACAAATGGTTATTTGAAGTTCTTTAATTGATATAAGGTAATCAATGCAACTCCATGAAATCAACAATAAATATATAGTTATTTTTAGTTCTGCTAAAAAGAATTCTGGAATACTTGGAAAGATCTTTTCAAATTGTACCTACCCTACCGCAAAAGTTTTTTATTGTATCTACTTTTGCAATACTCCTTGAAATTGAAAATGGTATCATGTTAATTACATAATTTCTGCAAAGGTAATCCCTCCAAAATGAATTCCCCCAATTGTTTTCCGGTCTCTTCAGTTAACATGATCTCATTGCTTTACAGAAGAAATTGAGTTGTCAAGTGCAGAAGATTTATGACATTTCTGAAACTACCAAGCCAGATCATCAAAGAACGATTTGTGTTTTGATTTCGACGCGACTTCCTTTCGGGTTTTCCAAGTGTGACGGATTGGAGTACATGAACCCAGCGGGTGGCGGTGACATAAGCCTACTGAATACACCATATACCATATGCTACATGCCAAATGCCAAGAGAATCCAAGTTCAAATGCCAAACTTGATGACGTTGGCGCAATTAATTGTGTTTCTGAGGTGGCGTGTTCGCTAGTTAGTTAGCTTGCTTTTATTTGGCGTGGGACAGATCGTAATTTACACTTGGAGATTGGGCTACACAGTTCGCTGGGAGGCGGAAGCGATCTTCGCTACATGTATCTCCAGTTTTTGGCGGTTCTATGGGGTTGTGCAAGATCGGAATAGAACAGAACAGAACGGAGTGGAACTGCACTCAGCATGCACACTCCTCTGGCAGTCATTGTATGCAAATGCGAACACGAAGCCGGTGCACAAAAACCACCCACATTTGCGGTTCGAGTTTTTAGCACCACCACGGTGGTGCACCGCCTGACAGCAGTGACATTGATTCAGAAACGGAAATGCACTCGAGTCGGCTGCTTTGGGTGGCTGAGGAGGGGTGATATGATCGATGGACTCATATCTGTGGTCAGGCTTGATTGGGAAATGCAATAAGACCCCGAGAAATTGAGCATAATTCAGAGATGCCTTGGCCATAACAAAAGACTTAGGCAAGGAACTTGGATGTGCATGGAAATCATTATCCTTCAGAACTGAATAATTTTAAATTCGTAGGGCTAAAATGTGTAGTAAAAGATTCAATTTATTTGAGACATTTGGCAAATCCCAAAAACTTAAAACTTTTAAAACCACATGTTAAATTTAAAGGTGGTTTTAAACTCTGAATTTCCATACTTTAATTTTAACATTCGTATTAATTAATATTATTATTCTAAAGAATTATAATAATTCTTGAGTTGACGTATTTTTACAGGCAGGTCCAACAAACTTTAACCTAAAACTTTTACAAAATATCACTATGAACAGTACTTCTTAGTTTAAGCTAAAGAGTTAATATTATAGTAAGAAACACTTGCAACAGAGTCAGTCAAACACCTCGTAATAACCCATAATAGTGCAAAATATAGTCCATCCTTGAGCCAAAAACAATTTAATAACAAACATAGTCGGTCATAATTCCACTCTACTAGCCTATGATTTATTGGGCTATGATCAGGCGTGTAACTGTTTCGGTTTTAACTTTTCCTAGTACCTCATTAAGACCGCTCTTATTGAAACGAAATAATAAGCATCATATCAGGTTGCGGCATCCTTGAGCGAGGTCTGTTAACGGTTGGCTGCTCCCATCAGCATCGCATCTCGCAGCGATCTTTACCCTCGTATTTTCATCTGAATCATCGGCGAAGATAGCCATCTTCCACCGAAAAACAGAAAAAAACACCCACTGAAAATGCTCATTATACCGGAGATCCAAGGCTTCAGGGCAAAGCGAAGTGCTCTCCGCGTGGCGTCGGAAAAAAGAATCCACTGAAAATGGGAGTACCTACACGTAGTTTTCATATTTTCTGAGCGTCAGAGCGAAAAGCTCCCGGCTCAGAAGCGTAGAAGCGAAAAGCTCGAATATCGCGCGCGATTTTCTAATGCCGTATAAAACCGCAAGCTTGACCACAGCCGCTGTTCATTCGCGATTAGAATCGCCAGCGCCGCGCGTCGAACAAAATTGCCCGGAAATCGTGTTCGCGTCTGCGTGTCCTGTGTGCGAGCGGGATGGCCAGCTGGCCCATTGTTTCGATCGCTTGACATTGCACAGAAATTAATTAGCCCAGAACGTAGATTTAGCCATTACGTAATCACACCAAAATCACCGCTTTGGTATAATAAACTCCCAAAAAAAAAATAAAAGAATACAAATTAAAATGAGGAGTATCTGTGGACTTTTGCCAGTGCTTCTGCTTTTGTGTCGCGTCTACGACAGCGGATCGAAGTTCGTTAGTCCTACGCGACATACCGATCTCAGCAGCACCATTATCATAGTGGAGGATGCCAAAGGTATGGGGGCTTTTCTCACAGGTTGTTGTAGGTCATTCCACTTGGGGCTTTAAAACTCTCGACCGAATTTCGGAGTGCGTATTAAAGTAATTTGCATAATTTCCAACGTTCTGCGTGAAAAACACTCTGTCTTGGCTGGCAATTTTCCCGGAGATAATCTTCGGTGGAGTACACGGCACCCAACATGACTCGAACATAATTTACTCAAAACGCCAGCGGATGTGCCGCAAAAACACAGCAGCGAGAAACACTTCGACCCGTAACAGAAACAGAAACCAAGTTGGACATAAATGCACTTGGCCAAAAACATTTGCCTTCTCTTTTTTGATTTTATAATTAAAGTTCTGGGTGAAAAGTTCGAAAGTCAAATGGAGGAGATCATCTTCAAGTTGTCAAGCAACTATTATACGATTTTAAATGATCTTATTCTCAGGATGATTGACTCTTACTTTCATTTCAATTATCCCAGACGTTGGGTTTATTATTTTTTGACACTGATATAATGTTTATTTAAATACAAAGGAAACAGCCAAATGAGCTTTGTCACCTAAGTTGATAATAATTCTATTGCTATTCTTTTTTGGTAAATGATATTATTTTTATTTGAATTTAAACTTAAATTCAACTAAAATTAAATATTCTTGTAATTGCCTTTAATAGCTAAACCATTTAAAACTATTATTTATATGATTGAGATATTAGTTTCTCAAGTATTTCAGTAGCAAATACCTAGTGTTTTTCAAAGTGCAGACACCCATGAAGTAACCCAGCCCCGATCTTGGGTTCTGTCCTCGCTTCACTGCCCCCGAACGTTGAATGTTTGATATTTTTCCGCCTTCTCTTTTTGCCGCCCCCAATTGCGTAAGACGCAGCATCTGCAACTGGCACTGCAACACCCACTTGATCTCCTTTTCAGCCTGCTTCCGGCGTGTCCTGGCCGGGAAGAGGATAGCGCCCCACTTTGTGCGCCGCTCGATATCCTGCGAGCGCGTGGAGGAGTGCATGCGGGAGTGCGGCCGGGAGCGGCGCTTCATGTGCGAGGGCTTCAACTACCGGCTTGATCCCTCGGGTCATGGCCAGGGCGACTGCGAGCTGGTCGAGATGCCGCTGGCCCAGATGGACCTCTACTCCAGTCCGGATAGACGGGACGCCAACCTGCTGCGGCATCCCGACTACGACTACTACGAGAGGGATCGCAATGCACCGAGCAGCTGTCGGCGCAGCGCTTGCCAGGATTGCTCCAAGGGTCCGGTGAGCAGCCAGCCCGTCTACTTCAAGCCCAGTGGAGGTGGATACGGAGATCGGGACAGGGACAGGGATCACTATCGTCCGCCGAGCAGCACGGCCGTGGATCACTATCGCGGTCCATCGGGTCCTCCATCCAGCGGCTCCTACGAACACCGACCGCCCTTCTCCTCAGAGTTCCATGGATCGCATGGTTCGCATAGCTCGCACAGCTCGTCCTCCTCCTCCTCGGCATCCTCCTACGAGTTCTCCTCGCACGGATCGGGCTCCAGTTCGGGCTCCAGTTCCGGTTACTTTGGCCACACCCCGCCCAGCAGTTATGGCGGCGATCATCCCTACGTGGATCGCCACGATCCGCCGCACTATCGTCCTGGCAGACCGGATCGCTGGGAAACGTTGCCGAGTAGCTCGGGATACGATAGCTCCGCGTACAGACCACCACGTCCGGAAACGGATCGCATTGACAAGTACCGACCACCATATCGTCCAGGTTCCGATTACTCTCCCTACCGACCGCCCAGTCGTCCGGCCAACAACTACCTCGATCGCGATGGCGCAGGACCTCCAGGTCCTCCGGGCTCCTACAAGAAGCCCAACAAGTTCGTGCCCTATCTAATTGGTGGCGAGGACAACTGGGGTCACTACGGCGGCAGTTATGGCGGAAGCAGCAAGCACTCCTCCTCGTCGTCCTCTTCGTACTGGGGTCTCACCGAGTCGCAGAGGCGCAAGGACCAGCAGGACTTCAACTACTTCCAGCTGGGGGCTCCACACCGCCAGTCCAACTCGGTGCTCAGTTATCCGGGCTCTGGTTACGAGGATGATTACCCAAGGCGGCGCAACGATTACCGACAGCAGTGGACACGAAGGCCGGGACAAGACGGTGAGTGATTCATTGAGTCCTTGAAGTCTAGAAAATCGAAGTGATTTTAAATACTATATATGTGATCCATTTTTACTCTAAACTTAGTTAAGAGTAATAAGTTGTTAGGATCTTTAAAGGTTAAATCACGCCCGTTTTCTTGTCCGTTTGTTAAACTAAAAGTAGGTTTAAGTCCGTAATTTCATTACGTATTCTAGAGTTTGAAACGACTTTTTAAATAATTTATGAAATATAATAGTATAATTTTAGTTGGATTATTTTTGTAAATAAATTAATAATTTAAAGTTGTTAATTTTATTAATGTCTTCCGGACTTATTTTATTTTTTGAAATACAATTTTTAAAATTCCTAATTTTAATGTTAAACAATAAATGATTTTTAAAATTCCTAATTTTAATGTTAAACAATAAATGATTTCTATGTATTTTAGAGTTTGAAGCTACGTTAAGTTTAGCATGCGGACGACGTGCTGATTTTTATTAAAATATAATAAATTAAATATTACAGTAGGTACATTTTTAGTAAAATTATTTTTGTAAACAAATTAATAATTTAAAATTCTTAATTTTAAGTTCAAGTTTTTCTGTATTATTTCACTTTTTGAAATACAATTTTTAATATTCCTAATTGTATTATTAAACATTAAATGATTTCTATGTTCTATATTCGTGTATAAATAAATTTAAAGTAACTATTTTCTAATCGATACCCACAGAATGCTCGGCAAAAACCAGCGAGGGATTCCGGCTGCACAAGACGGCCGTGAAGCACGCCTACAACGTGCCCACCTTGACGGAGTGCGAGCGCCTGTGCTCCGACCAGCGACCCAGCTTCATCTGCCACACGTACAGCTACCGGTACAACCAGGCGGGCAGGGACAACTGCATGCTCTGCGACCGGCCCATTAACATGCTCGACTACTACGTGGACATCGAGCCGGATCGGGACTACGACATCTACTCCATGGCGGACGACATGGACGTGTGCCGGCAGCCGCCACCTCGGCGACATGATACCGCTGGTCCCGGTCCCAGCACTGCCCTCTCGGATCCTAGAAATGCCCGTAAGTTTGGATTAATATAACTATCATTTCTCGTTGCTTAATTGTACGTACTACTATAAACTAGTAATAAATAGTTAAGGGTATTCGCCTTGAATTTTATAAATTTGGGTAAATGGTGTTTATTGTCATGTACAAAACAATTGATTTTCTGTAGTAAGTTTACTTTATTTTTACAAAGTTTTCTTTAGGGGTAGAAAATTTGTCTAGAATTCAGGGGAATAATTATTTAATAAAAATATTAATATTAAAATATTATTAATTATTACATAAATATTCTTACCAGAAAACTGCGTATGATAGAGATGTTTTTTGATTTCCATGGATATGGATATGGATATGTTATTTATTTATTTTATTTAATAATTGATTTTCTTCTTCTTAACTTAAATCCCCTTTTCCAGAGTGCTTCTTCCGCGCAATCGATGCCACGCGCTTCTTTAAATCGATTGTGCGCGACTCGCTGACCGTGCGATCTGTGGGCGAATGCGAGATGGAGTGCATCCGCTCCACAAAGTTCACCTGCCGGGCCTTTGCCTTCCGTTACGGGCAGCAGCGACACGCGGGAGTCATCGACAACTGCCAGCTGAGCGATTGGCCGGTGAGGGACATGGACAAGGAGCGGCATCTCATCCTGGACGCAGCCTTCGACATTTTCGAGCGAGCGAGCTACGGCCATGGATGCGAAATTCAGCCGATTGTGGATGAAAAACACAAGAAACGTGGGTTCTTTAGGATTTGGTTTGCTCTCTAAGGAGTAATAAAACGTATTTTCTTAGTTTGCTATTTGGGTTATGGATCGCCGGCTAGACTGCTGCCTCCGGCCATCAAGAAGGTGATTTCAGTGCCCTCGGAGATGGCCTGCAAGAAGGAGTGCATCCGCTTCAGGGAGACGACGCCCTTCAAATGCTTTGCCTTCAGCTATGGGTGAGTTGTAAGAACTACCAAGAAATATATCTCAAATTCCTTTTCGTATACCAGTTCCCACGCAAGCTCCTTCAACTGCGAACTTTCCGATCTGGATCAGACGGAACTGAAGCAGGATGTGCACTATGCACACACCAAGGATCGCGACTTCTGGCTCTTCGCCTGGAATCCCTTCGACTGGACCTGCCGCGATAAGGTCAACACGATTGGAGGATCGCGGGTCAATAACGACAGGCGCATGGACATCTTCCGGGAACCGGGTAAACTCAACCTACTAACCTGTTGCTCCTCGTTCCAAGTGTAAATAACCTGTTCCGACTGCTCATCCCGGGCAGCGGATTAGCATTAGTTGTGTATTACTAGCATTAGAATTTGTGTAAATTAGTTTGTAGCGGAGAATGTTGTGTAAATAACGTTTACTAGCATGTACAGCGGCCCCGGTACCAGAATAACCGAAAGACGAATCCCCCCAAAAAAAACCTCTACTAACCGATCGTTTGCATGCCACCGTTTTCGAACTCGATCCTGACTTCCACACCCCGAAATCCCGTGCTCTTGACCTCACTAAACCCGCTTCTTGTCCGCTAAAGGCGACGTGGCCTGGCGCCACTACACCGTGTCCGGAAATCCCTGCCGAAGGAGCAGCCCCTGCGCCAAGAACCTGATCACGGGCTTCTACTCCTGCGAGACGGATGCCTCCGAGGTTGGCTCCTGGGACTACTGCTGCAAGGAGGACCACCCGTGCGGCTACAGCAAGGGCTTCGATTATCCCTGGTAAGTAAGAGAAAGGTTAAAATTTTTAAAAATATGGTTTTTAAAACTAGCATGGTATTATTCATACCTTTATTTGTATCAGCCAAGTACCTAACATGTATTTAAATGAATTCAATGAGGTTCATAATTTAGAATGCCAAAAATATGATATTTTATTGTTTTATCTTAAGTAGCATCTTTTTAAAAAAATCGTTAAATTAATGAACTTTTTTATACCCATGCAGTAAATTAAAATTTTGGTCAGAAGTTGATATATTCTTAAATAGGATCACTTTATTTTGAAGAGAAAAATTAAATGTGTAAACGAATTGAGTAAATCACACTGCGAATGAGTAATACATTTTAAAACATAAAATGAAGGCTGTCAAATCCAAACTAATGATGTTTTAATTTTCTGAATAAGAAATACATTGCTAAAACTTTTCAAATTTTTAAAATCATGGTATTATTTATATACTAGCAAATAGAGATTGAAATCAACCTAAAAAGAATGAGAAAGAATAAGATCCATTAATTTGATTACCTTATTTTCCAGGTGCTTCGTTGGCGACGAGTCGGACCAGTGGCGCAAGTGCAGCGATCGGTACTTCCCCGGAAAGAACGGCACCCAGCCGACGCACTCCCACCTGGGATTGCCCAGTGCCAAGGAGAAACAGAAGCATCCACTTCCTCATCCGCATCATTCCCAGCCGGCGACGGCGGCCAGCAGCGAATACAGCCAGCATCCACCTCGACCGGGGGGATTGCAGAGCCTGAGTGACTTTGCCGCCGCCCGTCTGTGGCCCGTGACCTACCTGTACAGTGAGGGCCCGCCCAATGCCACCGAGTTCAGCAACTTTGTCGACTGCAACAAGGAGTCGTGCTAGTGGTGCGCTAATCTAGATTATGAGTAGCTGATTAAGAAATACTTGTGTACAATAGAACCCCCCAAAGCCCAGTTGCCCCGAATACCAGGCAGATCTACTCGGACGTGGACGTTGTCGTTGTGATCATCATTGAGATTGGATACCATTGTCGTCAGAATCAAGCAAAACCAATTAACTTATTAACTTAACTCCCCTGAATGTTGAATGCAACCTTAATGACAGCTTGCGTGCAGGCATTCTTTGTACCTATAAGCTGAATTGTATGTATTATTAATAAAATTAGTTTTAACGATAAAAAAATGTCTACTTCGTGTTTTTCTTGGGTCAATTATTTCTTATTAAGTGGGAGATTTTAAAAGGAAGAAAAGGCAAACTTAATATTTCATATATTAAGAGAGAGAGAGTAAACAGTTAGGGTGTTCAATTGCGTTGCAAACTTTGTAAAGTGTAAAAGTGTATATCAATTCCAACAACAATTTCTATACAAAATAGTTTTAAAGGCCTACTTTTGAAAATTTTTTTGTATAGAAATTGTTGTTGGAAGTGCCTTACACTTTTACACTTTACAACGTTTGCAACGCAATTGAACACCCTAAGTATCTTTGCCTTAAAAACGCTTCAGTAGTTCAACTGGCCAACAGACTAAAGATTGCGTGTTCATTTCGTTCAACATCTTAAAATAAGGGGGAATTATACCAGAAATTTAAATGGAACACAGCTGAGACATTTATTAGGAATAGCAATTTAATGCTCGCTCAAAAACCTAGTGGCAGGATATCCGGAATCCTTACAAAAGTGGATGTCTATTATTAAAAATTAAAAATTTTGAAATTATTTTTTTTAAGGAAAACAATCTTTAAAGTGGTGATATTAGTGAGTTGTTCAATGGGTTCTTGTTTCCGATGGATGTTATCCATTACAACCACCATTCGAGTGCTGTAGCAATTAACTTTCTTCGTAAAAATAACTGCCATGTAAAATACGTCGGGGCTTACTTTTTGTGGTCTTCAGGTAAGCAAAAAAAGAGTTTGATTAGTTTTTGAACATACAGCTTTTCTACAAGTAATAGATTTAAATCCTACACCCTAGACCTAAGGAACACGTTTAATGAGAGTAAGTAGCCCTTAATCACAATTTTTGTTTTGATTATAAAGCTTTTGAGAGAAGCATTATCAAAGAGAGTGCATAAAAAGCTTTTTCATGAAAGACCATTTCTTTATGTTCATTTGTATATTATAGGACTTAATGCAATCTAGAACCTCAATTATTTGGTGATAACAATTTTTACATTTCGTATTGTGTGACTAATACATAATTCATTGCTAGGGTGTGGCAATTTTGTCCATTTTGAGATGAACTCCCTCCTGGGTGGAGATCAGGAATGTGCGACTGGAGAACTTCAGCGGGATCTGAGTCTTCTCTGATCTGCTAAACTTGAAGTCCCTCAGGAGGTAGACAAGACCCACCTTGACCTGCAATAGCCCGAAACGCTCGCCTATACAATTGCGAGGACCCTCGCCAAAGGGCAAATAGGCGAAGGGGTGACGGGCCTTAACCTCTTCCGGCTCAAAGCGACTGGGATCGAAGTTCTCGGGATCTGGATATAGCTCGGGATCGTGATGAATACTGTGCACAGGTATCATAATCTTAGTTCCCGCCTCTAGAACCAGGTCACTATCCGGTACTAGGTATTCCTTGGTGGAACGCCTCAATAAATGCGGCAGAATGGGATACTTTCGCAGGGTCTCGGCCACCACCTGATCCAAATAGGGCATCTCCTGAACGGACTCATAGGTGAGTTTTTGATTGTGGCGTCCCAAAACGTCGAGCACCTCAACTCTTAGTTTGTCCTGAATATCGGTATTCAAGGCCAGCTCATACAGACAAAAGGACATGGTGGTGGATGAGGTATCAAACCCGGCCAGGAAGAAGACCAAGGCCTGGGCGGCAATCTGTTCGAAGGATAACGCATCCTTGGCCCCCTCCTCGCCCAGTTCCATGAGCAATTGGATCAGGTCATTGCGATGGATATTCTCCCGCCGTCTGTAGTCCAGTGTTTGGCGTACGGTGTCCAGGAAGAACTCACTGACCTCCGGACGGAACAGCTTGAAGCGCAGCTTCCTGGCCAGATCCGGCTGGGTGAACATGAAGGCCTGGGCGAGCACCGAGTGCAGGGGATTCGAGACCACCGAGATGCCCATGCGCCGGAACTCCGAGTCGGGATCCTGCAGGCTATTGCACTCCAGACCGAAGGCACAGCTACCGATCACGTCCGTGGTGAAGCGGGCACACAGATCCTTGGCCTCGATCTCGCCGATCACCTGGTCACACGCCGCCTTCAATCTCTCGCCCACCTCCACCATGTTGGGGAACATGTATTTCATCTTGCCCGAGCTGAAGACCTGCGTCAGGTTCTGGCGCAGCCACCGCCACTCGGGACCGTCCAGGAAGAGGAGATTCCCCGTCAGCGGATCGTCCCGCACATTGTGGAAGAGTCCGCGATCGGCGAAGCTGCCAAAGTCACTGATCATTATCTTCCGGATCAGCTCCAAGTCCATGACGAACAGGGCCTTCGTCAGGAAGGTGAAGTAGCCGCAGTAGCGCTCGGTTCCCCGGAATTTTCCATAGATCCGCTTGTTGATATCCGTCCAGTGGAGCTCCTTGCCGAATCCAGTCATATTACCGCGGAAGTACACTGGTTTTTCGCCCGCCACGCCCCTGCGCCTCCAGTAGGCGTAGTGCCGGCGGAGCTTGACATATAGTAAAATTCCAGCGGTTAACAGAAGAACCAGGAGCGTATACATGATGCCCACAGTTCGACGGAATAGCAACTGAGTGGAAAACTGGGGCACACTCTATATTACCGGCGGAAAAGCTTTCACAACATTCTCTTTTTTTACCTCGCTCTCTCTCTTTCGGCTTTATATGGTCAGAACTGCAATTATCCAAACACATATACATTATCTTTATTACGTAATTTTATGTATATGACTCGCCAAAAATGGTGTTTAGCAAGTTAAACAAGAGTGTTAATCACAAATAAATTTTACATAGGATCAATACAAATTTTAACTTAAAATATTACTTTTATATAAAAAGAATTTCAATAGGAGAAATTGTATTATTAAAATTGTGAAATAATTTGGACAAAAACATAAAAAAAAGATTAATATTCGGTACTCGAGATAATGGGGAAGCGTCAATAAAAACTTCAACAAAAAATTCTAAGAGTCACCAAAAAGCCGGCTAAACCAATCGGGTTTTGAAGTGGTACAGTTGTTCTTCAATATGAAGAAAAGATAGAGTTGCTGAGAATGTTGGCACCACTTTTTTTCATGTTAGAAGTAAGGAGATTTTTAAAAGTTCAAATCAGAGTCTAGATCCGTTTCACTTTCAGATGAATGCCGTATTTGCTGGACAAAGTGGGACTGCGGGTGTCCAAGGTTAAGGGAATCTCGGTTAGTTTTGAAATTCCGAACTTGAACCGTTGCAGCAGGGATACCAAGCCAATTTTAGCCTGCATTTTACCGAAACGCAGTCCAATGCAATTACGGGGTCCATCGCCAAATGGCAAATAGGAAAAAGGATGTCGGGACTTGGCTGCCTCCGGCTCAAAGCGGCTGGGATCGAAACGCTCTGGTTCAGGATATAAATCCGCATCGTGGTGAATGTTGTGTATGGGTATCTGAACTGTGGTTCCCTTTTCGATTACAAAATCTGTATTAGGGACATTGTAGCTCTGGTTGGTTTCGCGCAAAAGTTGCGGAATAATGGGATGCTTTCGAAGGGTTTCTGCAATTACAGGTATTTAGCGGATTTATTTTCGTAGTTATTATAACATTCTTACCAGCCAACACCTGATCCAAATAAGTCATTTCGGCCAAAGCGTCGTAGGTAATCTCCTTCCCATCCAGAACACTTTCAATCTCCGCCCTAACCTTGTCTTGAATCTCCGGTTGGAGGGCCAGTTCGTACAAACAGAAGGCCATCGTGCTGGAGGAGGTCTCGAATCCTGCCAAAAAGAACACAAAGGCCTGGGCAGCCATTTGCTCGAGGGTCAATCCGTTTGACAGATCGATACCCTGACCCCTTTTGGCCGCCTCTTGGTCCTCGGCTCGGAGTTCTATTAGCTGATCCATAAAATCGTTTCTCTTTATGCTGTTTTTGATGCGATATTCGACGGTGTTTTTCACTGCCGCCAGGAAGAAATCCGTCAGATCATCGCGAAGAACCTTCATCCGCAACTTTTTGGCCAACTTGGCATTGGTAAACATGAATGCTTGCACCAGCATCGAGTGGCGGGGTTTCTCGAAGACCATGCGACCCTTTTCCCGGAACTCGGCATTGGGGTCCTGCAGACTATAGCACTCCAGGCCAAAGGCACACGATCCAATGACATCCGTGGTGAACCGGGCACAGAGATCCTTGATCTCCACATCGCCATCGTCCACTTTGGCCGCCTTCACCTCCTTATCCATGGCATCGGCCAGGCGATGACCCACCTCAACCACCACTCCCGACATGTGCTTCATCTTTCCGGAGGTGAAAACCGGTGTGAGCTTCTGCCTCATGGATTTCCACTCGTCGCCCTCCAAAGTCAGCAGATGACCCGTCAGCGGATCGTCACGGGGATTGTTGAAAATGCCGCGATCTTGAAAGTGATGAAAGTCCTTGATCAGCACCTGCTTGATAAGGTCCAGATCAGTGATCATGGCGGTTCGCTTGAAGAACATGAACATTCCCGCAAAGGGAGCCTTGCCCTTGAATTTATTGTATATCCTCTGATTGATGTCCCGGAAATGGTACTTCGATCCGATTCCCATCATATTTCCAATCAGCGGCAAAGGCGGCTCATGGGGCACTCCCCTCCTGGCCCAATAGGTGTAGGAATTGTGGTAGAAACTATAGGCCAAAAGTATGGCCACGCCCAGTAAGGCTAGTGTTAGCAGCATTTCAATCGGTATATGTAGTTGTTATAAAATAAATAGCTTATAGAGTTTCTTAGCCGGTACGTAAATTGCGTCTTGAATTTAATATGGTAAATCAGCACTCATGAATTGATTTCGTAGAACGCGCAAACAGAACTAAAAAGTGTTTGCTAAAGCTTGAGGAATGTATATACAAATTCGAATAGCTTTTATATATGTATAGTCTCTTTGAAACCAGACAGTCAAAACAAAATTGATAGATAAACATTTGCGAAGCTCTTTTTCGTGCTCTCTGTTGTCAAAGCTTTTTTCCATCCGACGATCAAAACAGAAGTGATAGATTAAACAATAAACAAAGTGTACCGGTAAAATGGTTTGTCATGCTGAGGAGAGCAAGAGAGAATTTGTTTTATTGTTACTTCGCGAGCTTCCAAGTGCAAAAAACAGCTGATAAAGACGGTCCTATCGATAAGAATTTATTTATATTTATTTGTACAATGTAGAAACTCCCACACAAAAGCTATCAACTATGTTATCAGAAATAGTTTTCTACGTTTCGACATGACTACCACAACAGAACCGATTGATAAAACGTCAAACAAACTTTTTTTTCAGTTCTCAATGCACTTGAAATGCTTGGTAATGCTGAAGACAGTAATACTCGCAATCTAAAAAAAAAAGTTGCTCAAAAAACTTGAGGCTTTTGAAGTTTTTTATAAAGAAATTTTAAAAATAGTACATTTCTCTTTTTTGTCTTAACCCCAGGGCAGATATATACATATCTTCTTAAAATCTGATAGGAATGAGTGTTGAATGCTCATTTTTAGATCCTACAGAAGACACTTTTGCAATCGACATCTTGAGTGTTTGTCCTTTTAATTGAAATGTGAGCCTGTGTGTAAACAGGAAACTGAGAACAGAAAACAGGCGTTTATTGACAGACTGTTGATGATTTGTTTGACGACTTGCTTGTTGCCTTTTGGCCTTTGCATCCCACCTTTAATTAAAGTTGGCACGTTGCAGAAATTAAATCAAGCGTAAACTCAATGAAACTGACATAAAGTCGGGTCGCTGGCGTCAGTGAATTCCCATGTTTATTACAAAATCGCGGGAAAATTTATGCGAAAGCGATTAAAGGCCCATTAAACGGTATTCCAGATGGACAGCGTGTTGGTTTGGTGGCGGCATTGAAGTGGTTGAAACGCCAAAACGCCCCAACTTCCGCCCCGCAGGACCTCTATCTGCTACTCCCCAGTAAATCATAAAACGGAGTCGCGCCTAAAAGCATTTTGTGTCTGTGTGCGGGCGTGTGTGCTGTTGTTGGTGCTTAAAGGATTTGGGCCTAATGCTTACGGCCCGTTTCATGCCGCTAATGCGCCATCTTCCAATCGACATAAAAATCGTAATGCCGCAGTTAAAGGCAGCTCGACCCATAAAACTCGCAGCGTGACAAACAAAAACCAAAACAAAAGCTGGAATTAAATAATCAAGCTAGGCCTACTGAAATTATGCTTATTATAAGCGGATGGCTTTTTGCTGATTTAGATCGATTTGTGGTTTTTAAGTGGAATAATTATTTGGCAAATCGATAAATAACAATGTATATTAAAAAGCGGGCAAAAACATTGTTGAAGCAAATGTTGAAATTCGATGACAAACCGAAATCCTGTATTAATGTGATTTATGTAGATATTTGTAATATCATAATACTAATGTTTTTTAGTTGCCTAATAATGCCTTAAATTTAAAAAAAATCGTTCGCGTGCCTAGTAACTGAAAAGATAGATAATTCCTATTAGGAAACTACCTTTAAGTATGACTAACCCATATTTTATTGAGTAGGTAGATTAATTATACCCGTTACTCGTAGAGTAAAAGGGTATATTAGATTCGTGCAAAAGTATGTAACAGGTAGAAGGAAGCGTTTCCGACCCCATAAAGTATATATATTCTTGATCAGGGTCACTAGCCGAGTCGATCTAGCCATGTCCGTCTGTCCGTCTGTCTGTCCGTCTGTCTGTCTGTCTGTCTGTCTGTCTGTATGAACGCTGAGATCTCGGAAACTATAAAAGCTAGAAGATTGACATTTTGCATGCAGATTCTAGGAGTTCCTACGCAGCACAAGTTTGTTTCAAAAGGGTGCCACGCCCCCTCTAACGCCCACAATCGCTAATATACGATTTTAAAAATCAATATTTTGGAAAAGTAAAATGCAGTGTTATTGTGTTTATCAATACCTATCGAAATGTAGAAGAAATTTTTTAAATCGGACCATTCGTTAAAAAGTTACGGCGGACCAAAGTTTTTCTCCATCTCCTTCGCACTCCCTTTAGCTAAGTAACGGGTATCTGATAGTCGGGGCACCCGACTATAGCGTTCTCTCTTGTTTAGATATCAAGTCGTTTCACTCTCAGTAGTATGACAACGAATATATTAGTACCTTGGTGTGCTTCGGCAAGCCGAAATTTATACACCCTTGCAGAAAAAAACACAGCATTAAACTTTATGCTCAAACTCTTTCACTTCACCTTCTTTGAGAGATTATAGCTCAATCCCTTCCGTGAAAGTCTTTCGCGCCTTATGGGATCAGTGCTGTTCCAGAGATATCAGATACATTTTTGTCTAGTTTTAAATTTTGTTTTAAAATTGTAAAAAAAATCAAAATGCCTTCGGGAATACCCTCTGCAAGGGTATAATAGTTCTGTTTGCGAGAGCTCAAGCTCTCATGATGTGTTAGAAAGCTCCACAGAATTCTACAATCATCGTGCTTCGGGACTAATTTCCCAGTTGCCAATGATTGCCGACCCCGTGAAGTCGGCTAACCGATAACACTTAACCATTAGGGTGTGACCATTTCGAAAGTTTTTTGCGGCAATTCCCTAAACAAATATTTCAAAATTGGCAATATTTATTTCCGATTGTTTAACTAAATAAACGCATGTTGTTTTTCGAGACCTAAAGCTCTTTTCTGCCGATGTATGTATTTATACCTATAAATTTGTGTATTCGTTTGCCGTTTTGCAAAGTCACCATTGACCAGTGCAATCTCTAATGTTTGCGGAGAGATAAAGCTTTGTTAGAAGCTCGATTAAGATATAAAAAGGTAGAACAAGCGGCTAAACGATCAGTGTTTTTGCAGAGTTTGTCAAGAACAGAGTAAAGTGACCGCTCGAAATGCTGTTTACAATCGCCCTAATTGCCGCTGTATTGGCCTTGGCCTACCATTTCTATATCAAAATCTTCTTTTATTGGGAGCGCAAAGGAGTTCCCTGTGAGAAGCCTCTGCCGGTGATTGGCAACATGAAGGGAATCGGATCAAAGTATCATTTTCGGAATATCAATCAGCAGATTTACGATCAGTTCAAGGGAAAGTCTTCGTTCGCCGGAATGTACATGTTCTTTAGGCGAACCGCCATGATCACTGATTTGGACCTCATCAAGCAGGTGATGATCAAGGACTTTAACTACTTTCAAGATCGTGGTGCATTCAACAATCCCCGAGATGACCCACTGACGGGTCACCTCTTCGCCCTGGAAGGCGACGAATGGCGATCGATGAGGCACAAGCTGTCTCCTGTCTTCACCTCCGGAAAGATGAAGCAAATGACGGGAGTGATCGTGGACGTGGGCCATCGCCTGGCCAATACCATGGATAAATTAGTAAAGGTGTCAAAAGTGGAC
Source organism: Drosophila takahashii (assembly GCF_030179915.1). Taxonomy (NCBI): domain Eukaryota; kingdom Metazoa; phylum Arthropoda; class Insecta; order Diptera; family Drosophilidae; genus Drosophila; species Drosophila takahashii. The sequence continues at coordinate 31,926,819 of NC_091679.1, read as the reverse complement.
GATGGCAATGTGGAGATCAAGGACCTCTGTGCCCGATTCACCACGGATGTCATTGGATCGTGTGCCTTTGGGTTGGAGTGCGATAGTCTCCAAGATCCCAATGCCGAGTTTCGACAGAAAGGTCGCGAGATATTCACGAAACGCCGTTATCCCCAGAGTGTTCAAGCGTTTGTCTTTACCAATCCCAAATTGGCTAAGCTACTCCGGATGAAAATACTTCCCGATGAAATAACCAAGTTCTTCATGTCGGCGGTGAAAAACACCGTCGATTATCGTCTCAAAAACGGCATTAAGCGAAACGACTTTATCGATCAGTTAATACAGCTTCGCGCCGAGGACCAAGAAGCGGCCAAAAGCGGCAAGGGTATCGATCTGTCCAAGGGTTTGACCCTCGAGCAGATGGCTGCCCAGTCCTTCGTGTTCTTCGTGGCTGGATTCGAGACCTCATCCAGCACCATGTCCTTCTGCCTCTACGAGCTTGCCATGCAGCCGGATATTCAGCAGCGGGTGAGGGATGAGATCGAAAATGTGCTGGCTGAAGTGGAAGGAGGAGAGCTTAACTACGACTCCCTGGCCAAAATGTCCTACTTGGATCAGGTTGTGGCTGGTAAGTACAGGTTATCTGAAACCAATAGGAATGATTCAAGACCAATACTTTCTTTCAGAAACCCTTCGCAAACACCCCCTTCTTCCCCATCTCATTAGAGAATGCAATAGAGAGTACAAGGTTCCCAACACAGATATAGTGCTGGACAAAGGAGTCAACGCCCTGATTCCCGTTCACAATATTCACCACGACCCTGAGATATATCCCGATCCGGAAAAGTTCGATCCCAGTCGCTTTGATCCGGAGGAAGTAAAGGCACGCCACCCAATGGCTTATTTGCCCTTTGGCGATGGACCCCGCAATTGTATTGGACTGCGTTTCGGAAAGGTTCAGGCAAAGGTTGGCCTTGTATCGCTGCTTCGTCGCTTCAAGTTTACCGCATCAAATCGCACTGAAGTTCCTTTGATTTTGTCAAAGAAAGCTTTTCTTTTGGGTACCGAAAATGGAATGTACCTAAGAGTGGAAAAAATTTAAGTTTTTATTAAAGCGTGAATGTAAATAATAAATTAAATTAGAAAAGTTTGCTTTATCCTAAAATTTAAACTTTAAAAAGTAATTTTTGAAAAATATTTATTTATATTTTAAACACGTAGTCTGAGAATGTAAATTTTGTTTAAGAAAGCTCGAGCTCTCTGAAGTGTTAGAAAGCTCTTCGGAAATCTATAATCATCATGCTTCGATGCAAATTTAGCAGTTGTCTAGAATTCTGAAGTCGAGTAACCGATAACATTTTCCCATGTAGGTGTGAAAATGTCGACAGTTTTCAGCCAAAATTCCATTTAGTGTTATTTTTTGGTTGCCAATATTTGTTCGAAATCGTTTTGAGTTCTTTGAACTCTTTTCTGTTAATGTATTCGTTCATATTTAAGAGTTTGTACGTTCGTTGTTCGTTTTAAAAATAACCATTCACCAGTGCAAACTCAAATGTTTGCTGAGAGATAATGCTTCGTTAAAAGCTCGTTATATCCCGAGCCGGAAAACTTTGATTCCAGTCGCTTTGATCCGGTCGCTTTGTCGCTTCAAATTTACCGCATCAAATCGCACTGAAGTTCTTTTGATTTTGCCAAAGAAATCTTTTCTTTTTGGTAGGGGAGTGTAGGGTAATTTGACGAGTAGGGTAATGTGACGAACTCGTCGAATCTCACATATGACGTCACGACAAAAATTCCAAATAAATGTAGTCGTCTCCCCTTATCGTGTCGACAATGTATTTACAGTAATATTAATAAGAAGTCCAGTAATTTGTTCGTGAGGTAATTTTCGCTAAAAATGTGGTGCGCAAACTAGCAAACCCATTCAATTTACTTGTGTTTCAGCAGTGCCAGAGCAAAGATGAGTGGAAAATAAAATCAGGCAAATATATGCACGTATACATGAGATCTTTATCAACAGTTTTTGGTCCCTCGCGTTTTTTTTCTTTTGCGCCGTTTGAGAGTGACACCGTTTTGGCTCCAAGTCTACCTTGTAGGGTATCGTGACGAACTTTTTGTAGGGTATTGTGACGAACTTTTTTTATTCAAGAATTTTAACTGTTATCGTTGATTATTTGTAAAAAAAATATAATAATACCAGATAACATTTACTGCTGCAGTTTTATTTTTGTTTTTAATAGTGACGTCAGTTTAATTTAATTTAAAAAAAAATTTGCACTTTGACCATTTTTTTTTTGTAAGTTTGGGTATCATCTTATTACTTTTTTCTTTTCCGTATCGAAAATAACCTTTCCGTAAATAATATATAAAAAAATGTATTTTTTTGTTTGTAAAAAGGATGGTTTACACCAAACGCTGTGGGGTTTGGCTACGTTGAATTTTCGAATCCAAATTTTTTTAGAAATATGCTCAGTAAATGTAAGCAACTTTCTGCTTTTACACTTTTAAAAAATATTGATTTTTGGAGAAGTTACATTAAAGAACAAATCGTTCGTCACATTACCCTACAACTTTTAAAAGTGCAAAAAAAGTAGGGTTCACGCCAAACGCTGTGGGATTTAGCTGCATTGGAATTTCGAATTTCGAGTTTTACAGGAATATGCTCAGTAGATGTAAGCAACTTTCTGCGTTTACACTTTTGAAAAATAGTGATTTTTACAAAAGTTACATTCAAAAAACGAATCGTTCGTCACCTTACCCTACACTCCCCTACAGAAAATGGCATGTACCTCAAAGTGGAAAGCATTTAAATTTTAATGCAAGCCTCAATTTAAGAGGAGAGAGTTTTATCTTATATTTTGTATAAAAATAAATGTAAAGTAGATGAGGAAGAGGAAGAGATGAGATACAGCAAATATATAAGGGCGTTTTAATTATTAGAAATGTTATCAAAGATTAAACTGTGACCAAAACTTTGCTAATTAATTTGGTTGTCATGCACAAAGCTAAATCAGATAAAACACAAATATAATTGGTATTTTGCGAAATGTGTTAGTGGTTTTACAACCAGTTAACTGATTGAAACTTTTTGAACTAAATTATTCTGGTTACTTTAACTAAAGTTGTTTATACACACAAAAAAAAAAAACGATTGGTAAAACGGTCCTCAGCCATCGAATTGTTAAAAAATGCACTCCCACAGCAACAAAACTTAATGTTTTATATTATATCCGTTACTCGTACTCCAACTGTTGCGCCCACATATTTAAAGTTTCTGTAAAAAAGCAACGGAGTTATTGTTTTGATTATTTATATCAATCTAACACCCAAATATTTTTCAAATCAAACCTTTCATTGAAAAAACCTTTTTTCGATAGCAGTAAAGTCAGTTTAAACCAACAATTTTTTTTGTTTGTGCAGAGTTAAAGCCTCCAGGCAGCTAGCCGTAAAATACAATTTTAATCTATTTTAAAAGATAGGGCATAGCTTTACAAAAACTTGTACTTTGGGTGGAATGCTTTCGTGGAGTACGTATGTATGTCTTAGAATTACTTTGAAAACAAACGGCTAAAAGAATAACAAAGTATTCTCCCGCTAATCTGGGGGCAAAATCCGACTACAACTTTTCCGTGACTCGCCCACTAATTTGCTCATTTCTCATGCGTTACTTGCCAGCTGCTAACCGAGTACGACTGTTTTGACAGAATTGCATGTGCTATGCAATATGTTTGCCATTCCCCATTCTCAATGCTCCATTCTCCAGCCAGGCAGAAGTTTTTGCCACGGCTCTTTTTGATAGTGCAGTCACGCCACACAATCCTTGGGGCAACGAAACAGAGGAAGACAAAAAACTTGGAGCTGCAAAACAAATGGAATAATTAGCCGGAATAAGATGAACTTGCTCACGGCAACAGGAGAACTCGCAAAACACACAGACAGGTGCAGCAGCAGAATAACTCTTACTCGTATTCCCCCGATATAGCCAAGTATCTATCTGTATTTGTATCTGTTTTCAGTTTCCAGCACTCTGTTTTTTTAGCTTTGAGGTGAGGAATGGTATCGAAATGATTTTGGAATCCCCACTGAATGACCACCGGGCGAAACTAAAAACAAAAACAGAATCGCTGGCAGTGGGCAAGTGTAAAGTAAGACAAAGACCACGGGCTCTCAGTGTCCAGTATCGCCTGATTGGATCTGGGTGGGTGTTTCTGTGGGCGGCACTATCCTGGCATCTTTGTGTTCATAGGACCCTGGCCAACTGACTGGATTGCCATTGATTTTCGCTCAATTGGCAGCGTTGTCTATTTGGAAAACAGCTGCCGTGATGAGGCGGAAAAAATACAATATCGCCATCGCCTGCCCGTATTGCCTCTTTTCGCACTTTGTGTTTTTTTTTGCGGGCCATAATTCATTTAGGCCAAATTCCTTTCGCCTCCACATAGACAATTTGAGCCGATGCCCTGATGCCCCATCATCAGCGGCGAACGAGGGACACGCATCTAGCCAACGCCTGTGTTCTTATTATGATGTTATTTACATTTATTATTGATTGATAACAAATTGCTAAACATTGACTAACGAGCGCACATTGTGGCCAAAAGGTCAAAGTGTCGGGATCCACCTTCGCACCTTCCTGCCGCAGCCCCAAAGTCCGGCCGTTGCACGTAATTATGTGAAATTTTCCGGAAGATGAGGTATATCTGCAGATTCAGTCGCCTCGGGTCGCTGGGTCACGTCGCTTAGTGGTGGCCGAAGAGGTATGCTATAAGAAGAATAACTTTTTCAATATCATAAGAGTATGCCGAAAATGTTATGTAAACATTGCTTAATAATATTTGAATGCTCTGGAATTGCCCACATCTTTAATGGGAAATGATTAAAATTATAGACATGGGAACTAAATTATTACAAATATAATTTTTTAATAAGGTCCAATAGTTTCAACTACTTTCAAAATTGGGTTACATAGAAACCATTGCTATACAAATAAAAGTACTGAGTATAAACTTTGTATTTCTTTTTTTAGATTTTTATGTCAATTCGTTCAGGGTGATTTTTGCTACTGACCGTTTCTTATGTACAGGTAAATATGGTTATAGATATAAAATCAAAACTTTTTTATACAAAGAGAAAAAAAAATACCAAAAATAATCATCCATCGGGTATTTTTTCATATCAATTTCGGCCTATCTGTTTTCATATCAAAATGATATTTCCGAACATATGATTTTGTACCATATTGATATGAAATCACACCATTTTGTTATGGAAAAATTGATATGAAACAATATCAGTTCCATATTGTTCCGTTTTTTTCTCTGTGTACTAAATCTAGTTTATTTTTAAGACTACGAATAGAGAGTTTACACATTTGGTTTATTTTTTATGCACTTTTCTTCGTTTTTCACAATTGACAATTTTTTAATGTAAAATCGTCCTCATAAAGGGTATTCAAGTTTCGTCTTCAATCTCCGCTTTTGGGCACTTCCTTGCTGACCCAGAGATTTATGAGCTGCGTACTGATATAAATCACGCTTAGGTAACATTCATTATGCTTAGGTGGAGCCGGTTAGATGGGCTGCGGAAAGTTCAGGCGTAGCACACTTTTGCGGCCTGCGTCGAGGTGTTCAAGCGGTGTTGAACTTTTATGGCCCAGTCGGGCATTTTGTAAGCGCTTTGCGTAACAAATGGCCCAGACCAAAAGCCATACAAATTGCTAATTACTTGAGCTGCAAGGTGTCAGAGTCACTTGAGCGGACTTTGCCCAGTTCGAGGATCTCCACTAAGAGCGGGCGACGACAGGGCACTTTACAATTTCATTGGTCGCTTTATTTATGTTGTTTACCGAATGCTTTTTTCCCCAGAATGGTCATATATAAATTACAGGCGAAATATTAGCTGGCCGATGCGGAAAAACATTGGGTGCAAAGGCATTTTTAGATTGCCTTGGCAACCAGAAGCATTCGACTGGATTAAAATGGTTATGCGCCTTTGTTTTTCCATCTGCATTATCTGACGATTGCTGCAAGTAAAATCCACTCTTGTGGCTTTGTATCTGCTGTAGTCAGAAAAAAGATTAAACTATTCTCCCAGGCTTCCTAGCCACCCCAAACACTTTCAATTCCGAGCGAAGCTCTGGAATTGTTTATTGCCCGACCATTCGGCTGCCGAATTTCCTTTTGGCAATTGATTGTAAGTGTGGACACAATCAATTTTTCCAAATCGTTGGGCAGACGACATGCATTAAGCTGTCAGAGGACATCAGCAGCTAGCCAATTCGGCCAGACAATAATTTATCATCCCGTTCGGGGGCCTAATCAAATCAAGTCCTGATTTGATAAAAAGCCAACGCGAAACGGGATGTCAACTGGCGCTTTCCAATCTGCTTTCCAATCTTTTGGCAAATCCCCGAACAAATCCTCTGGCATAGTTCTCGCTTCTCTTCCAGCTTCAACGGGTTGTCATCGGCAAAAGTGCTAGTCCTGTTCCTCCAGCTCCACCTCGAATGCCTCCTGGCTTCTGCTGCTCGGCAATTTTCCGGCTCGGCAGGTGCTATTAGTCTATTAACACCTTGATGTGTTGCCTTTGGTTGGGACAGCTCAATTGCTCTTGGCTTTCTCGATCGAATGCACTCCATTGAAGGCGAGCGAGGATTTTCGGGAATCAGACGGCAAACCGAAACTGCAGTTTCACCATCGTGATGTTGAAAGGGTTGTCTTCTCATTATGTCATTGGGCAAGTCCCCAAAATGAAAGTAACAGCTGAATGGAAGCTCGAACAAATCATGTTTGAGGCTAACTAAGATTAGTAGTTGTTTCTCGAGTTTCCTTGCCATTTATTTCTTTATGACATTTGTTTTCTAAAATTCCCATCTACAAATCTTCAAGGAAACCAAGGGGACAAAATGCAGTTCAATAAATTTTTAGTGCAGAAGATATTTTTCGTGTTAGGCATAGTGATTCAATATTCAGCATTTTTTACAACGGCAAACGAATATTTTCATTTCTCCCCAATTCAATTACTAGTATGCACCTAGCAAATCGTGCGTAAAAAATTCTAGGAGCAAAAAAATCTTCAATGCAGTTGAATAAATCTTCCTGCATTTGCTTCTACCGACGTCATGCTATCATAACCTTGGTTGGCTGAATGTTGATTAACTTTGCGGAAACCTGGGAGAATATTGAAATTGAAACAATGTTGAACGAGAAAATATGCAATAAAACAACATTGAGTAGTAAAGGTCTACCAACTTCCATAGAAATAAGAGCGAATGCCTAAGGTCGGAGCTTCATGTGATTGTTGGAAATGGCGACATAAAATGCTGTCATAAATAAGTTGACAAAGTACAATAAAATGAAAGGAATGTAGCACATTTAAATGCATTGTTAAATATTTTTTGATTAAATATATTATGTTGGAAAATATGCACATATATAGATTAATTAATACATGAAGTCTTCATTGAAATATATCAATTAAAATATATTTATTAATCATGACTTTGAAATTCTTTAATTAAATTCGATTAAATAAGGAAAATATTTATATAAATAGTTTAATTATCACAGGAAAAATTAATGGAAATGTGTGATTTAAAATGTCATTATTAATTATGACAGTTTCCATGAACCAGTTAAGTTATTCTCCAATTAAATTCGATTTTCAATTAGCAGGAAAATGTTTAAATTGATACAAATATGACTAGCCTGTCATAATTTAATAACGATATATGCCACTGACATGTGCTTTATATTACAAAGAACTAGTAATTAAGTTATTATATTCCTATTTCCTGTTGAGTTTCCACTCAAGGAGGGGGTCAATTGCAGTGTGCTGTGGGCTGTCTTGACTTACATCGCAAGGCGTTAACCTTTTGACGATTAACCTGATCCTGACATGCCCTTTGCCACTTGTCGACTCAAATTAAGTTGCCGTTTTATTCGGTCCCTCGCAATTATCGTGTATTTGCGCTGTCTATCTGCGTCCCCGAAAAAGTTATCTGGCCTTCGCTTCGATATTGCGTTCGACTTTTGGGTCATATATGGTTAACACGTTCGTTGGCCCGTAATAACCGAATTATCTCGAGTTATGTTCGAACGCTGAACTGCTGGCCGAGTCGTTGACACTCTCGTTCGTCTAGAATGCCACAATTTAAGCGGATTAAGACAATGGTCAGCGCATTCTCCACATTTTCCGAGAGGCAGCTGTTTGCCGTTTGTCCGGGTAATTTATGCGAGTTTCGAGCTTTTTTTCTCCGTGCTATTTTTTATTTTCTCGTGGCTGCCAAACTCATTTGCTGTAATGACAAACGGAGTTGGCAACAATTGTAAAATACATGACATGGGTCGTACACATTATATTTTGTGTGAGGCAACTTTCCAGAGAGGAGGGAGGGGATCCTAGAACACATATAGCCGGGGCAATTTCCTTGAGGACGATGTCTTGGGGTTGTGAGTTATATGTGCAACTTAATTTGCTGCTGTCACACCTGTGGCTTCCGCCCCTGGAAAGTGGCAACCTTGGCCCTGTTTGACATGAATTTATGAGCGACTGCGTAAGGAGTGCTGGATCTGGATCCTTGTGTGGGCCATAAAAACGGTTAGCAGATTTAATAAAATATATTCAGCTTAATAAATAAAATCGCCTGACAACATATCCCCAAAGCTAAGAGAGTCTGAGCTGCTAAGAGACCCAAAATGAAGGTTGAAAGTACCCAGCGGCGAACAGGCGAATGGGGTCTGGAGAAAAAATGCATTACATGTAAAGAAAATGTAACCGATTACTATCGCTGCTTTTCGTTAGAGAAGTTGTAATCAGGGCTCCTATGACTTCGTTTTTTCGTTCGCTAACGATTTCCCTTCGTCAAAAATCACAAACACACATAAAAATTATTGTCTATGTGTTCGTTTTTCGTTTCCCCTCCCTCACGTTTGAGCTTCGGAACTTTAATAATAACAGCATGCATTCTAAATATAGTTTAACGAACTAAAAAAAGCACAGACAATGGCCGAGCGGTTAGCCTTTCCATCCATTATACAATAATACCCATGTTCAATTCCTACATGAGGAAAGAATATTTTTTGTTTTCATAAATGAACATGCATTACAACTCAGCATACGTTTTTCAAATTGTATGTTGAATTTTCTCTAGTCCGTCTACATTTTGCATTACAATTTCGGAAAAGTATATTGAATTCGTAATGGAGACCCGAAGGTGATTCGGCCCTAGCATACTTTTCCCATTACTAGTAATGCAAATTGTCTCCCGACCACATTACAAGGCGGCCATGCCTATGGCAAAGTAATCCATGTTGTAATCCATTGTTTCTCTATTACGAGAGGAGAAGTAATGCATTCGTAATCCATTTTGTAATGGCAATTTTCGCCGCTGGGTAACTCCTGTTAGCGCAGCACGTGTTGCTTGGCTTTCGCTTTCATCTGCGCAGCATCTCTGCTAAAATATCCCTCTGTTGGGGCCAAAATGTTAGCGGCTTCGGGTCCTCGGCTCCCGGCTCAGTGTGCGAATCCCGCCCGCTGCCCAAGGACGTGTCCTCCTCGCCAGAGCGTCGGAAAAAGTGTTACGACAAAAACTACGAGTTTATTCAGTCAAAAATGAATATTTAAAGTACTGTTTGCACTTCTGTGGGCGGTTGTCATCAATAAAAAAAAAGAGTTTTGTGCGCATGAAAAAATCAGACTTAATATTAAACTTCACACATGGCTGGTTGATTAAAATATTATGGAATATATGAAAAACTGAGCTGACAAATATTGATATTGATATTTAAAGTGTGTGACTAAAAATCAAAAAATATATATGTGTGTTAATTGGAATGGCCATCCATCGGAAATACATGTTTTTAATTAAAAAAGTATAAATATACTCTGATTAAAGAGCTTTGAAGGCTTGCGCAATTTAAAGTTTTTATGTAATACAATAAGTGCAACAAAAGTTCAATCTTCAAAACGCAAACGAGGCTCCCATCAAAATGTAAGTAACTAAAAGGCAAACAACAGCTCATCCCTCAAAACTAAGCATTCAAACTTTTTGCCATTTTCAATATCCATTCCACTCTCGTTGTTTTTAGCGTTGTGTAACTTCCGCTTAAAAACTAAACGAAGTTCGCTGTCTGCCTTTCGGCCAAACAATTAGGCGAGCGCACAAAAGTTCCACAAAAAGTATACTGGAAATCAATTTTTTCCCTCCATCCGCCCGGCCAAAGAACACATGTCCCTCTGATAGACCACTTAATAAAGCGTCAAAAAAAGGCGACCGCAGCTAGATTTATGGTCAACACGTGTGTGTGTATGCGGTCTGATAATATGGCCGAGAAAAAAGGAATATCCGACTCTATATATATTGTGGCCCGAAATTTATGGGCGCTAGCCAGAATTATTGCTATTGATTTAGTACTAGAGAGATGCCAAGTCCCCGTCCCCAGAGGTTATTGCCTGGCCATAAAAGTTGGCCAATAAAACATTTTGAGCACAAGTTACTACTGGAAAACTGAATCGTGAAGCGCGAGAATTAAAAACTAATTAAAATAGTATAATCGGACGACTAAATGGTTCGAATTTTCCAATTATTGGGGCATTAGTTTCATTTCGGCCCATTTGTCATTACTGAAATGCATGCATTTTCCCGGCTAAGCGCGTATTTTGTGAAAATTGGTGGCAAATGGGAGAGCTTCGACGTCCATCAATTCATTAGAGCCGTCATTAGGTGGTAAATAATAGCAAAGCCCCTGTTTCGGACAGCGAACAATGAGCTCCAATTGCAAATGGTGGGCAAGCCATTATTCGTATAATTTCGAAATTCAGCGGTTGTTCTTTGGGAAAAAGTGCATTCAGCTCAGTTCAAGGAAGGGGAAAATTGTTTGCCAGTACGTGCGTGATTAAATTGCGTTTGGCCAACCAAACAGCAAATGATACAGCAGCAGCAGAATGATATTAAAACGAGTAGTCTGTGTCCCGTAATTATCATGTAAGTTGAGCTGGGTATCTCTGCAATTGGCTTGGCCCTATGGCCCCGAAGAAAATTGGTTTAAAAATGCATGCAGCATGCAGCATACAGCGGAAATGACAGAAATGTATGAGAAAATTAAAATTTAAAATTGCATGGTCCTTTATGTCCATTACATGCACTTGCAGCCACAAGGTTCCCCCCTCTATGTTTGCCGTATGAAATTCACATAAAAGCCAGCTCATTACAAATATTTTATGAAACTTTCCGCACTCTAGGTGCAGCTGGTCGCCGTTCTCCCCATTCATTCAATGCCGTCCGAACAAAGCAGAGCCATCGGCACGCTGCCAGCATCCAGATGAAAACTCACGTTTTCCTGGCCATATTTCCAGCTTTTCCGCCCCTTCTATTAGTGCTGCAACTTTGGGCTCCAACGCATTTGCATCGAGTGCTGAAACAAAGTTGCAGCTGCTGCCCGTGAAACTAACAAAAGGATCCGACAGAAACTTTTCCGGGCTGCGGCCTGTCCTTATCCTTAGCTCGGTTCACGGAGCTCCCCGTTTATTCACTTTACGTGTGGAATAGCGACCAGCAGGACTGCACATCATTGTCAGCCAATGATTCCGTGTGCAAAAGTCAAGCCATTTCCGGACTCCTCCACGTGTGCTGATGTCTAGCGGGAAACTTTCACGGGAACATTACTTTCACTTTCATTTGCATAAGCTTTTTGATTATGCCCTACAAATTGCCGGGTAGTGTGAACTAACTCGAGAGGTTGAGGCTTCAATTTTTGTATATTTTTTAGATTTTTAAATTTAGTATATATATAAATATGTTTATTTTTTTAATGCCAATAATTTTATTTAATCGCTAAACCTATTTTTATTTTTGTAAATTTGTAATTTGTAAATTTGGTTTAAATATTGTTTTTGAAGCTTAAACTGATCATTAACATTTTTTAAACTTTTATTTTTCCTAATATTAATATTTATATTAATATTAATTAATATTTTCTTAATATAAACCTTAAATTATAACAAAGTATATATATAACTATCACTTAAATGCAATGAAAAAATCTTTTTCCAAGCAGAGTGTTCCAAGACATATTAAATTTTTCTCTTATCCATGCTCATCGTTATTTCCACGATTTTTAATAAATTCGAGATTATGTGCAAACTTTTTTGCTAGCCAAATTGTGTGAGTTTCTGCTGCTAATTTCGGGATCCAGATACGCGATGCGCACTTCTGCCGAGTGTCTCTGCCATTAGGGTTTATTAGATGCAGGCGTGGCGTGTCGCAGTGCCGGAGTCGCGTACCCGTGGAGGAGCTAGTCATATGCCCGCGGCATTCCGGTAAAAATTTTATAAGCTGTGGATGTGCAGGCGGCGCCAACGACCGTCACAACGACGTGCACACGTCACCAATTATGCCAGCACAAAAGGGGGCGTGGTCCGGGCCGAGAAGTGGCTTTTGGCCTTGGCAAAGGGCTTCGTCTTCCCCTTGCACTTTCTTATAAACATGTCATTGTCTTCGCAAGTTGGTCCCGGGATCTTCATTTAAAATTCAATGGCGTGTGGCGGGAACTGCGTGATTTCAGCCCTCCGTCGCATTCCGTGCCTCCATGCCGCGAATTCCAATCACGGGTGCCCGGACCCGAGTACCAAAGTGCCCCGCCCAACGCGTCGGCGAAACATCGCAAATATTTGCATTCGCCGTGGCAGGGGAAAATTTGTTGTGGTAAATTCAAAAGAGATCTCCTGTCGATTTCACTGCGACAGCAAATCTCGCAATTAGTGACATTGTGGGTGGGCAGATACTCGCTGGAGAGATGATATTGCTTTCCCCCGTGGCTTCTGGAATTTTCAATCCTGACAGCAGCACGTACAGGTGGCTTTCAAATAGCAGGTGTGCAGGCATTCCGCCAGCAGCACATACAATTCATTTGCACGAAATTTCGCTGGCTTGCTGCTCAAATCATTTTTACCAAAAAATTAATAAAAGCAGGTTTTATATGGTTCTATGGACAAATCCATATTGCCAATGCCGACATTTTTGTAATTATATGTTTCATGATAGTCCTATGGTATTTGTAAAAATTGAAATTTCTCTTAAAAATGATTGTAAACTGAAAAACAATTGTACTTTTATTGTGATTCAAAAATTAGAAAACAAAAATTTGTCACGAAAATGTAAACAATGCAAAATGGCAGCCACTATACACAATAAGCAAAGAGTCAATAAAGGATCTCGACACAGCAAAGTAATTTAAAATAGCCATATTTGGATATTTTGACAAGCTGAAGGCAAAACCATTCTTAATCCGAAGCAAACTTCTGAGTAAAATAAAAATACCCTGTGCATTAAAGTGTATAAAATTTAACCTCATATATGAAAAGCACTTCATACATGCTCTTATCATTCCGTTTGGGGTTCGAGGACCCTTTCCTTCGTTAGTCGTGTGTGGCATAGCACTTCAGAAAATATCCGTCTGCTGAATAAACGTCCGTTCCTTGATAAATGCCCATCTGGTTGGAAAAAAACTGAGAAAACTTTTGCCCTGGCGGTGAAGGAAAAACTCTTGAGCTTTCCAAGCGCACATTTTTTATGCCTCGATTGACTTAAACTGTTCTTCGGGCTTTCCTAACTGCCCCACCTGCCCCACGATGCTGATGTTGCAGTTTTCCTGGCCACTTGGCCGGACTTCAAGTGCCTGCTTCTGGCCATTGTTGTCTGCCGTTTTAACTGTTGCATTGTGGCCAGGCCATTTAATTTGATGATGTCTACTCTGTCTGGCATTTGCCATATCCTGCGTTTATTCGCCGACGGACTGGCTCTTTTATGACCGCGCCTGATTCAATAACTGCGAGATTATAAAGCAATGTAATGGAATTGTTCCAATTTGCATTCGGCGCAGCTTGAATGTTTTGTTTTAATTTGGAAAATTAATTAAATGTTCCGTCTGTTTATGCGCGATGAAGATAATAGAATAATTTACAGACCGAATTGTTTTCGTGGTAAATTACTAAATTTCGCATTTTCCATGGAACTAAATGACGCCAGCACACACACACACACATTTCGCTAAACGATTTAATGATTTCCCCCATAAAATTTACGCCATTCGTTATTAAACTTTAAGCTGCCCGAAAGCCAATCAAAAGTGTGTAAAACTCTAAGGCACACACACAGACGCGAGCACTCCGCACGCAATTTGCACGCACAGAAGTATGCAATAAATTCGGGAGCATTTTACGACTGCCCATCGATTTGCAGCAGGGCGAAAAAATGGGGGCTAAAGCACTAACCGCAGGTACCGCTTTCAGCTAGGGAAAATGAAAAAGGAAAGGCTTACACCGAGAAAAAAAACCGTTCTCAACGTTCTTGATTTCAGTATTTCCGTGCTCAAAAGTGAGCCAAGAACGGTTTTACTAAAATCAAGAACGAGTGTTCTTGATTTGAGACTACTTTTTTGAAAATAAGTATTCTTGATTTCAGTATGAGTCTTCTTGGATTCAAGAAGAAAAATTCTTGGATTCAAGCATAGGCGTTCTTGGTTTCAAGAATAGGCGTTCTTGGTTCCAAGAGTAAATCGTTCTCGGGTTTAATAATTTCTCCCTTACCAAGAAGAACGTATTCTTGGTTTCAAGAAGACAATTTCTTGGATTCAAGCATAGGCGTTCTTGATTTCAAGAATAGGCGTTCTCGATTTCAAGAATGTTCCACTCTTGATGCAAAAAGGAATTTTTCAGAAAAATTAAAAATTTCATATATTCACTTTTTTTTATTTTATTATTTTTTTATTTATTATTATAGATATAACATAATTACAAATTTTTTATAACTAAACATATTTAAGTCTAACAGCAATCTTATCATTATTAAGTAAGTACGAATAAATTTAAGTAACATACAGAAACGTACAATAAATATAAAGTTTTATAATTTTAAAATGTACCTTGCCAAGCGTGCTACCTCCTCTAGGTGGATCGATACCAATCAGCGATGTTGGTTTCTCGCTCTTTTCTTGATTACGTCCCACAAACTGCAAGATTTATATATAGTTTAAATAACAATAAATAATACAAATTGTATATTATTTATATATATACATACTTTCGAGTTTTGCGAACAGCTTCTCCCGGAACACAATACGTAAACCAATTGGCGGAATCGCCTCATTGATCTCTCCTTGTCCATGAAGACACTCCAGCGCCTAAAAATAGTTAAAGTATTATTTCATATTCCTTTTTTAAAACCGAACCTTACAAGCGCAAGCAGGCTCCTGCATAAACACACATATGTATACATACATAGCGTGCATTTAGCGTGGCGTCACTTTTTTTCACAAACATACAAGTTCGAAGTATTTATTTATTATATAGCTTATTTTCATTATTTTTATTATTACACTAATGTTATTATTAAATACTTACGTTTGAGGAAGGGGAGCGCACTCAAAATATCTAGTTCCTCTAGAAGGTTCTTTAAACGTGTGTCGTCCGCGTGTGTACTCCGCTTCACTGGCCGAAAAAAAGAAACGAGCATTTGACGAGAGCCGAAGCGAACTTCGGTAGCTTGCCGAAAAATTCCAGAGAGAATGTCTCTCTCATTTTTTCTCCCTCTTATTTTTTTTCATCTCTGAGACGAAGTTGAGAACGATTTTAAGAATGCTTGGGGACGATTTCAATAACGTTCATGCTTGATAAACGAAATCGAGAATGATGTATTCTCAAAAAGCCAGATCAAGAATGGTTTTATTCTTGATTTCAAGAACGTTTGTGCTAAAAAAAGTGAGAAGACAAAATACTGAAATCAAGAATATTCGTTCTTGATTTTTTCGTTCTCAAGTTTTCTCAGTGTAGGGGCAGCGCACAAAACAACTTTAATTTTATTGCATTTGCCATCGGGAAGCCAGCAATGTTGGCTTGGGTTTCGGTTTGAGTGGGAATTCAAGAGTGGAAAACAGCAAACAAGTCGGACACAATGCGCAGCTTTGCTTGCTCAGCTTTTGCCGATGATGTCTTGGCAAGTGAACGTCTGACAACAGTGTTGCCATTTGAAAGAGAATTGGCTTTTTTAGTGGTCAATAAATAGATAATATTGAATATCATCTATCAAAAAAACATGATAGTAAACGATGATCGATTTGATGATATATTTTGACTTGATATGCGGCATCTCAATTTGATATGATCTATAAGGTAAACAACAGGCCAGTTCGAGTTTCTTGTGTTTTTCTGACTCGTTGTCATATTGCTTCTTACTCTCTTTTTCGAAGTCAGAGAAACTCCGAGAGAGAGAATTTTGCAAAATTATATTATTTAATATCAATTTTTCCAGTGTGAAACCGATATGCGCATATTGATTTGTGTCAAGAATTTAAATCATATTCTGCTGTTCAATTTACTGATGTCCGTTGAAAATGTATTTCTTGTTTAAATAATTCCGATTTTTCTAATGTTGCTCTTCTTATTTAAAAACCAAACAAATCCATTGTTTCAGCCACTTTGATTAATCCCCAGTTGGCAGCACTGTTGGCTTCGGAGAAAGCGTTTGGCTATCGGAGGGCGTTAAATGTAGCACATAATAAGGTTCTGGAAGCAGAACCGAGCAGCCCGACATGTGTGGACTCATGGTCTTGCGAAGGGGCGGGGGCCTGGGTTCAATTCCGGGCTTGCCTTTTAGCGCAATGCAATAAAACAGCATAAAAATGTTGAGCATGTGGCGCTTATTTATAGTGTACGCCCGGCAAATGTAGTTTGTCCTAGCAGGAGCGAGGATCCAGTCGTAGGGGGATGCGAATGGGGATGGGGATTCCTCTGGTAAATCTCCGGATTGAACCTCCGCCGCACCCCTGGAACGGCTGACTGTTCAAACATTTTTTTATGTGTTTTATACAAATGCCTTGTCTTTGTTGGCCATAGAGAGCATACGGGGCGCATACGCAACATTTGAGTGGCGCCACACAACAAGAGATTCCAATAAAAACAACAGCAGGAATGGCCATAATGAAGACTATCAGATGGGCATAAGCATCGGGGGATGTGGCCATTGTGGCTTTTGTTCAGCCTTCAATGGGAGTTGGTCGCTGTTTGCTTTTCCGCCTCTATTCTTTTTCAATTCGAGAGGTTTCCCGGCGTTCGCCGCTTTTTCTTGTCCTTCTGCTTTAAAGCCAAATGAAGTCAGCCGCCATTAGCCAAGTCAAAGACGACACATGCACTAAGCAAAATTAATTAACAGATCCGGTTTCTTGACCCAGATCCTCGCTATACGCTTGATTTGCTTTACTTAATTAATCAGCAGTCAAGTGTGGCGATGGTAGCAAGCCGGATGGCCTGGGAGGCGATGGTTCAGGATGGATGCTGTCAACGGCAACCGGATGGCCGGACAATATTTTCCAATTAAGCAGGAGGCTTATTTAGTTGGGAATTTCGGGTGCATTCGGGTGTGAAATCATCGCATGCAGTAAACAATTTTTGGCAAACAATGAAATTCCAGTGAACAAAAGCTGTGAAATGTCTTAGGTGTGAGTGATGCCGTCAGAAACTATTAGTCATTAAAATTGAGCTACCGCTCAAACAAAGAAAAAAACTGAAGTGCATGTCTTAATCAATCAATTTTGGGCTGCATAAAAAATGTTCGATGGGTGATATACTACGTAGTCTAAGAAAATTTAGCCTTTAGCCATTTTATATTAAGGAAGATTTTATATTTGTTTGTGAACATGTACATTATGTTGTAAAGAATACAGTCTGATAAATATATAAAATATCATCAATTTAATTCTAAATTTAATACATTTAATTATGAACTTTCCATGAATCTAGTGGGTTAAGAAATTCAAAATGAAAATGATTACGTTTGTGCATGTTTATTTTATTTTATACATTCTTTGTTCTTATTTTTAAATGTTTAATCAAAGGCTTATTTTTCCTTTCACTTCTCCAATGTTAATGATTTAATTGAGAGTATTAATATTTATAAGCTTGGTGTAATTTTAATTCGATCAAGGAAGACATAGGTACATTTTTATTTATAACAGCAAGGGTTATTAAACTTCGGCTTTTAGTATTTTCTGTTTCATCTCCTATCTCCTTTCTTTCTGTTTACAACGTAATCTTCACTTTGCTTATATTGTACACCGATAATTTTGTTCATATAGAGAACGGTTCTGCCGTTGGTGATCAGTTGTAAATATAATGTCGGGTTATCAAGTTCCAAAAGCCCGCGTCACTTGTACTAAAGTATATCTAGACGATGAGCTCGGAATGGTACCATGTTTCGGTACCATGCTGTAGTGTATCATCGGATGAATTAGACGTTCCATTCTATTCTGGAAAATAAAGCAAACCGAGCGGATTTTATATCCTCCAGAGGTACTTTTCTTTATTTACTGGAATTTGTTTTTTCGCGGCAGTTGCATGATATGCGAATATGCACTGCTGACAGTTTCTCTGCTGTTTTGAGTCTTTTGTATTTACATAAAAATCACAGCAACCTAGGAAAAGATTTATGCCCCAGCTAAAACCCAAAAGGAAGTACAAAAAAAAATAGAAGACAAATGAAAATTCCATAAACAAACAACCACTTGAGAAAAACGGACAAAAGAAAAAGAGAAATAAGCGGCAAGAAAAAGTTATATTTTTACGGTAAATAACTTTGCCCAGAGCTCAAAATAAAGAAAATCGCCGCAGCTAAGGGAACAAAGACATTGCGCATACGCCATGTGGGATTGCAGGGTGCATGGTTCGAGAAACATGAGAGTGACAGACGGAGGCGGGTTTTTTCCAAATGGAAAGGATAAAAATGAGTGAAAAGCGGTTGCTAACACAGTTTTTTGCTCAGTAAAATTTATGTAAATTAAGCCATCAGCCACAAACAGGCGAGTTTTTTCATAATTATATATTTTTTTCCGACCTGATGCCAGAATTAACATAAATTTGCAGTGCTTCGCTAAGTTTTCTCACAACTTTTCCCCGTTTGACCGCCTTTGGTTAGCCCGAGGAAATATAATATACAAATTGAATATCATTTTCGGGCGACAGGCGCTTGATAAAATAAACAGGCGTAAATAAGCTGATTACACGCATATTTGCATTTTTACAGCTCCATTTCGGCCACCTATAATCGTACAGAAATGTATTCAAATTTTTATCATATTTTAGTTCAAGTTATTTCTCCGTACTTTGACTCTTGTGATTGCTTTTTTATTTCCTCCCTCACCTGAAATTTATTTTTGATTTTCAGCTCCAAGGTGGGCCAAAAATGAAATTTTCGCCGCAGGTGTAATATTTCTTCATTGTATGATTTAAATTCGGCTCGTTGGAAGTTGAAGGTCGGGGCGGAGTTATATGTGCTGAGAGGTGGGTGCAGATTGGTATGGCCCCTAATACGATTTCATTGTCGTTTGCCAGACCTTGGTTATTTGCATATGGCTGGGGTTCGTTTGATTCCCATTTAAATAACGAAGTGGTCTTTAAAACATCTGCATATTAGCGAAAGCACTGTAAAACGCTGGTTTGTTGTAAATCGCAGTAAATTTGAAGTCTGTTTTAGTTAATTCAGAGAATTGGAATTTTTTAGCGACAAACCCTATACTATTTGATAAGAAAAGTTTCCAAATTTATTGCTAGGGACACTCGAAAGTTTTCTCCGAAGACTTCGTTTCAATAAATATCCTTAGGGCAGACTCCCCTGCTTGGGTAATATTTTTTCGGAGTGTTCAATGAGAGCTCCCTTGATTACTTTAACCGTTTTAAAACCAAATCTTGCCTAAGTTCATAGCCCGGCCTCAAGCATTTGCATAATACGCTTGGGTACTGGACAAATGCGGTCAAAGACTTGGGCTTATTACCATTTATTTAGACCGACGGCACTGCAAAAGCCAATTCGATCTGAAGAGCAGCTCCGCTGAAGGACAAGGTTAAAGAAACTATGTCGGCAGACAAACTTGGTTCAAAAGTTAAACGAGGCGACAGAGTCACAGACGTCCGTGGAGAAAAAAGAAAAATAAAGAAAATGCCGAAAGTCGTGTATGGCATGCGAAAAAACTTTCACTATGAACTCTGCAGCAGACAAAGAAGACATCTCCCGAAAGTCTGGGGATTGGGTGGCTGAAATATCTGCGAGCCCTGCGAAGCATGTAAATTTCCTTTAAGCTGGATTTTATTAAATTGTTTGTGTCGCTTTTAGCATTACGAGAATTTTATTTGCGTGATGATTTGCATGATCTATGAGCCGGTTGATGCTAAAAAGTGTTTAAGTCTCCCATTCCCCGCCCCTGGGACTGCACATTGCTTTGCAATTGCTTTCCCGGGAATGGCGGCCAAAGACGGCCTTAATTTCAGCAGAATGTAGTGCGTCAGATGGGGCCACGTAGTGAACTCGAACTGAAAGTGTGCCGCATCAACATGTCATCTGGGCCGAGTCGCACGTTTGAGCCAAGTGCGTGATGAGCTTTTCCTCCGTTTGGCTACAAACTCGCAAAAGGTTTTAGTTTCCGTTTCAGTTTGCGTTTTCCCATTTTCCCGTTTTCCAGCGCACAGCTAGCGGGTGCCATAAATCTCGGCAGGAATTGCATTTGTGAGTGGGCCGGCTCTTTTGTGGTCAGCGAGCTGGATCCGAGGTCTCTGATTCAAACGGCCACCTTTGTCATGTGTCAACCGGAGTTAGTCTGTCGCATTTCCACGAGTTGGTCCCAAAATCAACGAGCACTATATGCTGTATGCCCTGGGGGCTCAAAACGGCTCTCAGCATTACAAAGGGGTTGGTCTTTAAAGGCAGCCAAACATTTTATTTGTTGGTTTTTGTCGTTTAAGAGCTTAAGGCGATTAGAAAGGCAAGCTATGCACAATGAAAAACACCAAAGTTATATTTTATGTACACCTCGGCATGCCCGAAATGTAAAGTCCGAATTTGGTATGGAAATTTACCATGCGCAAATCGATTTAACAGTGGTGTTTTTTTTTGTGTGTAAGGCTTACATTTTACAATAAACATTTATGACAATTTTATATTGAAATATTGTAAATACGGGTTAAGAAAAATTGGATTCAAAGTTGTAAGAAAATTTTAATTTTAAATTAACTTACCAAAATGTCTCTCTGTGTAGTTTTTAGCTTGGATGGCATTTCCCGCATTCACATGCAAATCATTTGCCTGCCAAGCTCAGACATAAATTAAATGCATACGCGTCGAGCAAGACAGGCATGGGAGCACAAATTAGATGATTATTTGCCAAAAATCACATTAGCCACAAAATAAACAACTTATGGGTAAGCACAGGAAAATCGCCCACATAGTCGGGAGTGAAATGTTTGTGCGTAAATTACGTAGATTTCCTGAAACTTAATTTATGTTTGCCTGGCGAGGGCAGACAAATATTTCCGAATGGCATTTACTTGGGTGCACAGGAGCTTGGCAAATATCGAGCCAGGCACACTTATCGGGCGCATAAATTTCGCCATGTTGACAAATTAAGGGTCATGATTGCATTTCAGGTGTGTAAAAAGGGCCAGGATGACAAGCTTAAAATCGTTTAGCAATGTGAACCATTTTTTATAAAATAACATGACAAGGTTTTAGAAATAAATATAAAAGTCAGTATTGCCTTAAATTTATTTAAATATAGAAATTACCTTAAACGAAATTTATAAGTTAAAATCTAAATAATTTCTGAGTGGCTTGGTTTTAACTCAACTATTTTTTTAAGTATTTCTATATTACTTACCTAACACATTTTCTGAGTACTGGAAAGCGGTTCAGGCTTAAAAATGGCTTTACACCTTATGTATTTTGCTGAAAGGCTAATTAGAATTCCTGCTTAAAACGTGTAGTCTTGATCTCAGAACTTCTTTGGCACGTAAAATACGAATTACATTTAACTAATAAGGGGTCTTGTGGTTGCGGGAGACTTGCATAATTCTAATGCTCTAATATGAAAATGTGGAATCGCTCACCTCCGCAAATTGCAAATAAAAAATATTTAAGTAGAGTGCCGCATTGTTTTATGTTGCTGGAAAGCAGAATAAAAAACACGAACAAATGTAATTGCAGCAACTAAGCGAAGACATTGTTGCCCCTTGACATTGCATTAAAAACGAGGGAAAAGTTGTTCCTTATTTGCGTCTTTATCATTGTTAGGGGATCTTTATCACTATGGACGGCAGTCCATGTAGTGACGAAGCGCACCAGGAGAGTGTGCGAAGGCGACTACTATTATATAGCCGCAAAATTGAAAATCTGCTGTGATAGTCCGATCGTAATGAGTAATACACCAATCGAAAGGTATTGCAAAAACTTAAAGGATTGCATACCAAGACTTTAAGAAAATCAATTGGCTTGGGAGAGAGAGCAGTAAAAGTGAAAAAGTGAAAATTTCGAATTTTGGAGCTGTTGGGGCCGGTGGGGATAAATGCCCCCTCGCAATGTTTTAGTTGTATTCCTTTTGAAAATACCCGTCGAATGAGGGGTCATTTGTCAAAATCCGACTCTCCGTTCAAAAGTTATAGCCAAAATAAGATTTTCTTCTTCTTCCCAAAATGAAAATTTAATTCTGTTTGTCAGTTTGTCCACTTGTCCACTTGTCCACTTGTCCACTTGTCCACTTGTCCACTTGTCCACTTGTCCACTTGTCCAAAATATGTTTTTTAAGTTCTGAAAATTTGATATGACGTTCATCACATCGATATAAAAAACTTTTGTTCTACCACTTTTGGAAAAACTCGCTAGTTTAGCGGGAAAACAGCTATAAATAGCTCAAATTCGGAAAGCCGTAACTTCTATACTACTAAAGCTACAGACTTGTGTTGCATCTCGTTTGAAAGGTATTTTTAAATGCTATAAACGCCTTCTATATGCAATTTGTGTAAATGTAATAATTAAAAAGATATGAACAAAAGACAATTTTTTAAAACTTTTTTTTTAGCTTTTTTTTATTTTTCTCAAAAACGGCTCTAACGATTTCCTTGAAAACTTTAAACTGTATAGCCCTTGAGATTCCTTAAATTTTGGTATATAACACATTACTGTAAAAAGTCACGTTTAAAAGTTATTTTTATACGAAAATAGCCACTTTTGCCAGCTCGAACAATTAACGCTCCCTGAGTATTGAATTTTGTGGGAGGGTATCCGAACTGTATTTTAGGGTCATGGAATCAGTAAATTTGCACTTAAGAGTTCCATATAGGAATCTTTTGTTCTACGACTTTTGGAAAAAGCCGCTACTTTAGCGGGAAAAAGCTAAAAATAGCTAAATTTCGTTAGTTTGTAAGTTCTACACTACTAAAGGTACAGACATGTGCTATACCTCGTTTAAAAGGTATTTTGAAATACTTCAACACCTTTTTAACTTAATTTGTTAAAATACAATAGTTTAAAAATTATGATAGACCAATTTAAATTTAAATGTATATATTAGCTCCTATGAGAGCAAATGTAAACAAACAAAAACTTCTGATATCAAATAAAAACACCTCTTAACGAGGTAAAAAACTAGTGACGACCGCACCTTCAACATACAAAAGTTCTGATATCAACATTTGTGACGAAAAATTATTACACTCGTCATTAAATAGACTTTCTAATATTTTCTCATTCGGCACGCTGCAATAGAAAATGCCTGTGAAGGAAAAAAAGGCTGGAATAGTTTGCTAGGGCGGGCCGAATGAGAAAATATTAGAAAGTCTATTTAATGACGAGTGTAATAATTTTTCGTCACAAATGTTGATATCAGAACTTTTGTATGTTGAAGGTGCGGTCGTCACTAGTTTTTTACCTCGTTAAGAGGTGTTTTTATTTGATCATTGTTAGGGGAACAAGTGACAATTGACTGCTGTTGAGCGGATTACAGTCGCATATTACGCACAAATGGCATTTGCAATGGCAACAAAATGCCAGCCAAAGTCAAGAGTGTTGTGAAAATAGAAGAATAAATAAATCATGTTGCTGCACAAGACATTTCCTCGAACTACGAATATTTTTCAATGGTAAATGCTTCAAAAAGAAGACGTTTAAATTGAAGTGAACCTTTCATGAGCTACTTGAGTTGGCCAGGTCGTAAATTTTGTGCAGTTCACAGATTAAAATTTCGCTCACAATGTTGAACTTAATTTCCCGGCAAGCGAGCTGTTAATTGGATAACATTATGGGCTTTCTAGTACTGGCCATTGTACTAACCACCCACCGATTTCCAGCTTTAATTAATTCATTTTATTGCCGGCTTTCCTTTCACCTGGAAATTAATGGATCCTTAGACTCCAGAGCGATTCAAGCGAATGGTTAAGGTCGACAGCCAGCGTATTTTTACAATTTTATGCCGCACAATTAAAATACAATTTATTTGGAGGATTTCTTGCGGCTCTTTTCTGCTTACTTATGTCATTTGGCCGGCCACCACGCCCGAAAATGCTGGCTGTTTTTCAATGAAATTTTGTCCTTTGCTGTTTGTCCTTTGGTTTATTGCCATGACAACGCGGCGGCTACATGATCTCCATAAATTGCCCCGCCCCACGACTTTAATTAGTTTGTCAGGACTCGGGCTCTGATTTAAAAGCAATTAAACGCAGGGGCCTATTAACCGCATTTCCCTTTTAAGGTTGGCCAAGAATTTACCTTGAGTTCTCATAGTTATAAATTGACTTTAAAGATTTATATCTTCGAAAATTAAATTTGTTTAATTTTAACGATTATAAAGTTAGTTAAGGAAAGAAAGTTAAATTTGAAATGTTGTATGATAGCCGTTTCTTTTCTTAAATTTTTGTTCTTATTTTCTTTGATCTATTTTTTTCTCGTGTATATGGTGCTGATGTCTGTATTTGCGTTCATTGGAATTCTGCAATCTGTTTTGCTCAAAAGAATGTGTGCCATATTCCGACTCGAAAAAAGTGCAGAGGAAAGTTTATTAAACATTTTTTACAGCGCACAGAGGAAAAATAAAGCCAATAAACTTGAAAACAAAAATAACTGGTTACTCATTTGGGTAAAACTTTTCTCAAATTAAGTTTTGGCCCCAACATATTTTTCAGCTGTTAAATGTTGAAATCTTTGGATTTCAATAAAAGATTTTAAATATTTTTAATTTTGAAAAATGGGGCTTTAAAGATAGTTTACTAATTTTATTACCTAAATAAATATTTCATCCATATGTACTTTTTTGCAGGAGTATCTACACATTGTTTTCTTGTAATTAAACCCCTTTTTTCTAGCTATTCCCCATTGCATATTTAAAATTGCCAAAGAAGAACGCATGGACTGAATGCCTTCTTGTTGCCGTTGACATTCTGTTGCGAACTCAGGAAAAACAACAGCTTTTGACAATATGTTGACACATATTTTTGTAGCCAGCCCGCCGTCGGCAGAAATGCTCTGGGATCTGGGATCCAAGCCGATGTGGCATTGTGTTGGGAGCAAACAAAGGCAGGGGCGTTGGTTGGGGATGGGGGTTTTGGTCGGGTCAGGCCCCCGTTGCCGCCGACAACCCCTTCAGAGCATCTCGGCACTTGTTAGTGGCCATGCAGTGCGGCTTATGCAGTCAACCATTGCGAGCTTGCTCCCGAATTGCATGCCATATTTGCCTTCCACTTTGACATATGCAAATATTTCCTTTGCCTTCGGTTTTGCTTTTGCTTTTACTTTCATTTCTGCCTTGCTCTCGCTCCGTTGGCCTTTATACGAGTACGAATTGTCTGCTGTCTTCCTCGATTTGCAGCTTGTCTCATTTCCATCAGGCAGGATGCCACAGCAGCCCCATATCTCAGGTCCATACCATCGTATCTCGCGCTTTAAGGTGGCAGTTAAAGCCGGCAAACTGTTGGTACCCACTGAGAACTCTGTTTATGGGACGCTATAAATCCCCGGCTCATTGCCATCGCTTCGCCTCGCCTCGCTGTAACATCAGCAGTCACATTATGACTGCCAGCCAGTACAGTGGCAACTCCCTAACGCTCACTTTTCGGTTTTATTTCTAACTTAATTGTATTGTACTTTACACAAAAAGCGATCGTGGTTGTAATATTAAATGGTTTTCATTTAGTATCTCATCTCATTCAGTATCTTAATTCTTTTACATTTCTTAAAACTCTGTTTATTTTCCTAAATATTAATACAAAGAAAATATATTTTAAAATAATACTGAAAAGTATTTAACATTTATTTTTTAAAGTAACACTCGAAATACACAAAAAACAAGAAAGGAAGCTAGCTTCGGCCAGCCGAAGCGTATATACCCTTGCAGATCATTCCTATTAATTAACAAATCGCAAAAATGTTCCATTTTCTAATATTTCTCATTAATTTTCCGATCGTTCCTATGGCAGCTATATGATATAGTCGTCCGATTTTGATCAAATTAAAATTGAAATTCGGAAATATTTAAAAAGAGTCATATCCTAGAGAAGAAGTTAATACAATGTAAGGATGTTTTCTCGGCCGGGGTACAAATCTCAGTCGTATCCAAGAGTCCTTTACAAGAAATTTGTAAATCACCGAAACACCGGACTAGGGGTTTCCGTTCCACAGATGAACGGGTAGTTTTGAAGGAGTCTTCGCCGAAGAGCTTTATCCGCGTCGAGGAAAACGCAGACGACGTTGGTTGCGTAGAGCCCTATTCCCCGAGGGACCTTCGAGCAATGCCGAGCCGGGAGCGTATCTTGCGGGCGTCGGCGGCGAAAAATCCGCCGAACTGGACCTTCGGGCGAGGCCGAGCCGGGAGGAATACTTCGCGGGCGTAGAGTACCGCGTCTTGAGTCGGGGCAAGAAATCCACCGGGCTGGACCTTCGGGCGAGGCCGAGCCGGGAGAGATATTTCGCGGGGTCTTGTGGCGGGGCAGGAAATCCGCCGGGCTGGACCTTCGGGCGAGGCCGAGCCGGGAAGGATACTGGGGTAGTACGTTGGGTAGTAAGAGGACGAGAAGGTTAGGCTCAATCGACCGGCCGGGACGGGTGTCCACGTGCGAGCCTCGCAACCCTACGGCGAGGGGTCGGACCTGGGGTTGTGGATAAGGCGGGACGGGAGTCCACGCGCAAATCCCAAAACTACGGAAAAGGCGGGAGAACTAGGATAACGGATAAGGCGGGAAGAGAGTCCACGCGCAAATCCCAAACTACGGAAAGAGCGGGAAAACTATGATAACGGGTAAGGCGGGACGGGAGTCCACGCGCAAAACCCGAAACTACGGAAAAGGGCGGGACGGAAGTCCACGCACGAATCCCAAAACTACCGAAAAAGCGACAGGACTAGGAAAACGGATATGGCGGGAGGGGGTCCGCGCGCAAATCCCAAAACTACGGGAAAGGTGAGGAAAAATACCGAACCGAATGGGAGAAGTCCACATTCAGGTCCAGTGGTGCTACGATAATGTTTTACCCCGAACAGGAATACGACTACTGTGCCGAACGGGAGGGGTATCCGCGTTCGGGCCCAAAACGGCAATTAAAATGAGGTTAGGAAAGGAAAAACACGTGGTCGAGATGTGCGATCATATATTCTTTACCGTTTATTCAAATTACCCTCACTTGAGTCCGCTACACCGCTTTGACCACATGTGATCCTAGTCGTACTAACCTCGACAGGTCCTTCTCTCATACAATCCTCCTTGCGATCACCCGCGAAACACTGAGTAGAGCCTCGCTACCTCGAACTGTCGGAACACACGCGATTAGAAATCCGGGAACGTTCGCGTTAGGCGTCTGAGCTGGCCTATCCCGCGATCCTCTGCCTGCGAAGGGAAAAAGCCCGGAGCACACGTCTTGCCCGTTCCGCGATCCCGAGAGAAGAGAGCTTTTTCCTGTGTGCCCCTCTCCCTTTTCCCTTTTTCCCGCTTTCGGGATTTCTAGTATTTTTCTACTTTAGTATCCTAGGTTGGGATTTCTAGTATGTGAGGTGTCTTGGCTAAATATCGGTTGGCGTTGCCACCCTGGAACCTGAATTTGTCTTGGCTAAATATCGGTTGGCGTTGCCACCCGGGAACCTAGTTATAACTTATTGCTATTTATTTAACGTAATTCATGGAATTTCTCTTAAAAACTAATAACAAATTGACTTCATGGTATCTCTCTTAAATACTATGATAGGGGTAATTGTGGCGGACACCCTCTAGGTGGGTCCGTCACACCCCCCCCTTCCTTCCCGCGGCGCGATGTAGAGGCGTCCGTCGCTCTTGATAGTGACGGTGCACCTATAGGCGCCCGTTCCGGCGGCTATTCGCACTCGACGTATTGATATAACCCTACCTTCCGACCTTCCTACCTAACGGTGTAGCTAACAAAGGACTCATTAATCTTAACCTATTACAAGCATGGATCTTAAAGTTATTCCGTGGTTCCAGATGCTTACCGTGCCGGGCTATTTGGCCCGGTGGTGCTGTCCTCAATCGGGTCGGCGGTGTCCGCCGCGTAGTAGGGTTTAAGCTGCGATATATTGGCGATCCGTCGCCGTCGATCTCCCGAGCGCTGCAGTCGTACCAGATTCGGAGAGGTGAACTTCACGACGGTGTAGGGGCCGTCATACTTAGGAGCAAGTTTGGCGGCGAATCCCTCAGCCGCTTTCGATAAGGGGTGTTGTCGCAACCATACCTGACTCCCGAGCGTAGGTCTCCATTCGCGCCTCCGAAGGTTATAGTGCCTTGCCTGCTCTAGAGACGCACGTTGAAGGTTTGACCGTACGATGTCGAAGATTCCTTGAAGATGCGACGCCTTGTCTTCGGGGTCCGCATGCACGGCCGCCGATCCAGGAGTGAGTTCGTCGTACAGCATCGCAGGCAGGCGTAGCTCCCGTCCCTGAGTGAGGAATGCTGGGGTAAACCCCGTCGAGTCCGACACACTACTGTTGATTGCGAGGGAAATCTCCGGCAGCATATTATCCCAAGAGCTTTGGTCGTCCTCCGACAGCTGAGATATCAGCGTCTTCACAGTACGATTAGTTCTTTCGGTAGGATTCTCCTGGGGACAATACGGGGCCGTGTACTGGATCTCCACGCCGAGCTTGGTGAAATAGTCTTTTAGGGCCCGACTTGTAAACTGTGTCCCATTGTCGCACACGAACTTCCGGGGGATGCCCACCCGTCCGAGTATGCGTTCTCGAAACGCTTTCTGCACCACCGCAGCGGTGGCCTTCCGGGTCGGGATCAACTCTACCCATTTGGAGAACACGTCGTGGAAAACCAAGAGCATAGAGTTCCCTTGTTTTGATCGGGGAAGTGGGCCTACAAAGTCAGCGCAGAGAATGTCGAAGGGTTCGCTCACGACCCGAGTTAACATTCTTCCGGCGGCCTTGGTCTGAATGGTCTTAAATTTCTGGCAAGACTCGCAGCGCCGCACGTGGTGTTTGGCATCGCGGTACATGCCGGGCCAGAAATATCTCTGGGACAGTCGGGTGATCGTCTTTCGGACCCCCAAGTGTCCTGCGGTTGGGGAATCATGACACTCGTATAAGACACGGGCTCTCTGGGAAGAGGGCACACAGAGTTTCCACGGGAAGTAGTCCTCGTCGTCGGCTCTGTGACCCATATTCCTATAGAGTTGGCCGTTCTCGAGTGTATAATCGGCGAACTTCTCGGGCTCGTCGCGTACTTTCTCTTTCATCTTCCTAGTCCATTCGCACTGGCCCTCGATCTCCACCGCACCCTGAAGTACGTCCCTGGGCTGTCGCGAGAGAGCATCGGCCACGACATTCAACTTCCCTCGTCGGTAGCGCACGTCGAATTGAAACTGTTGCAATTCCAAGGCCCAGCGCGCTATTCGGCCGGAAGGGCTCTCAATAGAGTTTAACCATTTGAGGGCCAAATGGTCGGTAACGACCTCGAATCGGTAGCCCTCCAGGTAACAGCGCATCTTCCTGATAGCCCAGATGATGGCCAGACACTCTTTCTCGGTCGTCGTGTAGTTATGTTCCGCGGGAGTTAGTCGGCGGCTGGCGTACGCGATTACCTTCTCTTGGCCCTCGATGTCCTGAGACAACACCGCTCCCAAGCCGACGTCACTCGCGTCTGTTTGTAAGACGAACTTTTGGTCGAAATCCGGACAACCCAACACGGGGGCGGTGGTCAGGCATCTTCTAATTTCTTCCAAGGCGGTTTGCTGTTCCGGTCCCCATGTCCACTTCCGACCTTTCTTCAGTAGCGCGGTAACTGGTTGTACGATGGTCGCGAAGTTAGGAACGAACCTTCGGTACCAGGATGCCATCCCGATCCATTGACGAAGTTCCTTCAGGTTGGTGGGTGTCTTCAACCCATTAATCGCAGACACCTTCTCAGGATCCGTCTGAACCCCTTCGCCGCTAATCACGTGTCCGAGGTAAACCAATTTCTGCTTGAAAAAGGTGCACTTTTTCGGATTAATCCTCAAATTGGCTGCCCGGAGTCTGCGAAAGACTTCGGCGAGATTTGCGAAGTGTTGCTCCTCCGTAGCGCTAATGACGATAATGTCGTCTAAGTACGCGAAAGCGACCGGCTCCATCTCCGCCCCGATAACGCTATCCAGAGCGCGTTGGAACGTGGCACTGGCGGAGTGTAACCCGAAGGGCATTACCTTCCATTGGTACAATCCCCGGCCCGGGACAGTGAAGGCCGTGTACTGACGACTATCCCGAGCCATGGGAATTTGCCAATAGCCGTTTTTCAAATCCAACGTGGAGATGTACCGGGCGTGACGCAACTTCTCCAGGATATGATTGATTCTCGGGACCGGGTAGGCGTCGGGCACCGAGTGTGCGTTCAACTGCCGATAGTCGACGCACATGCGCCAGTCGCCAGCCTTCTTCTTCACCAATACGATTGGTGCGCTGTGCGGGCTCCTGGACGGCTCGATGGCTCCCGCGCGGAGCAGCTCCTCGACTTGGGTATCGATGACGTGTTGCATCGCCGGGTTCCGTGGGTAATACCTTTGCTTCAGGGGTTTGTCGTCGCGCATAACGATACGGTGTTCAGCGACGTGGGATACCCCATGGAGTCTCTCGAACAAAGCTAATTCTCGGTCGACGAAGCCTTGTTGCCTCGGACTTAAAGGCGCTAACCGTCGCTCTTCGTCGTGCCCCTCCACATCCGTTCTAGTGGGTGTCCTGGCGTCGTTTGGTGTGGTCACGGCCCGTTCCGGCGTAAGGTCGGGAACCTCCGCTTCCCCTTGTCTAGCAGTCCCCAATTGGACTCCAGACTCGACAAAGCGCACCGCTTTTCCTCTTCGTCCGGCAGTCCCCGATTGGACTTCAGACGCAACAGGGTGTAGCGCTTCTTGTCGTTCGTCCCCCCGTGGCAAGAGTACCGGGAGTAACAACGGATCTCCTACTTCTCGGGGTTCGGGGCGCAAATCGAGGGTGGCTTGCCCGCATCGTACGTGCGTTCCTGCCGCTCTGAGGAAGTCCATCCCAAGTATCACCCGATCCAACATGGTAGGCATCACCAACATGGGTAAGAGCACCGTAGTTCCGGCCAATGTGACCGGAGTTCGCCACAACTTCGTCACATCCAGACATGACCGGTCGGCCAATGCTATTCTAGTGACGACATCCTGAACCTCGCCTGCGCGGGCGACCATGTTTGTGAAGCTTTCGCTGGCGAAACTCCTCGACGCCCCGGTATCAACGGTGGCGTCCACCCATTTTCCTCCTACTTCCACCGCTGCCGTGATGAGCCCACCGTGTATCCTTAACGGGGGTCTGGTTGGGGTCGGGCCGTTGCTTCGCCCGTCTCCGCCGCACCCGAGTTCCGGCGGAGACGTCCTCCGTTTCCCGAAGCATTCCGGCGGCAGCACTCTATGGTTAGCACTCCTACCCGGCCACAATCCCAACAGAAGTCGCGGCGTGGGTTGGGACAGTCTCGACGGAAGTGTCCGATCTCCCCGCAGCGGCCGCAGGCCCTCTGCAAGTCTACTCGCGAGGTTCCTTGCCCGATCATCCGGTGAGTCGCGTGCCCTGTCGGTGCAATAGGCTCCGAGTTTCGAAAGGGGTTTGGTGACCGTCGAATTCGCGATCCCTCGTCGTACCCGCTCGCCCCTCCTGGGGTTCCGCTTCGGGTCGACTCGAGTTGCTTGACGCTCTCATACTCGGTCGCCATGTGGGTCAGCTGCTTCATCGTCGCGAACTCGTTGCGCTTAATGTACAGCCGGTACTCTGGGGCCATGTTTTCGTATGCTCTGTATAACTCTTCTTCCTCTCGGTATCCGGCCTGCTGCATCTTTGTCCTAAGCTCGATCAAGTATGTCTTGAAAGGCTCCCCTTTCCTCTGTACGCGAGTCCGAATCTCGTCCTCCAATCTTTCGAAATACCGGGGAGGAAGGAAGAAATCCAGGAATTCCTTCCGGAAAGTTCCCCACGAAGAAGACTGTAGGTGGCTAGTGCGGAACCACCGCGCCGCTGGGCCCTCCAAGATTTCGGACATAGCCCGGGGGATCTCTTCCGGGTTTATCCTATACGTCATCACCTTTTCCTCGAGAGCGGCGATAAGCGTCAATGGATCCGAACTACCATCGAATCGCAGGTTCCACTTGCACATCTTCTCCGGGAGCAAGCGCTGAGTGGGGGTCGCATCGCTCCGTACCTCCTGTAGGCTCGTGGTCGAACGAACGTCTACTGGCGGCATCTGGCCAGCTTGTGTCATCCCTGGATGTACCCCACGAGGACGGGCTGGGGCCTCGATCGGCGTGACGCCGGAACCGGTGGGGACACGGAGGGACTCCGTAAATTTCCCCATCTCGTCGTTTTTCCCCGTTGGGGATGGGCTCGGGGCCCGGCTGCTATACTGCTCCTGCAGCTGGGTTAGTCGGTCCCACACCCGTTGTGGGAAGGATCCTGAGCTGACCAGGTTGGCGAAAGCCTTCCTGGCCTCTTCGACGGTGCCATCAGCTTTAAAGCCGAACTCAACGGCGAGGGAGTTGAGTTCGTCTTTCCGGCGAGCATAAATCCAGCGGACTCCTACACCAGGGTTTTTAATAAAATCGGCTTCTTCGTACTCACCATCCGATCCCTTAGGAGTACTCATCGTTTTATCTTCCAGGGCAGATTTTCTTTTAATTGCTTCGATTTCTTCCCGTCGTCGGGTAGAGCAGTCGCCGCGGCTCGGCTTTCCGGGTGACTCTTCTTTTCCAGTGGGTCTTTAGGCCACTTAGGTGAATCCCTAGCTAGTCTCGGTGTCCCTGCTCGGGCGCCACTTGTAAGGATGTTTTCTCGGCCGGGGTACAAATCTCAGTCGTATCCAAGAGTCCTTTACAAGAAATTTGTAAATCACCGAAACACCGGACTAGGGGTTTCCGTTCCACAGATGAACGGGTAGTTTTGAAGGAGTCTTCGCCGAAGAGCTTTATCCGCGTCGAGGAAAACGCAGACGACGTTGGTTGCGTAGAGCCCTATTCCCCGAGGGACCTTCGAGCAATGCCGAGCCGGGAGCGTATCTTGCGGGCGTCGGCGGCGAAAAATCCGCCGAACTGGACCTTCGGGCGAGGCCGAGCCGGGAGGAATACTTCGCGGGCGTAGAGTACCGCGTCTTGAGTCGGGGCAAGAAATCCACCGGGCTGGACCTTCGGGCGAGGCCGAGCCGGGAGAGATATTTCGCGGGGTCTTGTGGCGGGGCAGGAAATCCGCCGGGCTGGACCTTCGGGCGAGGCCGAGCCGGGAAGGATACTGGGGTAGTACGTTGGGTAGTAAGAGGACGAGAAGGTTAGGCTCAATCGACCGGCCGGGACGGGTGTCCACGTGCGAGCCTCGCAACCCTACGGCGAGGGGTCGGACCTGGGGTTGTGGATAAGGCGGGACGGGAGTCCACGCGCAAATCCCAAAACTACGGAAAAGGCGGGAGAACTAGGATAACGGATAAGGCGGGAAGAGAGTCCACGCGCAAATCCCAAACTACGGAAAGAGCGGGAAAACTATGATAACGGGTAAGGCGGGACGGGAGTCCACGCGCAAAACCCGAAACTACGGAAAAGGGCGGGACGGAAGTCCACGCACGAATCCCAAAACTACCGAAAAAGCGACAGGACTAGGAAAACGGATATGGCGGGAGGGGGTCCGCGCGCAAATCCCAAAACTACGGGAAAGGTGAGGAAAAATACCGAACCGAATGGGAGAAGTCCACATTCAGGTCCAGTGGTGCTACGATAATGTTTTACCCCGAACAGGAATACGACTACTGTGCCGAACGGGAGGGGTATCCGCGTTCGGGCCCAAAACGGCAATTAAAATGAGGTTAGGAAAGGAAAAACACGTGGTCGAGATGTGCGATCATATATTCTTTACCGTTTATTCAAATTACCCTCACTTGAGTCCGCTACACCGCTTTGACCACATGTGATCCTAGTCGTACTAACCTCGACAGGTCCTTCTCTCATACAATCCTCCTTGCGATCACCCGCGAAACACTGAGTAGAGCCTCGCTACCTCGAACTGTCGGAACACACGCGATTAGAAATCCGGGAACGTTCGCGTTAGGCGTCTGAGCTGGCCTATCCCGCGATCCTCTGCCTGCGAAGGGAAAAAGCCCGGAGCACACGTCTTGCCCGTTCCGCGATCCCGAGAGAAGAGAGCTTTTTCCTGTGTGCCCCTCTCCCTTTTCCCTTTTTCCCGCTTTCGGGATTTCTAGTATTTTTCTACTTTAGTATCCTAGGTTGGGATTTCTAGTATGTGAGGTGTCTTGGCTAAATATCGGTTGGCGTTGCCACCCTGGAACCTGAATTTGTCTTGGCTAAATATCGGTTGGCGTTGCCACCCGGGAACCTAGTTATAACTTATTGCTATTTATTTAACGTAATTCATGGAATTTCTCTTAAAAACTAATAACAAATTGACTTCATGGTATCTCTCTTAAATACTATGATAGGGGTAATTGTGGCGGACACCCTCTAGGTGGGTCCGTCACAACAATAAAAACCAAAGAAGCTAGAATTTATTTCTATTACTTTTCCATTAATTTTCCGATCGTTCCTATGGCAGCTATATGATATAGTCGTCCGATTTTGATTAAATTAAAATTGAAATTCGGAAATATTTAAAAAGAGTCATATCCTAGAGTAGAAGATAATACAATAAAAACCAAAGAAGCTAGAATTTATTTCCTATTACTTTTCCATTAATTTTCTGATCGTTCCTATGGCAGCTATATGATATAGTAGTCCGATTTTTTAAATAATTAATTCGAAATTCAGAAATATTTAAAAAATAACATTCCCAAAAGTAGAAGGTAATATTTCAAAAAACACCGAAGCTAGAATTTTTTAAAGTTTTTTTTTCCGATTGTTCCTATGGGAGCTATAAGATATAGTTGTCCGATCCGGTCGGCTCCGACATATATACTACCTGCAATAGAAAGAAGACTTTTGCGAAAGTTTTGTCCCGATAGCTCAAAAACTGAGAGACTAGTTTGCGTAGAAACAGACAGACGGACAGACGGACAGATGGACAGACGGACGGACAGACGGACAGACGGACATGGCTAGATCGACTCGTCTTGTGATGCTGATCAAGAATATTTACTACTTTATGGGGTCGGAAACGTCTTCTTCACTGCGTTGCAAACTTCTGACTGAAATCATAATACCCTCTGCAAGGGTATAAAAAGTCGGGGTCAAATCGATACACATGGGAAATTTCTGGAATTGCATACTCATATCGTTTTTACATTGACTTCGGAAAAGAGACCAAGAAGCAATATGGTGACTTAAATAACGTGGGAGGGAGCAAGAAGTACAAACTCTCTCAATTCGATATAGCGTGAGATAGCGCTTAAAATTACATGAGTGCGAGAGAGAAAGACACATTCGAAATACGAACTGGCCTGTTTGCTTGCATTTCGAAAATTGAGGATATCAAGTCAAAATTCATACCACGAAACATAATATCGATCATCGCTTCATATACATTTTTTATACCCGTTACTCGTAGAGTTAAACGAGCAATTCGTACAAACCAAAAAAACTACCATTATGCCATAAAAAGTTTTCAAAGTGTAAGTTTATTTTGCTTTTTTGTCAGGTATGTTTCGCCACTCGAAGTATTTGTAAATTGAATTTTAAATGTTCAGTAGCTAGAGAAGTTTGACTGTTTTTAAACAGTTTTAAAACGGCACGGCAAGT
Source organism: Drosophila takahashii (assembly GCF_030179915.1). Classification (NCBI taxonomy): domain Eukaryota; kingdom Metazoa; phylum Arthropoda; class Insecta; order Diptera; family Drosophilidae; genus Drosophila; species Drosophila takahashii. Next base: position 31,890,821 of record NC_091679.1, on the reverse strand, counting down.
TTTTGTGGGTTCAATTTGTACTTTGGCCACAAGCCGCAGGGCAGCCCAGAAGTGTGAAGTATAATGATTTCCTCCGTGTTGCAGGAACTTAATTGAATACTTTGGTTGGCCAAACTCTTCCGAGATTACTCTGCACTTTCACAGAACTTAAATGTTGTCAATTGCTGGAAGTTCGATTATTAGTTTTCTTGTATCGAATTCCAGCATACAAATAAATGGCAACAATAGCCCCGAAAAGCAGGGGGAGGCCACTAAAAGTTGAAGTATGAACCATAAATTTTTCATTCCTTCATACTCACACTCTCATAGAAAAATATGTTTTTTTTTGTGGTTGTTTCTTGCTGCCTTTAAAAGAATACAACCATTGGTCCGACGTTTTGCTCATTTATCATGATTTAGTTTAGAGAAGTGCTGCCAGCTGCAAGCCGAAATCAATTGATGCTGTTTCCAATTTCTTGTGGTATCTTTTTTATTCCCATTGATGGATTTGCGCCGCGGGAGCGATAAAAATATTGCCGATTGGAATGTGAAAACGGATGCGCTAAACTGATAAATGACAAAGTTGGAAACAATCCCGAAATGACAAATGAAAATAAAATATCTAAAGTGTACAAAGATATTTTACGACTACCAAGGCGAACCAATTAAACGAAAGTAGAACAATTTTTCGCGCATTTGTGCAGCTTTACATCGTTCTGCTTTGTTAACCCAGGAAACTATGTTGCCAGTACGTAAAGCCTTTTCATGTTAGCACAGTGCAACACGATTGCCCCCAGCGGAGAAAAGTCAAGCAGTCACAAAATGAAAATGACTGCACTTTCCCCTCATTTTCCCCGCCAGCCATGCAATATGCTCCAACACCCGGCACAATGGACAAAAGTTGGAAAGCCATTGGTAGAATTGCTTTTGATCTTAACGGACCAAAAACACAGCTCGACGGTTGCCAGCTCGGTGTTTTTTTTGTAACGCCTGGAATAATGCATTTTAGTGAACTTGGCATGGTTTTCTCGGAAAATAGTTGAACTTTTGCACTGACCCCGACATTCCAGGGTGGTTGGAATTTTACAGTGCTAATTATATTTATTGTAAAATCCTTTAGTTTATTTTTTAGATACAAAAAGTTTTACGTTCACGCATCCGTAAAGTTTGGTAGCCTGCCATATATGTTAATTTTCATTGGTGCATATTTTCTATTCTAGCTTTTTAAAACCAGAAAAACATTTGTCTTCGTTATAAAAGTTAGGTGGAATGAATTTTTGCGAATAGGACAACAAAGCTTTTTTTTTAGCATCACAAGCAGTGCTGCCATTTTGTCCTCTTTCCGGACAGATCTGTCCTTTTTTTAACGGCTTTATCCGGAAAAAATTTCAAACATCCCCTATCCGGAAATCTATCCTTTTTTCAAAAAAAGGTTTTGAGTGTTATTTTTGCTAGTCGAAAGTGTATAAACCTGTTTTTATTTGCTAAAATGCCTTTTTAACCATCATTCTTACAGTTCGGCACTTAAAAAATAATTCTTTTTACAAATTATCAAAGAGACGTAAAGCAGTCGATGGATTTTCTTTATAGTACGATTTTTTTTGTAGCAAAAAAAAGAGGAAAGCACTTTTAAAATTTCTTAATTTTTACTCTCTGCTTTTTTGTCAGAAAAAAAATTCAGATTTGAACGACTCTTTTTCGGGTTTGACGCAGATATTTAATTTTTTTGTATTACGAATATAGTTACTTGAAATGCATTAATTATTATAATAATTTTAGATTATTACGTATACGCACAAAAATTTACCATGGTAAAATGATCAAACAAAGAAGGTTGTGAGTCGGGCGCAGTAGATCATTACATAATTAAATTTTATTTAAAATCCATTTATATTAAGTAAATATATAACCCATTGGTAAAAACAGAAAAATGTAGGCACATTTACTTTTGTCCTTTTTTTTGTCCTTTTCTTTAATTTTTTGTCCTTTTTTCCCTGTTTTTTGTGGCTTATCTGTCCTGTTTTTCAAGCTGAGTGATGGCAGCACTGATCACAAGAGACTGCATGTTTAATCCCAATTCATATGGACAGATAAAGAACATGAAGAATGTTCTAAAAAAAATTCCCCTCTTCTTTTTTGACGTTTCAGCTGATGGAGTAAAAGCTCAAATTGTCAACCTCTAACCGCAATGTGTATAGGTTAAGACTCAAATTTTTTATGGCGCAAAAAGCTAGTTTCATCGCATGAAATTCCCCTGAACCGACAGTTTTGTCATTTTTTAATGCAGGCCAACAGACTAGTCGGCATCCGAAAACGCCCAACTTTGTGGCTTAGATCAGGGTTTTCGGGGCGGGAACTGGTGCTCACATACCCGTACAGTGCCTGACAAAGCATTCGGCCAGCAGTTCAAAAGTCAGCCATTATTTTCGCTTTTTACAGCTCGCAACAGCTCAGCAATTTGTCAGGCTAACGCGTCGCCAATTGACGCCATTTTTTTATGATGCCCCGTTTTTATGCTGGCCCTTTGGGCGGGGATCCTGGCCTGGATATGGATATGGATGTGGATGTGGGTGGGTATGGGAGTGGGAAGCAGCTGCTGCCGGGAATGGAATGCCAGCGCGGCAGAATGTAATCGGACAATGGCAACTTGCCAGCAGCAGCGGAAAAAAGGAGAATATGGATCAAGGGTTCGGCTGTTCAGTCAATCAGGAGGGCCGACAAAAGCGGAAGCTTATCTTGAAAACACTAAGCAGTCGGCACTAAGCAGTGTGGAATGCCTTCTGAGGGCCCATTTGCATGCCAACCTATTGGAGGGCAGGCTAGCGTGAAAATAATTTCTCCGGCATGTCGAAGGATGTGCCGATAAATGTCAAAACATGCCAATGTGTGAATATATATTTCCATAGTATACACGCCTTCTGTTATCCTGTTATTCCCCGTTTTTTCTTATTTTTTTCATATTTTTTGCGTTGTCTGGAAGTGCGAGAGCTGCGCTGCACACAAAAGTGTCACACATGAGCGACCGCCAGTCGACTGCAGTCGACATTTGGAAGCTGAATGGCACTATTCATGCTCGTTATATATGCCAGTTTATGGCTGGCATCTTGACAACCCGGCTAACAAGCACCTAGCTCATAAAGGACATTGAGAGCCCGGGGGCCCAAAAACGCAATTTACATTTTAAACATTACATTACATTTCTTAAATCCGCTTTATGGCCGGCGAACGGATCGTCCCTTAAGGCTTTTAATTTAATTAGTTTTTTGCAGCACGGTGCAATTAATTTTTCGCATATCTTTCGGGAGCTTTGTTTGTGTCAGCTCACTAATTGAAATAAGAAAGCCAATATGCGCAGGAGGTAAGTGTCGTTTCAAGCTTTTACCCGCCATAAATTATAAATCAATGGGAAAAGATAATGCCTTCGACAGCCCACACATGCTGTCTATGCTGCATATTTGATGGGAGTACATTTTGTCAATTGTTCTCTTTTTACGACTGCACAAGGTGAAGTGGAAGCGGGGCACTTCTGGCTTCACTAGAGTTCCTTTTATGCTAATGCACTTTCCCCGAAGGGGACTTCGTTAATATTTATGAAATGGATTTGGTTATTTAGACGCAAAGCCGATTAACGGACAAGAGGCAAGCAAGGATGATTTGGCAAAGGCAAAAGTAATTATTTTCGGTAGGCGATGGCAATCATTTGTTTGGCCATTTCCCCAAAGGCCCCGACGACATTTACAGACTTAATTAAACTTGATCTCACAGCTAATAAAAACCATCCTTGCCTTTGTGCCATTTGATTGGCGTTCTAATAAAAACCAATTTCAAAAGACAGCCAAGTGTACAAAATATAGGTTGTTTAATTCACAAGGCAAAGATATTTTACCACAACAGAACAAAACAAAACAAAACAAATCAAATAAAATAAAGTGTAAAATGTAATTTAATTATTCAGACCACGCAAAAAGAAAATTTCTTCCCAGGCGAACAAACAATGGTCTCTGGGCCAAAAAACATGAGTACCATTTTGTTAAACTGATAAATGATTTTCTGTAACAGGATTCTTATTCAAGCATTCTCTGCCAACAAATTGGTTGTCTGCTCCTCGAAAGGGGATTTATTTGGATTTTCTGACATGTTTTACATGCTCAACAAACTTTAACCAGAACCAATAGGCAATCCATCCATCCGTCTGCCCGTCGATTTGCGGCCTGTCAGCCGAATCCCGGAACAAATGTATTTCGCTGCGAAGCTCCATAAATTTCAATCTTAAACTGAGCTCAATATATTATTATCAATCTGACAGAATTTACGATTCTGTTAAATGTTGCTTCAGTTGATTACCATTGTTTCCCAATCACTAATCAATTGCACTAGCAAACATTTCATTTATCAATTGCAGCTGCAAAAGGAAAATGCCTATTTGAATGCAAATCGATGCAGGCAGAAACTGAAAAAAACATAGGTCCAAAAAACACGACACAACATGGTTTTCAATAATTAAATAATAAATTGCAAGCAAGTCGTTCTGTGTTTTGCTGAAACCATGCAATTATGTATGCAAATTCAAATGGCAGCTTTCTGTCGCTTCTGTTCACAAAAAAGCCGACCAACTAAAGAAATTACGATATACAATTACACATAATTCATATCGATATTGGGCATTTTCTAAAGTGGAAATAAAGTTATTAAAATTTAAGTTAAGTTGAAATTGTTGACCAAGGGAAAATAAATTAAACTAAATTATATTTGTTACAAAACTTATTAAATTAGAGTTCATTTTAAAAATTAAAAAAAAACGAATTCCTCTTTTTTTATATAAAAATGTTCTAAGTCACAAGTAAAATATTCGAAAAAAATGTTTTTTGGTTGTCTATACTAATGATAGTAGCATTTTTTAGTAAGTAAGTGATTATTTTCACACGAATTTAATACAACTATTAAATACGTTGGTGCAGGGTTATGTTAAGTCATTAAAAGCAAATGATTATTCAATAAATGCAATCAGAAATCTTTAAGTATATTAATTTTTTTTTGTATATAAGATATTAAAAGGTATGGCATGAATAATTTATTTGAGATTTTGAAGTGCTGCTGCAACCCCTTTATTTTGCAACGCATTCATTAAATTCAGGTGCGTCGCTCATCAAAGATCAAAGGTTAAGTTCAGTGTCGCAGACTCTCGTTTCGACGCAGTGTTACTGGCATCTTAATGGAGCTGGGGGCGGGGTTCGTGACCTCCCCAGTACCTCAACTCTGAGACACTGTACAAAGGGGTCGATGGTGTAAGTGTGGCATCCCTTACTCGCGCACTGCATCGCGTGCGAACTATGTATGTTGTCCCCTCGACGTGGCCAAGTGTTTGCCGCTTACAACTTAAACGGACACGGAGTGTGGGCGTTGTGAACGCTAGGCGTGGCCCTAACCGTCTGATTAATGTTAGTACATGAACTTGACCGGATCTGGGCGAGGGAGATAGCTGTAGCAACAACTGTTGCTCTTTGGAGGCGACTGGCAAGCCGAAAACTAAATGGAATTTATGACGCTCCCCGGCTTCGATACGATTTGAAAAGCCAATCTAATGGAAAATTCTATTTTCCTCACATACTCTCCAGTGGGCGTGAAAAGGTTTTCCTTTTGTCCGCATGCAGCCAAACACTTTCGTGGGCCATTCAAACATATGGCTGAGTTTTTGGCACAGGAAATATCTGTGGGAAAAGTAGGTCAGGTCAAGTTATTTTCCACTTTAAATATTTTAAATATTTCATCAGCCACATGTGCCGCAATAAGCTAAGGATTAATTTTGACCACGGCTACTAGTAATTTGCCACTATTTGCTCTGTGCTTAGTTTTTCTTTGTTCTGCAATGCTATTATTCCATAAGTTATGGATTATTTTGTAACAAGGTTTTTATATTGTTCAAACAAATAAATCTCGTACAAAATTGTAATGGGATAAAGAAAGAAAAATAGTGTCTTTAATGCTTTTTAATGTTAAGCCAAAAGTTACCGATTAATGTTCAAGCCGCTTTCCTATTATTGAAACAATTAAAAAGTAAAAAGTTATAATTAAATAATGAAAGGATCAGTGTTGCGTTACTCATATGCAATGTGATGCAGATCTTTAATATAAAACTGTTGGTGCAGATTAAATTTATTAATGCAGCCATAAGTTGCAAATTGAACGGGATTTTCATATAAGCCAAGCGAACCGTAAAAAATGACCTATTATGTGTACGCAATGTTGACAGCCTGATGCTCTTCCCATTATTAAAATAAATAAATCTCGTAAAAAATTTTATTTAAGTAAAGAAAGATGCAGATGCATTTTAAATTTATTAATGCAGCCATGAGTTAACAATTGAACGGGACTAAAAGAAGCGAACCGGAAGAAATGACTTATTATGTATACGCAATATTGACAGCCTGATGCTGGGCGTATCTTAAGCATTAAATTACGCCAGAATGCAAACAGACTTTACATTAATTCAGTGCAATACAAATTAAGTATATTGACCGCGAGCGATACATTAATTTTAACTGCGCTCTTTTTTTATGATTTTCATGACTCATAAATAACCAATGGAGTTAAGGAAATTGGAGATGGGTATAAACATTTAGCTTTTCTTTAACACTTGCTTTTTTTTGGACTAACATTTGCCCATTTCGGATTCTTTAATATTTAATAGCCGCATGAGCTTTGGATTATTACTGGGCCATAGCTATTACGCCTTCTTTATGAATTGTTTACATTTCTTAATCATGGTCCGAGTTATTCTCCGTCCGAACTCAGACAAAAAGCGCCATGTACCGCAAACGAAGCGTGCATATTAAACGGACGGCAACGCGGCGTATTCGCAACACAAAGGACACTGCGAACTGCGTCTGAGTGCGAGGCTTGTAGAAGTGTTCGCCCGTTGATTTTTTCCACCCATCCGGGCTGTCATTCAAAGCCAACCACCCAATCCGCCCGCCTGTCGCTCAAGTTTATGCAAACAAACACTGCGGAATGCCAAATGAGCGAATGCAGCGCGGTTGCATCTGACAATCGAGTGGTGACGGGGGGCAGGACACGCTCCGTGAATGCCTGAGTGGGTGCCGACAACAAGTTGCAGCTGCTCATTAAAGGCTCTCTCGGATCCGCCGACAGGCGCTTAATAGATTTTTTGAACGAGCCTCAGTTTCGTTTAAATCCTTCATGTCGGATAGATTTTCACAGGCAAAACTGGCAGAGATCAACTAACGCAGAACAAAAGTTTCTTCTGAGAGCTTTTCTCATATCCGTGCGGAAATTATAATCCTGCATGCGGATGCTTTCTGAGGAACTAATTGAAGTTGGTTGTGTGCTAATCCCTTCAAACTTTTCACCTTGAAATACAATCTAAAACTCTGCAACTGAGTGAAGTCGAAATTGTAATTAATTACCATGCCAAAGAACGTAACTGATTTACAATTGCAATTTGAAGCAAAAAGGCTTTAAGGAGTAGCGTTAATGAAATGAAAATATTGATAGCTGTCACTGAACCATTTTTCGTTGGTCTTAAGTTAAGATTCCGATAGTCTTGGCAATATCTTTTGAAGGTCAGAAAAATAAAAATTATTTTATTTCACTGTATAAAGCTGCACTGATAGAAATACACAATACAAATTTTAAATTGAATGATTTAATGGGAAACTATTGAGAACAAATGTTTTTATACCCTTGTAGAGGGTATTATAATTTCAGTCAGATGTTTGCAACGCAGTGAAGGAGACGTTTCCGACCACATAAAGTATATATATTCTTGATCAGCACCAATAGCCGAGTCTATCTAGCCATGTCCGTCTGTCCGTCTGTCCGTCTGTCCGTTTCTATGCGAACTAGTCTCTCAGTTTTAAAGCTATCGCGATGAAACTTTCCCGAAGGTCTTCTTTCTATTGCAGGTAGTACATATGTCGGAGCGAGCCGGATCGGACCACTATATCTTAAGGCTCCCAAACAAATATAAGAAAATTCATTGTAACTTTGTAGGAAGTAGGCGTTTTGATTCTTGACTACTTAAAAACAAAATTTAAATAAATCGAAACGCTGAATCTGGAATCCCTGGAACTACACCGAGTGAGTATTGGCAGAAAGGACGAGCGTCCTGCATCTGAAGCACCGGAGAGTACTTTTAATGACTTTCTGGCTGCGAAAATGGGGGTCGGTGCGGTGTAAAGTTGAGTGGACCGGCGACCAGGGAGAACTTACTATGTCCGAAATGATCATCAATCATTTTTGATGTGCGTTTTCATGACCTTCGATTACCGCACTAAAAACCCGACTATCCAGCGGACGGGGGCGGTCGATTGAATATTTAAAGGTCCGGTTTTTATGGTCGTCCGTGAGCTGCGGACTTGAACTCGCCAATAAATAGGGGGTAAGTTCAGTGATGCAAAAGCCAACTTAAAGTTGATTAAATTAGAAATTTTATGGCCTCCAAACAAAATGTCAAAGTTTTTACAACTGCTGCGGCAACCTTGAAAGTTGATAAATTGTTGCAGAAAGTAGCGGCCAGCGCCATAAAAAGAAATCTTTAATCATTCGAGTGACACGGACAGACGACAAACTCTAGCCGGACAGGCGGAGCGGAGGAGCAAGATGGGGGGCAGGGCAATGTCGAAACTTTCCAGGCCATAAACAGGAAGCGAGTGAAAACGAAAGTCAAGGCCGTCGGTCCCAGTCGGCAAATTCATTAAGCTCCTGCCAGCCAGCCGCAACAGGATTTTGCTAGTGGTGGCTGCTCTCCGAAAATGATTCGGATTGTGCGGCTGAATGTAAACCAAAACTTCTGCGGCCCTCGGGTAAAAACAATTAACTCAAATTAATTTACATCTAAGTTTGCGTTGGAAATCTCCGCTGGTAATGCACTTGGTAAATAAGCCAAATTTATTTGTTTTCACTTCGCTATTGCTGCTTTGGTTTCAAAACTTTTTATCAAGTTGTTTGGGCTTAAATATAAACGGGATAGAAATGTAATCCTTTGTTTTTGCTTTTGAGGTGTTGAACTGGTAGACTATTTAAAATTTAACCAAATAAAAGCCTGAAAAGCAATGACCAAGCCACATACGATTTATTTCTGCGTTCTCGAGGCAATTTAATTTATTTAAAGGCAGATAAGATTTACGGGCGATTCGTAGGGCATTCTAAATGTGAAAGAACAAATGTCCAGCAATATCCAATATTATAGCCATTTCTGTAATCTCTGCTGTTCCCATCGCAGATCTGCCATCTGTTCGACCTCTGTGACATTTTTATGACAAACGTACTGCAAACCCATGAAGAGGATTGCTCCTTTGCCGAGCAACCTGACCCTTGTGCCCGAAGGTTGGTTCCCATTGTGAAACCGATGGGCGCCATGTGTTTTATGATTTGGGTTGCCAGGCAGGACTAAGCCCAACCTGCTCCGGCTGGTCAGCAACGTTTTATGCAAATGACAATCTGCCAGACAATCTGATTTGAAGTGGGCGCTTTAAGCCGCATCCAGTCGCATTTTGCCGCTTAAATCGCTACCAACTATCCCGGAATCGCAACACAATTTGTATGGCAGAGTGGGAGAAAATGAATTTTTTACGGTTTGCGAATTCCGTACACGTTCGCCACGGGGGAAAACGGAAGCAGAAAGCACGCCAAATCCCCGCAAAACAACGGATAGAGCAACTTAACTCGCTGTCGTACGGTTTTATTTCATTTGAAGGAATTGCATATTTAGCAGAACATTGAAAATCAGCAAGTTGCAAGTGGAGAATTCCGCGCTGTTGGTCTTTATTTGCATATTGCTGAATGGGTATGAATTTTTGGCAAGCAGTCCCATAGATTTCCATATTTCACTAAAATATGTAGATTGAAAAATCAACGGAAGTTACTTTATAAATTTAAGGTGTGGTAAAAGTCTAAGTTTTTTTAAGTATTAAAATTAAATGTGACTAAAGCACATCAGAAAATTTTTTACAGAAAACTTTCCTTTTAAGAAAAATAGTTTTTTATTTGTGGTTTTGCTCAAATGCCGTTGCGGTTGCCTATTTATGAGTAATTTAGAATTTTTAATAGGTTTAATAATAAAGAAAAGATGTAAGAACAAATTTAAGCTTATGTTTTACGAGTCCCCATTCGTTTGTAAGAAAGGGACAGCATACGTACAATAAGCTGTACCTTGACCACTTATGGAAAGCTATAGAGAAAAACTCTATTAGTCCTCTTAAATGAGTTTCCCCCTTAGGGGACTTAAAGCACTGCCTATTCACTCCGTTCAGCGCTCTTTTATAAACCCTGACATTGACATTACCTGTTGGTTTCTTTGACAACTTCTCTAGAATGAGGGGACAAACCTGATATGGTGGTCGGTTCAAGGGAATCCTTTGACGCCAGCCTGTCGTGCACTAATTGGCCTGATTTGATAACCGGGCTGAATGAGTGAGTGACTCCGAAAGGCTCACAATTTGCATGCGTCACGGAAAAGGAAAGTCGGTGTACACTGTACACTGCATTTCTGCCAAGGATCTTGGGCTGTTGTGGCACAATTAAAAAGTTTTCGCTCTCAGGCGTTTGCTAATGGGAAAATTGCACACTCAGTTATGTGTTGCTTACCCCGACGCTTACCGCGGAGGAAATTGAAACTCTCATCTTGCCATTGTGCCGAAGGCAGTTATAATTTTCTGGGCGTGTTGAGTCCCGACTCCGTACCCATAGGCATCATTAGCATTATTATGGGACAGCCCATTACCACGATTATTGTCGTGGCAGCAGGACAAAGTTTCCCACTTGCCGAAAGAAAAGTTTCCCGTTTGCTTATGGGTGTGTGTGCGGTCTGCGGTTTTGCAAAACCATGGCTACTTTGTCCAGAGACATTTGTAGTTTTGTTGCCATTTCTTTAAATATATACTGTTGAAAATTCAGCAAGGCAGATATTAAAGCCTCGGCCTTTGGGTTTAACTATGCATTTATCAAAACCGCAATGAATTAAACAAAATAAATTATGAATTCAACCGCTGGACCAACTTCACACTGTCAAGTGGGCTTGCACAGGAATATTAAATTAGTACATTTTAATAAAAGCCACATCGGAAACCGCAAGCCAAATATTAATTGTCAATCGACACGAGAAATGTTCGCTCTTGGATAGATAAGTTTTTGGGCGGCATTGACAGTGAGAGAAACTCAATGCCAAGGCTAAAATGAAAGCGGACAGATAGGATAGTGATAAGGCTTCCGATCTGCATCACTTTCACCCTGCTCTTAAGTTAATCAACTAGAGTGGAATTGCTACCTTCCACGTGGCAGTTCTTAACCAGATTAACACTTTTGACTACCGAGTGCGAGAGTAAGGCCTTAACTTTGGCTTTGAAATCCCAGCCAATGTAAATGTCCCGTATTATGTTGTGAAGTGAAGCCGGAACACAGTAGTGTTTCCAATTTGGAAGGGAAATGCGACTGCGTTCGCCGGGATTCCAAACTAATGCCGTGCACTTTATCATTCGGCACAGTGGGACGCCGAGGTCGCATGCAGCTGCAGTGCGGTGCACAGTGGGCGAACCGATAATCCCGGGCCGAGCTCCACTCTTCCGGCACTTTATTTATAGCACGGCATTCCATTGTGCGCAACACTCCATTATAGTTGACCACCAGAGGCACCTGCCACCGGGCATTCCGACCACCGACCACCGAGCCACCCCTTCCCCTCCCACATGGTAGTATGTTGGATGTCCGGGTCTCTGGGGTCACTTAATGGCGCCACGACCACGTCCACCTCCGTGTCCATGTCCATTGCAGTGTCTGTGTTTGCTTAGCGTCTGGCAACTCCCACGTCGAACGGCTGTCATCAACGTAATTATGCTGTCAACAAAAAGGGAGAAAAAAGCTCAACGTGAAAAAGAACGGATGGGCATAGTCATGCCCTGAGAACACTGAGGGGTCAGTCCCGAGAAAGGAGACACGAGAACCGGGTAGCGACCAGGTCATCGTCATCATTATCAGCTGCTTGTCGTCTTGCGATGGTATTAAATGTTTAGCACGTCTTACCCAGCTTGTCTTCTGGTCCTCGCACCCTGGCTGCTTATCCGAGCTCTCGTGCAAATATTTATTTAATGCTCATTGGCACGCACTTTACACGTCTTCTGGCTGACTGCCTAATTGTGCGTAAAGCGTTTAACAATTTTTTTGCACTTCATTTGCACCTGACAAAATACGGAATGGGAGTAATTAATAGAAAATACAAATTAACAACAAAAAAATAGTCATTGATTTGTAGCAAAAAACAGTTACTTGGTATATAGGTAAAAGTAGAGGTATAAAGTAAATTTCACAATAAAGTTTATATCGATAATAGCAGCTTGTTAGTTAGCTCTTGATCCGCACTTTTGCAACATTATGCAATTTATAAACGTATATAACCAACTCACCATAATTTAGTTCCAAGAAACGTCTAGGTAGAAGCAATTTCAGGAAAATGTATAGAAGAGCCAAAATGAAAAGATGTCACTGAGCAATCTTTCCTGGGAAAAACAGTTAAGTTAGCCATTTTATATTTATTTAAAAAGTCTATTTTTAGACTTTAATTGAGACTCTTAAACTTCTGAAGCAGTTGACAACCCTTACTCAGAGCCTTATTATTATTTAGTCAATTAAATGCTGCACAGAAAATTTGAAAAAAGAAAAGTGGAATAAAAATAAACCAGGGGAGCAAGTAATTTAATCTTTTATTTTAGGCAACTCAGCAAGGGCCACTGGTTAGTTTATGTCATTTTGTGGCTGCCAAGAGTTGTCTTTCCAGAAATTACTCAACTTCCCCTGAAATTTTACAAAATTCCTGTGGTATGAAAAAGTTTTACATGTGAAAAAGAGTGAAGCAATTTTAAATGACTCTGCACAAAGCCACTGGGTGATATGGAGTGAATATGAGGCTTTGCAGCTAATCTTCTGAGAGTCCCTTACCCCGATAAGCACTTGTTTTTCTGGGTGTGACACATGTACAACATTTACTTTTGCGGGAGAGCGCACTAATCTGCAGATGTTTTGTCAACTATTGCCGTACATTTTGTCGGTCTGCCAGGAAAAGCCAGCCAAGCATATTTGATGTATGGCGAAGGAAAAACTTATGGCTTCGTAATTTTTTTGGTTGCTCACGAAGTTATCGGCCTTCCACAAATAAGATGAATGTCTTGCTGGCACACGATTCTTGCCCCATTTTCGCACTCATCAATTATGATCGTGTTTATCTTATTTCCAGCATAAAGCTTTAATGCCAATGCTACCCATTAAATCTGTTCCAAAAGAGGTGATTTAAGTAAATAGCTAACGCGAAGTGAGCAACCTCTTAGCGGAGGGGACGATTTGCCCCCAAAGAGGGGTAAAACCATAAATGTGTTATTACAATCAACAAAATAAATGTATTTTTTATATGTATATTCCTTAATATTTATTTTCAATGAAATTCTTGTCTCTTTCCATGATTTTTAATATCCTTTGCTGAGTAGGAAGGTTAACAGCTGCGCCCACAGCTTCTCACAGAGCTCTGTTAGAAAATTTCCCAAACATTAGCTAACAGCATCCCGATGGCAAGGTTGTCACTCGGCAAACATCAAGTCAGTCCTTAACGCGGATCCAGAGAGCACGGTTGGTCCTTTGGCCAGTTGTCGGTTGAAAACAATTGTGAACAGGCTTCCCAACGTTACAAAAGTTCAAGTGATTAAAACTGAATTAATATTAACAATAATAAAGACCTTGCTAATTAAATAAAAAATAAAATAATTTATAAAAATAAACATTAAAATGTTAAAAACGTTGTGTTTGTGCTGAATTTAAAATTCTAATAGTTGATGGTCTAAGCTAAAAATTATAAAACCAAATATAAACATAAACTGGCAAAAACTTAGTTGCAAAAATATAAAAACTAAAAGTACCTACTAAATGTTAATATTATATAGTAAAATATTTTTGGCTAAGAAAAAGCAACGTGAGTGGTGAAAAAAACGAAGCAAAGTTAAGTTACATAAAAAGTAAATGTGTTAATATTTTAAGACGTGCAGAGAGCTGTCAAAAGTAAGTTCTTTCATGACTTCTGTGCGTCGTAACTAACTATAAATGCACAATTCTCGCTTCAAGACAAATGCAAATCTATAAATCTCAGTAGGCAAAAATATGGTTCTTAGCTTCCTCGGCTTATTGCTATTGTTGTGAGCTTGTTTGCACCGACTTAAATGCAACAAAGCTGATTTATGACTCGGGCCACGAGTTCGCCACCCCGGGGCAAGGCAGGGGTTAAAGGGCACAAACCGGGGGCAGAGTGGCAACAAAAGGAACGTGGGCCAATGTCAAAGATGGCGCTCGGTTATATATGACTTACTGATGCTCCTCCTTCGGCATGCTCCCTCGCCGACACCCGAGCCTTTGTTGTTTCGCTGGGTGACAAATGTGGGCACGAAGGGAAAATTAATTTGCCAAGCCGAGACGAAAATCTAATAAAAATCAATTATTCGGTGAAATAATTGCGCGCTCTGAAAATGGAAATTCAAAACAAACAAAGCAGAGGCAGCAGTGAATAGGCAATAAATGGTGTAAAAGTTAATGGCTCAAAATTGAATGTATATCGTTTGGATTTCTATAAAATAAATTGGCAAATGTTTTAAATCGGCTAATGAGTTTCAAGCTTAATACAAGTCCCTTAAAGCTATGGCTTTAAATCTATTTTAAAAACATTTTGACATAATTTAATCCTTTTCCTGTGAAACTTAAAGCTCAGATCATCTATAATACCGAGAATAAGCCGACTGCATTTCGTTCAGCTTTGAGTGTTTTCTCGGAAAATGCATTTCATTTGTTTGTTTTCCACACGTGCACTATATTTAGTTTGAATCCAGCTCATTAGTCATGGGTCATTTGGCAAAATAATGAGAGCGAAAAGAAAAGTCGCATTAGACTCTAGAGCCATGGTAAAACCTGAAGCTTTTGTTTGCACTTCCAAGAAAAAGTTGTTGGCTTAGGACCCCGTATGTCCTTGAATGCGATGCAATAATTAAGCCAGGGGCCAACCCCAAAAAAGATAAACTGTTGTTAATAACTTTTAAACGCATTTCGGTTTTTGTTATTGTCCCAATTTTGCCGAAAAGCGACCAGAAAGATTATGTGGGTGTTTGCAGTAAGTTTCCGAGCTTAATGCCTTGGAAAATGTATGGAAAATGAGTTAGAAGTTTGCGAGACCTTTTTGGGTCATGTTAAATAGTTAAATAGTTTTCCTTGTGGACTTTAGATATTCTGGGAAATTGGTCATCTCCCTGCTTGTACAGATGGCCGAAAATTAAATTTCGCTCAGCTTTAAAGTGTAATTTGTACTTCCGGGCTTAAATGCCATAACTGGCAGCTTGCTGCTGATTAAATTGAAAAATGGTAATCACGTAGTCTCTTGGCCGTTTCGCACTCCTCGTTCGCCCCATTTTTTCCACCCCGGCTTACTTAATTAAAATGCTCTTTGCGCCTTCACACAGCAATTATGCCAAGGCGTTTCCTATTTAAAGTGTTGAAAGTGTATTAAATTCGGGCGAGGTGGCCGATGTGCCGGGTCTGCGCACACAAAGTGCCATTTGCTACATTTTTATGCTTGAAGGACTCTCGGCCCTTTAGGACTGGGGCCCCGGACTTTAAGGATATTACGATGGGCAGTGAGGCGTGGCCAGGGGAACAACAGGGGCCCCGTTGTCACTGGATATGCATGATTGATGCTGGACCCTATCATAAATTGAATTCTCCCCGGCCGAAACCATTGCTTTAATTAAATTTTCCATGAGCAGATTAAGCACAATAAGTGCTCTAGTGCAAATTAAGCCCCGGGGCTTGCGAGTGCGTGAATAAATAAATATTTTAGGAGCGGAAAAGAAGCAAAGCTGGCGTCTCGGAAGTGGTAGCCTTCGGGGGCCTCCCAGCCGCCATTAATATTTATTATTTCAGCCTTCGGTTGGCGGTTTAACGGCTCTTTAAAGCCGTCCAAGGCAGTCATTAAACGGCCAATTCTGTAAGATGTACAACGGCCACCGAGCTCCTGGTCTTTCATAAAGCGAAAATGCGAGTACACAAAAACATTTGAATGTTTGCTTCTTAAAATCATTTCATAACTTTAGCTTGCAATTGGCTAGTTCAAAGTTTGGAAGGCCTTGCCAGAATCTCTCTTGCATCTGCATTTGAATTTGATTGTTATGGGATTAGTTTGGATTTTGTTCTACGGAAAACCAACTTTTCGTTTTGCCTTTTTTGGCAGTAATCGGAACCGGAACATCCTGCACTAATGAGCTGCCCGGCACCCAAATCGCCTTACGATTGGCTCTTAGGATGCGCTTTTGTGCAATCGGAACCATACATTTTTTATGGACCCCGACAGCAATTTTGAGTGCTTAGATGAGCATAAGAAATTCCTTCAGCGAGTGCTTAAATCCGCATTATTTATTTATGCCTGTGTCCTTTGATTTATGAACCTTCTGCTGGAAGTTTACCCGCTTTTCATCCTTATTTGCCTTAGAAACACGCGACTCATGGCTGAAATGCGTATGTACAGGAATATGTGTGGCATAATCCCGCCTAGAACTCGTAGATCAAGAGCTAAGCCAAAGTGGCTTAGGCCGCAGCCGCTGTTTTTCCTGCTTTTCCGTTTGCGCCGCCATTATTTATTGAGGGCGTGCGTGGAGTGCGCACTCGATAAACTCGAATAATACGGTTAATTATAATCGCAGGCAGATGAGTGATTCCCCAAGATATTCAGGATATGGCCAGTCGGCTCTCTGGGGCCCCGTTTAATTAGCAAGCTGGCATTCAACTCGCATAAGTCAACAGATAAGCTGGGGCCAAAAGGCCAGCCTTAAGTTGATGTGCGTTTTGATGGACGCATTCCATTTAATAGTAGATTCACTTCATGGCAAATGAGCAGGAATAAGCTGACATGAACCAATATTTGATTGCTCACAATTATAATCCCTTCATTGTCTTCTATAGTTGAGGTTGAATGCCAGCATCCAAGAATTAATGAAATAATGGGAGACGGCATTTTGTATAATTTATATTTAATTATTCTGTGGTAAATGTTTAGTTTTTGATGATTTTTGAATATACTATTTTAGGCATAATTTTTAATCCAGAACTGTAGCTTGAATCCTTCCCCAGAATGGGCTGAACAAAGCATGGGGCCCGGGCGACTCTCCAATTAAGATGGGTAACCAAGTGGGGCATACAGCCAAACCGAGCAATTTCAAGCACAATCAACTTTAACCTCCTTCGTTCAGGAATCGAAACGACGGGGCGCAAGACAAATGGAAATGACTCCCGCTGGCATAATCGGGGCATTCGTGGCAACATTGTGTGCCCCAGTTGTCGAACAGCTATCTCCCGGGGTGGATCGGTGGCAGGGGGGGAGGACTATCTGCTGCACGCATCATTTGCTCGGCATACGTACGTGAGTGACAACATTAAATAATCCATTTAATGTGGCGTGTATATCATTTCGAATGCTATCAGTGCCAATCTCCATATACACGCACCGCCAAAAAACACAAAATCAATAAACAAACAGCCGCTCTGTCAACAGGAGGAGGCTGGATCTCGGCGAAAGTCCTATGCCTTGTGGACGAGGATTAAAAAAGACCAGATGTGGGCGGCGTGTTGGGGAGTCTCCGTGTTTTGTCTGGCAAAGGACTTCTCCTCCTTTTCGGCCTGTCTTGACGGTTTTCTGGGCTGCTGACAGACAGCACAGTGGGATTGATGTGGACAGAAAGGTGGATCTCCCTTTTGGCTGCAAGAAGAAGGCGGACTTGGTTTCTTACCTCACACGCAAAATTCAATTAAGTAAATTTAAATTTAAGAATTAATTTTAGTTGGCCAATGGCCATTCCGTTTAATATTCCAACTCGCTGAAGAATTCATAGAAAATGTATTCAATACTTTCAAGCAAAGAGATTTCATGGGAAACTCTTTCATTCCGCTATGTCAAACTT
Source organism: Drosophila takahashii (assembly GCF_030179915.1). Classification (NCBI taxonomy): domain Eukaryota; kingdom Metazoa; phylum Arthropoda; class Insecta; order Diptera; family Drosophilidae; genus Drosophila; species Drosophila takahashii. Next base: position 31,872,855 of record NC_091679.1, on the reverse strand, counting down.
ATGACCATCAGTTTCCAAAAAAACACTTGAAAAGGTTACATTAATGCCATATGCAGATTTACGGTGGGTCTTCTCCCCATTCTGATTAAATCTTATAAAACTGTTTAGTGGAAAAACTTCGCTATACAGATTTATTTTTTAACAAAATTCTGGTTCCGACACTAATTGCAAAAGATTGTGAAAGGAAGAATTCCAGGAAACATGCATTCAAACTAACATAAAATCTTTATTGATGAAAAAAAAACAAAATTATTTTCATTCCGAAACCGTAAACAGAAGTATAACTATGAAATAAAAATCTAGTTTTGATTTAGAGAAATTATTATGTTTATAAATTGAATTCTTGCACTCTTAATTGAACAAAGAAAATCTTTTCAATTTGGATTAAAAGTGAGCAAACTCAACAAAAAATTATGAATTCAATTTATGCCCATATTCCACTTGGGGCTTTATATAAAGACAGCGAAACTTTTCGCGTTAAACGCACAGACACTGTCTCTTATGACTGTTTAATTGTTCCTTGAAACTTGGGGTATGAGAACCTGTGCGGTCGACCTCAACCGTATCGTGTGTATGAGCATAAGGGCCGTTGCCATGCGTTTTACCTTTCGGCCATGTCGCCTCGTCGCTCCCCACTCAGTGTTTTGTTTACTTATTCATTTGATAAAGTGAAACGGAATGCAGAGACCGCGTCCCACTTCAATAAGCATATCATTGCCGGCTCGACTCGACGAATGGAAGTTGACTGCTGCTGGCACTGGTGCTTCAGAGCTCCAGAGCTGCCGGAATGTTAATGCGAATGCGAAAGCGAAATGTGCCTGAGCTCATTTCGGTCTGTGTAAAGCAATTTCCGTAATGAGTCCTCTACTGCAGAGCACTTAAAAGTATTTGGGGATGCCTCCTTGAGCTCGTCGACTCGTAAGTTGCGCATACGCCCTGTGTGCTGAAAATTTCTCGCCGGCTTTGTCGGCGAAACGCGATTAATTTTGATTAATTTGCCTCGCTTTTTCCGCACTTCACGTAATCCACTTATGAAATCTTAATACTTAATACCCCAAAGATTGTTTTCGCATTTGCTTTCGTTCTGCACCATGTGTGCGCTCGCAGATTTCAAATTCAAATGTCGCAAGTTTCCAAAACAAATTAATTAAACGCGCAGTAGAGAAATGAGTGCGATAAACGCATTGACACAGCATCAATTAACCCAACTAGGAGCCCCCAATCTACTTAATTACTTAATTTGTGCCGACCTCCCGTCCGGGCCACAGGCTCACTTGCAAAATGGGATTAATTTGTTTACTACTGGGCCGAAAGAGCCGCGAGGAATGCCGCCAGTATTGCTTTATGGCCGGCAAAACGGTCGGCAAAGGACATTCCATGGGCAAAGAGGAGGGGGCTGGGTGGTGGCGCGTGTGCCACATTTATTGGCGCCGCTGACCAGAAACTTTTCGACTGGAAAACTTGAATAAAATCACATCGAATCTAGTATATGTAGTAGTTTCTGTTGGCAGTGACTGAAAGCTAAAGAGCAAAAGAGTTAAGAGTTCTCGAGAGTTGGCCGGAATATTGGCGATTTATGTGGAGAGTTGCCAAGCTCAACCAACATCACATTGGCTGGCTGACAGGAGGGGGTATGAGTGGGAGTGGGCCTGCGATGAGTGCTTTTAAAGCCAACTTGTGGAACGAACCATAAAGCCATCGTTGACCTGGCCAACCTTAAAGATAGCGATGATGTGCATGAATAGAAAATTACCTCCTGCTTTCGTCTCCTTTCCGGTTGACGGAAGATTTTTTGCCTCTCTACAGCGGTTTTTGGCTTATGCATGTTGGACGGCACTAATTAAAACTTGGCTTAAAACTTTTCCACGTCCTCTGTTTGTCGCCCAAGCGCTTTAAATCGTATTCCAAATTTTTTAGCCGCGCTCTGTTGGCGAAGACGACAAAGTGGAAGCGCACAAAATAAATGTTCCAACTTTTTAATTGGCAAAACAATAAAAGTGATAATAAATGAAATTAAACAAGTTGGCTGCCAGAGGAGAAAAACCGAAAACTTTTGGGCAAAAGAAAGTCAAAGAAATGGCTGACCAAATTGCGTGCGGCGGAATAAATTACATTTTACGCCTTAATTTCAGTTATACACGTAGAGTAATGTAATACCAATGTATTAGAAAAATTCAGAATATTTTTTTAAAAATAACAGCCAATCAATAGCTGTAACTATTGAATAAAGAAATTGCATTTTAAAGAGACAAACATTTTTTCCTTGAGATATCGAAGTAAAAATGGTCATTTATAAATTATTCAATATTCGAAATACTATTTTAGGTCTAACAAAAATCTTTCAAGCCACTCGGGAGAAAGCGAGTATTCAAGAAGTATGCAACAATAAATTTGTTTTAAAGACTCCCTACAACCCAACTCAGCCCCGAACAAGGCAGTTAGTTAAAGTGCCTGCGATTGGCACTCGTAAATTTATAGATTTAATTGTCGTTTTTTGTGAAGCACCAGCAGCTCATTGACTGACTGATTTATGAGCTCATTATAAATTTTACCAACACCCGCTGGCGTGTTGACAAATGGCTGCGCACACATTGTTAATATTTAATGGGAAATTCTTGCGCTGCGGCCGGATTGCATATTCATTATGGATAATCACGCTTTAAGTGGTCAGCCGCCAGTCCAGCAGTCCACAGTCCGGCAATCCAGTCGCGTCACGTGCCAGCCATTATGGCCGGGTTAATAAATAATATTTCAAATTGAGAGCCGAGTATATCGGGTTAGGCGCCGGGGCAAGGAGGTCATTAATTTTGAATTTTTGCGCAGCCCTTTTTTCGGGTCTTGTGCATAATTTGCACATAAAAAATCATGGCCAGGAGCTGTAACGTGGCCATTACCTGAACGGCTGTCTGCATGTGTTCATGGCCCGAATAACCGACTTGGCCCAAAGCGATTGCAGGATAAGGGTCCAAATGTTTCTCTGTCCTTGGAGCTGAAAATTCTAAAGAAATTTTAATAAATGAGATTTTTTATAAGCCCCCGAAGTCCAGAGATGTTGCTTACAAATCAGAGCGATTAAGCTAGAAATATGATAAATTCAATGAAGTATGCTTTTGAAATCTCCCATCCATTTACATTCCTTTTTTGCAGTCTATTGCAAGTGTAAACAATTTCCAGTAAGCTCTATTCACACAGATGAGAGCAAACAGAAAGTGCGTAGGCATTAAGCTGCCTGTCCTGTGTCAGCAAATAAGGATATCCTGCCTGAATGGAGGGGAAAATATGTAGGAGCTGTGGAAAATGTCATTTGCCGGAAATGGACTTACATAATTTTTGAGGACCAACGTAAACGGCTTAGCCGGATGTTTAGTTGCCGGGGCTGGCAATCCAATCAAAGTATTTGCGTTAATTATGGAGGGTTAATTAGATAACGGGCTGCCTGACAAAAGGGCACCACTAACTGGGCCGAAACCAATTAGCCACTTTGTCGCCGCTTAATGAGCGCCTTTAATGGGCTTTCGATGGACTTGGGGGCTGGCCAACCAATTATTTACTCGTATAGTTATGGTCCAATGGCCCGGCAAGCCATGGCCCTCGGGGAATGTTTGTTCGCAGTTTTTACATACTCATGGTTCATCGGTTCTCGCAAATATTTCCACAATTAGCCGCAAGTCAAATTTACAGCTGCTTTTAATTAAAGCAGCACAACGCGGCGTATGCGTAATATGCTAGGTCGGAAAAGCCTTTAATGCCGTTCACGTTATATGTTGGCATATCACCCATGTTTGTTGACTTTGGCCGACCGAAATAGCTGCAGGATTTTCCTGCTCGTCGAAGAGAGTTCGGACACATGGCCCAAAATAAGTGTCAACTGCCATGTGAAAATAGACAAGATGTGTGGGCTGCCGAGAAAGGCTGCCGCAAATTGCCGAAACGTGGCCATAAATTAACGGGCGGCACAGCTAATGAAAATGTTGGCCCCGACATCTCTGTCCTGAGTTGCATCCCAAAATTTAATTAATCTCATCAATTTGGGCCGACAGCCATTGGATCGATTGCCGTTGGGGACTGACATTGAAGGAAATGCAAACAACAAATATATAAGTAGATATGCATACATATGAAATATTGAAATACTGTTGAATATTCAGATAAGAGATTTTTTTATTTATTTATTATTTTTTGTCAAGAACTTTTCCCATTTCCAATGAACTGCAAATTGAATTGTAAATTTGCTAACCAATTGAATTACCAAAATGGGTTTAGCTCACAGGCACAAAAAATTTTAATTACTTTGAAGCAAACAAAGCGAATCCATAGATTGTAAATAAGATAGATTCCTGGCTTAAAATCATGATTTTACAAAACCGAATAAAATATCTAAAAGGATCCAAAAAGGATTCTTTTTTTAAAATGAAATCTCATAGCGCTGTGAACCCTCCTTTGTTTTCAATTTTCCGAAACATCAGCTCTGAACTTCCCAAAGAGCTTTAGTTCATAGCTGTTGAAACACAAATGTCTGCTCATTTTTATGCATATTTTCACTGCTCATTAAACTCGCTTAACTACCAACATTTATAATTCACTCGTTGTTTTTTACCCCACTATTTATATCCTGGCTAACTTGAGTCTCCACTTGCGTTTTATTTTTCAGTTGTGCAACAAAGTTGGCAGTCCATAAAAATGCTCTGGCCGCGAGTGGGCGAAAATTAGTAGCCACATCAATTTCAGCGCGGCGAGGCAAACTTAATTAAAACGCGTGTTGGCCAGACAAAATTTCGGACGCTGTCGAGACTTAATTGAAATTTAACCAACCGCCCGTGCCGCCAACAAATGCGTTGGCCATCGGCCTCCAGGCTGCCTTTGCCCGGGTAGATTGCCCATGTCCATGTCCATGTCCACGGCCTCGTCCTTGCCGCACTGATCGCCCACCGAAGCCCAAGTGCAACAGGAACTACCGGCGATGCAGTCGCTGTTGCTAGCGTTGATGTTGCTGCTGCAGCAGCAGCAGCCATTGCTGGGGGGGCGGCAATTAGTCGGGCTGACTGATGATGGAAGGTCGGCCGCATTAAGCGACAATTTAAATTCAACGTTAGTACCTGGTAAAACCATAAAAGCCATTGAGCGACAGATGAAAGCTGCAGATGAAGTGGCAGCCGGTCCCGCTGAAAAGTTGTTGCAAGTGACACCTGCAAACCAATTACCTGTGGACACACCACCGACAACCTCCGCTCGCCCCAGCTTGCTCTTGAACTCCAATGAACTCCAATCGCAATCGGAATCCTTTATGGCCGCCACAATGGTAACCGGAAACCATTCGGTACAAGGCGAACTTAAGAGGATGGAAAGTGCGGAAACCTTAGACGCAATCACGGCAGCAGCAACTGCAGTTCCAGAAGCAGCAGCAGGTGTGTCAGCAGCAGCAGCATCAGCAGTAATAACAGCAGCAATAGAAGCCACAGCAGCAACATCACCGACACGGGAGCAACACATGCTGCTCCCACGTCCCACAGCTGTGCAAATGGCACGAATAAATGTACCAGCAACAATAGAAGACCAAATTGGGAGAGCAGTGATTCCAAGCAAAACAAACAAGGCCGAGACACCAGCAACATCAGCAACTACAGCAGCAACACCCACGCCAACGGCAGCAATAATGCCAGCAAAAACAAAGCGCAATGGGGAGGACGGGACCAATAAGCGGGTTCAGAGAGATGGCATGAAATTCAATACGGATGCGGCACTAAGCCAGGACTATGTAAATGCCACAGAGGCGTGGCCAGCGACGACGACAACTGCCAATATAGTGGCCACCGCATCGACCATATCGCCGGCACTAACGAGCACGGCGGAGAGGATTAGTGGCAAGACGGTGCCCACGCCCCGATTACTGGGATCCGGATCCGGGGCCATGGGCTATGGGGCGGGAAGTGTGGCCCAGATCCTGGCCAAGTCCCTGGACAGCCCGCCACCGACCTCGTCCTCCGGCTGGCCGGTTAAGCACGCCGCAGTGCTCGAGGGCGACGTCATTCTGGGCGGCCTGATGATGGTCCACTCGCGCGAGGACAGCATCACCTGCGGACCCATCATGCCGCAGGGTGGCATCCAGGCCCTGGAAGCGATGCTCTACACCCTGGACCAGGTCAACAAGCACCAGTTGCTGCCGAACGTCACCCTGGGCGCCCACCTGCTGGACGACTGCGACAAGGACACCTACGGCCTGGAAATGGCAGTCGATTTTATTAAAGGTGGGTGCAATTTCCTTTGAGGCGCTTTTTAATTAATATGAAATTATATGTCGACTTTAAATGATTTTTTTATAACAAGTGGAGATGTTTAAAATTCGAGGGAAATATGAGAGTTATACTTATTATATTTTTTAGCAATTAATTGGAAGAAGTAAACTTTTTTGAACATTTGTTTAACCTGTATTTTATTTGTTTCTAATACGTGAAAAAAAGAAAAAATAAAGAATAATGAGCTTAAATTGTAATAGGCTCGATTTTTTCCTTTGACAAATGTACCTGCAAAAAATGTTTAAAACTTTCTCAAACAATTTGTAACTTTACCGCTTACAATTTCCCACTCCTTCTTATTTTAAATTTTTGGTCTGGCAGCATTTTTTATTCAAATTACATTTCTTGTTTAGACTTGTGTGGCAGGTCATAAATTAACATAAAGTTTTTGTTGCGGAGCAAAATGTAACCCATCCTTATCGGATTAACACAAACGATTTATATCATTTGAAAGCAATTTACCAGCGCTTTAATAGATTGCATTTTGTTTTCATTTCCCCCAAATATATCATTTATATTTTGGATTTGAATTAATTTGTATTTGTACTGGATACAAAATTGCCTAATTACACACACTTTGTTTATAAACATGTGCGATATAATTTGTTTGTTTTTCTGTGAAAATCAAATATGAAATACTCGTTAAATTGCTGTGTGTGATTGCTTGGAAGTGAGCATTTTGCACCGCGACAATCAAATTTATGGTTTGGCAGTACGCAAACATGCCGTTGCCAGATTTTCAACAACTTTAAACCACAAAAAAAAAACTGACGAATGAAATATAAATGGTAAAGAATATTTACAAAAGCCAGATAAGGGGTCTGAAATGAACGAGTGTGAAATGTAAATGAAAAACTCAGAAAACGTAAACATTTATTCAAATATTTGTTTTATTTGCACATGATGAAAAAAATCTTTACTGTAAATAAATATTTTGTGGGCTTCCCTTTGGCTTTAACTGCTCATGATTCATTAAAGACTCCCAGGAAAAGGCGACAATGAAAACCAATAATCCTCCCACAAATTGGAATCGTGGTGTATTTCAGCTACAAGGCCTTGTCATTAGCATTATTACCTTTAACAAATATTGAAAACTGCCATTGTGTGCTCCTTTCAACTTTGCCGAAAAAGCGATTGAATCGATGTTATTTTTTGTTTGTATGCAAATCGTTTGCCAACATACACGCAAATTCCCTGTTTAAGTTCAATAGTATTCAATTGTTGTACATCAGCATAGGAAAATGGAGTCACTTTTTTTTGCCGAACCGCCCACTGCCCCTAATATTGGATTGCACATTTACTGAAATGGATCTTGTCTGTTTTGCAAACAGTTTTGTGGGCCAGCAGCACAAAGCAGGTGAAATATAATTAAAAATCAGAACTTTATATTGTTTTGTTGAGAGTAATGAAATAGATAAAAGTTATATCATACAGCATAACAAAACTATGAATTTACACATACACATAAACATTAATTTATAAAAAAAAACAAGAGAGAACGCTATAATCGAGTGCCTCGACTATTAGATACCCGTTACTCAGCTAAACAACTTAATAGAAATATGCCTCCTTTTTTGTTTTTCGAAGCTGGAATTAGCTCCCGTTTTTTACCCAGGGAACTCCACGTGGAGGCCTTCTAAAACTTTCAATTCTGCCTAGCACATCTTCCGTCTCTCTCTAGCGCAGGTGAATGCACTTGTGAAAAACGAATACGAGCAAAAAGAGACAAAATGCGCGCCCTTTTCAAATAATTTAAAATTTGCAATAACATATTGTGAATTAGTGTGACCACAGAAAAAAAGGACAAAAAGTTCAAATTAACCATCTGAATAGATGGCGCTATTGTATATTGAATTGAGCCATCTACCCCAAGATATTGGTACTACTGGCCATGAAAGGCGGAAATGTAGGCGCTAGACAGGTTTAAGCGTTAAATGGGTTTTGCGGGCGTTAGAGTGGGCGTGGCAAACTTTTACTTGGCCAATCGATATGTATTGACGAAACAAATACATATCAGTTACTATTTTCATAATAGCTTCAAAACTGTGGGCGATAGAGAGGGCTAGTGGGCGTTAGAGGGGGCGTGGCACCTTTTTGAAATAAACTTGCGCTGCGTAGGAACTCCCAGAATCTGCATGCAAAATGCCAATCTTCTAGCTTTTATAGTTTCCGAGATCTCAGCGTTCATACGGACAGACGGACAGACAGACAGACAGACAGACAGACAGACAGACGGACAGACGGACAGACGGACATGGCTAGATCGACTCGGCTAGTGATCCTGATCAAGAATATATATACTTTATGGGGTCGGAAACGCTTCCTTCTACCTGTTACATACTTTTGCACGAATACAATATACCCTTTTACTCTACGAGTAACGGGTATAAAAATAATAAAAATGACAATAATAATAAAGACAAGAATAAGAGATTAAATAATCTATTATCAACGGCACGTAAAATGGGTTTATTAAGTTCATTTTAAAAGTTGTGGTTCTGTCCTTCAAGATGATGTTGCTAAAATTTTTAATGTGTCAGAACTTTAAGTGGTTGTGGGAGCAAGAGTTTTCTTTCTTGAGATTTTTGAATGATATTTGATAATTCTGATTTTTATCGAACTAAAATTACAATGCTTTGCAGTGCTGCCAGCAGTCAGCTTAAGATCAGACGAAAAAAAGCGGAAAAAAAAGGATAACAAAAATTTAAAAAAGACAAAAGAGTGGACAACTTGTTTTTTCTTCGACCTGTGCGTCATATTTTGGACATTAAACCTAACGCACTTATTTAACCAGAACATATACTTCTCTAATCATTTATTTGTTTTTGCGTATACGTGAAAAAGCAGTATCATTTCACGGCATTGCATACAGAACAAAAAATAGTTTTGGGACTGTACCAAGCTTACTGAGCTTACTTAATCGGAAAATTATACGATTTGCCTAACTTTTTATTCAAAATGGAACAAAACAAAATTTTTTAAAAGCTTTCGGTTTTTTTATTTTAAATCCAAACGGTTTCCTTGATATTAATTGTTATGGATATTTAAAAGCTCACGTTTTCCTCACAAAATCGGATTTCGATTTTTTAGGATATCACAGTGAGTCGATTTTTATACTTTTTTTGAGAAATGGACGCAACAGGGTTTTTATAATTTTTTTTTTGTTTAAATAAGTTATACGTCGGGTTTTTTGTAGGAGAAATGCATTTTCTGTCACATTTTATTTGAATTCTAGTTAAGACCTTTAAATGCAGTTAGGGACTGAAATGGATGAGATCTGAAATGGTAGTACTTGATGTTAATTGATATGGATATTTAAGAAAATTTATACATTTCCATTCGATGATTGGATTTTTTCCCGGATAATGCCGTTAAAAATCGGACAGATCTATCCGGAAAAAAGGACAAATTGGCAGCATTGATGCTTTGGCACCTTTGTATAAACTAAATAAGCAAAGAAACAATATACATTTTTATTCTGGAATTTAAAACCAATTGCAGATTGAAGTGATTATCCAAGAAGTATTCCGGTTATAAGCTCTTAGAGTTGTGGTGGTGAGCCGATTCAAATAATATATTTGAAAATTACCTAATTATATTTAATTTTTCTAACCGATTTAGATTTCGTGGAAAATATTTTGTTGGCCTGGCTTAGACAAAACAAAAACGATTTTTTTACCTGTCTGCATTAACAGCTGCAAATGGTCTTTAGTTCCCCTTAACAGTCAAAACCATAGTTTTTCTATTTTTTAAACGTTGTTATTAAAATATTTATAGCGAGAGTAGTCGAAAATGCTATTACTTGTAAAATAATTTCTTGAATTCCGAAATCGGGTTTTTAGGCATTCAACAGATAGTCCGATGGCACCGGAGAACCAATTGTGGATTTCATTTTGCAAGCTACTGTTAATAAACATGTCTGTGGAACCTATGATAGTCCTGAACGTATAACAGTCCCTTAGCTTTCGCATGGATTGTGACCTGGCTAAGAATCAAAGTGCTAGGTTTGAGTTTTGGGACATGTTTGGGAAACTCCTAGAAAATCATAAAAGCATATCCTGAAAACCTATAAAATGCATATCACTTCTATTTCAGCCTTTACGATAACCAATCTTAGCCGTCATCTTTGCCTCGGGACATCAAACCATTTGAAGGCCACTCAACATATAAATTGTTTATGCCATCCTAAAGATTCTTTACGACCTGCGCTGCCACAGTGGTCATCATCCCATCCCAGAGAATGTGGAGTCGAATCAGTGCCGGAGTGACCCAGTTACTTGTAAATTGAATTTTTATTTTCTCCAACCCCGCCATGCCACGCACTTTTATATCATATCCGCTGGATGGGGGGGGACACGCATCCTCGTCAAAGGAGGCATAACGAAATTTATCTCCCATGAAGCGCTGTGTCAACCCTGGACGCAGGGTTCCCTTTTTGCTCATATCGTTTTAATTCGATGGGAAGCCCCCAATCCGGCGGCTGTGTTGTTGCCACTTAATGGAATTTGCCGCTTATGCGTTCCGCATGCCGCGCATTATCCTTTCTATGCCAGCCAGGATTCCTCAGTTTCCTGCGAAACCGGAGCTTTTTGCCTTCTGCCTTCGGTTGACAGGCGGCAGCCTGCCTGCTTGGCTAAAAGTTTTTCCACTGCCTATTTCGGCGTTTTTTCCTCCTTTGTCTTGCCTCGTTTTTGTCGGCGCTTTTCCTGCCTTTTCCGACTTCCTTAAGACTTTCGCACATATGTGGCTTTGTGCGTGCCTGTGTGTTTTGACTTTTAACCAGGATTTCTGGCGTGCTTTGTCTAGTTTCTTGTGTCTGTTTAATTTGTGCGCCCTTAAGCTGGCTAAGCAGGGCATTATATTCATTCCCACTTTGGTTGATTTTTCACTCGAATTCTGATGAGGATAATTGGTGTGTTTGTGGCTTTCAAAGCAAAATATTTTCGGAGGCACAAATCGTTGGGATATAGGTTTGAGATTTTCAATTCTATGTTCCTTAGGGAGTAACAACCACCCATAAAGTGGAACCTGCTTTTCCGTGTTGTCCTGCCCGATTCCAGCCCCTCTATGTACCTCAATCCTGATTGCCAATTATTTTAACGTCTCTCTGCCTCTTGGGTGGAAATACTCGGAGTAACTATGACCAGGTATTGTTGGATGCATTGCCATTCACCTGTCTTCTCGAGTGGTCTCTTTCAGCTTGCAGAGTTCCATTTCCATTTTAGATGGTCTTTTCATAGACCAACTTAAGCTGTTTAAGGTTGCAAATCTTTGGCTCTCCGGTCGTTGGTATTTTCCAATTGTCCTGAGGCAGGTAAATGCCGGTGCTGGCTACATTGTGTGTCCTGCGCCCACTGGTTTTGTGTTTTGTAGAACTGCTAGCCTTGGTCCAAGGACTTGACCAGCTTGTCAACAATTTTTAAAAGTCATCAATAATGGGTATGGCCATTAAATTTATAATACCGAAACAATCAAAGATCCAATTTAAAGGGTAGGGGAGTGTAGGGTAATTTGACGAGTAGGGTAATGTGACGAACTCGTCGAATCTCATATATGACGTCACGACAAAAATTCCAAATAAATGTAGTCGTCTCCCCTTATCGTGTCGACAATGTATTTACAGTAATATTAATAAGAAGTCCCGTAATTTGTTCGTGAGGTAATTTTCGCTAAAAATGTGGTGCGCAAACTAGCAAACCCATTCAATTTACTTGTGTTTCAGCAGTGCCAGAGCAAAGATGAGTGGAAAATAAAATCAGGCAAATATATGCACGTATACATGAGATCTTTATCAACAGTTTTTGGTACCTCGCGTTTTTTTCTTTTGTGCCGTTTGAGAGTGACACCGTTTTTGCTCCAAGTCTACCTTGTAGGGTATCGTGACGAACTTTTTGTAGGGTATTGTGACGAACTTTTTTTATTCAAGAATTTTAACTGTTATCGTTGATTATTTGTAAAAAAAAATATAATAATACCAGATAACATTTACTGCTGCAGTTTTATTGTTGTTTTTAATAGTGACGTCAGTTTAATTTAATTTAAAAAAAAATTTGCACTTTGACCATTTTTTTTTTTGTAAGTTTGGGTATTATCTTATTACTTTTTTCTTTTCCGTATCGAAAATAACCTTTCCGTAAATAATATATAAAAAAATGTATTTTTTTGTTTGTAAAAAGGATGGTTTACACCAAACGCTGTGGGATTTGGCTACGTTGAAATTTCGAATCCAAATTTTTTTAGAAATATGCTCAGTAAATGTAAGCAACTTTCTGCTTTTACACTTTTAAAAAATATTGATTTTTGGAGAAGTTACATTAAAGAACAAATCGTTCGTCACATTACCCTACAACTTTTGAAAGTGCAAAAAAAGTAGGGTTCACGCCAAACGCTGTGGGATTTAGCTGCATTGGAATTTCGAATTTCGAATTTTACAGGGATATGCTCAGTAGATGTAAGCAACTTTCTGCGTTTACACTTTTGAAAAATATTGATTTTTACAAAAGTTACATTCAAAAAACGAATCGTTCGTCACCTTACCCTACACTCCCCTACATTAAAAACATTCAATCAGAAATTTTCAACGCGTCATACTCACTTATACTTAAAGGTCAAATATGAAAATTTCAGAGAGATAAAATAAATTATATTTATCTTTAAGAAAAACAATATATATTACGATAATGGTAACAATAAATTCAAAATTCAGAAATATAGAAGATCTAGTTGATCGATTAAAACTTTGGGAGAGTTTCTACTCGATAGGTTTAAAATTAAAAAGCTTTTTACTACCTGGGTACCTGTAAGGGGAATAAAAATAGAATATTTCGCTTTTAAAAAATATTTTACACAGAAAGGAAAACTTAACAGCGTTCCTGTTATTTTACGGGTTCTTGTTCTGCACTCACCAATATTATTTTGTGCAATGCCCACTCGCTTGCACCAGAATCAATTTTCCGGAATTTTAGTAAGCCACGACCGCAATCACGCGAAACGCAAACAACGGAAAAAGTAGCGATTCCATGAAAAGGCAATAGTTGTCGGCCATAAACGACGGGCAGTCAGAATGTATTGTTCAGGGGGGCAGGACGATTTTATGCTGTATAAAAGCCGTACGGCAGGACTGGTGGCGTTTTACCCCTCCGCGTAGGACTGTATGCCAGTTAACCGATAGGACAGTGAAGCCTTCCCCAGGCGCATGCTAACAAGTGTTTGTTCCATTCATAAATTCTACTAACCCAGTGGCCTTTAAGGGAACCGAGTACGAGCCGAGCCGAGTGAAGACCCGAAGGTTTTCGGACTGTCCTACGGTTTTAGCACACACCCCTCTCGTGTCCTGATTTTAGATCACGACTCCGGTAGTCCTGCCTGATATCAGTGGAATTTCAGTTGCACGCCGGTCCTCCAACAATGCAGACGTTCGCGGTAGTTAATCAGCGTTGACTTTCAATCCTTATCGCACGGAAAACTATTAACTAGCGTCGGAATCAAAGCACGAGTAAAGTGCCGTGAATATGTGACAAACAAATTATAATAACCCATCAAAGGATCTTAAAAAAAAAATAGTAAAACAAAATTATAAAAAATTCGAAAATTTTATTGAAATATTTGTTCATTAAAAACTGCGAATACTTTAAAGTGAATGTGTTTTGGTTTTAAAATTACGAAAAAAGGAAATCTAGTTTTAAATTAAAATCAAATCAAATATTAAGAAGTCTAAAAATGTACAATGAAAATACGTAATTCATAAAAATACAAAAAAAACAGGTTACAAAATTACCTTGTCACAGAATGTCACTGCAAATTAAAAGTCGAACCTCTGTTAGCCCACTAGATATGAAAAACAAACAGTCAGAAAATAAGTCCTAACAACTTATTGCTTATCTAGTGTAAGCCACTTGCTTTGACCCCTAATTAATTAAGTTGCTGCTGCCGTCGCTTAATAAATCTGGAGACGTCTCGCCGGGCAAAAAGATAAATCTAACGGAGAGCCGAAACTAATTTCATTATCAAAATATAAACACAAAGTCTGAGCAGGCTAGACCTTTGGTAAATTTTCCTTTTTTTTTGGGTTGTAGATTTTTGGTTGATTCTTCCTTTGGCTTTACAGCAACAAAAAAAAGGACAAAACAAATATTAATTAAAGCAACTTCTAAATAATTTTTGAGGGAAAAGTAAATTTTTGCCGGACACGGGAAAATAAATCAGAGTACAAAAAAGTTGGGCAAAGTTTGTACTTAGCTAAATTTTTTGTTACCTTAATTATAAGTTGTTGGAAATTGGCACAGCAATTCGTTTTAAGGTCTGAAATAGGAAAAGTTTGACGGACGAATCTAAAGTTGGAATATTTTAATTAAAGCGAGAGGGCAGGGGAGAGATGTGATGTCTTATTTTTAAACAAGTTAGCAAGCTGCAAATATTTAAGCTTTACGCATATAACTGCGGCCCTAATTTTTGGATTTATTCACTCAAAGAACATGCGTCGCTAGGCAGAGTAATTCGAACAAATTATTACACATACGCCGTGTGTGCGGCCCAGGTGTCCTGATAAACTTTGCCGACAGGCTAAGGCAATTAGCAGTATTTAGGTGTAATTGCAAAATTATGCAAAAATCACAGACTGCCGGCAGGTCGTTGGCAGATAAGAGGCAAAGGGATTGACAACGGGATGAACAGCTCAAAATTGTGCACACCATTCCAGCTGGCAGGTGTGTGAGCCGAATGCCATTTCCCGGGGTCCAGCAGTCACAGGATATTCAATTTCCTAGCTCGACTTGCTGACAATTTGTAATTTAATGTCCATTTATTCCTGACCTCCTGTCACCCCTTGAGCGTATTAGAAAAATGGCATGGGCCAGTGTTAATTGCCAAAGTCTCTGTCAGTTTAATTCCCTGGGGTCTGTCGGCTTTTAATGATAGTTTTGGGACCTGAGGCGATGGGAGGTACTAAGCCTCGGTCACGTAGCCGTGATGAATGCCACAGTCTGAATGTGGTTCTCGGCTCTCCACTCGCCACAGGCAGTTGCTGACTAATTTTTGGCTACAGTCTGCTGGATTTTCGGCCTGACCTTTGTTTAATGGCGAAATAAGGCAATTAATAAGCGTGTCTGCTGAAATCCCAAGCCCCAAAGTACCTTTATTTAGTTTTAGTGTTATGACCAGTCCTTTCAGCAGTATTCTCGGTCATAGAAAAAAAAGGGGAAATAAATAAGTAAAGCAACAGCAGAAAACAAGTATTTGTTTGATAACTTTTAACTTTCTGAACAGGACAGCAGTAAACCCGAAAATAGCTGACTCTCGTTTTGAGCAGTATTCCACTTGACTAATTGCATTTTAATGCTTTCGATAATTAATTACCCCCAAAATAATTCAAAGTAGAAAATGCAAATTCTGAAGACAGGCTATTTATTAATTTATTTTCACATGCTGTCTGCACTAAGTAAAATGAGATTGCAACTAATGAGCAGTGAGTGGGGCAGTGGTTGACGTTTCAGTCACAGTCAGTCCCGGAAAATGGCTAATTAGCAAACAAATTCAGGGAAGTTGACGTCAGGAGTACATGGTCCCTGCACGAATGCTGCGGAGATGTCAACATAAATAATTATGCCAGCGTTCAAAGGGGCGTGTGCTCAATAATTAAAACGAATTAATGTCTCCTAATGAGCATGCAGCCCAACCGTCTCTCCTCACTTTTCTATTAATTTATTTATGGCCCGTCGGTGCCATAAAAGCGAAAACGTAAATACACGTTCACCCTGTGCTCTGCCTGTTTGCCTTACCTGTTGCCCCCGTGGTCACGCCATTAATTCTCATGAGTAAAATAATTAGAAAATCAAATAGAAAAACTCGCTGGTGGGTCTGCGTCAAATGCTTTCTGCGGCACTCGGGCTGTCGGGTTGCATCCCTTCCGCCGGAAGCGGAAATGGCGCAACTGTGTTGAACTACAACTGGCAACTGCAAAAGTTTTGGTTCAAATGCTGCCAACAGGAGGGCGTGGCGATCACTGGCATGGAAGTTCGCTAAAGGATTTCGCTACATCGCCCGCAGACGCTAAATGAAAGTTTGTGAAAACACTAGAATAAATTTTATATTTTTTCTAACAATTTTACATTTTTTTTTCCCTTTGTTTTTCATTTATTGCAGTGTTTATAAACTTTATAAATGGAAATAATAATTTGAAAAATAATAGATTTTTTAAATATTTTCAACTATTAATATTTTCAATATTAAAACTATTTTTTACCTTGATTTTTTATAAGTTTAGATATTAAATAATAATAAGCAGATATTAAATTTAATTTGTTTGTCGATTTTCCAGTGTAAGAACTTGATAATAATGGCTTCAATGGCTTAGTTCAAAGATAAAACACTAATAAATAAAAGTTGGCCAAGAAATAGTCTGCTTAAAGGGTATTCATTCCGTATATAGACCATTTGCCTTCGAAGCAAACTATTCCATTCGAAAAAAGGCCTGTCACAGCTACTCCCCTTTGACAAGTGCGAATTACCGAGGCGTAAGACAAAAGTTTTGCGGCTGCAAACTTCAGTGATTAAACCCGATTTGACAGCAGTCAGGTCAAAGGTAATGCCTTCGGCTCGAGGGTTATTGGGGAGAGTGCAGTCATTTTCAAATAGTTGCATTTGGGTCGTCATGTGGTTTCTGCTGTCACAACTTGTTCGCCAAGTCCTACTAATTATGCAATTATTTTTTCGCATTTCCCTTACTGACTTTTTACGACTTTTTTACGACATTGCGCCACTTTTGCCAACTTTGCAGAACTTTTTTATGGCGCCGCGGACAAGTGGTCAGCGATTTAATTTTAATTGTATTTAGATAAGATTTAATGATGTTTGTGCGGGAGATAGGGCAAAAAGCAGAAAGTTAATCAAACTTTCAGAGATGCTAATTTGGTTGCAGCTTTATTTCGCCACTTCCCATTTCTGGTATTTTTACATTGCGCAACTGAGTCATTGGGAAGCAGAGCCATATTCACGGCGTGCGGTTAGTACGTACATATGTTTCTGACTATGATATATTTTCACGGTGCCTGCACAACGGTATATGCCATAAAATATTTAGTGCTTAGTTCTGTGGCCTCCACATGCGCATTTTTGGCGGTTCCACTGGATTACCGTGAGCAGCAGACAAAAAATAAATAGAGAGCTCTAAGCATGCTCGAAAATGCCGAACAATAGACCATGCCCTGCCATGTATATGGGGTGTATACCATACCATATACCATACCATACCATACCATACCATACAACGACAAGCAGCAATAATGATCTTTTTGTTACACATGGGCGGATGGCCGAAAGGGGGCGGGGACGGGGCGGGGCAGAGCAAACAAACATCGCACACGCACACATCCTCGCAGGAGTGCAAATACTCACTTGCACGCACACACAGGCGACCAGCATTTATTTTTGTTTGTCATGACTTTGCGCTTTTGCTGCGAACTGAATGGGGAAAGTATAGAATGTAGAAAGCAGCAAGCAGCGGGGAGAAAGTGGAAATGATAAAATGGAAGGGACAACGGAGGTACACGCCATTTTTTCGGGGCTTTGTCTCTCATTTTTCCTGCCGCTCTGTTTGCATTTGTTAGCATACAATTTGGCATCGGCACACAGGGCGGATGGATTATTATTTTGTCGCTAAAATCAACAACCAGTCCGCAAGGGCTTTTGATGAATGCGAATGGGGAAGAAAATTTGTAAGGAGAAAGTTGACTGCAGTGGCTCTTTGTATTGGGTAAAATTTCTAACCCTCTTTGAAAACTGAAGCTAATGGGTATTTATTCGTCCGCAGTTTAGCAATTATTTCATGGTAATATAATTTTATTGTATTAAATATATTTTATTATTATTCACAAAAAATGTAAGCTAATTGCTTTACAAATAGCTTAATTAATTATACCCGTTACTCGTAGAGTAAAAGGGTATATTAGATTCGTGCAAAAGTATGTAACAGGTAGAAGGAAGCGTTTCCGACCCTATAAACTATATATATTCTTGATCGGGATCACTAGCCGAGTCGATGTAGCCATGTCCGTCTGTCCGTCTGTCTGTCCGTCTGTCTGTCTGTCTGTCTGTCTGTCTGTATGAACGCTGAGATCTCGGAAACTATAAAAGCTAGAAGATTGACATTTTGCATGCAGATTCTAGGAGTTCCTACGCAGCGCAAGTTTGTTTCAAAAGGGTGCCACGCCCCCTCTAACGCCCACAATCGCATATATACGATTTTAAAAATTTCAATATTTTGGAAAAGTAAAAATGCAGTTTTATTGTGTTTATCAATACCTATCGAAATGTAGAAGAAATTTTTTAAATCGGACCATTCGTTAAAAAGTTACGGCGGATTAAAGTTTTTCTCCATCTCTTTCGCACTCCCTTTAGCTGAGTAACGGGTATCTGATAGTCGGGGCACCCGACTATAGCGTTCTCTCTTGTTTTACTTGAATTTAAATAAATCCTTTTAAAATGTAAAAACCACCCATTAGCTTTTATATTTCCCGCTTCGTGGGCGGCGTTAACCTTTGACTTATAAAGAAGTTTATTTCATAACGTCATAATTAATTCAGCCGTAGCACACGCGTTGAATTTTAAAATTGGCGACTATTATTTAAGGCCATGGCTCGAAGGCAGTGGCCAGGGTCTGGCTGAAATATTAAATTATTTGCCGGCCATAAACACGTCTCCTTGGTCAGGCAAGGGCACACACGCAGTAAGTAGGCAATGGATTTTTTCAATTTGCGTTACCCGCCTAGATGTTATGCAAGTCACGCGCCAATCCGCCCTGTGTACACATACACATACACATGGATGTATGTACTTATTCGCAAGTTGGTTCGACGGGGAAGTGGGCAGCGGTAACTCACAATATCATGTGCTGAATGGGCTGTGAGGCTGTGAGGCTGGGAGATTTCGCCCGCACCAGTCGCTGTTGCTCTTTTGATTTATGCGACATTTCCACACATTTGCCTGCCATTAACATTTTGCTTCGTTGCCTGTCAGCCGGCAAACAGCAAAGCTTGTCGTCTTTCCTGTCGCCAGTGTCCTTGTCCGTTGTCTTTTGTGTGTCAGCAGTTCGCTGTTCTCCGCCAGACATCGTCTTGTTCTCGCCCAGATTGAAATTGATTGGCAACTCCTCCTGCAGCTGCAGCGGGGATTCTGCGAAGGAACCATCTTTATCTGAGAGCAAACTCCTGTTTTGCGCAGCTTAAAAAAATGACAGGAAGTGCTCTTACCGCCGAGCGAACTCGATCTGCTGCAGTGAACAGTCATTGAAAACACGACTGGTCTGCTCCTGAAATTTTAATTTAAAACTGTTTCCGTAAACAAAGGCGAAAGAATGCAATTTTATCCGCATTTATCGAGCTTAATTTCATTTTGCGGCTAGCTAGTTTCCGAAATACAGAAAGTATTTTTCGGTCAGGTAGCCACGGGGCGTATGCTTAATGAAAGCACTGAATTGAAGAATGCCTTTCGAGCATATGTGAATGTATTTCTCTTAGCTCGCAAACTGAAATATTGCAGAGCCAAGGCAAAAGTATAATATAACTGCCAGTAGGTATTTCGGACCAATTTTCCTCCAATTCTCTTGGCCATATATGAGAATGTTGGCTGTTGCTGAGTGGCTGCCTAAGTGCCCGGCTGTCTGGGTCCGTTTCGAGGGCTGCCAAAACATCTCTTCATCTCAAACACATGTACGGTCCATATTTACGCCGAAACTACAAGCATAAGCAGCCGGCTCAGCGACCCAGGCCAACGGACCTAGAAAATAGAGCACGAAAAAGGCACTGGAACCCCGGTAAGGTGGCCCAGGTCAAAGCACGAAGGATGGGGCCGAGTGGGTGCCAAGGGGGGAAATTGAAATTTATATTTACGCAGCCCATAAATTTCTGGCTTTTCGGCCCGTTCGTTCTACTGTGAGCTAGTGCTTAGGCGGCTGTCAGTGCTGCCAAAGCTGACTACTTTCCAGCAGGGTTCGTAATAATACATTTCAGGGATTCCGAGGAATAATATTCATACAAATCCTAAAAGAATATTACTCTCTCAAAATAAAGCTTCTTAAAAAGTGATTAAAAGCAGTTAGATATGTGTACACTTGGAGATTTATAGAAAATAGAATGCGATTAAAAATCACTCTACGTGTCGCCTAGAAGTATGCAGCAAAATAATTTAAATTCCTATTACTTTTTTGCACTGCCTACTTTTAGACACCTTTAAAGGAGATTTTAATTTCTTTGTTATTTTTAAAGGGGAATTTAACATCCTTATTATTTTTTAAGGAAATTTAAGTTCTTAATTATTTTTAAAGATGTGTTTAATATTATAAATCATAGGTTCATTTTCTTGTTAAACACAGATTTCGTTTTTTGAGCTAGCTTTTTAGATATCTTTCAGCCAGCACTGCGGACAAAGCCTATTTGCGGAAGTGGGTGCGTTTGTGGGCGGGCAGGGCAGGGCAGCTGACAAAGTTGAGGCCTGTCATGTTGCATATCCCAACTTCTTGGCTAACCCACGCACGTCTGCCGGCGACAAGTTTGGGGCCGGGCCCTCGTATTCTGTTTGTGCGTGTCTGCGGCGTGTAATCAAATTAAAAGTTGGAGCAAGGAATTGCTTTTAAAGGCATTAGGCCGGCGTCAAGTCTTTAATGTTTCATGTGATCATTAGGTGCAGGCCGTGGCAAATCTTTACAACTTGCAATTTTTCCAGCCAACCAATTGACAGTCCGGCGAATGCGATGCTGGCACGCAATCAGCCAGCTGCCAGAGTTCCAGAGCAGAAACAGAAACAGAAACTAGGGACGCACTCAGATAATAACTTAATTACAGTTTTGTGTGCTAGTTGGGCGTGTGGGCTTTATATTTGGGCAATTACAGTGGGCACCGCCACACCTGGAGGGCTGAAAGGCAGGCAGGCAGGCCGGAAACATGTGTATTATCAAATGCCAGTCATTAGACGCCCGCCGCCCCTCGAGTGGTAATTTATCTCAAATACTCTGCGGTCTACACGTGTACACAGACACTCTGTGTCCCGATGACAGGTGATGGTGATTGTGGCGGTGGCAATGGAGGTGGAACGGTGGCAGCTCCGAGCGAAAATAATTAAGCCCCGTTATGCGTAAAGCATGAACATCCCGAACTAGACAGCGGCAACAACATCGCTACATCGCAGCATTCCGGCAGATTGCTTAGTAACCAGAGATGGCAGCGTGACAACTCAAACTTTTCGCTTTGAGAGATCCTGGGGAAAAGTTTCCCAAGGTAGTTACATGCCATGTAAGTGCAGGAAGCTGCTGCGAAATAATTTAAGTTCTAACAGCTTTCCCAGTGTCGATTGGAGGACTGGGAATAAATGATAGGTGGAAGCAACGAGGCGGCTAAAGTTTTGTATATATTTTTACAGTACGCCAAAAAAAAATTCGAAAAAGAAGCTTTATTAAATAACAAAAGCTATAAACCACATGGAAACCATTGATAAATGTGCACAAAGTGTGCTGCGCAAAATCTTTGCATACTTTTAAGCACTTGTGTAAAACCATTTTTCTCTCTTGCTTCGAATTTTTGTCTTCAATTTTTAATAGCAAAATATCTTACCTCTTTGAGCCAAAAAATGGGGTAAGAGAAAGTGTTGAGCATAATTCCAAAGACTGTTCTATTTTAGAAAAAATTTAAGAAAATCGTACCACTTTAAATTTTTTTTCACCACTTTTTACCTTCGACAATTGAGAACTTCTGAGTGTCTGAATAATCTAACGGCTTGAGCTTCCTTTCAAGATATCAGGGCTATCTCTTAGATCATCTCTAGAACGCTTTTTTCGCTCTCGGCCACTTTAATTGGCTCTCGAGACCACGTTTATGGCGTCTGCTTGGCTTGCACTTTCGCCTGACGCCATTAGCCACGAAAGTTAACCGAATGTCGACAGTAGTTACCCCCCATTCAGCCACCCATCCACCCACCCACCGATTCGAGCCCTTTGCCACACGCTTTTCACTTTTCTTCTGACGGCTGTGTGTTTGGCCAAAACGGCATTTATGCTCGCATTTTCCCACGGGTGTGTGTGTGTGCTGTGTGTGATGATTATGCATATTTAGTGACGTCTGCGCCGGCGCCTAATTGAATATGTATGGGAAGGGCGGCGGCAGCGGTCCGGGGAGCGTGTCAAGTGCGGCAGAGTGGTAAATTAATTGGCTCTCGGGCGGAGAGCCGGCTTTCCTTGTTATTTTTAACTCTTTTCGCCAACCACAAAGTGCTCAAGCTGTAGGCTGTAACCGAGTCAAAGGGGCCTGAAGTCGCCCCACAGGAAGAGGCATTTGTCAACCACAAACCAATCTTCTGGTTTATAATTGACTTCGGTTATGGAATACAAGGGGGATAATTCAATTTACACGTTTGAAATTGTCGACATAGAAACTAGATACCTAGACGATACCAAAAAGTTTAAAGTCGTTTTGGTAGCTGTCTAATAAAATAATCTAAAATAAATAAATAATAGAAACAAAATAAACCTTAACATAAAATGGCCTGTATCATATTTTTCGACAGCTACAATTGGTTTTTGTCCATTAAAAACAAAAATGCAGCAATTAGAAACCGAAATCGAATCACAACAGAAACTGAAAAGTTAAAACCCAAAGTAAAGTGGAGTGGCTATCCTGTTTTGCCGGCTCGTAACTTGGGCGATCAGAATCCATCGAAGCAGGAAGAGAAATTTAAGGGTTTTTATCCCCTTTGGCTTACTTTTACGGTTTCAGCTTTAATTAAAAGTAAATTCAAGCTCCACTGGACGCAAGCGGCGACCTTGTCGCCTCCGCTCTTACAAATTTTGCCCGTTATTGGCAGCCGTGCGGCGTATTTAAGCCGTAAAGTACAATTTGGGACATGAACGTGGGATGGAAACAACAAAAAGCCAGAATCGTGTGACACATTTGACCCTTTTTTGCCGTTACCACTTGGCATAATCAAAATCTACGCAGCCTGGACGCTCGTGCAGCTGTTGGGTCGCCTGTTTTCCCGCTTTTCCGTCCCTTTGTCTAACTCGCCAGGCTTTCCCTCGTGCCGTTATTGGTTCCATATTAAAATGGGCTGTCAAATGGCTTGAAAACTGCTGTCGTTTTCCATTTTCCAATTGTGTTTTGTTTGCCGTTTGCATTCCGGAAATGCTCGAAAACCAAATATGTATCGAGAGCCAGGCAAAAGTTTTGACAACTGAAAATACATCCATTTATTGTTTGGAATAAATTCGTATTTTCGATGACTGCTAGCAGGTTTTTTAAGGATTTAAAACTGAGTCAATTAAAGTTTAATATTGATGGGTCATTCTTTAAAAATACCTTAGGCCAATTCTCGGTATTAAATGATGGAGATTAGCTGAGGATATTTGTTATATTTTTGTATATCAACTAACTGAAAATTGAACGAACAAAAAATCGATATTATATTTATTTTGGATCTCCGAATAAATTAAAAGTTAAGAAAAAATGTTTTTGCAACATCTAAAATCAATGCCTCTTAATAAATTATTTATTTTTTAAAAATAATTTTCAAAAAAGTAAGACCCTTTATTTTTTAAGCTGTTGTTTTGTAGGGTCGAAATCCTTCTTTAGAATGTTTGTTTTTTGCCGACCCTTTTGCGTAACAATTTAATGTGCTTAAAGAATTTTGACACAATTCGGGCAATGATATCGAAAATGGCGACCTTTTTTCCGGGTGTCCTTTGACCGAGCACGGACTCAGCCCTTGGCGAGGTGAAAGGTCCTGGTCCTGCAGTTCCCAGCTTGCCAATTATACAAAACTCTGGGCATTAACTGTGCTTAAAAGCAGCTGAAACCAGCCACACCCGAAACCTTTGTCTAACCAGCTCTTGTGGAGCGGCTATTAACGTTTGCAGACAACAACTATTTGCAGCTGGCAAAAATCATGAGGTTTTTACATCTTTTCGTCTTTCACTCGGCATGCCTATTTATTTTTGCCTGTTTATCTGCCTCATCGTAAAAATATAAATAAAAATATTTATGCAGCGCTCCGGGTTTTTTTCGTGAGATTTTTTTATGGGCCCGTCCGACGAGCTATTAAAAGCTGAAAGCGGGGAATACATATTTTGAAAATTGGCCGCCGAGCGCAGGGAGTAGGATGGCTCAAGGACGAGCCCGGATTCGGAGTACGCATCCAGGGCCCGGGACCTTTTTTTTATTAATTCCGATACATTGAATTTTCCGTAGACAAAAAGTGTGTTTAGCATGGCAAGCCGATTAAGGCCGGGACGGGAAAACCTTAAAGTCTTTAAAAGGCTTACCATGCTGGCCAGCGGAATGGACTATAAATTTTACATTTAACGCGGCCCGGGGATGACACTTTCCGGGGAAGGATGCGGTGCAATATTGTCCGCCTCCAGATGCTGGCAGTTCGCCGGCTTCCAGGACATTTTTATTTATGAGCTGGCAAATTATGCGCCATCAACGCGGACAATTAGAAACTCAATTGCTATGCCGGGTCCTAGAAAACCTCCCGCTCCCCTTGCCCGCTGGACATTCAAAATTACTTGTCAGCCTGGCTTACCAAATAATTTTGCATAGTTATTGGGCCCTTGCCGGGAAATCATCTGTAAGGCTTATGAATTTAAGAGAGTCATCATTTAAGATCAAGGCAGCAAAAAACCTTTTTGAAATATCTAGCTCTTGAGCTACTCGTGCTTTTTTGACAGGGACACAAAAATACTTTAAAGTACATGTCATTTTGCAAAGCCTGGGTCATTTTGTAAATTTAATTAAATCAACTTTACGAGTACGAGTACGAGTACTGACAAATAGTAACCTTTTTATATTTTTTGAAAGCCGAAAATTTAAAATCATGATTAAAATCAGAGACAATTACGCATGGAAATACTGTACTTATTAATAAATTCAAACTATTGATTAAAATAACTAAAAGAAACCAAAAATTTTATTTTTTTGACATAAAATGACACTGGGTTGTTACATTTACAAAAAAATATGAAAAGTTATAATTGACTTATTTAATTATATTTTTTTTTTACAAAGAACATAATTAATAAGTGTGCTGGATGAAAAGTAAACCATTTTATAACTTAACTAAATTATAGGGATCAAAAGTTTCATGCTCAGTTTCAGTCAGGGTTTATTTTTGAGATTTTTTGAGACCATCTCAACACTTTGATCTTAAAGTCTTAAAGTCCATTTAATTGCTGAGTCCTGGTCGAATCATTTCATCGCCCGGAAACTAATTGCACATCAAAAACTTTGAATGGAAACTTGATAGAAACTTCCTGGCTGGGCCACAAAACCCTTTTACGATGTACTAAATTCAACGCCCTCCAAGGTCCCTGGTCTCTGGTCAACACCAGTGTCCTGGCCAGTCATAAAAGTTGGAAAATCAAAATGGCATTTTTCGACACCATCAAAATGGCATTTCGGTGGCATGCTGTGCTAGACTCTAGACTGGAAAAACCGCAAATCCGTATGTGAGTCTGTGCTGTGCTGTTAACTCATTAAATACAGCCAAAAAACAAGGGCCAGCGGTGCGTATGCGTAACATTGTTGCCATTTTTATTAGAGCCTCTCCGTGCTGACAGCCAGTTCTCCGCTGCTGTCCTGGCCAACAACTTCCACATAATCAAAAGCGGTTTAGCTGCTTTCAAAAGATAAGCATAGCTCATTGTGCCCGTCCTCGCTTTTCCGCTTTCCCGGCTTTTTCCCAGTCTCTGGCGCGAGGGAGGTTCTGGATGGGTTGACTGTGTGACATCCTGACTGTTTGTCATAATAATAAAAATGCCAATTTGTTTTATGGGCGACAAGTTAAGCCTGCCTTTGCTTTGCTTTGATGTTGATTTTTATATTATGATGTCGGAGCCACCATATATGCCCCCCTATCCACATACCAATCGGAATTCCCCCCAGCATTCAACTTGCTTGTTTGTTGTTTCGGACCTGGGCAACAGACACGTGCTCCTCGATACACATACCCGTGTGTCCCAGCTTTGTTTGAAAATTCAGTATGCACCACTGTCGGTCGATTGTCGCCCGTAGATTGAAACTCAAAAGGAAGCTGTATTATTTAAGGCGAAATGCGCCAATACAAAGTTTCTTAAATATTTAAGTACGGTACGTTTCGACGCAGTCGTCTCATTGGTTTCCCCTCAGGCTCATATGTAAAACAGGGAGATCTTTTGACTGAAATTGTCCATCAAAAAAGAATTGGTTTTGCTGGGAAAAAATACTATAACATCGAGCTGCAAGCCGCATAGCTGCATGTTAAAGCGGCAGCCTGCCAAAGCCATAAATCATAATCTGCCACAGGCTATCGCCGAAAGTCACAGACTACGGACTTTGTAAACTACAAACTACTACATGATTTATGACACATGAAAAAAGACTATATAGGCCACCAGAAATTGAGTTAAAAAGTCCATTTGTAGTGAGTTTCAACCCCAAATAAAAATGCAATTTGATGAAAATAAATTAAAAAGGTTTCATTTACTTGCTTTGGCAAAGTTTGTTATTAAAGGAAATATTTTTAAATTGAATAATTCGATTTAACAACTATGCTTTCATAAATTTTTTATTGTTATTCATGTGTATAAAAAGAAAATATAACCATGTTTTTAAAGAGTCATGAAATTTGTAAAGAATTTATTTATACTTCTAAAGATAACATTTTTTAAATTAGACAAAAAATGTAAAAATATTTCTATTGATCTTTCCTTTGAACAACTTATGTTGAATAATAAAAACTTAATACGAAGTCACTGATTCGCCATTTCTATGGACTATTGCTCGCCCACATTTTATTTGTGGTTTGCATTTTATGTTAATTTTAATTGTATTCATCACTCTCATATTCTTTGAATTTCCAACATAAATACAAGTTTTTTCGCTTCACTTGTCTGGCCAATGCAAATTAACACGATTGTTGAGCTTTTCTTTTTTCCATTGTTTTTGTTTGGTTTTGCAAGCGCCCAATTTGAATTATTGATTGCTGAAAGTTTCCTTTTCGCCCAGCGAAACGTCTAAGTGTATGTGTCACCCATCAAGTCAGCCACGCCTACGACACACCTCCGCGGCAAGAAAAAATTGCTTTTCAGCCAATTTGAATACACTTGCTGTTGTTTTCCATTTTTCATACTTTCCTTTTTTGTTTTTCTTTGCGAAAAATTGTTTTCCCCAAAGTCTTTGTCTTTTGAGCTTTCGCCTCTGTGGCAGTTGAGGCTTCTGTACTTGGCTTCCGGCTGTTATCAGCCATCGACACTTGGGACTCACTCATTTGGGCTGCAGGATGTGTCGCCTTCCCTTCGCCATCGCCTCCTTGGGCGCGGCGTTAATGTAATTTGGATGCCGAGGAATATTCACGACGCTTTTTGTTTGAACTCCGGCTGACTGGCTCAGTGGCTCACTGGTTCCTTGGTTATTTGGCTGGCCGTGGGCCATGCCACGCCCCCTGCTCCCAGGGGTGTTGACTTTATTGAACCATTTTTTCCTCGAACCTGATTGACTCGTGGGCCCGTGTTTCCCTTTCTGCCCGCCTCGCTGTATTTTCTTCGCTTCCTGGCTTTTATTTCGCTTGCCGCAAATTTGCTTTAGGTTCGCTTTAGACACTTAAACTCAACCGCAGCCGCAGTCGTGCATGCCCTTTCAGTCCTCCTCACCGATATCAGTCAATTTCAAATGTCAATAAAATGGAAATTTTATAATTTTACTCCACGGCCAGGGAGGCAGTTTCCATTCTCCTCCACTTTCGCACTCTCCTGCGGCGCCTTCAACTTAATGAGATTTTATTTATTGACTGTTGATAACAGAAGCACGGCTTTGGGAGGGGGAATATTGGTGGGAAAGCCACGTCTAGGTTGCTTCTCATGCGGTTTTGAGTGCTTTATGAAGCCTGTTTTATGGCTGCTTTAGTGGCTGAATTCGGTGTTAGCATAAATGCTCCTCGCAGTGGCGCATACAAATTTATCTCACATCGATATCTATCTTTATGGTGCAGGAGTTAAGCTTTCTCAGTAAAAGATCGTATAATTCCGTTAATTTCGGAAAAAGCTGCCTACTTCGGGATGTAAATGGTTTCTAGGAACCGACTCGGTTTAAATTTCGTACATTGATTTTTGTTACCTACTTTCAGTTATTAATATAAATAAGTAATTCTTTTAATGGCTTTTATATAAATATTTATATTTTAAATGGATTTTAATTTATCGATATCAAACTTAATGGTGCAGGAAAAAGTTGGTTTATGCGAGATGTTAATGGTTCCTAGGAGCCGAGTGGGACTTAATTTCGTATATACAGTATTTACAGTTCTAAAATGCTTCTAAAATATTGCATCTATATTATTATAATTTTTTTAATGAGTTTTAATTACCTTTTTATTAAAAAAACAATAACCATTACTGCAATAAGTCCTGTTTTTAACTTATGGTATTTATTTTTTTTAATTGGGTTTTGGTTATTTATTAAAAAAAAACATAACATTCACGAAATTTTTAACAATTTTTTCTTTTTGAATCGATAGGAAACCATTCACTCACGTTTCTTGAACTTCTCTTCTAAATACATCTTGCTACCCAAACTTACCCAATGTTTGATGGATTGATATTTATGCGTCTGTCATTTTATATTCACCAGTTCGACATATCCTTTGCCAAGCCAATATTATGCCAAATTTGGCTCTTTGGCAGGCACTCATAAAAATAAAAGAGGCTGGACTACGCACGCACGGACTGCCACTTTGAAGTTTCATTTCTTCGGTATTTTATAATAATTCTGCCTATGGATTTCTGAATTACTTTAAATGCGATGGCTCCACGTGTGTGCTTTGCTCGGTTGGTTAACTTTGTTTTTGCCCGTTTTAGTTTTTATTTCCAGGGAGTGTGGCACATAAATGTGCTAAGGCACGTCCAAATCGCTCCCCTTTGCATATCCGCATACATTTGCACGTAACTTTTAATGACAGCCCACAAAAGCGCAAATAAGTTTTAATTAAAAAGCTAAAAAAAATAAAGAAAACATAAACATTGCACTTTCGCCCGATGTGCACGCTGGATAATTCAGGCCCCCACAAAAGCACTGGATCGATTTAATGCCGTAGGCGGAGGGTTAACCATTTAAATCCGCTTAACTTCAGTGCATTCTTAAATATTGTGTTATGCGAATGGACGTACTCTTCAAAAATGGACCTTAAATCTTAAAATAT
This sequence comes from Drosophila takahashii, assembly GCF_030179915.1. Taxonomy (NCBI): domain Eukaryota; kingdom Metazoa; phylum Arthropoda; class Insecta; order Diptera; family Drosophilidae; genus Drosophila; species Drosophila takahashii. Next base: position 31,843,354 of record NC_091679.1, on the reverse strand, counting down.
TAATTAAAAAAGAGTGTTCCGAGTGTTCCGAGGAATCGGGCAGTACAAATGGAGCTTTCACCTAAATATGAAACCATTTTTTCGAATCTGGATGCCAGTCTACACATTTCAATGGGGAAATCAAAATGTTTCATTTAAATTTTACACTCAAATTGAGTGGCAGCAGCACCTGGCGTATTTTACTTAATTGTGCGACACCCCCGCAGAGAGTTTTTTCTGTATTTGGCGGACAGCAGTGCGCATGGGGGATTATTAAGTTTTGGCTCGTGCAGCTTTTGCTGGCCAAAGTAAACACAGCTGCCGTCGGAGCTGTTTTTGCAGATGAGAACGTAATATTAATTTCGCACTCACTCTTTCAGCTTTACATTTAATTAGCTTTAAATTTGGGAGGAATTTTGATTTCAATATATACTTCGTAGATCATCAATATTTCAACCTTTTAAACTATACACACAAAAAAAAGCACGTCGCCGTAAAATCGATAAGTCCAGGTAATTTTCTGGTTATTCCTACTCATATCGTTTTTACCTGAAATATTCATAAAATTTACATTAAATAATATCATTTTACCGAATTCTCTCTCTCGGAGATTCTCTAACTTCGAAAAAGAGCGCAAGAATCAATATGGCGAGCAAAATGACATGAGTGGAAGCGAGAAAGACGTATTCGAAATTCGAACTGACGTACTTTAAAAGCATGTTTTCTCGCTCGCACAAGTATAAGTTTTGTTCGACCATATCACATTTACCTGGCCCCATATCAAGTTAAAAATGATCTTAAAAAAGGTCAAATTGACCTACGATTCATATCGATTTTTTTTTGGGTGTACTTAAATATTCAAAGAATATAAATCCTACCTTGATTTCGCTAAGCAATGAAATTGTCAATTGCAATTTATATTGGCTGAGCTTTTATGTGATATATTTACGAAATTTAAGCGCACTTTTAAGCATTTTGCTACGGCTCTCAACTTGAAATTTCACTTTATAGCCGGGACATCAAAAAGTTACACATACGCCACGTAAACCGGCAGTAAAATTAATTTTATTTCACACGCAAAATCATAAAAAATGCATTGGCATCTCAAGTATCTTGTCAGACGCCTTCGAAAGTCAAAAACTCCAACTTGAGACCTAATTATTTACGAGCTGACACGAGCCGAAAATCGTCCGACAGCATTAAAAAGTCAAATTATATGCATATCATAAAAAAATACGACACTTACGTGTGTGCAAATTATATTTTGTACAACCAATTCTTTTCGTTATTTGGCGCAATATTTTTTTTGCGTTAACACCTATCACCTAATTTAATGTTGTTTCCTGTGGCCAGTAAAAAATTCACATTCGACAATTTTTTCGGTGGTCGCTCGGGTATTTGAATATTCATGAAATGTCAAGGGCTTCTCGAAATTTAATGGCTCTTAGATTTTGCCTATCCGAAATATTTTACTTATCCATGAATGTGCAACTGTTAGCCTTGAAGAGTTTAAAAGTTATGTTGCCCAAAGCCATATCATACTTGCCAACTCCAAAAGTAAGTATTACAATCTGCCAGCCCGCATAAGTAGGCCAGCAGAGTATTAAGCAAAGTGTTATCTCGGATTAATTATAGTTTGGCTCACAGCCACGCCTCTTGTGGTCAGTGAACTCCCTAAAATACTGTTAGCACCATGTGCAGTTTTCAATTTGCATTTGTGGCAGCTTTTTTGCACATGGCGCCTCTCTGGCTTCCTGTTGCATGTCGAGAGCTCTTAAATTCTCAATTTGTTTGTGATTCATGGGCAGATGGGAGAGATCGGAGTGCTTGCCCGACTCTGTAAGTCGTGTAAACGATTATTCGTCAGCCAAATTGTAATTTCCTTAAACGGAACTCCGGCTGCAGCATAAATTAAAACTGCGCCAAATTTGGCTTTTACCATGCTGCCGAGCATGTCCAACTTCTATTATACTCACTGTGGTCTTTTAGCTCATAAAAATGCCATAAGCTGTCACTAGCAGTTAAAAAGCGGAAAGAGCATAATGCAATTCCGACTACATTCGTTGTTAAAATTCTATTATTTGCCATGCTGCATGTGTGGTTTGAAACAAAAGGAAATTCCAACGAAGAAAAAAAGTTCCTACAAATAGAAAAGAAATTGCTTACTGCAGTATTAAATAAATAAATTTGTTAGGACGATTTAATTTATAATTCTTTACAAATTTCAGGACATGTATTTTTGTTGTGTTTTATTTTTAGCTTTTTTGTTACTGCTACTTGTGTAGTAAATCGTTTTTTGTTCAACATTAGTTAGCATGAATTACTAAAAATTTCATTATAATTGGAGTTTTCTGTAAAATAAGGGTTTTAGATGGTTATATGGTAATCTACTTATATAGAAAATATTACAAAAATGCAGATAATAGTTAGGATTTAAATGACATTTTATATAAAGGAAACGATTTGAAGATAAAACACCTAAATAGGTTATCAGTCCAGCGGCTTAAAGATAAACATTTTTTGGGTCAACTTCTAGGAAAAAATTCTCTTATTTTCCGGATAAAATTTCAGGTGTGTTGACTTCCCTGTCACCACACCACTTTATAAATATAAACACTTGATAGGCAAATAAATTTGTACTTGCCCGAGTGCATTTCAGCGTATTGTGCCCCCCGTCACCATTCAATTTTCGAACCAATATAGTGTAATATTGGCCTTGCCAGCTGCCTGCTGCCACTCGTGGCTGTTTGCTGATATTGACTGTTAGCCAGCAGCCAGCGCACAGGAACTTATTTACACTTACACAGTCGCCATAAGGATCTGGATCCTGCCAAGTGGCAAGCAAACATGGTGTGGATTATTTACAGCGTCGTGCACAGCCATTTGCGAAAACGATGTCCTGTTCGCCGCACTCCTCAATCCTGGTAAAATTATAGCAGAAAGTGTGAACTGCTCTGATAAGCGGAGAGGAATTCCGAAGGCCATCATGCCTGTGACATGGAATTGTGCCAGGCCAAATCAAGGGGCAGCAGAATCTGTTTGTTGCCTTCCACAATTTACGGAAAAAATCATAAAAATTATTTGTAAACAGGCGAAAATTAGAAACTCTACAATTTTAACCAAATCGTTCCTATTTCATTTTACTTATTTAAAATGAAAAGCTAAAAGTTCTGTATTTTTGAAATTAAATAACTTTGTTTATGGCAGAATTGTTGCTCACCTCTAAATATTTAAGCGGTGCTTTTATTAAAATTCTGGGTGAAATTCACGTTGTTCAGGAAAAACTCATTGACCGCAATGGGCTGTTTGCCATTAATGCGTAACGGAATTCAATTAGCTAAATGACCGAATGCCAGCCGGTATTCAAATCGAATTTTTTGGAGCAATAGACCCCGAAGTATGCTATGCATAATGGTATAATGGTTAATGGCGGTTCCTGTGGAATAGGCGTAAATAATTCACGGCCAGTATCTGTATGCAGTGCCATGGGGCGTGGTCTTTGGCCAAAGCCGCAGGTGAGCGGCTCTTTGTTACCTAGACAAAGTGAGCTTAAACATGACAGAGGGAGGATTCCGGGGGACGTAGATGGGAATGCGAGTGGATAGGCTCAAAATTAATTATGAAAATTTTCACTTTGCGGCAGCTTTCGGTTACTTAGTTGACTTACTTAGCCTAATGCGTTTATTTGTCGTGCTGAATTTAATTACTGCGAAATGGAAAGCGTTCTCGTATTACAACTTTTATTTAAGTTTAATTCTGTGCGATCAGAACAATACCTTTGGTGATTGGTTGGCAAACTATTCATTTTCAGCAGGTTCCTGTTTGATTTGCCCCTGCTCACCGGTCTGCATGGCTTTTGATTGAGCTTGAGGTTTGAGGTTTGCCTGCCACTGTCATGTGGAAGAAAACAATTTGCTGCTAAATTGCTACATGGCATCGCCTGTTGATTTCCTGTCATTCCTTTTCCGAGCGAGTGTGTGTGTGTGGCAGGATAATTGCGTTTTTATATGAAACTTCCGCTACATTTCACTTAATGGCTCCGTTTGATTTCCGGCTCCTTTGTGCCACTATTTGATTTTTACCGCCTTGAAAGGTATTTGATTGCTTTTTATTATCATACTATTGTGTTAAATTTGTCATGGAAGCTGAATTAAATTTGTTCCTTTGTATTTATTTCATAAGCGTGTTTCAATTAAACAAGTTTTTCACACTCAAGGGCATCAAATTGCAATGTTATTGCATATGCCAATTAATTAAATTAATTCATTGGCTAAATCCTGGCAAATACATAAAAATACTCGCAAATAACAATAAAACCTAGGAAATTATTGATACGAGCATGGAAATTGCTTACCAATGCGCAGAACGCCACGTGCAAGGACTCGTCTTTGGCGGACGAGGACTCCTTGCCAGACAGCTGAACTAAGCAAATATGAATAGGCCAGATGGAAATGGAGGGCATGTCATGCATGCTTAGGACCCACTAATATCAAAACAAATAACCCGGGCCCACGCAGGCAAAGTTTTATGCCAAATACTTTAAGGCAAACTTTATTAGCTCGCAAATACCTGAGATTTCGCCCCGCCTGAGTGGAAAAGAGTCTACGGAAAATCGAGCAAAGCCCTGTACCTTCTGGACCGGAGAGAATGGAAAAGGGCAGCTGTGCCTACATTAGAGAAATGTAATTGATTTCATGTGTTTGACGCGCTTTTCCCCCGGGGACCTCTAATAATCCCATCCAAGCACGCAGACAAACAGAACCGAAATTAAAGGGAAACCCTTGGCAAACCATTGAATTTGTTGGACTACACAGGGCGAAAAAAAGTGTATTATAAGCTCTGAAGACTTATACTTCTTCTGGTTCCATAATGAAGCCAGCAAAACATTTTATTACATTTTTTTGGGTACTATTTTTATGTTTGTGTGCATGCTGTGTGCTGTGAATATAAAATGGGCCGCTAGAAGTCATCTGATTGATCATTCACCGCAGACTTGGCCAATTTCATAACTTTGGGCCTCGCCGCTCTGGGGCTGAAGGTTATTGCCCGTAATACATTTTCGCGATAATAAAATTAAAAAAAAGAAATCACACAACTGTCACAAACTCGGTGGAGCGTAGGTGAGGCAATATCTGCATATGGAATTTGAAATGTCCTGATTACCAGCTACCTGATCCCTCGTTCCCCAGGCTGACAACTTTCCGTGTTTCTGGCGTGTCAACGAAATTTATCACAGACTCACATTTGTAACTCTCGACGGCTGAGGAGATGTTAGACATTTGCATGTCTCGTTCCCCGAATTATTCATATTTGGGGAGCGAGGGGCGCAGCCTACCTTTCCTACATGTGTTACTATTAATTCTGTGCTCCTGCCGGCGAATTGAAGGCGACTGAATGCCTGATCCTGCAGCCAGGACATTAGCCGCAGCCCGGGATGCCCAGGTGTGTGTAGCAGGTGATTGAATGTTATTTGATGTGAAATTTTCTTTATTGTTTGGCCCACGAATTTATGCAAATGTCGCAATTCGGCGGCTGTCAGGAGCACGACAGCAAATGAGATGTGAAATTAAAGCGGATGAAGGTGGATTAAGTGTAAGAAAACACAGCACCTCTCACTATCCTGAAGAAGGAAAATGAATCAAGAGTTTAATTGTGAAACCGAAAAAAGTGTGTAAAAGCAACCATTAAGTACCCAAGCTAACAGAAACAATACCTTAATGAGTGCACTCGTTAATTTGCCCTTTACATAACTGAAATATTTGCTTTGATACCCTTGAACATGCACACTGCACATTGAAGAGTATATCCAAGTATATTTTTCGTCGAGTGGCCATCGAAATCTAAATGTAAAGGCAAAAGAAGTACTCAAGTATTAAAATACATTTTCAATTCTGCCTTTATTAATGGATGAGTAATGCATACTCCGCTGTAAAGGTCAAATTTGCGCGAACACTCGGCGGAATCGTCAATTTTATGCCACTGTAAATCCTATCGATGGAAATCAATTTGCACAACAGACCGACAAAGAATGAATGGCAAGAGACAGCAAATTGATATCGTCTGCTGTCCTTAAAGCCAGCCCGGTATTATATACATAAAATATTTCAGCGACAAAAAAGCGAAATTTAACGAAAATTCAAATCAGCGAAAAAGGACAAGGCAAACGAACAAAATGCTCAATCAAATCAAAGTCCCCCATACAAAATGCAAAATAAGACAATGACAAAGCGGAGTGGGCGGGGGGATTGGGTTCAGTTGGCCCAGACGAAATGGGTTCGGAAGGGCTTGCCTGGGACTCCATGGGTTGGGTTGCTGGGTCGCTCCTCGTAATGCCTTGCTATGAACATTGTCCAACAAAACACGTTGAGACAAGTGTCACTGACAGCCGGAGGCTGTGTTCGTTATGCAAAAAATGTTCAAGCGAGAAAGGAAAAATACGTGCCCTTCGCTGTAATCAAAGTGATTCGAATAATGTGAAAAATCTCTAAAAGATTCCTTACTACAGTCTCAAGTACTTCGAGCTAAGAATTTAATAATTTAATAATTCCAGGAAAATCAGTATACATATTACCCAACAACCTTGGTAGTTTTCTCAGAACTAGTTTGTTACCCCATGAAATGCAAAGTAAAAAAAAATAAATTATTTTAATTTCCTAGAGCATAAACCTCAGTGAAAACTCAAAATGGATAAAATATCCAAAGTGATAAAAATCCTGCAAAGATTCCTTACTACAGATTCAAGTAGTTCGAGTTCAGAATTCTTTAATTCGAGGAAAATCAGTATGCATATTACCCAACAGCCTTGGCGGTTTTCTTAGAACTAGTTTTGTACACCATGAAAAGAGAAATAAGAAACTCTTGATTTCACTTTCAGATTATTTTCTATAAATTCTTTTGATTTCATCCAGTTAAAGTTCCAAAGAAGAATAAAATGGAGATGCTCTAAACTGGTTTCATTGGCTTAATCAAGATTGTATGTTTCCGGATTAATTGCCGATAGCTTTAGTTGGGTAAACATATACCCGACAAACTCGTAATGCGGGAAGAGCGATGGTCGGATGAGACACTGACAGAGGGACGACAAATGTAATCAAAATAAATTACGAGCGTGTAAGCAGCCTCCGGTGTCTATTACGTGCAATAAAAAAGGAAAGCACCATTTGTTCAACGCAATCTCATTATTCGATGCGTCCCGAAAGCCGGCGGCGCAGATGCTGCAAGCCGAGTGGTTTGCGACACCCCGACATTGACAGACTGGAGGCCCTTCCCCCACCGCCCACCACCCATCGAAGCACCCACTAACCCACAGACCTCCGGTGTCATTCCGGGTTACCTTGATAATGCCGCTGATTATACTGATGATAAGTAATTTTGTGAGCTCCAACTGCAGGCCCCGTCTAAAGTGGCGTTAACGCGTTTGTTGATTAGTGGGGCGGGGCAAGATGGGCGGGTGACAAACATCAGGGGCCTGGGACCACCGACAAGCTCATTACGATGCCAACAATTTGATTAATTACCGTTGGCAACCCTCCGGCGAGACCGACTTTTCGCTTCTTTTTCCACTACCCAAGGCAAAGGATTTCTTGCATTTTACTCGCATTTTCCCCGTCTTGCGGCGGCGCGTAAAATTTTATGCAAATTTAATTTACCTCAGGGCAATCATTTTTATGGGCAAATGCCCATGGGCCACGCCCACGTAGCCCAATAATCGGGGAGGGTAGACAGCTATAAGCTTTGGGGGCTAAAAACCTTTTGGGAGTTTCGGGTGACTTCGAAAAATATCTGGTTAAATTTTAATGAAACCCATTCGTCAAAGTCTTTACACTTTTTTAAGTTTAAGCAAAAAGTTGGAAAATAAAATATTCAAATTAAATGATAAAAAGGTCAAGTAAGCAATTATTTTTAAAAGATGACAAAGCCAATATAAAAACAATTTAAAATTGTTTTAGCCGTCAAAAACATAAATGTGCAATGATTTTAATTTGCTGTGACATTTCTCTTAAACCCGCCAATTATTTAAATTAGATATTAACATAACAGCTTTGTGAACGATAACTTTGTAAACTCAAACAATCTGAACCGGAAAAATAGTTGAAAATATTTATTGCGGCATCACAATAAATAGGAAATTCCCCCATTTGCCAATGCAGAAAACGACGAAATGTAGAAGCGAAAAAAGAACGATAAATTGTGAGCAGCCAACGAAACCAAAGCCCAAAATGCGTGCAACATATCGCCATGAGCAATTGAACTGTGAGCTAATCCGAAACATATCCAAATCCAACCCAAATCCGCGCACATTCAAATAGAAGAGTGCGACGAGCAAATACAGAAATATATCACGTTTAAACCGTAGCCAAGGCCAATATGAAAACAATCTGCGACAGCAAATGGTTCGTGCAAATTTGTTTGCTGCTGGTCCTGGTTGTCCTGCCCACCTGTCACATCCTGCAGGCCGAGAGCCAGGTGGTGGTGGGTGACATTGAGCTGCAGGAGAAGGACGACGAGGTGGCGCCCAGTCATCATCACAGTCGCAGTGGCAGTCACAGCAATAGCAATCATCCTGGCTGCGAGCACCTCCATCATCGTCAGCACCACCGGGGAAAGCACGGAAGCCGGAAGCACAGACAGAGCCATTACGAGATTCTCGAGCGGGAGCAGCGGCAGCAGCAGCTGGGAAAACACTGGCGTCAGTGGGTGAATGTGAATCACCCGAATCACCTGAAACACCTGAATCACCTGCAGTCGCCGGATTACCCCAGCGATGATCCATCGCCCTCGGATGGCAGGCACCCATCTCGGGCTAATGGAGGCCTGTCGGACGACGAACCTTTCGACCTGGAGGACTACCAGCGGTATGCTAATATTGACCTGGCCTCTCCGCGCTCCGGTCGCCATCGCGGCCGCCACCTGCCGCTGAACAAGGTGAACCTGATGCTGCCGCTCATCTCGGCGGACGGAAGTGGCAAGTACCTCAGATCCCTGCCCGATTCGCTGAGCTTCCAGAACGATCGACTGCTGTATGGGAGCCAGCCGCAGAGACACTGGCCCGTCAAGCGGGAGGCCATTGTGGAGGGCGACGTCATCCTGGGCGGCCTGATGATGGTCCACTCGCGCGAGGACAGCATCACCTGCGGACCCATCATGCCGCAGGGCGGCATCCAAGCCCTGGAGGCCATGCTCTTCACCATCGACAGGATCAACCGGGAGCAGCTGCTGCCAAACATCACCCTGGGCGCCCACATCCTGGACGACTGCGATAAGGACTCGTACGGCCTGGAAATGGCCGTGGATTTTATCAAAGGTAAGCACTTGAGGCGGGTGCACCCAGAAAAAAATACGGAAAATATGTGATAAATAATAATATAATAAACAAACGTCAACATTAATTTAAAAGTCAATGGACACCCTTAAAACCATATTTTTAAACTTTTTAAAACATTATCAATGCTTAGGAAATAATTCCCTGATTAAAATTATTGCCAATCCAATCACTGCCGTATGAAAAATGGATCCATATCCAGATCTATTCGAAAACTTATCATATTTCTTTCATTTATTATTAAGGTCACATTGTTTTCTAAATATATCCTATACCCTACCATAGAAACAATCGGGTAAAAGATGTCCAATTCTAGTGCTATTTTTAAAACAAGTACCTAACCAATCTATTTTATTAAAATTTAATTATTTTATTCATTTTTGGTTTCCCTAAGCTAGCATCCAAATTTTTTCTGATATTTTGATACCTATTTTAATAAAAATTGCAGCAATCAAAATGAATAAAAATTGTTTTGTGTGGAAACTATGTTGCTCTGCCTTTCAGCGTACTTGCAATGCAGCCTCGGTTTATTCTCGTATTTATATGCAAATTTTGTGTACCTCTGGTTCTGAACTTATGTTGATTTCATTGCGAGTAAAAGTAGTTTCAGTTGCAGTTGAATTACCGCAGTCGTTTTGTTGTGGGAGCTGCGAGCGAAAACTGTTTACAAATTTATTCAGCCAAATTAAATAGCGGTATCTCTGGGATTTGTGTTATGTGAGAGCTTGCCTCGGAGAAAAAGGCTACCTCAGCTTAGTATGAAATGTGTATTTTCCACTTCAACAACAATATCCACACGCAGAGCAGAGAACTGCGTCAAAGATTTCATTAATAAACTAAATTAATAAATAAATTATGGGATTTCCTGGCGGGAGACTGAAGCTCTCTGGGCAACTAAATATGCATAATTCCCTTAAGACAAAACGGCGTGGATTATTGAGATTGCCTTGTCGGAGGAGCAGCGAGGGAAGATCAAGGACACATAAAATGCCGCTTATTACTTTTATCGGGCCAAACAAAGAGGCGCACACACTCAGGCCGGCACACACAGCCAACGATCCATAATCAATTGGGCCCAGAGCATCCAGCATCCTTGTCATCGTCCCTGAACACTTTCTAATCTCCATAATTTCATTATTTATGTGCGCGGCTAGGATTTATTTGAGCGACGTGCGGTGCGCGTCTCTGTCTCTTTCCCTCATTCCCCCTTTCTCTCTGTCCATCCCTGTACCCGTCTTTGTTGCGTATGACGTATGAAAAATATAATTTTCCAAGTCACTGAATTATATTGACAGGATTAGGCAGGCCGTAAACTATGCCGATGCTCTTAGCTACGCCACACTGTACCCACACACTGTACAGACACCCCACTTCGGCTAATAATAATCTAGTTAGGCATCGATTGTGTGGGCAAAATCAAGCCACTATCTTAGTCGGAGAGTTAATTAATTTGTACTTAAGCACAGCAGCTGGCTACACTTGATAATAGTGGGCGTGGCAAATCGCCCACCAATTTGGAAAGTTGGTTAATTCTTGGGTAAAGTGTTTATATCGCTAAAGTTGGTAAGGAAAATTATTTAGCAAATGGGTAAGTCGATAATTACGGTTCAAATTTAACTTTAAAAATATACCTATTTAATGCAAACACTGTATTAGAAATAACCTTGATAAATTACATTAAAATTCATATTTCCATTGCATTTAAAGTTGAATTCAATAATTCTTTGACCAATCAAGGTACAACACAAGGTACGCACATAAGCAACTATAAACAAACATCAATAATTTATTTCCATGAATTTTTAATATTTCGTACGTGGAAAAACGTGAGGAAGACCTGAATAAAATATTTTCCCAAATGATTATTCTAATTTACTGCGTAAAGCAGCTATCAATGTAATACCGGAATTAAATGAAAAGGCCTCACCGAGCGTAAATCTCCGGATTTCACGTGAAAAACAAACAACAATTTAAATTCATATAAACAAGGGGAATTTTGGCGAAATTCACGTTTTACAGAACAATTAAAACTTAAATTACTTCAAATGGCATATTTCTCTAAACGCCTTCTCCTCGTTCATATATATTTTCAGGATCCATCAGCAACATTGACGACGCCGAATATCATTGCAACAAGACGCAAGTGCGGAAGGTCATCTCGGGGGTGGTTGGCGCCGCCTCCTCGGTCACATCTATTCAAGTTGCCAATTTACTGCGGTTATTCCGAATACCCCAGGTGAGTTTCTATTGTTTGATGTCCTAACTGTGGTACTTTGTGTGCACGAAGTCAAAAGGTCATGGCACAGAAAAGAAGTCCTTTTGGTTTTTGGTTCACATTTTGCTTTATGGTCGCAGCTACATGTACACATGTGTATTAGTTTGGCCAACAGAAGTTTCCTCTATTCCGTAATTAAAATTTCCCAGAAGCCACATGGTAACTGTTGTAATGGCCGTCAGGACTTTGGGTTGGCTTTACCGATTCTTAAGTGTCTGCACGTGCGACTAAATTAGTCGAATCTTGCAGGCCAACGAGAGGAACAAAGTGCAGCAGTTGCAAAGAAATATGGTCGGACAGGCTAGCAAAAGACTCGGGGGGAAAATTGTGTTTTTTTTCGAATCAAAGACACTCAGAAATATGAACTGTTTATGTACACCAAATATTTAGTTACTTTTATTTTTCCACAGAATTTTCCTAACTACTCCGAGCAAAGAAATATATTAAGAAAGATAAGAACGAAATGGTTTTATTCGTTTTAGTAAGATTTTAATGTCTATATATATGAAAATTGGATTTATTTAAATTCACCATCATCAGATAAATTGCAAATATTTCGCAACTTAAAAACTCGATACCCGTTTTATTTAGCTTCCTTTTTCTGGGTGTACTTTATATCAAAAAAAGAAGTGAGTATTGCCAGAAACTCGTATTAATTCTCGTTCAGAAACAAAATAACATTTTTCGAGTGCCTGCATGAATCACGTGCTGGAAGTTGAAGGAGATTGAGTGGCCGGTGGTGTTGCTCCAACTACGTGAGCTGGAGCCGAAAGTCAATACGCGACAATAACTAAGTAGCCAACTGCCTGACTGCCGTATCCCAATTCTATATGTATGACCATACTAGATGCCATTAAACGCACACGAAGTGGCAGTCGACGGAGCAGCAGCCGTTTTATGCAGGCCCGACTATCGTTCCGAAAAGAGCTCATAAATCAGCTATAAACATTTGATTGCATTTGGTTTGTACGCGAGGACTCTCTCGGCAGACTTCGCATAAACAGGACTTTCCAGCAAATTGTGTGTGTTCTGCAATTGAAATGGCTGCTCGATGGCGACTTAGTGAGTTCCATTTAGGCTCAGCGGAAATTGGCTGCAATGCGATATGTAGGCAAGGACGAAGGACGAAGTACACATGACATGTCTGAAATTTAGTTAAGCATATTTGCATATGCAATATTTAATCTTGTATCCAAATCTTAAGAATAGTATTTTAGGTGCTTTAACTAAGCAATGAAGGTGAATTTAACTTGCTTCGGAAATTGCTTTTTTGATGGAATAAAATGATTTTTTAATAAATTACAAAGTCTTAGAGATTCCAGAAACTTATTGTTTTATAAATTGCATTTTGTTTTTAATTGCTTTTTTAATTTTAAATTAAAGTATATTTTTCTATAGAAATGATTTATTAACTTAAAATGATTGATATTTAATATTGGTGCTTTTTGCTCCTTTATTGATTGCAATTGACTTTTGCTCAATTGGATCAGAAATGTAAAATAGAATTGTCAGGTTTCAATTAACCTTTTGTAAGCCAATTAGCCAATTAGCCCCCATTGCCTTCCCTTTGCCATGCGTGACAAGTTAAAGAGCACTTACGAAGTACTAATGGTAATGACACTTAATGTGAAACCAAGTAGTTCATTAAACACTTGCACTTGACTTGTCTCACCGCCCACGTCTTTGCTCTAAGACTGCACATATTTATATCGATTGCAAACGAAGGGATAATTTGTGCGTGAAATTGGTTTCCGGACTTTGGCCAGGTTACCACAGTTGGCCTTTTGCTGCTGCATCCTCGGCAGCAGATTTTGCAAAGTAATACCATCTGATGTTTTCTTTCGACTTCTGCATTGTTTGTGGTTTTTCGAAGGGAGCTTAAGAGGGGGAAAATATGAATGCCAAAAGCTGGGAAAGAAGCTTACGAAAGTGTTTGCAAAACAGACATCCAAAAGCTAGTGTGGAAAAAAGTGAGAATTAAATGTTGAAACCTTAAAGTGAAAATGGTTGCAACATAAAAACAAGAGAGAACGCTATAGTCGAGTGCCTCGACTATTAGATACCCGTTACTCAGCTAAACAACTTAATAGAAATATGCCTTCTTATATGTTTTTCGCCGCTCGATTTTTACCCAGGGATCTCTTTCTCGAAGAGGCTTTCTAGAATTTTCAATTCTGCCTAGCACATCTTCCGTCTCTCTCTAGCGCAGGTGAATGCACTTGTGAAAAACGTATACGAGCAAAAAGAGACAAAATGCGCGCCCCATTTCAAATAATTTAAAATTTGCATTAACATATTGTGAATTAGAGTGACCACAGAAAAAAAGGCAGATTTTTTCCAATGCCATTTCCTAGATGGCGCTAGTGTATATTGTATTGCGCCATCTACCGCCAGATATTGGTACTACTGGTCATGAAAGGCGGAAATGTAGGCGCTGGCCAGGCTTAAGCGTTTATTGGGTTTGTGGGCGTTAGAGTGGGCGTGGCAATCTTTTACTTGGCCAATCGATAGGTATGACGAAGCGAATACATATCAGTTACTATTTTCATAATAGCTTCAAAACTGTGGGCGTTAAAGGGGGCTTGTGGGCGTTATAGGGGGCGTGGCACCTTTTTGAAACAAACTTGCGCTGCGTAGGAGCTCCTAGAATATTCATGCAAAATGCCAATCTTCTAGCTTTTATAGTTTCCGAGATCTCAGCGTTCATACGGACAGACAGACAGACAGACAGACAGACGGACAGACGGACATGGCTAGATCGACTCGGCTAGTGATCCTGATCAAGAATATATATACTTTATGGGGTCGGAAACGCTTCCTTCTAGCTGTTACATACTTTTGCACGAATACAATATACCCTTTTACTCTACGAGTAACGGGTATAATAACATGCTCGCACTTTTCAAAGTCAATTCTATGGCTTTTCAAGCAAAAACATTTTCGTACCATATGGTAATCCGCTCCCCTTATTTTTCCAGGTGTCCTACTTCTCCACGAGCCCCGAGCTTAGCAACAAACAGCGATTCGAGTACTTCTCCCGCACGATTCCCTCGGATCACTACCAGGTGAAGGCCATGGTGGAGATTGTTAAGCGGATGGGTTGGAGCTACGTCTCGATTATCTACGAGGAGAGCAATTATGGCATCAAGGTGGGTACTCAGTCAATGAAAATTGCTATGAAGGTGGAGTGGGGGTGGATAAATCATGTGTTTACTACTGAGTTTGGTTTTCTACTGCTTTAAAGCTTCTTTTGACTTTATAATTGCAATATTACAAACTAGATCTTCTTAATAAAAGTAAAAATTTAAAAAAAAATCGATAGTAATTACATTACTGAAAAAAATATTTAATTAAATATCGGCTTCGATAAATTTAAGGTATATTTAAGTAAATCTATATATAAAAATTTAAGCCTTAAATCTATTCGATTTATTCAGCACGAAATATGTGTGAAATTAAGAAGAAACAAGAGAGAACGCTATAGTCGGGTGCCCCGACTATCAGATACCCGTTACTCAGCTAAAGGGACTTTGATCCGCCGTAACTTTTTAACGAATGGTTCGATTTAAAAAATTTCTTCTACATTTCGATAGGTATTCATAAACACAATAAAACTGCATTTTTACTTTTCCGAAATATTGAAATTTTTCAAATCCTATGTAAGCGTTTGTGGGCGTTAGAGGGGGCGTGGCACCCTTTTAAAACAAACTTGCGCTGCGTAGGAACTCCTAGAATCTGCATGCAAAATGTCAATCTTCTAGCTTTAATAGTTTCCGAGATCTCAGCGTTCATACAGACAGACAGACGGACAGACGGACAGACAGACGGACAGACGGACAGACGGACAGACGGACAGACGGACAGACGGACAGACGGACATGGCTAGATCGACTCGGCTAGTGATCCTGATCAAGAATATATATAGTTTATAGGGTCGGAAACGCTTCCTTCTACCTGTTACATACTTTTGCACGAATCTAATATACCCTTTTACTCTACGAGTAACGGGTATAAAAATGTAAAATCTTTAGAAGGAAATTTAGCACCCTTAAAAAAGCGGAATTACACTCTGTCGAGCATTTGCATTCTCGAGCGATTACTGTGTCAACGGAATACATTTTAAGTGCCTACATAGTACTCTTACCTGCGTACAAAATTTTACCATTCCCATCACATGCGTTTTTATTGCTTACACAACATTGCAATTGTTTCTCTACTCCCCAAACAGGCTTTCGAGGAGCTGGAGGAGCTGCTGGCACGCCATAACATTTGTATTGCCATCAAGGAGAAGTTGGTAAAGGATTCGGGAGTGGCCGAGGACATCGCGTACGATAATATAGTGCAGAAGCTGCTGACGAAGCCGCGGGCCCGAGGTATGTAGCTGGGAAAACTGGAGAGGTGGCGAAGAGTAAAGTAAATTTCAGAGCGGAAAAGCGACTGCAGACTGCCAGTTAAAATGCAATTTAAAATGAAAATGTCAAAAGAATGGCGCCTCTGCGAATGCGAAAGGAAAAACGTTTCGCAACGCCTGCCAAATGAATGCGATCCGGAGTCGCGAACTATTCTAGGGTTTTTGGAGGGGAAAGGGACGGAAATTGCACAAATTAAATGAAAATATTTTAAAACCTCCCACGCTATTCCGCCGTTGTTTCATCTGTCCTAGGGGGAAATTAAAAAGTTCAAAACAAAGCAAACAAAAAAGTTATTTGCAAATAAATTGAGAGATAGCCGGCCAAAAGTGGACAAACTGATACGGCAATATTGTAGTGGCGGAAAAACGTGTATATTTGTTATGGCCAAAAGTGAAGCCCTGTGTCCGTGTAGAAAAATATACTTGACATCCATGAAGCCAGATGAATGACACTGCCCGTCTGACATGGCAACGCAATTAAAAAATCCAGAGGGAGCAGGCAAAAATTCAAATTTATCGAAACGATTTTTCAAATGAAAACGATGTTTGCCACACTGCATTGCCCCAATCTACGTCAATCATACGCACTGAGGAGCGAGATAAATAAAAAATAAATGTCTATCAATTTAACTTTTAACTTGTTTCGCATTCCCCTGTCAAATATTAATCAACTGCCAGTTGCAGCAGCTGTAAAGAAATATATTAAAAATAATTACCGCCTAAACCCTGGGCGCATACCATTAAGGTGTGGGGGAGCCGGGTCGTGGCTGCCAATAAAAAGCACACGGGGGCCGACCAATAACAATTGACTTTTGTCTGGCAAACAATTTTTGATTTACATAAATGTGCCATCAGGAGTCGTAAAGCAGCCGCCCACCCGAGAAAAGGGTTCGGCAACCATCATTATTTATTGTGATTTGTGATTTGACGCCGTTTACAGTGCGCTCGCTCGCAACGATTAATCAATTTGACAAAGTATTTTCTCTGGCATCAGTTGTTTAATTTTGCATATCGAGGGGTCGGTTTCGGGTTAGGGCTCGCGTTTAGGATCCGAGTTGGGTCTCTGAAAAATGATGCTCTTCCGGATTCGTAACTGCCGTCGGGGGTGAACTTTGCGCTTGTTCGGATCCCCACACATGTCACTTTTGGGGGCAAAGGCAAATGGAAAGTGAAAAGTGGGGGGAGTCGACATGATTTCCCTTTTTATCGCAGTTGTGCCAAGCCGATGCGATTATACCCAGTACATGGCTTTAAAGTTTCCCCCTTAATCTGCATAAATATCCTGCAGAGTGGGCTCTTAAATTAAAATTGATATCCCTGCTCAGCGTATCCAGGGTACTTGACTAGTATACACAGGCCGACAAAGGAGCCGCTTGAGTGGAAATCTAAGGCAAAGTGAAAATCTAAGGAAAATATCCTTCACTTCAGAAAAGTATCGACAAGTTTTCCCGTTGTTGCCGCCGCTGCCTTTGATTAAGTTTCCTTTTACTTCAAGTAGTCGGAGCAGCAGTGGCAAATCGATACGAGGACATGTTGAAGGGGCAAAAAAATTATTGCCAAGACAAAGAGTCCTCCTGGGCAGGCCGATAAGAAGTGACAGCGGCAGCTCATCGAACAAAAAGCTTTAATTCTGTCAAAACCGAAGCAGGGAATACTAACCAAAACTCCAGGACCCAAGGAATTACAATGACGAATCCGAATTATTTAAGAGTCGGCTTTGGCAAATAGGCACTGGGAATTTTGTTTGCCTTGCTATGCCACCTCGTCATTGATATTTCAATATTTTTTGTGGTCATATTGACTTTTGAATCCAATTAAAACATTGTTTTTCTTGCAAATTGAAGCGAACTGCCTTTTCGCTGGCAATCGGTCGCCAGGGCTTATAAAATATTCAATGAAATGAAGTCAGTTTTCTGGACTGGATATTGTGCTCCTTTACACGTAAATACTCCTGAAAAATATTGAAATAAAAAAGAGAATATCCATATAGAGCAAGATAAATATTCATAATTATTTCGCTCTGTCATTTAATGTTGTAAGAGCACTTAAAGTCCCCATGGAAGGGGGAACCCTCGAAAAGGAAAACACAAGAGCAGTTGGCAGCTGCAGATTGTTTTCTTTTCCGCAATAAAGCCGCTTATTCAGTATTGATTGCAATTAAAATTAATTTCTGCCTTTCCTCCTTTCGCATCCTTTCAATCCGCCGCCACCCAGGGGCCATTATCTTCGGTTCGGATCAGGAGGTGCGGCAAGTGATGCGGGCGGTGCGGCGGGCGAATGCAACTGGCTCCTTCTCCTGGATCGGATCGGATGGCTGGAGTGCCCGGAACTTGGTATCGGACGACTACGAGCCGGAGGTGAGTGAACTATTTCGTCAGTCCGGATGACGGGCCACTTTCTGTCGGCCGGAAATTATGAGTCTAAATGGGCGTAGCAATGAGGTTTGATTAATGATCAAAGGATTTTGGTCACACACACGCATTTACGTGGGCCTAACCCGGTTTTATGGGATCCGAAAAAAAAGTATAAGTGATGGCGACAGTGAGAATACTTTCGCACGCCTTTTCCTATGATGAATTATGGTTTCATTTAAATTAATCGTGCGTGCGTCTGTGTGGGGCTAATTAATTTGTCAAAACCTTTCAAGCCCAGAGTTGGCCCTCCATTGAGATCAAGCTCATTAAGTATACGCCATGTGCGGCTCGGTGTCATCAACAGGTGGAAGGCACGCTGTCTGTGCAGCCGCAGGCGAATCCAGTGCGCGGTTTCGAGGAGTACTTCCTCGGTCTGACGGTGGAGAACAACCAGCGAAATCCCTGGTTTGTGGGTAAGTGGATTTACCAATACATTTTTTTCAGGCGGAATTTAAGCATTTATTGCAAAGAATGATTTCTGAAAATTATATTTAAATAATATTTGATGATTTGCTCTCAGAATTCTGGGAGGATCATTTCCAGTGTCGTTATCCCGGAAGTACCAGCACTCCGTACAACAACTACACTAAGGAGTGCACCAAAAAAGAGCGACTTTCTAGGCAGAATACCGACTTCGAGGACCAGCTGCAGTTCGTCAGCGATGCGGTCATGGCATTTGCCTATGCCCTAAGGTAAATTTTCAAAAATAAAGATGGAAAATGAATGAAATTCTTTTTAATTATGCTCTGATTAATAAAATAAAAATTATAATATTCAATGTGACAGAAAAAAAATAAAATAAATTGAATTATGTTTTATTTATGCCCTGTCAAATGTAAATGGGAAACTAATTAAAATATTAACAGTGTTGAAATATAAGAGATTTTCCAAGCCCCCTTGTTTTTTCTCCGTATACAGTGTGATTTGTTTGAGAAGCTGAAACTTAATGTTGAGAAAAACCTAATGCAATGTCTTTCCCCCAGGGACATGCACCGCGACTTGTGCGGCGGAGGTCCTTCGCTGTGCGAGGCCATGAAGCCGACAAAGGGCGCAGATTTGCTCAAATATTTGCGTAAAGTGGAGTTTGAGGGTGAGTAGGAAATAGAAAGATATTTATTCACTTCGGCGGGATAAAACCAAGGAAAATTAACGGTACAACTATATGCCGTCTGTGCTAGCGTTTCTCGAGGATTACTGAAAACAGGATGGCAGACAAGCTCAAGTTATTTAGCTCCCGCTTACTTCCTTCAGCCGGCAAGTGTTGCGCAAATAGCTTAAGTGGAAATTTCCTGCCAGCCCATCCTTGCAGTTGTGCCAAAAGCCACACACACACACATCTCTGGCTGCGAGTGTCCTACAAGGCGCATTGGCCATGCTTTCGAGTGGAAAATTGACTTGCTTGTCATCGTCATTGAACTCGATTGAAATTCAATAAATTACACAGACGGACGGACGAACAGACGGACGGGCGGCCGGGAGCCAAAGGCTCTGACTGACTGGCGCAGATTGTCAATTTTCTGATATTTCTGATAGGGCGAGCTCGCCAACAGGCCAACGGCTTTGGCAGGCGTGAAACCATAAACCCATTTAACTTATATTCCATCAATTCCATCCGCAGGCCTCAGCGGCGACGAGTTCCGCTTCGACGGGAACGGCGATGGTCCTGCCCGGTACAACATCATCCACTTCAAGCAGTCGCAGGCCGGCCAGTACCACTGGGTCAAGGTGGGCGAGTACACGGAGGGCGAGCTGCGCCTCAATATGTCGGGTAAGGGTTAAGCTAACGCTGCTAATGCTAACCTCCAAATCCAAACAATGTAGGAAATATTTGATCGCGGGAAATGGCTATTAAGACTCGGTGTTAAAACTAAAAATCATTTGAAGCACCTAAGGGGGAAACTCTCAAAAAGTTCTTTAAAGATTAGATAGGAATAATTTTAAATTTTATTCTAAGAAAAACAAGAGAAACTGAATCCTATACCCTTGTAAATCAACCATATTAAATTACAAATTACAAAATGTTAAATATCGAATTATTTTTATTTATTACTCACTTTTCTATCCTTCCTTTTGCGGCTATAAAATAAAGTCGTCCAATTATTGATAAATTTAATTTGAAACTTAAAATTTTAAAGAAAATCTATATCGCAGAGTAGAAGGGAATACTATAAAAACCAACAAAGCTATAATTTGATATTTATTAATTTTCCGAACGTTTTTCGAACGTCAAATTTATTTTATTTTTAAATTTAACCATAAACCATAAGTTTGCCCTAAGAAATACAACTTTTATTTAACACCCGATTTGGTTTTAAGAATAGAGAGCCATTACTTACCATTTGATAGCTTCAGTGCCTCTTGAGCAGCTTTATGTAAATTTATAGAATAACTAGACCCATCTCCTTGACTACATTTGTTTTTTTTATTATTCCCGCCTCCGCAGAGGTGAAGTTCAAGCGCCTGAGTCCCAAGCCGCCCGAGTCCGTCTGCAGCCTGCCCTGTCTGGTGGGCCAGGCCAAGAAGTACGTGGAGGGCGAGAGCTGCTGCTGGCACTGCTTCAACTGCACAACCTATCAAGTAAGTGGGGCCCATCTGCCCATGGACACCGTAATTTATTTGTCGGCCTTTCGACGAGATTGAAATGCGGCGCCGGGCGAATTATTCCGGAACTATTCCGGGCCGACAGGGGAGCGGAAAAAAATGGGGCTTCAGAGGCGAAAAACAATTAAGTCATCAGGCCTGAAAGGGGCTGCAACTGAATGGCAAACACGCCGCCTTTGTGATCGCCCCATCCATTTATCAAGTGCTCCTTTGTGCGTTGCGTCCATTGCAGATCCGCCACCCGGATGACGAGACCCACTGCAAGCTGTGCAAGCTGGGAACGCTGCCCGACGCCCACAAGCAGTACTGCCGCCCCATCCCGGAGATATATCTGCGACCGGAGTCCGCCTGGGCCATTGGGGCGATGGCGTTTAGTGCCACCGGCATCCTGGTAACGCTCTTTGTCATGGGCGTGTTCGTCAGGTGAGCTAAGCATTCATGGAGTGTAAAATCGGAAAGGGGCGTACGTTGTGTTAAAATGGCAATCCTATTAGTTAGCAATATTAGAAAAAAACCTTAAACCATTATGATTCAGTTTTGGAAATAAATTTCATGCTTTTTAAATCTATTTCTAAGCCATAACATTTTATTATGAAAAACAGAGATTTTTATTAAGATCAAATAATAGTAAAACTAAAAGTACCCAATTAATATAATCACAGTTAAATAAAAATACATAACATTATATTAAAGTCAATATAATATCATTTTGCTGAATTTTTTGGCTCGAATTTATTTTCATGGACAAAACGATTGATGTTTTTGCTTCTCCGACTGTAGTTATTGGCACAATATAGTGCGCTTGCATGGATATGGCCAAGCAATTAAAAACTTTTCACCCCTGCCTGGGAAAACTTTGCCACAAAATTTAGCAGCAGAGACATAAAAATGATGCCGTAATTGGCGCAAAGGATTCCCGTCCTGGCTGCATGACCGAAGTTTGTAACTTTAGGTGCACTTTTCCCCTTTCATTCCACCCGCAGGCACAACGACACGCCCATCGTGCGCGCCTCGGGGCGGGAGCTGAGCTACATCCTGCTGGCGGGGATTTTCATGTGCTACGGTGTCACATTCGCCCTGGTCCTGAAGCCCACCAACATCGTGTGTGCCATCCAGCGGTGAGTGTGCAAATTGCCGAGCTGATGCCAGCGGAGTGCGAACTTTCCCCCGATCTGTCGTTTTTCCCAGGTTCGGTGTGGGCTTCTGCTTCACGGTCGTCTATGCTGCACTGTTGACCAAAACGAATCGCATTGCACGGATCTTCAAAGCGGGCAAACAGTCCGCCAAGCGGCCCTCCTTCATTAGTCCCAAGTCCCAGCTGGTAATCTGTGCGTGCCTGGTTAGTGTGCAGGTGAGTGCGGGTGGCTTGTGGGATGTGGGATGCGCGACTCCATCATTCATACCACTCTGCTCCCTCCCATTTGTAGATACTCATCAACGGCGTTTGGATGGTAATTGCGCCATCACATGCCATGCATCATTATCCCACACGCGAGGATAATCTGCTCGTCTGCGACTCGTACATCGACGCCTCCTACATGATTGCGTTCTCCTATCCAATCTTTCTGATTGTAATTTGCACGGTCTACGC
Source organism: Drosophila takahashii (assembly GCF_030179915.1). Classification (NCBI taxonomy): domain Eukaryota; kingdom Metazoa; phylum Arthropoda; class Insecta; order Diptera; family Drosophilidae; genus Drosophila; species Drosophila takahashii. The sequence goes on along the minus strand of NC_091679.1, from coordinate 31,820,761 downwards.
GGTGCTCACGCGAAAGATTCCGGAGGCCTTCAACGAGTCGAAGCATATTGGTAAGTAATTGAGCCTTTCGTTTTAAGAAGACCAATAATTCTGAGTAATTGGCATTGTCTGCCGAATATATGTGGAGAATTTAATAACCGGTCACAGACATTCGTTTCGCCAAGTTATTTGATTAAAGTGGCATTAATAACGATTGGCTATTCTTAGAATCTCATCTGTTTCATTTTATGGCCATCAATCTGGTAGTTAAATCGGGCTAGTAGTAAATCAAATTACAAGTCACATAATAAAGACAGCTTTAATTTGTTTGAATAAACATATGTATATATGGAGCGCAAGCGATTGCATTTATGCATTGAATTCATTGCATAATAACTGCATTTCCATGGTTATTAAGTTGTGGAGCACTGCGCATTCTTTTTTACTAGTGGTTCTTCTCTGTAACCTGCCAACGTTTAATTAAATAACACAATATAATAAATAATAATTTTGTATAACAAGAATAGAACTGCTATAATAAGTTACACAAAAAAAATTAGTGGTGGTCAAATTAATATGCGCATGGTAAATTTCTGGTATTGCATCTATCTCGGAGATTCGCTGACTTCGAAAAATACAGGGAGAAGCAATAAAATGACGTGAGAGGGAGAAGTACAAATTCAAAGTCATGTGATACCAAATAACAGCAAATCGATGATCATTTTTTTGAGTGTACTTTACAGATAACATTATTTTAACTTATTTTTTTTACAGGTTTCACCATGTACACGACCTGTGTGATTTGGCTGGCCTTTGTACCGCTCTACTTTGGAACCGCGAACCACGTGCCGCTGCGCATCACCAGCATGTCGGTGACAATCAGCTTGTCCGCCAGCGTGACCATCGCCTGTCTCTTTTCGCCCAAGGTGAGTGCGGATAACTGGGAGTGGGTGGGCTCGGAGGGATGGACGCCCTACGCAAATTGATTGCCAGACGGGCTATTGGTAATTGCGTTATGCATTAATTATTGCGTACTTCTCGTGCCCCCGTTAAATGATTTTGGGTGCAGCACACTGCCAGCGGCGATTTTCATTCCGTTTCATACCGTTTATACCGGACGCAGAGACGAGTGCTTCATTAAAATGCAATAAGACGGACGATGACGGCAGGCGGGGGATCCGAGGGGATTTTAATTCAACAGCCGGATGCATAAATTGAGATGTGTTGCCATCAACCATATTGTGTTTAACGCTCACTCCTCCCTTGGTCCTTGGTTATTTCATTATGTTCGAACGAGAACAAGCTTAAATGTCAACAAGCCAATCCCTCGAACGAAGCTGAACGGGTCATGATCTCCGCCGTTTTTGTATCCCCGGTTCCCATGGCAACATATCTTTTAATACCCTCCGTTATTAGCCATTAAGACGCAAGTAAACTGCAAGACAAGCCAAGTATAGACAGCCATTTAAGTTCATAGACTAGATGATGCAGCGGGGAGAAAAGCGCTCTTTCTGGCAGTTTACTCTGATACGGGACATTACAAAGACAGCATCCTTCCAAGAAACGATGACTTTATTACACGGGAAGACACAAAGAGCTGAATTTACGGAAGATATAATGTTTTAAACTGCATGTAAAATATAATTCGATTTGTAGTTCATAACATAAAATATTGATTTTAATGTTTAGCTTATCGTTCAAATATTGACTTTATATACTGCCTATTTTGTTATAGTGAAGTTTTCAGTTTGTCTTATAATTTATTAAAATTATTCCTTGAAAAGTACATTGTGGAAATGATTAAATCGTTTTACTTAGTGTAGTAAATCTTATACAGGGTTGACTTTTTCCCCACTGTTCCTAGGTGTCGATTACAACTTTTGAGGACCTATTTTTACAGTTTCCCTTTTGATCACTGATTTGTAGAAGTACTTTCCGTCTGTGCCCATTGCATTTAAACGCAATGAACTAGAATTAATAAATCAGGCAGAAACAGGAACACAAACCGAACAGAGCTTGCACAATAGCACATTTCATAGTTATGGGTTCCGAAACGTAACTGGCTTCACTTTGTGGGAGCTATATGCACATTCCGGGTGCAAAGTAGCACAAAGCCCCCGGGAAGCGAGGTTCCATAAACACTCAGCTCAGGGGCTTTTATTAAATGTCGGAGCGTAAAATACTCCTTGGCCCAGTGGCTGCTAACCGGGCTAACTGTCCGCTATCAGATGTCACCCAATGCACGGTTAGTTGGCGACAGGGAAAACACACTGAACGTACGCTCACCGCAAATACAGACACACGTACTGCGGGCCACCTTGAGCCATAAAAATGCAATTTACAATTGCTTGTGCCTGGGCAGAGGGCAACAATAAAAGGCTGCCGCCATGAATGCGGCATGCCACAAACAGAAGGCGACTGGGGATCACTGGACTAAGCCTGGGCAACAAACTAAAGCCCGGCCGTAAAGGTGCCACCAGCCACGCCTCCTTCCGCAGGACAAAGGCGCACCGAGGTGGCAAGCAATTTCTACTTCCGACGGAACGGCCCTCCGCCGCCTTTCTTCCTCCGGTTTCGACTCGGTTTCGCCTCAGTTTGTTTTCGTACTTTCCGCGTTTGTTTGCTTTTGCGGTGGAAACAATAACAAGCGGCGTCCAAATGGCAGCCAAACAATGTCAAAGCACGGCGGAAATGACCGTAAAGGCCGTACGACTACGTAACACAACGCAGCATAGCCCAAATGGGAACGTAAGGTGCACTGCACACAATTTAAATGGACTTTACTAAGCAATTAACCGATTATTGAGCTGAGTAAATTCCTACCGTTTACCTAAAGTACAAGAAATGTCCAAGAATTTAATTCAAATTAAATTTGTTATTTTCGGAAAATATTAAATTATTAAAAAATATTCTCAATTGTTCATGCGGTTATTCCACTACATTGGTCGGCTCATTCATTAGAACAATTTTTTCTCAGCCTATACGATTTTACGTAGGTGCGAGCAAGACAGATATATGTCAGCTGCAATGAGCAATTAATGAGCAAAATTTTAAAAACCGAAGGCCACCATTTTATTTTTTTTTGTATGAGCAAAATTGAATCTAAAAAGTACAAATTTGCTCATTTATTAGAGCTACTGTAAATCGGATCTTGCTCGCACCTACGTAAAATCGTATGGGCTGAGAAAAAATTGTACTAATGAATGATCCGAACGATGTAGTGGAATAACCGCATCAGCAGAAAATCATGCGCTTCAAATAAATAGTTTCAGATAGTTTAAGAATGCCTAAATTTCATTTAACACAAATCTTTTAATGCAATAGAGTTTTAAATTACAAAAGTATTTGAGGTTTTTCTTCAGGTTTATGCTTATTCAAAGTTAATGGCTTACCATTTCTTCTCGGTGTAAACATCTGACTCGAGTCGTTGGCCCTTGTTTTGTTCCACCATTTCTGCTGGCCATCGAAACGGGAAACGGGCTAATGAGACTAGGACTCGGATTGGAATTGGGAATCGGTAGGGGGCGTGGCAGGTCACGCACTGACTTCTAATGAAAGCCATAAGATAAGCCATCTCGGGGGCAACGGAATTGGAAATCGCTTCCAAGTAGCCATTACATACAATGGGTCGTATGATTAATGCCTGATACGGGAAATTAACCTAATTGGAAGCACACACTGATTTGCTGACGCCAACGAACGCCTGTCTCCTTGCAGCTGTACATAATACTCATACGCCCCGAGCGCAACGTGCGGCAGAGCATGATGCCGCCGCGCTACGGCAACATGCACCGCACCGCCGGAACAGGACCCTCGTCCATGATGGCCGCCGCCGTGGTGACCGCTGCCACCTGCGCCCAGGAGGAGAAGATCCAAAAGCATATCACGCCCACAAACACTGGTGAGTAATTAAGAGGATGCGGGCTGCCCAGGGGCTAGTTGTTATCAGTTGATGGCAGCACAGTTAACATAAAACCAGCAAGTTAATTGATACATATTATATCCTGTTAAAAAGTACAATGCAGGGGAATAATGTTGGTTTTTCTTGCCACAATAAATTAATATATCAATCAATTAAATGTATTATTAAAACTGATCTGTAATTAAATGCTTTTTTGGTTATATTAATCTATTAATTGTATTTTGCCATTTATTAAATCTTTTAAGCACGACCAATACGATTTAAATTAATTTTCCAAATGTTGCAAACAATGTTTATTAGGGCACTTACATATAATGGGTCAGCAATCTTTGGTTTATTTAACTGTTTTAATAATTGTTTTAGATTTAGCAGATATTTTATTTTAGGTTATCAGGTTATTTAAAGGTTATTTTAATCAAAGAATGAAATCGTTTTGCCTTTTTCTGTAATTATCCCCAATAATTTACAGAAAACTCGCTAAAGGCAAAGAAATTGTGCGAGATGGCCACTCAGACGATTTCCAGCATCATCACGTCGCTGGACATCAACGCGTACAATCAGATACCATATGCCGATCAATATGTGCCAAACAATACCACAACGGCCACGACCACGCCCACAGAGAAGGGCAGTGACAACAGCAACGTCAACAGCAACGGCAACAGCAATACCAATGGAAGTAGCAACAGCAATAGCAATGGCGATTGCGATGGCGATGAGGCAACGGAGCAAGTGGTGGCAAACAATAATAAAATCAATCAGAGGCAACATGGCCAGCCGGCCGTGGCATTTGCCATCACAACGGCTAACAATCACATAAGCGGCCCAGCAGCAACCATAACAACAGCGGCTCCAACTGGTGAAACAACAACAGAGGCCCTTGTGGCTACAATAACAACTCCATTGGCGGCGGGGGATGTCACCGAAACCGCATCCGTGGCGGCCAACAATGGCCATGGCAACGGCAGCCAGCGTCCGCCGGTTTTGCAAACAAACTTATAGCTAAACGCACAACAATTGCAGCAGCAGTTGCTGAAGGAGCAGCAGCGACAACAGGCGGAGCTGCAGCAACAGCAGCAGCAGCAACCTGCAACACAAAGCTCTTCCAGCGACACCGGCAGCACGGGCAGCGGTAGTGCGGCAAAAAAACGTTCCGCAATTCCCGTTTAAGCTGCCATCAGAGATTAGAGTTCCCCGCCACAATACGTAAGTAGAGAAAAAGTGTCTGTTGACCCAAGTTTTTCCAAGGGTCAGAGGTAGGCAAAAAACAGACGGAGGCCGGCACAGGAAGCTGTGCCACAGAAATATCTTCAAATCGGATAAAAACACATCTGGAAAGGTAATCGCTTTAGTTTCAAAACTCTTTGATTAGGTTGTTGCTTTCTGTAATTAATTTTTCATTAATGATCTTTTGTTACATTGTCCTATATCAGTCATTATTATTGTATCTGATATTGAAGGTATTTCTGTGACATATCTTCTTTTTCAAGGATAACTTCAGATTTTAATTGACACCTAAAGGCCAGATTATAAAGGCCAGAGTGAGTTGAAGCAATGTCCCAAATGAAAGTCAGTCTACTGAAAATCTTTCCCAACTCTTCCCAAACACGAATGCGTTTCTCCATTTTACACTTCAGCACAAGAATTAACGATATAGGTATTTCAAAATAACTTGTCATCCCTTAACTATTTATAAGTGTTTAATTCCTAAGCTTATCTAGTTCTCTAAGCGTTGTTTCAAAGCGTTCCGAAAGAAACAAAAAACGAAAATGTGATATAATTTCAAAAATGTGTTTTCTACAACCGAAGCAACTAGCAAACTATCTGAATAGTACACGTAATTCGTAGGCTAAGGAAGGCAAAAGCTGTACAGTGAGCACTGGGTAAAGGGGCATTTTTTTCGAGGGCGCAATTATGTTCCAAAAGGGCTGGGCTTCAGCCCCTTTGAAATGTAGCAGCTAGGTAGAACAATTACAATTGCATTTATTGTGTTGTTTGAGCCCATCAACATGGTAGATTTAATTGTTGTCCAACTGAGATGTACATATAGGACTTTACGGATTAACTTACGGTCGTAGCAATACCTTGATGTGAATACGGATTAATGTTAATTGTGTGCAGCTTATGTGCTATCTCCAGAAATGCATAGTTAAATATTTGTTATAGAGCGCAAGTAATGCAAATCATGTCTAGCCAAATCATGGGGTACAAAAAATAGCGAAATATATTCGTCTTTCCGTGTCTGTGTGTTCAGTGTAAATAGTCGTTAATGCAAAACCCATGGAACACCCAAGATTTGAATGTCTTTTGAATTAGTTACTTGATGTATAGTTATTAACACTATTGACAACAATACGCTAAATGTTTTTTGGCTGCAAATATATTTACGAATAAAGCAAAAACGAATCAAAAACACTTTCCATTTAAATAAAGACTTTTATTCGGTGGTTAAAACTAGGGCTTCCGCGGGGTCCAGGCTCAAGGTTTTCGGATCGTAACGAGTGCTGTTCGGTAAAAAGGTAAGTAAGTATACAATAGTGAAAGTTAATGGATCAACTCTTGTGCACTTACCCTTCTGCTTTTGTGGAGTCAATACTTCTGATGAGAAGCTGCAAGCTTTCGGTGCGATTCTTGTCAAACTGACTCAAGTCAATGGTTTTGGCCACCGACCCAAAGTTGATGACCCCAACAATTGTGGCTGAGTTGGTCAGAGATCTATGAAAAGGGTAAGATTAACATAAGGTAACCAATGGGTTCTAAGCACCACCACTCACCTTTGAACTACAAAGACATCCTCCGATATTGTATCGTACTTCGTGGAGCCATTCTGCAGAGTCTTGGATGATTTGCGTAGGGCCACCAAGGCCTTGTAGATCTTCAAATGAGAACGATCGGCACTCAATTCCGTTTCCACGTTTATGGTCTCGTAGCCTTCGGCCAGTGGCAACCAGGTGGTGGAGCCATTGGTGAACCCGGCATTGGTGCCACCTGTCCACTGGAAGGGGGTCCTCTCGGGATCCCGGGTGTACTGCTCGTAGATGTTGGCATTCGAGTTGCAGGCCCACGGGTCCACGGTGTCCTCCCAGCTGATCTCGCCGTCGGTCATGCCGATCTCCTCGCCCTGGTAGGTGACACTGGCGCCCGGCAGGATCATGACCAGCGTGTTCATGGCATCAATGTGCTCCTTGCCATACCGACTGGCGGCCCTGCGCTTGTCGTGGTTCCCCAACTGCAATGGTAATCTTATTAACCTGAGATTCGAATGAGTAATCACCCCCACTTACCACCCAATTGGCCGTGCGACCTGCTGGCATGTTTTTCAGCCACAAATCAATCGCCTCCTTCACGTTGCTGGCATTCAGACCCTCCTGCTCCATCACCGTGATCAGGTTGAAGTTGAAGGGCAGGTGGGCTCCCTCGGTGCTCCTATTTCCGTAGAACTGCATGCTGAACCAGGCGGGGGAGTAGGTTTCGATGAGCAGAACGCTCGAGTTGCCGCCGTAAATACGCTTGTAATCGTCGAGCACAGTGCGCCACTGGTAAACCATGTCGATGGTCTCCGGCTGATTCTCGATGTACGTGGTGGTCAAATAGTTGCGATCCTCCGAGTCCTCGGTGGCCCCGCTCACAGCTTCGTCGGGAAACTGCCCCTCCGCATTCGGTAAGACCTCAAAGAGCGGAGGCAGAGCATCGCACCGGAAACCGGAAACGCCCTCATTCAGCCAGTAGCGCCGCACTCGCTTCATCTGGTCGACAACCAGGGGATTACGGTAGTTAAGATCGGGCTGCTGTACTGCAAACTGGTGGAGGTAGTACTGCTGACGCACCTCATTCCATTCCCAGGCACTTCCACGGAAGTACTGCAGCCAGTTGGTAGGGGGTTCCCTCTCCCCAGTGGAGGCATTCACCTTTCCGTCATGCCACACGTAGTAGTCCTCGTAGCCCTTCTCCCGGTTCACCGACTTCACAAACCAGGAGTTCTTGTCACTCGAGTGATTGGGAACAAAGTCCAAGATGATCTTCAGGTCTAGCTCTTTGGCTCGCTTGATCAGAGCCCTGAAGTCATCAAGGGTGCCGTACTCCGGCTGAATGTCATAGAAGTCGGAGATATCGTAGCCAAAGTCCACCATGGGCGAGGTGAAAATGGGCGACAGCCAGGCAGCAGTGACCCCTAGGTCTTTCAAGTACTCCAGTTTGCTGGTGATGCCGTTCAAGTCGCCAATGCCATCGCCATCTGAGTCCTTGAAGGAGCGCGGGTAGATCTGATAGAACTGGGCCGTTTGCCACCAGTCCTTGGTCGTTTCGCTGGCGGAGCTCTGAAGCTGACAGCCCTCAGCAATGGCCAATACCAAAAGTGTTAGAAGCGACAGAAGCTCCATTGCCTCGGTCAAAGTAAAAACCCTTGTGTGCGAGCAGCCGGCAGTCACTCGCTTTTATAGACAGTCCCCTCAATTGGTTAGATAAGCCCTCGTAATGGAAATGTTTTGATTGCGCTAGGTAAGTCCGCCTAATCGAATGTGGAGCATACGCATCGCCTTCTCCGAAACTGTTATTGGAAAATTTCCAGCTGGAGTGGCGTTTCGAGTGTTTTGCCAAATGCAAACACTACTCGATGTGGGCTTATCATTTAAGCCCGACTAATCCGGGTTCTGTTATTGTATAAAAGTCACGGCGACGACTCCTCGCTATCAAGTAACGAGAATGCTGAGAATACGGTTGGATCTTTTGGGCCTACTGGCTTGTGGCCTGGTTATCCTGTCGCCGCCAATCAGGTCCTGTGAAACCACAACCACAACTGCGGCCACAAAGGACTGGTGGCAAAATGCCCAGTTCTATCAGATTTACCCCCGCTCCTTCATGGACTCCGATGGCGACGGCATTGGCGATTTGAATGGCATCACCAGCAAACTGGAGTACTTGAAAGACCTAGGGGTCACTGCGGCCTGGCTGTCGCCCATTTTCACCTCGCCCATGGTGGACTTTGGCTACGATATCTCCGACTTCTATGACATTCAACCGGAGTACGGAACCCTTGATGACTTCAGGGCCCTGATCAAGCGAGCGAAGGAGCTGGACCTGAAGATCATACTGGACTTCGTGCCCAATCACTCGAGTGACGAGAACGAGTGGTTCCAGAAGTCGGTGAATCGGGAGAAGGGCTACGAGGACTACTACGTGTGGCATGACGGAAAGGTGAATGCCTCCACTGGGGAGAGGGAACCCCCCTCCAACTGGCTACAGGCCTTCCGGGGAAGCGCCTGGCAGTGGAACGAGGTGCGCCAGCAGTACTACCTCCACCAGTTCGCCGTGCAGCAGGCCGACCTGAACTACCGCAACCCGCTGGTCGTGGAGCAGATGAAGCGGGTACTTCGCTACTGGCTGGACCTCGGAGTAGCCGGGTTCCGTTGCGATGCCGTGCCCGTGCTCTTCGAGATCGAACCCGATGCAGATGGTCAGTATGCCGACGAGGAGGTCAGTGGACTGACCGATGACGTCGACGCTCGCAACTACCTGAAGAGCGACCTCATCGAGAACCGGCAGGAGACCATTGACATGGCCTACCAGTGGCGTGTGGTGATGGACGACTACCAGCGCATCCATGGCGGCGACACGAGGGTTCTCCTGATTGAGACCTACGCTCCGCCTGCCTACACAATGCAGTTCTACGGCAATCGCTCGGTGGCGGGTGCCCACCTGCCCTTCAACTTCAACCTGATAACGGTGCTGGCCAGCGAAGGCTTCTCGGCGGGATCCATAAAGACGGCAGTGGACAACTGGCTGGACAACCTGCCCGCCGGACGCACCGCCAACTGGGTGATTGGCAACCACGATCAGCGAAGGGCGGCGAGTCGCTATGGAGCGGCCAATGCGGATGCCATGAACATGCTGGTCATGGTCCTCCCGGGCGCCAGTGTCACCTACCAGGGCGAGGAGCTGGGCATGACCGATGGCGAGATCAGTTGGGAGGACACTCAGGACCCGGCGGCCTGCAACTCGAACTCGGAGACCTACGAGCAGTTCACCCGCGATCCCTCGCGAACTCCCTTCCAGTGGACGAGTGGCACCAATGCCGGGTTCTCAAGTGCATCGAAGACCTGGTTGCCTCTGGCGGCGGACTACCAAACGGTGAATGTGGAAACGGAGCAGGCAGCCCAGCGATCCCATCTGAAAATCTACAAGTCTTTGGTTCATCTGAGGAACTCCTCATCGACGCTGCAAAATGGATCCACCAAATACGGAGTGATTAGTGAAAACGTGTTCGTGGTTAAGCGGTGAGTTAGTTACATTATGTGGTGGTGGTATATTAAAGATGATAACTTATGCAATGTGACCTGGAACCAAGTTCCCCTGAGTCTGTAGAAATTCCTTAAAGGACGTGCCCAACCATTTCCTTTGCAGCTACCTCGCCGGCTCTGCATCCATAATTTATGTGGCCAACTTTGCCAGCAAGGGTGTCACCGTGAATTTATACGACTTCGACAAGACGCTGCCCACCCACTTGACGCTCCTCATCCGCAGCCTGCAGTCCGCCAAGTCGGAGGGGTAAGCGGGAATACAGTTTCAATATTGACCATCCTCTGACTTCTGTGCATTGCATCCTGGGACATCCTCTTTTCAGCTCGCTGTTCGAGGTCACTGGATTGAGTCTGGCGGCCGGCGAGGCCTTGCTATTGACTACCAGCAGTTCTTCCCGACTCGATTTCCTATGAGGCGCACTTGAAACATACTGACTCAGGCCACTCAATCGGTATTTATCTTCGGCTCAAAGCAAATATGCCGTGGCTTGCATAAATAAATATATAAGTGAAAAACCAGACAAACAAACCACTTCACCCCAGATACACCGCACATATCCTGAAACCGCCCCCTGCCCCCACCAGGGAGATAAGCTCAAGTGCCCGGCATACTCTTTTAATTCCCGTTCGGCATTTAAAGTGTTTACACACAAATTAAAGTCAAGCAAAAGTTCCCGGCCCCCTTGGTAAGTAGGTAAGTATTTGGTGTTTTACACTGTGTGAGTGCCGGGGAGCCGAGGAATGTGTGCTACACAATGTAAATACAGACGACGACCGGGGACTAGGCCTATAAAACAGAAATGGAGAAGCTCGGCCTGGGACTGGGCCCCCAGCATCGCAGGACCCTTTGAAGTCGAAACCGTCGAGGGGGGCTCGATGAGTTCGCCCCAGATAGCCGGGGCAATTTTCATAGCGAGATTTATTAGCAATCTCGGAAATTCGTAAAACAACCCCGCAGTATTTACTCTTGCCTTCGCCCCCCAAAAAAGAGGGCAGCTGAAGGGAGAACTTCAATTGCGTTATAAATAATTAAATTGCGTTTACACATGGTAATTGGCAGACGCGTTGCGATACCCGGGCATCAAGTATACGCCCCCCCAATTTTCAAAGATTTCAGGCTTATGGCAGCACACACATCTTAGAAAGGGTTAGAAAAGGAAGGTAGGGACGAGTCGCTCTGATTTGTCCGTCTGAAATAACAAATCCATTAGTGCTCAGTGAAGTCGGGTAATTACCTGAGTATTTTACTTTCAATTTGTTTGGGAACAACAATGAGATTGAATTTCGCATTAAAGGCATAAAGCACAAAAGCGGTTCCTCCGAAATCTTTACAAATTATTTCCCCCCTTTAAATAAGCCGATTTCGATTTGTTCGATTTCACTGTGACGACGAGAAATTAGCCGTCTCTGCCGGCAGGACCACAAAAATGAATAAAATGGAATCGTGTAAATGGCTGCGTGACCCGCCGGCCCATTAAAAAGGTCACAGACTGGGGCCACTTCACCCTTACGCACGTGACCAGAAACGTTAAAGAAAAATCTGTATGAAATTGTGTGTTTGAAAATGAAAACCGCAGACGGAGCTGCCAGGTGGCCGTTCAGCCGTTCAGCATTCTGCCTTTTGTGCATTTCATTTTCGGGCGGATAATGAAGTTAATTTCCCAAAGAGACTGAGCCACAATGTTTGACGAGGGCAACGAAATGATTACATTTAAGATGATTTTCATGATTTTCATGATTCTCGCAGATTTACGCAGGTCGGACAAAAGTTTGCTCCCCTTCCGATTGGAAAACTTTTAAAACGCATTAAGCTCGCTGTAATCTGCAAGGACTCGTGGCCCAAAAAGCCGGAAGCGAGCTCAGCATCCTTGCACATTTTGTTAACGTATCCGAGGCTCCGACGGCGTTTGCATATTAATAATGCGAGGGTAATATTTGAGTTTGATTCCGAGTTCGTAACGAGCTGCGTTCCCGTGGCTTCTGATTTGGCACGTGCCAACTGGCCAACTAGCCAGGTGAGGCCTGAAAGTTCATTTAATCACTGGCCGCTCATTAATTGCACCGCAAACACGGCTCATAACGGGTTGGAGGTCCCTGGCCATTTGCATGGGGCTCACGTAGCTGATGTTTCGGGGGTCTGTTGACGTTTTTGGGGCCACAGGTTGGCAGCTAATGCCGCAAAGAGCCCGCCGATGACAGAACAATTGTCGCTGATGAACTGTGGTCCTTGCCGCTGAGGATGATGATGGTGCACTTCTGTTTAAGGTGATTTAAAGCTATCCTTGTGCCTGCTAAAAATAGCAGTTATGTCGTTTTCGCCATAATTTCACTTTTACTTTTTCCGAGTAAATTAAAAAGCTAACCAGGGTCCTTTTCTCTAGGGCTCTTAAGTACGCCCACTACACCCACTAGCACTCCCACACGCAAACGAAAAACGCCCACGCACACTCATTTCCGAGACACCTTCTGTGGTCCTCTGGTTTTTGCGCGGCAGCAACATTGCGTATGCGTGATTTGTGTGTCTTATCAATCACGTCTAATGGAATTTCCCCCGCCCACGCTGACTCTCGAGCCAGGACAAAGTTCCTTAATAATTTATAATCAGTTGGCCCAGCACGCGACCTTAAAATTGAAAAGTTTTCCAATGTCGTTCGCCCCCGTGACTTTTACGCCCATCCAACAAGACACATTATCGATGTACTTTATGTATTGTTCTTCAGAAACTTATGATTATGTAAACTCTAGACAGACTCCAAAATCAGGGCTGCGTATGGCTCCAACGACAAGTTGCTGAGTGTGACGCTGTCGCTGTGAAGGGTAAGAGGTTAAAGGTAAAGGTAAAGTTACTTGGGTACTCGATTCAAGAATCCCCGTGACAACTTACCCAACTGTGGCCTTGGCCTGCGGATTGAGCAGCTTGATCTTGTAGCTGCCAGTGGCATAGACGGCACTGGCCACATCCACAGCGGAGACACTGGTGTCCAGGACATTGGCCACCAGCACATAGGTGGCTTCCCCACTCAGATGCCTCCTGATGGCCACCACATTGTCGCCCACACTCGCGTACCGAGTGGCGCCCAACTGCAGGGTCTTCAGCTTGCGCAGCTCCACCAGCTGCTTGTACAGGCTCAGATGACTGGGACTCGTGGCATTCTCGGTCTTGGCATTCACGGTCACGTAGTTCGGGTTGATGGGCAGCCAGGTGGTGGCGTTGGTCGAGAACCCAGCGTTGGCCTCATCGCTCCACTGGAAGGGAGTCCTAGCTGGATCACGGGTAAACTGCTCGTATATATTCGCGTTGGAGTTGCAGGCCGCCGGATCGCGACTGTCCTCCCAGCTGATGTCCAGATCCGTCATGCCCAGCTCCTCGCCCTGGTAGGTGATGCTCACGCCGGGCAGGAACATCTGCAGCATGTTCATCAAGTCGATGCGGTTCTCCCCATACCGACTGCCCACCCGCCGCTGGTCATGATTGCCCATCTGCAGAGATTGTGATTAAGGTAAGGTAACTGCCTCATAAGCACTCCATTAAGCCAAGTACTCACCACCCAGTTGGCTGTCTGACCGGCGGGCATCTGGGTCAACCAGCTGTTGATGATCTTCACGAATCCCGCCGCCTTGAGCTGCGTGTTGTTCTTGTCCCCGTTGCCGCCGATGATGAACTGGAAGTTGAAGGGCATCTGAGCGCCCTTGGTGGTGCGATTGCCGTAGAACTGCATTACGTAGTCCAGGCCCGAATAGGTCTCCACCATGATGACTCGCGTGTCGCCGCCGTGGATCCGCTGGTAATCATCGAGCAGGGTGCGCCACTGGAACACCATCTCCACGGTTTCCCGCAGATCCTGGGTGTAGATGTGTTTCAGGTAAGAGGAATCATCCGGGTCGTCCGTGTAGCCACTGAGAGGCTCGTCGGGATAGCGACCTTCGGCGTCCGGGAGAACCTCGAAGCACCAGGGCACCGCGTCCATGCGGAAGCCAGCCACTCCGCGGTCCAACCAATAGGTGAGCACCCGCTTCATTTGGGCCACCACCGCGGGATTGCGGTAGTTCAGATCCGGCTGCTTGACGGCGAACTGGTGGAGGTAGTACTGCTGGCGCTCCGCGTTCCACTCCCAGGCGCTTCCGCGGAAGGCCTGCAGCCAGTTGGAGGGCGGCTCCCTCTCCCCAGTGGTGGCATTCACATAGCCATCGTGCCACATGTAGTAGTCCTCGTAGCCCTTCTCCCGCTTCACCGACTTCTGGAACCAAACGTTCTCGTCGCTCGAGTGATTGGGCACAAAGTCGAGGATGATCTTGATGTTCCGCTTGTTGGCCTCCACAATCAGCTCATCGAAGTCCGCGAGGGTTCCGTACTCAGGCTGAATGTCGTAGAAGTCGGAGATGTCGTAGCCAAAGTCCGCCATGGGCGAGCTGTAAATGGGCGACAGCCAGGTGGCCGTCACCCCGATCTCCTTCAGGTAGTCCAGCTTGGAGATGATGCCCTGCAGGTCGCCGATGCCATCGCCATTCGAGTCCTTGTAGGATCTCGGATAGATCTGATAGAACTGGGCGACTTGCCACCAATCCCTAGTGGTGTCCGTGGTGGTGGTGGCCCTCTCAAGATCCAGATCCAGATCCACTGCTGCCGCTCTCCCAAGGGCGCATTGTACCCCCAGGAGGAGTATCGCTATGATTAACTGATTCAAACACGCCATGACTGACTGACTGAACGGCCTTCTGGGAGCCCGCTTTTATAGACCGCCTCCCCCAGAGATTTTTCCACCGATAAGTGCTCAAGTGCTTTGACTGCGTTTATTGTGAGTATTGTTATTAAATAGCTGCTGGAAACCAGGGGGTGGGAACTCATCGATTGCTCAGATAGAGCGCCACTTGAGCCAGCCAGAGATAAAAGCCCAGAATGGGCAGAAAACGAGTCTCGCCATTGGTGGCATAGCTGTAATAGGAGGAGCTGGACTGCAGGATCAGCGAGTCCTTGGGCTGCAGTTGTACCCATGAGGAGTTGACGAGATCACTAGGAGAAGAAAATATATTAAAAAAAATGGCTTATATTTAAACTAGACTTCATGACCTACCCCACTTTGACTTGAGATCGCTCTGTGACCAGCACAACTGTGAGCTGAGGAGGCAAGCCGGGGAAGCTCTGCTGCAGATTGATGGTCTCCACGCCGTCGTAAATGTTCAGCAGGGTCAAATAGGTCGAGTCACGTTCGAGATAGCTGCGGAAATATATTGTTATTATCGAGGCATTTTGAAATCGCTCTATTTGTCACCGTTTGACGGCCAGCACTGCGTCGCTGAGGGCCTTTACTTCGGTCTGACCGCGCTGGAGGGTCTGCGATTGCCTCCTCAACTGCCAGAGCTGCTTGAAGACGTTCAGGTGACTCAGCGGCCTCTGCCGCTCCAGCTCCACGTTGACCTGCTTGTAGTCCAGGGCGATGGGCAGCCAGGTCTTGCTGGCATTGCTGAAGCCCGCATCCTGGGCGTCGGTCCACTGGAAGGGCGTGCGCTCAGGATCGCGGGAGTACCGCTCGTAGATGCTCGGATTGGTGTTGCAGGCCGAGGGATCCACGGTGTCCTTCCACGAGATCCACACATTGGTCATGCCCAGCTCCTCTCCCTGGTAGGTGACACTGGCGCCGGGCAGCGTGCCAGTGAGCATGTTCAGCATGTCCACCCGATCCCGACCCAAACGAGAGCCCACTCGGGGTTGGTCGTGGTTGCCCAGCTAGTAAAGAAATCTTATTAGTTTTGGTAGGGATTGTAAACTAGAGTCCTGCGTGAATTATTCAATGTTTGTTTTATCGTAGTATGCATTAAATTTCTGATTTTTTAATTCGATTTTATGTGAAATAAATTGAATGTTTTTCTAATTCATTTCAAAATTTTTATAAATTTGTTGAGTTTGCCAGAATTTTTGGTGCTTTCTTCTGAGAACAAAACAGGGAACATTTTAAAAAAATCAATGTTAACTGCATAGTAAATAAAAATCAGGCAGATTTAGCCACAAAATTATGGCCCTTTCTTCTTGAAAAGAAATTGTCGAATTGTCAAATTCATTCAATTAATTCAACTATTAAACTCAAAAATCTAATTAATTCATTGAATGAATTCATTCAATGCTCTAATATAAACTAGATAAACCTACCACCCAGTTGGCTGTGCGACCCTGGGGCATGTGCTGCAGCCACTTGAGACCCGTTTGCTCATAGTCATGGGCATTCGACGAGTTGGACAGGTCGCTTATCAGCAGAAAGTTGAACGGCAGCTGAGCGCCCTCCGCCGTCGCATTGCCGTAGTACTGCATCACGATCTCGATGGGTGAATAGGTCTCGGCCATTAAGATGCGATCCTCGCCGCCGTGCTCCCGCTGGAAAGAGTCGAGCACCGCGCGCCACGAGTAGACCAGGTCAATGGTCTCCGGCTGGTCCTTGGTGTAGATGTGCTGCAGATAGCCGTAGTCCTCGGGGTCGTTGTCCCAATCGTTTCGCGGCTCGTCGCGGTACTGATTCTGAGCATCCGGCGCTATCTCAAAGACATGGGGAACCGCATCAATACGAAAGCCAGCGACGCCCTTTTCAAGCCAAAATCTCAGAACGTTCTGGGGAAAAGAAAGAAGGTTTTACACTGCTGAAAGTTCTGTTAGGATTAACTCACATTCATGGTCTCTCGAACTTTTGGATTGCGATAGTTCAAGTCTGGCTGCTTCTTCACGAACTGGTGCAGATAGTACTCCTGACGACCTTCGTGCCATTCCCAAGCACTTCCGCGGAAGACGCTGATCCAATTGGAGGGCGGTCGACGGGTGCCGTTCTCCACTCTACCAGGATGCCAAACGTAGAAGTCTGCGAAGTCCGGATGACGCTCCGCCGACTGACGGAACCACTCGCACTCGTCACTCGAGTGGTTGGGCACAAAGTCCAGGATGATCTTGATGTCCAGTCTCTTGGCCTCCGCCAGCAGGTGTTCAAAGTCCGCCATGGTTCCGAAAATAGGCGCTATCTCAGTGAAGTTGGCTATGTCGTAGCCGAAATCTGCCATCGGTGAGGTGAAGATTGGCGACAGCCAAGTGGCCGTGATGCCCAGCTCCTTGAGGTAGGGCAGTTGCTCCGCGATGCCTGATACGTAGATTCGAAATAAGTAAATATCTACACCCACATATATATCAAATCTGTTTACCATTTAGATCACCTACGCCATCGCCGTCGCTGTCTTTAAATGACCTTGGATATATCTGGTAGAAGGCGCCCGTCTGCCACCACTTGAGATCTGCGGGCTGATCTTCGATGTCCACGAAATCCGCATGGTAGTGCGGTAAAGGTTGGCCCCGTGTTAAGCAGAGAACTTGGAGCAGTACCACGAGCAATGCCCCCAGGCGGTGTTTAATCATTTCGACTGCCTATTTTGCAGTTTACCGGTCTGAGCAACACAGCTCTGCTTTCAGCAAGCAAACAAATGCGACTGGCGACCGAATGCAAAAATGGATTATGTGAGGCCCTTCCTTATATAAATTTCACTGAGTGGGGGAGAAAAAAGCAGGGGCTTAGTGATAAATATTTTTGAAAGGATCTTGTTTATTGTATTTATTGGGTTTAAGTTTAAATATTTACATATTGTTGGTAACTATGATGGCTTATCGCAGTTTACACTAATAACATAGTTATAACAAATTTTCTTTAGAACCACTTTTGAAATTCAAACAACACTTTGGTGCATTTTTAATCGATATATTATATTATATACTATTCTCTACACCCATGTACAATACGCATAGATTTTATTTATAAACTGCGCAGAGAATCGGGAGAAAAATGAGAACGAAAAAAGATCTTGGGAGAATATGGAATAAGCGCATCGCTCAGAGTTGACAGTTATTTGCGGTGGGCGATTTCAGGGGAAGGGGTACTGACTACGAGCAGAGAGAAACATTAACGCACGGGATTAATGACTGCATTTAGCATACACAGAATCAATAAACAATTGCGCTGCTAAAATGTTTTCCAATATATAAAAGAGCTCTAAAACCTGAAGAGCAAATTAGAGAAAAGGTGCACACGTGAATTATTTATATTTAGGAGATCTAAAACTTTTATTTAATTTTTTGTTGTACCTATTATAAGGAATATTGATAAACACCTAGAAAAATTAACGCATTTTGCGGTTATTCCAAGAAATGGGTTTTGCCGTCTTTTTTTTTTAGTAAACAGGGCCCCGAAATATATTCTTTTCTTAGAGGTCTATCTGGAATTTTAATCTCCTTTATAATGCGATTCAATATTAAAACTTTGAATATTTTGTCGCTTCGTGGCTTGGTTATTCACCAGGGAATTAAAATATATTGCCCACAAGAGCTCGAAGGTTTCCAAATGGACATTCCTGTACAGTTGTACTGATAAGCCGAGCTAATGGCATATTTGACAGTGCTGACGAAAATCAGTTCAAAGTTATAAAAAGTGAGTAATAATGCTTTTCAATTGTTTAATTCGCCATGAGGGTAATAAACTAAACGGTTGTGGTGGAGCGAAGCACAATGGCCTCGTGGGGCATGAGGGTGACACTGCTGGCGGCCACCTGATCCCCGACCTTCTTGATGGACTTTTCGGTGACCAGGGCGTACTGGAAGTTGGCGGGCAGGCTGCCAAAGACAGTAGATAGATTGACGTTCTCGATGGAGTCGAAAATGTTGAACAGCGAGATGTAGACGTAGTCGCCGCTCAAATGGCTGCAGAGAAAGATAGATAAATAAAATGTAAAGCCTCATATAAATATAATAAACTCACCGCTTAACAGCCAGAACGTAGTTGCTAACGGCCTTGACCTCGGCGGATCCCTCCTCGATGGTGGGCTCCTGGCGCAGCTGTTGCAGGCGCTTGAACACGTTCAGGTGGCTCAGGGACACTCCGCGCTCGGTCTTCACGTTCCTTTGGCGATAGTCCAGGGAAACCGGCAGCCAGGTGCTCTTGCCGCTCGTGAATCCGGCCATCGTTTCATCCGACCAGTGCATCGGAGTGCGAGCCGGATCCCGAGAGTTGTCCATGTAGTTGGACTCGTAGCCATTGCAGGCCTGCGGGTCCACGGTGTCCTCCCAGGAGACGTAGCCGTCGAGCATGCCCAGTTCCTCGCCCTGGTAGGTGATGCTGCAGCCGGGCAGGGTCAGCAGCAGGATGTTGAAGAGGTCAACCCGATCGGCTCCGAAGCGGGAGCCCACACGGTTCTTGTCGTGGTTGCCAATCTGTGAAAAAATAGGTATACGTTACTTTGTTGCTCTTGTAAAACATTATAATCCATTTTCTGCCCATTACCAACGATTAACTTACCACCCAGTTGGCGCTCTTGCCCTCTGGCATCAGATTAAGCCAGTTGTTAATCAAGTACTCGTAGTGATAGGCATCGGAATCGTAGTGCAGATTGCTTATCAGCTGGAAGTTGAACGGTATCTGGGCTCCGTCGGCGGTCGCATTGCCGTAATAATCCATTACGATCTCGATGGGCGACCAGGTCTCCACCATTAAAATGCTGAATAATTCACAATTATGATTTTAATGATTTTTTCGCCAATAAACTAACTTACCGCTCATCGCCGCCGTTGTCGGACTGGAACTGCTCGAGGATCTGACGCCATTCGTAGCTGTTAAATAAGAATATTTAATAGGCATTTATGGAATTATCCCTGGCCTGTTAAACTTACACCAAGTGCGGGGTCTCCGGCTGGTCCACGGTGTAGATCTTGTGGGTGTAGCCGTACTCATCTGGGTCGTCGGTCCAGTCGTTGCGGGGCTCATCGGGATAGTTGCCATTCTCGTCGGCCTCGATCTCGAAGGCGTGGTAAATGGCATCCACTCGGAACCCATCGACACCTTTCTCCAGCCAGAAACGCAGCACGTTGTTCATCTCCTCGCGCACCACGGGATTGCGGAAGTTGAAGTCCGGCTGCTTCTTGTGGAACTGGTGGAGGTAGTACTCCTGGCGACCCTCGTGCCACTCCCAGGCGCTGCCGCGGAACACGCTCACCCAGTTGGTGGGCGGCCGACGGGTGCCGTCCTCGTTGAGGAATCCCGGGTGCCAGATGTAGTAGTCCTTGTACTCCGCCTCACCGGCGGCCGATCGCACAAACCAGTCGCATTCATCGCTCGAGTGATTGGGCACAAAATCGAGGATGATCTTCACGCCCAGCTCCTTGGATCGCCTGACCATCTCCTCGAAGTCCTCCATCGTTCCGAAGAGGGGATCGACCGCCTTGAAGTCGGAAATATCGTAGCCAAAGTCGGCCATCGGCGACTTGAGGAAGGGCGACAGCCAGGTGGCGGTCACGCCGATCTCCTTCAGGTACTCCAGCTTCTCGGTCACTCCGTTCAAGTCTCCGATTCCATCGCCGTCGGTGTCTTTGAAGGATCTGGGGTAGATCTGATAGAAGGAACCCGTTTTCCACCAGGGTCCCGTCGCCGCATCGACGGCCAGAAGGCCAAGGCCCAACAGCAAGAACAGGCTAGTCCAAGTGGCCATTGCTAACTGTAAGCGGTACGATTGCAATCGGTTTCTTATATACGGCGATAATCTACGGGTCTTATCGTATCTGACTCGGTGGCGCGAAAAGCCGTACGACCACCCGGGGAAAATATATGATGAGACCTTTGGCTCCAAAAATCGGAGATATTGATGTTGTTCAAGTTCGAAGACGTGATTTGGTTCTTGATAGGGAGAGATGATCGAAGTGATTAAATCTTAATTAGAGCATAATGAGGAATGAATTTATGACGTATAATGTTTACGATCTGATAAATAAAATGTTCATGCCTATGATATCTTTAAATTTCGAGTCTGACTTCGAACATGTTCCCTAAACAAAGATTATGGGAGGATATTTTTGTGTTTTTGCTTAAAAAGTTGTTCAAAAATATGGCCAAGCTTAACTATTGATCTTTTATGTACTTCTATCGAAATTGTTTCAGGACATTCAAATGCAATTTTTAATAATTAATATGTTTTAAACCCAGAAGTACGATGGATTCGATTACTGTATACTTTCAGATTCCACATTTTGGCTCTTATGTTTAAATTTTAATTTGTACCTCAAATTTCAGCACAGTGTTATGTACACACAAAAAAAAAAACATGTTACCATAAAATCGATATGACATGCAAAACCTATATCGTTTAACATGAAATACCCTTTTCGACCAGTTCAAAATTACCTGGCCGCATATCAAATTAAAATTGATCTTAAATAATTATAATTTAAAATGGATATCCGTTTCATATCATAAAAGTTCATGTCTGTCATAACATTTTAAAATGAGTGGAATGTTTTTGTATCTAGCGAACTAAGCCAAAACAACTCCAATTTAATTTACGAAACCCGCAAAGAATAGAAATCAGCTGTTGTCCACTGATGACCTACACTCATACAGTTTCAGTTATTGAATCATATCAATACGTTATCACAGCCTTGAACCCCCGAATCTCCCACTTTTATTGGCCCAAAAGCCCCATAGAAGTGAGCTAATAAATTACTCCCCCCCTGCGAAATACAAGAACCCAATTGGGCGATAAGATACGACCGTATGCAGTTGGTATTCATTTGCCTGCTAATCTGTCTCATGATCTTCAGGCGTAAGCCAGGCCGAAACAACAGCAAAGTGGACTCCAATAAATTCCACAACCCCCTATCATGAGAACCCATTTGGATTGTAAATCTGCCAGCCCCACGAAGCTAATCACAAATAGTTATGTGCTATATGGCTTTTGGGTTTATCGATCGGTCTTATCAACCGGAGCGGTGGGCATAAATAGAGGCACCAACTAATCCCGCTGGTCATTGGCAATCGATCGATTTAGTGGGAGCCATGTTCAAGTTGCTGGTGCTCTCCTGCCTTTTGGCTTTGGTGCTGCCCTCGCTGGCGGAAGTTGGCTGGTGGAAGACGGGCCAGTTCTACCAGATCTACCCCAGATCTTTCAAGGATAGCGATGGCGATGGTGTGGGCGATCTCGTTGGTGAGTTTTTATTGAGCAATCAGTTTAAAAAAGGTTTTAATATGACATGATTACCAGGTATTACGCAACAGCTGCCTTACCTGAAAGAAATCGGCATCACTGCCACCTGGCTGTCCCCCATTTTCACCTCGCCCATGGCTGACTTTGGCTACGATGTGGCCGATCTCAAGAACATCGATCCCCTCTTCGGAACCATGGAAGATTTCGAGGCGCTGTTGGCACGCGCCAAGGAGCTGGACATCAAGATAATCCTGGACTTTGTGCCCAATCACACGAGCGACGAGTGCGACTGGTTCATCCGATCGGCCGCCGGCGAGGAGGAGTACAAGGACTTCTACGTGTGGCACACCGGCAAGGTGGTCAACGGCATTCGCCAGGCGCCCAACAACTGGCTCTCCGTCTTCCGCGGCTCCATGTGGACGTGGAACGAGCAGCGACAGGCCTACTACCTCCATCAGTTCCACGCCAAGCAGCCGGATCTCAACTACCGCAACCCCAAGGTGGTGGAGGCCATGAAGGACGTCCTGCGCTTCTGGCTGCGCAAGGGAGCCTATGGCTTCCGTATCGATGCAGTGCCTCATGTTTTCGAGATTCCCGCGGATTCCGATGGCAACTGGCCCGATGAGCCCCGCAACCTGGATGTGAACGATCCCGAGGACTATACCTACCTGCAGCACATCTACACCACCGATCAGCCGGAGACCCTGGAACTGGTCTACGAGTTCCGCGATGTGATCGAGGAGATCGACGCCGAGCTGGGCGGCGATGACCGCGTCCTGCTCACCGAGGCCTACTCCCCGCTGGAGGTTCTGATGCAGTACTACGGCAACGGCACCCACCTGGGCTCCCAGATCCCCTTCAACTTCGAGCTGCTGGCCAAGATCGGCTACAGCTCCGACGCCTACCACTACTCGGAGC
Organism: Drosophila takahashii; assembly: GCF_030179915.1. Classification (NCBI taxonomy): domain Eukaryota; kingdom Metazoa; phylum Arthropoda; class Insecta; order Diptera; family Drosophilidae; genus Drosophila; species Drosophila takahashii. The sequence continues at coordinate 31,797,658 of NC_091679.1, read as the reverse complement.
TGATCCACAACTGGCTGGACAACATGCCCGAGGGCCAGGTGGCCAACTGGGTGTTCGGCAACCACGACCAGAGTCGCATTGGCTCCCGCCTGGGCTCGGACCGCATCGACGCCTGCAACATGATCGTGATGGGCCTGCCCGGCGTGAGTGTGACCTACCAGGGTGAGGAGACCGGCATGACCGACGTCTGGATCAGCTGGGAGGACACCGTGGATCCGCAGGCCTGCCAGTCCAACGAGCAGGAGTTCGAGCGCCTCACCCGTGACCCCGTCCGCACTCCCTTCCAGTGGAGCGACGAGGTGAACGCCGGATTCTCCAACGCCTCCGTCACCTGGCTGCCGGTGGCCAGTGACTACAAGCAGGTGAATGTGAAGAAGGAGCGTGGAATCGCCCTGAGCCACCTGAATGTCTACAAGCAGCTGCGTGCCCTGCGAGATGAGCCCACTTTGAAGCAGGGCGATGTCTCGGTTTCGGCCATAGGTCCCAATGTGCTGGCCTTCAAGCGGTAGGGAGTAGCCTGTATTATCTTGTATTCCGTAACTATATCGATTATTTTATCTACAGCTCCCTGGCCGGCCAGAAGTCCTACATCACCGTCATCAACATCAACGATGATGTCGAGTCGATCAACCTGGACTCCGTCTTCACCTCCATCTCCACTCAACTGCAATACGTGGTGGTGAACGATAAGAGCTCGCGTCGCAAGAAGTGAGTAAAGCTTTGCCTAAGACTATAAAACAATATCTCAAAATCCCCTTCTTTTCAGCGATCTTACCTTTGCCAACTCTGTGCTGCTGATGCCCAAGGAGGCCGTCGTGCTGAGCACAGTCTAAACTAGTTTAAGAGGCCGCTAATAAAGAATAATCAAAACGCACAACTTCCTCATGGGGGTAGAATTACTCAACAGAGGGCTTATCGTTGCGATAGACCCACACTGATTAGGAACCCCACCGAAGGTTTTGAATAATGGTCATTAATTTTATTGGGCAATTAGGCAAGAATTGAATTCGAGTGATTATTATCGATCACATTTGTTCCCAGATTAATCCATACAGATTGCATAACCTAATACCAGGTTCTATATCTTCAAGTGGGGTGTGTTACAATCTGTTTGTAGGTAATTGGCACTCAAAGTTCACCATAATATATGGCTGGGAACACATGCGTCGAATGGCTGACAGAAACGGGGCTTATCTTTATGGGGGACCCCAATAGCATTCGATACTGATTAACAGGAAATAAACAGGTAATTTATTTTTCACAAATAACAGAATAATCGGAATTAAGTTACGCCGACCAGCGTAAGACGACTGCTTCGTAGGGCATGAGGATAATTCGCTGCGAGAGGTCTACTTTTTGCCTGTGGATTCACTCGAATTAGTTAGAAATTCTTTGCATCGATAGGTTTCGAAAGCTTACCCCACATAATGGTTGGAGTACGCGGTGACCAGCACATACTCGTAGGTTTTGGCGGCCAGTCCATCGATGATCTCCATACCGTTGCCCATGTTGACCAAGATTCGATACTCCTCGCTGTACTTGTTGGTCCTGGAATAATAATTAAATTCGGGGGCTTTATCCTGTATCTGAGGATAGAACTTGATTTACCTACCGTATAATTTGTAGGACCTGTTCCGTCACCGCCTCGTAGGAGAATCCTCCCTCCTCCTTGAAAGCCAGAAAGGCGGCACTGCTCTTCAGTGCCTGAAGTCCTTTAAAGACATTTAAAGAGGACCTCGAGACGCCGCGCTCCGTCTGCACATTGTACCTCTGGTAATCGGAACTGAGGGGCAGCCAGGTGCTCTCCCCTTCCGAGAAGTCGGCATTCTTTCCACCTGTCCACTGCATCGGCGTTCGCTCGCCATCACGATCCTCGCAAGAGTCGCTCGTGCACTCCACATCCACGTTGGACATGCCAATCTCCTCGCCGTAGTAGGTTACTGAGGCACCTGGCAACGCATTCACGATGACATTCAGCAGATCCACCTTGTGGGCTCCCATGCGATCGGCCACGCGGTTGGTGTCGTGATTCCCCACCACCCAGTTGGCCGTCTGGTGCTCCGTCCACATGGTGTTCATCCAGTAGTCGATCGATCCCACCACATCCCTGGCCGTGGAGTACCCACTGAGATACATCAGCTGGAAGTTCATGGGCAGCTGGGTGCCCTGATGGCTGCTGTTGCCGAAGTAGGCACTCAGTGTCTCCACGGAGGAGTAGGCCTCGGCCAGCAGAACCCTCGAGTCACCACCATTCGTAGCCCGATAGCTGTCCAAATAGGCACGCCACTCGTACATTAAGTCCACCGTGGCTGGCTGATCCTTGGTGTAGATGTGGTCGTGGTAGTCGTAGGCATTGGGGTCGCTGCCCCACCCACTGACCGGCTCATCCGGATAGGAGCCGTCCGCATTGCGGTACTCGTAGATGTGGGGCACAGCGTCGATCCTGAATCCGTCCACTCCACGATCTAGCCAAAACTTGAGGACGTCCAGCATGTGCTCCCTCACCATGGGATTGGTGAAATTCAGATCCGGCTGCTTCACCTGGAACTGGTGGAGGAAGTACTGCTGGCGCTTCTCGTTCCACGTCCACATGGGTCCACTGAACACGCTCACCCAGTTGGAGGGCGGATCCCGCTCGCCGGTCTCCTCGTTTAGCTTTCCATCGTCCCACACGTAGAAGTCGTCGTAACCCTCCTCGCGGTTAACCGACTTCTGGAACCACTCGTTCTCGTCGCTCGAGTGGTTGGGTACAAAGTCCAGGATGATCTTAACGCCCAGCGACTTGGCCTCCACTATCAGGGCATCGAAGTCCGCGAGAGTGCCGAAAATCGGATCGATGTCGTAGAAGTTGGAGATGTCGTAACCAAAGTCCGACATCGGCGAGGTGAAAATGGGCGACAGCCAGGTGGCCGTGATGCCGATTTCCTTGAGATAGCCCAGTCGCGAAGTAATGCCCTGCAGGTCCCCGATGCCATCGCCATCGCTGTCCTGGAAGGAGCGCGGATATATCTGGTAGAGCGAGGCGTTCTCCCACCAATCGATGTCCGCACCACCCACTTGGGTGCAGCTGACGAGGAGGAGAGCCGCCAGGCCGAGATGTGCCCACTGTGGCATTTCGATAGCGTTTGAGTGGGCCAAACTCAATTTGCTAATAACAATTGCCGGCCATGTAGCGATTGGGGAGGCGATAAGGCCGCAATTGCGCCGACCAACTGGTAATCTGTCAGTGTTTTATCGCATATTTTCTAGATTAAATAACCGCGGACTGGGCTTTTTCCCGCTCTCTCCATCTCGTTTCTTTTTATTGGATATACCACTAAAGCGCGAAATGTCGTAAAAATGCAATAAAAATAAATACGATTGGAAAAAGAATGAATCGATGGGTGGCCACAGATTCGCAAAACTGGATCAAAACCTTTCATTAATGTCTGCCCATATAAAAATGTACAGTAGAACATATATAACGCAAACATGAACATTTTAAAATATTTTGAAATTTAATTTTATCAAGAATTTTCATGATGAAAAATAACTACTCACTATTTTAGCACTAATGATTGATGTGCTATACAAAATCGATCCATTTCACTCAATATGGACAAGAGCCAAAAACTTGATTGACTTATTAGTTAGTTAAACTTTAAGGAGGGACCAAAAATATTTTTGTTACCCATTGTTGTTTACAAGTCCGCAATGGTTTTTATTTTTCGATTATTACAAAAAATTAAAAAAATAATTGTTAATTATTGATTTTAATAATGCTCTGAAATTATCTTTATTTTAAGATTATCGATTAAAGGATGCGGACTTCTTGTAATTATGTTGAAAGCCATGTTTCCATTAAACGCTCATGAACTAATTATGACGCTCATCCTTGTTTCCGTTCATTGCAGAATGTCAGCTCTCTATTCCATATTTAATTTGTTTTACTTGTAGGTACATCCGCCGTTAGCTAAATTAGTTTGCTAACCACAATGTGCACTTTTTGAATAACGCAGCCATGTAATTAGTAACCTTTTCCGCATCCCTACTCAAACTAAAGCCAAAACGAATGCTAATTGCCCAAAGAGGATGTGAACCAGTGGCGTATAAAGGATTCCTTTTAATGGGGATGGGGTCTAAAATTGCTTAATTCAAGATTATGTAAAACTCACATAATAACATATTTTAGTTTCAAATAAGATATGAACGGAACATAATTATTCAAACAGCCAAATATCCAATATGTTTTTTAACAAAATACACTACTGGCGTAAACCTAATTTGTATGTACTACATATTGCATCCTTGAATCCTTTCCAACCGGAACCGGAGGGAATATTCTTGTATTTTCATGGCATGTTTGTACAAGTACACTTACTCATTAAGCCACCCGGGGCAATCCACTCGAAGCGGTTTTAATTCAATTAAAATGCGCTCTTGCCATTTGGATTTGCACGTGTGCTTACACTTCTTTTTCTTTCCCACATCCGGCATCATCCCAGGAGGTGATAAATCAACAAGCGAGCCCAAACGCCGTGCTGCGATTAGTTATTTCAAATCGTTGTAGTTGATAAATATATGGTTGGATAGACTTTTCAGGCTTCCATTTAAAATCAATTGATCGGGACTGCGAGAAAAAACGTATAACTGAAATATATTTAGGGTGTTCAATTGCGTTGCAAACGTTGTAAAGTGTAAAAGTGTAAGGCAGTTCCAACAACAATTTCTATACAAAAAAATTTTCAAAAGTAGGCCTTTAAAACTATTTTGTATAGAAATTGTTGTTGGAATTGATATACACTTTTACACTTTACAAAGTTTGCAACGCAATCGAACACCCTATATGTAAAATGGGAAAATGAAAAGAGTGATTGATACTCGAAACTTAAATTATACAAATAATTTAGATTGGTATAGGGGATAAATTATCCATTAAAACAAAATGATCAAAACAAACCTATTTAAACTTTAAAATAAAATATTTAAAATACAAAAATATATATAATGTTATAAAATTTACAGGCAAACTTGAATTGATCTATAGCTACGGGGCCTAAAAAAACGACTCAAATTAAAACTAACTAACAATCAAAACTAATTATCATTTGATTTTCCGGTGGTCTATTCCAATAAACAAGTGCTTCCCTAATGTTTTTTGCTGCTGCTCTGGGTAACTCAACTTATCAAGTAAGACTTGACTAACCCTGATAACAATAATTTAGACAATATTGCAACAAATGACTATGTTTTGTCGCTTTTAAAATGCCCCACAAACCTTCCACAAGGTTATCAGAGAAATATTTCCACAACTCTGTTAAGTATTTATTAATCATAGTTTTCCAGCTTACTGTTGTTTGTTTGCCTGCAGTTGAAGGAGGAGGATTTGGTCCGTTTTCGTATCAGCTGACTAATGGCCACTTCAATGCCCTACCATAACAAAACCCAGGAAGATACTTGGCTTGAAAATCGGTACTTTTCCAGCAATCAAAGGTGTTCGGGAGAGGGCTAATCGCTTTACGTAAAGCTTCGCTGGGAGTACGAAAACAATGACAGTTTCGGTTCGCAGACTCGAGCACCCTGAGAACTCATGTGAGCTGTTTGCACAGCAATTCAAATGGCCACTCCAAGTGGGCCAGATCTCGATAGGAGCCGCCTTATCGAGCGGTATAAAAGGCGGCTGTCACCTCCCCAGACCGAACAAAATCGAACAAAATGCGCCCGCAATCAGCTGCGTGTCTATTGCTGGCCATCGTTGGCCTCGTGGGAGCCACCGAGTGGTGGGAGAGTGGCAACTACTACCAGATCTACCCGCGCTCCTTCCACGACTCCGATGGCGATGGCATCGGCGACCTGAACGGCGTCACCGAGAAGCTGCAGTACCTGAAGGACATCGGCTTCACGGCCACCTGGCTGTCGCCCATCTTCAAGTCGCCGATGGTGGACTTCGGCTACGACATCTCGGACTTCTACACCATCCAGCCAGAGTACGGAACCATGGAGGACTTCGAGCGCATGATCGCCAAGGCCAAGGAGGTGGGCATCAAGATCATCCTGGACTTTGTGCCCAACCACTCGAGCACGGACAACGAGTGGTTCACCAAGTCGGTGGACAGCGATCCCACCTACAAGGACTTCTACATCTGGCACGACGGCAAGGTGAACAACGAGACCGGGGAGCGGGAGGCGCCGAGCAACTGGAACTCCGAGTTCCGCTACAGCGCCTGGGAGTGGAACGAGGTGCGCCAGCAGTACTACCTCCACCAGTTCGCCATCCAGCAGGCCGATCTCAACTACCGCAATCCGGCGGTGGTCAACGAGATGAAGAACGTGATCCGCTTCTGGCTGGCCAAGGGCGTTTCCGGCTTCCGCATCGATGCGGTGCCCTACCTGTTCGAGGTGGATCTCGATCGGTACAACCAGTATCCGGATGAGCCGCTGACCAACGACTCCGTAAACTGCCCCGATCCGGATGACCACTGCTACACGCAGCACATTTACACGCAGGATCAGCCCGAAACCATTGACATGGTTTACCAGTGGCGCGAGTTGGTGGACGAGTTCCATGTGGAGAACGGCGGCGACAAGAGACTGCTGATGACGGAGGCCTACACCAGTTTCGACAACATCATGAAGTACTACGGCAACGGGGTGAGGAACGGCTCCCACATTCCCTTCAACTTCGACTTCCTCACGAGCATCAACAACGCCTCGAAGGCCGGTGACTATGTTGATCACATCAAGAAGTGGATGGACGCCATGCCCGCGGGCGTGTACGCCAATTGGGTGCTGGGCAACCACGACAACAAGCGAATTGCCTCCCGATTTGGAATCCAGCGCACCGACCTCATCAACATCCTGCTGCAGACACTGCCCGGCCACGCGGTCACCTTCAATGGCGAGGAGATCGGCATGACCGATGTGTGGATCAGCTGGGAGGACACCGTGGACCCGAATGCCTGCAACTCCGACCCGGACAACTACTATGACCGATCCAGGGACCCGGAGCGATCGCCCTACCAGTGGGACGCCTCCTCCAAAGCAGGTAAGACTAAGCATTTACTTATTTCGTTATTTTCAAAGACCTAAGCTTGGGATTCATATTCAAATAGGTTATCAGTTTCTTGGGTTTTTAGATTCCTATTTCCTATTTCTAAATTATAGCTAATAACTAAATAGTTTAAAAATAATAAGCAATCAATTAAACTTTACTTTTTGACGGCCATGTAGAAGACATTCTGATAACAAATTTATTTGTCACACTTTGATTAATATTATCTAAGTTGTGTACGTAAAATAGACAAGTGTTGTATTAGGTTGGTAGCTTTTAATAAGAAGGTTGAATAAGCAGGATTGACATTGAAGAATTGACAAAAACAGTGATTTCATAACTCTCTGCATTGATATTAATATTTAATATTTACATCTACATTCTCAAGGCTTCACCAGTGCCGATCACACCTGGCTTCCAGTGGCCGATGACTACAAGACCAACAATGCCCTGCAGCAGCTGCGTGCCCCTCGATCCCACCTGCAGATCTTCAAGAAACTGGTGCGAGTCCGCAAGGAGCCATCCTTCCGCCAGGGAGAGCTCAACATTCAGGCCATCGACGACGATGTGATCATCTACTCGCGGTGAGTAAAGCAATTCTTAAAACCCCAAATCGTTTGCTAAATATTTCTTATTCAAACAGTCAAAAGACCGATAGCGATCTGTATGTTATCGTCCTCAACTTGAACGGCACCTCCAAGACTCTGGACCTGACCAAGTATTACGCACTGGGAACCCAGGCGGAGGTCATTACCACTTCCCTGAATTCGCAGTATGTCGATGGCGATGTCATCAAACCCTCCGAATTCGTGGCAAGTCCCTATGTGGGCACCGTTCTTGTGGCAGTTTAAGCTAATTTTATTCAGATAAGGGACAATAAAGTAGCGACTTTACATGAAATGTTAACTAATCTGTACTTAATAAAGTTGATAAAAGTTGTATGCCTAAAAGTAGGCTTTTAACTTTTATCAGGTAATCACATTTAAAGCCTCTGCTTCATGCGCAAATGCAGACCATTCTCAGACTTCAAGGTCATGGAAGCCGACAAAACCGGATCATATTTATTGATATGAGCATCGCGCTTCTTCTTCTCCTCTGGGGGAAGCCCCAAGGTCGTACTTATATAGCCGTCCCTAGAAACGAGCTCATCCAAAGCTGGAAGAACCTCGAAGTTCCGAATGATCTTTGAAACGACAGTCTTGATCTCCAGCAAAGCGAACTTTTGTCCAATACAATTTCGTGGACCGGCACTAAAGGGCACGTACTCAAAAGGTCCCGGCTTCTCCAGATCAAAGCGATCTGGTCGGAATTTGTGGGGATCCTTGAAAACACGATCGTTGTATCCCAACATTAGGAGGCCCAAGTTTAAGGTAGTGCCCTTGGGAACAAGGTCTCCATCTAAATAAGAACTATTGATTACCAATGAAGCTTTAAACGAGTACCAAAGGCTTACCAATCACATAATCCTTCTCCGTAAAGCGACCAATGAAAGGTACGCTTGGGTAAAGACGTTGCGCCTCCTTTATGAACAAATCCAAGTGTTTCATTTGGGAGATATCCTGAAAAGTGGCATCCCGACCAAGTCCCGAATGGCCCATCACCTTGCACTGTTCGTCAAATAGTTTTTTCTGCAAGTTGAAAATTGTGTTTCAAAAGAACTTGGTTGAAAAGACTTGTTGGGTCACCTGTTCTTCGGGATGTCTAGAGAGCAGGTACACTGCAAAGCCAACTCCAGAAGTGGTGGTGTCATGCCCCTCGAACATAAAGGTGGAGACCTCTTCGTAAAGCTCTTGGGAAGTTAGCGGCCGACCATCCACTGTGGCTGAAAGTAGAGTGTCCAAAAAGGCCAACTTCTTGCGGCTGAACTCATCATCCTGACTGACTTTCTCAACGCCCTCGTTTAGGGCTTCAGCTCGCTTTGCAATAATCTTATTGGTAAAGTCCTGAAGGGTCTTCAGAGTCTTACTATAGGCTGGGTATTCGGGTGCAAAGCGAAAGAGAAATTCATTGCGCTTCCAAGGTCTAAACGCTCGCATCTTGATGGTGTAGGTAATACTATCGGGAAAACAAATAAATTAAAAGGGGTTATAGATATCCACCTAAAGCGTCTTACTCTTTAAAGGCTTGTACAACGGCGCAACTTCGGTTATCCATGGCATTGATGGACACACCCATGGCGGTGTCGCAAATAACATCCAAGGTCAGGTAGTGAGCTTCCTCCTGGAAGTCGAAGATGTTGTCCCCGTCTGCCAACTTTTTTAGCTGATCTATGAACTTGCTGGAGTTCTCGTTCATCACCTCGTGGAAGTCCTGCAGGATGTTGAAGTGGAAGGCCGGAGTGATCATCTTGCGGTGCTTGTGCCATTTACTGCCGGTACTGGTCAGAAGACCCAATCCCAGCCAGGGATGCGTGAGATCGTAGACATCGGACTTGGATATCAAGGTCTGACTGCTCAGTATAAACTGTGTAAAAACTTTACTGTACCATTATTGTCACTCACAGTGTTTGGGCCAAACTCACCTCCATGTACTTGGGGCTAGTGACCATAATATTCGAGTAGAAGCCTATCCAGTAACGAAAGTTACCCTTTTCATACTCATGCCACCAGCCAAAAAATCGGTTTAAAATCTCTGAGCAAAAACAAACATTGAAACTTATAATTAATTATAATTATAATTAATTATTCCTCACACGTGATTGCTTTAGCTATGACTTTAGCTTTTCTTAACACACTAATTTGGCCAGATAAAGATCAAAGTCCCAGTGCTATCATTCTAGACAATTGTTATGTGATCAGACACCCAAGGTGCGATGGTATCTAGAAGAGACTTTGATCCCCAGACATAATGAAATGCACTGAGAATGCATTTACCTGTGGGAGTCTTTCCCATCTGATGTGCATTTCCCACCAACGGCAGCATGCTTGGGCCCTGGAACTTGTTTAACATTTGTTTTCGCCGCAGTGATCCAAGCTCGAAATAGGCCACCAAAAGCAGCGGTAGGCCAATAAAAATGCACAGTACGATCCACATTTTCGAATGCGACCACAGACAACCGATCGGCGTAGCGAGTAAATCGGATTTGAGTAAAAAGTGGAAGACTCTCTGCTTAAATACTCCAACCGGTTGCGGTAGACAGTTCTCAGTCTCTCGAACTTTGGATCTCTCAAACGGCCTATGACGACATTATCTCCCGAATCTGGTACAAAAAGGCATTTATATGCGTTCAGCATGACTGGTCAAAATGCGTGAATCAATCTCTTGTAATGTGAAATTTGCAAAATATTGTACATATGAAATTGAGATTTAACATTTCACCAAAGTGTTCTACTTGCAATCATTTGAACAGTCCAAAGTGTAAAACATGTTATTGAATATTTGTTTTTAAATTGTTTATTTGTTCTACTTCCCCTGATTAACAGTGTCTTAATAATTGTTTCTGTGGGGAAATCAAACTTAGTAAAAATGTAAAAAAAGATAAGCCGTTAAAGGCACCAAGCTTAACAAAAAGATGAGCATGCTCTCTTCGAGATCAATAGAATTTCGCTTTAGTGCCTCTCCTTCAGACGAATGTGGAGACCATTTTCGGATTTCAGAGTCAGCACAGCGGAAAGAATGGGATCGTATTTGTGACGATGAGCATCGCGCTTCTTTCTCTCGGCAGGAGGATATCCCAAGGTGGTATTTATGTAACCGTCCTTGGAAACAAGCTCATCCAGGGCAGGTAGAACCTCAAAGTTCCGAATGATCTTGGACACCACGGTCTTGATCTCCAGCAGGGCGAACTTCTGTCCAATACAGTTACGCGGGCCGGCACTGAAGGGCACATACTCGAAAGGTCCTGGTTTCTCCAGCTCAAATCGTTCGGGTTGGAATTTGTGCGGATCCTTGAACACCTTTTCGTTGTATCCCAGCATCACGAGACCCAAGTTGAGTGTGGTACCCTTGGGTACAAGATCACCATCTGAAGAGAAAACATGTTACTAAGATGATTTTAGATAGTCCAAATAACGCTTACCAATTACATAGTCCTTTTCCGTAAATCGACCAATGAAAGGCACACTGGGATAGATGCGCTGGGCCTCCTTGATGTACAGATCCAAGTACTTCATTTGGGATATTTCCTGGAAGGTTGCATCGCGATCCAATCCAGTATTACCCATTATCTCACGTTGCTCTTCAAATAGTTTGCGCTTAAAAGCAAATCGTTAACATAACAAACTTTTTATGAAAAAGTGCTATTATTTAACCTGTTCGTCTGGATGTCTTGAAAGCAGATAGACAGCAAATGATACCCCTGAAGTGGTGGTATCGTGTCCCTCGAACATGAAAGTGGAGACCTCTTCGTACAGCTCCGTAGAATTCAGGGGCCGACCATCGATAGTGGACGATAGCAGGGTATCCAAAAAGGCCATTTTCTTGCGAGTGAACTCGTCGCCTTGACTGGTCGAAACTGATCCCGATTTGTGAGCCGCAATGCGTTTATCGATGATCTCATTGGTGAAGTCCTGGAGGGTCTTTAGAGTCCTGCAATAGGCTGGGTAATCGGGAGCCAACTTATACAGAAGCTCATTTCTCTTCAGAGGGTGGAAGGCCCTCATGTTGATGTTGTAGCACATGCTGTGGAAGATAAACACATTTAGTATGAGAAGTTGCAGATATAGGAAGCCCCAAACTCACTCCTTGAAGGCCTGCACAATGGAAGAGCTTCGATTCTCCATGGCATTGATGGACACACCCATGGCGGTGTCGCAAATAACATCCAAGGTGAGATAGTGAGCCTGGTCCTGGAAGTCAAAGATACTGTCCCCGGCAGATACCTTCTTCAAGTGCTTGATGAACTTGTTGGAGTTCTCGTTCATCACCTCGTGGAAGTCCTGCAGGATGTTGAAGTGGAAGGCCGGCGTTATCATCTTGCGGTGCTTGTGCCACTTGCTTCCAGTACTGGTCAAAAGTCCGAGTCCCAGCCAGGGATGCGTTAGCTGATAAATGTCGGACTTTGTGATCAGCGTCTGACTGCTGAGTATAAACTAAAGAATCATAGAAAATATTAAAGTCATCATGAGTGTGGAAAATTGTCTGATAACTAACCTCAAGGTACTTGGAACTAGTGACCAAGACATTTGAGTATGTTCCAATCCAGAAGACAAAGTTGTCCTTGCCAAACTGATGCCACCAGGAGAATACCTGGTCGAGTATCTCTATATGGTCGTAAGAAAACATCCATTAGTAGGCGGATCACGAATCACTGTTAGTATGCGACGAAAATATTCCAAAGGTTTTCATTGTTTGTTTTCGACACGCGATTTTCTGTATCCAACATTTACGCGACTGTATACTTAAGTTGCTTACACAACACAGCATTATCTCAAGGGCTACGATTAGCCTATATCTTCAAGTGCTAGTAGCCTCATTAACAGATAGTTAGCAGAACAATTTTCCGGTCGTAAAGTCGCTGGCCCAAAATGACCTATCTGAAATAGCGTTGCCGCTGAGTCGTTTCGATGCGCAGTTACCTCAGTCACAACGCTATTCGAGATGGGTAATTTCGAGTGTATCGTCTACTTTTTTTGTCGAGTGCTATGCGTATTTAAGGTAAACCCACCTGAGGGATTCTTGCCCATTTGATGGGCATTCCCCACGAGGGGCAGGCCGCTGGGGCCCTTGAACTTGTTTAGCACTTTTCTCCTGCGGAAGGTGGTCAACTCCAGATAGGCGACCACCAGCAGCGGCAGGGCCACAATAATATACAACACGAACCACATTTTCGATCGCGAGTACCAAGACGACCGATCGGCACGCGAAACTCTGGGAATATGAGAGACCTTTTGGGCGGACAGCTGGTTTAAATACGAGAGATTCCAGCCAGCTCCTAGGCTCTCGCTCTCTTTTTCTAGCCGCCTTTGCGATCCCACAAAAGCCCCCCGAATATAAGTAAATATTTTGGTGCTTTCAGCATGACTGGTCAATTCAAAATCAGGTTTTTTAAGAGAAGAGCCTCGTCACTTTGAAAGGGGAATCTCAATAGAAGAGTTAGAGTGCAATCACTTTGCAGAAATGCGGCTTAAAATATAACTGTGAACTGATATATGCCCATATAATATTTACAATGTTATTTTTTTACAAACAAACAAATTCATTGATAAGACCCAGGTATAATAAAAAACTGCTCTCAAAAAAACAAAACAAATTTAGCGGCATATCTTAAATATGTATTATGTCAACAGAGAGGCTCTCTTTTGGAACGAGGAGTAAGTTTCAAGAGCCACAAGAAAGAGTAATTTAATACCATTATTTATTTTTAAGCTTATCAGTTAAGAGAAAAAAGTGTATTTAATCCTAAACGTGAAGTAGATTTAAATTGTACTTGCAGTTTACATTTTCATGTCAAAAGAAAACCATTACTTGACATGGGATTTTATGAAATTAAACAAAATTTCTATTGCGACAAATAAATAGTTCATATTAAAACTTTTAAATTAATATAATCAGTTTTTAGTATCGTATACCTAATTATTTTGGGCTTCCATCTATGACATTTATTTTTTTGGTAGATATTGTTAGGATTCTGGAATTAATTTATTTATTTTAAAATATCTAACTGGGATTAGAGAATTTAAGCCAGGATTCTTCGCCAACCTATTTGAGTTTAGCTCAAAAGTAAATAATTATCACACTTTGAGTCTATAGATTAATCTCAAACAGGCTGTTGAGTAAATTTCAAACCCCCTTTCCACGCCCTTGATCGGATTATGCCTCTAGCCAAGCCCAAAACTATTATAACGTGTCAAAAGTTTTGACCACCGCCTTAATTCATTATCAACGGCTGATTAGCAATCGTTTATTGGCACCATATCTTCTGGCGATACCAAATCAGCCTTTAGACCCACACGTCATCAGTTGAGTGAGTCAATTCCCAGCAGGTAGCCCGGTTTAATTACATTTATCAATTACCGACAGCAATAAAGCACTATGTTAATTGGGGTATTGATAATGCTATTTGTATCGATTGCAAACAGCAAAAAAGGTGTGCAAAAAGTTGAGCTAGATAAGCTATCGATGGGGTTATCGGCTACAAAATTGGTAACCTAATAATCTGAAAAAGTTACTGGACAACCCAGTTTGGATAGAACAGCGAGCGAGGACAGAACAGTTGACCGGCACCATGTTTCTAATAGCGATTGCCATTATTTTGTTCACCATTTTGGTGTTCAAGGGCGTGAGGATATTCAACTACATAGACCACATGGCCGGCATTATGGAGATGATACCGGGACCCACGCCATATCCCTTCGTGGGTAATCTGTTCCAGTTTGGCCTCAAGCCCGCCGGTGAGTTCTAGTCGCAGGGCCTGCCTATATTTATGAACTCTTTAATGTTTAATACCAAAGTCGTTTGTTTGTCTGATCGAATCCCTCAGAACCTTAGGTATTTGCTGCGATTCAATGCGTTCAATTCCCGTTGGTATCGCGTTGCACATTTGGATTTCATCTCGAATTGTGTCTGATTTCCCCGACTTATTTATTGTAATATCTGCTACAGCTTTCATCAAGTTCCGTGCGCATTTCCCGAGTGCCTTCCTTCGCACAGCTGAGTAAATTCGGTCCTGTTTCTCCGCCCTTCCCTGCCACGTGCCTAAAGTAATCATTTCAAATGCACAATGCCCAGGGGGAAAAAAACGATGGTGCACTATATTTTTCGATGATATCATACCGCCTCCCTGCTCGTCTGGTGCTCCAATTCAGGGCGGACTGCCATGAGCTGCACACTGTTATCTGATTGTTATTATTTTGTTATTCTTATGCCAGCTTAGATTGCTCTTCCATACAAGTTGAAAGTAGATATTTGAATAGATTTTACGATATGCGACCGCTGTTAATACCAGTTTATTGTCTGGACTGTCGCTTAAAGAGCTACGATTAATTAAAGGGTATTTTCTCCTAATTGCAACCGGATCCATATTGATTTCAAGTACTTTCGACATCCAGGTAACAAAGGGATATGTGCAACATCAAATCAGGCTACCGAAAGTTAACCTGAAATTTAATTTCCATTTAATCCTGCCCAACTGCAAGCTCTAGAGCTCTGCAAACTTGTGGCTGATAATTAAGGTGGCTCACAAACTTTTCCTGTCTCCCACAGAATACCCCAAAAAGGTTTTGCAATATTGTCGGAAATATGATTTCCAGGGATTCCGTTCCCTGGTCTTCCTGCAGTACCACATGATGCTGAGTGATCCGGCGGAAATTCAGGTAAGTCCGCCCCACCCCCATAGCCACCCACCTGTTCATTGTGTTTGCCCTGCAGAACATTTTGTCAAGCTCATCGCTGCTGTACAAGGAGCACTTGTACTCCTTTCTGAGGCCCTGGCTGGGCGATGGGCTGCTGACCAGTTCCGGTGCTCGATGGCTGAAGCACCAGAAGCTCTACCTCCCAGCCTTCGAGCGTCCTGCCATCGAGGGCTACCTACGCGTAGTCCAACGGACGGGTGAAAAATTCGTTGAGAAGCTCGACGGACTGTCGGCAACTCAGGAAATCTTCGATGCCCAGGAGCTGGTGGCCAAGTGTACTCTGGATATTGTGTGCGGTAAGTGAAGGTGGCCTTGCTCAGAGAACCCAGCATCAGCATTTCGCCAAAACAAATTTTTCATGCACAGCTACAAATTTATAATCACTGTCTTGAAATATTATATTTACGATAAATATTTAGTTTCTTTCAAAAATGACATCCTAAAGATAAAATTTCAATGCTTGAAAGTTAATATTTTGTATTTACACAAGGCTTACGCAAAAAGCTTCTTCCCTGGCCTTTTGTTAGTTTTTATAGAAAGTCTTGTTAAGGTTTTTTTTTTTTTTTTTTGCATATGTATTAAGCTCATATGACTTTTAATATATTCAAGTAAATTTATTTAAAAATCTTTTGGTTAGTTAGAAAAAAAAGGCTAAAAGGAAATTAATTAATCGTCAAAATAAAAGTTGTATTTCTGTTCTTTCACCTTGTAATTAACTTTCTTAAAATGCTGACATCAAAATACACTTTTCATATTCAAAATGGTTATTTAGTTTACAATTATTAGAGAAGGTTAGTACTTATAAGGCAGTTATAATTCCTTTGTGTGTACGACTGCCAAACTTTACACATTTGTCATGTCGCTTTTTGGGCCGAGTCTCGCTCGTCGGGCGTTTCGCTCGTTTATTTTTTGTAATTTATTATGAACGTTTTATAAATAAGATTTATTGCATAGAAAATGGGTACAAGTGCCGCAGATTGTGCGGGCGGAAAAGTTTCGCGGTCGAGGTACTCGCCCTCGACGATACAACGCACTCTGCTGCAAATGATTTGAAGAATTTCCCTTTTAACCGTTGGTAATTTATTGAGATTTTTTGGGATTCGTTCGGGTTCATTTAGCCAGCTTGAAGCTGCAAATTTTCACCGGCTCTCTGTCCCTCCCCACTTTATTTTCCACCAGAAAACGCCACTGGCCAAGCGAGCAGTTCGCTAAATGGAGAGCCCTCGGATTTGCATGGCGCCATCAAGGAGTAAGTTCAAGCTGAGAAATCTTGGGACTAAGCCCTTAAGCCCTTTCCGTTTTCCAGTTTATGCGATGTGGTGCAGGAGCGCACCTTCAGTATTGTGAAGCGGTTCGACGCCCTCTTCCGACTCACCTCCTACTACATGAAGCAGCGCCGCGCTCTATCGCTCCTCCGAAGCGAACTGAACCGGGTGAGTTCTGGGGGAAATAGGTGCGAGAGCCGTTCTAAAGTCGACAGTTTATCTCCTCGTAGATTATCGGGCAGCGCCGCCACCATTTGGCCGTGGAAAATATAAGTGAGCAAGGGCAGCCAATCAATAAACCCTTCCTCGACGTTCTCCTGACCGCCAAGCTCGATGGTCGGGTCCTCAAGGAGCGCGAGATTATCGAGGAATTGTCCACCTTTATATTCACGGTATGTAGGAGAATTACAATGAAATGGAAAATAACCCTTTTCAAGTAAATATTTAAATAATAATTTCTGATTTAGGGCCACGATCCCACAGCCGCCGCCATATCCTTCACCCTGTACACTCTATCCCGCCACCCGGAGATTCAGCGCAAGGCTTTCGAGGAACAGCAGCGCATCTTTGGCCATAACTTGTCGGCTGAGGCGGACTTGGCTTCCCTGGATAAGATGGTTTACCTGGAGCTGATCATTCGAGAGACCCTGCGTTTGTATCCGTCGGTGCCGCTGATTGCTCGAACCAACCGAAAGCCCATCGATATCAGTAAGAAGTGGTTAAGAATTCGCTATGCCGCAAAATAATGCTTGTTACTTCCAGATGGCACCAAGGTAGCCAAGCGCACTACGGTGATAATGTGCCTCATTGCCATGGGCTACAACGAAAAGTATTTCGATGAGCCTTGCATCTTCCGGCCGGAGAGATTTGAGAAAGCCAGCGGAGACGTTGGCATTGAGGCTTTTAAGAGTGTGCCCTTTAGTGCAGGTCCAAGGCGTTGCATTGGTAGGTGTTAACCGGGAATAGTGTTTAGTTTCTTAATTTATTTTATTTAAAAATATATATTTTCAGCTGAAAAGTTCGCCATGTACGAAATGAAGGCTCTGCTGTCCCAGTTGTTGCGAAGATTTGAAATAGTGCCCGCAGTAGATGGACTACCCCCCGGAATCAACGATCATTCTCGTGAAGACTGCGTCCCTCAAAGCGAATACGATCCTGTATTGAACATTCGAGTCACGCTTAAGTCGGAAAATGGCATTCAGATCAGGCTAAGAAAGCGATAAATTTAAAGATGCAACTATGAAATGACACAATCACACATGTAAATTATATAACTAAAGGCGCCTATATGCCAGCTAATAAAATTAATTTGTTATACATAATGTTTTTGAAATCAAATTTTTTTTAAGTTTGTGCAAGTTTGGACTATTCCATATCTGTGACCAGTTAGAGCACGTTTCGCTTAGTTCTTTTCCTCGCAAATTATCAAAGTTGACTTGGCAAATATTTCATGTTAATTTGCATGCATTTGTAGATTCGCTGCTAATTAATATACAATTCGAGCAGATCACCCGTTTGTCTGATATTTTATTGCACAATAAAATTGAGCTCACACTAACAATAAAAATTAAATGTTCAGATCCCGAGAAACAGAAGCTGATACGATATGATATCACTTTCATTTCACCTCAGCCTTCAGAGAACACCTGGGCGTCGTGCTGTCATTTTGCCTTTCTTCCCTCCTTTTTTTAATTTTTCTCTTCTTTTTCAACGGTCTTTGCCAAAGTAATCTAAGCGTATAAATTACCAATACCAAGTAATCATTTCAAAAATTTTTTCAAATAAACATGCTAGTTCTTTTAAGAACTTCCTAGACCAATCGCTTGCTTCCAAAAACCTAAAATAAATACTGATTGTCATTTTAATCGATTGGAAGAAGATTAGCCAAAAAACTAATTTTTTGTTATCGGAAAAAATTATAAAAAAGAAAAGGGTTAATATATATTATAATAAATTTAACTGATACCGGTATTAAAAACTTAATTTAAGGCTTTCGATAGTTTTACATATTTTAAGTTTTAACATGTATGATAAACATTATAAACACTTTTAATTTCAATACTTATTTCTCCCGTTTCAGTCTTCACCCCGTTTATATCAAATAGGCAATCCTAATTAGCAGTTCATTGTAAATTAGTATTAAATTAGAGCAGGTTGCCAGTTTCGTTTTTATTTTATTGCATAATACACCAAAAGTTAATTTTTCCACTGGAATAACTTTTGTTAGGTTGATTTCTAAAATTTACTGTATGAAACACAATAAAAATTCAAACAAACTCTGCTTTCATTATCCCCACTTGGTAAATCGGTAATTAAACAGGTTACTATTGGCTTAGATCAATCAAGTAACATCCAGTAAGAGCGTGACTGTCTGGAACAGACTGTATTGTCTTAGTCCGAATAAGTCAGCTGTCGCAAACAACTCAAACTCCCGTTAGAGATTTCAGAACACTTCAAAATAAATACATTTTTTGCCAAAGAATATCGAATTTATTTCACTACTCGATAGTCAAACTTATTAAGTCAGCATGCTGTTTAAATTCTAAGGGTTAGAGAGCAAGGTCATCCGGGGTTGCAACAATTCGTGGTTGAGTTCTAGCGCCACAACGATCGCTTATTCCTTGCTGGGGTGGGCCTGGATGTAGGCGATGGCCTTGAGGATGGCCTCTGGGACTGGAGGGGGAGTGGGCAGCAGGTCGCTCTGGGGCTGGTATCCGTTCTCGTCGGCCTTGTAGCTCACACGGACGTGCTCGCCCTCGGGGGAGATCCACTCGAAGACGCCATCGATGTTTCCGTGGACATCTCCGGTGGCCGAAGAGACGACTCCGTTGTCCAGGGCCAACTTGCTGACGAAGCCATCGGCGTTCACATCGTTGACCAGCTCCTTGACCTCGGCATTCTCGTTGGCGGCCACGAGGGCGGCAAGGGCGCAGACAAGCAGCTAGGATATTCCAGGATTACTTATCGAACCATCCGAATATGATCCTAAGATACTTACGATCTTGAACATTTTGGTTTAGTTTGATTGTCGGACTAGAGAACTCGTGAGACTGATGCCAATTCGGGATCGATTTTCAGCTTTTATACGCCCAAATCCACGACATCCCACGAAACCCGAAGCTGATGCAACCCGTTTTTAATTAACATTTCGGCCAACATAAGCCGAGTGTTTGTTTCACGGACAGGTTGGAAGTGACATGTTCGGCGGTGATAAAAATCGTCTGCTGCACTCTTATTGCTTTCACTGGTCTATGCAAATTGCTACCGTAATTATTCTAAAAAAATTCCTATCAACACGCTACTCGAAAATGTTAGAACCACCTTCTCATAGGAATAATTCGATGTCTGCTCATCTGAATTAAAATCTGGACTATTTAAAAATAAATCCAGACTGGGGGTAATTAAAAAACTGCCTGCTTTAGACGAAAATGAATTATATTTTGTGAGTAATAAAATTCAATAAATAACACTGTGCAACATTTTTAGGGTTATAAAATGTAACCGCAATTCTGATTTCATGGGCGGAAAGAACTCATCGAAATAAGCTAAAACCCATTTGGGTTTCTCTGGCTTAGCTCGCGTTTACATTTTATAGCGAGTTAAAGTTTTACATACAAAATTTATTTGTAACGGCCATATCTTGTGAACCGATTAAAATTTCACTATCAAGTCTTCAGTGATTATGTAGCTATGAACCCAAGGAACTAAATTGACAAATGACTCTTGCGAAGACGTACACCTAGCGCGTTAAAAAACGAAAAATTAGGCAAATTTGTTTTTTAACGCGCTAGGTGCACTAGTTACTAAGTGCGCAAGAGTCATTTGTCAATTTCGTTCCTTGGGTTCATAGCTAGATAATCACTGAAGACTTGATAGTGAAATTTTAATCGGTTCACAAGATATGGCCGTTACAAATAAATTTTGTATGTAAAACTTTAACTCGCTATAAAAGGTAAACGCGAGCTAAGCCAGAGAAACCCAAATGGGTTTTAGCTTATTTCGATGAGTTCTTTCCGCCCATGAAATCAGAATTGCGGTTACATTTTTCATGTTGCACTGTGTAACGAAACTTTCTTTGAAAACAAATTTGTTGAGCATACTTTTCGGAGAGTGGCGAACTTCCAATTTCAGTTAATGTTCGACTTTAATAAGCAAACTTATAAGTATATTTCCGTGTTTTTTATTTGAGCAAACATAATCCAAAGAAAGTCACTCAAAGCAATAGAAAATTGGTATATTGTATTCTTTGGAAAGTATATAATAGGTAGAAAGAAACGTTTCCGACCGCATAAAGAATACATATAAAAATATATATATTCTTAATCCGGATCACTAATCGAGCCGATCTACCATGTCCGTCTGTCTGTCTGTCCGTATGAATACTGAGATCTCGGAAACTATAAAAGCTAGAAGTTTAAAATTTCTTGTGCAGATTTTGGCACACACAATTTCAAAAGTTTATATTCAGTGTAAATTGTACTTCATTTTATCTGCGTTGCAAATTTCTGACTAAAATCGTAGCACCCTCTGCAAGAGAATAAACATTTTCAAATAAATCCAACACATGTCATAACACCTCAAAAACATTTTTAGAATTAATAAAAACCGCAATGGATGAAATCTACAGAATCTTCTGATTTCTTATTTTTATTATTTTAGTAGGTATATTTTCAACCATTTGTTTTTACTTTGTTATTTTTTTTATGTTTTTTATATTGCCTGGAACTTCAAGAATTAAATTGTAAAATAAGTCCTCGAGCTACATTGTCTAGTTTAAGTTTAAGGTTTAGTTCTGTCTTTTAATTAACTTACTGATTAAAAAAACTTTCGCTTGATTAAGATTGCAAGATTTAATTTATTTCCGGATTCTATAACAACATTTTCTTAAATTTAAAACAGCAGGTGAGGAAGTTCACACTCAAGCTAGCTGTCTCCAATCATTCCAGTTCGTAGTCGGCGGAGTTGCTTAGTTCTTGCTGGGGTTAGCCTGGATGTAGGCGATGGCCTTGAGGATGGCAGCTGGGATCGGAGGGGGAGTGGGCAGGAGGTCGCTCTGGGGCTGGTATCCGTTCTCGTCGGCCTTGTAGTTCACACGCACATGGACGCCCTCGGGGGAGATCCACTCGAAAACTCCGTCGATGTTGCCGTGGACATCTCCGCTGGCCGAGGAGGCAGATCCGTCATCGAGGACCAACTTGCTGACGAATCCTTCGGCTGTCACATCGTTGACCAGCTCCTTGACCTCGACATTGGCGTTGGCGGCCACGAGGGCGGCAAGGGCGCAGACAAGCAGCTAGGGTAATCCAGGATTAGACGGCGAAATATCCAAAACTCCTTATGGCATACTTACGATCTTGAACATTTTGATTTGGTTTGATTGTCGGACTAGAAAACTTCTGAGACTGATGCCAATCTATGCTCGAATTTGGGTTTATATATCTTTGAAAGCTGCTGCAATGTGGGTTTATAATTAAGTCAAGATGACGCGGACCATAAAAACCGTCTGGCATGCAAATTAGTCCACTTTTGAAATTATTCTAAAACTGGCTATTGGAAAGGAAAATGGTTTAACCACTTTCGATTGAAGTTGAACATTCTTCAGGACTCATTCAACCAAAAATAAGCCAACGCTTTACGAATATGCAAATCAAACCAAACCAGACACTGAATAATTTATAATCTGTATTTAATTGCGTACACAAACAAAGTAATCCGTAAAAATATATTGTTTCTGTCTAACACATTTAAACAATGTATGTTGCATATTTTTTGGAGCCTACAAAAATGCTTACTTAAATTTTGTGGGTTAAATTGGCAACTCTGTCCGAAAGCTTTAAGCGGTTGTTAAATTAAACAGTGCCGTCCCAAATATGAGGAAATATTAAAATTAGAAAACAAATTGCCAAATGAAGTTTAGGCGCTATTATACACGGAAATGTGTGACCTTTTAATATTAAATATGAATTTTAAATAAAATTGATCAAATATTACATACGCACAATTTTTATGAATATCACTATGGACGGCAGTCCATGTAGTGACGAAGCGCACCAGAAGAGTGTGCGAAGGCGACTACTATATATACACGAAGAAATGAAAATCTACTGTGATGGTCCGATCATAATGAATAATACACCTATCGAAAGGTATTGCGAAAACTAACAGGTTTGCATACCAAGACTTTAAGAAAATCAATTGGCTTGGGAGAGAGAGCGGTGAAAGTGAAAAAATGAAAATTTCGAAATTTGGAGCTGTTGGGGCCGGTGGGGATAAATGCCCCCTCGCAATGTTTTAGTTGTATTCCTTTTGAAAATACCCGTCGAATGAGGGGTCATTTGTCAAAATCCGACTCTCCGTTCAAAAGTTATAGCCAAAATAAGATTTTCTTCTTCTTCCCAAAATGAAAATTTAATTCTGTTTGTCAGTTTGTCCACTTGTCCACTTGTCCGCTTGTCCACTTGTCCACTTGTCCACTTGTCCACTTGTCCACTTGTCCAAAATATGTTTTTTAAGTTCTGAAAATTTGATATGACGTTCATCACATCGATATAAAAAATTTTGTTCTACCACTTTTGGAAAAACCCGCTAGTTTAGCGGGAAAACAGCTATAAATAGCTAAAATTCGGAAAGCCGTAACTTCTATACTACTAAAGCTACAGACTTGTGCTGCATCTCGTTTGAAAGGTATTTTTAAATGCTATAAACACCTTTTATATGCAATTTGTGTAAATGTAATAGTTAAAAAGATATGAACAAAAGAAAATTTGTTTAAACTTTTTTTTTAGCTTTTTTTTAATTTTCTCAAAAACGGCTCTAACGATTTTCCTTACAACTTTAAACTGTATAGCCCTTGAGATTCCTTAAATTTTGGTATATATCATGTTTATGTAAAAAATCGCGTTTAAAAGTTATTCAGAAACGAAAATAGCCACTTTTGCCAGCTCAGAACAACTAACGCTCCCTGAGTATTGAATTTTGTGGGAGGGTATCCGAACTGTATTTTAGGGTCATGAAATCAGTAAATTTGCACTTAAGAGTTCCATATAGGAATCTTTTGTTCTACGACTTTTGGAAAAAGCCGCTACTTTAGCGGGAAAAAGCTAAAAATAGCAAAATTTCGTTAGTTTGTAAGTTCTACACTACTAAAGGTACAGACATGTGCTATACCTCGTTTAAAAGGTATTTTGAAATACTTCAACGCCTTTTTAACTTAATTTGTTAAAATACAATAGTTTAAAAATAATGATTGACCAATTTAAATTTAAATGTATATATTAGCTCCTATGAGAGCAAATGTAAACAAACAAAAACTTCTGATATCAAATAAAAACACCTCTTAACGAGGTAAAAAACTAGTGACGACCGCACCTTCAACATACAAAAGTTCTGATATCAACATTTGTGACGAAAAATTATTACACTCGTCATTAAATAGACTTTCTAATCTTTTCTCATTCGTCACGCTGCAATAGAAAATGCCTGTAAAGGGAAGAAGGCTGGAATAGTTTGCTAGGGCGGGCCGAATGAGACAATATTAGAAAGTCTATTTAATGACGAGTGTAATAATTTTTCGTCACAAATGTTGATATCAGAACTTTTGTATGTTGAAGGTGCGGTCGTCACTAGTTTTTTACCTCGTTAAGAGGTGTTTTTATTTGATTAGAAATGACTATAGTTTGCTTTTAATGAAATAAGCGACTATAAATAAATATATAAAATGTAATAACATAGGCAATATGTTCCTTAGACAGAATAATTACTTTGTAGGGAGGACATATTAGTTAGACAATATCTGACATGGTAACCAGGTAAAGGCTTGGCTAACTCGAAACGTCATCGATGGGCACGGAATCTGAAAACCCGTACTGCACCACTCCTCAGAAAGTTCTACTGAAGCATGTTTCATTTTGGCATCAATTTAGAAGCGCGAGACTCGTTTTTTGACATTTGTATCGCAGTGTCAAGTGGCGAATTTATGGTCTCTGCCTTTTGTTGGCATTATGGGCGTTTTGTGCACCCGATAACTTAGACGCGGCCAAAAAGGTAATAAGTAATTCATATTGGTAAGCAACTGGATTAGGAATCATATATAAAGGCTATACCAGAGCAGAGTTAGTTATCAGTCAACGTTCGTTCTCGACCAGACAGAAATCAGCCAAAATGTTCAAGTTTGTGAGTGTGGTTTACCGGATGATTATGAACACTTAATTTACTGGGATAAATCCTCTTTACCTAGGTGATGATCCTTGCCGTCGTGGGAGTGGCTACCGCCCTGGCCCCAGTTTCGCGCTCCGATGATGTCCACGCCGATGTCGTCTCCCGATCGGACGATGTTCGTGCCGATGGTTTCGACGCCAGTCTGCACACCTCCAACGGCATCGAGCAGGCCGCCAGCGGCGATGTCCATGGCAACATTCACGGCAACTTCGGCTGGATCTCCCCCGAGGGCGAGCACGTGGACATCAAGTACGTGGCCGATGAGAACGGATACCAGCCCTCGGGAGCCTGGATCCCCACTCCTCCTCCAATCCCAGAGGCCATTGTCCGCGCTCTCGCCTGGCTGCAGTCCCACCCCCCAGCCCCCGAGCATCCCCGTCATCACTAAGACCCGTGATTTTGAACCCGGACCACTCCACGGATTGTTCTCCCGAAACGTATCGCCCTAGTTGTTTAGCTGTACTTCTTGACTTTCAAAAAAATACATGCACCTGCTTTTAACAGTAAAACAAGTTCTTTGTCATAATCGTTAGGGATAGGTACAATCATGCGCGGATCGGGTGAAAAATGAAAGAAATTTTGGTATTCAAAAAGTATGCAACAAAAAAATTGTTCTGATATCACCCCCAAAAAAATCCTGGATCCGCCACTGGGTACAATACAAGATCCTTATCAAAGGTGAACGTATCCGAATTTCTTACTTATTCCTTAGCATTATCAGCATAATAACTTTTTTTTTGTTTTGATATGCTCAACAAAATGTTTATTGGAAGCATAATAACATAACATAAATTATGGGGGTATCGTACAGATAGAAATGGTCAGACTCTTCTATGATTAGAGACCCGCGTTTTGATCCAGATTTCTGTGAATAATAATATTTTAATAACATATAGATATAATATAACAACTTTAAAAGATCTCCATCCAAAGCACTCAAAAATAGGTTCTGTATAAAAAAAAATGTAGGTACTTTAATCAATAAAAAATTTCAATAAAAAAAAATTCCATTTAAAATGGCTATTGACCTAATAATTCTCTTTCGTTCACTAATACTCACATTATACAATTTTAATAAAATGATCCTGGTTCTGTAATATTAGGTTTAAATTAGTTTAAAAATTAGAACTACGATATATCGATTCTACATTAATCTTCCTTCCAGCTATAATATAAACGCCAAATCTTCATAATTTGATGTATTTTAATGCGAAATTGAGCTGGAAGGATAGTGTACATCAATAAATGTTTTTAGCAAACAAAAATCTTCTGTTAAAAATTCTGTTGATGTATCTAAGAATTCGAACGTTAATTTAACCGAAGAGTTGTCTTTGTCACCAATGAACATATAACTACGTTTTAAGGAGAGATAAGAATTGTTTATAACCATTTGTGATGCATTTCAAAGTGGTATTAAAACACTGAAAACATTTTAATACTCTGAATTGTTGCTCTTCTTTTTCAATCTCTTAACTTGGTATATAAAGCAAGAGCAGATGCTAGGAGATTTAAGTATATATTATCCCATTAAACAGCACTCAGATTTGGCTAAAAAGAAACTGAAACGCAATTGCCAAGAGGTATTGAGAAAGAGAAGCAATGGTCAAGGTGGTTCAATAGAAATACAAGATAATGTATGACAAAACATCGTGTCCCAGAAGTCGGTGAGGTCTTTTGAAGTAACTCGAGCTTCGATTTCTGAGAGAAGAATCACGATGGCACTGCAAAAGTGGTTCACTGTTTGACAATCTCAATTCAAGCTGAAAGAGGGGCTTATCTGGAGGAGGGGCGGGTCGAACTCGTTTTACTTTCGGGATGCCACCCGACCCGTTTGCCCCTTATTGATGCGAGTGTTTCATTTTAGCATCTATTAAGCGATTATATATAGTACTTATCCCGTTGTTTGGCATTTGCTAAGCTGTCGCCATGTGACGATGATTTTTAATGGGTGTGGGCGCATCCGCGAAGTCAACCCATAACTCAGCCCCCCAATTGAATGCAATATGTAGCGATTTGTTATGGCTTGACTTTGGGTTTGCAATGGTATAAAAAGGCTCTGCCCGACCACAGACGGTTATCAGTCAGCGTTCGTTCTCGACCAGACAGAAATCAGCCAAAATGTTCAAGTTTGTGAGTGGCGAACAGGATAGTCCATCCTTTTGGATCCCTAACTTATCCCCATACTTTTCGTTTAGGTTATGATCTGCGCCGTTTTGGGACTGGCGGTGGCCAATCCCCCAGTGCCCCACTCCGTGGGACGTTCAGAGGATGTCCACGCCGATGTCGTCTCCCGATCGGACGATGTTCGTGCCGATGGATTCGACTCCAGCCTGCACACCTCCAACGGCATCGAGCAGGCCGCCAGCGGCGATGTCCATGGCAACATCCACGGCAACTTCGCATGGATCTCCCCCGAGGGCGAGCACGTGGAAATCAAGTATGTGGCCGATGAGAACGGATACCAGCCCTCGGGAGCCTGGATCCCCACTCCTCCCCCAATCCCAGAGGCCATCGCCCGCGCCGTCGCCTGGCTGGAGTCCCACCCACCGGCTCCCGAGCACCACCACTAGAACTCCTAACTGAAAGCGGATCGCACCACGGACTGTTGCCTGGATACCCTTCGACCTACTAGTTTAAGCAATCTAACTGAGTTTTAAAATACACGCAATTGTTAACGGCAGTAACCAGATCGTGGCCTTGACTTTGACTTTGGTGCTAAACTGTAACGGTTTGGGACTCGTTCAACCCGTTTGACACCTTCGATTTACTTAGCTCATTTTAGCACGTTAAAAACAATACACTCATAGAAATTTTCCGGTAAAATCGCCCTAAAAACAAGGAAAATCGCCCTAAAACGGGGGTCAATGGCGACTAGGCAACAAAATTAGGGCAAATTGCCCTAAAAATACGGGTGAATTTGTCACACATTTAGGGCGATTTTTCGTAGATCTAGGGCGATTTTTCTATTTTCAAAGCTAATTGCCCTAAAAATAGGAAATGAGACCCTTAAACTAAAGGCAGTTTCCTTTAAATCCAGGGCGCTTTTTCTGGACTTATAGGCGAATTGCCCTGGAAATCGGAAAAAATACCTTTAAACTAAAGGCAGATTTTCATAAATCTAGGGTGTTTTTCTGGATTTTAGGGCAAATTGCCCTAGAAATATGAAAAAATATCCTGAAACTAAAGGCAGATTTTCATAAATTTAGGGCGTTTTTCTGGATTTATAGGCGAATTGCCCTAAAAAAAGCAAAGTGCTCCCCAAAATTTCCCGGTTTTTTTTTATAAATAAAAATACGATTTCATTATATTTTTTTTGTTTTTTTTTATATTTTTGTTTGTTGTTATTTACACAATTTCTAATTATATACATTTACATACTTTTCTACTTATTCTTATTGCTAAAAGAATTACATCGATCTTAAAAATAATGTTTTGGCTTAATGTATTTTTTGGTCTTTAGGTTGTGTGCTTCCGCCGGAGGGAATTTTAGGTCTTTTAAGGTTTATTACAATAAGTACTGATTATCAAATTTTACTTCTAATTGAATGCATAGAAATAATATTTTTTTTTGGAATGAACAGATTGTTTCTTTAAAATAGTTACAGTTTTAAGGTTTTATAATCCTCCAAGAGTTCGGATAAAGCTCTACCTTTCTTATCAGACTCTAAATGAATTTCATAAAATATTTTTTGGATAAATGGTGGTTTAAAACAAAAAATATTTTGAAGCACACATCAATACTTTTCAATAAGGTTCGCATTCTATAAAAAAACCTCTGATAGGTAAACTGGAAATTCACCAAGGTCAAAAAGGGCTTGTTCCCACGTTGCAGCTGAATGGTTGCAGTTTCGGCTTTCCGGATTTGCAATTTTCCGTCAATGCCTTTAGATGTGTTTGCAGTTCCCCAACAGTAGCCTTCCAAACCAAGAAACGGCTTCGCGGGTCCGCAATGGTGTGCTTCGCGTTCTTGCTCCCGCCGTCCTTCTTTGTCATTGCTGTCGCACCAACACTGAATGGATCGCAAGCCAAATTAAAGTTGATTGTATCTCTATTAAATAAAAACAGTCTGTTTATTGAATGAGAAAAGAAAAAGAGAAAAAGCACATACCTTCAGCGTGGCTTTCCACAGATTTGAGCAGTTTTATTCCCTTACTTTCGCTTTTAAAAAGTGCGAAAAGTGGTTTGCGTTCTCAATCTAAAACAAGAAAAAAAATTGTTAGAAATTAATATAAAAATGCACTACTAACAGTCAAAATTTTCATTTAGCCTGCGATTGCGTTTTCTGCTACTTCTGGAAAAAAAGAAGCAACAAAAGCAAATTTCGGTTACTGACGAAATGACGCAATAGAAATTTGGGGGTGATTTTGGCATATGCACTTGTGAATGCGGTTTGTCCGGTGCATAAATACAGATTTCTGGCAAATATATACATCTGTAAAAAATGTGTGTATTCTGTTGCATCATCTTTTTACCTTAAGCATTATTTACATATACACATACATATGTATATGTATACTCTTGTTAATGTTCTTACTTTGTTCTGCCACACTTCCAAACCTCTACATCTGGACCGCTGCTTCCAGTCAAATCTTTTTAAGTTTCAGCTGCATTTTCCTCTGTTACAGATATGTAAATTCAATTAGTGATTAATATCCAAATTGCACAATTATATATGTATGTACTCACCAGAAAACTGAGAAAGAATCGCCTCCCAAGTCCTTTAATAGCGTTTACATTTTTCACTTTTTCACAAACACGTCTTTCGCCGCTAAGCGCCCGAAAAATTATGACAAAGTCTAGACAATGCAACTCTTTTTACCCCCACCCTTGCCACTGCAACGGACGAAAAGTAGCAAAGAAGAAGAAAAAGGGTGGACTTCTCTAAAGTCAAATGCGCTCAGCATCAAAATTCATAGAAAAAGGTCCGCCCTAATATACACACACATTCACTTGTTTTGACCTGCCAACCACACACACATACACACATATTACATATGTATCCATTAATTGCGTCTTAGAATTTCGTTTGACTCTTCCTTGTTTTTAGGGCAATTTCAGAACATATTTTTGGCTATTTTGTTCTGCGTTTTAGGGCGATTTCGCCCTAAAAAGAAGGAATTACTTTTGGAGTCGACTCATAAAAATTCGCCCTAAAAAACAGGACAAATTTGCGTTTTTGAAAAAACCAACCCTAAAAAATATTTTCCATGGCGATTTTTCGTATATTTAGGGCTAGCCACCCGTATAATAAGAAAATTTTCCGTAGTTTTAGGGCGACCTCGGTTTTAGGGCGACTTTTCTAGTATTTAGGTAAAAATTTCTATGAGTGTATGGTAATTCGGTCAAGATTAATATTGACCGACTTACCGACTTAATACAAAGAAAGCGAAAGGTTTATTGGCAACAGAATCTACCAAATGGAAGGGGAAATATGTGTAACATAATGCATTGTCCCTTTTGATTTTTATCATAGCCGTTTATCAGAGAAACCGGAAAAGTTCTTTGATAATTTCTCCTAATTAATAAGGTAAACCAGAATCTCACAAATCGCTTTTTATCGGAGCTGTATTCGAGTTGATTTGCCGATAAGTAACTAAAGGGCCTAAACTTTTAAGCACCAATAAACTTCAAAAGTTTCGTGGAGATACAAAAATTTCACACAGCGGAAATAAATTCTAAAGCATCAAGTTGAACGATAAGAAACTCGCCCATCAACAGCGTCCACTAACCTTACATACTGAACCATTACCTGTATTTAAAATATTCCATTGAGATTGACTGTCAATAAACTTCCTTGGCCTTTATTTAATATGCAATTTTAATAATTCAAATTTCTTTTTAAAACAGCTGACTCCAAACATTCTAGTTATCCCAAAAACTGGCTCACAATATTCTGAATAAATTTAATCTGCCCTAGATTTTAATAGAGCCTGTCTAAAAGGCAACTTTAACATTTTCGATAATTTATCATGGCAGAAACCCGATTGCCAATGAAGATTGAAAGAGAATTATATTAGAAACTGAATGCCAAAAAGCGCGAATATACAAAATAAAAAAGGCATAAAGCTGAAATTTGTCGCCAAGCTGTTAAAAATATAATTTTTACTGCTCTTATTTTTCAATAACAAAGTTCTGAGTAACATAACCAGTTAGGATCCGGTATGCGATTCCCATAAAAACAACCCAAACAGCCCCAGTGAAAACACCTGGAGGGAATCCCAGCAACAACATTGTCAAAAAATGTATATAGCTTTGGGCCCGATAGGCTTTGTTCCGAAGCCAAAGTTATCATCAGAAAAAAATTTAAAATGACAAGGTACACAGCCAAAAATTTGCTTGAACCATTTCTAGTTTTCCATGATATTTTTGTACTCCCGGTTGTATACCAGCCTTTTTCTGATGGAAAACAGTTCTATAAATTAAATCATAAATGGATATTTTTTCATGGAATCAACTGATTGATGCATGCTTTAATTTCGGTTTAAAGTTTCCTGTTGATATTTTATTGGATTCGTTTTTTTTTTGTTAAGATTTTAAGTAAAGCTACTTTAATTATGAATAAGATCCAGCCGTCTGCCATTTTAAAAAGACCTGCAATTTGATTAATGCTTGGAAGTAATTTAAATATTAAGTGCAAATATGTAAATTAACAGTTTGAAACTTTCCGCCAACCAAACGTGTTTCATCCGTCTGAAAATGTTCTGTGGTTTCAGACAGCTTTCCTCAGAAACAAAAGCTTGAAATGTAATTAAGTAATTGCCATCAGACCTCCCTCCTTATGGGGGGAAGTATTTTGCACATCTGACAGAATGCTTTATTGTTCCCACTTTCTCCGGCACACTATCTTTTCTCTGGGGAAGGGGAGGTGGCGAAATCAAATTACAAGGACTGGCTGCACTTTAATATTTGAGCACAAGTTTCACTACTATGTAGGAACATAATGAGCAGAGCTTTGTCCAGTGCAGCTGGTATCTTCGGTAAATAAACGTGTTTGCTCAGAAATACTCATTTGTATTTGCACTAATTGCATGTGCGATTGCACACATCCATAAATTTGCTAATTTAATGCAGTTTATTAATCGAGGAAAAGATCGCCAACTGGAGTAGAAAAACTATTTACCCAAAAATGGTTAATAAATCACAGCCGTGTGAATTCACCATGTGCGGTCATAATTAAATAAAAACAATTCAAAATATCATCGACCTCAAGTGCTAATGATAGCTGGCATCAAAGGACCTACGGATAAATTCAATTTGCTGCAGGTAATTAGCCACAAATAACACCACTGAACGGCAATATTTACATATGTGCTGAGAGACCACAGCACGCAACATTTATATTTATACGTATGTGTCGAGTAAACATTTGTCTAAACCCGAATTATTTTGACATTAATTAAACGCCCATCTAAAGCTGCCCATGTGGGCGCAATGGCATGCCATTTAAACGAGCCAATCACGCAGATGTGGATAAATAAATAGTCTAATTAATATGCATTTTGATGTATAGTTCTATTATTACAGGTTTTGTATTTGTTATTTAATGGTGATCAATTTGATGCTAATTATGGAATCCATTACAAGGACAGCCGGCATTTGTTCTGGCGAATCGAAGTGAGTTTTGAAGTGATTAGCTTGGGGGAAGAGATCCTTCGACGGTCGAGCGGACTCGGTCCTCAAGTTCCACGCGGGTATGCCTGCGACCTTGAGCGACGCCTGGCTTCGTTTGAACCAGCTCCTGACTCCTCATCCGCTCGACCGGCCTCATCTCACTTGCTGAACTTCAGGCCAACTGCAACGGGAAGAAGGAAAAACACCCAGTGGGTGAGGAAAGACAATTAATGAGAATGCTTCAAACTAATGGCCTTGTAATGAAGATTGTGCAGGAGTGGCTGGTGTTCTCCAAAGTGATTTCTCCTCTTCTTCAGCTGCAAAACCCACCTGCCGCACTGCGAGGATTCCTCAGCTTCGAAGGCTTCTTGCGCAGCTCCGATTGACCCAAGCCGCTGCTTGTTCCTGGTCCATGGGTGTCGATTTGCATGCTTTCATCACTGTCAGATGTCTGGCTCTTCAGCACCTTCTTCAGGTTTATGAGCTGTAAGAATGTAAGCAGGGTTTCTTACATTAGAAAATGTTATGTGCGACTTAAATCAAACTCACATCCTGCTCCACACGCTCCTTGTTAATCAGCCTCTTGGATTTCTCGGCGTTGGCGTACTTGATCTGCATTTCGATGCAGTTGGAGACGCTATCGCAGGAGTTGACCCAGGCCTGAAGGGTTTCCACGATCTGGCCAGTGTATCCGGGCGGAATGTCGCGACCCTGGGCGTAGTCCACCTCCAAAATGCGTGTGTTCTGGAACAGCTTTCCGTGGATGATGTCTGTGTATAGAATTTAAAGCGAAAATAAGAAAGTTTTTCCCTTTTAGCGCTCTGCCTGCATGCCAAAGCTTGTTGTCAACTTTTTTCTGACTAATTGCCCAGAACGAACAGTTTCTGAAGTTGGCCAAAGTGTCGCCTCAAGTGCCAGCTTTGGAGTGCACTCGAGGCCACTGCAACAAGTTTTGTGATGGTGCCTATGGACGACGGTACAGTTGCCCCAAAAGTACCCATTCAGTAGAATAACTGAAACTCTAACTAAATGTGCACAAGTAACTGCTAATGATTTCTATTTCAAAGAAAGTTGAAGTATTTTCTTTAAGAAAAGAGCAAATAACATTTCTAAATAAATTTATTAGAAATATATTTCGGTAAGTAACAAGGTATTTTTAAATAAATTGAATTTCGACAAGCTACATTCTCGGATTAAGCAATTGATTACACACCTGAAATCCAAAAATGTGTCTGTTAAAATTCATCGATTTACAGCTGTAGCTTAAACAGTAGCCAGCGAGCTGCTCGGATTATTTACAATTCCCAAATTAATGATAATTCCCAATCCCTCTTCAAGCTACCAACCAGAAGTTCGCAATCAATCACCCTCAATTTTACCCCACACCAACAATGGCTGCAAACGCTCAATCAATTAAACTGATTAGAAAACGGTTAGGTGAGTGCAAAAATAACAAACTGAAACTGGCTACAATCAAGCAAATGGAAGCTGTAGTTTCATAAATCCGGTAAGTCCGCAACGCAAAATCCCAAATGTTGAGCAAATATTGCGGTGACTGAGTCACATATATTGGGAAGTCTAAAAGCCACGTTTTAACTGCTGTTTTCGATTCTTTTGAGCCAGCTCTTTAAGCCGAATGAGAGTGGCTTAAGGACGATTAGCTTTGTAGTGCGGACTCAATTACCGAGAATACCGCCCAGCGAGCGTAGAACTGAAAATGCAATTTGGTGCGATGGCCGACATCAAGAGTCGTCTGAGCTTGAGTAATTAATTTGAAATCGTCGTTCAGTTTTTAGCTCCTCTGCGGGATTACAATTTATAACAAGCGGATTTGGGAAACGTTCTCATCCTGGCTGACAGGATTGTGAGTCCCAGTTGCAGGGCAAAGTCCCGAAAACAGAATCTCTCCACACCGAGCCGAACTATGGCCCATGGCCCTAACTTTTCTCGGCCGAGGAAGTGGCTAAGTGACAGCGCCTCCCCGTTTTTGCCCCGTTTTTGGCCACGGCTAAGCTAAGCCCAAGTTAAGTCCTTGAGCGCTCTTTGCCTTTGACTTTACGACCACTTGTGTCCTTGAACGAGTGCACAGAAACAGGACCAAGTCCCCGGACCAAGTTTCTGTGTTTATGGCACCGACTTTGTGTCATAAATATTCACTCAAATATGCACGGAATTCGCCCGGAGATTCAATTTCTCGCATCGCATCCACTCCCTTCGACGCCCGGCGACAATTCGGATTCGGTTCGACAATTTGTCAAACACTTTTCTAATTAGCCTGAGAGCTGGCGCAAAAATGCTTATTGATTTGACGCCTTCGAGAGCGCTCTGAATAATTTCAAAGCATAAAGGGATTCCGTCTCCGGATTCCCGATTCCCGCCGCAAGTGCTGTAAAATGCGTGCGGTTTTCCGGCGTTGACATGTGTCTTGTATTTTCACCCATCCGAAGGCTGTGGGCGCCAACTGTCGCGTGCGTGAAATTCAACGCCAGAGCAATCAATCATGCTTACTGCTCCGCCCGCAAATTGCGCAAAAAGCCGTTGACGGACAGAAGAATGAATCTTCGGAGCGGCAGAAGGCGCTGATGTCAAACCGCCGGCGGCTGTGGTTCTGTGGTGACTGCTGATGAAAATCAAATGGGGGCGGCCATCAAGAGCTGAATAAAAACGTTGGATAGCGGCAGGCCATGGCAGGGAACCTTCGGGAATTTGACCACCAATGCATGAGTGCCCTTGGTGTCATGGAAAAAGGACTCTGAATTTAAAGTTGCCACGGAACAAACGGAAAAACGATTCAACGAACCTAGTTTTTAATACATAAAAGAGGGGATAGAATTATTCGGAATAAAGAATTCATTCATAAACGGACTTTAAAATTGAAATAGAAAATTCAATGACGGCAAAAAAAGAAGAAAAAAGAATATATTTCATTCAGTATTTCAGTTTTTAAAAAAATTTGTAAGCAATTAAATTTCGAAATTCACATTTCAGTTAGTTCCATTTAAAAATATCCTTTTGTTTTTATTTATTTGAATAAATAAAAGCTACCAAAGTCTTTCGGCCTGTATCTTCTTGTAGTTTTTCTGTTACACATCATTTAATAAGTGAATTCTGTTGGCAACAAGTCCCAAATCTGCCCACATACTCTACATAAGTACTTCTGACGTGTGGGACCTGGGATCATACCACTTATTTATTAAAAGGAGTCCATAAGTCTCGGTCTCGATTTCTGGGCACCTGTCGCTGACAGCTTGGGCAACTCTTCAGACAGTTCCCCACTTACCCGCACAGAAATAGAAGTTATTAATTGAAATTCTGCACAAAAACCGAACCTCAGAGGAAGGCAAGGACAATGGCCCAAGATAAAATTGGTAAAGGGTGCGCTCATCAAAAAAGTGTTGTTATTTTAGCTTTCTACTAGCCGAGTTTGGCTATTTTTTTTAATTATTCAAGACCTTTAAAATAAACTTAAACTTGAAACTACTTAAATAAGATGCGTAAGCAATAATAATAAAATCGTAAAGAATTAACCGTTTTTGCTTAAATACCTTTTGGCTTCAATCCCTCTAACAAGAACAAGAATCAGGAGCTTCGTGGTCAAATTAAACCAAGGTTTAAATATTTAGTTAACCTTTTACTCTTCGATATTGGATTTTAGTGCTGGAATCAGCCTTTTTTGGTAGCTCGAACCACACACTTCGCTGTTGACCGCAAGCGAGCGGCCTGGAAACTTGTGCCATCAATATGAGGCTGTGGATAGCTGCGGGAAAGTTTTCACCTAAAGCTGACAAAGTGCTCGACGCAGCCACCCACAGAAACTCGCCCTCCCGAAAGTTTTCCCGGCCAACTCACTGCATTGGGCCCCTGGCGCGGAAAACTATGCAATCAAAAACAGCTGCGCAATCGGAGGATCCTGAGGAGTCGGATGAGTCCTGATTTAGCGCGAGGACGGAAAATTATCTCCGAGCTGCGTCGCTTTTGAATATTCGGCTTTGTGGCAAGGTCGTGGCTTTTCATTTAGGTAAACTGGCCTTTGATGTAACAGCTTTTCAGGGAATAAGAGCCGATTTTCATGCAGTGCGCCAGCCATTGGTATACTGTTAATTAACCGATTGCGAAAGGGGTTTACACTTTTTGCGGCCCATTCACAAAATGTTATGCACAAGTGGCTAGCGCTTAAACTTTTTTACAGCTCGCCCGCGCCAAACAAAATCATCCTACTTCCCACTGAATTGCAAATCCCCCAGCCCCGGCAGGGCGAAAAAAACAAGTTCAAAAGCCGCTTTTAAGCACCCTGAATTATGCGAAACTTTTCTTTGACATACAAAAGAAATTAAGGAAGTGCACCAAAAAAACTACAATCAGGCAGGCGCATTCCGCGACACATTCTGCAATTCCCAGCAACTCGAAACACACAACACGGTAACTGAAAGGGAGGAGTCCTCGGAGAAATTTGGCGGCATCCTTCTACATGGGTGTATGAACACGTTTTGCTTACTTTCCAGCGAGTCTCTGAATTTCACTGCTGGTGCATGGGATGTTATTGCAGGAAAACTAGTTTGGAGGCAGTTGGGAAAATATTTGAAAATGGCAGGGAAATTAAAAGCCACTGGAAATGGAATGCCGGGGGCATCGATTTTTTAGAGCAGATGCCAAAGGTGCATGCTGGCAGCATATTTGCGGGTAGTCACTCATATTTTTTACTCTCGAGGAATTTTACGACGTATTTAGAGTTTCATAGCATTGCACTTTATTACTTTATGTGGCAGCTACTTCACCCAAACTAAAAGACTGAAGAATGACTATAAATGTGTGAAAGTAAAAAGTCTTCCCAAAATAAGGAGCTTACATTTCGATAAATATTTATTTCCAAACTTCAGTCTCAAATCAATCAAGAAGAGCTCGCTCACTAATGGAACCAGCTGAAATAAATATCCAGCGAATTTCAATTATAGAGCGCATTTAATTACCATATCCCCATCCCAACGAGCCGCCAGACAAATGATGCTCTAATGGGATAGCCTGGAATCGCGGGCGAGGGAACCGCTCCACCTGCCCGTCGGCTAATGGAGCCACCTCCTCCGCCCCAGCCAACTACATTAAATTGCGATGTCAGATTACGGCGCCTAATAGAACGCAATGATTTCGCATTCCGCCAGGCATCGGGCATCGGGCATCTGGCACTTGCCCTCCTGCCACTCCAAATGACGCCCTAATGATGGCTATCATAACATAAATCTTGCCCGTAGCGGGGGAATTTATTTGTCTGTTCATTGCCCGGATTTGGAAAGCAATTAGGAGGGCCAGGTGAGGCGACGCTTCGAGGTGTACTCGCCGGTCCTGGGGGAGACTTTATTTATGGTCCAGATGGCGTTGAGTTGTCACTTTATTTGCTCACATAATGGACGGCCAAGACTCCATTAAAAACTGCTGAATGCTATTTGCCTTTGGCCCGCCATTAAATATTCTCCGGCCCTTGTGTTCCGGCATGTTTGTTTGGATTGTTCCATGTATATGTCGAGTGGACACTTGTCGGAAGCCGCTCAAAACCCAACACTAACCGAAAATCCGCCTGAAGGGCTCGTTTCCCGGCCCCATATTACACAGCTTCTGTTTGTTGTTGCTGCTCCGCCCATAGATCACGGGCAAAGCTCAAAAATCAACAGCACCAACACGTTTAGCACCACATTCGAGGGCCCTAAGTATGCTTACACGAGCGATGTTTCCGAGTGCGATATTTGGGCCCCGGCTTCTGGGTGTTGCGTTTGATTTACGGCTTTCGGCAGACAGAAGCAGAACGGGTCCGGAAGTACAAGTGGAAAGTGTGTAAAATATGCAGCCTGTGCCGGCTGTGTCCAATGATGAATTGGAAGTTTCCATGCAGTAGTGGGAAAATGATGCACATCATCAGCAAACATCGTACTTGCCAGCTCATTTTAATCTCAGGCCTAGCTTACTTTTTTCTAAATGAAATAATACAGCAGGGCAAGTGAAATATAAACTATTAAATAGTTTCTAAGCTTCTCAAAAAAAAGTAATTATAAAAGTGAGTTAAAGGATCGATTCCAAAATGGAATACGAAAGTATCCGTTTTAAATCACTTTTCTTTTCTCACAACTACTTTTAAGTAAAGAATACAAATTTGTATTCAACAGTAAGTATAATCTTTTCAATTGACCCCACGCAACTTCCCCTCCTGGGAATATTTTTAGAAATGGTCCCCTAACCTTAGACTTAAAGTCAACTTTTTATGTGGCAATTATATAGGGAAGTTTGACTGTAGGGAGGCCAACGAGGCGTGAGCACAGAAAGGAAATCATCGAGGCAAAAGTGTTCATCCAGCTGACGACGTTGGCAGCCGTAAAAACTGTTTCCCCGCGGGGATGGGGAGTGGAGAATCAACTGGTGGGGCGCCACACCGACTGGCTTAATGAATCTCGCCGAGCACAATCCCCGTTCCTTCGCCCAATTGTTTTCGTTTTGCCAGGATGCGCCAGCTGTCCCGGCTAATCAAGTGCACTGCCCAAAGGCTGTCGACGGGCGGTGGTTGGTGAATGGTGGCCACGAATGGGTGGTGCTACGTGGGCGACGCAAGGTGGCAATTGGCCACTGGGTGGGGCAACAGGACTTTGCGATACGACTGCTTTTACAGCTGATGGGCCGTCGGCGCGTTGTACAGCCGCTCAAAAATGCTAATTGAACGAAGGAGTCGCTCACTCCTCGGCGAGAAGTAGGCAAAAATTCGCATTTGATTTAATAATGCAAACGAGGAGGGATGCAGCAAACGAGATTTGTCAGCAGGCACTGAAACTTGAGGACTGCTAACTAGAAAATGAATAAGTTCGCAACTATAAAGGGAAAAGAGAGGACTCTCTTTTAAACTTGGTGTAGGGCTTAACTTTCCAGGTTTCCTCGAGTTTCTTCTTGCTAAAAATAATATTCAATGTCTTTCGAGCGAAAGTATATTATCTGTATCTGTTAAGTTATTTAAAAACTTATCAAAGAATAACGAAAATGTGCTAATGAGTTCGCGAATGTATAATCGGAGATTATCGATATATGTGTATTGTAACTATTGTAGGTTGCAACTTATAAATAGCCTATTAATTGGTAGTCTCATTTTCCAAAATTTAAATTCTAAAAATAAGAGGAAGCC
The DNA here is from genome assembly GCF_030179915.1 of Drosophila takahashii. Taxonomy (NCBI): domain Eukaryota; kingdom Metazoa; phylum Arthropoda; class Insecta; order Diptera; family Drosophilidae; genus Drosophila; species Drosophila takahashii. The sequence continues at coordinate 31,758,091 of NC_091679.1, read as the reverse complement.
AAAATTGCTTGGTACTATTATATTCTTGATCAGTATCACTAGACAAGTCGATCTAGCTATGTCTGTCTGCCTCTCGCTTATCCGCCATAAGAACGATCAAAGAATTAATCGGAAAATAATAGAACATAATTATGGCTTTGCTATTTTTAATCACATTCTCTTTTACACTGGGATATATTACGAATTAAATTTTATAAAAATCAAAAAAACTATATTATGGAACCTCCATAATTTGGTTTTGTTAAATCTACACGCAAGTGAATAAAAATATCAAATTATTGTATAATTTCTCAAATTAACTTGAAATTTTCTATGATAATTATCATACACATATGTAGCTGTTACGAGAGCGATTTGCAAGTATATTATATATAAACTGTGAAATACGAATTGGCTTCCTTCCTTGTTTTTTTTATAAATTTTAAATCGCTAATATTATAGCTTAATATTACTTTTTTTCTGTTTGTTCAGAATGATTCCTAAAGTGAAAAATTAGAACTATTGAAGTTGGAATTGATTTTCAGTATGACATATTATTACAGGTACCAACAGTACAGTTTAAGACCTACATAATAACTTGAAGATCACCCTTCATCTTTTCGAGCCCGTTAAACCTTAGACAGACTCACCTGCGTAGATGGCCTCGATGATGACGTCCTCCAGGTGGCGGACGTTGTCGATCTCCAGTTCGCTGAGCAGCAGGGCGTAGGGAATGCTCTTGGCCTTGATGGCCAGTGAGACGATGGTCAGGTGCTGCAGCTTCTTCTGCATGGCGGGACTCAGTTCGATGAACTTTTCGGGCTGAGCGCGGTACTCCTTGTAGGTTCCGTAGGCGAAGAGGTTCAAAGTCTCGAAATGCTTGGCATCGGGACCGTCTTTCAGCTGTGTTTGGGTTCAGAGTAGGGATCAGAGGGCTATAATTAAGTGTAGTGATAAACATACCTGCGAAACGGAGGGTTCCGCCAGTAATTCGCCGAAAACAAAGACATTTGGGGCTTCCAGGGCCTGGCGAATCACATCCAGCAGGGCTGCGCCCGTGGTCGACTTGGCCAGGACACAGAACTTCTCCAGGAACGTCTCCTTGCTCTTGCTCGGCTCCTCGTTGCCCAGCAGCATGTCCTGCGTCATTTTGGTAGCTTTAATTTGGTTAAATTCGCCTGAGTTTTAAGATTGTTTTGTTTTTTGCAAGAACTCTGCCAAGTGTGACCGTTTCTGGAATGTCTAACCATACCCACCCGGCACTTTGCTGTCCTCATGTAAAAAATACTAAGAAAAATACTAAACGGTCAGAAGGCCTCACAAATGCTGACTGCTATGACACTGGGCGCCAAGTTTGAACACCAAACTTATTTGGCATTCTGTTAAATCCATTTTAAGCCTAAAGTTTAGGTAAAGTAACCCACAGGTTCGAACCCTTTCATTATGCTTATGATTATTTTATGTTCCTCCGGGATATCAACTCTTTTTCTCCCTTGTTTTTCCAGATAAAAGCCAGCCATTTGCACTCACCTCTTGGAAATGTTGGTCATTATGCTTAAAGCCGAGCATCCTCATTTTAAAACACTTTTCGCACCACATTCACTTCGGCAGCACACACACAGACACACCCCCGGGGGGCTGTAGAAAAAAAGGAAGCTGAAAAGGCAGGATGGGCCTAAAAAAATATATTCCTTGAGCCACTTTGGGCTGCCAAAACTTTACGCCAGCCACACTTGTTATTATTGCTATGGGTAAAGGGCGAGTATAGGAATATAAAAAAGGCGCAGGGTCAAAGTTGAAAACCCTTTATTGTGTCTGGGGGGTTGAATTGGGAGAGGGCGTGGGCGTGGGCGTGATACCACCCCTTCAATATGCGGTTCGCCGGCTCATCGATTATGAAAAGTTAACTAAAGGTCAGGGCCCCTTGTGGAAACACACTGAGATCTCCGGAAAAAGGTGAGCCGAAGCCTTAAAGCCACTTTGTCAGTTTTAAAACGGCACTGTTTCCATTAGCACAGCATATTCTCCGCATATCTGGCTTTGTTTTTCAGGTGCCTCTTGCAATGCCGACACTTGGACAGAAATTGACCGGACTGTTTGGCAATTTTTCCAATTGGATTGGCACGCCTACGGAAAAGCCGCCCACCGCCCAACGCCCACCCTCACATTTTATTGGATTTGCCAAATTTTGCCAGTACGCAACCATTACAAAATTGGTTGGGATTCTGATTCGGATTCGTGTGTTTGTCTGCGAATTTGCTTTGGGCTGCGCAGCGGAATAGTCGAATAGTGCATGTGGTCCTTTTTCCTGTGGCGACTGCTCCTCGAATTGCATCCGTGATTAGTTTGCCGTGCGTTTGAAACATTTTTGGGATAATGCCAAATCTCACTGCCTTCGAACGAAGTTCGCATTTTGCGGTCTGCGTGCGGAAAGTTGCGCCCATCGAGGATTTTTCATTCACCGACCACCGGATGCCTGTGGTCATTCCTCTGAAGGGAAACGAAGCACCACTGATGGTCAGAATATGGGGCTCCAAAAAGTTACTTCCAAGATTGCCAGGAACAGGTATTACACCAAAAAAAACTTGATATCAATTTGACTTGATAAGCTCGAATCTGCTCAATCCCTCTCACGTAATTTAAGTCAGAGAATCTTCGAGAGAAAGAAATTGGTAAAAACGATATGCGTATAAATACCAGAAATTGACTACGCGCATATCGATTTGATCCCGGCCGGTTTTTTTTGTGTGTAGAGAAAATATCGTTCATAGCAGAGATATTTTCCAACATAATGATGATTTCTCGGAAGAAGACTTCGAGGAATTTCTGCACTTTCATTTCTGCAAGGCTATATCAATGCATTTAATGATCTTATACTACTGACAATCTCAAAGAGGGTAAACTAAAGAAGACTTTCCACTTTGTCGCTGATTTTGCGTGTTTGGAAAGCTCTTTGTCATGCTGGCAAACTTTCTTCGCTCTGCTTCGTGCTCGGCTTTTTTGTGGATTTTACTTTGTCATTAATTTGACGCACAATGAATCGGCAGTTGGCAGGTTGTTCGGTTGTTCAGTTGTTCAGTTTCCCGGGATTTCACTTCTATTTCCTAGATTACCGAACGAAGGCTTTCAATTTAATTTGCGGCCAAAGCAGCGTAGCCGTCATTTGCCAAATTCGTAGACTCCGGCAGCCGGTTGACAACTGAGCTTTAAAATTAATTACACTTTTCCACTTTCGAATCCATCATCGGGTTGCACATGGATTTCCCAGACCTAGACCGCCCTTGTGCCCCGACAATTTGCTTACTAGCCCATAAAAATGTATGAAAATAAAATATCAAAACAGCTCGAGGGCGGCCAAATGGCCACATAAAAGAACTCAGCTCCGCGAACGCGCCGGGCATGCAAATGTGGGTGGGTGGTCATCGCACTTCTCCGAACGACGACTGTCATACTCCCACAGTCCCGTATAACAGTGTACTAAAACGTATCCTTGCCCCTGCCTCGGGATTTCGGCCAGCAGCTGCGGCCTTCACTTTCGCGTTTGCCTCGCCTTTGGCTTATCATTTTTTATCGGCAGGACAAAGACTTGATCTTCCCAGTGAGTTGGCCGCTTTGCTCATTAGGACTCAAATTGCTTTCCCCCGCCCGCGACTGAGTGTTATTGGGCACTCGAAAAAAATAAAAGGAAAATAAATGGGAGGTGTATTGATAGCATAATAAAAATTGTATATTTAAAATGCGTTTTAATTATATTTTTGCTACTAGGAATTAAACTTAGAAAATGACTATTTAAAGATATGTAATCATAGTAAATTATGATTCGGAATACTATAGATTATGATTTTTTAAAATAATATATTATCTTGAAACTATAAGACATAGGTATTTCTAAAACTATAAACTAAGGTATTTCAGCATTTTAATAGATAGTTTATTTCTACAAATATCACACATTTTTGATAATGTGATTTTTTATTTTTTTAATGATAATTTTAAATTCTTTTTGCAAAATTTTATTCAACATTATTTTTTCTCAGTGTGTTGGCCGCGATTATTTGGCTTACTGAACGTATTGTTATTAGTGCTGAGGCAGTGGGCACGCTTATCGATGCAAATGACAAGCGGCCGAAAAACTTGCCCCATTTTCCCGGAACGATGTTAACTTGACCCAAATCAAGTACTTTTTCCGCGATTCAAATAACAGGACACTGCTGGCAAGGGACTTAGGGAAATGGCCACATTGAAATACGTCGTAATAAACAAGAACCTTTGAATAACTTCATTCAACGAGTGCAGCCAAAGGTTGCACAAAAATTGTTGATAAAAATTCCCCCGCTCTGTGACAATTTATCAAGGATTTCCTTTTAGACGGAAACTTTGTTGCTAAAAGCGCAGCGAACGGAGAAAAATTACAATGAAGGAATGGAATGAAGCAAAGTTAAAATGCAATTTATATCAGGTTCTTGGAGATGGACGGTGAAAAGTAAATGGAGACACGGCGAAAGACAGAGATGGTTAATTTAAATAACACATTTTATTTCCCACATTCCGTTTTTGTAAAAGTCCTCGAGTGCCGACCATTCGAAATTTAGCAGAGACCACAATTAGTCCGAAATAAACTGACAGCTGATCATTGGATTTGCAGCGCTAAAAATGTCGAATCAAATTTCGTCACAGCCACAAAACCCACCCAACCGCAAACAGGATATGGAAAACTCGGCGAAACAAACGACCCTATCCCGCAATTCGCAATCTAGTCGAGCATGGCATATTATTATAACGCTTTTTGTTTATTTGCACCAGCGATGGCGAAAATCGGGGAAAACTACTTGGCTGAGCGGGTGATAAAAAACACGGATATAAACCGATGTTGACATGTGCCAGGCACAAGGACCACGGGTGGTAGTGGGTTGGAGAGTTGGAGGGCTGGTGGGTCGTTGGGCGCCAGAATCGATGAACAATTCCGGATTTCGCAAACCCACTTGTTGCCAATACAATCGATTCAGCTTGTCGCAAATCATTTCGAGCTGTCTCAAGGGTTAAAGCGAGTAAGGCGAATTGGAAACCAGAGGAAGGAATTGGTTTTTTATCAGGGTAGGGCAAAACAGACCAGATAAGTAACTGCGAAACAAAGTTTACCTAAACAGGTAAATAATAAGTTGTTTTCTTAGTTTATGCAATTAATAAGTTTGTAGCATTAAACATTCGCTTTAAATGCACTCATAGAAATTTTTACCTAAATACTAGAAAAGTCGCCCTAAAACCGCGGTCGCCCTAAAGCTACGAAAAATTTTCTTATTATACGGGTGGCTAGCCCTAAATATACGAAAAATCGCCATGGAAAATATTTTTTAGGGTTAGTTTTTCCAAAAAGGCCAATTTGCCCTGTTTTTTAGGGCGAAATTTTATGACGCAATAAATGAATACATACATGTAAAACATGTTATGTACATGTGTGTGTAGTTGACAAGTCAAGACCAGTGAGTAAGAATGGGTACACCCAAAAAAAAATGATCATAGAAACTAAACTATTTCTACATTAAAAGTAAACTATTGAGTGTCAAAAATTTCTCGATACTCTGAGTATTAAACTAATGGACTTCGAAAGTATAAAAATGAAACTTTCGAAGTTGTCAAGTTTAAACTAACGAGTGTACAGTTTATACTCACTCAGTGTACTGAAATTTAGGGTGCTAGTTTATTTCGTATACTATTTAGTATAATGCCAGTATAAATATTATACCCCGTATAAAAGAGACAAAATTCAAAAAATGTTGTTCTGTACTTTTCATATATTATTAAAAATATTTTTTACATTTTTATAAATTACTGAAGGTAATTTTTAATTTAACAAATAAACATAAATACAATACATGTACAAAATATGTACGTGTGTATGCATATTTGGGCAAATGCAGTTTTACCGCTTATGTCGCTGATCATCTCCAGAGTGGTCGCCGTCCAGATGAACACCGGAGTTTGGTCGGGGACGCTGATATTGAAGTAAACATTGCGCTGGCCGCGGTCAGAAAAAATGCAAGCCAATAGCAAGATCCTTAGTTTCCCGGCATCTGGAGCGCAATTCAAGGTGGTGTCAGTAAAAAGAAAAGACTTTACTCATTAGTTATGGACTAAGACACAATTTAAATGTACTTACATTTCAAATAAGCCCAAAATAAGCAAATATTAAAATTTTCACAAGTAATTTTCACAAACAAACCTTAAACAGACCGCAGCGTCGTTTACAAAATACACTAATGTAAAACCCTTAAAATACTAACGCGTCCGAATAGCATTAAAAAGCGGTAACACTTTTTCTGTTCGAAATGTCCAGGTTCCAAACCAGAGCATCCTGGCTTCACACCAGGAACGAAAACCGAAAACTTCGGTATAGAAATTAAACTCAGGACATAAACTTAACACTATTTAGTCTTAACTTAACACTATTGAGTCTGCTCCTTACATTATTTAGTTTTAAATTAATACTGACAGTTTGATACTAGCTGTAGTATACTTTTAATACAACGCGTATTAACTGTAAGCTTTCGGTTTTTTTTTTGGGTGTAGTAGACCGCTGGGCACTCGCACTTTCAGCTTTGCTGTTTGAAAATACAGGTCGTGGGTTCGATTCCTGTGTGAGTCAACACTTTTTTTTTTATTACAGTTTTTATTACTAATTAAGTTTTTTCGTCCGCGTGTTAAATTTAAAGTAGTCTTAAAAACCTAAATACATATGGAAATTCTGAGTTTAAAGACTAATTTATGTTAAGCATGCGAGGAAACGGCCCAAAGTATCCCAGTCACCAGCAAAAAATACAATTTTTTGTTTGTATAACTTAGACCGCAAAAAAATAAGATGTGTACAGGGTTTGTACGTTGCATAGCTCGATGGGACTGTGGTGCAGCGCTAGACCGTTAGACTCCAACTCGAGAGGCCGTGGGTTCGAACCCTCGTAGAGACACCCTAATGTTTTTCTCAAGTAAGATGTTTTTTCTCTTTATATACATCTCCTTAATTCGATTACAAAGATGATTTTTCAGTTATAACCGGCGGTTATACAAGTCTGCTGCCTCCTGCCCCCAACAGCATCGTCCGGTATAGCCGACAATTCAAGAAACAAATTATCTGAAACGATGTTCGTGTCTGTGTGTGTGTGTGTATGTGTTGAGTCCTGTTCCCAGGAAATATCAACCAACACACACACACACACCCCCCCCCCCCATCATCGAAAAATTAATTGATTTTTTTTTTGCTTTTTTTTGGTATTATTTTTATGGCGATTCGCCCTAGATTTGTCGCCTAGTCGCCATTGACCCCCGTTTTAGGGCGATTTTCCCTGTTTTTAGGGCGATTTTACCGGAAAATTTCTATGAGTGTGGTTTCTTTTTAAAACAGTGTGGATAAAACTATTATTATATCATCCTTTCATTTTAACTAAGGATTTGTTCTTATTAATTTAATGAATTTTATACTCGTGTGTGCAACTAAAAATGTTATTCTATTGAAAATAGTAAAATATATTTTTTTGTTTTAATTTTAAAAGATTATAAAAAAGTTGACAGACGCTTAATTAACTTAATTAACTTTTGCATGTGATCTTATATATTTTCTACCTTTCTAAAGCATGTTGCTTCTTCTTAGCATTTTGTTCTGATAATAATAACATTCAACTCTAAGAAAGAACATTTGTGCTTACAGGGTTTTTAGTAACGAAAATGCTCTCTGTTTATCTATTTGCTAACCGTTTTGGGTCCCTGCTATTTACCCTCTATCAGCTAAGCTGCAAAGAGGTTTCGAATGGGTTGTCTGTCCCTTAATTTATCTGATTTTTCAGGCGATACCCGATAGACATTTTGTTATCCATGGCATTTTGAAGTGCAACCGGTAAGCACTTTTCAGCAGTTCGTAATCCTTGCCTTCTGGATTGCTGAATTGCCGAAAAGCCGCTTTTGTTGTGTAATCGAGAACTTAAACATTAGAAAGTGGCCGGGGGGAACTAAGCCGACGACCCGGCCATCAATTTCAATCTGCATTCGTCTATTTTTGGGCGCGCATGTAAGCACCTGACAATGTTGGGGATTCCGGGTTTTTAGGCATCCTGGGATAACGAAATTGATGAATGTTTTTGCCCGTTGCCCGAACAACAAACAAGCTGGTCGTCAGAGAGCATGAAGAGCAGGAAGAGCAGGGCGTGTGTGGAGTATTATCCCCTCGGAGGAGCGAACAAAAAACCTATCAAAACAAACGATAATGCCGACCCCCCTCCATCCCTGTTTGATGATGAGCAGGATACGGATAATAGGGATGTCGATGCCATTAGGAGGCCAGGAGGGGATGATGATGTGTTGATTGCCCCCAGATGAGTCGAGTCGATTGGTCAGTTCAGCCGGCAGTAAAATCCCGCTGCATGTGCGTATATAGAAATCAAATTAAATCACGTTTAAATAGGGCAGTAAAAGAAGGCTTTATGAACTCGGCCTGCTTAAAGGTTCTCTGTAGATTTTTCCAATCGATTTCCATTTCGAATGCCATTCGGCCTTTTCACCCTCTAATTAACGTTAATTAGCCGAATTCGTGTACTCTGGCTGCAATGGAAGTTTTAAGCTGCTGGACACTTTGAATATTAACAAACGTTCGCGGCGCCTTTGTGAGCTTAAGCCCCTAGATTCCCTTATTCAGGCCCGTTCGCCATTCATCGCAGCTCATTAGTTGCCAACCAGCGACGGTGGCCAGAAGTCGATTTTCCATTCATCTTCGTTTCATTATGTTCCTGGCCAGCAGCAGATAACCCAGAAGGCTGAACCCAGCCCTCCATTGACAAATTTATTTATTAACATTCGAGTTCATTAAACCAAAAACAGCAGCTTGGCCTGCCTCAGCTGGCTTTCACACGCCTGGCTGGAAGTTTTTGGGCCGGGCGCATAAATCACTTGGCCGTCGATGGATCCTTAAACCTCGCCATCTCTTTCGGGACGGGGCTCTATCATTTCTGGGCCCTGGATGCTCGGCTCTCATCGACAAACTTTTCCGAGCTCCCGAGCGCCAACAAAAACATCAACAAAAGTAGTTCTTAAAGCTCATCCAAAAATTCTTTGTCGAGGGGCCGCAGCAGCAACAACAACACACGCGGCTCGCTTAATCTATAAAGATTTATTTGTCGGGCTGCAGAACAAACAGACTTTCCCCTGCCTACCCGCGATTGGCCAAAAGTTTTTTAATTAAATCTCCACCAAATGGTGGGTGTGTGCGTATACAAGTGGAACATGTTAAAGTTTTTTACATTTCGGTCGGCCTTAATAATCTAATTAAAGGAGTTCCGCCCTGTCATCCTGGGCGGATGACTTTGCTGGATTTAAGTTTAAATTTAAAAATGCTTAGGTACGGCGGAATTTTCTTTTGTACACATAATTGCATTTATCGCGTAGCTTTAATAATATATTTTACACAGAGCTCAGGGGACTGCAGAATTCGTTGATGACATTTTTGGATAAAAGCTGAACGATGTTAGAGGGACAAATTGCATTTTATGGCACATATTTTATTTAGGCCACCTTAAATCCCTTTTAGCTGAAAAATATTAAAGGCTCAAGCGATTTTTATTGTTGGAGAATAATTAAGTGAGTGAGAACCCGGTTGTAGTTTATTTTCAGTACACCATTGTCGTTTATAATTATATCTGATTGGAACTATGTTTGAATTATGTATGACTGCTTGATTGGCAGGTGAAGCCTGCTTTTTGTTACCCAAATTGGAAACTAGACTCCCGGGCAGTTGAGAGCCATGGCAGATGCGCATAATTGGAGTGCCATTATTTGTGTAATGGACAGCTTCATTAGCATGCAGGACATGATGCTATATGGGTGGACAAATTAATGTATCCCTGCTTATAGTTATGCGCATGCAGTATTGCTTCGATGGAATAGTGTTTCGATAATTTTGTAATTATTTTTACTCAAACTGATTATTCCTAAGGGGTCTAGCTTCCCTTGCCTGTTTCACAAATTATTCCCAATAATAATTTCATTTCCAAATATTAAGCCCTTAGTGTGTACTTCGCTCGAATAATATCTCAATCTGATTTTGCATTATTGTAATTAACCTGATTGCCCACTCATACACATACCCTATTATTCCAGCTCGAGTAATTTGATAATTGTTTTACGTCACAATAAATTCATTGCACTTAATTCAAAATGTATGCTGCCGTTAATAACCTTTGAAGGGCTGGGGCTCGAGCTTCAAAAATTAAAAATGTAGTTATATTTAATGGTTTATTTAAATTGTATTGTATGCTGAATAAAAATAGGCTAAATAAAAATATCTTTCAGTTTAGTTATAAATATAAATTATCTTGAGTATGGGGATTGAAAGATAAAGAGTTGCACTTTTAAAAACTTTGACAGCACAGCAAACTAAGAACACCTTTGCCTGTAATACCCCCGGAAAGTTAGCCATTTATACCATTTTTCAAACGTTAAAGTCTTGATTCTCAGTTTAATTTGGAAACTTGTATCGAATTCAAATTTATCGCATCCATTTAAGTAAATTGTAGATGTAACAACTCAATGCATGGCAATGATTCATTTTTAAATTTATTTAGAAAGTCGCTCAGCTTTAAGAATATATCACATTTTACCAAAAGCTTTGTCCCAAAAATGAGGGTTTTGTTCATGCTAAAAAAGCTTTTTAATGTGGATCGTATGTTAGCATATACTATGTTTATACGATAGCAATCACGATTTCTTGAAAGCGCGATATAGAAATTGCCCCTGTTTATACGACAGCCGAGAATTCATGCTTTTATTCACTCTCAGCTGATATGTATGCCGGACCGGTAAAAATATCTAATTTTTAATACCACTGATTAGAGAAATGGCCTATAAAAAGCCATCAATTTCTAGCGATCTGGCAACGTCGATCATTTTTTACAGAGTTACCAGATTGCATATCACCAAATCACGCTTTTGGGCTGAAATCATAGTCAACTTTCGTGTGTTGCCGAATTCACGAAATGGCGTTTATACAAGCACGAATCGGCCGAAAGCGTGAAATGATAGCGTAAATTCGGCATCGTATAAACACAGTAATAGTTAAACTGTTCGAAATAACCGTTGCTGTTAACTATTCCAAAATGCAATGGATCTATTTAAATTTTAATATGTCTAAACTCATGAGTGTAAATATTTATGATACCTTTTTATGGCCTTTAAGTTCAACCCTTTGACTGTGGCAATATAATAAACATAAGATGTTAAATTATCAGCAGAATGGCCGTTTTATGTAATGCAAAATCTAAATATTAGGTTCAAAGCGGCTAAAAACATTATTATAATCTGCTTTTAAAAACGCCAAAGGCCCTCTAATTTGTCAAGCATCAATATCCGGTTGCAAACAAAAAGAAGGAGGGGATTATGCCGATGACCCATTCAATTAGTTTAATGAGGCAAAAAATAAACACCTGCACTATTGCTGGAATGCAAATGTTGTGAAAATAAACCATAAAATCATCTCATTGATTCTAACGAACTAAATAAACGCTGGCAGCGGATAAACAGCTGCAACAACATAATGTTGTAAGCACTATTTAACTTGTAAATGTTTTAATTGCTGCATTATAATTCAGTGGTTTAGAAACGAGCATCTATTAATTATCAAAAAATAATTGGTGGTTAAATGGAAAATTGTATTGGCCAATGAATAAGCAAGACAAATTATGAAATAGTTATTTATGGAATTTATTCAATACGCCTACGGTCGGAAGTTAAATTTATTTAAACCAAATAGTCTAGGATTACCATGAATTGACAATCACGGAAATTAAATTATTTGGTTTACAATTTCTAACATGCTTTTAAATCACTATGGACGGCAGTCCATGTAGTGACGAAGCGCACCAGGAGAGTGTGCGAAGGCGACTACTATATATACACGAAGAAATGAAAATCTCCTGTGATGGTCCGATCATAATGAATAATACACCTATCGAAAGGTATTGCGAAAACTAACAGAATTGCATACCAAGACTTTAAGAAAATCAATTGGCTTGGGAGAGAGAGCGGTGAAAGTGAAAAAGTGAAAATTTCGAAATTTGGAGCTGTTGGGGCCGGTGGGGATAAATGCCCCCTCGCAATATTTTAGTTGTATTCCTTTTGAAAATACCCGTCGAATGAGGGGTCATTTGTCAAAATCCGACTCTCCGTTCAAAAGTTATAGCCAAAATAAGATTTTCTTCTTCTTCCCAAAATGAAAATTTAATTCTGTTTGTCCACTTGTCCACTTGTCCACTTGTCCAAAATATGTTTTTTAAGTTCTGAAAATTTGATATGACGTTCATCACATCGATATTAAAAACTTTTGTTCTACCACTTTTGGAAAAACCCGCTAGTTTAGCGGGAAAACAGCTATAAATAGCTAAAATTCGGAAAGCCGTAACTTCTATACTACTAAAGCTACAGACTTGTGCTGCATCTCGTTTGAAAGGTATTTTTAAATGCTATAAACGCCTTTTATATGCAATTTGTGTAAATGTAATAGTTAAAAAGATATGAACAAAAGAAAATTTTTTAAAACTTTTTTTTTAGCTTTTTTTTAATTTTTTCAAAAACGGCTCTAACGATTTTCCTTACAACTTTAAACTGTATAGCCCTTGAGATTCCTTAAATTTTGGTATATAACACATTACTGTAAAAAGTCACGTTTAAAAGTTATTTTTATACGAAAATAACCACTTTTGCCAGCTCGAACAATTAACGCTCCCTGAGTATTGAATTTTGTGGGAGGGTATCCGAACTGTATTTTAGGGTCATGGAATCAGTAAATTTGCACTTAAGAGTTCCATATAGGAATCTTTTGTTCTACGACTTTTGGAAAAAGCCGCTACTTTAGCGGGAAAAAGCTAAAAATAGCTAAATTTCGTTAGTTTGTAAGTTCTACACTACTAAAGATACAGACATGTGCTATACCTCGTTTAAAAGGTATTTTGAAATACTTCAACGCCTTTTTAACTTAATTTGTTAAAATACAATAGTTTAAAAATTATGATTGACCAATTTAAATTTAAATGTATATATTAGCTCCTATGAGAGCAAATGTAAACAAACAAAAACTTCTGATATCAAATAAAAACACCTCTTAACGAGGTAAAAAACTAGTGACGACCGCACCTTCAACATACAAAAGTTCTGATATCAACATTTGTGACGAAAAATTATTACACTCGTCATTAAATAGACTTTCTAATCTTTTCTCATTCGTCACGCTGCAATAGAAAATGCCTGTAAAGGGAAAAAGGCTGGAATAGTTTGCTAGGGCGGGCCGAATGAGAAAAGATTAGAAAGTCTATTTAATGACGAGTGTAATAATTTTTCGTCACAAATGTTGATATCAGAACTTTTGTATGTTGAAGGTGCGGTCGTCACTAGTTTTTTACCTCGTTAAGAGGTGTTTTTATTTGATAGCTATTAAATAAGGAGTTTCTTGGAAATATTAAACATTACTACCTACCAATAAGTACCTATCAATTCATAGGCTTAATTCAATTTAACCACCCGGATGATTTGCGAAATTGCATTTCATGCAACGCCATCAATTCGATTCGCAGTCAATTCGGCTGACAGGTAATGACATGAGCAACATCCATAATTCAGATGGCAAAAGTGTCAACTGAGGCCGGCGGACAAGTGAGAGCAGAACGGAGTGACCCTGAGCCAGATTTGCGAACTTAGAGCGCTGAAATGCGATGGTAGCCGGTGGTCGAGTGAAAGGTGTCGGCCAACTGGAGTTCGAGTACGTGACTTTAATACTTGGCCAAATCGAAAACCATGGACCACAAGCTAGCTGATGTTTGGATTCCGGCTCTCTGGCTGCGAGCCCATAAGCGGCTTATGCAAAGCACCGATTCGGGGTGTGGGATCGATTTAAAATCGAGTGTATCACTTGCCCGCTGGTTTGTTTTGCAGGGCGAGCGGCCGCAATAAACAAAAACAGACTTTAAACCCGTTTTAGTTGGTGACGCACCGAGGGAATTTACCTGTTGAACTTCCCCGATTAAATATGAACGCCATTTCGGGGATCAACTAATTGAGAGTCTGCGGTTCTGGGTGTAATTAGCATTAATCATGGTTACAATAATAATACACAAATTAGAACTGTTGTTCATCGACTTTTAATGATTGATTGCGGGGCGTGTTTCCTAAATTTTATCTCCACCCTCTTGCGACACCGTGTTTCCTTATCTGCCCTTATCTATGGAGAAAATACAGCCTAATTGAGGCGAGAGTTCGATGCATTTGCCAGTTAACTTTGGACCACATTAATAACAACTGCCAAAGGCACATGTTGAACACTCGACAAACAGTCCGCAGCTCGTTGAAACGTTAATTAATGTATCTGCCCAAAGACAAGCGACTATCTAAATCGAATCACACTGTTTGCCGTTCATTACACTTCCTCGACATGCAAACGAGGTTCATTAGCTGCTCATGAATCAGCGGGTATGTCAAGTTTACAGCGACCACGGGGCGTATGATTAACCATAATTATGAAGTTTCGAATTTCTGCCAAGTGAAGATGGTGGCTAACCGCAGATTTGCGGCCAACCTGGCATCGGAATTAGAGCCTTGACACGCCTCCACCGCCGGCGTCACGTTTCTTGTAAGACGGCTTTGGGTTGTAAAATATATATATTCCATATTGGAGGCGATCAGAAACATCTGAAATGTCGGATTTATGCAAATCGCCATCAAAGCGGCATCAAACCGAGAGCGGAGAGCTCAAACCTGTTGCTGCTGTCGCATTCATTTCACTTCCATTCCATTTCATATTTAGAAGTTCGCGGTCCGAGATTTTTGTTTAGTTTTAATTGCGCCCGTAAACGGTTCAGTTCGCTCCGATCGCCTAAAATCGCCTGCCCTTCAACAAAACATTTACATTTTCCCCCATTTGGGTTGCCTTCAGAGACAATAAATCCCACACGCAGTGTTTAAATTAGTTGGGAAATAAAATAAAAAATAGGTAAATTTTGGTGCAATTTTATATTAAATAAATGAATAGCCTGCTCAAAGTGTTGTTGAAATACAGAAAATGCGGCTGTCTCATTAAAAAACAAGAAAGGAAGCTAGCTTCGGCCAGCCGAAGCTTATATACCCTTGCAGATCATTCCTATTAATTAACAAATCGCAAAAATGTTCAATTTTCTAATATTTCTCATTAATTTTCCGATCGTTCCTATGGCAGCTATATGATATAGTCGTCCGATTTTGATCAAATTAAAATTGAAATTCGGAAATATTTAAAAAGAGTTATATCCTAGAGTAGAAGATAATACAATAAAAACCAAAGAAGCTAGAATTTATTTCCTATTACTTTTCCATTAATTTTCCGATCGTTCCTATGGCAGCTATATGATATAGTAGTCCGATTTTTTAAATAATTAATTCGAAATTCAGAAATATTTAAAAAAAAACACCCCCAAAAGTAGAAGGTAATATTTCAAAAAACACCGAAGCTAGAATTTTTAAAAGTTTTTTTCTTCCGATCCTTCCCATGGGAGCTATAAGATATAGTTGTCCGATCCGGTCGTCTCCGACATATATACTACCTGCAATAGAAAGAAGACTTTTGCGAAAGTTTCGTGCCGATAGCTCAAATACTGAGAGACTAGTTTGCGTAGAAACAGACAGACGGACAGACGGACAGACGGACGGACAGACGGACATGGCTAGATCGACTCGTCTTGTGATGCTGATCAAGAATATATATACTTTATGGGGTCGGAAACGACTCCTTCACTGCGTTGCAAACTTCTGACTGAAATCATAATACCCTCTGCAAGGGTATAAAAAACTTAACGGCAGACATATCATAAATAAAAGTGAAAACCTCGACACGGAGCTTAATTAAAAGTCGTGAAGTGAACAGTCAATAAGAAAACAACCATCAAATATTGCCATTACAAGGAGGAGATAGTGAAAATAAATGAACTCAGCCAGGTGTCTATGCATGCGGTGTAGCGACCCAGGGATGCCCAATATGGAATAATAATAATAAGTGAAAAATACAATTAAACCAGAATGTGTAAACTTGTTTGACACCACAATTGTGCGATTTACTGTTTTGTTTTAAATTAATTCAATCTCTGAATATTCATCCATTGAATAATATGTTTAAAGGTTGCAGAATTTCAATGCATTGACTCAGAATCAATTTAATTCCTCGGAATATGTAGGAAAACATGAAATCGGATCTCGATTATTATTTTCCTCTTTCACATGAGTTAAGCACAATGGGATTTCACTTTTATTAATTATGCATTTTTTGTATTCTGCCGGAGGAGCCTTCGCCCGTAATTAACCACATATGGTATCCATTGGCTTCCACCTTGGCTTTCCCTCTTCCTTTTCCATTCACTGTACAATTTTCCGCCAGTTTTCCGGCGGCCGCACTGGTCAAACATTTTCACGAATTAAAACGAAACCGGAGGCAAAACCTTTTTGTGAAAGGGAAAATATTGAACAGAAAATATCTATAGAAATGGCATTTTATGTTAATTGAAAAGCGGCAGCGAAGTGATAGTAAATGTCCGAGAGAAGCTTCATTTACTTGCCGGCATAAAAGCAATAACAGCAAGTGCATATTCCTGGCTAAAAACCCCAATAGAGGGATTTTTAATTTATTAATATCTCGATATGTTGGTATTAAAAAAAAATAGTTTAAACTTGCATTAATCAAGCACTTAAACAACATTTCGATCCATAACTAAAATGTAATTCTTGTTAAAAACTTCCTTAATTGCATAGCTGAAAACATTCTGCGTGCAAATAAAACTAAATAACGAGTGTGTTTATTAATTAAAACGTAGAGCCACCATCATTTTGCACCGCGTATTCCTCCAATTTTTTTCAATTTGCTTTGTCCTGAGCGGAAAACTTATTAAAATGCTCGGCGGAAGCGTGAAATTGCGAGGCCAGCACACACGATGCGTGGGTGGAAGTGGGTGTAAGAGGGTGGAAGTGGGTGGAAGTGGGCGGAAGTGGTGCAGACTAGGATGGCTCCGCATTACTGCAACTGATTGTTGGTAGCCAGACAATGCAGCTTCTGGCAACTAACCTAACTTCGCTCATCAGCGTTTTCAACGCGCAGCATGTGGCACATATTTACGTTATCGTTTTGTAAGTTAAATAAATTATGGTGAATGTCGCTGGGGAGAGGGCGTTGCTGCTCAGTTGGCATACATTACGTTTGCAAACTAGATGGAGCCATAATATCGTGTTTAACTCGCCCAGCGAAACGTGAGAATGTTAGAGGGAGTTAGTGGTGGAAATCATAGGAAAAATTGCATCATCAAAAGCCAGCAGCAGCACTTCCCATGCACTTCATGTTGATCGTGCATATTTTACGATTAATCCGAACCCAGCCCTTCGAGTCTGGAATCTGGGGACCCGAGGGCACAAGTTCGATTTGCATTCTGCCATTTATTACCATGTTTGTGGTTGTCGACTGATGGCAGCTCAACCACTGCCACAGAATTGCCATTTGGCTGCTTCTGAATTCGAGTTTATTATTAATTGCATTGGAAAATTATGGGAAACGCAATTCAGATTGACTCTGCTGGCCATTCCTTTCCACACGGAAGATAATATGGATTATCTACCAGCCAAATTAAAATGGGCAATAAATTGGGTCACAATAGCTTCTGTTTGTGGCGAACCGAGCAACATGTGAGCATTAAGATCACAATGAATGTTTTATCGGAATGCAGACAAATGAAGACCTTGTCTGGGCTAACATACTTTCTAAAATTAATACCTTGATCACCTCGTTTAAATTAAATTTTTATTTAAGTGTGATTATAAGAAGATAATAGAAAAAATTACTATGCAAATGCACTTTAACAACACAGGTTTTTAGTACCCTCTATTAGTTATGATTGAAGAATATTGCTCAGTGTATCAAGAGCTTAAGCCATAACCTCTCAGTCTCGAATTCTGTAATTCGATTTGCATAAATACCGGCCGAAATAGCAACATTTACACTTGATTACAAAGTTAAGCACACGCCCTCGAACGCAACTGCCGGAAAAGTGGAAAATCGAGTCCATCAACAAGTGCACACACGCACATAACACAAAGTGCAGTAAGCGAACGGAAAACGCACTTCCACTCGCACACTGGCGCCAAAGGGCAAGGCAACCGGAAAAGGGCGGCAAACTGGAAGAGGGCGGAACGGAGGCGGCAAAGCGGAAATGAGCGGCAAACACACAGCACTGCATCCAGAGTCATGCGGATGGAAAGTGAATAAATATTTAAAGATTGTCGACTGCCGTCGAATGGCATAAAGTGCATCAGCGGGTCAGGACTTGACATTTGGCCCCTGCGCAAAGTTATTGGCCACATAACCGCGGCGTTTTGGGAGTGTGTGTAAGCCACTTCATTTCCGTTTCCGTGCTCTTTGGAAACGCCTCATGAGTACCACCCACCTGCTTGCCAGGGCCTTTGTGTTTCGTACATTGTTGCCGCATCTGCTCGGCTGTAAAGCGTGGGAAATTAGTTAGAAGCATTGAAGGCGGAGGCACCCAAAGTTTCAGCCAGCTGCATGAATGTGGCCACAATGTTGCAGCTGCAAGGAAAGAGCTTTGCCAGGATCAAGACTTATGCAACATCAAATGGGTTTACACAAGGAACAAAATATACAACAATTTACAAAAGTATCTTCTTATTTTTATTTTTATTTTAAGCTTAGATTTTGTTAGACAATTAAATTGTTAGAGAAAATATTTTTAATGTGTACTTTTTTTTAATAAACTATTGTTTAATATTTTGTTTTTATTTGTGAAGTTTTTCTTCTGTGAAAGGCTCTAGAAATCGGAACCTAATCTTCTTACTCGGCATATTTGAAATTCCTTCAAAGGTACCAATTATAGCCTGCATATTTATTTTCAATTTCAGTCCAGGCTAAATTTATCGTATATCTCATTGAGTTGACCATCAATCAAACTGATGGATGCTCCAATATTCTTATCAATGGCATATCAGCAGTCGACTCTCTTAAGCTGTTAGTAAGTGACTGTGGCTAACAGGGGAAATTTTAACAGAAATGTTAGCAAGAAAATCACAGCAGGCGCATGTTATGTTATTTCATTACATTAAAGTGAAAGTAGAAATGATTTGATTGAACAGGGTCGGATATACGTATATAGAAGGTGGGGGTTGTTATTATTGTCATTTTTATTGCTGCCGAACTTCCGCAGCAGTAATGAAAACGTTTACGTTTGCATTACGTCGCTGTGCTTATTTTTATATGGCCAAAATTTTAGGCCAAACTTTTGACGCACTCGTCCACATAAAAAGCAACGTCGCGTCGGAATAACTGGAGCATCATTTAGTGGTCCCCGTATCCCAATAGGGCATCTCATAAAAAATCCTTATTGGCCCTGATGACATTATACATTTGTGATTGATTTCTGTCTGCCGTGTGTCTTTAATCGAGTTTAAAGAGTTTACTGGCTTCAAGCCATTTGGCGGGCTTCTCGGCCCATTGGTTATCATCGGAAAATTGAGCGAAATTATGGCCTATTCGCATAACGGTTAAATAATGGCCCCATTTTCCATTGTTTTCATTTTCCATTCTCCTCCGATTACGGTCAATAGGAAGTGCTACATGGCCGGCAGTGAATGATTCAACAATCAGGATATTGGGTTATAGGCGAGTGCAATTCCTTTCATTCACTTTCCATCAACAAGGCTTCTGGGCTCGCCTGGATTGTGCATTTCTAATCAAGGTAATCGTTTTACCAGCAGGGCCAATTTGGCTGTGGTTTGGCTAGAGGGCTTCTCTCAGTGGGTGATCTACTATATGGTTGTGGGTAAAAAATAGAAAAAAATAACAGATGTGTTTTAAAGTATTGAATATATATTATATACATATGATTTCGGAAAATGGGAGCCAAATATAGCTTTTCCGACTAGATTAATAAGAAAAGTAAAAGATCCGTCCTGAAAACGGCTAAAAATGACATTCCTGATAGGCAAACTAGTCAATTTCAAAAGGATTAAAGGATTATACTACATTGTTTAAATTTTTGCTAGGCATATTGCTTTGGCATATTGCCTTTCACTTTTTCCCCATTTGTCAGTCGAGTCCATTTAAGAACAGGACAAATGAATCGGTTTTTTACTTAGGTGTTGGTATACGCTGACATATTAAGAGCAAATTGAGACATTCTTCGATACAATCTGAGACATTCTTCGATACAATCTTTAGATCACATTCTGGGTAAGTGTGGATATGTTAAAAGTAATGGTGTGGATAGGGGGCTGGGTAAACTATAGTTTAAATCAGGGAACGTAACTGTTATAAGTTTTATTTTAAAAATCACACTTTAACAGTTATTTTCTGATTTGTAAAGTAAAACTCAAAGAATAACTGTTATTTTTTGAGTTTTATAATAAAAGTTGACAAATAACAGTTATTCGTCGTGATCAAAATAAAACTCAAACTTGATTTATGGCGATTTTGTGGGTAAACAAAATTTTAAAAAAATATAGGTATAAAATATGCGCGGTTGCCTTTTTTTACAAATTATTAGTAAGTTATAAAAAGCACGGGTATTATGTTTTTTTTAATTATTTCATTTTTTCAAAAATGTCAAGGGAATAACTGTTATTCATAAAAATCAAAAAATAACAGTTATTTTTTGAGTTTTATTATAAAAATCAAAAAATAAAAATCATTACGGATTTGTAAACTACAATGGCTAATAAAAATTGTGGTGTATTTAAAAAATTTTTAGGACCCTTCTAAGTGCGTGATTTTTTTGTATGAAAAATTTACAATAACAGTTATTTTCGTTCCCTGGTTTAAATAGTTTAAAAACAAACAAAGGTATCCAGGATTTAAGCAGTTTTTACTAATTCAATTTTTGTTTGGCAATCCCGCTGAATTTCCCATGCACGCTCATAAAACAATTGCTGGCCTGGCCCATAAGTGGGCCATAAAAATATTTCCTGCCCGGCGGCGAGGTAAGATTTATGTACCTACCGCTGCTGTAATGCTGTATTTCATTTTTGGCCAGGCGGTATATTTTTCTTTCCTCTCGGGCGGAAAACGTTGATCGCACTTTCATTTTGGACTTTGCTTTGTTGCATTCCTCTGACGAGGCATAAAGTTCGGCTTGTACAGAGTTTCGCATCCCGTGGATTTCCTGCTGCATTGTTAACCCTTTGAGGGCGTCATAAAAGCCAGGTAGCGTGTTGTGTTGTGCTGAATGTCAAAGGAGGTGCATTGTATTCAAACCTATTGCAGTGGCTACGCGGGAGTCGGATAGGATACGACAGCTGCGAGTCAAAGGATGTCATCCCAATTCAAACGTCCATTGTTCTCAGGGATTTCATGATTTGATTTTGTCAAAGGTTCTGCGCCAATATCTTCAATAATCGGAATCGAAATTGGGATAGCCTTGTGCTAAGCCAAGGATTATTCTCTTCCGGAAAAACACTCATTTGGGCATTTTGGTCGGCTTGCTGCCTAATTATCAGGCAAACTCCAGACGCATAATTGATCTAAAGTTAATTGCGAGGCATTAATGCCTGACGAGGCCAACATGTGCGGCTAAGTGCCAAGTTGTTCCGGCCAGGACTCGCAGTCGGGCGCATTTATTTGCTGTGTGTCAGCGCCATAAGTCAATCTTTTTGTTTGGCCCGAAACCCATAGCCTACATATATGGGTGTTTTCCCTTTTTCGGGGCAGTGATTGATTAGTTTTGGATGGGCGCAAGGTGAGCGGGGGGTGACTGCTCCTTTTTTGTGTAAACAAGAACCTCAACATATGCCCGAGTCGATTTATCAAATCTAAACAAATGTAAAACAAAGTTGAGCGAATGCAAATTGAAGTTTTGAGCGAGAGATTTATGGGCCAGCATCTATTCACTTCGAGTATAAATGTAAATATGTATAAATAATTTCGCAACACTTTCCCCACAACAGAGTGACTCTCTGTCGTCTGTCGGGCAATAATTTAACTAAATTACTGGTCAGCCGCATAAAACAGAACTCAAGGCAGGCAACTCAGGCATCATTGTTATCAGGCCCAGCCCAGTGGACTCTTTGGCATTTTATGTAAAGCCGGAATGGTCTTTAACGATCCAACGTCATGTCCTGGGGCCAGTTTCCGTTTAATGCTGGACTGTTTCGAAGGAGTGGAAAGTCGAAGGGGGCTGTGTTGTGCATAAAAAACAAATGGCTGGCCATTTCGGTTGCGTCCATTCTGATGATTATGCCAGATTTTCATTTAGATGATGAACGATGATGCTCCTCGTTGACCCACCATTAGGTGGAAATGTTCTATGGGAACACCTCCCTCCTTTCGGGCCTGTCAACAAGCCATTGAGAGTTCACTTTTATGGGGCATGCTTCAAAACTTCACTCACTTTTCCCTTTGACTGCTGGCCAGCTGATAAAGGCATGTCCCTTTGAATTGAATTATGAGATATTGCACTTGTCACTGGCCGATTATGCATGCAAGCCCCTAGAGCTCG
Source organism: Drosophila takahashii (assembly GCF_030179915.1). Lineage (NCBI taxonomy): Eukaryota > Metazoa > Arthropoda > Insecta > Diptera > Drosophilidae > Drosophila > Drosophila takahashii. The sequence goes on along the minus strand of NC_091679.1, from coordinate 31,735,580 downwards.
GCCCACACTGCGTATGATGAATGCTTAGCACGGTACTCGGGTAATTGCTTTCACAGCTGATTTACGGCTTCGATTTCAAGCGGAGCCCAATTAATTCGATGGTTGGGCTAATGACGAACTCAACTTTTGGCCAATTAATTTGGCCACGCTTCGCGAAACGCCGCAAGGTATGCAAAATCAATTTCCACTTCAAGCCCGCGATGGAGAAGGGGTAGCATTTCAATCGGTTTGTGTACAGCCAGCGATTTACATTAAGTCACGGAAATCACGAAAACAGCCGGGGGTGCGGGCCGGTGTGAAGCCACTCAGAAGTTGGCAAACAGACCTTTAACTTTGTATCAAAGGTGTAAAATTTCATAAAGTGTCGTTGGCAGAGGGCCCAAAATCAAATGCAAACAAAGTCACTGAAACGTTTTCCACCCACGCCTTTGGGCGTAGACAGGCATAAATTCTTGCTTTCTCGCTTGCCAGACGGAGTTCGTGCTGTGAGGCAGCCCAAAGGATTATAAGTTGGCGAAAGTGTCCTTGAGGCAGGAGCATCCCAAAGGGACTCGTGGGGATATATGTGTGGGCGTGGCCGGAGCATTGGGAGCGGGCTTATTGCCCGAAAAGCGTAAAGCGAGACCCAAAGCCCCGAAAATGTATGGCCGAGACGGAAAGCGATATGAATAACTTAAAGCTGATCCGTTGGAGTTGAGTGAGCACTCAAAGCAGCGGGGGTCCTGCGAGGGGTAGATCCTTGCGCCCGAATGGTTTGGAAACTGGCATACCACAGCTGAATGCGGAATCTCTGCCAGGCGCTCGATAAATAAGCCATTTTCAGGTGCAACAGCCAACAAAATGCAATTTCAATTAGGCCTAGGCCATGACATTGTCAGTAAGCGCCCGTATGCATGCAGATCCTGGGCTGAATGATTAAACAAATCGCTGGAGTAGCCAAATCTGATGAATAGCCGACTGTGGGATACCACATATGTGTGCAATTAGTACACGTTCTATTATTTCTATCATTTAGCTTAAATAAGTTTAAGCAAATTAGTTATGGGCAGAATGGAAACTACTTTCAGTTAAATTTAATTTATTTCCTGCACTCAAAAAAGTAAGATATAGTAAAATGATAAAATCCAGCAATAAATTAGCATACATTTAAAAAGCTTTTTCAGCTGCACTAACTACATTTATTTATAATAGGACTAGTAAACTATTAACATGATTTACGTTTATTTCCTGCACACAAAAAAGTAAGATATAGTGAAATGACAAATTGAAGCAATATTTTAGCATAAACTATTAAAGCTTTTTCGCCTGAACCTAGTACATGTAAGCCATATAGTGAGCTAGTTTGCGGTTCATAAAGCAAACATGATAGAAAGAAAACAAGGAAATAACACATAACTCAGAGTCCAAAGTAACAGCATGCACCATCTGCTACCATTTTTATCTTTCAATTGTCGAATTTTAAAAGGCCATGTCCTCCTCCTCCGCATGCCTGCGTCCAACTGGATTTTGCTAACAGAATGCCAAACGAACGCCATTGTTTTCTTTCAGGGCCTGCTGACCCCTGACCCCGCAGTGGACATGGTTTACCCCAGTGACACGTCGGACGGCAACAACGAGGAGCTGGCACTGGAAGGCAGTGTTGCACATGGCAATATCAACGGCCACGGCAATGGCAACTCGCCCGGGACAACAACCACTCCGAACGGGGACAACAAAGTCAATCAGCGGCAATACGAGCCGCGCGAGCGCTTCATTATCACCAAAAACGTGGTCGTGATAGGCCTGGCCTTCATGATTCACTTCACGGCCTTCCACGGCACATCGAATCTGCAGAGCTCGGTCAATGCGGATAAGGCTCTCGGAACCACCACTCTGGCCGTCATCTACGGCTCGCTGATACTGTCCAACATCTTCCTGCCGATGACGGTGATTAGGTGAGTGAACTGTAGTTGGTTCCCAGATTAAACACTTTGATACACTTTACAGAGCTTGATATTAATTCGATTATATCGATGTATATAACAGAAAAAATATTAAATATCAAAATTTCTATATTTTTCAAGATCTAACATATAAATAATGTAGAATCTGAGCTTTGTTGTATCAATTTCATAAATTTTGTAGTTCAATATAATTTTAGCACTTCCCAAAAATTTAATTTTATACTCATTATCGAGATATTTTTGAAACTGAACAGTTTAAAATAATTGTGAGAATAGTTTAATTTTTTAAAACACTTTATTTTTAGTGTACCTTTTTTATAAGTTTGCTCCGAAGATAACCTAAATCCCATCAACTGACTTAATGCTTCAACCTGCCCATCAAAGTCCCAGGAATTCAAAATCATTCTCTTCATACCCAATGAATTTTGAATTGGCCTCATCCCGCAGCTCACCAACATAAGAAGATAGATGGTTTAAACAGCCATCGAAAGAGTACTCAAATTTAGCCTCTTAGCATAATTGCCAATTTTTGTTTGGAGTTTCCTTTGTCTCGCGAGAGGGTGAAGCTCATTTCGCGACGTGTGGCATGCCATAAAAGTTTCGGTGATTGTCTGGCGGCGTTTTTTATGGGGATTTTATGCAGATGTGACAACGCCGAAAGCGCAGTCAGCAGACGCCCCCCGAAATGTGTGTGACTCCGAGCGCATTTGGCTGTAAAAATGTCAACAGGAAGTCCTTGGATTAGCACAGGTCCCTGCTATCCTGGTATCCTGCCATCCCTATTTCCGAATGTATCCCATTTCGGGGGCGGCGAACCAGCCACCCACGTCTGACATTTAAACAAATCGCTAATTTATAGCGAGCCTCGCTTCACTTGGCTTATTCGAGGCACGAACTGCTGGCTCAGGCAACTTTAATCAGTTAACTCGATTTATTTAGATTTATGGCCTTGGGCCCCGAAATAAATGACCGCCTGCTAAGCATGTGCCACTTGCCACTCGGCACTCGCCACTCACCCGTCCCCAGAATGTTTCCTATCTTATTATATTTTTCTATTTCCCCGATGTGTTTCGTCAACAGTTGGTTCGGCTGTCGGTTGACCATGGCCCTGGCCCTCTTCGCCTACATGCCCTACATAGCCGCCCAGTTCTACCCGAGGTTCGAGACCCTGATCCCGGCGGCCCTTATGGTGGGTTTTGGGGGTGGGCCACTGTGGTGCTCGAAGTGCACTTACCTCTCCACCGTCTCGGAGGCACTCACCCAGGTGCGGGGCAACAAGTCGCGCAAGGATGTCAACACCGTCAAGTTCTTCGGGCTCTTCTTCATCTTCTACCAAATGGCCCAGGTGTGGGGCAACCTGATCTCCTCCTCGGTCCTGACCCTCAGTGCCCCGGCCACCCAGTCGCCGGCCAATGCGAGCTTCGAGCTGGAACTGCAGCGCGAATTGGAGCGCAGCAAGGTGGCCGAGCTGTGCGGGGCTCGCTTCTGTCCCGGAGTTGGGGCCGAGGCCAATCCCAACCTGGTGCCACCGGCTCCCGAGCAAATCCAGCTGCTCAACTCCATCTTCCTCGCCTGCATGGCCGGTGCCGTGGTCATGATGATCTTTGGCGTCAGCTCCCTCAAGCGGTAAGTACCTGCCAATTTTTACTATAACCTAAAGTAGTGTTTTTTAAATAATACATTTATTAAAGAGTTAAAATTCCCTTATTTCTGGTAAAGGTATAAGTTAGGTTGTTAGATTTGAAAGCCAACCGATTGGGCATTTTTAAGGTCTTTCATATGTAAACACTTTTGTATTGTTTTGGTCAAAGTAATGATAGTTTTAGACGAATATTAAGACTGAGGATTTATTGCAAACAGGTTTTGAAGCTTTTGTAACTCGGATCTTTTTCTTAGCGGATGGAGGTTTGATCTATGGAATGTTGACTGTATATTAACTTCTAGAAATAACAAATATTTGGCAGTAAATAAACCACTTTAAAATAATTTTATAGTAATAAAGTTTCATAAAAGTATAACCATTTTGTCACTGAAGCTGACGATGCAGTTCATCATCCGGTTGAATTAAGGGTACCAAAATGCAAGTGGAAGCTCTTGATAGCTTTATAATCAAATCTACCCTTTCAACTTAATGAGCGATTGCTTCTCTTTTGGTTTTTTGAAGGCTGTTTTAAAGTTAGCTCCTCTAACTATTTAATAGTTTTGACACCAGAGGGAAAATCCAAAAATATCTTTATCAGGAAAGTCTTACAGAAATGAAGCAAAAACTTTATTTTTTTATGTATTTTAAATTTTTAAAATTTTTTAGCTATGGAGTGAAGCGCGGCGATACTGGCGATGGAATGTCCGGGCTGAAGCTTCTCACGGTGACCATAAATCTTCTGCGCAAGCGTCGCCAGATCCTGATGCTCCACATCACGATGTTCATCGGTCTGGAGGAGGCCTTTCTCGCTGTGGACTTTACCCGTTCGTTTGTGGCCTGCGGCTGGGGAATCTCCAGGATCGGATTCGCCATGATCTGTTTTGGAGTGGCGAACGCGGTGGCTGCTGGAATCGCAGGTGCCCTGGTGGAGCGCTTCGGACGAGTCACACTGGCCGGACTGTGTGCTGTACTGAATCTCTGCCTGCTCACCTACATGTACTCGTGGGAAGCGAGGGAGGGTGACTACCTGAGCTACTGCACCTTTGCGGCCATTTGGGGCATTTGCGATGGAGTCTGGCTGGTTGTGGTCAATGGTTGGTGAATCCACTAAACTCGAGCTTGAGTTCGACTCAAAGCTCTTGTATTTGTACTAACTTTTGTATATATTGCAGCTTTTTATGGCATTCTGTTTCCGAACCATCTGATTGCCGCTTATAGCAACTTCCGGTTGTGGGAGAGCACTGGTTCCGTAATCGGCTATGTCATCAGTTCTCAGCTTTGCACCTCAACCAAACTGTTGATTTTAATGGGCGTCATGTTGGTGGGCTGCGTGGGGTGAGTTTCCAGTTTGAATTTCACGACTTTTTGACTGACATTCCTTAATTTCCTTCAATAGGTATGGTCTCATCGAGTACCGCGTTTGGCAGAAGCAAAAGAACCTGGAGGTCATGCTAAGTGACTGATAAATAAATCAAAGCTAAACCATTTTCTTGCCATTTACATTTTGACTCTGTTTTTTAAATTCCCTAGCATTTCTAATTCTAAGCCCCTCATTTAAAACCCACTTTCCATTACCCAAATCTACAAACGGACACAGAAATAGTTGCCTCATGTGATATCGCCGAATAATGTTAAGAACTCTTCGTTACTAAATAAAACCAAGTTTGTGTTAATTTTTTAAATAGTATTTTTTATTACAATCATTTAAATATTTGTTCAGTTGTAGCTGTTTTCTTGCTATGTACCATTTAAATTTCGTAGTTGAAATATTTTTTCGTTTCTTTTCAATCATAATTTTTTAAGTTGCTACATAATGTTGCTTATTCTAAACACTTGCTGTCTTTATAGCTTGCTTTTGTTCATTTTGAGTGCTACCATATAGAATTTTTTTAGTTTTCGAGTCTGAACTGGCTAAATACTAGGGTTATAATTTGTTTTATAAATTGTTGAAATCAGATTCGTTTCAGTATACAAGTTTAGCCAACGCATTAAATGCAAATATTTTTACTCATCGCTTACGAGCTCTAAAGAATTTCTTAGACTGCGGGTCATACATAGATTTTATGCAGTTTTGGTTTAAATGGTTTTAAACATTTAGTATGTAATTTGTTACGTGGTATGAACTGGTTTCATTTTTGTTTTTCTTTTCGATTCTTTTTTGTTTTCTTTTGGAATGGCACATCAATGTGATAAAATTTGGCCTAAAACTGCACAAGTCTGCCTTGGGGACTTTAGACTACTTTTAGGCTATTTGGGATATGATAAGTGTTAAGTAATTACTTAGATGGCTAAATATTCAATTGGATTGGGTTCTTGGGTTTCGGGTTGTGGTTCGCTTGCGTAAGCCGATGTCCTTTTGTAAATGCTATGACACACAGTATTACTTTACATGGCCTAACTGCTAAACTCTAGGGTGTTGTACAACTATCACACTGTAATACACGCTTTCTCTCACACACACAGACACTTGTATACACTCACACTTAGACACCTAGCTATATACACGGGCCAGCTATTTACAAGGGCCCCTGGCCCTATACCATGCCCTTGGACATCATGCGAACGGTGTTCTTGAGGGCCTGTCGCTTGTTGCAGAACCAAATGCGGATCACTTCGCGCTCGTATCCCAGCTGGTGGGCCAGTCCGGTGATTTCGGTGCCTGCGGGGTAGGAGAGAAATCATTAGAGCAATTCCCGGATCTTGGACTCCTTGTAACTGAAAGTTACCACTCACCCGAAGGATGCGTATTCCGCTCAAAGTGCGCATTCAGCAGCTCCAGAGCCTGCGGCGTGAAGGAGGTGCGCCGCTTGCGCTTTTTCGACGGCTCCACGCCAATGTAGTCGGTTAGGTGGTTCTGGCCCGATTTGTAGCGGTTCCAGTGGCTAAAGGGGCGGAGAGAAACGCAAGTTAGTCGGGTTTGTGACTAATTGGCGCCCAACGTGGGGCAAAACGGCGCGTGGAACTGCCTCCATACTCTCACCTCTCTTCGGCCTCCTTCATCCAGCGCTCCAGCACAGGCTTGATCTTCTGTGCGCTCTTTGGTGTGATGTCCAGCTTCTCGAACCTGCGGTTTGGGAGTGGAGTGGAGGGGGGTTTGGAATGGAATTATATCGCTGATCTGATCGCCCGATCGGCTTGTGCTCGGCAAGCCCTTTATAACGCAAAAGAAACGTGACTAAAGTGCCAGGACATTGTCAATTAGCATTCTCTTTCGGTTTGGGGTCGCTCTTTCTTAATTGTTCGTTTCTGATGAGCTGCTGAAACTCTGCTCATTGGCAATGCCCTGGGCCAATTTTTGGAAGCGCATTTATGCAAATTAAACGTCAAACAAAAGAAATACATGGCGAAATGAACAGGTTAATGAGCCTTGCACTTTAGTTAGGTTTCTCTTGGACTGCACACACACACACACACACAGCACACACACTCCCTCAAGGAGGCACACATACATGTTCTGCTGCTGCGTCGACAGTTGAGCGGCGTACATCTGCGCAGCGAGTGCACTGCTTGCATTCGATAGTTGGCATTTGTGATTCGATAGTTGGCATTCGAGATTCGATATTCGGTATTCAGTTTGCGGTGGGTGGCATTCGACATTCGATGTTGAGAGAGAGAGAGTTAGATAGAGTTGGCGTTTGAATCGAAAAAATAAACAAATAAAGTAAATAAAATTAATTTAGCATTTAATTGGTTTGTTGTCTGTTTTTCGTGGTTAATTTAGCATTTTTTAGATTTGCTAGAAAATGTCCTGGCACTCTTCGAAAATTGGTTCCAGAAGTTTACGAAAAACAAATTAAGGTAAACATAAATATGTGGACTTAAGCAAAAAATATTATTGAGAAAAGTATAATGAAACTCGTTGGCTAAGAGGGGAAAGCAGCCGAAATGGTCCTATTATTTAGCTTCATCTAATACTGATCCATTGTATTTAATACTTAAAATAAATGAACATTGAACTATTTTGATATTAAAACAATAAAAAAGAGTTAGATTCTTCTAGTGACTTGAAACTTTTTAAAATGTGTATAAAAGTATGCTAGGATAAACTAGGAATTTTTGTAGCATAGTTTTAGACACCTTTTAAGAGGTTTCAATAATATTATTGAACAAATATGAGTTGCTAGTCAAACTTTTAATTTATGGACTATTTATTGAAATAAAATCTGTTAAGTTAAGTTTACTACTCTTGGACTGTATCCTTTGCTTAAATTGTAGTACGGCTCGTCCATGCATATCTCACCTGCAAATGGCGCTCTGGCTGTAGGCGGGTCCCTCGGTCACCGACAAGGCCTGGCCCACCTGGGTTTGTGTCAGTCCCAGCGACAGGCGCCGCAGCTTGAAGGCCTTGGCGAACTCCTTGATCTCGTCCAGATCGATGCCATCCACCACATTGGTAGTGGCCTGGTTGATGGTGGGTTCATCTGAAGGAGGAGATGGAAACGAATCCGGTTAGTGGAAGGCCCAGTCTCTGCTTTGAATGCATTAATCTAACTAGTAAATGTGAAATTAGCTAAGCTATCCGGCGTAATACGCCATGCAAATGACATCATAAATTTCCCTCCTGTCCTGGTCTTAATTACACTTAATTGCGGTAATGGCAAAACATTATTGCATAGTGCAGCACCGGTAAATTGATAAAGCACACGGCAAAGACACCTGCCAGGTTGTTCTTGTCTATTAGGCGAGTGCGAAACTCACGGCTTTTATCTGCCTAATTTGTTTGGAGGAAGCTTCAGGCTTCAAGCTTCAGGATGCAAACTACTTGCGTAGAATTTTGATTTATTTATTAATGATATGCAAGAAGGGAAGGGTTCCTGTCGACAGACAACCGACAAGCAACAACAGCTAACTGCAACTTCAACGGCAGCCCTGTGCTTTGGCGGTAATTAAGATGCGAGAACGGATTGGAGGCGAAGGATGGCGATGGCTACGGCCGGGTAAAGGATCCACATCCACATCCTTTGCGGGCCGTAACTCAAGCTGTCGTCGCAGCTAGCTGGCTGGCTTTGTTTGCCCCGTTTCGTGTTGTTGTTTGCTGCTGCGCTTGAAATATGTCATTAAATGCGGAAGACATCTTAAGTTTTTGTATGCATCAATTAGTAGTAATTAAGCCGCATATTGTCTGCAATTTGTATGCGCAAACGATGCGATGTCGCAATCGAGACTGCTCGAGGTGGAAGCCATCCAATCCTGATGACTCGGCTCTAATGGGTGCCTTGATTTCTTGTCACTGCCGGGAGCTTGTGCTGATTGCATTTTTAATGCATCCAAAAGTTTCAATTAAGGCCCGACTTTGTAGATCGTACGGGGGGCGGAATCTAATCAATTCAATAAGCTCAAGGAGAAGAGTATCTCTCTATTTGTGGGTGCTCTCTATATAATCCGCCCTCTGGTAATCCCATCAACGCGAACTCGGCTGACATGTCTTGGCCCTAGGAAACCTAATCCAATGCCAGATGCGGAGCGTGACAACGTCAACGCCGCTGCTAATTTGCCTAACACTTTCGGTTGACATCCCTCAACTTTGGGCAATGCATTCTCGCAAGTTTTGTTTAGCTGCTCACCTAATCCCCGTTCCCCGGAACGCAGCATCAATTATGAATCCCGCCCGTCGCCGGGAAGTCGTGTAAATGCACGGCGAAACTTTTCGCACACACGCCAAAAGACACCGGAAAATGGGGGAGGGGAAATCCGTAGGAGTTTCAAGTTGATTTTCTTTTGGAAAATTACATAAAGTGCAGTCAACTTGTTAGAGCTTTTGGCATTGCCAGCAAAGTTGGCTTTCGACGAACATTTCGTTAATTAATGTTGGCCAAAAAGTTGATTTTCGCCCCGCGCCTTTGTGCGCATATCACTCATACGCCGTGTTGCACACGAGTGCGGCTCTTAAAATATCAAATCATCATCAGCTCGCTGCGGACCCCAATTATAAGTACATGTACAACTGCGAAGGGCACTCGAATTTCAGGCCTCCGGCTCATTGAGATCATTACACGCTGAAGGATGCTTAGAACAGTTTTGGGGAATTTTCATATTTGTGTACGAAATTAATGCTAAGCTAGCTTGGGCGCTTTAAAGTTGCGATGCAAGCTGTTTGGAGATGTGGGCTTTTCGGTTTGTTAAATGAATAGGTTTTTGGAATAGAAAATATTAATATATTTTCAATGATTTTTCATAAATCGATGTTTATCGGAAATATCGATATTTTTCTAACCATATTTCTAATAAAAATTATTACAATATTTGTATTAGTTTTTACTAATTTTCGTTCAAAATCGATATTATCGATACAATGTGGCAAAAATTATCGAAAATATCGATGTTTTGTATGCACTAGTTTAAAAATTTCCCAATCCGCTTGCATCGCATCTTTAAAGTATTTGAGAAGAAGAAAGAATCGATCTTTACTCACTCGGTGAATCCATGAGCAGGTCGTTGTCATTGTCGTTTCCATTGGGCGACAGGTGCGGCGGTTCGCTCCTGGACGAAGGACTCAGCTTGAGGGGCTGCATGTGGGAGACGCCCGAGGTGGAGGGACCCGGACCCGGCGAATCATCGCGTGGCGAGGCGGACGAGGCCCTCGTGGCCGTGGCCGTGGGTGCTCCCAGGGATTTCGTAATGGTTAGCTCGCCATTGGAGGCATTGAGTCTGAGATTGAGATTTGGGTTAGGATGATGGGTGGAAAACTTAACGATCGACACCCACCTGTTGATGCTGCTAAGTACGTTGGCCGTCGCACTGGATCCCGCTGGCGCTCCACAACTGCTCGTGGAGGTGGCTACCCCGGAACTGGGTCCGTTGCCCAGATAGTCCCGCTCCAGACGCGGCGAACCGCCCAGCGAGAGGGCGTGGCCCTGGGGCGAGTGGGTGCGGAACAGCGGGGAAGTGTAGCCTCTGTCGCTGATGCTGTTGGCCGCCGAGCTCGAGGGGCCGGAACCAGGTGGCGAGAGTCGTCCGGATGGCAAACTACCTCCATGGTGACCCCCACCCGAGCTGGACGAAACGCTGGCCCTGGTGGCCGTCGCCGTGGGCGTGTGCGAGCGCCTCTCGTGCCGCTCCTGCCGCTCCAGTCGCTCCAGCCGATCATGCCGATCGTGCCGATCAAGCCGCTCGTGATGCTGGCTGAGATTCATTCCGGTGGTGGCCGTGGACCCACCTCCTGCTCCTCCGCCCATCCTGCCCTGCGGACTGTGCTTGGGCGAGACCGTCGAGGAGGAGCCACGCAAACTGTGCCCAAAGTGATGACGAGGCGGCGGTGCCGGCGGCGAGTTGCTGGCACTTAGCTCCAGCGGCTTGAGCTCCATCTGCGGAGCGGTTAGCTCGTCCGGATGCCGCAGGCTGATCTGCGGTAGCGAGGAGGAGACCGTTGAAGCGGATTGCGGCTGCAGGTGGTGGTGCAAGTGCGTCTGCGTCTCGGGTTTTATGTGCAACTGCTGCTGCAGCAGGAAGGCTGCTCCGGGGGGCGGCGGTTGGGGTCCCTTGGCGGGCAATCCGGGACTTCCGCCCGTCGGCGAACCTGCTGTTGGAGATCGCTCCGCTGAGCGCCGCAGATCGGCGGCCAGGTGGGAGTGCGGCAGGTGACCAATGCCCAAGTGTTGATCCCTTTCCCGCTCCCTCTCCCTTTCGCGCTGATGTTGCTGCACCTGCTGCTGCTGCTGTTGTTGCTGCTGCTGCTGCTGATGTGTTGCAGCTGCCGCAGCAAAGAGCTCCGGATGCAAAGCCGTCAGCAGCTGCTGCACGCCCGTTGAAAACAGATTGGGCTTGAGTAAATTCGTGGGTGTCTGGGCCAATTGGGGCAGGGCGGTGGCATGTTGCAGGGCGGCCAGCGAGGGCGGTAGCAAGTCCCGCTGCTGCTCGCGATGCTGCTGCTGCTGTTGTTGCTGCTGTTGCTGGTAGCTCGCAAAGGCACCAAATGCGTTGGGCAGAAACTGCTCCGTGGTGGGGATCTGCGGACTCACCGGAATGGTGAGGATGGTCTGCACGGCAATGCCTGAATATGAAAACAAAATTTATGTTTTAAATGGTTACAAAGTTTTTTTTAAATATTTCGGAAAATGGATGAGGTATTCAGTATCAACTCAGTATATTCATTAAAAAAAATGTATTTTAAGATATACCTATTTTATCATCGGAAACTCCTAGAAACAACATTAGTTTAGTTGCTCTATTTTGTTATTTATGGACCGATAAATGTTTATCCTATCCTTCTTATCCCATCGAAACGAAGAAGAAATTTTTCAAATCGGAAGATTTATCAAAAAGTTATGAGAAAATTATGGAATTAATGCCTAACATAATTTAAAAAAAATCCGACCTAAAAAATAAAAAATACTTCTCTGACTTTCCAGAACTTTGGTTCTAGCTATTTGGTATAACTATTTTTCCGTAAGATTACTGCGAATCCTTTTTTTTACCCACATGAAGAGGAAATTGAAAGTTTCCCTAATCGGTTTATGAGCTTTTGTGCCCCGCGACTCCGGCAACCACAGGAAAGTCAAACCAAGTCAACTATGTTATTGATACCCAGACAATCCGGACGGACAAAGGACAACCACCTCTACTAGAACTAGACCCCTGGAGCCCTCCACTCACCTTGAGCCGTGGGTATGAGCAGCTGGGCGCCCTGGACGCCCTGGACCAGTTGCCCCGAGGCGAGAATCAGCTGGGGCATCTGGGCGCTCGCCGGCGGCGCCTGCAAAGTGGGTGGTGGAGAGGCGGTGGCCGCCGCAAGGGCATTGGCCAGCGAGGAGGCGCTGAGGGGGTGGTGGGGCGAGCTGCTGCTGCTGGGATTATCCGGCTGCTGCTGCTGCTGCTGTTGGGCGGAGTTGGAGCCGGAGTTGGTGGCCGAACCGCCGGAGTTGTTGGCGGAACTGCCGCCCTTGGCCGTCTTGCTCTTGCCGCCATTGTGGGTGGGCGAGGAGATGGGCGCCACCGCTGCTCCGGTGGTTGCTGCGGGCTCACCGCCCACGCTGAGATTCAACGGCGAATTGAACACCGAGGCGGCTAATCCTTGAAGACTTGCCAGTGCAGCTGCCGTGGCGGGGTGGTGATGATGATGCTGATGCCCATGATGCGGATGCGGATGTTGTTGCTGTTGCTGCTGCTGCTGCTGTTGTAGCGTGGCCAAATTTTGTAATTTTTGCAAATTTATCATGTCTTGCACTGTGAGATTTTGAACAAGAGTCACACAAAATGTTGTCATTAGTTTTTGTTGCAAAACTCTTTGCCGAATTAGTGGCGGAAGCAGAGGGATTGGGAGGGCTGGGTCTTTGGATTGCCTGCCAGCACTAATTGCCAGTTTACTTTGGCCCGGGCTGGGTTTTCGGCTCTCGGTTTTCTGTTTTCGGGGATAAATGACTGTGTCGGTGCGGAATTCAAGGATGGAAACTCGCTGTGCAAAGAAGTCTTAGATAAATTATAGAAAATTAGTCTGAGGGAATTAGAGCGTTAAATGTAAATGCAGCCAAATAAGGATGGCCGTAAATTGTCGAGTGGCACGAAACGGAACTATAAACAAATTTAAATCACATATATTTTAATGTTGTTACTTTAAATTTTAACTTTAGCTTTGGAATTTTATAAACGCTTTGATTGTAGAAAATCAAAATGTCATCTTAAAAATGATTATAACAGCATTTTTTTTTTTTTACAAATTTATTGTAACTTGTTATTGCAATTAATATTGTGCCAAAAACTCTAGTAAAAATTTCAAAATACACGAACTTTTAAAATTTTTCTTATTAACAACCGTCAAAAATATATTTGAATCAATTTAATCAATTGAATTGTAAGGCTTATTTATTTAAAAAAAAATTAAAAATACATTGAAAAAGCAAATCGGTTTTCAATTGGCAATTATAAATTGAAATTTATTTGTTCAAAATGAAGTTTCCATCCTTGATCCTTGATTTATCTTTTGTTGGTGCTGCTGTTTGGCTTTCGATATGTACTCACTAGTTCCATTCAGATGCGCCGCAAACGCCTTGGCCTGCGCCTGTTCCTCCCGTCTCAGCCGCAGGACCTCCGCAGCCTGCTCCTCTGCCTCCGCCTCTCCTTCGCCCTCCCCCTCGTTCTCGTCCTCCTCCCCATCGATTTGCATGGGCAGCGGGAGGGACAGGGGCAGGGGCGGCGAGGAGTGCTGGTTGGCCAGGGAGGCGGCCTTGGCAGCCAGATTCTTATAGAACTCCAGCTCCTTGACGTGATCCTTGCTGTCGAACGGCGAGTGGGAGTGCGAGTGCGAGGGGGGCGGGGGCGAGAGGAGGGCGTGGCCGTCCGTGATCTCCATTTCATCGTCGTTGTTGTTGCTGCGACTGCTGTGGTGGGGATGATGGTGGTGGTGGTGGTGCAGGGAATGGGCGTGGCTGCTGCTGGGCGAGTGAATCTTGTGGCAGTTGATCTCCTTGTCAAAGTCCTGAAAAATAAGAAGAGAAAAAATTAATAAATTAGTTGCTTTGGATACTGTGATTTTTCGTTGAATTTATTTCCCATTCAGCTGAGCAACTGCACTTCGAAAAAAGTACACCCAAAAAAACTTGATATGAATCGATGATCAATTTGATACTATTTGGTATAAATTTGGACTTGAGGTGCGGCACTTAAATTACCATTTAAGTTACCATATTGCATCTTCCTATCCTTTCCGAAGTCAGAGAATCTTCGAGAAAGATAAATCGGCAAAATGACATTAGTTAAGATCAATTTGACCAGTATTGAATGGTGAAACGATGTGCGTATAAATACCGGAAATTACCATGCGCATATCGATTTTATTTTTTGTGTGTACGAAATGCATTCTTCTGATTTGTAAATACTTGTATTTCCATTTGGTTATCGTTTAAGATGGTTTTAATGTGTGCGAATCACAGTGTCCCGTTTCCCTGGCTAAATTCAATTATATTTATGCAATTAATGCCGTGTCAATTGTCCGGCAGAAATCCACACCCAGGAGCTAATGACGAGTCCTGAATCCCCGTTCATTGTTTGCTGATTGGATTATATATTTAAGCGATGGCATTTTCGGACTCGTATTACATTTCATTTGTGCCAGTCGAGGCGACACATTCGCTGGGCGTGTTAATAAGTTAATTTAATTTTTGTTGTAATTGTCAGCGCACATTTATTGTTTGGCATTTTGATCTGCCACTGCGGATGAGCTGGCCAATTTATGCAAATTTAATTGGTTGCAATTGTTGCGATTCGAGGGAGGCAAAAAAAAGGGGGATTGGGAAAAGCATCAATATTTGTTTGATTAGTCGTTTAAAGGGTCGGGTCTTTAAAGTACACTCTCCGAACGACTTTGCATTTAAGGAATGGGCAAATGCCCAGGTCGACGTAGGCATCCTTGGAAAGTGGGTGGATAGGTAAACCAATATAATTATTGGCAATTAATGCTGGCGACGCCAAATGCGCTAAGAGGGGCTTTCGGGGGGCGGAGCATTAATGCCAGGACAAACGGAGCAGGACCCTTCCTTGCGACGTGGCGGAGCTTCAATTAAATTTTATTTGCATAGGAAATTAACATAATTGTAGTGCAAAATACGGACCCAAAAAAAACGGGATAGAAGAAAAAATGGTAAAATCGGTAAAAAGGAGGGACCGAAAGAAAAGCGATAAACGTGACAGGAACGAAGGTAAAGTGTTAAAAAAAATATTTATGCAAATAAATAGAAATGTTTGGTGGGTGTTGCAAGTACGGCAATTAAATGGAATTTCTGCCGGCCGGGCAATTAGGATTTTACCACCCAAATAAGGAAGAACTAGATTAGTATCTAACGAGGACTCCTCACCATAAATCTGTCAATCATCTAACTAACACCAAAACCGTAGACATTAATTAAAGCACTTGATAAATTTCACTGCAACGTGCTGCAAATTCATTAAAAATTGACATTTATTGGTGCCGTCAGCAGCACGACAGAAACTACTTAAACAGTGGCGGGAAAAAAGCGGAGAAGGTCCTGCCAGGACGAGCCAAGTTAATGTCATTGAACAGCAAATCGAACTAAATTTATGACACGCCGAGAACGAGAGTGTATGAAAAAGGAAAAGAAACCCGGAGCACTGGCAACGTTAATGTCCTGCGAGTGTCCCCGTGTTTTTTACGCTTTGCTCTGTGTGAGCGTGTGTATGTGTGAGTGCATGTCCTTTATGCAAACAGGCGGCAAACAGACGGCCGCTGACAGCCACTATGGCCCACACATACATTCACCATACCATACAAGTAGTTGGGAGTCCACTGATGTGCAATGAATTAACTTTTCAACATATTTACTCACGCTCAATTGAAAGGACTTCGGTGGGGCTGTGTGTGTGTATGTGTGTGTGTCGGAGTATCCCTACGGCAGCTACATTGCCGCTAAAAGTTGAAGAACAAAAAGTGGCCACCATAATGAGCCGCTGACGCTGTCGCCCGCCTTTTGTTCCCGGTAGTTCTATTTTTGTAGCCTCGCAAATGAGCGGAAATTAAAAACTGATTTAGCATCGGAACAGTAAGGTAAGGTTTTTCCACCAGGTGGATTTTAGAATAATACGTGGGAGGCGGACAGAGTCGATGTGATCAAGGTTTTTGGTTTAATTATAAATCAGGTCAACCAGCAAATGTAATAAATTTATAGACTTAAGATATTGATAATCCAAATCCTTTTTTTAAATTTAAAGAGTTAGAAACAAATATATTTAATTTTCAAAAATAGAGAACTGAAAAAATTATTCACCCTGAATTTAAGAAATTTTATGATATTTAAGAAAAAAAGATATAAAAAATTCCAATAATTTATATAGTTAACCTTTGACCTCTCTTTACTAGTTAAATCTTAAGTCCCTGTTAAAATGCATTTCAATGAAATTGTACATTTATAAGAAACGTTTCAATCTGAAAATATTTGTCATTTTAACATTCAGATATACAAAAGAAGAAGGTTGCCTTTTCATTTGCCTACAAAAATAGGTAAAAAACACACAGCTTCTACCCTGGACGGTCAGCACAATCGTATCTACTCAGATCCGGACAGTGAAGCCCACTTAAAGCCGCCCAACAATCGGCTGGGCATCAACGTTTTCCCTTCGGCTGTGTTTTTTGCTGTTTTTTGTTTCGCCACCGTCAAATGAAAATAAGTCAAAAAAATAGAAAATGAATTGAATTATTGCAAAGAGCAAGAGATGCTCGCCACTGTGGGTGGGAAGGGTGGAAAAGGGTGATTCTGGGGGATGGGGACGGGAAAAGGGGGCTGGGGCAGCGGCACTTGACAGCCTCGAATGTGATAAGCAAAAGCCCGGCGCGAAATGGAAAACGCGATGGCAGCGGCAGCCTTTGCTTTTCTTCTTATTATGCTCCTGCACCTCTCTCCCTCTTCGAGTGCCCCGCTCCCTGTTGCCTTCTCTGTCTCCAGCACTCGTTCTGTCTCTTTCGCTGTCTGTGTTTTTTATGTAGCATGCTTTTGAGCGCGACGCGAAATTATAATTCACACATGTGACCAAGCAGGGGGAGTGGGTGCTGGGTGGTGGGTGCTCGGCCATTTGCCTGTGGGTGGTTGGGCAGTGGACAGTAAAAAAATGCAATTGCCAAAAAGTAGCCGGCAAAAAGAAAGCGAAAACGAGGAGCAAGTCGACGTCGCCGAACGGTTGCGTTGCTTGTTTGCTTTAATTGCAAATGGCATTTTTTCCCGGGGAATGGGAATGGGTACGACGATGGGGATGGGGATGAGGATGTGGAAGTGGCGGACATGCACGTTACAAGCTGACCAGCTCCACCACCACCGGCAGACCAGGGAGGCTGGCTCATAAATTGTCGAAAAATATTTGACTTGTTCTATTTTTGGTCACCCCAGGCCCATCCAGCAAACAGCGCCTGCTGTGGCCAGCAATATGCTCCAGCAGCACCCCTGCACCCTACCCATTTTCCTTTTCCCAGCCCCTGGAAAACATTTATGAGTGGGCGTCGGCTGGGGGAGGTGAGCTGGGGCCTTGCACTTTTGCATACTTAATGCTTTGTTTAATGCAAATGCACATAATTTCATCACTGACAGTGTGAGTTTGTGTGCGAGTGTGTGTAGTTTTCTTTCATGCTTTCCTTTTGCCAAATTGCGAAAATGTTTTTCAATTAATATTTATGTTGCTTTATGTGCCTGAATTGATAATTTCCCCATTGGTGACTCGAAAGCAAAGCCGAATTGTTTGCTTGGGCCTTGCGGTTGCCTGAGCGATGATGAAATTCTGTATCGACAGTTGTAGCCCAGAGAACTGAGTGAAGAACATAATATGTTTTTCCAGTGATATGTAGACTTAAATTAAATTAGAAATTAATAATCGGACCATAGACCATAGCGCAGCTAACATTATAAGCCCCATTGTTAGAACTTTGCTTACACAAATATATAAATAAATTGATTTATAAATTATATGTCTATGTTCTTTAATTTTAATTAATTATATACATTTTGGTTTTGTCAGTAAGCCAATTTTGTTTATGTGTTTGGCTTAATAACAAATAATAACAAATTTACTCCAATTACACAGGTACACAGCCAAAAATTTCCACGAACCATTTCTAGTTTTCCATGATAATTGTGTGCTCCTGAGTAAAAGTCCCATACAAACTTATGTCCCATCACCTACAGGTTCCGCGGTATAGCTAAGAATACAAAAAAACCGATGTTTGCCCACATTTTGAATTACGTGGCCTATATAATTGGACTAACCTTTATTATTTTCGGTAGGATTTAATCTCAATACATCACGGCATTCCTAAAAAATAGTCCGCATTGTGAACCATTGCCCATGTCTTTGGAATTCGACGCCAAAGTTGAAAATCCCAAAATTGTAGAGATTTTTCTGATGTAAAAAAAATTCTGAGGATTAAATCTTGAATGGAAGTAATTTTAACTATTCATTGTATCTATTGTCCATTGTATGCTTTAATTTCGGTTTAAAGCGTTTTCATGAGGACATTTTATTGGATTTCTTATACTAATAAAACCGATTTTTTTATTTCATTATCTACTCCTTAATGTTGTCAAATTTTAAAAAAGTCAAGGCATCCTACAGAATGGGAGTAAACATTTACATTTTTCTATGTATGTTCAGTGAACGTACTTTAGTTTCTTAGTTCTAGAGGTTGCCATGACTTATTCAAAATTTGACAACATTTAGGAGTAGATAATGAAATAAAAAAATCGGTTTTATTAGTATAATAAATCCAATAAAATGTCCTCATGAAAACGCTTTAAACCGAAATTAAAGCATACAATGGACAATAGATACAATGAATAGTTAAAATTACTTCCATTCAAGATTTAATCCTCAGAATTGTTTTTACATCAAAAAAATCTCTACAATTTTGGGATTTTTAACTTTGGCGTCGAATTCCAAAGACATGGGCAATGGTTCACAATGGGGACTATTTTTTAGGAATGCCGTGATGTATTGAGAGTAGGTCCTACCGAAAATAATAAAGGTTAGTCCAATTATATAGGCCACGTAATTCAAAATGTCGACCAACATCGGTTTTTTGTATTCTTAGCTATACCGCGGAACCTGTAGGTGATGGAAAATAATTTTGTATGGGACTTTTACTCAGGAGCACCCAAATATCATGGAAAACTTGAAATGGTTCGTGGAAATTTCACAAAGTTTAATTTTGTGTTCCTGTGTTATATAAACATTCAGTTTAATTAGTCTCTAAATCGAGTTATTTTTGTTAGCAACTGCCATACGGATTCATGACAATGATGGAGATCAGGCAAACGTTTATATTTCGGTTTCGAATGTCCTTTTTTAACTCTGTCGAAAATCAACCCACCATCAGTCCATCAATTGCTCCATCAGCTCTCTAAACAAAAATAGAAGAGGCCTTCAATTTTTTATGCGACGAGGCGATTTCTTGCGCAATTTGGCCGGAACTCGGTGTCGATAAAGGTATAAGCTGCACCTGCAGGTGGGAGCCCATGTTTTTTCACCCACCACCACCCACTTTGGCAACAAACAAAAGCTGCACGCTGCAGACATTGCAATTTCGCCGAGAATTCGACTGTTTCCATATAATATATATGTATATGTATATACCGGCACGTGGGCATGTATCGGATATATCGGCGCGGCAATATATATATATGTCGGTGGATATGGGCTTTCCATATATGGACAGAGCGCAGCTGACAGTCGCATGGCGAAAGAGCGAAAGAAAACAAAAACGAAACAAAACAACAGCGAAGCACAAAAACCAAAACAAAAATGTGTAAAAAATGATGAGCGATTGGGGGGAGGGGGTCGAAATGGAAAATGGAGCAAAACAAAAAGTGGAAAAGGGGAGGCTGAAGGATCAGGGGTAGGTCCTGCTGGTCCTGGTCCATCAGCAGCAGCAGCAGGAGCAACAGCAACAGCACAACAGCAGCAACATCAATGGGCGCGCCACTCAATCAACCCCACTTGGGTGAAAGTGGGTGGCTCGTGGGTGGGTGGTGGATTTCTGCTTGACAACAATGAAGGCCAAGCATTGTCCAGGACTCCGGGGACCACTCACCCCAACCTTCCAAGCCCTCCCCCCGATTGTGTGTTTGTGTGCGAGCCTGTCCCAATTTTTTTACGTTTTTCCATTTTCCCGTTTACTCCATTTTTTCCACTTTTTGTGTGCCTTTAATTTTGCTTTCTTCTCTCTCCCTCGTTCGCTGGGTAATTTTTTTTCGGCCCAGTTGCCTGCTACAGCTTTCTGACTGCTTGGTCGCTGGTCAGCCGCAGTTATTCTTTGGGGGCGCCGAGCGCTGGACATTGGGGCGGAATTCGAGGCTCTGCAGCGGTCACTGGTCACCGCTCTGGTCAAATAAATGCAATTGTACGGGTGTACATGTTATTCCCCACCCACTTCTTGGGGCCTTGAGTGGACCGAGCATAAATCCTGAACCCTCAGACTGCAACCTGGCAACGCCCCACCCCTCAAACACCGAACCACCCACCCACCCATCAGCCAAATAAAATAATAACCCACCCCCCCTTGGAAAAAGCTTCGCACTTTTGCTTGCTTTTCACTTTTGGCGGCACACTTCTTTTTTTTTGGCCATTTCTTCTCGCCCAAAAATAAAAAGTAAAAGTTGTGCCACCCACCACCCCCTTCTTGGCCATCGACTTCGGCCGGTCAGCGAGTGGGTGGTGCTTTTGGGTGGTTTTGGAAGCCGTGGTGTCTGTCGCGGCATTTATTGCCGCAATGTAGCCCCGGGGAGTTGATTCGTTTGCCTCTCCGCTGCTCATTTGCATCAAAATTTTTAATTGGAATTGGCGCTAGAGATGGCCAGCATTCCGTTGGGCAGAAGGGGGCGTTAGGAGTCAGGGCTTAGCCCCGCCGACAATTGACGGGCCAAGTTGCAAAACAATTATTTATCACCTCGCTTTGATGGGAAAAATAGATTTTCTTTGACGAGAAATGGAAGGGGAGGGGAAACGGGTATTCCGCAAAAAATTAAATGCCACATGAGAACAAAAGTCGTTGGTAATTGGCAATTGCTGGTTAAGGATTTGAAGAGACAAGCAATAAAAATACTTTAGAAAATTATGAAAGGGATTATGGAAGGCTTTATCAAAGGAAAATTCGTTTTCAATAATATCTTAAATCATTGTTGAACTATAACTGCAATGAAAATTTATTGATTGTCCCTGAATACACTTTATATTGTTGTTCCAATACTATAGTATAGGGAATTACTTGTACTATGCCTTATTATGACAAAAAATTCCTTTGTCCCTTATAAATTCACCCATGCTGTTGCATTGTCACCTTCAGAAACGAATGATTGCTTTGAGCCCTTCGTTTGAGCCTCGATTTCGGCCATTTTACGCACCCCAGTGATCCTAGCCATTGTCCTCCGCCTGTTGCCATGTTCTGCTGTTTTAAACATTTTTTTCCCGTCCAATTGTTTTGTTGACTTTTTTAGTTTTGCCCCCTTTTTTTCCCAGCAATTCCTGCCACCACTTTCGCAAGCTCCATCGCATCTCGTTGGCCGCTGTATTGTTTGCTGTTTGTCTCCCGCTGTCTCCTTCTTATTGGCCGCGTGCCTCTGTTATTCTTATTTTTAGGCAACCGTCGAGAAAACACACAAAAGTTTGCCGTTTTGTGCCACTTTTTTCCGTGGCGCCCACATGTGTGCGAGCGAGTGCTAACGCTTTTCCTCTACATTTCTCATTCGCTGCTGCGTTTCCATCAAGAAAACGAAAAAGTAACATTTTTGCGGGCCTCGCTGATTGGTTGCACCCTCCGCTCATCTCGGAGCTTTCCCTGCCACCCCCTCCGCCCCATAGCCCCTGCTTTTTCCATTTCCCAGCAGGCAGCAGGAACAACACATTTTTTGTTTTAGCCGTAGACCAACACACCCGTTTTATTGTCTCTGCGATATTGGTAGGTGGCTGGGTGGCTGGGGTGAATGCTTTCGGGGATGGGTGGATGGTTGGCTGGTGCCATTTCAGCTACTCACCGGAAGCATCTTTGTGTGTATCCACCGATAAGAGTTCTCATTGTGAGGTGACTAAGTGCGTAATATGACTACTTGGTATGGACAACTTGAAAGTGGTTATCGTACTGTACCATATGGGTGATACAGTCTTACGATCACGCACTTTTTGTGTTACCCAGGGATTGTAACTCAGGTGGGTAATTGCGAAATTTTTCAATCAAAAAATTAATGAAGTATGCGCAGGTAAGATATAGTTATCGAGGGTGTCACAGAAATCTTTTTCAAACGACATTCGTTATGGGTTCCTACGTATATTTCAATGCACAAGACCAACAGCCTTCGGTTGGAACTGATTTCTGATAACAGAATCCTTAGTTTTATATCTAACTAATTAACTATTATTCAATATTAACTGAGACATTTTTTTAAAGAATTCGGTTCCAAATGTAAAAAATGTATTTAATTGCAATTTGCGTAAATCGTCAATTATACCCTTTATTTTATGAAAAAACTTTACCAAAATGTGAAATCTTCAAGTCACTTAAATTTCAGCTTTTTTGTAAGCTTTTTCCAGGTCCAATCCAATTTTCTTAAAATTGTGCAGTTCATGCTAAAGTTAATTACTTTGCACTGGCATATTTTCACCATGTCTCTGGCTACTTGAACATGCCACACTTTCGCTAGCTCAGCTCCTGGAACACTTTGGAATTAATATTCGTATTTTCAATTACCACTGACACTTGTCTATGGCAGCCGAGCCCAAAGGGGGATTCCCCTGGCCACCCACAACCCGTTCCCGATTGCCACCCCCGAAGGAGAGCCTACCGGCATTTCTGCTGTTGTCATGGACAACACACACGCCCTATTCCAATCCCCATTGCTAGACCAATGCGGAATGTAAAATGTCATTACCGCTGACATAAATGAATAGCTGCATTCATTGCATTTGGCAGCAGCGCCCAGAAAGAAAGAGACGGACTCACACGAGGAGAAAGAGAGGGAGCTATAGCTGCGGCTGCCTTGGCTTCCATCTTAGATTGTTGTAATGGCCGCATTAGCGTTAATTAAAGCCAAGTTTGTCGTGTATGCATAAGTTGGACATGAATGAACTGCCCGAGCTGTGACAACTGAAAGGAATGTTATCGATGGCACTGCGGATGGGCGAGTTTAAATGAAGGTATTACCAGGACAATCTATTGTTACGCAGAACCGATAAAGTATCTAAACTATTGCAGAAACATTATATTGATTTAGCATATGGACTAGAGCCCTGCATGAATGGATCCAATGAATTATTTTGAATTTTTTTTTGTTATATGAATGAATTAATTAGAATTTTTGAGTTTAATAGAATTGAATGAATTTGAATTTTGAGTTTAATAGAATTGAATGAATGAATGGCATGAATTCCGAAATAATTCAAACGACAATTTATTTTGAAGAAGAAAGGGCCATAATTTTGTGATTAAATCTGCCTGAATTTTATTTACTAAGCAGTTAACAATGATTTGTTAAAAATTTTCCACTTTTTGTTCTCAAAAGAAAGCACAAAAAAAAATCTGGAAAATTCAAAAAATTCATAAAATAATTCCTTCAATTCATTCAATTCGAAATAATTTAGAACAACTTTCAATTTATTTCACATAGAATTGAATTAAACAAATCAGAAATTTCCTGGCATACCATGATAAAACAAAAATTGAATGATTCATGCAGGGCTCTAATATGGACTGAATCCTTTCAGCCGTATTTGAAAATGCATGTTACCTAAGCATCAGTAGTTCGTTGATTAAAGCTATTATCAAAGCCCATGAGAAGTCCAAAATAATAGAAAAAGTTCGTTGATTGTAGTTTTTTATGAAGACCTATGCAAAGTCCAGAAAATTCACCCCACTCAACTAGAAAATGAGCAACCCCTTTTCGAGAGTTCCCATTGACTGGGACCAGCGGCATATG
Organism: Drosophila takahashii; assembly: GCF_030179915.1. Taxonomy (NCBI): domain Eukaryota; kingdom Metazoa; phylum Arthropoda; class Insecta; order Diptera; family Drosophilidae; genus Drosophila; species Drosophila takahashii. The sequence goes on along the minus strand of NC_091679.1, from coordinate 31,711,605 downwards.
GAATATGGGGAGACCGGCTAACGTGCAACTCATATAACATTTCTAATTAAAATTTTGTGCAGAGCTCCCACCTAAGCCCCCATCGGAAGAAAGGTTATTAACATATTTGCCATAACTAGGGGGCGTTATGGGGGTTTGGGTGCTTGCTATTTGTCCAAGCTGTTGGCCATTAGTTTGGCATGCAATCGGGCAACTTGTCCGAAAAAGTGAGTTCGAAATCGGTGCGGCCATTAGGGGAGAGGCGACATGTATGCATGCATGGGTGCCGGTGCCTAAGTAGCTACGCTGTCTTCATTAAAAATTGTGCTCCGCCATACCCTCCATTTGCCAGCAGCCCTAACGATACACTGAAACCAAAATTGTACACACAACGATTTTATTTATAAATTATAACATAGAAAGATCTCAAAAATTACAAGAAAAATCGTTTTCAATTCCTTCTAGGTAGTAATTTGTAACCTTGAAAATAAATATCAATAAGTATGGAATAAATAAGATTGAATAAGTTTGATTTACTTTTAATGTTTTTGTTTTATAGTTATTTCAGTTCAAGTTTAATAATGTGTTAGGCATTTAATTACATTAAAGAGCAAAAACAGGTTGGAAATTTGAGTTTTTGACAATTATTTTTGCCTGTGGAAACCTAGAAGTTGCAGTGTTTTCGCTACCCAGTCTCTGCCTCAAAGGGCAACAACAAATCGGGCTTCATTCCTAATTTAAATGCAAATGAGATTCATTTGACGACGACGTCGTCCAGGCTGCAGCCATGGCCCTGCTTGGGCGCACACCACACCACCACCCACCCACTTGGTCAATGCCACACACACACACCACCTTGCACAGACAGCGGGGCAGACACATGAGTCTACCGGGCTTTCTCCTTCTCCAGGGGACTCTGGGTTCTGCTTTCTGGGTTCTCGGTGCCGGGCTTTCTCCACGCCTGCGATTGTGTTTTCTTTCGGGTGGGCATCTACATTTATGCAAGTAGCTTAAATGGCTACAAAATGCGTTGCTTTGGCGAGATTTGTAGCATACATTAGGGCCGTGTTGCAGGTTGCAGATGGCAGGTGGCAGGTTGCAGTGTTGCATGTTGCTGCTGCTTGTGTTGGTGTGCAGTGGCAATTGCAGCCTACGCTTAGGCGCAACCTTAAGCTCAACAATGGCGGCTCTTCCGCTTCCCCTGCCTTCTGGTTGTCTGGACCACAAATATAATCAGGCTGGAAATTCGCCGTGGCTTTCGGGTTTCTTGATTAGTGCTGCAGCGGGAGCTGCTAATTTGGGAAAATCCTCAAACACCTTGAGAACGCCTTGGCAGTCCAATCAAACCGTTATCTAAGTAAATATTTCCCCAGCCGCTTTGTATATAGCCAGGCAGAAACTTATTACTCATGCGCCACGTTGCACTGAGCACCAATCAATATGCAGGCTATCAAATATTTAAACTAAAACTACAAAATAACAAAAATGGCTACGAGAATTTAACTCATGCGTGCGAGTGAGCCAGAGATAGCGAGGAAAAGAGATGGAGCAGGTCCCGACAAAGGGATTTTAATTGAGTGCAATGGCATGTGAGCGATATGTGCAGCAGGAAAATTCAGAGCGAGACAGCCGATAAGGGAGGCAAAGACGAAATCCAAGCAATACTGCCCAATATTCCACCCATCTCTCCATGTATGTGTGTGTGGTCAAAATGCATTTTGAAGTTATGAATACACATATATCCTGTTGATTTTTGAAATTATCAAGTCTTAAAACACACACAACGGCTTGGCTTGGGTTGTTGGGAAAGTGGGTGGCAGAGTGGGCGGTCGTTTCCCTGGCCTGTGTTTGTGGCCGTTTTTTGCATGAATTATTAAATGCTGTGTAATTTATTTGATTGTGATTGTGCCTACGCTTGTGTGCTGCCTGCATTCGTAGTGGTCCGTATTTATTGCACTTAACTGTTTGGGGTTACGTGTAACCAGGCCTCCCTCCCCGATTTGCTGAAATCTTATGCATTTGTCATGAATTTGAAATATTTTCGGTTGGCTTGGCTCGTTTCCTCTCCATGCCTGTGTGTGTGTGTGCACTTCAAGGATGGCAGGAGTTTGTCTGCGTTGACGGAGCCACGCATCACCCAAGGACCTCCCAACGACCGCCCCCTGCTAACTGCATCAACTATTTGTCCATACACATTTGGGTTTTAAGTTATTTCTGCTGCTGCAATTTATTGATCAATATTTTAGCCCAGGCGTTGGTCATTAGTTAGTCTGGTCAGGACATCAAGAAGCACTTAGAGCGAGAGAGATAGAGTCGGTGAGGCCGAAAACTGCATACACAAAGTGCGTAAGATACAATGGAAAGTTTCCTCTGTGATTGCAGCTTATAACCTTTTCGAATATGCAGGTCCCTGGAAGAACTTCTTGCGGTTAGACAGGCTGCCCAGGCGGTTAAATCAATATTTAAATACGTGCTTTATCGATTTTCTGGTTTTAAGTTGATTTCATTACTTTTTTCACACCGTTTCACTTAATAATCAAAATTAAAGTGAGGAATAAGAAGGGGAAACCATAACACTACTTCTTAAAACGCTATGAAATATAATTAAATCCTTCAAATAAAACAAGAATCTACGAAAGACCCACTAAATCACTTATATGGGTGTCTAAAAGTATGCAATACGTCTCGCTTTCTTTTCATTGCATACTTTTTGACACTTTCATCAGCGATTTAAAAACACAACTTGGTATAAAATGTAATAAATCTGTTATATCAGTTATATCTGTTATACCAATTATTGAAACCAAACGATTTTTTCGAGTGCTTTATTGAACTTCAAATGATTGGCTCTTCTACTTTTAACAACTCTCTTCACACCATTAGACCCAAAGTATATTGTGCGAAATGTATCCACCGGGGAAGCCAAAGTTTGCAAACAATTACACCTGCATATCCTTCGCGCTATCCTTATCCCGAACACAATCTAATTAACTGTCATTGTGTTAAAAAGACGCCAAACTGGCAACCGAAAACTCGCGTCCCCGCCCCTTTTCTGTGGCCTGCCAGTTGAACAGTGACAGCCGCCCACCTACCCCCACCCCCTTCGCAGTAGTTTGCGTGTCAAGTTGGCTCCTTTGAGCCCCCCACACACCCCGCCCACCCCACCTTCCCGGTCACGTCATCCGTTGTGCTAATACTAATGCGTTCGCAATAACAAAGGTTGCACATGCTCGCCCCACCAACACCCAAAGTTGCCGAGTTGTTGGCAACTAATCAATAGAGCAAAATTTACGTTTAATTAAAAATGTCTGCGTGTGTAAACCGGGGCAGGTGGCGAATAGAAATCAGGTGGGAGAGCCTATGTGGGCTAGGTCTTGGTATCGTGACATTAGCCGAACTGTCAGTATGATAATTGCCTAGCTTAATGTGCAATTAGTTCTAGGCTAAGCACAAAACAAGGTGAAATTTAAGGCTATCGTGAATCTCAAATTATAAACAGAATTCAAATGCATAAAAAACCCAATAAATCTGTTCTTCCTTTGGAAATTTAGTGTTAAAAATATATTGTTGCATACTTTTAGACACGTTGTTAAGTGATTTCAATTTCCACCCTTGGTGAATTTTCAATCCATTTACTTGGTAAAATATTTATTTAAGATATATGTATATTTCAGAAAACGAGTCAAGATTGACCATCCTTCAGAAGTGAACCCTTTCACCTCGTCACTTCTTCTCCAATTCACTCGAGCCATTATAATTTATCGGCATTGAAATACTTTACATAAGGTCCGCCCCACCTTCTCATGCTTCCCATTTCGAAGATGAGTCCGAACGATGCCGAATGTAATTAGAAATCCTCAGCAAACATACATATGTAAAGCGCTGCTCCTTCGTCCTGTGAGCTTAAGTGTGTATGTGTATTTGTATCTGTATCTGTATGTGTTCGTGTGTGTATGTGAGGGTGGGCGGGAGTGCTGCTGCAGTTGGTTTGATGTGCAAAATGAAGACATTTGAATTTGCGGTTCGGGCTTGAGCACCGTAGGCTATAGATTTTCTTACGACACACGCTCGCACATGCAGGTGTTGGGAGGGAGGGGGTTTCGATGTGTTGGGGGTTATATAATGCACCCACCCACCCACACACACACAAACACCGTCACCTGCTTTTGGCCTTTGTCTGCCCGCTGGCCATGCAAGTGGGTGGTTGGGGGCCATCTCAATATAAACTGCCTTCAACATTTAATTAGTGTGTTTTCGCACACAAGGCCCAGACGCCTAGGTGTGTGTGAGTGTGGCTATGCAAATGGCGTTGGGCGCAACTGTACATGCTCACATACACACAAGCTCTGCTCTCTTGCTCTCTCGCTCGCTCTCTTTGAAGACATTGACGTTTCGTTGGTTATGCAAATTCCATGCCAACACCTTTTCGGCCAAAGACTAAGACAAACTTAAGTGGGCGAGAGGGCGGGGCATTCTATAAGCCCACCACCCCCTACCCCATACCACGCACACACATGGCTGCCAGACACACACTCACATGCACAATTGCCTTTTATAATTAATTTTACAGTTAAGTGTATTTCAAGAAAGTTAAATTTACGTAAATTCGAAAATTTTGAAAGGCCATTGCCTTGCCCACAACCCACACACACATACAGCTCCAAGGGTTAAGGCCCTGTGAGCAGTGAAGAGTGAGTGAGAGGGGATGACGAGGGAAAGAGAGGGAAGTATGTGTGTCTGTGAGACGTCGCTGCGGCTTGTGTCTGAGACATTTGACTGCTTTTTGGGCTAAGCTCCCCCCTGCCAAATTCCCAGCTCTTCTTGGCCGACACAAATTTTATTGAAATTGCCAGGGCTCAGTGTACAGTGTACAGTATGCACTGTACTGGCTGGACTAGGCAACACTTACATTATGCAATCTAATTATGCCTTGAGCTCTTAGTGTGTGAGTGTCTGCGGGCAGGACAAAATGGCGTCTCAGCTTATAAGTTTGGGTTAGCCAGGCCAAGAGCAACTTGGCCAGGGATAAAACTTATCGGACAAGAGCAAGACACAACTGACAAGAGGAGAAGAATAATTTCATTATAATAGGGACATTTGAAATTCGAACTACCATGACTAGAAATTGTATTTTTTTATTTTCAGAAATTTAGAAAAGAGATTTAAATCCACGCTCTGTTCTGTTTCATTTCCTTTAAATTATTATACAAAAAATTAAATAAAAAAATATATTTTGAATACTTAAAAGTTAAAAGTTGGTTCTCTACTGTTCATTAATAGACATTACAAAATTTAAACTTTAATTTTATGTCAAATACAAAAAATAAAAGCAAATCGCTATTCTGCAGATCAAAATCAAAGCTTTAACGTGGTCTAATTAAACTACTATGCCTAAGCCCCAAACAAAATCTTTAACACGCTTGAATTTCCAGCACAAGCATTCCCATAACAAAGCCCCAAATAACCCAATCTAAGCTCCGCTGCAATATCAACTCGCTGCTGGTCGAACGAATAGAAAATCAATTTTGTGCCCCCGAAACGTCCTCATTAAATTGCTCGCTGTACGACTAATGAAATCATTAAAATTGTTTAAAAGCAAATTCTCGTTGGCCGAGCCGTAGGACAAACTCACACACATATATAGGCGAGAGCATGCAAAATTTATGTGGCAACTAGAAACTATGTTTTGGCAACACGCACACAAACCCCCACACGTACACACACACATATATTAAGCCGGCAAAGGACATTGCCTTGAGTTAGGATCGGGGCCGAGGCCGAGGACAGACAGCAAAAGTTGCCAGTTGAAGGCGGAGGCAAATCCTTAGCAGAGACACCCAGCCACCCCCAGTGACCAGAACCTCAATCCAGTAACCCACCCCCTTCCTTTTTGGCCGCGTGCGCTACTTAAACCCTTGCCGAAAACTATCCTGAAAGGGTTGGGCGCAGTCGGGGTGGCCAGACATCGAAAACATGATTTTAGTGTTTTCAAATTTGAATTTTAAACAAGTCATAATATAATTTGGCTAAGCAGCAGCAGAAGCAGTCTCCGGCGCAAGCCCAACATCCTGATCCCCCGGTCCACGGGGCACTTGGCCCAAGTTTGTGTCCACTTGCCGGGCTTTAATCCGCACCAAAACTCCATCCACTTGCCAATCCCCCTGATTCCAACCCTTGCGCGACGACGGCCATAGAAAATTAGCCGAGGCCCTAGCTCATTTTCCAGCTTGGCGTTTTTCTTGCAGCGCCGAAATTGTGAAATTTAAATTAGATACAAAAGTATCTATGGCCCGGAGTCGGGGTGCGAGTGTATGCGTGCCAACTATCCCACACGAAATATTGTAATTTTCTTGCAACTAAAGACGTAAACGGATATTAGCAGCAAATTAAGCCCTCCTTTCCGTCCTGTTTTTCGCCGTCCCGTGCGGTTCTAGTCGAAAGCCCTTAGGGATGGCCGAATTCCCTAAGCAAATATGCTAATTTGGGTGATTGGTTAAAATCGAAAGGGGATTCATTTCAAAAGCTTAGGCAAGGAGCATAAAGATCTCTTTATAAAAAATCTGAGAATTGATCTAAAACTATAAATAAGGACCTTAAAATTATAAAGATTAGGAAAAATGACTATAGAAACATTTATGAGAAAAAAAGTATATAAATAATTTTATAAAAATGATAAGTTGTATATATTAAAGCTTAATATTTACTTTTATATTTTAAAATATTTTTTATAAAGTTATCTTTCCGATGTTAAGAAGAAATCGATAGTTTTTAACGAACTCTCCCATCGCCAGCTATAATAAGTAAATTGAAACTGCTGGAGCAACAACAAGAGCAACAGCCTTTTCGATTCGGGTTGCTGCTGTCTTGGGCTTTGGTCTGCTAAAAGGGTCCAAGTATATAGTTTAAATCATACTCGTGTCGACGTCGACTTGGCTACATTTTAAATATGCTTCTTGGGGATTGGGGTCGTTTGGGTGGCGTAGGTTGCGGAGGTTTGTGGATAAGTTAAGGGGTCGGCTCAGTGTGTGGGCGGGCATTTGTGGGGCGTTGTTATCGTCAACTTGGCTGGCAAGCATTCTCCATTCTAATTTCTAATTATTTCTTCATGTGTGTGTGCATGGGTGTAGTCGTCTGACCAGATGGGTGGGCCGAATCCTGCCCCACCACATCCGTCCGTATGTCTATCCGTCCGTCCGACTGTCTGTCTGTCTATGCGAATTAATTAAGTGTTTTCGTGCGCGGGCAAATCCTTTTGCGGTTCAGAAAGTTTTGAGCTCTTTCGAGCCAAGGCGAATCACTGGGCCAGTGGGCGCAGGACGCAGGGCGGCGGGGGAAAATCAATTATAAATTAAACATTTATTAAAGAAAGCGCACACATTGCCCCGGGGGCAACGCAACCGCTTTCTATGCGGATACTCCCCGCACTCCACAATCCACCCAATCCCGAGTTCTTAGCCTGCCTATGCAAATCAGCTGCGGCATAAATAATGCGACATCATTATTTAGGCAGAGGTAGGCGAACAACACGAGTCCCCTTTTCGGATCCAGCCAGAACATTTCTGTCGTCAGTCAGCGATCCATCAATTATGTCTGCAGCTGGGGAAGATCCGACGTCTTCGGAGCCTCGAAACCGGGCTTTGTCTCATTTCGATTGTCTTCGAGAAGGAGGGAAGGCTCCTTCCTTTTTCCGCTCCCCTTTTGATTATGCACATGCATTTCGGCTCGTACATCAAACTCGAACTCGAATAAATGTGACGGCCTGCATGCATTGAAAGTAAAAAAAAAAAAGAGTACAAAAAAGGGAGGGAAAACCAAAAAGCAACAGCCAGGGGAATATGCTGATAGATGCCGGGTATAACTGATTTGTGTGTACCCGTATATATCTGAATTGGTAATTTGCTATAAAGCGACTTTAATATGGCACGCAGTTGTCCGCCAACTCCGCGCCCTCTCTTCGGGACACTTTGCATACTCATCCACAGTTGGGCAAATGCTTTCAATTTACATGGCTAAGTAGCAACCAGGTTTTCAGAAACCAAAAAAAGAAAGCCAAACTTTTGTTTCCAAGCAGGAAACTAACTGAAAAGTGAATTCCAGATTAATAAAAGCTGAGATAATTCAAAAGTCTAAGCTGCTAATCAGTAAACTCGGGGACCCTAAGGGATTATCTTAAAATGTACTCTACCAAAAGATTTAACTTAATAAATAGCTGCCGGCTTTTCACCTACAATTTTAAGAAAGTTTTATAATCTAGACAAACTTTTTAAAAAATTTGCGTGAACAGTTCTGAAACCAACACTAGAAAAATAAAATTAAATATTTGTTAAACAGATATTTAATAAAAATTTAGAATTTAATTTAAATGCTATTTTGAAAACAATTTCTTTCAAATTTCATATTTTGAAATCTTTGGATTTACCAGATTCTACATCAGTAATTAACTCAATATAAAAGGCCATCTATGCGTTACGGTTTATTTCTAGTCGGGATTTCACACAAGGTAGGAAAGATTATTTAACTGGGCTCGGCATTGGAATATTTCAGATAACGGAACAGGATGAGTGCTGGGGATCGGGGTGTCTGGCGACAACTTGGCAATTAACCCCTGCTGCCGCCGCAGTTGCCTTTCCGGGGATTTCCCTCGTGCTTCTGGGCCTCGCGGATGAGATCGCAGGCGCTGGGAATCGCCAGGCAGTTGCACTCGATGGCACGCGGCGGTCGGATGGCCGAGCGTGAGCATTCCGAGAACGAGGGATAGGGGGCCTTGACCTTGGTGCAGTCCGTGATGCGTCGCACCACGTGGCAGGACACCTTGCCCACGGCCTTGCAGCCGGGCAGCCGGATCTTGGGGCAGAGGCCCTCGGCCACCGGGCACACCTGCTCCGTGGGACACTTTTCGTCCGCGACAAACACCTTGCGCTTGCGCCGCGGAATCGGGGGACGGGTGCCCGCCTCGTAGCAGCAGATCTTCTTGGGCTTTATCTGGATGGGCGGGCACTCCACCCAGGTGACTTGGTACTTGCGCTTCGCCTTGTCGGAGATCTTGTAGTAGCACTGGTCGTAGGGCGGGAACCGATCGCGGCAGGGATCGTCGCAGCAGTCCGGCGGCATTTTGACCAGATGGTGGAACTGAAAGGAGTCCTCCGGCGGTGGCGGCTTCTTCACCTCGAAGCGGGGATCGCCACAGCCCGTGAACTTGCCGCATCCCTTGCCCGAATCGCGGCTGCACTTCGGCGATGGATTGTGGTCCTCGGCGTAGGCACGCTGGCTGACTACGCCTACAAAACGGGGTAGGATTTGGCCATGTCCCTTCAATGTTAAACTGCGCCACAAAGACATGATAGTAAGACGATTTAAAAATGTTCGGAAAAACAATGGGTTCGCTGCGAACTAAGAGGGGTGTCAACACCACAACAACCGCGCGTTAATAAACCAGCAATTCCGAAACCGAATAATACCCCCTCGGCACCGTGAAATATCCTAACTAAAAATTTTCAACCGAACACACAATCAGCTCAACGGAGCCGATGTGAAATTTGGAAGAGGCCGAGAGGAACTGAGCTAAAAACTTAAACGACATGACTATGTGGCATTGAAGTTCGGTTCAAGGCCTGCTTGAAAGATGCTGTTTTCAAATATTCAGATGTGTTCCAAAACAAAATGATGATTTTTTTAATTAAAATATTTCGTTTGAATTAGGATTATTTCCTTATAATCCGATGACTAATATAGTGAATAGTTCCACCAGTTCGCTAAAATTATATATAAATATTATATTTATATTATATAAGTATAAATATTCTTTTAGGTTTAAATATAGGGTGATATATCACCCCCCACCCGGTAAAAAATTAAGGGAATTTTTGTATTCAAAAAAAATGCAACGTACAAATTTCTCTGATATCATCCCCCACAACAAAATCCTAGATCCGCCTCTGAGTTCAGTTATAGCTTTGCAATTCATTTCAGATCGTTTCCTATGCACCTTCAGAGTATTGAACTTAAAATCGGAATGAAGTTGGCCTTGCCCACCCACTCGGGGCTTTTGGTATGGGCTCTCAGTTAGTCTACACTCAGTCCTTGGCCTAACAAAACATATTCTCGGCTTTTTTTCGGCATTGTGAAACAAAATTTGGTTAAAAAGTTCAAAATGTTGCGAGTGTTGCGTCAGAAGTGTCGTTCGCTCGTGGATCGCAGTCTGCCGTGCCTGGAGTCCTTGGTGAATGCCTGTGCCGCGCTTAAGTTCGATTGGTCCAACGATCAGAAGAGTCTGATCCCAATCCAAAGCTCTGGCGTCGCCACCTCCAGTGTGCTCCGCCAGCACCTGGTGCGCCGCAACTACAGCAGCCAGCAGTCGTCGGCGGACGACGATTGCGGGGCGCCCAAGAAGTGCGATACGGAGAAGGCGGCGGGCTCCAAGACCTGTGGTCCTGCCCACTTCAAGGGCACCATCTGCGATGCGGCCAAGGGCGGCAAGCGCAAGAAGAAGGAGGCCAAGAAGGAGAAGAGCAACAAGCCCAAGATCCCGTCCAGGCTCAAGTCCATGTGGTACATACCCGGCTGCGAGTACGAGCCCAAGTGCGATGTGAACGTGCGCTACGACATCCGGCACTACCGCATCTCGGACAAGGAGGCCCGCCAGTACCAGGTGACCTGGAACGAGTGTCCCCGGCTGGTGATCAAGCCCAAGAAGGTCTGCATCCACGCCAAGCATCCCCGCCCGAAGCCCTGCCGTCGCCAGCGAAAGGCGCCGGCGGCCACCGCCCGTCCCTCGATGCCCATGCTGAATCCCATGGAGTGCCGCAAACCGGAGGACGACTCGCCCTGTCCGCGCTGGACCCTCCCCTGTTGCAAGCCCGGCCGCATCCCGCCCAGCTGCCATCGCGTGCGGCGACCCACCGACTGCAAGAAGCGCCCGGCCCCGTATCCCAGCTTCTCGGAGTGCAAGCGCGATGAGCTGACCAAGGGGGCGCCCATCGAGTGCCTGTGCCTGCAGGTGCCCATGGCCTGCGAGATGTGGGCGGAGCTGAGGCGAAGGATCGCCCGGGGCAAGGGGGCGGTCCTTAAGTGCGGCGAGCTGTAGGTGCTGCTATAGGCGGCGTAGAGCGTCCAGTCGTACGACATCTGGCCACATTCCGGCCGTTATTCCAACCTAGCTAACTCACATCCAAATTCCGGTTTTCTAAAATAGCCAAGCCATTCACCATTTCCTTTCCTTTTCGATCCACACACTTCCGAAATTCAAAATGCTGTCGAAACGCTGTGGGAATTTTCTGGCCAATAGCCTAAAGCCACTAACCACCCGATTTGCTAGTTGCGGTGGCGATACCTCGGACAAGTCCAAGTGCAAGTCTAATTCGAAGGATAAAGGCAAGCCGGAACCCACTTGCAAGCGATCCGCGAAGAAGAAAAACTGCTGCAAGGTCCGAACTCCCTTTCCCTGCTACTCCGAGTGCAAGCGAAAGCCAACTGATCCAAAGCCTTCTAAGGAGTGCGATTGCTGGGACTTCGACAAGTGCTGACTGTTTGATAAAACCGGCGGATGGCGGCCCTTCCCCACTTTCACACCACAGACTGAAGACTCGATACACACACAAGACCGTTGGTGGCACTGGGAGCCTAGGTGTATTGTCCATGTCGAACCCTTAGCATTTATCTGGGCACCTATTTTGAAGCTTAATCCAACTAACCGACGTTGAAGAATTACAAAAATACCTTATGTTTTAACCGTTGTTTATTATTTGCTGGGATACTGGTTTTTTTTTACAGCTGAATGGATTGCAGCGAGAAAAAGTAATCCTATTCAAAAAAAGGGAAATATGGGAAATTTATTTAATGGCGAAAAAATCGAAATATGAAAATTTGAGAGGTTTGAGATATGGTAAAAGTTTCAAAACAAGGTTTTTTATTTTTGTCCATACTGTGATTTTAAATCCAATCCAATCGTCTTTGATGGAAATCGGAAGGGATATTTAAAAAAAAAACTTAATTCACAAAATCTGATTGCGACGTGATATCAGAGTGTGGCGATTGGATTATAAATATTTTTTTTATTAAAATAAATGACCGCCATTCAACTGAATTGCAAAAAATGTTTCGACCAATACCTTTCCACGTAATATACATTTCTATAAATTTCTTCTTTTCCAGCTTATTAATTTATTTTTTTAAATATTTATAAGCCCTACGCTGTAGTATTTTTCACGATTGGCGAAAAATTTTTGCAATAAATTTCTTAGTAAGGGCTAGTACTCAACCCAACAAAAAGTCGTTCAAAACAAAAACTTCATATGAAACAAAATTTTTTGACGTTGTTTTTCATATGAAGTTTTTTGTTTTGGACGACTTTTTGTTGGGTTGAGTACTAAGCCTTAGGGACGTATTAAAAATGCGTGATAAGTTTGGGATCTAGTGAGCCTTATATTCTCATCCTTCAATACGATTTTCCCCATACATTCATTCTCACATTTGGCATTAAGTTACAACAACCTGTTTTGTTCCGGTCTACTATTTTGTATTGCTTTCTTTTCTCTCTTTCGGAAAAATTAGTTGGTACTGAAAAAAATAAATAAATTTAAGACTGATCAAAAATGAATTCGTCAAAAGCTTTGGTGACCAAACAGATGGTGGCCTTGGGATTCAGCAACCTTGTGAAGAGTCGCGGAATGAAAAACTTGCGACTAGATGACATTCACTACAAGCCTGGTGCGATGAAGGAGCGAACGTACAGAAGGACTTGGGCGGAACAGCAGTTGGTGCAGCCCGAAGTTGAGGAGCGCTTGGATGACACAAAGTACAATCCAGGGCGCTGGACAGAACGAGAATACCAGGCCACCTGGCGGGAAGCCGTTGAGGAGGATCGTCAGCAAGAGCTAGAGGATCAGCGATGCGAAAAAGAAGAAACTTCCGCCCCTGTGCTACGCCGATCGTTTGATCCCAAGAGGCGACTACAAAGGATCGCCATTCCCGCCAGTCAGTTCATCTCCCAGTTCATCTCCACCCAAAGCAAAAACAAGAGGCGTCACGTAGAAGCTGCCGCAGATCGAATGGCGTATGATGGTTACCAACTGGTCTGAAATGCCAACTCAATTGTTTGTTCATGACGAGGACACTCTTAAATATTATTTAGTTTGTTAAATGTTAAATTCAAACTTCAAATCTAAAAGGTTATCTTTTGCTGTAAATCGAATGAAACAAAAAGAAATTCAAATTGCAAGCTTTGTTAAATTGTGTGTTCATAATTTTTATGGTCTTCTGGGTTTTTTCAGGAATATCATACATTTTTAATCTTATCAAATGAAATGAAAAATTAAGAAATTTAAGGAAAACATTTCACAAATTAATAAAGGATAAAGCAGTTCTACCGCATGCTGCCGCAAGCTTAGTAAAAATCTTAGTTTTTAATTTAATAATTTTTTTTTTGTAAACGAAAAATAGTTCTCAAAAATAATTGTGTACTATAAATTCAAAAACATTACTCAAAATTATCTAAGTAATTGTAATATATCGACTGGTTATTAAATTATTAAAACCAACCAGTTTCAGCAATCCATGAATTTCATTTCACAGGTCGACATTCGATAAACAAATCCGTATCCGTAACGACACTCAAAATGAAAATTTCGCAGTGACTCCCATATTTGTTCTTTATTTTTAATCCAATACCAAATTCTTTCAGTGTGTACGACACCTTTGCAACCTAATTAAGTCGATAGATTGATTTCGGCTTAATTATATCAATATGATGCTGGCGAAGAAGACGCTTTCCCGAGCACCGGCCGCGATGAGGAGTGGATTAGCAGTGACGGCCAACCAGATGCGCGGCATGGAGACGCTGTTCGATCCGTACACAAATGGTGTGCCCCGGATGGCCGGCGAGCGGAGGGATCTGAAGAAGAAGAAGCCGCAGGACAGGACCAAGGTGCCCGTGAAGGACATCTGCTGGATTGCGATGCGTCGCTCGGAGTACAAGTGTCGCTCCGATCCCGAGTTCAATGTGCCGGCCTTCATCGACTCGCGAAAGCGGTGCACCGCAGATCCCTGTGCGAGTTCCTACCCACCGACAGACCTCACCCTCTACAAGCCCACCGACAAGCTGAGCCGCAAGTACCAGCGCACCTGGTGCGAGTGCGAGCTGGAGGAGCGGAAGCGGAAGGCGGTCTGCCGCTGCCGTCCGCCGAACTTCCTGCGACGGGCCCGTCGAACGCCGCCGCTCAAGGAGTCGAAGGTCTGCCCCGATGGCAGCGAGAGCCTGGGACTAGGGCTCTGCCGCCCCAAGCCGGTGGCCAGCTCCTGCCCCAGGTTCAAGCTGCCCTTCTGCAAGCAGGTCAGCTCGAAGGGCTGCCGGCCAGGACGACCCCATAGCGATTGCATTCGCCGCCGGACGAAGTACCCCAGCTTCTCGGAGTGCCAGACGGATCCGCTGCCCGATGTCCCGCCCACCCACTGCTTCTGCATCAACCAGCCGCCCATGTGCGTGGTGTGGAACTACTACCGCATGAAGAAGTCTTAGTTGCCAAGGTCGTTCTGCATTTACCGGCTGGCCATCCCTCAGTTTCGAATAAACAATAGAATAGGAAGTATGTGGCTTTATCTCATCATAGTGATATTTAATTGTTAGATTTTTTAGGGAGGGTAAATGAGCCATTCTCGGGAGTCCTTTGGCTGGCGTGTCAAATCTTCGCATCGCCAGTTAAAATTTGGAACAGCACCTTTTCGGCCGATGTCTTTCAAAATTCGGAATTTCCGAAAATCCACGAAAACAAGGAAATCCCGGCACCATGATCGCCTCGAAGCTGCGCCTGCACCGAGCACCGATTCCCAGGATCCTGGTCACCAGTCGCTGGTACAACTGGGGAAACTACGATGCCAGCTCCGGCGAATGCTGCAAAATGCGCGACAAGGAGACCACCGCCTGCAAGGCGGACAAATGGTTCTGTCCACTCGACTATCAGCCCACCAAGTGCTACGAGAAACCCTCCTTTGGCGAGAAGCAGTATCCCCAGTATCTGCGGGAGATCTATCAACGGAGCAAGCCTGAGTTCGATCCCGACTGCTTCCTGAAGCTGATCCGCCACGACATTGATCACTACAAGCCGTCGGACAAGCACCGCCGATACCAACGCACTTGGCCCGAGTGTCCACTGTTGTGGCTGCGACCCAAGGACACCTGCTGTCCCGATCCGGAAATGTATCCCCCGATGAAACGCCGCATTCGACCGCCACAGGAGCCACCGCTCACGGCCATAGACAAGCATCTCTTCCAGATGAGCGTCTTCTGCAAGTCGGTCAAGCCACCCGGTTGCAAAGTGGGCCGTCGTCCGCCGAAGTGCAAGAAAGGTCGCAGGTCCTTAGACTGCTGCAAAAAGACGGCTCCAATGCCCAGTTTCTCGGAGTCTTGTCGCCATTTGATACCTCAATTCTGCCGGTCTGAGTGCGCCTGTCTGGTGGGCGGTAAGTGCGACATGTGGAACGTTTACCGCCGGTGGAACAAATCGCGTAGAGCCTGCACCAAGCCCTTCATGGGATACTCTCCCTACAGATCTCGGATGCGCTTTCCATTTTGACGGGAATATGCTCTATTAAGATGACCAAGTTTACCCAGCCTTCCCAATCACAATTTCACTACTGAAAAGTTAGCAGGCCCTTTCGAAATTCACCCAAAATTTTGAGGATGCAGTCAGCACTTCGCCTCATTTGCAGGCAAGGTTTAAGGAGTTTCGCCTGCAAAGTGCCCAGATTTCCGGACCCGCAATGCCAACACGTGGACCCCAAGTGCCATCATGTTCCTGGTGGCCAATGCAAAGGGGCCAAGGAAGTGCTGACTCGCGAATTGCCTCGTGAGAAATTCCTGGAGCAGAATGAGCAGCAGGAGGGCAAGTGCTGTGTCCTTCGGTCGGCGGCCAAAGATCCCTGCGCAGCAATAACGCGACCCAAAGAATATAAGCCTGTTGAAGAGCCCTTCCGCTCGATGTGGGAGCCACCCTGCCAGACGGAGGAGCAGCCCTTCTGCAAGGACAAACTGCCCCGCTTCGATGCGATCTACTACCATCCGTCGAACAAGTGCCGTTGCTACCAGCGCACCTGGGTGGAGTGTCCGCCGGTTAAGCAGCGCCTGAAGAAGGTGTGCTGCCTGGACGGCATCCATCCGCCCGAGGTCCAGTATCGCGTGAAGGATCCCTGCCCAGAGGTTTGCGGAGTACCCTACAAGCGACTGAGGCGACTGTGTGAAACTGGCGATTGGGAGCGGGATCCCAATTGCGAGTGCCCGAAGCTCTTTTGGCCCTGCTGTAAGCCGGCTCGTTGCGATCCTCGTTGTCGCAGACCCTGGAGACCCGCCATTTGCGCCAAGTTACGGGCTCCGTATCCCTCGTTTTCGGAGATCAGAAGATGGACGAGACCACTGCGGAAAACCGAGTGCCGATGCAAGGAGCCCGCCCCAATGTGCTTAGCTTTTCGGGAAAAAAGTAGGATCGAAAGGTTAAACCTCAAATTCACGTGCTAATATGGTACTCCAAGCTAGAGAATCTGCCTTCTAGATCAAAGCAATTGATGCAATATGAACATCACTTGTAGCCATTGCATTTCTCCAGAAGGCAGGTTTTTGGGCCAAGTTCCTCAAAACCAAAATCATGGAAAACCTAAGAAAATAATAGCAATCAATGAAAACAACTTTTGTATTTAAAATAAAGAATACTAAATTAATGAAAAATACATATCTGTATTTTCTTAGATCTAAAAATTTTATAATTGGATATATTAAAATGAAATCAGAAAAAATAAATAATATAGTTTTCGAAAATTTTACTAACTTTTTCGTTTAAAAAACCCAGACAGCATTGCCGCGACAGTCATCCATATAATGAATCGTTCATTTCGTTGTGTCCCATTTTTAATCAAGCAACAGGCTTCCAAATCGAACGTTTCCCTTTAGACATTTCCGAACAGAACAGAACCGAGCAGACCCCAAGCACACAGGGATATCAAGCAGCCGAAGGAGCCAGAGAGAACTGAACTGCAGAGGATCTAGGATCATGGCTACCTCCGTTTTGGCCACGATGTGTGCGGAGCGCTTGACCAAGCTCCTGGTCCGCTACTCCCGCGCCCAGCCGGTGGTGCGAAATCAGTCGCAGTGCGTGGACAAGGTGCTGAGTCCTTTGCCCAGGAGTGAAGCCACCATGGCCTACTTGAAGCCAGCTGCTTGCCCAGCGCCTCCCCAAGCCAAACAGACGAACACCGCAGCAAAGTGGCAGCCGATGGGCAGCATCACGAGCATTGGCCAGAGATTCCAGCGCGAGGCCATCGAACCGCGACGTCTGAGCTTCTCGAGAAATCAAGCCGTCTTTCCCAACAAATCGAGGGGTTTGGAGGACTGGAAGCAACTGGGAAGCGGACGTTACTCAGCTCCATTCGCCGGCATTTTCCAGGGTCAGAAGAAATCCTTTACCCAACAAACCCTTGCCTTCGATCGCCAAAAGCTGTATCGGGACTGCTATTAACCGAACACACAGGGATGCTCTTCGACCTCCTGATGCCAAGTTCATTCGCAGCTCAGCCACAACACTTTGATCTTCAGTGTTCTGACTGAGTTGCGACTGAGAGTGGCAGCATGTGCCCAAGACTGCCCCCCATTCGACGTATTAAAGATGTCTCGTGTTCAGATATTTTTGTCTTTTCTATCAAGGTTTTTGGAAAATCACCTCTATGAGAAACCCGCTATTTAACACTCAACCTCACAACTAAGCATACGTTTTGGCCAACACTCCCTCTTCGAGAAGGAACTCAAATTTAAGTTCAGCAGCCATGCTCAGCTTTTGGGCCAAGAGAATTGTGCTCAAGCCCGGCATTTTGGCGCTCGAGGCTTCCAGTAGGATTATTCACCTTAACGCCTTGTTGGCCTCCAGAGAGGGGAATTCGTGTCCGGAGAGCCGGGAGATAAGCTGCAAGACGGTGAGGAAGTGCAGCCCCACGGACCCACCAGTTCGTCCTTGCAGCGAACAGGGCTGTTCGCATCCTCGCTATCCCTGCTGCGTGAACACTCGGATCGCGGAGAATCCTTGCCAAAAGTCGAGGAAGAAAAGCGAGCGCTTCGTCTCCATGTGGGAGAGCTACAAGGACAAGGAGCTCCAGCGGCCGGAGACCATGTGGCACTACCCCAAGGAGTGCTGTCCGCAGTGCGACGACGTCCGCTTCGACGTGCTGTACTACAAACCCTCTGACAAGTGCCGCGACTACCAGCGCACCTGGTGGGAGTGCTGCCCCCGGATGATTCCCAAGCGGGTTTGCTGCTGGTGCGACGCCATTCCGCCCCAGGTGATGCGCCGCGACCTGCCCCTCTGCCCGCGATCCGCCTGCCTGGCGGAGCACGAGGAGAAGCGCTTCAAGTGCCTGAACAAGAAGTCCAAGGGCTGCACTCGCATCCGGATGCCCTGCTGCCGAACCTCCCGAGTGCCGCCCGACTGCAATGCCCTTCCCTACCCCACCGAATGCGACAAGATCAAGTGCCCATTCCCCAGCTACTCGGAGTGCGTCCAGGAGGATCCGGCCTCGATTCCACAACGGCCACCCGAATGCGAGTGCCTGCGGAAGGTGTCCCTTTGCGAGCAGATCCGCAGGGCCAACCACCTGGCCAAGCACAACATTAGCATCTGGCCCTGCTCTCCACGCGGTGCATAATCCTGTGATCTCTGCTGGGATCTCTGAAACAGCTTATGTATCAGATATGCCAACAAAGCCCACAGTAGGGTAGGGAAAATCCCATCAGCAGAAATCATAAATCTACCTTTAAGGTTTTTAGTTTATGATTTCTGGTGATGATGGCTTTTCCTACTCTACCTCAATCTCAGCAATCGGCTATTCAGCCAGCAAAGCTGTCAGTGGGCATTCGCCTGATGATACCTCACTTCTTCGACACTCCCCTTTCGGAACACTAACTTCTAGGACTCGTTCGAAATTCAAACATGTCTCGCCTGTCGGTGCTCAGCGGTTTCACGCGCAGTGTCCTCCGCTCCACCAAGAGACCCATGTATATCCTACGCCACCTGGCGGACAACTCGGATACCACCTTTAGCCTCGACGAAACCCAAAATAATCTGAAGAAATTCGAAAAGGCTGAGCCAGTGGAGCACACAAGTCACTTGTTTGTATGGCCGAATGTGAGGGAAAAGAACCATCACTATGAAGAGCGAAAACAGGAGGCTTATGATGATATCACAGCCTCTTGGGGCTGGAAAAATAACGAACTGGACGTGGAGCAATTGGCCGGAATGCCCGGGCCCACCGAGGTTGAGGATCCGTATTTGAAGTTGGAGGAGAAACCAGAGGAGGATAAACTGTTCTACTCCGAGGACGATCATTCGGGAATTCAGGAGGATCTGCAGTTTGAGAGAATGCGTTCACGGAGGGAACAGCTCAATCAAGACTCCCAAGAATCCTTTGCCAGCTTTGAACGAAACTCTCTTACTTGCGTGCGGGAGAATGTGGACTTTATGATGCAGGAACTTGGACAGATTTCCCTTCTTCTAAGCACTCTCTATCCAGAGGAATCCACTTTGGTTGGCACTGTCACGGGGCAATCTGAGAATACCATGGATAAAGTTAGCTCGGACCCAGAAATGGCCTCTTTGGCACTCAACCAAAGTGAAGCGAAGAAACTGGATCATGAGAAGGTATCTAATCAGCCTTTGGATGTTGCAAAGAACTTGGATCAAGAAGATAAATCAAATTCTGAGTTTACCACTTCGATGTCCGATCAATCTGGCTTGGAAGAAATAGATACTTCTGTGATAGCTAAAGAGTCGGAGGATACACCACTACTCCAGATCCTATCTGCTGGCGATAGCCGAGAACCGAGTCCCTCAAAAACCACTGAGAGTCCTCCCAAAACGACTGACAGGCAGGACATGCAGCCCAAGGAACACATTCACACCTACAGGCCCTTCAGGACCATCGAAGTTCCGGTCAATGAGCCTACTAAAAGCCCGAGCTCCGAGACAAGTGAAGAGCAGCCTTTTAGCCAGGAATCCCTTACAATCACTAATCATTTGGACAACACAGGCTACACGGTTTCTGCCCAGCTCTCGGAACCCGAATCACGTCTACTGATGCGAATGGCTCTCAAACAGGCCTTAGAAGATCTGGAGTCGGGCAAAAGCAAGTACAAAGCCACCATTCTAGAGGCCGAAACTGAGTGAAAATATACACAAAAAATTAAACTTGAATTTTATTTCTTAGTCTTGTCCTTCGAGCCCTTCTTTCCCTTCTTTTTCTGGTTCTTCTCCTTCTTGAGCTTGTCCTTCCTCGCCTTCTTGGCCTTCCTGATGGCACTGGGACAGACGTGATTCTCGCCGTGGATCTTGACCCACTGACGACCCCGCTCCGCCTCACAGAGGCTGAGGGGGAATCGGCACTCGCATTCGCGGGGGCGATGCGGTCGCTTGGCCAACTCGGGCTGCTTGCACTCGGACCAACAGGGCATCGGGGCGCAGAGCTTGCGGCAGCAGGAGGGCGTCTTGGCCGCATGGCATCTGGGCGGACGACGTCCGGGAACGCAACGCGCCAAGGGAGCGAAAATCGGACAGGGTCCTTTGGCCAGCGGGCTGAGGGCCGTCCGTTCGCGCCGCTTGGCCACCCGACGAGCGGGATCGAGAGCCTCCAGCTTGTCGTAGGCGCAGATCTTCTTCTGGCGGATCATGAACTTGGGACACTCCACCCAGTGGCGCTGGAAGGGACCGTCCTTGCAAGAGGGTCGGTAGTACAACTCGTCGAACGAGGGCAGCGGCTTGGTGCAGTTGGGCTCGCAGCACAGATCGTTGGATCGTTGGACCACAAAGGGATACGGCGGCGGCAGGTTCTTGGGCGGATCCCACATGGACTTGAACCTATCCGACTCGGCGCAGAAGGCGGCCGGAATGCAGTGCGTCCGGATCTTGCATTCTTTTTTACCAGCAGGAGCAGGAGGCGTCTTAGAAGGTGGAGGAGGCGATGGAGGCGTCGGGGGCTTTGGTGGCTTACTGGAACCGGACGAACTGCTCTGGCGGGAGCTGAAGCCCCTCAACAGGGTGGGCCAAAACATTTGCCAAAACTTCTTGTATTAAAATCGGAATTTTGTCAATTTTTTCTGGTTTTTTTTTTTTTAATGGCGGAACGGTGGATTCAAAATATTTACCTAGCCGAAATGTGGCCCGTGGCCTGCTGGGGAAAAACTGGTGAAATTCGGCAGAGGGTCCTGTCGCACACATTCACTTCGCCTGCAACTCAACTTCAACGCTGCGGCGACAGGCAACACAAAATTGCAAACAGCGGACTGCGCATGTTTAAATTTAATTGAACATTTAGCCAAATTAAAATGCATTTTATTACGCAGCCGCCGTTTCTGGCCTGGAAATGCAAAACAACGCGCGCCCAATCAGCCAGGCCAAGTCAACTGAAGCCAGCGGAGTTGGCCATACCCGCAAATAGATGGAGCAAAAGGCTAAGAAACACTAGGAAAAAAAGAGTTGGTAATGTTAAGGAAGAAAGTTAAAAAAATATAGGTTTTTACATTTTTACCCTTTAAGAAATAGAGGACATCCTAGAAACTATTTGGCCTTCCATAATCAAGATTTATATTTTATTTATTTTATTAAAGGCTTTTTTTAGATAGATAATATCTATCTATCAGATATCCAATGCGCACAATGCTTTAAGTTTAACAATAACAAAGATTATTTGATGTCATTTAAAGGAGCTGGTAATATGCAAATTGTGATTTATAACTGAACTAAATTGAACATTATATTTTATTTAAATAAGAATATTTGTTTAGTTATTTGTTTAATGCTTTCTATGCTCACATGTTTGTCCCAATGGACAGCAGTATTTAAATACATTTAAAGACCTTCTGATTACTAATTTTTTTCAAGTGCAGAGACAGTTGCAAAGCCAAAAGCTAAAGAGGCTGACTGGGCCTAGGCACGCAACGGTTATTCAGTTTTGTCGGTTTTTCGTTTCGGCCTTAAATTGCTGGCAGTGCCTATGCGAAATTTGGCACAGATTCGCGGGCAGATTCGAAGCTATTCGATTCCATTCGATTCGATTCGGTTCGGGTTGGATAGAGGCGGAACTGCGAGGACAGAGCGAGTTGCAAAACGGGTTGGGGACGACGGCCCAGGCCAACATGCGTTCTGCAATTGTTTAATAGCCTAATTAAATGTGCGAGGGAACAGGTTGGCCAGTCCGGGAAAGTCGGAAAAGTCGGGCATATGCAAAGCCAAGGAAGCGGAGCGACTGTCATGTATCACCGAGTGATGTGAAGTGATGTGATGTGATGTGACGGGACAGTGACTGCCATGCGGGTGGTTTGTCGGCTGCTAATGCCAGTCTCCTTACTTGTTTTTATACTTTACTCGTTTTTATTTTTTGCTCCTTGTTCTGGCTTGCAATTACATTTGGCTGTTAATTGCATTATGCATATTTATGGAAGCGCTCCGGCTGCAGCTCCTCCTCCGGCAATCAAGTTAGGGCCGTAGAAGGATCAGGAGCGGGAGCAGGAGCAGGAGCAAGGGTATGGAGACCCAGACGGATACGGCGACAATGCCGGCTCATTAGCATACATCAGCGCGTTAAGCTCGGAGCGAGTGTCTGACTGAGTTACGAACAGCTTTCCACTTTCCGTCTGCAGCTGCCATCATCATCGCATCGCCATCGTCATCCGCTGAGTGGCTTAGTGGGTGTTGCCCTCTAATTTAAATTAAAATATGAAAAATACTCAACGAGTGAAAAAGGGGTTTGGCTGCGAACAAAAACATCAAGCTGCGAGAGCTGAAAACTGAAAAACGTGCAGAAAAATCAAATCTAAAATAGCTGCTGGACATGGCATAATCAAATTGTCCGCACTGAAGGGCGTAGGGAAAATATTATTTGCCCAGAGATTGTTGTCTGTATGTGAGCTGCTGCAACTAATTATATTACTATGATTTGAGATAATTTTTATGCTTTCTGCATTCGTCAGAAATTACGGAAAATGTGATTTACTGGGCAGTTAATCTGTGCAATTAAGTATGTAAGAATAAAATGAATATTTATAATTTAATGTAGAAACTAAAAATAATCTATTTGTACTACTTTTTATTTTATTATTATCTGTTTTTTAATTATCAGTGTTTTAATAAATCAAAATATTGAAACTGTAAAATATTAAAACTGTAAAAATAATTGTTTATCTATTAATTACCTTCAATGTTCAATATAAATTTTAAAATATTGTTAAAAATATTTTATTCGCTTATGTTATAGAATAAGTATATTTTATACTTTTTCCAGATAAGATACCCCACCCTTTCCCTGCCTCCACTAATTCGCACTTTAAATTCCTGGCCTAAATTACTCTCCATTTCTCATTCTCGCCAACACCCAAAAGTATTTTCTCTGGAATGTCCCAAAGCCAACTGCTCTCAGTCGCAGTTTTCTTGGCTCGTGAGTGCGTGGGGTGCCCTGTTCTCCATTTGCGGCGGAGAAAGCCGAGAGATTTGGGAGCTAGGAGCTATTTAAGTAAAAATAATACCTTCATTTCTGTCCGCCTGGTAGACTTGAGTGCTCCGACGAGAGAACGAATGAGAGGAAGTGGGAGCTGCGAGCGTAATTCGCCAAATGGCCATAATAAACAAATATGCCATTAGCCCCGAATTTGCACATGCAGAAAAATATTAGACGGCATTCGTATATCAATAGGCTGTCGAGCGGACGAAAACTTTCTAATCGCAGTATAATTGCGACCGAATTAAGAAAGTCCAAAGGAAGGGGAAATAAACGCAGCTTTAGCCGCTAAAACAACACGACATGCGCTAAATTATGCTGTCAATTTCGCAGGTGGGGAGCATAAGTCATGCAAAGTATACAGCAACTTATGATTGGGAAACGCTGGTAATCAGTTTGTTAACACCCGGCGACAATTAGCGACTGGGCTAAGTGCTTGGCTCTATTGGACCATAAGCCAATTGGCCGTCGATATAAATTCACGGAAATTTACTGCCCAGTAAACTGCCACTCGCACGACATTAGCATAATTAAGTTAAGTCGCGTCAAGAACGGGTTTCTGATCTGCAGATTGATACTTCTGCTCATTTGGCGACTATCGGCGATGATCGGCCAACGAAATGCCAATTAGGCCGACCTTAATGCCAGCCCCACCCGATTTGTGGAAAACAGGATCGACTCGTAGCGATGATGGTGTGTTTCAGAACGAGGAGGGTATCGTTTAATTGAAATAATTACACATTAAGTGCATTAATTATTTTCACTTGCATGCAAACAGCAAACGGCGAGGACGCCTGCAAGTCGCCACTGACTCGTGGCCTGCGCCTTTTGCCTTTCGCGTAATTATTAATTTAAGCCATTCGACGACTCCGCTGGGTATCGTAGGCCATTACGGGCCATTTTCCATGAGCTGTGAGCTACGAGCTGCAGCAGCAACATCGGCACGACATCCACTTGCAACTCGTTTTGTAGCCGCCGTTAGCTTAGGTCATAATTATTAACGCAAAATCATAATTAAAAATGTATTTAGCCGGACTTGGAAATATGTTTTGACCGCCCCCGAAGGCAGAAGTCAGGTCGCGACTAGTGCGGCAGGAGTCGGTAATTAGCCGGAATATGTTCTGTAATGTTGGGGGTGTGTAATCGAAGGCCTAAAGGGATGAGTGCCAGGTCGTTAGAAAGAAATCTTGGGAGTGAACTACAAAATTTGTATAAAAATGGATAGATATTTTGTTTAAATCAAAAATTCATTTAAATAAGGATAGGTTTTATAAACCAAATAAAATGTATCTTTAGGATTGAGTTATTTGCAATGACTTGGTAGTGTCTATGGTCGATACTGCAGATTACAACCCCTTCGCCTGACAAATGGGGTCAATAACCAATCACCAAAATATTCCCTCAATTTACTGTCATCAGTCTCCTGTTGGCCGTTGCCTTCTAAACTAATTAAAACATACAATACCCAAATTAATTACTAAAACAGGTTAAGTTGGGCGCATAATAGCCATCTATCCAGCAACTGCTGCTGCTCCTGTGGATGTTGCTCCTGTCGGCGTTGCTCCTGTCGGCGTTGCTCCTGCACCTGTCGTAACGCCTGTTGTTCTTGGCGCTTGAATAATTATTGCAGTCAACTACTGTTCGGTTCGGGTATCAACCGGCTTTGGCTTTCGCTTTGGCTGTGGCTTTGCAGGGCACCGACTCCCAGCACGTCAATTGTTTCATTAGTTACCCTCAGACGAGCTCGTTTGGCGGACAACCCGGCGTATGTGTAATACACCCCGGAATGTGTGCACTCGCGGGGGTGCAGGGTATGCAAATAAAGTGCTGAATATATTTACTAATAACTATTTTACCTTAGCGACATGTGTCGCGCTCACCAGCAGAACCACATTTCCGTTGTCCTTTCGGGCCGAAAGTTTTGCGTCAATGTTTTTGGCTTGTGGAGGAGGAGGGGCGTTGGCCACGCCCCCTGCTTTTTTCCAACTGTGTCGCATATGTCAGCTGCGGCACTCATAACTTATTGAAGCACATAAATTTCACTTAATTGGCAGTGCCAATAATAAAGCACCAACAGAGAAGACCACCGATGACACCAAACAAAGTTTTCAAAAGTCCTTTTCCCTTTTCTTTACCTTTTTTTTTTACATGCATATAAGTTGCAATTAGGGAATTGACTAATTACTCAGTAAAGTCAGTGGTTTATTAAATGGAATGTTTTGTGGTAAATGGGTAAGAGTGGCCAAGTTTTCCATTTTACTTCAGGTTGGATACTTACCCACCCACCAGGCGCACTCATTAAACAAACAAAATCGGCCACAAAACTTGTTCCTGCCATTGTTATTTCTATTTTTATTATCTATGCCACACCCAATGCATAGAGTGGAAAATTATGCATTTTTCTTGGAAATTTTCTATGCCATCTGCGGAATGGATCTCGGCCGCCCAACCACTTCCCCTTCGTCTTCCTCCTCCACCAGAAGAGCTCATAATAAACGAATTAGCGCCTTTGGCTAAATGGAAGTAGAATGCAATTTCATTGCAATTATCAAGTGGAGGAGACTGGCTCCTCCTTCCACTCCCGGCCTCCTTTGCATGGCTGGGCTAAATAAACAACCCGGTAAGAGTTCGAGTTTGAGTTCGACTCTGGATCTGGTCTCCGACTTGGACTTGCACTTGGACTTGGCCCCACAATGAGCACATAAAAAAATTAATGCTCTCCCGCTCGGTGAAGCCATAAAGGTATGTCTGCTCATGGCCAATTTCTTTTGGGGCCAAAACGCAATGCTAACAAATAGAAAAATTATCGCAATTGTGGCATCTTTTTATGTTTTCGGTTTTTCAGCTTGTCCAGTGGGTTTTTCCTACAGCCAGAGCGAATGTGCATTTAATTTGTGACGCATTCAAAGAAATGCACGGAAAGAAAATCTATAAGGCTAAAAAAATTCTTAAAATGAAATCCAAACCTAATTTATAGAATAGAAAATTATACAATTTAACTATTTTTAGTGATTTTTTTTTAGTATACTTAGCATTCCAATTCATTTGCACTCATTAGGTATTGAACCTAGGACTTCTTAGGACGCTAAGTTTAAGAATGTGACCTAAACTCCTATATTAATAGATTAACCTGAATAAATTTACATTAGGATTATAAAAATCAAAAAGAAAATAAATACATCTATTTTATAATAGCTTGAGTATCGTTTAATGCACTAATTTCTTTAGGGCTCTATTATAATATTTTAAAAATCTATTTAAAATGGAATTTTTTTTTGCCAGTGTCGCCTGAATTGTCCCGCTGATGCATAAAACATCAACAATGCGATGCGAAGCGATCCGGCCAATCCGAGAGCCGAAAACCGAGACACGCTCCTCTCTCGGTGGCCTAGCCAACGTTTTGAGCACTTTAGCCGCAAAAGAAGCGCAAAATAAATGCCAAAACCAACAGCAAAAGCAACAATAACAGCGAGCGGTAACAATAACACAAGCAACAAATATTATGCCTTTTGGCAACGTTTTTCATACTCCGGACTCGACTTCCAGCAGGCAAGTCGAAGCCTCAGCCACAGCCACGAACCCGAGTCCGAGTCGAAGTTGTACTCTTACAAACATGGTCATAATCACGCGTTAAATTAATGAGTTTAAATGCTATTTTTGGCTTTAACTATTGCGCACACACACACACAGCCACACACAGGTTTAATTGAAGCCAACTGGAGGCAGAGTGGAGTGTCTCAGTTTCAGTTTCGAGTTCGGGTTCGGGTTCGATCCGGCGGCTATGGCTGCAGCCTCGTCCAAGTCACAGTTCCCCCCGCAAATTATGAGAGACTCAGAGCCAAGTTCAGGCTCAGGCTCAGACTTAGAGCTTTGGGCCAACCGGCTTCGACGGCGGCGGCTATATTAAATTTATTTTAATGCCAAACTCCTTGCAGCCTCAGTGGCAGCCCGATCTGCAGAGCTCTCCGCTCACATGGCCAGTGGGCATGGCTTTTATATTTTCTCCCATGGAGGCCAGTTGGCCCAAATCGCGTTTCGCTAATTATTAACCCTGACTGGGTGCCCGATCCCTTTGCCCAGCTGCCATCCAGCCGGATCCCATCGATGGCTAAGTGCAGATGTGGGGTCAATCGAGATGTGGAACTATTTTCGGAGCCATCTGGCATATGACTAAGGAAAGGTCAAGAGAGCGGAAGGTGGGAGTCAAAAGAGGCCACTGACTGTGATTCATATGTTAGCGGATTTCCTAGATGCAAAGACACATGAATCATCCAGAGATCTTTTCCAGGCTATCAAAAAATCAATAAAAATAGAATTCCAGATTTTGTTATCTTTATTCTAAAGAAATTATTGCAGAAATAAATTGTTTAAGGAGTGGCTTACAATTTAATAAAGTTAATAAAGTTCCATGTTTATATTTACACAATGTACCAATCAAGTCCATTATCACGCAATAGAAATTACCTTATTATTTATGATATTGAAAACCACGACAGCGACAACAGTAACCGTAATAGTTACCCGTTCATGTTGTTGTCCGTCCGCACAACGTCAGGCACATTGTTAATAATTTTTTAATACCACCATAATTAAGACGAAGGCAATTTGCCATTTGCAGTTTGTTATTTTTTTCACTCGCTTTTTGCGTAAATGAAACGAAATTAAGGCAAGTGGCCGGGGGTAGTTAGAGCCAGACAACGTCAAAATCAACTTGCCAGATACTTATTACATTGGCCCGAAGTCGCCTGGCGATTATTGGCATTACGTGGACGTGCATAAGCTGAACTTACTGGCAATATAATTAATTTATACTTAAACTCTCTGACAATTTCAATGTTGCATGCAGCTGGCGCTGAGACGAAAGCCGCAAACAACCGGGCCGACACACAAATTGCTTGGTAATTTATTTGCAATTAATTTTGAATTAATTTCGACGAAAGACGAACGAACAAAAAATGTCTGCAGAGGAATTTGGGTTGTTGTCTTGGCGAAAGAATTTCGGGAGTGCATTTGTGGTGAGCAGTTAGCAGGGAACTTTATGGGCCGACTCAAATGAGGGGAGCAATGTGTGAAAAGTTTTTTTATGCCACGAATCTAAAACCGAACCGCTTAAAAGACAAGACACGGCCATTTATCAATGCATCCACCATTTAAATTACCCCCATCCTCGCCCCTCCCCTTTTGGTGCCGACAATGGGCCATCATCTTTGGCTCATTTGCAGTCAATTTAGCGCTCACGTGGTTAGTCATAAAAATTTTTGCACAGAACATTCATTTAATAAGCAATTATTGCCCGCTCCTCTTTAATATTTCGTTCCCTGCCTTTTTGCTGTGTTGCATTTACGCGTCAAGACTTTCAACTAATTACAAACGATTTACATGCAACACAGCTGGGCGTACGATAACCAGGGCCAAGAACATTGGAGCAAGAACCAGGCCAGGTTTTCTGGCCGCCTCTCGGTGCACTGAATATCCCAGGCCCGGATAATCCCGCTCGGGTATTTGCAACATTTAAGCAGAATGCAGAAACCGGTTGGCCATCGTCGTCGTCGTCGTCATCATCATTATTACGATCTTCACGATGACACCGAGGGGGCCGGAGGAGGATAAAAACACCCACAAGAGTGAGCAGGCACAGGCAAATAAAAATCAAATCCGCTTGGCACGCACGTACATGTGTAACACGCTCTTAGAACCCGCGGTTCATTGCGCATGCGCGACGCTGCTCTTCTCGGCCAGAAGGAGTGCAATTTGTGATCAGCTTATAATTAGCAGCGCTCGCATTAGAGCCACATCCGTGCTCGACTTTCACCAGCTGGCGACCAAAGGCCAAAGGCTTGGCCGACGGACTGCGGCTCATTAGACGCCCATGAGTCACCCAGCGGGTTGGCTAGCCGGCTTTCAAGAGCTGCCGCCTTGGCCCAAAAAAAAAAAGAAATATAAAACTAAAACTGGGTACAGCTGCGTAGTCAATGGGTCCGCTCAGATCGGGCCTCGTAATTAGATGTAATATATCTCGGGACAAGTCAAGTCCGCTTGGGGTAGAGTATTTGAGGATATTATTATAGGTTTTCAATCAAGGTGGAGTAAAAATATTTAATCGTGGTCCCACTGGCTTGTTGCCTATTTAATTTAAATATTTATTTTTAATATACCTCAAATTAAGGAGTATCTGTGTACCTCTAAAAATAATGGATATGATTAAAGTTCCTAAAAATTGTAAATAGAACCTGTTTATGTTTTCTATTCAAAGAACATTTTCTTAGCTCAGTCAATAACTCCTTTGCCATACCTGCATAAGCCTCCAAAAGAAAGTGTGTTAATTCGTTTCATTGATTTCCTTTGGCACATTAATTTTCAATAGATCGTACTTATAACTTTATTTTTTCCTCTGGCCTCTAATTCGATTTTTATTGCACCTGGATTTTCTTGTTTGGCGCTGCCAATAGACAATTTATTTCTCATGTACACACATTTTTCCTCAATCGCCGTTCGAGTGTGTGTGCTGATTATTTCGCGCTTATTATTTGCTGCCTTTGAGCTTGCGAGCTTTTTTCTTTATTTTTTGCTTAATTTTCAATAAATGTTGCGGCTTTGTTGCCGCTTGTCTCTCCGTCGCAGTCGATTACTCATTTGACTGCATGCACATAAATTTTATGCACTTTTCCATTTTTTCCTTTTTCTATATTTTGATTGCTTTATTTTTTTATTAATTGCTTTTTACAGCATTTTGTTAGTTTTTTTCAGCAGGCGGCGGAGGAGGTAAGTAGTATCTCGGTGGCTCTGAGTGTGCGTGCTGTATCGTGTGAGCTGATTGTGTCATTAGAGTGGATCGCATTCGACGGATACTGCGACTCCGACAGAGACAAAGCGGCCCAAATGCCACAAAATGCGGTCGAAGAGATACTTGAGACCATGGAGCGAATTGATTTGCCACTAGAATTGGGTCAACAATCGGTAAACGTTCGAATTTAATTGGGAATTTTAATGGCTAAATTACAAACACCATATTGGATATGGTAAGTTGATATGCCAAGCGTGCTTTGATTTTTTATTTATTGAGGGCATAGGCTAAGAGGCACAAAGAAAATGGAGTAAGGAAAATATATTTTGTATAGTTATGCACCAATTTTAGAGATCCTGGGTTACCATGGGAAAATAAACTGGTAATCCGCCGAATTACTGTTTGTTTTCAATACGTTTGACACACTTCTT
The DNA here is from genome assembly GCF_030179915.1 of Drosophila takahashii. NCBI lineage: Eukaryota > Metazoa > Arthropoda > Insecta > Diptera > Drosophilidae > Drosophila > Drosophila takahashii. Next base: position 31,680,897 of record NC_091679.1, on the reverse strand, counting down.
CAGCTCCAAGAACTCTGAATTCTGATCCCTCTATTTTCCAAACTCATAATTTAGTCAATTTTACGAGCAACGACAACAATCGCCCAAAGTCTAATGGCAGCAGGAATTAGGCGAAAATAAACTTGAAATAGAACTCGCATTGATCAGCAGATCGTTTGTTGTTCTTGCTCCGGCTGTAGTTGGCTGATTCGCCGCTAAACTATGTGCCACAAGGCAACAAGCAACACAAAAACTCAAGAGCCAATAAAAAGCTAAAAAACAAAACCAAGCTGCGAACCAACGAGGACATGCGAAATTTTTATTTATTGCTGACAATTGCACAAAAGTTTTTTCCCTTCTGCAATCGGTTTTTTATGGTCATTAAAATTGGGACAAAAATATTTTGACCGCGCTCGAAGTCAAAGTTTTTCGTTCTTGTTGTTGGCTTTGTTGTTTTGGCGATTCTAGAGCACGACTGCGACCGAGAGAGACGGGACGGCCTGGGGCCAGAGATTGAGTTCTGTGCCGCGGATTTGCCCTTGATTGGCCAGGTTGCAACATTCTGCGGCCGCCGGCCGATCGCACTGATTAGGCGGGTCCAAAGCGGCGACTAATTAATGATCCGTCGCCCGAACCCGGCATGCTAATTAAATGCGCACAAGAAATCAATTTGGCGATGTGAGGGTGGCACGTGAGTCACGAGGGGCCGGGAATCGCAACTCGCATGTATTTATTGACGAAACCAGAGACAAGAGCGTGAGCTTCTTGCTGCCAAGCGTATCACGCTAATCGCAGGCAGTGCTGCCATTTTGTCCTTTTTCCGGACAGATCTGTCCTTTTTTTAACGGCTTTATCCGGAAAAAATTTCAAACATCCCCTATCCGGAAATCTGTCCTTTTTTCAAAAATAAGGTTTTGAGTGTTATTTTTGCTAGTCGAAAGTGTATAAACCTGTTTTTATATGCTAAAATGCCTTTCTAACCATCATTTTTATAGTTCGGCTCTTAAAAAATAATTTTTTTTACAAATTATTAAAGAGACGTAAAGCAGTCGATGGATTTTCTTTATGGTACGATTTTTTCTGTAGCAAAAAAAAGAGGAAAACACTTTAAAAATTTCTCAATTTTTACTCTCTGCTTTTTTGTCAGAAAAAAATTTCAACGACTCTTATTCGGGTTTGACGCAGATTAAATTTTTTTGTATTACCAATATAGTTACTTGAAATGCTTTTATTATTTTAATAATTTTAGATTATTACGTATACGCACAAAAATTTACCATGGTAAAATGATCAAACAAAGAAGGTTGTGAGTCGGGAGCAGTAGATCATTACATAATTGAATTTTATTTAAAATCCATTTATACTAAGTAAATATATTACCCATTGGTAAAAACAGAAAAATGGAGGCGCATTTACTTTTGTCCTTTTTTTTGTCCTTTTTTTAAATTTTTTGTCCTTTTTTTCCCTGTTTTTTGTGGCTTATCTGTCCTGTTTTTCAAGCTAAGCGATGGCAGCACTGATCGCAGGGGTATATTATAACCTATCCCTTGTGGGACCTACACTTGCGGTCAAAGTAATAGCCCTTGCAAGACTTCTTTAAATTTACTATTTATTGATTTTAAGATATTATTTTGTAAGGGTTATAGAACTTATTAAATTAAATATCTATAGAAATAAAAGTTTTAAGTTTTAGGTACTTAGTTTAAATTTAATTTAAAGAAAATAATTCCGATTTGAAAGCTAATAAAGGTTAATTTAAATGACTAAATTACTATTAATATTTTTAGATGTAAGTATATTTTATTTGTAATAATTGAAATAAAAATCTCTAATTTTATTGTAAAGATTAATAATAATCGTTTTTTTTAATTTTGTGCTAATATAGACAATGCTATTACTTTGACCGCAAGTGCAGCAGTTGCTCAGTTTGAAATGGGTAATGTATGAATTCAGCGATTCTGTTCGACTCACCGACTCGGTTTTGATGTTGAGCGCCAGGACGTGCGACGAGCTGTTGGAGGAAGCCGACGGCGGCGAGGCGGGCGCCGCTCCGCTGCACGGTGACTTGACGGCAATCAGGCTGCTGGCGATGGCGTTCAGCGGCGAGCGGCTGCTGGGCAGCGGACTGGCCTCCCGCAGCGGACTACTGCCCGCCCCCGCGCCTATGTTGCCGATGGCCATGCCCAGGCTCTGCGAGTAGGGGGAGACCGGCGACTTGTTGGCATTCGTGGAGCAATTGGAGGGCACCACGGCGGCGGTGGTGCAGCTGGTCAGGGTGCTGGTGGCCGAGCTGGAGGATGACGAGGATGAGGAGCAGGACGACGATGAGGAGGAGGAGCTGGTGCTGTTGCTGCTCTTGTTGCATATCATTGCCTGCATTTTGGTATTGTTATTGTTGCTACTACTGTTGTTATTGTTGTTGTTATTGTTGGTGGCGCTGGCATTATTATTGTTAACACTTGCCCCGGCACCAGGCATCAGGCTACCATCGCAAAACTCGCGCTTCACAATGTTGCTGCCGTTGTTGCTGCCGGTGTTGCCGCCGATGTTGCTGCTGCTGTTGCTGCTGCTGCTGCCGCTGCCGCCGGGTGTCGCCCCAATGGCCGCCTCACATGGCAGCACCGTGCCCAGCATCTTGTCTAGCGTCGTTGTGTACTGTGACTGTGACGTCGTGGATTCAGCGGCACCGGCGGAGTCCTCGCAGCCCTCGGCCATGTCACGTGTCACTGACCCGCTCGCATCCTGGGCCACTCCTGCAATGGACAAGACAAAAGAGGGGATTAGGTACCACCGGGTGCATTAAATATTAAGCCTATAATGGGGCAGACTCGAAAATATTAACAAGAAAAGATTTAAAGGCTGTAATAACACGGTAAGCAACAAATGATACTTTTAAAGAGACTTCGTACAATTCTGTACTATCTGATCTCAAAATAGGTTACAAAAAAATGACGTTTCAAGAGCGCAACATCATTTAAAATAATATTTGTCGCTGTCAAAACCCATATTCCGACCGTATTTCATTCTTTTACTACCCGTTGTTATCTGAAAACACTAAGAGTGTGTTTTCACTCAGAAATGCAAAGTTTATCTGATAATAGATAAATATCAAATGTCGTATGTCCGCTGGTCCCATCATAATTTAAAGCATTTTCCAAAGTAACATATTTCAAACAATCTATAAACTTAAAGAGTAAGAGAAATCAAATTCAGAAATGCAAAGCTTGCAATTATCTGATATATTACTCCTTTTTACCCCTTAAATATCAAATGTCGTCTGGCTGTTCAAACCCTCACCTTGAACTCTTTCTACCACGCCTGGCCGCTGGGGCCATCATAATTTAGAATTTACATTTATCGAAAATATATTGTGCACTTAAAACCCATACCAAGGCGCATTAATTTCATTAATTATCCCTGTTGCCCGTCGGTTGACCACGGCAACAACGCACAAACAACAATAAGGGGGCTAAGAATCGAGGAGGGGACCGAAAGGAGGTGAGCCGGACAACCCACACTTGCCGCATAATTTTGCAAATGCAAAACGTAACCGGCGTTCTTCGGCCAAGTCCTTGCCAGGCCACGACGTTCTGCACCGGACAACGAACGACTTTTACCGCCGGAATTGTGAGGAGAAAATTACACTGAAAAATAATTTTATTTAAATATTCAACATTTCATAAAGAGAATTAAATCTCTGAAGACAAAATAAATAAGTAAGCTGAAGACCTGAAAATATTTAGTTCTTAATACGGTATAAAAATACACTAGCCTATACATATATATTTCGTGACTCACAGGAATCCTAAGAATTAAATAATACAATTTTAAAATAATGAGGGATTAAAAATTTCTTGCATAAATAATTCCTAATCTGAAAAATAATTTCAATTTGTATTTCTTTCTGTGTGGCTTCCGGCTTGATGGACACAAAAGCCGAAGCATACGGGTGGTTTCTGCACAGGGAGATCCAAGTCCTTTGGAATGAGGATGGATCCGTTGGGTGGTCTGCACATTCGTAATCGAAAATTTTACACCTACTCTGCATTATAATTTATACCCGAAGAGGGACAACTGACCAAAAAGTGTGCGGGGCAGGAGAATGTGGCGAACGTGTCTGGCAAGAAAGTTTTTCCTGCATACAAGAAGAAGGAAAATACGATAGGAAAAGTAAGGGGTGAGATGGAGAGGGAGTGGAAAATGTCCGAAAATGTTGTTCAAGTGCAGGGGAAGCATGGAAAGTTATCTGAGAGAGATAACGGTAATGAGAAGGAGAGTTTTCGAAAGCTTTATGCACGCACTTCGAGGAAAGGCACACAGGCAAAGGCAAAGGACTCTCGTAATCGTCACTCAACTGAAATAGATTCCACTAAATGTCATTTCTTATGGGCTCAGGATGCAGCAGCAAACTCCGGGTCTAAGCCGGACCCAAAGGCGTCTAAATTTGGGCAACAATTTGCACTAAAGAGCTTACCTAACTCCAGCCCTCAAAGGAAACATCAATGCCTATGCCTTGACATTTGGCCCCAAAAAACAGGATCCAAAGGGAAAGGAGGAAAAGGACCTTCGTTGCATTGTCTGCAGGTCTACACAAAACGGGCGTTGATTTTAATGCATAATGCATACAGCTGGCTCAGGAGCCTGTCCCTTCCACCCTCTTAGAGACCCAATTCCCCCACCCATCCTCGCAGGACCTGCCATGTGTGTGTCTGCAGTTGTAATAATGCAAGCAACTGCACTCGGAACTCAGAACTCGGAACTCGAGTCGCAGTCGCAGTCGGACTCGAACTTCTGCAGCTCGGATTCAGACATTCAGTTTGCTGTTTCCCCAGCACTGAGAATAAATGTGCTACTTAATCGTGCTAAATTGTAAAGAAGTTTGACAACAAAATAATACAAAATGTGTGAAATATAGAGTAAGCATTTAAAAATATTTTTATATTAGTAAGAATTTAATAAATAAAATATATTAAGCATAGTCAAGCAAAAATATTCTGCATTTATATCTGGCAGTTACGTACACAAAAAGCATTAAAGTACAATTTAGGTGGAAACAAATACTGTAAAACGCCAATATTATGTTTAAAAAAATCTCAAAATAAAATTTAAAATATTTATAGAATTGTTAATGACTTAAATTAGCAGTGCAATTATTTTTCCGAGTGCTTATTGTTTGTGTCGACGTTGGCCAGCCGGCAGCAGTCAACGAACGCACTTTTCCGGCCACATAGCCATCGCCGTAATGAGCCACAAGAGGCGGGCGGGGAAGGTGGGAGGCGGGGGGCAGTAAGGGGAGCCGGATCAGGATCAGGGGGTGCGGAATGCCAGGACTGTGCCTTGAAAGTTGGAGTGTGCAGGACATGCAACGCCAATGCCTGAGTCCGAGTACGAGTACGAGCCTGAGCAAAGCCTCGTGTTGTAGATTTTGGCCAGGAAAGGCCGGCTTTTTTGGGTGGCGAGAGGGCGTAATAATTAATTTTGTACGTTGCATGCAAATGTCTGGCCGTCACCCATTCCATTCTCGATGGGGCAACCCTTCTCCGGCATCTGGCATATGCATAAGAAGCAAAAACAATGCATAATATCAGAAGCAGCAGCAGCGGCAGCAGCAGCAAAAACAGAGTGCACATCGGCAACATACAAAATAATTTCAAGTATGCGTCAACAGAAAATATCCGAAAGCCTGCGAAGATGGAATCTAAGGGAGCGTTGATGGTTTCTAGTTGCTGCAGCTCGGTGCAACATGTTGTGAAAGCAAATTGTAGCGACAAAATGTGCAGCCAAATTAAGTACAATTTGTGCATATTAAAGTCTGGCCAAATTACACGGAGGCAGCAGCAGCAGCAGCAACATGCAACAACGGCAACATTTTGTCGCTTCCTGCGATCGCCGCTTGCCTCGAAATCTAATCAATAACCAGCAAACTAGTAGAATTTCATGTAGCACACTAAATAGCACGATTAATTATCGCCATGCTGGCAACTATAATTCAAATCGAGCCCGCTTCATTTTCAATGCACGCCAGCAACATGCCATCCGCATCGCTCCTACTCCCAACTTGCAGACTGGCGAACGCATTACAAACCGGTCTAATTATACTCATTTTCTTGCTGCCCGAGCCTGTGCTGCGCCTGCCACATGTTGCTGCGGCTATAAATTGCAATTTCCATGCAACTTTCTATCGCCGGTTAAGAAGCGAGCTGCACAAAAAAATTTATCATTTAAACTTGCAGCGGAGACGCTGCATCGGATCACATCGCTCCGGATCGCATAGACATAAGTCGTTTGGCCAAGCGAGCGTTTTGTCTTCGACAGCAATTCGTAGGCAATATTCAAATTAATAAAATCATCAATAATTTCGCCCGGCTTTGCAAACATGTAGAACATGTTGCTGCTGCCGCTGCACTGCAGCAACTTGTTGTAATTAATAGTCAAACTAAATTGTAGCACACTTGCCATCATTTAGAGTTAGGAGCCAAATGTGGCACAAAGCAATTTTTGATTAGAAACCGGGCACTGGAGTCCGGCCAACGGACATCGATCGCCTTCGCCCCCTTCCCGCGGAACTCCCCTCGGCCCGCGGACAACTTCATTTTTATGACCAACTCTGGGGCTATTAAATTTTTCTTTTGATTTGTAATTAGCGCAAAATGCATATTAAATAGCAAACGACAAACTCGAGTGCCTCGGCCTTTGAGGAAGTGAATGGAGGTTGTGTTGGCCGCAGAAGCATAAGAAGGGGGAGTTTGAATGTTTTCGGCTGCTTTAGCCAACTTTTACCATGGCAAAAGTAAAATCAATAATGCGCCGGCATTAAGTCATTGAGTTGAACTTATTTATGCAACATTTATTTACGCACACACACAGGGGGAGCATAAAAAGTTTTGCAACTTGCCCGGCTGCATTGTTTTGGGGTTGTTGCTGCTGCTTTTCCTATCGGGGGTGTAAGTAAGGCGGAACGTGCAATTTTCTTAAAAATTACACACGATTACACATGAAATACACCGGCTGATATATTATGGTTAGGCCAAGGGTTTGGGTAAAAAGAGGGAAGAGAATTTCAAGTTGTCGGCGTCATAAAGTTTTCAAGGTGTTGGAGGGAGTTCAACTGGGAGTCTCCACGATGGGATAAATTAACCGGGAAGGACTAAGACTTGTTCATTTAAAAAGGATTTTTAATAATTCTTAAAAATGATTAAAAAGTTATTAATAAACACATACTTGAATTTTGAAATTTTAAAAATTAAAATTTTACCATTTTTCATAAAAAATTTTAACAAAAGCCCTAAAAAATCGTTTAATATTATTATTTTTCAAATAATTATAATTAATAATAATAAAAATAATAATTATAATTAATAATTAATATTATTATTTTTCAAATAATTATATTATGAAGGAAAAAGAAAATGATCACTAATAAATTGTAAAGCTAGAGATATTAAAATCCACCCTTCTATTGCTTTTGAGCTTCTAAAGATGTAAGATTAAGGAATATACCAAGGGTTTTAAGATTAAATTTTGATCTAATTTTCATAAAGCCAAACGAAAAAAACCTCTTTGCTTGGAAAAACACTCATTTCCCATTTCCTACTGAAGGGCCGAGAACAATGGGCACTTGCAATCCGGTCAGTGGACAACAGCCAACTGCCTTTCGTAAGCCCGCTTCATTCATTCGCCATACATTTTCCACTCAAATCATTAAAAAAATAATAATAATAATAATAATGAAATTTGCGTGATTCAAGCGGAGCACGCACTAGGCGATGCCAATAACAGCAACAACAATCGCCGGAGGCGTACTCAATACAACAGCAATACAACAATAACAACAATAACAGCACGGCAGCAGCAACAATAAACATGTGCAGGCAAAACGCCCCCGGAGAGAAGGGCAAAAAAGCGGGAAAGGAAGTCAAAGTCAGGCCCAGTCTGAAGCTGAAAAATCAACCCTCTCATAGCACGAGTCCTGGGTCCTTCCTGCACACTCACATTCACACACACACTCGCCCAGACATTGTCCTTAATGCGCCGCGTAATGAGTTATTCGCATTTTTTCCTGTTTTGTTTTGCACAGCTGACTCCCCCTGATCGCCCACATTTGGCGATTTTAATTCATTTAGAGAAGGAAATAATAATGAGAAATAATGGGGGAGCACTAGCTTCACAAATGCAGAACTTTAAATGCCCTGAGAAAGCCCTTATTTTACAACGGTGTGTAGTGAAGTGATCCTTTGACTTTCAAAATTCCTTTCGAAAAACCATTAGAACTCCTTTTTAGTTTCTATTTTGGTTTTTCTTTCTTATATGCTACCAAATGTGGGTAATTTTTTAGACAATTAAGAAACTGCTAAAGAAAGTATTAAAATTAAAAAAAATTTTGAAACTTTTAGAAATTATGTTAAAACAAACACGATTTAAATACTTATACAATTTTTTTTTATACTGTTTTTTAAAATAATGTATCTCGAAAATCTTTTTTAGACAATTAAGATGGTAAATATGTTTTTTGAAACTGCTGAATACTTATACAATTTTTTTTGATACTGTTTTTTAACATAATTAATATCGAAAATCTTTATTAAAGGTACTTAAATTGAAACAAAATTTAAAAAAGGAGAGATTTTTAACTACTTTCCCTTTACGATTGTAAGAGCCTGTATGTAAGCCAGTAATTTTATTAGCCCACATACTTGGTGGCGAATTCGGAATACCCTCATCGTGGAGCTCCTCGAGTGGGTCGAGAGTTGCATGTCCCGTACCGTGCTGCAGTCCTATAATCTAGGGGTTACGGACGGGTTAGGGAACGGGCACCAGGATTGCACCCCGAACCGCACACGACATCTAGACATGAGAGCACAAAACATAATTTCGCTAAATTAGCGAAAAACAAAAGAAGTGCCAGGAGGAAGGCGGCTCAGTTCAGTTCAGTTCATTTCGGCTCCGTTCCGTTCGCGTTTGCGTTCGGTTTGAAAACTCCCCAATTGAGCACGCACCAAAATCATTTGCAGACTCGACTCAAGGGGTGAAGCGCCCATAATCAACGTCTAAATATTTGGTAAAACGTAGAAAAAAAGCACGAAAAAAATTGGATTGAAACCTGCATTTTGGTGCCGGGCAACGGACAACTAATTATAAAATTTTTGCAACCCCCGAAAGGAGCGAAAACCCTTTTTGCCGAACTGCATGTGTCCGGGGTAAGTGATTGTGTACGTGCTCATTATGGAAATTTCTTGCTTTCCCGTTTCATTTTTTCTGTTTTCATTTTTTGTTATTTGCAGCTCTGTGGCAGTGCAAAAATTAATGCAAAGACCACAGTCGGGCGGTGTGGGTCGTTAATGACACGAAGCCGGAATTTAGGAGGGGACCTTAGCGAGCGAATCGCTTGACAAAGGTTTATTGGGGCTTTGGCACATGCGATACGCGATTATAATTAGAATTTGGCTGCGGGGTATTGCACTGCACATGGTCAAAAGGACCTCGTGCGGCATGACATGACCATTCGAGGGTGGTTCTACTTATCTGGGGTTGTAAAGTGTTTCATTTCGGCCGAGGGCCAAAGTGTTATGGTAATCGAATTTTGAATCGATTAACCGGGTAGCAGTCCTACCACAGCGGGAGTAAGACACTTAAATTGACTGGCTTATTTGAAAGAGTTTAATTAAATATCACACAAAACTGAAAGCCTATATTCATAGGTTCGAAGCAAAGCTTAATGGTCACACTGCAACCCCTTACCATAACTTTCAAAAAACCGAAAATTGTATCACAACTTTATACTCTAAAAATTACATAAGCTTATCTACAAGTGCGACATTAAAATCTGAATAATTACCCAGTAAAGTCCAATTTGTTATCAACTTTGTAAACTTTAGTATAATCGAATTGGGCAAACTTAACTTGGATTTAAGTGTGCTATAAAAAGCGATTGCCCGATTACCGATAACACTTACAAATGCGTCGATATATAGACAGACCCATTACCATTTGCATACCCGTAAAATGCCTCTCTATAATGAGCTGCAAAATATGAAAATTCTTCTAATGGCCCGCAGTCGATCGACTAAGTTGCATTCAAATTGAGTCTTTAAGCACTTAATTAACCCCCGATAAAGTAGGGCGCAGGGAGGTTGAGTGGGGGGATCAAATCAAATGCTGCACTTTGCATGTGCCCTTTGGCGAGTGTAATTAGACGGAAGGAGACGGGAACAATGTGTGACTGTACCTGCCAGCCCGACTGCACGGTTATTTATTATTTATTTATTATAATTATTTATTTGCTTGACGCGGTCGCTTATTAAAAGCTACTTAAAGCCCCGCCAGCGAACAATGGGCCAGGCCATTAGGAGCCACCGGAGCCAGCAGTTCCAGCCATCTCCCCCCACAACCTGGTCATAATTACTGCAAGTTGCAGTTTGCTCATTGCAAAAACATTCCACTTGATATGCCGTCCACGTAGCTGCACGCACCGCCCGCTAGATGGCGCTTGTATGGTATGGCATGTCATTTGTTTATGACAGCTAACCTCTCATAATCAAGCGAGGTTATAAATTTGCCAGAATATAAGCTGATTATAAGCTGATTGTGAGTGTGTGTGAGTAAGGGCGGGGGCTGGGGGTTTTTTTAATTAACTTGAGTTAAGGGGAAAGTCATTTGAGGAGCCAATGACTGGATAATGGCCGCGTTCAACTACGATAAGGACTGTACTTATTAGCTGTAGTCTATATTCAAAACTAACGCTTATAGATATTTCAGCCATGGCCGTTTGGAAGTGAAATTTTTGATTTCAATTGAAATAAATTTCCATTAATATTTGTTAATTGTTGGTTATGTGAAAGAGGGAGAGAGAAGAAAGCAACAATCGTTATATTTGCTAATTGAGATTTGACCTGATGATATGGCGAAATGAGCACAACAATAATAACTAACGATGAGCGAAATTGACGTCAACGAAAAATTGTTGCTAGAAAGAAATTGTGTGAAAGTATGTTAATTAATGGAAGAAGAACAAGAAGAAGCATTAGCGCCAGAGCAAGTGGGATGCAAGAGGAAGAATTTATACGCAGCAATAATTGACTTTTTATGGCGAAGTAAAATTTTCCACAGGGAAATTGCGAAAAATTGCCTTTAAACAATATTTGAAAAAAAAAAACGATAACAATTTTAAAATTCCCACTAGTGCGTAACCGAAAACTATAGGAGTTCGGTTTAGGTAGATACATACACATTAATATTTTTTTTTTCATTTTTATATTTAGATTTCTAACTCATTCTCAAAAGAAACTATTAAAATATATAAAAAAAGGGAAAATTATTCTACAATAATAGTTGCGATAATGGGCGTTGTACATATTTTTTAAGTTTTTCTTAAACGTATTCTAATATCGTAAGTTTTACTAATTTAACGTGAATAAAACATATTTGAATAATCCTCTAATGTATCATTTAAAATTGCTGATTTTATGTGTGCTATTTTTGCTTGGCCTGCTGCACAACCTTCTATTGGGCGGCGTTAATCCAGGTAAACGGCAACCCATCAGGTGATTGTCTCTGCATTCGCAGACACCTTTCCATTATGCAAAGGCCCGTAACTAGATGCCCGCAAATCTGCGTAAATTTTAAGCCACTCCATTGGGCCTTGCGGCATTCGGCAGAAACCCACTGCGAAACAACGCCCAGCACTTGCCGCTGAGCAGACACAAAAATACGGGCACGATCAGGATCCAGCCCCGTCACACTTGCCTATAATTTGTGCCCAGAGTGGCAACAAAAATCAAATGGCACGCATGAAATTAAAGTTTAAGCGCGCAAAAATTTATATGTACGACGCCGTGTGCCAATTAATGTAAATTACGCGACGGCGACGACGGCAACACGACACCGACAACAGCAACACAACAGCAACAGCGACTGCAATGGAAATTGCAACTGCAACTGCAGCGGCGATATGGCAACGCTGTCGGGCTTCAAATGAGGCCCCCAAGGGGCGCACCATGCAACATTTTGAAAGTGCGCACAATAACGCCTGCAAGAAATTAGCGGCTGAAAACACACATTGTAAAATATTATTAAACGCGTCAATTTGTTGCCGTCAGTCGCCGACTCAATCTCGGAGGCTCATTAAGTGCGTGACGGCCCCAACTGATGCATAAATGCATGAGATCAACTAAGTGGGTCCGGCCCAACTGTACCTCACTCTCCAGCAGACACTTTCTAGCTGGATCTTGGATCTATAATACCGAATAAATAGGTCGATCTTTTCATTTTAGACTGAGTACCTAAAACATTAGCTTGACATATAATATTATAGTATAACTTATTTCTAATGAAAATTAATAAAATAATTTATTCTTTTTCTAATTTAATATTTTCAAATTTTTTAAACCATATAAATTAACAAAATATTATTTAAAATAATTAAGTTAAAAAGTTATGTAATTACATTATATTTCTAATCAAGAAAATACAGCGGGTTTAATAGTCAAATGTGTGCCAACTGTACCCGCTTTCGATAATTATATTTTAAGTGCTTGATTATCTAACGTCAAGCTTTGTCTGCCGACCAGCTTATTAAAAGGTTAAATATCTTTGCATTGAACTCGCTATCGCAATTGCCGTCGACGATAGCGTAATATCGCAAAAGACCAATCAACAAAAGTATATTTATTTAAATGAGTCTAAATTACGGCTCATTGAAAACGAATTGTTGAGAGGCATTCTATGATTGGAAATCAATATGGAAACACAAACGGAACGAATACGTAAATTAATAAAATCAGAAATCAGTGAAAAACGGCCAGTAAATGTTCAATTTATGTGACAATAATTGAGGCGGGCAAGGGGACTATGACGACAATGAGCCGAGGAGAGGAAGAAAATAAAGAGAAATAACCAATCAGGGCCATATTAATCAATCTTTAATGAAAGTAATTTAAATGTGTTAATTTTTGTACAACGTTCTGCTATTGTTTTGCTGCTGGTGGTGATTTCTTGGAAACGGGAGGAGCCAACTGCAAAGTATGCCTCTAGTTCTCCTCCAGTGTCTTCAATTAAATGAGGCGTCATAAGTGACGCAATCAAGACTTACTTTGCTCCTCAATTATGCCCCCGGCTTGGCCATAATGCCAATTAATCAACTACGACAACACAATACATATTTATTAATAATCAGTAAAAATAATTTAGCCAATTAACAGCAACAACATTCCATGCAGTGTGGACTCTGAAATCAGAAATCACAGAGAACTCGATAGCAACAACATGAAAAACTCCGCTGAGCTGTCGGAATATTTCCATTACTGTTGCAACTGGCGGCTTTTGTCGAAAGACATTTTTGAGTTTGACAGATTTAATTATTGTAAATAAAATACGAGCCCAGCCAAGCAGGCCAAAGGGGTAATTAAGTGAAGTGGCATGAGGGCTGTGGAGAGACACAAAAACTGCAGACCTTGTTTATTTGGTTCTCCAAATTTATAGACTCTTTGATTAATCCCTGCCAAGAGAAAATGCCCTCGTAAAATATTTGATTTCAGCTCGCCAACATGGATTGGGAAAGTATCAGAGGGTAATAAATTACGATAGATAAATACCTGCTCGGAATGTAAAACTAAATGAAGGAAAAATATAATAAATAAAATTACAAATAAAAAAATAATAATACTAAAGTTAAATTTTTAATCTTTTTTTATAGCTTAAAGATAAAACTAATTTGCAGATCAATAAGTATTAGTATCTTAGTATTTTCTTCTCCTAAACCGTTTTCAAACTGTACAATTTAGTCCCTTATCTATCGGGACAATCCAGAAAATTCCTATCTGACACATGTCCCCGACGCAAAACCGTCCGTCTCGTCTTTCTATCTGTCTCTGCTGCTCTGTTTTTGTCAGTCAATGGAAAATTGATCAGAAATTATTGCCAATTGAGCGCCAAAATCGCTCACACACGACACACATGCAAAGTGCGCCTATATACACTGAAATTTGCGCTCATTTAGGCTCATAAATTGCAGTCAAGACATGGATATACGAGTAGACGTAGAGCCCCAATGGAAAGAGACGGCAGGCCGAGGGAGAGAGAGAGGCAAATATCGCAGTTGGCATTCCTTTGCCAATAGAAATCAGTTTTGTTTGACGCTTTTTACATGCCAAAGTTGCCATAGTCGCTGTGGTATTGTTGCATTCGCTCGCTGTTGCCGTTTATTAATTATACCAGCTCCAGTTCGCCGCTGCTTTATGGACTGGGTCGTGCATTTGGAATTATGCTAAATTGCATATGCAAGTGTTGATGCCGGTAATGAAAAGTCGGTCGAAACGCTTCGGATTGGCTGCAATCGCAGGGCAATTACACATACGCAGCGTTGGCCAGGTCCATAATTGCCAGCAATAAAGCCGAGACTCATTTAGATAACTTATTCCTGTTCCGAAGACCCGCAATCTCGCTGCCAGAAGTTAAAGAACGGGGTGTTTTTTATTTTTTTGCTTTGTTTCCCAGCCAGATTGTGGGCCAGACAAATAAACAAACACTGGCAAACACACGCACACCTGCGGAGAGAGAGAAAATCAAGTCGGCGGACTAACAGAGGCCCAGCAGACAAAGGCCGACGTCACTCGTCGAATATATAAGCACAAGTATATCGGAGCGAGTGATGCGCGTAAAAAGCACCGTGACATTGCTGCCAACTTATGAAGTTGTAAGAGCCTCTGCTTAGCGTCTTGGCCATGGCAGAGAAAACGAAACTTGGCCCAAACGGGCGGCGCAACAGGCGGCAGCTGTGACAACCGCAAACACAGCCAAAGCGACACAATCGGCCGGCGCCTTCACTTTGGCTAAGAGCAGCAGGCGCTCAGCAGTCGGAAAACATCGCCACATGACCAACGGCGGAGCGTGCGCGTCGGAAAAAAGCTCGGCGAGAAAAGCCCCCCAGAAAACCCCCGCCCACAAGAGATTGTGCTGTTGTTGTTGGCAGTGGTAGTGGTAGTGGTGGTGTGGTGTGGTGGTGGTGGGGAAAATCGGGCAGATGAAGTCAAACAGATTTGAGCAAGTGATTGCACTTGGGAGTAAAGTGATGGGGCGATAAAGTCTCTTGACTGAGATGGGGAGTTTTTAGACTAAAACTAAAGAATGTGATATAGAGGCATTTGGAACCAATTGAATTTATTAAAATATGAAAGAATATAAAGGGCCTTAAATATGAAAAAGATTCCAAATAATATATGATATAAATTTGGTTATTATGTTACGATAAATTAATACAAACTTTATGTTCTGTGTAAGAAATGTAAGACAATTTAGTCTATAATTTTAAAATATATATAAACAATAATATTGTTAATAAGAAATGTATAATATTACCAATAAATAGAATTTAACAACTGATTTCCAGAGAACGAGTCAAGTGCACTTAGCAAACACTCAAGATACTCACAAACAAACAAAAAATACATTTATTTCGTAACAACCACCCCCAATTAGTCTTCTCTAGTAGAAACACCCACCAAAAGAAACAATTACACCCAAACAGCACAGAACTGAAAGGAAGTACCAGAGTTAAAAACAACTCTATAAAAAAGAAAACCAATTTTTTCAGCAATCCTTCCCAACAGTGGCAAATCTTTTCGGAAAATAAAGCACGAACAAGTTGAAGAAATCAGCACTCCTCATGCCGATGTTTTAACATATAATTTTGGCACACGACCCAGCTGAAAAAAAGAAATAAACTGTGGCACACTTGTACCGAGGATGGGGAAAAATGGGGAGTGACTGAATGGATGAGGGGGTTCAACAGGTTGCTTCTGTCGTCATCCTCAGAAAACTTCCTTTTTCTATGTGCGACTGTGTGTGTGAGTGCTTTGGCCCTTTTTGTGAATGAGCTCATAAAACGTTTTTCTTTTCACAGTGCCCGGGTGTTGATGTCGTCGTTGTCGGTTGTCGTTGTCGCTTGTAGGTTGTAGGTTGTAGGTTGTCCCACGTCCGTCCCTTTTCCAGGACTGGAGACTGGAGACCGGCGTGCGCCCCAAGTTGCTCTTTAGTTTTCAATTTTTTGCCTTTCAGCTCAGTATCTGCTTTGGCTTTTGTGCTGCCTTTGGCTCAAACCGACGGCTGGGGAGCTGCCTTTGATAGTCTCGGTTTGGGCCAGTCCGCTGCTCGTTTTGATTAAGTGCGAAACAATTAAGGCGGCTGCTGCTGCTGTTTACGTAGTTAATCGGGCCGGGGTCACCGAAGGCGGAGGAGTGGATGGGACTCGACCCCAAAACAGCTGCTCTGGCTAACCGAGCAAACTGCTTGTGGTTGCTTTGAGCGTAGTGGAGGCAATGTGGCTGGAAATCTATGGATAAATACGCAGGCTTTGATTAAGGATACGGGCAAAAATATTTTCCGATTTTATTGTTTCGAAAAAAATTGCAATAAAATATTTTTTTATAAATAGGAGTTGGTTGATGCCTACTAATAAAAATGTGATTTTTTTTAAATTAATGTCATGTTTTAATGATTTATTTATCTTTCACATGTACCTGAATTAAAAAGAAGGGTTGTTTACAACTTGGGTCATCTTAAAGCTAAGTTTTTTGTTTTAATATTAAATCCGTTTCCAAGAGATTTATTTTTAATAATTGTGTATAATACAATATTTCTTAAGAATAAGATCAAAGGTACTTCTTCTTTACCGACAAATACTTAAAAAAAAACCCTTAGTAATTTGCAGACTCTTTCTAAATAAATCTTTTACTTATTAGTTAACCTTAATAATTTGACAGCTTTTTGTTATTATTAGTAGGTATGGTTCTTTTAATAAATCCTTTAATAATTTTAATCTTCTAACTAAGGTCATTCATTTGCCAATGAATCATCTCATTAGCAACTAAACCGACTCTTGGCTCCAAAGGTCTTATCACACCTCTGCTGCCAACACCTACACCAGAGCATGATTCCTTGCCATCTTCTCTCCGCAAACTCCTTAGCCACTTTAGCCATAAAAATATAACACCTGCTTATCTCAAATGCCACCCGGGCACAAGAACCCCCCAAAAAACGCCCCCAAAGAGAAAAGCCACAAGCCTAAAGGCAACCGAAAAACATTTCTCAAAACGAGGCTAAACGGGAAAGGAGTACTGAGATGGGGATGGGATGGAAAGAAGCTATGCCAATAGCTATGGGGAGGAAATGGTGCGGGCACTGACCTAACCCCCAGTAAAATGCTTGAGCCAACAAATACCGTAAAAACACTTATACGGAATTCCTCAACGCCTGGTAAACCAGGGCTGGGGCGTAAAATCCACCCCATGGAAAAACAGCCCCGGCAAAGCCCAACCCAAAAACCGAAAGTACGGAAAAAAGTGTGGATAAAACCAAACAAAACGAAAACCAAAGCAAAGTTTCAAAAGTCGCAGCCAAGTGCCGACGGCAAATGGAGACGTACCCCAAACTCAGGGAAGTCTTGGGAAACATTTAACGGATTTTCTCCGGGAGGCGTTAGTCGTTTTACATGCATTATCCTGGCCGAAAACCAAACCAAAAAGCGCTGCAAAAAAAGTGTTGACATTAAAATAATAATTTTAATTGCCTCAAATAACACAAAGGTCCACGGCTGACCCTTGGACAAGGATGCAGGATGGCCGAGTGTGTGAGCGGGGTCTATTTAAACACAAAGGGTAATTAACATTTTTCTTTTCGTCCGGGTCCTGGCCGAAGGATAAGCAGCATGTTTAGCCGGGCCAAAGTCAAATGAGCAAAAAAAAAAAAAGAAAACAGTATATGGTAGCGAAGCAAAAAAAAGGACCCAGCACACACATTACGTGGGTTCGTGTGGGAGTTCCTTTTTTGCGGTTTTCGCATTTGGTTTAACTTAGCTGGTAAGTACCCCCGGGTTCTTGGGTGGGTTCTGGCTGCTGGATGCTGGATTCTTTATGCGGGATCCAGGATTCAGTCGACCGCCTTTCAACACCTTCAACAAAGCGTGAATTAAGTGCTCGAGATTTTCTACACTTAATACAACAAATTTACAGCAGCTCCGTGCAACATGTGGCATGCCCCTTCGCTCGTCACTCCCTATTCCCGCACTCCCCGCTCGCTCTGTCGAGTTAATTGCGCAATTAGCTGGTTTTGTGGAACATCTGTGCAACTGTGTCGCGTCTCATTAAGTACGATCTGACTGCTCAAATACCCAGAGGGACGTTTGGCGGGACGCTTGGAGAGAAATTTTTAATTGCATTTAATTAACAATAATTTAACGAAAAACACTAAAACGAGAAATGAAATTTGTGGAAATTAAGACCGAAATTCCTTATCTGTGTGTGATCCACGAATGAAAAGGAACGATCGCCGTTTTGCAGATTATGATAAACTTGACTAACTAACCTGCCAACGATTGATGCAACTAAAATTTAATTGGATATTAAGTTGCGATTTATATCAAAACATATCTGAGATAATGTGACATTAAAAATATCACAGAATGTAAAGAATGGGAAAATAATAAAATACATACACACAAAAAAAATCACGCCTGGATCAAATCGTTATGCACGCTTATTGTTCTTACCATGCAATACTGGTGAAATTAATAATAAATAGAATAATTTCTCTCTATCTCTATATATCAAGTCAAAACTTATACCACATTATATCATTGTTTATGATCAAGTTTTGTTTTGGTGGAGATAAAATAGATTTATTTTATTATTTAATTATTAAAGACTTCAAGGATATATCACCATAGTAAATCAAATGTGATAAAAAAAAAATAAATGATTCCAAGTATTTTCGACACGCGAAGGAAATAACAAAAAATGCTAATGCAATTGGTGCATGATCAGCTGAGAGAACCTTTGAATTTAAACAAATTTCATTCCTTAACCCTTAGGAATGATTATGCTGCCAAATAGAATTTGTCTATCGGCATAATTACCCAAGCACGTCAGACTTACATTACTCCTATCGTTTATCTGGCATCTTTGACAATCAATCCATCAAGCATGATTGGACCCACGGAACAACCCCGAATTTTGTTTCTCAGCACTTCATTTCCATCTTCCGATACACGCAATGCCAGCGCGGTAAAGTAGTATTTTTAATAGCTAATTGAGCAAAATACTTTATGGAATGAAATTAATTATAGTTTCATGTTTTTGGACTACAAAAATTCGGCTTATTTCACTTAGTTTCTCATTGTTCACGCAAAAGCATAAATTGTTTAATTGCTAATTAAGAGAAGGAAACGGGCAACAAACGATAAATGTAATGAATTAGAAGGCGAATCGAAGGCAGTTGACATTATTTCAGTTCTAGCGTGTGACAATTCGCATTAATTACAAGAAATGCTCCAAAAAATAAGCCATTAAAGAGGGGGCCAGCCCATATAGGCGGGAAGTTGGGAGGGGGCCTTCGAAATGGCGAAATGAAAGTGCGGAGATCCCCCGACTTTCCGCATTTGGCGTGTTTTAGGCTGCTGCCGCTTTGCTGCTTGGACACTTGTGACATTTTCTTAATTGAAATGATGCGCGTTCGTTGATAAAATTTCGTAGCCTCCATATATGCGAGTGTATATATGTATATAATGCGGCACTTGGACACTCTCCTGCACGTTTTGCTGATGATTATTATTACTCTTCATTATTGTTCATTATTAAATGAGCGGCATGTGTGCGTGTTTTTCGCTTTTTGTGTAGGCTTTGTGGCATGTGCGGCATGCAATATCTTATTTTGGTGGCTCAGCGAAAAGTGAGCCAATCCTCACAAGATCATCTCCAAATGGAAACACTCAGAAGAAATAATTGGGGATAATTTAAGTATCCTACAATTGATGATGCGATGTATCTTAAAAATAATCTTTTTGGAGAAGATGTACAATAATAATAATTATATTAACTAGTTTTTAGTGATGATATTTCTTCATTTCTTTAACCTATACATTTCTAAAATGGCTAGTATAATATAATCTTATTTGTTCAGAAGAGGTCAACTGATTTTGAAATATCAGAAATACGTACTTTCCTTTGATTCGCCTTCTGGATGGTTGGGCAATGCATTTTCGATTGCCTTTTGCATTCGGAGGAACACACTTCCTGCATTTTCGCCACCCTGCCAGTATTAGGGCAATAAAATAGCATTTTATGTTTGCACAAGTTTGCAAATTGGCCACACATCAAAAACAGAAGAGAAATCCTTTCAAGACGCCAGTCCCCGCCTCATTTGCCCGAACTTCAATGCCTTTGCGGGGCATAATTATTACTTTAATTATGCTTAATTAAAAAGGCCGCCCACCGGGGGGCGTGGCCGAGGCAGCTGTCGAAAATACACGGCGCATAATTAAGCGTTTTGCTTTGCGGATTTTCTTTCTTTCATTTTTACGATTTGCCTACGTAAAGTGACAACGTGACGCGATCGTTGGGGAATATTTTTTAAATTTTTTTTTTTTCATGAAAGGTGGGTTGTTTCGGGGGGAAATTGCAATTCTCTGCTGGCTTTTGGTTATTTTTAATGAGTGTGTGTGGTGTGTGTCTGTTGCCTCCTTGTTGATTTTTCTGCAGTCGTTTTGTTGTTTTTCCGCTTCTTGTGCCGCTGCATTTTTATGCGTTCGTCATCCGTTTGTCATAAAAAAAAGAAACAGCGACTACAGCAACAACATTTAATTTATAATTTAATATCTAATCATTTTTCCGTCGTCGTTGATTTTCTTTTTCACAGCTATTTGTGCATTAAAAGTTGTCGCAATGCATTTGGCCAACAGACACGCGCATTTAATGGATTTCTCTGATTTGCTAAAGATGCCACTCAACATAGTAAAAATCCTTTAGTCAATTTAATGAGGTAAATTAATTTCACAATCAAAGGAAACCGCAATTGTAAAATAAAAACAAGAGAGAACGCTATAGTCGGGTTGGTGTCCCGACTATCTAATACCCGTCACTCCTCTAAAGGGAGTGCGAACGCTGTGTCGGGTTGGTGTCCCGACTAATAATCGTAACTCAGCTAAAGGGAGTGCGAGGGAGATAGATATATGTTGACAATTTATAAATCGTATAACTTTTTAATGAATGGTCCGATTTGAAAAATGTCTTCTACATTTCGATAGGTATAAATATACACAACAAAATTGCATTTATACTTCTCGGAAATCTTTAAAGATGTGGGCGCAGGACCCATTTTAAAATCGGTAGTGGGCGATTGTGGGCGTTAGAGGAGGCGTGGCGCTCGGCTAAAATAAACTTGCGCTGCGTAGGAAGCCAAAGAATATGTGTGGGAAATCTCAACCTTCTAGCTTTTGTAGTTTCTGAGATCTCAGCGTTCATACAGACGGACAGACGGACAGACGGACAGACGGACATGGCTAGATCGACTCGGCTAGTGACCCTGATCAAGAATATATATACTTTATGGGGTCGGAAACGCTTCCTTCTAGCTGTTACATACTTTTGCACGAATCTAGTATACCCTTTTACTCTACGAGTAACGGGTATAATGAACCAAAATAAGTGGTATTAACCTATACTTTCAGGGAAATATTATAAACCTCATTGAAGCTAGTCTATAAATGCCGACGGCTTTTTTTTAAATTGTAAAATAAACATTTGCTAATCAAAATTGATAAAAATAAAGTTTTGAAAAGTGTTCTGTTATGTAACTTTATTATTATTCCAGTAAGCTTAAACAAATGGAAATTTAATATCTTATTAAATAAAAATTGTATTAAAATCTAATTTTGTATATGGCAATTTTATAATAAAATAAAACGCCTTCGGGCACTTGGAAAATCTTAAACTTAAATGTAGCTCATTAAGTCGCGATATGCACCCCCTGAATGTCATTTCAGAGTTTGGCCATTACATCTGTGTGGGCCTGGGCCTCAGAGCCCAGTTAATTCTCGCTAAATAATTGCCGGCGATAACGAGGCGTGTATAACGAGTTGGGAGCAGGGAAATAGCTAACTCTGCTTGGCAACGACAATGAAACAGGCAACAAAGAGACTAAATTCTGTATTAATTTGCAATTAATGCAGCTAATTATATTTAATTAAATGAGCGAGCCACGCTAACAATGCACTGCATAGATATAGATAGGTTGCTGGGATTTGGATGCAGATGCAGGGGTGGTGGGATCGGTGGAATCGTTGGAATCGCTGGATCGCTGGGATCGGGATTCGGTGGAGGGGCAGGTGGAGGGGCTTCCAAGTAGAGCTTGGGCACTGGGAAAAATGTATCGCGCAGGTTGGTCCGGCTTTGAAATGAAACTGATTATTACAATTGTTGTTACGCCCGCTGGCGCTGTTGTTAGTGCGAATTGTGCGCTGCTGTTTATTGTATCTCATAGATACGTTTAGATTATTTTTGCAAAAATGACACTGAGCCACCGGCGAGTCAATTGTAATACGTTTTAGTAATTTTTCGTGGGGTGGCAGCAGTCGCAAGGCTTAGCACATTAAACTATTTATGTGTAGAGTTTCATTCTGATTTCGTTTTAGCGATCGTTTGATGAGCCTCATTGTTACAAATTGCCACTGTCCACTGCCGTCGTGCCGTATTATTAGTTTGTTTATGGCTATTTATTATATTTGGTTTTATTATTAGAACGTCGCAACTATTTTTGAGTCGCTCGCACAATTTGCTCATGCACATGCCCATGCTCATGCCGACGATAATGCTGATGTTGATAAAATTAACGTTAATTAAAGTTATTAACCGCCTGCAGCGAAATCGCATCAATTTATTGGCTTTTGCATTTTACCATGTCAGGGTTGAGATTTACATAAAAATTGCATTTGGCTGTTTCGCACAATATTCAATTGATTGAAGTGCGTGAGAAGCTTAAAAGGTTTGATTTTTCTTATTTCTTGATGAGCTCTTCACTAAAACGTTTTTTTTATTACACAACTCATTAGATTGCATCAATTGGGGGGTTTGGTGGAAATTTAACTTTGGTTCTTAGTTTCCCATAATTACATTTGCATTGGCACATTTGGCACACCCTGATTTTTGGAACTATAACATATAACAAATTCTACATAACTCAAGCTGTTGTAATAAGTTTTAAGTGTTAAGAACACAACTATAAACTAAACATGAAAGAAATCCTAATATTTAAACACAAATTAAACATATTTTATGCCAAAAAAGAAGTTTGGGAATTGATAATATATCTCATTGATCGTTAATTTATTTTCTTTAGTGCCAATAAGAGGACTTGGATGATGACTATTGCTATTTGATTAAGATAGTATTACATTTTTACGTTTTCTGGCAATAAAAATGGCGAAAATAAGTATGCTATAAATTCCAAAAAATTAGTACTTGGATTTCTTAACGAGTGCCTAATGTTGGGAAGAGATTACTAAAAATACTTAAGATTATTTACCGTAATATAGAGTTTCTCAAACAGCTGCCAATATCGACGATGATCTTGCACTCTGATGAGCTGATTTTCTTGAATCCTGTTTTTCAATCACTTTCTTATTGGTCGTTTGGTTTTTATGTGATATCTTAAAAATTCTTATCACAAACTTGCACTGTATTCAAAGTATTCATGAGTTTGTATGAGTAACAAGGAGTATCTGATAGATGGTTATCACCCACGCACTTGGAACTTCAGAAGTAACGATCGCAACGCGCCAAAAATTCCGAACTTTCGGATCTTCTTTCGAAACTGAATTGAAAATCGCGGGGAACTGTGGGATATACAATATATCGTTCAAAAGTTGCAGTGGCAGCTGTGTTAATGACGAATCGTGGGCACACGCCGAAGTTTATTTGCTTGGTGTTGTGTGTGTTGCACTTTGTTTTTCTTTTTGTTTGTTTGTTTGTTGCACGAGTCGAGTGGCGTCCAAGACATGTATTATGGCCGCTCGATTCCGGTTCAGATCAGCCGTCGTACGTTCAGGCGCAGAGTCGTCCGTCGACTGAATGAACGTGTGGCGCACGAGCGGCGCTTTGGACCCCCAGCAATCGCAATCATCAGCATAAGTAGCAAAGGAGCAGCGGCAACAACAGCAACAGCAGCAACAACAGCGGCTGCGGCAAACACGAGCAAACAAAACGAAGGCGAAGAACCCGAAGCCGCGGCCCCAGCTCAGCAGGAGCGAGCAAGAGGGCCTTAGAGCGCGCTCTCTCTCTCCCTCGCTCTCGCTCCCTCTCTTTTTCTCTCTCTTACTCACTCTCCCATCTGGCAAACCACCCCTCCTCCCCCAACGACGCTGCAGCGACGCCGACCGAGCGCCGACTGCGCAGGAGCAGCAACAGTATATGCAATTTGCTTGGCGCTGTTAAAATAAAAATAATGACGTCATTAAGCGCACAAATGAGCGGCGCTGCTGCCCGCCGTCGACGTCGACTGAGACGCCGGCGTGGGCAGAGCTTATAACTGTTGTTCTGAGGCAGGAGGAGAAGTTGCACACTTGACGAAAGGCGAGCATTTAACGACGCCGAATGAGAGGGAGAGCGCAAGAGAGAGAGGTAGTTAGTGGGTGGGAGGGGTGGTGTGGGGCTAGTGCAGTGTGAGCGCTTTTTGTGAGCGCATTTTGAGCATTTATTACAGGAAACATTGCACATTTTACACTGCACGAAAGTGGCTGCACTATGCGTTCTATCCCTGTATGAGTGTTCTCAAAGATTCAAGAGAATCTTCAGATTTGGGGGCACGAAGCTGCCAACTAATTAAGACACTAAACCTACATGGCGGATGAGTAATTTATTTAAAACTTTTATTATTTCAAATATTTAATAAAATTACTATTTATCTTTTTGAATGACAGAATATTTGCATAAAATGATTGTCTGTGTATTTTTCTAAGAAACTTGTACTTGCAAATATATTTAGCAAAATCATTTTTTTTAATCAATAAATTTCCAAACATTTTAAAAACTTTTTTAGTTAAAAATAAAATAAAGTTAGCTATGCCAGGGTATTGATGCCATGCTGTTCTCTGCACACAAAACATTCATTGGTGAATTTGACCAATAAAATAGTTACGTTTCTCCACCCATGGATTGATCAATTATACCATCACATTTATAACACAACACCTATTAAGCAGCTAATTCTAGTATAATAAGTTCTAGTATGATACAATTTTAAAAATTTAATTTTTTTAATTTGAACATTCGTATTCTGTAATCGAATGATTCTAATGATGGAGTAACACCACTTTATTGTTTTATTTTTGGGGTGTTTACCCCATTTGTCAGTTTGTCCAAAACTGCACCACCTCTACACCCCCGACAACTATTGCTGCAAATTAATAATTTAAGTTTCGATCCGCAGGGCAAAGCCAATGCCAAAAGCTTCAGTCACTCAGCTCGTCGGTCGAAACCTCACTCGAAACCCTGAACTCCCTCGCTCAAACTCTAACTCTCCTCGCTCTCTCCCTCCCACCCACAATCTGACGTGTGCCGGGTCCAGTGAACCCCACCCCGCCGACCCCTTTCGCAACTGTTCCGACCGCTTCCAGAAAACCGAAAAGTGCCAATAAATATGGAAACGTTTTGCCTTGTTCTGCCCACTCTTCCTCCCACTCTTCCACCCACTTCCTCGTCCTTCCCCTCCTGTCACGTCTTCTGCTCCTTCTTCAGCTCTCTTTCTTCTCCACTCAACAAAATGGAATTAATTCACCATCAAATTGGAATTTCATTAATGAAATATTAAAACAAACAAATTTAATTTCTTAAAGCTTGTAAAATTCATTTTGCATTCACATAAATTTCTCACAATTTTCATGTTAACGATATATTTTTTAATGTAATATAATGTTATAATGCTAATTTTAATATGTTCTAATCGAAACTCTTTTTTAAATTTTTATTTTTCTTTATTTTTAATGCAGATACTTTAATATAAAAATATTCTAAAATATAAAAAATTGATAAACTTACATTCTTATTTTCAAAAAAAAATGTTGTCTTTGATTAAATAATGTGATTTGGCAAAAACAATAAGAAATTTTACAACATTTTTGTAAACTTTGTTAATTATAATACAACAATTGTAGAATAGAATAGATAATGTACTATTATTATTTTTCTCTGTGTGTCTGTGCTCCTTGGCTACCTTTGCACTAATTCACATTTGATGTTTTGTTGTCTGCGCTTGTTGCTGTTGCCGCTTGCATTTTTCTGGTCAATGAGGTTACAGTCAAGTCAGTAGACAAGCCCCCGCCGCAATCACCCGCCCCCGCCCCTTTTCGGGGGGCAGAAGATGCTGCAGCGACTGGTGCGGTCTTCAACCGGTCGCTGTCGGTCAGTCGAGGCTGCCAAACAGGCTGCCTCTGCTGATTTTGCTGCCGTTGGTCGTCCAGTCTAGCCACCCACCCGCCTCGACTATCGGAGGTGTCGATGACGTCGTAGTCGTCGTCGTCTGGCTAAAAGCCCCTTGAAAACCCCTCAAGGCCCCCAAAGTCCGGTGGAGTATGCATATCGTTCCACCTCCCTCAAAAACCGAATCTGACTGCAACTGCCTACGCCATTTGATGATTTTGTTGTTGCTTCTCCTAATGTGATTTGCCAGGGTATGCACTTAGGCCTCTTCGACTGGCGATTACCCAGATTCCGAAGCCAAATTCAGAGCAATGATTGAAAGGAGAGTGTATAGAAATGAACTCGATCAGTGATCAGTAATCAAGAGGGCTGATTCAGATTTATTTGGTCTCAACAAATAACAAAAAACCAAACATGTCCCTTAACTCGGAATGGATTCATTGGTTTAATTGTTTCGGAGGAGGGAAGGTTCAATCCAAATGCTGAAAAGCTTACATGTTATCAAATTTAAAATTAAAATTTTGAATAGCACCCCTTTGTTAGAAATATTGCTTTTTTAAAGAATTTTTGCCTTAGAAACGAATTACTAAATTAACTTAGTTATTTAATAACATTTTGAGTTTCAATTTTGTAAGTGAACATTTTATAGTTTTTAAAGTTAGAAAGAATTAAAACCAAAATAAATTAAATAAATTAAACATTTTATAGCATTTTTTTTTTAAGGGTTAAACTTTTCTACCAATATCAAAGAGTTAACAATTTTTTGAATTTTCCCAAAGGGTATTTCTGATTCGCACATCTTGAAAATTCAAAATAAGCCATCGTGTTCATGTTGATTTTGTTTTTAGCCAATTTTGGTCAATATTTAAGTGCCGCTTGATGCTTCCACTTCGGCGGGCACTTTACTGTTCTGTGTCTACGTCTGGTCCACATCACCTCATCAACTTAATTTTCGGAATTTTCACGTTGTCCATCTCTCTCGGAGGCTGTCGCCGTCTCGCTCACTCCCTCGCCCCGTCTTTGTCTTTTATGTCTAATTTTGTGCTGCATTTTACCGGCAGCTATAAAGCGTATTACCGTTAAATGTTGCACTGTCGAGTTGTCGTCTAATTTACGTTACCCGCCGGCCGAGCGGGGAGATGGGTGGTGGGAAATGGGCGGTGGGCGGTGGGAGGGATGTGGCTGTGGTCGAGGATGCGGATGCAGTGGGGCCACTGCCCACTTTCCATCTTGGCTTGATTGTCATTGCATATCGCCGGTCTGGCCGGCAACTGATTAAATTCAGCACGCGCCCTGCGGGCATCTTGGGAAACTTCTTCCACGGCAAGACGAGTTGCCCGAAAAGGGGTCTACGGAATGAATTGGGGGGCTTACATACACAGAACGAATTTAATTTAAATTTTAAGGAGCTATTAAATTTAATATTTTTTAGATTTTTTCGGTATGCATAATTGACAATATACATAAATAAATATATTAGAAAAGTCTATACCATCTTTGGAGCATTGCAAAAAATGGTGTTTAGTTACTATACGATCTGAAAGGTATAATAAATTTAATAAAATTAAATTTCCAGTGAATGGAAAGTGAGTAGCCTAAAAATATAATTTTAAGTTTATGAGCAATGTCAAAGAAATATAAATGAAACTAAAAACAGAATTTAACATAACGATATTTTTCCTGTGTATAAATAAAAGGAGATTGGTGTCGGGAGGGTGGTGGTAACTCAAAGTCATCAGCTTAGACGGCCCAGAAACTAGACGCTCTACATAAATTCGAAATTAACGTTTTCTAGCACATTGTCCGTCTACCTCTCTCTTTTTCTCCCATCTCCCCGTCTCTTTCGGCAATGCTCCTCTCTCTCCGTCCTTCTCTTGAGCTTACATGCTTTCTGTAATTATCATTTCAGTCCGTTTGCCTTGGAACACGCACGCAGACCAGCGTCTTGACTCGATCTTAACGTGGCTTTCGGGCGTACTCCACGGACCCTCCCCCCAACCACCGCCCGCCCGTAATTAAATGCAAATCTCCTGTCCCCCGACTGCGTCTAATATATTGCCATAGTGCCACGGGGCAAACTGTGGCCACATTTTCAGCAACGTTCCGAAACTTGTCAGCGCCGCTCGGTGGTGTAAGAAAAATGAAGTGAAATAGTCGAACGTGTATAAACCAAACAACATTAAAATTATCGCCTAGACAAGCCGTAAAGACCATAGAAGTGAAGGATCGCCCACGACACCGGATCGGAGATACCCTTAACATAATATCGCTTATTCGTATACCTCATTAATTTGCATATTATTATACCCTTGTAGAGGGTATTATAATTTCAGTCAGATGTTTGCAACGCAGTGAAGGAGACGTTTCCGACCACATAAAGTATATATATTCTTGATCAGCACCAATAGCCGAGTCTATCTAGCAATGTCCGTCTGTCCGTCTGTCCGTCTGTCCGTCTGTCCGTCTGTCTGTCTGTCCGTCTGTCCGTTTCTATGCGAACTAGTCTCTCAGTTTTAAAGCTATCGCGATGAAACTTTCCCGAAAGTCTTCTTTCTATTGCAGGTAGTACATATGTCGGAGCGAGCCGGATCGGACCACTATATCTTAAGGCTCCCATAGGAATATTCAAACATATCTAAGAAAATTCATTGTTACTTTGTAGGAAGTAGGCGTTTTAATTCTTGACTACTTAAAAACAAAATTCAAAAATAGAAACGATGAATCTGGAATCCCTGGACCTGCAACGAGTGAGTATTACTTTATCTGCAAGGGTATATAAGCTTCGGCTGGCCGAAGGTAGCTTCCTTTCTTGTTTTTCTAAGTGAGGTTTGTATTTAAAATTCAACAAATTATTAAAAAACATTAAAATTATAGAATTCATGTAAAATAAATACTTCGATTTTTATGCTCCCAATCGAGACCAATTAATAAACCTAGTTATGAAGACTGATTAAGGGGGCCAAAGAAGAGAGAGAGAGGGAGATTCAATGACAGAGAGGGGAGAGTAATTAAGAGCGGGCAAACTTTTTTTCATCGTTGGATGGCTCTCGTTGAAATGGCTGCTAATTACAAAAGGCATCCTGGCCAGCATCATTTGAGATATTTTTCCATTAACCGGCGACGGCGTCGTCATGCCCATGAAGTCCAAGGAGGGAACAGGGGCAGGAAGAGGGACGGTGCATACAAAACATATTAAAATTAACCTGATTACTCCGCAGGCGCTGCCAGCTCTCAGATTGTGGGATTGGAATCGTGTGTGCGAGTGTGAGTGTATCTGGACTTGGAGGAGTTTTGAAAGCCTGGCACAAACTAATTTCAAATAACATAATTCATTCGCTTAGCCAGCGGTGAACGGTGGACAGAGGGGGGCGTTGGTATCAGGGAAAAGGCGGCAGCAGCACTTGGACTTGGCCAAGACTCCCCGACCGGTTTCTTCGGGAGCACCAAATTAGTTGAAGTTTAATCACAAGGCACTGAGAGCGGAGAATGGACAGATACATAAAAATATTAAATTAATCAGTTTTAAAAAATCATGTTTCGTTTTTAGAAATCAATCTACTTTTTGGAATGAATTTATAATGGTTTACAATCTTCTTTTTTTTTTTTGATATAATAGTCTCATAATATTTTATTTGTAATAACCAAAAAAAATAGCTGTTGAGTTCAGAAAATTAATAAACCCAATCGTTGCTAAATCATTAAAGACTATAAAATATTTTGGAAAAACTTAAAAAAAAAATTTTATTAGCTCTCGCAATATGGGATTTAAATCTCATTCATCATTATTGTTAAATTGTATTTTTCGTATTACTCAGGATATTTTAAAATATATTTCTTAGACTTTATATAATTGTGGACTGTGAATATATTTATTTTTTCTCTGTAAAGTCGGGTAGAATTTAACAGGGACCAAACAAAGACTC
Organism: Drosophila takahashii; assembly: GCF_030179915.1. Lineage (NCBI taxonomy): Eukaryota > Metazoa > Arthropoda > Insecta > Diptera > Drosophilidae > Drosophila > Drosophila takahashii. The sequence continues at coordinate 31,650,758 of NC_091679.1, read as the reverse complement.
CTGCTGTCATAACAGAGAGAAAGACGGGACTATCAAATAAGACAGAGAGGGTGAAGCGAAGATTGGTGTACGAATGCGGAAGGTGCTAACTGACAAATGAATGGACTCCGGCACCGAGCATTCGAATGCTAATTGTTATTGTACTTAAAGCTGGAGTCAATCGCCTTCGATGGTACTTCTCGTCCTCGCCCCGCTCCCCCGTCCTCTCAGTCGCCCCACTCCTTTCAGCATTCCTTGCCAAGCATGTCCGCAAACTATGCGCCTGCTGCAATAATTTCGCGCGCATAAAAATTTAATATTATTGAATTTTTATTATTGCTTTCTGTCTTATTTTAACCATTGCCTTCGCTGCCCAGAAACAATAATCAAAACAACTACAGCTACACGGGCAACTGTAACAGCAACAGCATTAAAAAGCGCCCAAAGGCAACACGGAAGCCTCACGAGGTGAAACAGTGGGACGATTCGCATTGACAAATATTATAAAAAAAAAATTAGGAACTATTCTAGACAAGTCAAGGCGATATTTTATTCGTAATGCTGTGAACTTTGAAAGGACTGACCTTTCTCTCAAAGGACCGTTTTTGTAGAACGGCAATACAATAGTTTGTAGTCAAAGTTTTATATTATTAAACTTGTTTATTTATATTATCAAAGCTTTCTTATGTTCTAAAATTTTAAAAAATATGCAATATTCAGATAAATTATTATTTTATTTTTTATATTTTTTTTTAAAAGATGTAAAGTGTTTTTAATCTTGGATTTTTTAAAAAGGCACATAGAAATTTTACTTTTTATAACCAAATCGGACTATTTTATTGTTATTAGTATTCGTTTTTGCGGATAAATTGTGTAATTCCTATTGCCAAATATTTTATTATAGAAATATTAGTTAGTTATTAGTTTTTTATTATTGTCAACGTTTTCATATGAAAAAAAAAGAAAAATACCTAAATTTATCTTGTGCCACTGTGCGCAGAAATTCCAGGCGCAGTTTGTGCCTCAAGTGGCGTACTTAATGCCATTCGAATTATGCGCATGCGTTCCCTCGGAGGACGTGGCTCTGGAGCCTGGGCTTGAGCCTCGGCTGAGCTGCTGCCTTTCGCGAGGAGGCAGACTCCTATGCCCTTGCAACCGCCCATTCTTCCAGAACGACGCCTTACCGATCCACCAATGCCACCACCCTGGTACGTGGTAATTTTGTAATATCGTAAAGTATTTTTTAATTGAACGCACCACCTTCGGCACACTCGTAGAGCGGGCTTTACGAGACTTACGGGGCTCCGAGGACTTGTGGCTTCTCTCCGGGCTTTGTCAACTCTGGAGTCTAGACTGCCGTTGCTGCAGTCTAACCATTGGCAACCCTGGAGCCAGCCCACTTTTATGACTCACTTCCTTTTTGGGTGATTTATGCGAACGCGAATGCTTCTCTGGCGGCATTAAAATTAGCTCTAATTATGAGAGTGGATCGGAACGCAGCCAATTAAAAGTGCATTTCCCGCCAGCATAAATCAATAAAAGATTTATGTGACTCTGGCCTATAGATAGGTATAATTTTAATGATTAGTCGAGAGCACATTTGGCGTTTTGCATAACCTTTGGCAACCTTCTTCCTTCGCCAGTTCAGTTCTTCCTTTTCTTTTTTCTTCTGTTTTTTTTTCGGGCCAGTTCGAACGGGTCTGGGCCATTCATTCCGCATTCATTCATGGGCGAGCCGATCCGGCTCAACTGGGCTCTCGGTTCGGCTGGGATCGGGATCGGAATCGGAGGTAACCTGTTCCTGTTCCCCAGACTCACGACTTTATAATTAGGCAGCCTCGCTTAGCTGCTGCTGCTGCTTCTTCTTCTGCTCGGGTGGTTAATGCATTCATAATAATATTTCTTTTTGCTGTTAAATTTATGTTTTCTGCCTTGTAGCCTTTCGCTGAAGTCCTCCTGCTCTCGTCCTCCCGGTCCTCCTCTACATCCTCTCCTTTTTTATTTATTTTTGCCAGTTTTAATTTTCTCGCTTCCACTTCCCCGCGCCGCCTCCTTTGGCGAAATCGTTTTGCATTCTTAAACATAATTGCATGTGGGCGTGGTCACATATGAAATTTCTTTGATTAAAGTCGATTAAAATCGCGGCCTGTTTTGCCTGCTGTTGTTGTTGTTGTCATGGTTGTTGTAGTAGTGGCTGCTGGTCCAGTTGGCCAAGTAGTTGGCCAGCAGATGAGGCAGCCACTGCCACAGATGAGACGAAGTTTTATGGGTTCAAGGATTAGGGCGGGAGCAGCCGCCCAGTCCCTTTGGATCTTAAAATGCGTTGGAAACACTCATTGACTTCGGCCAGAATATCTGAATGTGGAAAAGAGTTGGAAGAAAAAATTCCATAGGGTTTTCGAAAGAACAAGGTATTTTATTTAATTTAAGCAAAACTATTAAACACATTAAATAAATCCTTTGTGTAAATATGTTTTGTATTTTTTGTAAACTCTAGTTGCTATTAATAAAATCCTCACTTAAAGTTGCTCTAATTTTTAAAGAAAACTTTGGGGTCTAGCTTTCGAATATTTACATTGTGCTCATTAAAAAGCCTTCCTAGAATGCAATCAAGTGATCTGCGGTGTACGTATTTTTTAGTCATTTATAAAAGTCTCGTTTAATAAGTTCCCACTTCCATAATTGATCTAACCAGCCTGCTAAGTACTCGACTCGTACAGGCTGATCATAGGAAGATCTCAACGGAGAGCTTACATGCTAGCTAAAGATCCTCGCTCTCTAAATTCTTGTACACCGAAAATGTTTTTTTTGTCATTTTTAAAGATAATATTTAATAATAATTTTTTAATAGGCATTAATATGATAATTTGTAAAATTATATCACATAAAGTATTCAAATTTCTTATATTAAGTATTTTTTAAGATTATGCTGCTTCTATTAAAACTTTTTTTAATATTAATCAACAGAAAATGAATAAATTGAAATCCTCTTATTAAAAACCAATAAGTGATGGATGATTTAAATGATCTATCTTTTGTTTTGTGTACCCACAGCCGTCTCCATCCTCACCATCATCATCATCATCATCAGCGGCTGCGTGGCCAGTTGGCCACTCCCAACTCTAGCTCCCATTGCTTAACTCCCTGGTGCCCCACCCCAACCCCACCCCCTTCTGCGATGGTGGACATGCCGCTTCTAATCTGCACTCGAGTGAATTGCAAATTACGTGTCTTAAATTGAAGTTTTACGAGTTGCTACTCTAAATGTTTGCACCAAAGTGCTCGCCTGGATGTGTTTGCTCAGGGTTCCAGCTCCTCGGGATTCTAATGGGCGGTGGAGAGGAGGTGGATCTGGGATCTGGGATCTGGGTAGGTGGGTATGTGGGTAAGTGGGGATGCGGCGGCGGAGGAGCCCGCTGATGATGAGGACGGTGCTGCGTGTTTAGGCGCGAGTGTTGTATTTCATGTTGCCAGTTCTCCTCGCCAGTTGTTGCTGGCCATTCTCTACTTGGGATGGTTGTTTATGCGATGCAGGATATGATAATAATTACACCTTCAACGTTTGCTGCTCTCTGCCATCTCCATCTGGCCAGGAAGTTGGCCCGCTGCTCCTGGCCCGATCCTCCCTTCGTATCGCTTCTTTGGCCTGGATGGCGATTAAAAATTGATCTCATTATAATTATTTTTTATAATTTATGAAGCCTTAAAACTGTGTCTGCTGCAACATGGCCACAAAGTAGTCATTATAAATGCCATAAATTTCGATCCCCCCAAGCTCTGCGTCCCTCACTTAATGATGGAAGAGCTTGGAGGATCCACGGCAAAGCTTCGCCTTACTTAATCCCTATTGCTGGCGAATCATGAGCAAACGAGCAAAGATGTTAATGGTCATGGCATAGGGATCTACCTATATAACCGCTTGATTTGACAAGGTAGAGTCAAATATTCAGAAAACTCCTACACATATATATCCCTGCATCTCCGAATCCTCCTCGTCCGCCTTCCGGGAACCCACATATCTCAGATAGAATTCAGGCAAACATTATGCATATTACACAGACCTGAAAAGCACCACCAGCTAGAGAGCACGCATAGCCACATCTGATGATAATGCGGGGAGCTGTATTCACACTAAAAAATATTATTTATATAATATTTAATAATATTTTAAAATATATTCCGCGAAATAAATAATCTGCCTGTAAATGCTGATCATCTATTTAAATACTTTCTAAAAGTGAAAAATCAAACTTTATTCAATTCCAAAAAGTTGTAGCTTGAGCTCTAGACCTCAAATAATGCAAATAAACAAAAAAATTTAAGTTAGAATATATATTTTTAATAGTCCACAAAATCCAAATAGATTTTGAATAAAGTAAACATTACATTTTTTAATAATAACACTTTTCAGTGCACACAAAGACACCCGCACATCCGCAAATGAAGGGGTGGATTGGAGGCCCGGGCCCTCCCGCTCATTTTGCATTTTAGTTTGTAATTTAGTTTCATTTATTGCGATTTTACATTGACGCCTGACACGCAAATTCGTGTAATCCTTTCTGCCTCGCCAAGGAGCGAGTGAAGGCAGGGCGGCGGGCCAGGGGGGCTCACTTCGAGTGGCTGTCTTAGCCATGGCCCGAACCACTGCCACATCGAGCCATCGCCAATGCGCCACACAAAGTCCAATTAAATTATGAGGGTCCACACGCCAAGACAACGACGACAGCGACGACCACAGCAGTCTCTGATTCTGGTCCCCCCTTTCCAGAAAGTCTCTGAACTCATTCCAACTAGGTGCACTTGGAAAAAATAAATAAATGTTGAAGATCAACGTAAAATTATTTAAGTACTTCAAGCTTTCATGCTCAACTGTATGAACCAATTGTGGCGACTTTTAAGTAAAATAAGATAAGTTGTACTATTTAAACCAGGCCAATATTGGATTAATTATAGATTTTTTCGTGATAGCTCGATACCTTTTTCTCAGTGCATCATTCACTGAGACGTAGCGATTTCAAGAACTGCTTATGCCTCACTTCAGGACGTTGGACTTGGCCTGGCCTGGCTCATTTCGAGAGCCTCCTTTCTGGCCACTGCCACTACCTCTGCCATTGGTTTTGCATTGGCACTGGCATTGGCAATGCGGTGTAAGAGTAATTAAAATCCCTTGATTAATATGTAAATTTAATGAGATTACGAATTCAGCGAACAAGATTAGGAATGCATGGGTCTCTCTGCTTCGACTCGGTCCCCACCTTTCGCCTTGCCCCCTCGCCCTCTCCGCGTACATATTTCTGTCACTGTCTAAACGGGCTGGTCTCCAAACGTCCCCTCCCGCTCGCTCATTCGCTTCCGCTCTCTTTCCCACTTGCACTGTGGCTTGTAATTTTCACTATCTTAACCCTTCAGGTTTAAAGCAGGTTGGGTTTATTAGCAAATTATTTCTAGATTTTATTTGCCCAAGCAATATTTATGCTAAGTACAAATAATGTAATTTTTAAGCACAGAAACAAATTATGACCAATACGAATACTTATTATAACTATTATAATAATTATTAATATACATAAGAATTCCATCATAATTTCTGTGTCCACCATATAATAACACTAATATTTCGCTAACGAACCACTAAGTTTTTTAATCTCTTGTAATATCCGATTAGCACTGAAATCGTTTTTAGATACAATTTAATGGGGTTATGAGTTGTTATAAATTATCAAAAAAATAGAAGTCAATAAAGTTATAGTTTCAAAATAAAATATGTACTGAAATGTTAGTCATTTGTAGGGTTAAGCAGCAGACCCCAAGCAAGCTGAGAGCCACGCCAGGCCAATCTAGACATCGGCCAGGTCCTCAGCCCCATACATTCGCGTCTGGACATGAGTGTGTGTGAGTGGGGCTGCTAAGAGCTTGTTAACATTTCTGTGGAAAGCCACAGCAGCGGCGGCAGCAACTTGAGTCCAAGTGCAAGTCCAAAGCGAAATGCTTTGAGCCACCCAAAAAGCAAATCGACATCGACGGAAAATTGGAAGCGCGAAATAAACTTGTACTTAAATTGTGTGAAATGGATTTGCTTGTAGTTCAAAAGGTTTTCGATTTGTTGTTGCCGATGTTAGTTGCTTGGTTAGTTTGCTGCCTTGTAGCTGGGGGTCTCATTTGGTTAATCTGTCAGCATCTGGCATGTAGCCGTTTTTTATCCTCATGTGATAAATTTTCATTACAGTTTTACCTTGGATTGTGGAAAAAAAAAAAAATTAGAGAAAATATTCTTAAATTCTTACAAAACTTGAGTACTGAAGTACATCTAATTTAACGAATTTAATGTATACTCCTCACAATTCTCTATAGACAAGCCAACTTCGTATTATTTTGCACATTCGCTTTCGGCAGTTTCATCCCCCATTTGGCATCCTCGGTGTTTAGTAAACTCCGCGATGTTTTTCATCAACTTTTTGCTCATTATCCAAAAACGCGCCCGCGTTTTTTGCCACGCCAATTGGAGGCACTTGGCAACTGCGTCTGCCATTGGCCTGGCAACTAGGAATCCTGCTGATTGGATGACAGAGGTCCTTAGGCGCCAAATCGGGAATGGCTTTGCCATGTTGGGGTTAACTGCGGATGAAGATGTTTTGCAGTTTATGTAATAATGTTTGTGCAGTACCCCGTTTTAAAAGGGTCTCGTTTTGTATAGACATTTTATGATTCAATATTAATCACAGAGTTTTGTATATTATAGTATCATAATCTTTTTTAAGTGAACTGAAAAATTGACAAACCAAATTTGTGAAAACTTCTAAGAGGTTTATCCTACCATAAACAGTTTACTTTCGATAAAAATATGTCATTGCATACTTTTAAACCCCTTTTTTAGAGAATTAAAATTACAAGTTAACTAGAGTTTTCTATGATTCTAATGAATGGCTCTTTGTTTTTAGTATTCCTGATTATATTTCCGGTTTCAAAAGTGTCGTTCCCTTAAAAGACAATTCTTTTTTTTAAGTATTAACTCATTTCTACATCTACAACACAGAAAAGCTGAAATGGAGAGCTGCAATGGAAGGATGCACCTTCTACTTCCATACTTTTCAACACTTGGTGAAGGTCACCCGAAGGCGTTTCCAGCAAATCAAAGCCAAAAAGGAAAAAAAGATGAGAGTGCAATGTGTTGGGATCAGGTTTCCAGGGGCAGGAGAAAGGAGACAGGGAAGGTGTGGACAGTGAGGTGGTGTCAGTTATGAGCTCAATGGCCAAATAGCAAGCCAAAGGCTTCAATGAATGAAAGTGAGTCCGAGTCGAGAGTCCAGAGTCCGGAGTCCAGACAGTCAGACAGAAAGGCTGGCTGAAGGACGGAGTGAAGGGTGGCCGGTGGGTGGCAGACGCACGCAGACAGGCGACAATAGTGTCCATGTCCGAGTGCATGTTCCTCGTCCTGCGGCCACCCCATGTCCTTGCTCATCGCCCGGAAAAACTGCAACGAGTGGGTGGAAAATGCAGTTGCAGTTGCAGTGCGCATCGAAAAATGGCAAGAGCCTGTTGCCCGTTGCCTTTTGCAGTTGCAGTGGCTTGCTAAACATGGTCCAAACACGAAGCGCTGAAATATGCAGGACATCTTCTCTGGGTCGTCCTCAGTCAAGGTCGCTTAGCGCCGGCTTAAAGCGACCGGGGGAAGTGGCAATAAAAACGCAAACAAACCCGGCAGACGGAAGAGTGGAAGAAAAAAGCGGAGAAAAGGAGCTGGGGCAGGGAAGAAGAAGATATAGACGTTCGTTCAACTTTGGCTGGCTTAGACATTGTCCCGCTGTGTGAGAAATGCCTTTTCAAGGACTGCCACCCACACAGGCAAACACCCTAGCACACACATGAGTAAGGGGTGGGTAAAAAAAGTAGCATACTTTTTCGAGCGAGTGGCCCGAGTTTTTCCTGGCAACTGGTTTTTGGTCCTGCCCACCTTTTTCACCCCCTTTCTCCGCATCCTTCTCGACCCCAGTCACTCTCTCTCTCTCTCTTCACACTCCAAGGATTCCTTGTGTCTGTCTGCCTGTGTGGAAACTTCAGTGGAAGTATGCAATATATTTTTGGTTCCGACTAGAGACGTTTGCAGTTGGTTTTGCCATTTCCGCCCTAAGTAAAACCCCTTTTTTTTTGGGGGACGAAATGTGTCAAGGTCGTTCGCCACTTTAAACACAAAAACCGTTTGGCTTTAAAAACTTGCCGGCTGGCCAACTGTTGCTGCGGCCAAAAACGGATATGCATAAAATGTTGCGTGCCAGCCACGCCCCCTGGACCATTGCCAGAATGCAGCCGCCCCCTTGTCGCTCTTCCTCTTGTTAACACACAACAAATAACAGATTTCCGTGGTGCGTATGTGTTTGTGTCTGGCGTCTGTGTGTGTTTGTGTTTGATTCAGTGGCATACTTTTGGCGCCCCGTTCACGGGCCTAACTATAAAATCGGCTGATCCCCTTCCATTTAGCACAACCACTTGTCGTTATGATGATTCATGTGGCCCGCCACAGGACCTCGCCAGCCTTTCCGTCCATTCCCATCTTTATGCATTCCCATCCTTCTGAAAGGCACAAAGCACACAGCTCGTTTCGAGTGTTTTGTTAAAAGCCGCTCAATTGGAATGCGATTTTCATTTGGCTGTGTGTTCTGCCGCTGGGGTCAACGCATTACGCATACGCCGGGTATGGCTACAAATTAAAGTGATTGTGATCGGGCTAAAACCGATAAAGGCGATAAGGCGGCAAATTAAGATAAGAAATTTCCCTAAAGCGAAAGTGGCTAATTCAGAGGAGGAAAATGGGATTTAATTAAAACTGACTTTATCCTAAATATCTGAAGTGTTCACCAATAAAAGGGGTTTAAATTCAAATGTACCGGTGAGTTTTGTGTTTATAATGAGTGTAAATTTGTTTATAATGCGTAAATACTTTAAGCGTCTTACAGTAAAATTTCATTAAAATCGTCATAAAACTTCCAAGTTAGCTCTTAGACTTTCAGATTAAATATTATCATCGCTATATTTAAAAAAAAAATTTAAATTAGTGAAATCCTTATATGTTTTTTTCACCTTAACTCGTTTTATTTTAGAGGGAACTATATTATATATAAATTTGTTTATATTGTGTAACGCTTTATTTACTGTAAAATAAATCTGTAAAAAGGAACGGTTTTTAATCAACTCTTTTTTTAATTTGCAAACTTTATATGATTGATTACATTGTGATTACTAACCATTTCAAAATTATCAGTGAAAATTTCAGATTAGCTGAAACTGTACACCAGCTATCCTTAAAATGTGCTTAACCTTTATCGCCTGACACCCCTGACTCCACACCCTCCCCACCGTTTGGCTCATCGGCAGTCATCAATGTTTATCAATAAACTGGCAGGCTCGCCTCAAACTGAATGCAGTAAGGCAGGAAACAGGTGAAAATAAAGTAAACAGCGGTGTACTTCGAAACTCCCATCGATACACACACATCACTATGGACGGCAGTCCATGTAGTGACGAAGCGCACCAGGAGAGTGTGCGAAGGCGACTACTATATATACACGAAAAAATGAAAATCTACTGTGATGGTCCGATCATAATGAATGATACACCTATCGAAAGGTATTGCGAAAACTAACAGGATTGCATACCAAGACTTTAAGAAAATCAATTGGCTTGGGAGAGAGAGCGGTGAAAGTGAAAAAGTGAAAATTTCGAAATTTGGAGCTGTTGGGGCCGGTGGGGATAAATGCCCCCTCGCAATGTTTTAGTTGTATTCCTTTTAAAAATACCCGTCGAATGAGGGGTCATTTGTCAAAATCCGACGCTCCGTTCAAAAGTTATAGCCAAAATAAGATTTTCTTCGTCTTCCCAAAATGAAAATTTAATTCTGTTTGTCAGTTTGTCAGTTTGTCAGTTTGTCCAAAACATGTTTTTTAAGTTTTGAAAATTTTATATGACGTTCATCACATCGATATAAAAAACTTTTGTTCTACCACTTTTGGAAAAACTCGCTAGTTTAGCGGGAAAACAGCTATAAATAGCTAAAATCAGGAAAGCCGTAACTTCTATACTACTAAAGCTACAGACTTGTGCTGCATCTCGTTTGAAAGGTATTTTTAAATGCTATAAACGCCACTTATATGTAATTTGTGTAAAAGTAATAGTTAAAAAAATATGAACAAAAGACAATTTTTTAAAACTTTTTTTTTAGCTTTTTTTTATTTTTCTCAAAAACGGCTCTAACGATTTTCTTTAAAACTTTAAAACTGTATAGCCCTTGAGATTACTTAAATTTTGGTACATAGCACATTACTGTAAAAAGTCACGTTTAAAAGTTATTTTTATACGAAAATAGCCACTTTTGCCAGCTCGAACAATTAACGCTCCCTGAGTATTGAATTTTGTGTGAGGGTATCCGAACTGTACTTTAGGGTCATGGAATCAGTAAATTTGCACTTAAGAGTTCCATATAGGAATCTTTTGTTCTACGACTTTTGGAAAAAGCCGCTACTTTAGCGGGAAAAAGCTAAAAATAGCTAAATTTCGTTAGTTTGTAAGTTCTACACTACTAAAGGTACAGACATGTGCTATACCTCGTTTAAAAGGTATTTTGAAATACTTCAACGCCTTTTTAAATTAATTCGTTAAAATACAATAGTTTAAAAATTATGATTTATGACCAATTTAAATTTACATGTTTATATTAGCACCTATGAGTGCAAAAGTAAACAAACAAAAACTTCTGATATCAAATAAAAACACCTCTAAACGAGGTAAAAAACTAGTGACGAACGCACCATCAACATACAAAAGTTCTGATATCAACATTTGTGACGAAAAATTATTACACTCGTCATTAAATAGACTTTCTAATATTTTCTCATTCGGCACGCTGCAATAGAAAATGCCTGTGAAGGGAAAAAGGGTGGAATAGTATGCTAGGGCGATCCGAATGTGAAAATATTAGAAAGTCTATTTAATGACGAGTGTAATAATTTTTCGTCACAAATGTTGATATCAGAACTTTTGTATGTTGATGGTGCGTTCGTCACTAGTTTTTTACCTCGTTTAGAGGTGTTTTTATTTGATATTTGCATATACGAAAATAAAGCTCAAAAAGTCAGCATGCAAAAAAATTGTCAAAAATCAACTATGGGCATTTTGTATTTTTTGTGTGTTGATTTCTTGCCGCTTTCGCTGCTGCGACGCCGACAGCGCTGCCCGCCTTTTATTTTTTGGTGGGCGGAGCCTTGTGTGGGTACGACTTTTGTTGTTGCTGTTGTTTTCTGGCTTGTCCGCGCTGCCGTCGCGGCTTTTTTTACCGAGCCGCCATTGCGTAGTTTTTGCCGGCATTTGTTACATTTTCTTCTTTTTTAGCAATGGGCGTGTGTAGGCAGGCAGCAGGATTGGGCATACAGCTCGATGGGCGGCGGGGAAATTGGGAAAAGGAGAAATGGAGACAGAAGAAGGGTCCCTGCCCGCCAGAAAGAGACGGTTGGAGAGGGTGCGAGCGAGAACGAGATGGAAGAGGTAAATGTAACATACAAGTTAAAATTAAAACAAAAATATTTACACGCAAGACGGAAGAGCATTTTTTCTCCGAAATTATGCTGCGTGTTCAATAGTAAATATGAATATTATATTTTAAAATTCGATAAACCTTATCTGTTGGTTCACTGGACATTTACCCCTTGTCGAAGATATGGGTGAATTTGTGGGTAACTCAACCTTATGACCTTAAAAATATACAATTTGGCACATTTTTTTAAAAGGGCTTTCTTCAATTCACTGGCATTTCAAGGAGCTTACATTACTAAAACTAATCAACAAACCTTGGAATTATTTTAAAAGTCGTGATTTCGACCAGTTTTAATTTATCTTGCTGTTCCTAAAAATCCGTTTATTAAAATAAAGTTTTTAATTTACTTGGTTAGTTGTTTAAATTAAATAAATTTCAAATTAAATTTAAAATTGGTTGGTGTCAAAGCTTAGTTATAAAAACACAACAAATAATTTTGAGTATAAAACTTATTGTTCAAGTTTTAAATGGCGGTCCGTTTATTAGGACTTGTATGCCCTAAGTATGATATCGTTTTAATCGAAATTTATTTACATTGCACGTTCCACAATACCCCTTCCTTTACAAGTGAGTTTCGATACAACACTTCTTTCACATGAAATCCCTTAACGAAATCCTCCCTCGCATATTGCGGTCATCGCTTCACGGCTCTTTGCTCTACCGTTAATGATTTACCAAATTATGCAGCCGCAAATGTAAAATACACGACTCTGGAGCCTTCGATTCAGGTCCCTCGACTCCTGGCCGGTCTCTCACGTCCCTCCGATCTCCCGAGTCCAAAGTCCAGAGTCCGGAGTCCGGACCATCGGCCACCGTAACCCTGACCGGAGTCAGTCGCCAAATGTTTATTAATTGAAAACGTAAAATTGCATTTTTGGACTGTTATTGGCCAACCCGCGACGCTCTGTGGCCATTGCCATGATTTCGATAATGCGGTTGCCGCTGGCCACAAAAACAGTTTGTCGCTGTCAGCGCATCCTTGTTGGCCCAGCGACGCGAGGGAGGGGGTGAGGGTTTGGAGGGGGTTGGAGGGGCAGGTTGCTGCAACAGGGCTGATAATTGGCATCGGGTCAATTGCAGCCGACGGTTCGGGGTGGGGTTAAATGCACACAGCATGCAGCGAAGCCGTGCCAATAAAATTAAATATGACTTTGTGTCATATTAAATGTTAAGCACAACTTTCTTCCATTTATTTTGTATTTCAATTATGGAAATTAACTTTTTCCAAAGAGACATTGTGGCCTTTTTGAAGCCAACTAAAAATGTTGACTTTACACAAAAACCAAATTTTTCACAGGTAGCAATCTATAAACGTTTGCCCAAATCAAATATGGACAAACAAGAAATGTTTAACATAGCTTAATGGTAAACTAAAAACTAATTTTTAAGGAATTTTATATTAAACAGCAAATAAGGGTTGCTATGATTTCTTTTAAAATATAAGCCATAGAGACGATTTTCATACACATTCCCATTTGATTATCAAGAACACATAACCTATGTATTTTTTCCTCAGATTGCCCTCCAGTTTTTGTCCAATTTGGCCAGGAAAATGAAAAAGCAAAACTTTAATCAACATTTTCATTTGGTTTATTGCATAAAACATTTCTCTTAATTTGAAGTCACCCACACCGGAACGAAAACCACTAAGTCCTGGCACAAGACATTGCATTCGTCCCAACATCAATTCGCTTTCAATGCAGCAAATTTGCAAATTTTCAATTCATTTGCAGCGCACATCCACACGTTGCATTTCGAGTGGGATGTGAGTGTGCAGCCGGCTCATAAATTTAGCATTATGTGCTTTAGATGCCTATCGCATATTCATATACAAATCATCTATATATCACTCGTCCTAGTATGTGTGGTGCCCGGCCTCTCCTTGGAGTCTCTGCTTGTGTGTGTGTCTGCATCAGGATCTCTTGGCTTGTTTGCACTTTAGCAGCCCACACACACAAGGACTAACGAAATTAAGAAAAATTAGTTGCATATGGGACGTTCCATATCAACCCGGCCACCCCCTTTTTTAATTTTTTTTGTATGTGGACAGTACCACATTGATTGCAAAGCCCCTTGCTTCCAATATTTTACCTCATACCCATTTTTTCAATGTTACCACTCTTTCGCCGTATATTCGCGCTGAAAGGAAAACACAAAATCATTTTTAACCTGCGAACGAAAGGCACAATCAGCATAGTTCAAAAGCAGAAAAATCTGTCTTTCGATGGCCGATTACGAGAAAAATAATAGATTTTTTAAGACCGTAGATGACCAAACGATAGCGTTTTTAAAGTCTAAAAGTAGGATTTCGTCTAAAGGGCCAGTCTGCAAAAATACCATTATATTTTTCTCAAAAGGCCCGAGTTTTAACGGATTTTATGCCACTGGTTTCAAAGTGGGATCTCTCTTGAGGAATTAGCTATGAATTCTTTTCATTGATTTGTTAATTTTTTCCAAAGCATATACGATTATTTTATATTACTTATTAGCTTTTTCTGACAGTTAACTACTACAAAAACGTACAAAAGAATTCATAGCTAATTCCTCAAGAGAGATCCCACTTTGAAACCAGTGGCATAAAATCCGTTAAAACTCGGGGCTTTTGAGAAAAATATAATGGTATTTTTGCAGACTGGCCCTTTGGACGAAATCCTACTTTTAGACTTTAAAAACGCTATCGCTTGGTCATCTACGGTCTAATAAAATCTATTATTTTTCTCGTAACCGGCTATGGAAAGACAGGTTTTTCTGATTTTGAACCATGCCAATTGTTTCTTTCGTTCGCAGGATAAAAATGATTTTGTGTTTTCTTTTTTACGCGATTATACGGCGAAAGAGTGGTAACATTGAAAAAATGGGTATGAGGTAAAATATTGGAAGCAAGGGGCTTTGCAATCAATGTGGTACTTTCCACATAGAAAATTAAAAAAAAAGGGGGGTGGCCGGGTTGATATGGAGCGTCCCATATGCATCCTATATACTGTAGTCTGTATGTACACTCAGAAAAAAACGCATCCTAAATTTGAGCGCGATTTATACTTGATTTCGGATAGTATTTTTTGGGCTTGTTTTAAGAATGAGAATGTTGGGCGTTCTTGAATTAAGAATAAATCATTCTTAAAACCCAAATTATCCGCAAATGTTCTTGATTCCAGAACATAATTCAATAAACAGGACTAAACAAGAACGATTTATCCTAAACCCAAGTATAATTTATTCTAAAAAAATAATTTTTCATGGTAAGCACAAACATTCTTAATGTGATTACTAAAAGTACTTAATTTCAGAAAATTAGGTTTTAGTATTCTGTAAATAAGAATGAATTATTCTCATCAGTAGTATTAAAATTAAAAAATAATAAGCATTTTGACAAGTACAATTTGTGCTTAAGCCAATGTTAAAATGTACTAATTAATTTAGTTAACGAGTTCCAATATTGATTAAAGTAAAATAGAATTGGCGCTAGACTAAAAAAGATTAGTTCACAAAAACGGTATAATGTAGGTAAATATGTTTATAAAACACAAGTAGTTCAATATTATTAAAAATTAAGAGTTAGATCCTCAAAACAAGCAAATTTTGTTAAATCGGAGAAAATTTTGAAATTAATAATTGTTATTGAAAAACGTGCATCATATATGCCAAAATACGATTCGATTTGAAAAACATTTAAATTCATAGCTAAGAAATAAATTCTCAAAACAAGCCGATTTTATGTTTAAATCGGGGAGAAAATAGCAAATTACGGATTTTGTGTCACTCCATTTTTAACTTGTTAAGAGGTGTTTTTGTTTTATATTATTTAAAACTAAGAATTAAATTCTCAAAACAAGTACACGTTGTACTTAAATTAAGTATGCAAGTAAAAGTACTTATGTAGGTTTTTTGATCATCGCCACGTAAGAGCGATAACAGCCGAGCTGTTAGAACGTCCGACTGTGGTGCGTGAGGTTGCGGGATCGAATCCTGGGAGAGGTATGTGATTTTAAGAAAAATGTTTCGTAAGTATAAAACACATTTTTATCTACAAATCTTTATACATTTATGAGTAATTAAGTTTAAGATTATACAAAATAAGTATTGTTAACTAATAAAACAACACAATGATTTATACTATTAGTTTAAGAATATTTCATACTTCATTTGAGCATAGCTTATACCTCATTTACAAGTAAGTCGGATTAAATTTGTACAAATAATAATATTAACCCTTCACTCTAAAGCAATTTTCATTAAATTTTTAAAATTGTTTTTTTATTTTTTACATTATTTGAGTAGAATTTATACTTAATTTAAGTATAATTAATTCTGGGTTCAAGAACATTTCATACTTAATTACGCCCGAAAATGTTCTCAAATTAAGAATGTCGGTTTAAGAATAAAACGTTCTTGAAATGAAAAAATAAGCCCATTTCGTACCTGTCGCCCTTTCAAGACCATTTGGGCTTGAAACAAGCACAATGTGCTTGGTTTTTTTTCTGAGTGTACGTGTGCGTCTCAGAAATCATAAGCCACACTCACACTGGCATAAGCGCACTCAGGACGAGAACAACAATAACAATAACAACAACGACAACGACAACAAGGACACCTGGCCCGGGGCATTGGAGTAGACTTCAGCATGATTTTCAACATTCTACGCAAGATTTTCGGAGCCCGAAGAATTTTTGGCAGGCGATGGGATTATGTCACATGCCCGGCCAGCAATTCGGTTAGACAGGGACGACCATAGCCGACGCCCGAGCGGGACAAAGCTACCGTTTACCGCTTACCGCATAGCCCAAATGGCTAAGACCATTTTCCCAGGCAAAATTTCGCATTACACCTATTCGTGCCACTTTAATTTTGTTGCCCCCTGCTGGTCTTCGTATGCAAATAAGTCGAAATGAGAGGCATATATATGTAGATACATACGTGTGTATGTATGGGCACCTAATTGAGCTTAGACTGCTGGAATGCCACTTACACTTGTCTCGTATTTCCAGCACTGCAAAGTGCAGCAAAACTATTGTTGCAGTCACAAACTGCATGTGGAAATAGACGTCGAGGGACGAGAACTTACTTACGCCGCTTAATTAGTAGGAAACGGTACACTTGGCCGATATAATGTCGAGCAAAAGTAGTGAAATTGTATCGGACTTGAAGAAAAAGCATTATGAACTTAAAAAAATTAAACAAAATTTGTTTTTAATTTGACAGTTTTTGGGCTTAGACTGTTTTTTTAAGACTCAAATTTGTTTTTTGATTTATGTTTTTTAGTAAAAATTTAAGTTTACAGACATTTATTAAAATATTGTTATTTGTTTGTATTCGCCTTTTAAAATTATTATTCCCAAAATAGTGGAAGCGGTGGACATTTCAAGAAAATTCACTAAATTAGATTTGTAAACTTTGCTGTAACTTTAACATTTTTAAGGGTATATTTCTAATCTTGAGCTTAAGATAGGGTGTATTTATTTGCAAAAATATATTTATTTAGTTGACATTTTTTAAAAATATGTAAAAATGGGCAAATGAAAATTATAGTTTTCTTAAATTTGAAATACGGTTCAAAATAGAGATGATTGACAATAGGTGTGTAAAACTACTTTTAAAAAGACTTCCTCAGTACTTCTGTTGGCCTGTGATATCAGTTATAAACCATTGTTCGCCTCCCATTCACAGTTTTGTCCATTTTAGTTTAGTTAACAAATATGGAGTTGTAGTCTTGTTTTCGACCTCCCTTTGTTTTTGAAACTGACCTCATAGTGACGAGGAAAATATCTCTACAGGGATGAATAGAACATTTTATATCAGAAATATAGGATGTTGAAGGAAATTTCTCAGAAATTTATTTTTGCTTCATATTTTGATTCCTGGAAATATTGAACTTGTAATACTTATTAAATTTGTATTTGAATTATTTCGTAATGTGTACATGCTGCAACAACAAAACAAACTGAAAGCTACAAATGAAACGGGTTAAAGGCAAAGACGGGGGCGATGAGTGTGTTGTTGTGTGCTCACTTCCGCTGACAATTGTGCCCTCGTTGAGTTTGTCGTCCTGCTGAAAAACCCGCCCGTCCCCTGCCCGCCCACTCAGCCCTGTCCTCCTGGGCCCATCATCCTTTGGCTGGGGCTAATGATGTCAAATTACTTGCGGGCATTTTTATGTCATAATTAAACTGACAACGAGAGGCAATTTTTTTATTTGAGTGAGCGGCACTTGGCGCATCAACTGGAACTGAGACTGGGGCCCAGAAAAGTACGCTACGTCCGTGTGCTTTTTATTTTTTTTTATTTAGATGCACAATTGTTGCAATTGCAGTTCCTCATCCACGCTCCGCTCCTTGTTAACATACTTAAATGCACACAGTGGGCCAAGAGGAAGAGGAAGCCTGGGCATAAAAATAAACACACACTCACTGGCGCACGTTTGAGGACCTGCAAGTATGCCATGAAGTTTTTTGTTATTGCCACTAATTACAAGCAGCCGCTGTCGTTATTGTTGTTGTCCTAGGGTTATCATGCACTAGTCCACTTTGTTTGCCGAGGCTAATTTGTTTGAGGAGGCAAAACATAAAAAAATATAAAACATTTGATTCTAAATATATTCAAAGAAAATTAAATATCAAAACTGTAATATGAAACAAAGAAATTAAAGGCGTTTTGCCGTATTTTCCCTTTTTAAGTATTTAAAACTAGTATTCTAAGATGTGATCACTATGGACGGCAGTCCATGTAGTGACGAAGCGCACCAGGAGGGTGTGCGAAGGCGACTACTATATATACACGAAGAAATGAAAATCTACTGTGATGGTCCGATCATAATGAATGATACACCTATCGAAAGGTATTGCGAAAACTAACAGGATTGCATACCAAGACTCTAAGAAAATCAATTGGCTTGGGAGAGAGAGCGGTGAAAGTAAAAAAGTGAATATTTCGAAATTTGGAGCTGTTGGGGCCGGTGGGGATAATTGCCCCCTCTCAATGTTTTATTTGTATTCCTTTTGAAAATACCCGTCGAATGAGGGGTCATTTGTCAAAATCCGACGCTCCGTTCAAAAGTTATAGCCAAAATAAGATTTTCTTCGTCTTCCCAAAATGAAAATTTAATTCTGTTTGTCAGTTTGTCAGTTTGTCAGTTTGTCAGTTTGTCAGTTTGTCAGTTTGTCAGTTTGTCCAAAACATGTTTTCTAAGTTTTGAAAATTTGATATGACGTTCATCACATCGATATAAAAAACTTTTGTTCTACCACTTTTGGAAAAACTCGCTAGTTTAGCGGGAAAACAGCTATAAGTAGCTAAAATTCGGAAAGCCGTAACTTCTATACTACTAAAGCTACAGACTTGTGCTGCATCTCGTTTGAAAGGTATTTTGAAATGCTATAAACGCCATTTATATGCAACTTGTGTAAATGTAATAGTTAAAAAAATATGAACAAAAGACAATTTTTTAAAACTTTTTTTTAGCTTTTTTTTATTTTTTTCAAAAACGGCTCTAACGATTTTCTTTAAAACTTTAAACTGTATAGCCCTTGAGATTCCTTAAATTTTGGTATATAACACATTACTGTAAAAAGTCACGTTTAAAAGTTATTTTTATACGAAAATAGCCACTTTTGCAAGCTCGAACTACTAACGCTCCCTGAGTATTGAAATTTGTGTGAGGGTATCCGAACTGTATTTTAGGGTCATGGAATCAGTAAATTTGCACTAAGAGTTCCATATAGGAATCTTTTGTTCTACGACTTTTGGAAAAAGCCGCTACTTTAGCGGGAAAAAGCTAAAAATAGCTACATTTCGTTAGTTTGTAAGTTCTACACTACTAAAGGTACAGACATGTGCTATACCTCGTTTAAAAGGTATTTTGAAATACTTCAACGCCTTTTTAACTGAATTCGTTAAAATACAATAGTTTAAAAATTATGATTTATGACCAATTTAAATTTAAATGTTTATATTAGCACCTATGAGAGCAAAAGTAAACAAACAAAAACTTCTGATATCAAATAAAAACACCTCTTAACGAGGTAAAAAACTAGTGACGAACGCACCTTCAACATACAAAAGTTCTGATATCAACATTTGTGACGAAAAATTATTACACTCGTCATTAAATAGACTTTCTAATATTTTCTCATTCGGCACGCTGCAATAGAAAATGGCTGTGAAGGGAAAAAGGCTGGAATAGTTTGCTAGGGCGGGCCGAATGAGAAAATATTAGAAAGTCTATTTAATGACGAGTGTAATAATTTTTCGTCACAAATGTTGATATCAGAACTTTTGTATGTTGAAGGTGCGTTCGTCACTAGTTTTTTACCTCGTTAAGAGGTGTTTTTATTTGATTTTCAGATAACTCATATTTTCTAAGTCATAAAATAACAAGGGTACAAAGGATATGTATGGTATACAATCTAGTGCAGCAGAATAAAAAGCAAAATCTTAAAATATGAAACGCGACCGCAATGGATTTTTGTGGTAAGCTGTTCGCAGGTCGCCCGGAAAATGGATAGAGCTCCCACCTGTTTTCCTGGCGTCACAAGTATGTCCACTGCCAAAAAAGGGACGACACCGTCCTCTTTACTGTCCATATCCTTGATCCATTTGAGGCCTGCTCCAGCACTCACCGGATATGCGTGGCCATTAAAGTCCGATCCCCCCGCCCGCGTCAGACGCATTTCCATAGACGTTGAGTGGACAGCCGAACTGTTCAAACATTGTAATTCGCGCCCTGGTCGCATCGACAGCAGGGTGGCCGCTGACAATGGTTAAAAATTGTTTCGATGCTACCTGGTCCGAGCCACCAAACCGGAGGACTCCGCATCCTTTTTTCTGCATGTGGATATACCTATATATATTTTATTGCTCTGGTAGTTGAAAGGAAATGAAAATTGTTTTATGCGGTTACGCCAAAAAGTATGCGATGCATTTTATTTATACTCCTGTTTTTTTCGGCCGCTGCCCATCAGGCATCAGATCCTGGCAACTGGGCCGCAAAAGTTTAAATAAATGTTTGATGGAATGCACAATTTGGCCGGCCACCCCTCGGTTGCTCAGTTAAATGTTAATCACCTCCCCGAGAAGCAACCAAAAAGTTGGATGCTTTTTGCATTCATTTTTCGGAGCGCTGCAGCTGCCGCCACATCCGCTGGGCGATTCCTTCGTACAATTAAACTAATTTCCGTCGATGGCAAGACAACTTATTTTGCATCGACAATAAGTTGTCCCCAACTGTCCTCTGCCTGCACATGTCAATCGCTGGGGGCCATCGATTTCATTTCGCGACGAGTCCGCCAGCTGCCACTTCCTCACCCCATTTTTCCCCCAAAGCCCCGCGATTTCTGCTGCTGCTCATCAGTTCCTTATTTACAAAAGAAATCATGCAATTTGCATTTGTCTCTTTGCAAGCTGCTGATGCTGATGTTTTGCGCTGCTTTGCTTTTCGCTGATTTTGTTTTATTCCATTTTCGTCTCGTTTTGTTGAGACGTCAAGTACAGCGATTGGGTGGCAGTGGTTCTTAATTGGGGAAAATTAAAAACAAATTAAAATTTTGTTGAGAAAGTTCTTGTGATATTAGGAAAAAATTCACTTGTTTAATGTAAAAGGTATGTAAAGTGAGAACTCCTAATATATCTCCTGATTTTGCATAAAAGAATTATTTCTTTATTATTGATTAACAATGAA
Organism: Drosophila takahashii; assembly: GCF_030179915.1. Lineage (NCBI taxonomy): Eukaryota > Metazoa > Arthropoda > Insecta > Diptera > Drosophilidae > Drosophila > Drosophila takahashii. The sequence goes on along the minus strand of NC_091679.1, from coordinate 31,629,528 downwards.
ACTACATTTGATTTTGTATAACAATGAAAATTTGTATTACATTAGGTTCAACCAAATATTGAATTTTTTAATTTATTTAAATGTCTTACTTATATGCTGAATTATGCTTGGTTTAATTTTCTCAAGCTCCTCAATCTAGTTATTTACAAATGTTTTAAAAAGTTTTTTTCGTAAAAATAAATGTTAAAATGTTATAAAAAATTAATTCATATTTACAAATAATAATATCAAATTTATTGTAAAATTTTTTTTCTGGCTAGATTTTTATCTGATTACAAAAGGGTTTCCTTACACAAATACCTGAAGGACACTGTGCTAGCTTGGTCAACTGTCAGGCCATCAGCTGATTTGCATCGAAACGAAGCCAAAGCCACCAACAGTCAAATTGCCAAGCGCTGTGAGGATTAATTCATTACAAAAACCCGTTCAGCACAAGAAATAATAACAACAATCAGCGGATACCAAAGGACAGGCCCTAAGCGATTCCGATTCCGATTCCGAGTCGCTCCTTATTTCTTTTTGTGTCCCTGCTTTGCTGTCTGTCCTCTTAATGCCACCGAAAACTCATTTGAATTTAGTTTTCATTTAATTTAATTTAATTCGCTTTTGCCCGAGCTTCACTTTTGCTGATGTTTCGCCTGGCTTTCGGTTTTCCTTCATTACGCTTCGGATGGGTCTTGGCTGATTTTCATTAGTTTTTTCCATATAAGTTTCAAATCGATAACGAGCATTCGTCGAAATCATATACATATATGAGTGGCAGCCGCAGCCAGTAGCTGGACTTGGATCCGTATTGGGTTGCTCGAGCTGGTGAGTCTGGCATGCGCATTGGCCAGCAGCATCATCATTGGCATCCTCATCGTCATCAGCATCAGCAGCACGCTTAGCCCACGGGCTGCTTAGCCAGGTTCGAGGGCCACACCAGCAGCCCAGCAGTTTTGAGCCACGTTAAGAAAATCCAGCCAAGGCAGGCGGCCAGAGCGGCTTGTGAGTTATGTAAAGCGGCGCTGCTGTGACATAAATTGTTTGCTTTTGTCATGCTCCACCGGGCGGATGAGGACCACCAGCAGTCGGGCTTGATAAGGGGGATAAATACCTTATGGATGGCCAAACGACGGAAAGACATTGCCCCAGGACCAGAATCAAACTAAGCAATTAATAATCAATTTTATCCACAAGCTAAGGAAAATCTTTTAATTTTTTCAGAGTGTTTCTCTATTGATTTTTTGTTGGACAAAACTTAATTTACCAAAATCTATCTAAAGAAAATAAATATTTTAATAGCTTACTCTTATATTCTTAGGAAATGCTCTATGTATCCTTTTCGTTGTTTTGCTTAAGGCAACATAAAATAAAACATTTTAAATTGTATTCTAAAATAAAGAACGAAACTTTAACAAAAAATAGTCTGCAATTCAAGGTATAATTAAATTTTGCTTAATAACATTTGTATTTTAAAATATTTAGTCGTAACAAAATATATAACTTCATTACATAAATGTAAATCCCAAAATAACCTACAATAATTTTATTTCCTGAAACATCATCTTCTGCTTTTCATTTCCAAGGCCTTTTAAACCAGAATCAAATGAAGTCGACAAATTCAGCAATTTTAAGCAGGACCCAAATGATAAATTAGCATACGTTTAGAGCGCCAAGAAGGCAATCCCGCCCATCCATTGGCCGTATGCAAACAACCAAAGTTTAACCCTTTGTTGCCGGCCCAAGACGGGCGTCTTCATCGAGATAATTAAAATGCATAATTATAACGAAAATGCGACAACATTTTCCTGGCAGCAGCAAATTACGACAAATGCCGACAACGCATTTACACTGAGGGAAAAAACCCAGTCTAAATTTAAGAACAAAGTTCTTAAATTAAGAAATTTTGGTTCTTAAATTTTGTTCTTACAATAAGAACAAACGTACTTAAAAAAAGAGCAAACATTCCTAAAATAAGGCAATTTTATTCTAAGATTAAGAAACTGTTGTCCTAAAATTAAAAAATATATATTGTATTTATGAACTACAAAAATTATACATTTTTTGTCCAATAATCTACGAGAGAAAATTAATTTAAAAAACCAATTTAATATAATAAAGAAAAGCAAAGAAGTAACATTTATTTAGACAAAAAATCATGGTTTTTAAAATACGATTCTATTTTGAGTTCTTGAGATTTTAAAAGGTTGATACAGTCATAATACATTACAAATCTTAAAATGTTAATTTACTTAAATACGCTTAATTCTAATATACGATTTTCCATTGTTTATTGGGTGTACATGTAAAGGAGGGCTGAGAAATTTATCAATGCTTAGAATTTCAAATTTATCTGTTGCCGCGCCAACTTCATAAGATTGGAAATGACAATTAAATGCATTTAAACTAACAACTCTGCTCACAACATAAATACATTCATTTTCCAAGACAAACAAAAATATTTTAAATATTTGGTCAGGGTTTTCGTTTTTAACTAAGTAATTGTTGCTTTTATAATCCATACCTTTATATATTATTGAGTTGCTTAACTGAGCATTATGTAAATTAAACGGACAATCAATTTTACTTAAGCAACTTTCAATGTCGTGGTTAAGTGGTAATGTGTTTTTTATGACAAACAGTGTTTCAACAGAATTCTCGAGTCTTAGTAAAAATTGACAAAATTTAATACCTGACTTAATTGCCAAGGTATGAGGGGGATTAACCCGCGATGTAATATTTTGAAAATAAATTTTGGCTTCCTTGTGCTTAGCTTCGAATCGCATGCACCACAAATATTTTAGTGGACCGCACATACGAATAGCTCTGGGATAATGCACCATAAAATGGTGCTTCGGCTTTAAACTTCCGTACAACTTTATGTAGCCTCCGTGATGCTTTTTAATTAACATTTTTAGTTTTATTAGGTCCTCTGTTTCAAAAGTAGATTTTCCGAGTAAGTCAATTATATCCAGCAATGTTATTAAAATTCTCCAGTGTTTATTTCTGGGTGGAACCAAGTCACCGATCATTAATGGCAAAAAATGAACAAAACACATTAGCTCACTGGCAGTCATCCGTAAATTACAAGATTTTAGTCTTCTTATTTCAATATTCGTTGAAATGTTTCCAACATTAATTTCGCCATATTGGAATAAACGCTTTCTTGTATTTAGTTGATCGAGTGTAATGATATTTTCATTTATAAGAGATAGTAAAATGTGACAGAGATCGTAGTTGCAGACTCCTTCATAAACATCGTGCATTATATCGAAGCAAAAATTATCGGGAACGTTAAAGTAATCCAAGTTTTCAAAAACGCAGGAATTTTTAATGCCGGTTTCTTGAAAGTTTTGCTCTGACAACATCTGTCGATAGTTCTCGTTGTTTCTCAAAAATCGTCCTTTTTGAATAACGTCGTATCTCATTTGGGTTTTGGTTCGTGTACAAGATCTACAATACTTTGTTGCATTGAAGGACTGAACATACCCTAATACACTGTTTACTGCCAAATTATCTCCTACAATTAGGATAAGTAGAAAATGTATTTTTTTGTCTTGTCCGTCTATAGAAAATTCCATTCCATTTTCTAGCAATTTAAGTTCCTCTACCAAATTATAAAAGCAATTTTCATTCCCAATTTCCTTAAGATTTTCTGTGGATACAAAAGCTGCGTGAAAAATAAAATCCAATTTCGATAACAGGTGCTGGGGCATCGTTGGAAAATTCAAGTAACAACCGCAAATGGAATATGTGTGGGATCCCAGGGGGTTATTTATTTGAAAATCGTCCAAATAAAGGACATAAGGAACAACTAAACTTGTCCCAAATTTTGATAATTTGGATTTAAATAGTTCACCGCTCGCTAAGTTAGTCAGTGCACTATTGGACGCATAATTTTTAGCATTTTGCAAAGTTTGCGACAAAAGATTTGAATTCTTGAATATAGACCTAATCATAAATTGTAGTGGCATTACAAAGATCTCGTCGGTTTTTGTGTCTAAGGTAGGATTTCCTTGTACATTAATTGCTGCCAGTCTTTGGTTAATGATAAAGGACTTTGGTTCCTCATATAATTGCTGCTCCTTTAACATTTTAAAAAGTTTATATTCGGTTCCAATTTTGGCAAACGGTGACTCGCAAAATTTCAAGATATTATCCATGTTTTGTTGCTTGCCTTGATTAATACATTGCCGAATCGCTTTGGCCATTTTAAAGCAAAGGGCTGTTATCATTCCTTGAATCTCTGTCACATATTTTCTTGGCATCTGATTTCGAGATAATAAATCAATGGAAAACATTAACGCGTCTTTCTCCAAATCAGTTATGATATTAACCTCGTCATAAGCATCAGTACTTACATTTTCAATGCTTTCAAATGACATGGAGGTATCATTTTCAAAGATATCATTTGGTTGATCTGCGGTCCTTGCTCCCTTCATATATGGTGAATTGTTATCAACGTCGGGTTGATTCTTATGCTGGGTATCCAAATGCCTTTGAAGTGCTGAAAAGTTTGAGTGCAGCTGATTGCAATTTGGAACAATACATTGTATTGGAAAATCAGTCAATGTTATAAAGTGATCATACTTTAAATTATGAATTAAAAGTTTTCCGCTGGAAAATTTGTTTGAGCACCTGAAGCAAGCGTACATGATGTTCCAAGGTAAGTAATAATATTCTCTAAAATAAAATAAAAACAATAAAAACTTTACATGATTTCTTGCGTACCGAGGGCAGAAATTGGGCGTACCTTTAAATTTTGAATTTCTAATGCCTGCAAGTAACGTCTTCGTTTCTTAAATTTCGTTGATATCAAGCTTGTTTATTGTTTCCGTCTTTAATGTTTTCGTTGTATATGTGTGTACGATAATCAAAACAAAACAGAAAAGTTTCGATAAAATTATCGAATATCGGATCCTATTATCGTAATTTACTAGTAACGCGCTTCAATAAAAAGTGTACACCAATAAACAAATGCTAATTAAATATTAATTAAAAAATGTCCCCCTTTTTTTATTTGCCTTAAACTAGTTATATTTTTAACATCGATGTCTTAATAGATATCGATGATTTAACGGAATGGTCACACTGAACCATTCCCAATTGTTCGCGTGCACGACTGGTTGTGAAATCGAAAAAATTGTTGAAAAAACAGTGCGTGTTAAAATGCCGGCTAAAGCTAAAAGAAAGCGTATAATCCTTTCGGATTCGGAGCCTGAAGAAAACATTGAGGAGGTGAAGGATCAAAAGAATACAGCTGACCCGGTACCGTGCTCAACTTTTGAGGTTATGTGCCTAAGTCCGGCCTTACCCGAGGACTCAGACAAAGTTAAGCTATCTAATTTAATGAAAGAACTCGGTATGGAACATTTAATGCAATACTTGATTGGTAAGAAAAACATATAAACCAGTCGTGGCCAGCAGAAGCAGCACTCCCGACCCATGGGCTACGCAGTTTTTCTGCCGCTGCGCTGTTAGCGTTTCGACATCCACGTTTCTCTGCTTAACAGCGTCGAAAAGCTATCAGCGCAGCGGCCGAAAAAACTGCATAGCCCATAGGTGATATAAACAAAACAAATGAAAAGAATGTGAAGAAAGGAAAACACTCCAGTTGCGACAGTGTGTGTATTAGTATTTACATATGTACGCTCACATTTTTTTTCTTCTCCCTTTGTTGCTCCGCTGATTAAAGTTAAGCTAATTTTTATTCCTTAGATGCAAATATAACATTTGATTGTTTAAAATACATGGACAGGGACGATATTAAGGAAGCAATTCCACCACTGGGTCCGCGTTTAATTTTCAGGGAAAAACTGTTTGAGTGGAGAAAAACTTTTGTAAGTATCTTAATTTACAAAAAAAACAATTGGCATACATTTTTAACTCTTATTTCTTTTAAGTATGAAGCCAACGAAAACTCTGTTGAGCCTCCACTCAAACAAAATGAGCCTGTCAAAATCGAAGAAGACCAAAGTATCAACAGCAGAAAATCCATTAATTATAAGGTATTATAGAGATTTAAGCCAAGTTTTTTAATAATATATGTGCTTTAAATGTAGGACTTGAAAAACTTAATTATGGAAACATCTCGAGGAAGACAAATCTTAAACTTCTATGAAGCAAACAACTGCTTGACTAAGGAAAAAAGAGACATTTTAATAAATATAATTTTAGAAGATGCCATTGCAACTAATGTTATATTAAAACCGTTTGACATGGCAAACATAACTAATGATATTGTCTCAATATTCCCGAAGGAGAAAGAAATGATGGTATGTTTGATATAGATTTATGTATTAAATTCATATATTTTTAAATTCATTTATATTTTCTAGGATTACTACTTTATACCAAGAAGTGGCAAATCTAATTGTGGCGGAAAACTATTTTCCAAGTTCAAGAATCGAAATCATAAACGTAGTAAGATGGAAATCCAACATGTAACCCAAAAACCCTCATTAGATCAAATGAGTGAAGTAGATGTGTCTGTGGGAAATACGTTGAAAGGATATTTAAACCGATCATCCTCTAACTGGGAGGAAATAAAAGACAAATGGCAAAAGACGTTTACAATGCGGCAGAACGACTTACGCCAAATGGAATGGGAAGAATTTTTTAAGTCGTGGTCAAAACTATCTCATGCAAGGGCTCCAGAATTGGTACGCTAATGTTTTTTTTATATAAAATACTCAATTATTAAATATTGCCTTTTTTTTAGATCTCAATTGATTTCAACATTATGTACCCGTCCAAAAGTCACTTGCTTTTAGCAAAGTGGGACTCTTTTAAAACCCACATTGCGGCTGTGTATAAAAAATCTCTTTCAAATAAATGCTTTAAAGAGTTATTTAAGAGAGGTGAAAGTTCGTTCGATCCAAGTAAGTATAAATTGCCAAGTATTATTTTACCACGTAAATATAACCGTTTTATATCTTTATAGACATTCAGGATTATATTTATACAACATTGCTGACTACTTTACTGCCTCCATCAGCTCGCTTTGTGAACGAGTCGGGCAAGCAATTCAAAAAGACAACAATTATGGATTCCCAGGAGTGTTTCATTATACGGGCTGACACTCACAGTGACATAGATATTAAAATAGCTAAAATAATATCAAAATTCTACTCTGTCGGTATGACCGTTCAACCTTTTTTAGTGGTCGTTGGATTAGCTGATGATTGCATTAAAAGTTTCTTTGTTTACTTTGAAAAAATGTTATACAAACTTGATTCATTTTTGGATAGTTTGGATATTTGCTTTCAAATATTTCAAGTGCTTAATTTAAAATATCCTTCCGCCTGTCAGCAACCATGGCTATTTATCCAAAAATACTTTTATGAAATATCAACTGAATATGATCTTAAGTCGCCACGTATCGCTCATCTACTTAACGAACTGAAAAACTTATCAAACTAACATGCGAGTATTTTATTATCATTCGAAATGCATAGAGCCATAGTTTTTTGCTAAAAATTTAAGTTAAAATTTACTGAAAAAATCTACTTTTACGTTATTAAAAAGAAAGACTTACAACTGAAGTATGTACCTTAAAGTGTAATGATACACTTAATTAATCTCAGAAGCAACTTGTATGACTGAATATTGTTGTAGAAATTAATTTCTTATTGTTGAGAATGTTATGAAATAAATAAATGAATTTATATTCTTAAATAAAGTATTTTTAATCTTAAAAGAAGATCACTTCCTTGTTTACAATACTCTTAGGTTCAGAATATTTAGTCTTAATTCTATACCATTGACATCTTAAATTAATAAAATGTGTTCTTAGATGAAGATCAATTTTTCTTGATTTTAGATTTTTTGGTCTACAATAAGTGTTCTGCATTTAAGAACATTCTGTCTTAATATAAGAACAATCGAACTTGACTCATTCCCATGACCAAACGTTCTTAATTTAAGAATATTTCTCTTAATTTTAGACTGTTTTTTTTCTCAGTGTAGAAATGCAAATCAATCAGGGGGTGGTCTTCAATCCTGGCGACTGAAGGTGGATTGGTCCGAGGGGTATGGAAATGGGCCGTCGTCTCAAGTAGGCAAACCCAAAAGTCCGAGTTGAGGCATTATCATTTGGATACGCTTTTGTGTGTGACGGGCACCAAAAAATCAACTTCTAATTAGCATAAAATTTCATTCGACAAAAGTTTATTGAGTTCTGCATTAATTGTGCGGCCCGGTCGGACGAATAACCCTTTAAGATCTCGGAGGGTTGGGGTCTCGGGGTCCCGGGATTGGGCGTCCGTAAGGTGCGTAGACAATTAATCTTGAAATTGGGCAATATTTGACTTTTGTAGTCGCTCTCGCCTGTCCTGCGGCCCCTCCACTCCCCTTTCCGCACCACCCCGCTGCCTGCTTTTTAATGGGCAAATTTGAATTGCTAATATGCGGTGACTGGTAAGGGGAATCAGACGCTTTTTTGGGGGCTTCGATGTTGACATATCGAGCCATATAACATAATGAACGCTTTGGCCGCAGTTTTGCATATTTTCCCCCCACCGCCATTTTTTCTGGTCTATTTTTATTAATTTTCTCCCAATGGCCAGAGCATTCTAATTAGTGTTAGATCTCCTATCTGCCAAACAGCATTTTTATGGACTTTTTTAATTGAAAAATCAAATGGAAATGGATTTAGAAAAATTGAAAATACTAAAATGATGTGATGCGGAGATAAGAACAATGTTAGTGGTTTTGTACTGGTGGCTTTAATGATGCAATGGAAATAGAAATATTATTTTTTGCATCGTGGCTGAAAAGCAATGGAATTTATTCACTTAGAACGCAGTCAATTACGAAAAAATTTGCCTAATGAGAAAATTACATTTTGCACTCTCCCACTTTGGCGCCCTGGAGTGAATTTTCGCTTGCAATCCTGCCCTTTGCCCTTTAACTAATTGCAGGCAAACAAAATTGACACACAGCTGCAGCAGAGAAGGGATGTCCTGGCAGCTATAAATTACAAAAAAATAGCTAAAGAAAGAAGAAAAAGTTACCTGTAAAAAGTTTTAAAAAGGAGAGAAATGGGGCTAAAAGGTACTGGATTTAATAAAATAATTATTTTTAAAATACCTTTTTATTTTTTTAATGTAAAATATCACTTAATATTATTTGAATTCTTTGTCAATATTATTATTATGGATTAGTTCGATCTAATAAAATTATATTTTTAAATATTGACCAAGTTTTTTTGTAGATATTTTCCATTTAAACAACACTACAAACATTTTATGACGTTCTGTTTAAGCTACAAAAAGGCTAAATGGCCAACATATTTGCGGAGGCAGGATCACAGGAGCCTGCTCCTGGCCGGGGCGCAATCTAATTGCATACTTTCGGGCGCATAACTTTGCACTAAAATTAACCTCTAACCTATTTTACGCTGCTTCCTGCCAGCGGCCCATATAATGAAGGACATAGCCCGGGTCCTCGCTGCGGATGCAAATGAAGAGCTGCACGAAGATGCCAAAGGACCTGAACAGCGGACCAGAACATCAGGCAGCCAAAGGATGCGACCGCCAAAGCGCGTGAAACTCGGTTACCTTTCGCGTGCGCGGAGCCAGAGGTCAAGGAGGTGGGCGATCAGGCCGCAACAACATTGCAACGCCATCATCATCGCCATCAGGAGCAGCAGCTCGGTCTTAATTGCACGAATTTCATTTTATATAAACGAACAGCAATCTAGATTGGAGGTCACCGCCAGGAAAAGTGCCGGGGTACCCACGTGGATGAACATCGAAAGCAACTAGCGTTCATCTAACAAGCATATGCAAATATGGTAAATTAAGGCTTATCAAAATTATTAAGGAGTTAGCCTTTTTGGATATATTTAATGGATTGTATTCAGTTATTTAAGTATTAAACTTTCTTTATCAAGTTGATATTATCAAGGCGAGAAACTAATCTAAAATATTTTGTGGATATGCATGAACCTTCCAACTCGATGCATTAGAATTTTTTTAAACACATTTAAGGTTGGTAGCAGTGAATATAAAGTTCTGTTTATAATCTACCATTCTAAGTAGGCGTGGCATTTTCAGCCAACAAAGCTAATTTGATAGATGGTTCAATGAATTTGCAAAGAAAATTAAATTAAATAAATAATAAAAATTGCAAATATCACCTAAGAACAACCATTTATGAAGTTATTTTTAATACGTTAAAAACTACGCAACATAAATTTGGAAAAAAAAAATTTTTTAATAAAATGAGATCTTATCACAGCTGTTTGTATGAAACACTTATTCCATTTCGTATTGCATTTTGTCTTCGTCTAAGATAATAAATAATAATCTTAATTTAAAAAAAAAATAAATATATCAATGCAAATTATGTTTTGATTATGTTTTTCATAAAGATTTTTATAATTTTAGCCGATTTGTAACTAATGGATTTAAAACAAAACAAGAAAGGAAGCTACCTTCGGCCAGCCGAAGCTTATATACCCTTGTAGATAAAAGAATACTCACTCGGTGCAGTTCCAGGGATTCCAGATTCAGCGTTTCGATTTATTTCAATTTTGTTTTTAAGTAGTCAAGAATCAAAACGCCTACTTCCTACAAAGTTACAATGAATTTTCTTATATTTGTTTGGGAGCCTTAAGATATAGTGGTCCGATCCGGCTGGCTCCGACATATGTACTACCTGCAATAGAAAGAAGACCTTCGGGAAAGTTTCATCGCGATAGCTTTAAAACTGAGAGACTAGTTCGCATAGAAACGGACAGACGGACAGACGGACAGACGGACAGACGGACAGACGGACAGACGGACAGACGGACAGACGGACATGGCTAGATAGACTCGGCTATTGGTGCTGATCAAGAATATATATACTTTATGTGGTCGGAAACGTCTCCTTCACTGCGTTGCAAACATCTGACTGAAATTATAATACCCTCTACAAGGGTATAAACATATGATATCAAACATAATCACCTCTTAACAATATTGAATTGCCGTGACGATCGCACATTTAAGAACATCAGTTTTAATATCCACTTTTGAAAACGAATAATGATTTTATGTTCAATTAAATAAATACACTTCCTGCCGTTTTTTGTTTGGCTTTCTGTGACATAAAAAGACTGTGTAGGTAAGAAGCTTAATAAATTGCTAAAAAGCGATGCATGATATAATTTTTAGTATCAACAAGGCAAGTGGCGCCTCCAGTTGACATCAATCCCGCCCCTGCACTCTGAAAGCACTCCTTTCAAAGTAATTGACACCAATTTCAGAGTAATTATGACAATATTCAAGGTTCTAATTCTGGCCAACGTCAGCATAATTGTATGCAATGGCAAATTTTAATTTGCGCACACAAAATGCATTATCATGCGCGTCCTCAAAATAAAAGGGTCACTGTGTGTGTGACTACACAGGCTTGTGTTCATAAGCCAAGTAAGGCAAATACGTGATTTGAATTTTAATATTTGCTCATTGAAAATGGAAAACCAGCTTGCGGCAGTGGAAACTATGTCAGGGCAGAGCACGACATGAAATAGAAAACTTATTTGACAAGTTGATTAGTGATTTGGCGAAAGATTGGTTAATTTGTTATTTACAACTTTATTTATTTAAAATGCCTAAAAATGTGATTCATGTATACCTTTTGCTTCACTACCAAATATATTATTTTTGACTAAAATATATGTAACCTACCCTTAGTTATTTCCATTGCCCCATCCCTTTTTCGGTGTCTTCTTTTCTGCTGCTTAACAGTCAGTCCAAGCCCGTCGCCCCATTCCAATGGAAATTTTTAATTTATTACGTCTGTCGATGATTTTTCTACTACTTTTTATGGCGATTTAAGCAACATTTTTTTCCGGCTCCGTCATCCCCTTTCTGTTCTTAACCCACCCACATCATATATACATGTGTACAATGCGCGGCGAATACGAAACTCGCGAAATTCGTAATTTTGCATTTTTATACAAATTCCGCGAGTTTGTTCTTATTTTTATTTTTGACCGAATCCAGGGGAGTGGAGTGGCAAAAAGTGACAGAGGGCAGAGAGAAGGGGCGAGGAGGAGAGCAAGAACAGCAGGAGCATTGTTTTCCTTAATTAATGTTTAATCAGCAGGACTCGAACAAACGGCCAGCGTCCGTGGCTGCTGACCAAAGCAACGAACCACACGCGATAATGGTCAAAATAATAAAAATGAACAGCTGAGCATCGGGCTGCGAAACCCGCCCAAAAATGAAAACGGGGGTTTGCTTTTTAATGCTCTGGTGTGCGGCTTAAGGTGGCGCTGGCGATTGCGACGTCCTCCTGCATCCTCCACATGGCTCGTCTTCTTCGTTGGCATCGTTTTTTACCAATTTCCAGTGAACCGAAACCCGCGCGTTGTTTTCGAATCCCCCAGCACACACACACACTCGTACAAGTACTCAGGAAAATGGGAAAATGGGGGAGCCAACGTTGGCCTGGGCAATGCAAAAACGTAAATGAAAACAAATTCGCGGCCAAGAAAAAATTAACAAAACACAAAACAAACTTTTGGGCGCATGTGAAAGCATCGGGATGAGATGGGCCCTGGCCTCATATACTCATCGTATACCATCGTATGTGGGTAAGGGGATGGGTAAGGGCATGGGTAAGGGCATGGGTAAGGGGTTGGGTAAGGGGCCAACATGGGACTGTCGCTGCACATTTTCCCGACGTGCACGTACCCATAATCAGTCCGAAGGGTAGGTAGCTGTACGCCCTGCAAGGCGTCTCGGGGGCAGTTGGGTGGCGACCATTTGGTCAAGCGACAGTTCCCCCCAAAACGGAAAAAATGTATGAGAAAGTTGCTGGCTGAATTTACGCGAAAATAAAAGAATTTCGGCGGATAGGGCCGGAAGGGGTTGAAGCGCTAAAAATGGCAATGCAAAAAATCGCTGGTCGCCAGGGTAAGCAGCTTCAACTGGTAACTGTAGATGGGCAAGGGGTGTTTCGCAGCCAGACGACAACCACCCATTTGGCAGCAAACTGGGTTTAATCGGACCTGGAACGATGGTCAATTGCAAGCCAAGTTTTGACTTTCGAGGTGTATAGAGATATTTTGAGGGCTTCGGAACAGGAATATAGAAATCGATCAGCCTTTAATTAGGCAATATCATAAAACGAAGTTATAAGAAGACCTCAAATATATAAATAGTAATCTAGCTCTATTGCTTCTGTTCAAACTGACATTTAGTAAGGACCAAGTACACGGAACAAAAATTTCATAAAAACTGTACTACTGTACTACGTTGGTTGTACTACAAAGTAAAGGTTTGTATTATTTAGTATTAAACTATAAAATTATTTTATTTTTTGGGTATAGGAATAGTTCATTAGATGAACAATAAAAGCTTTATATCGATTTACATATAAAAATATTTCTTTCTTTTGTTGCAGGATCTGTTATGTTTTATTGACTTGCCGTTTATTGTCCACGAAAATGTTAGTTATTAGATTAAATTATACCCTATACTTTCTAGCGTGTAACTCAAAGGAGTAAAAAGTTCGCCCACCGGCAACCTTCAAAAACTGTTGGCACTCTGAACCAATAATCAATATATGTATGTAACGTTTGGAAGGGGAAAAAATTGCAATGCGAAATCAAAATGCCCTAGCCGACAGAAAACCCGTATGTACTCGAATGCATACCTGGCTCAACAATTCAGCTATGCGGCTGAAATTCTAATTTACTTAAATTACATTTTATTCCATTCAATAACTTAGAATGACTTTGGAATACTCGCAAACTCACACAGACACACGGAGCTAAACACGTAACCGAAAACTTACATGCACAAAATGCTAGACATAGAAAGAGAGAGAGAGAGAGAATCGAGAACTTTTGCGACGTAATGAAAACCTCCTAAATGTATGCAATGAAATGCATTTCGAGGCGTACCCACCCGACCAGAAAGCACCCCAAACCCCAAAAACCGTCCAAGAGCCACCCCTCTCCCCACCCAGATACACGACTGCAACTTGTACTAATAATAATGCAAATGTCTGCCTGTCATTTCTGTTCATTTACTTAAAGTTCCTTCAGCCCCGCACCACAACGCATTTGGCCGCCCCAAAATAGGGGAGGGGGTGGCGGTGGTGGTCCTGGCGTCAGAACTTAACTACGCATACTAATACATGCATAGGCAAAGCCGTCCACCCACCAAACATCCACATCCCCGCCGCTCACCCCGTCCATTTGTATAGCCGAAAATGCACACCAGACTTTTTGGGTCCTTTAACTGAATTAACTTGTACGGTATGGCCACCTCAGGATACCCAGACCAAACCTAGGACAACCCCACCGCCTGCTATACTAACCAACTATTGTGCGTCACTCGGAGAAAGGGTAAGGGAAAGGACGAAGACCGGGGAAAGGAGCAGGAGTCGAAGACGGCGACGACGATGAGGGAAAATCCTAGCCCAAGCTACGTTCTCATAACATTTTCGTTTGTAAATTTTGAATTTTCGTAATTCCAAATGAGAATGCAAGGCCCGCTTCAGCCCAACCCGCCCCAGATCCCTTTCCCCCCTGCCTCCAATCCCCGGACCGAATTTCTAGAGCTCTCCGTCCCCAAAAACATTCCCCCTTTGTTCCCCCCGCAATGCGGCAGACTTAGACTTGGTCATTTTATGCGTTTGATGCTAATTTTCCAAGGCGGTTTTGGCAGCGTTGGCAAGGACATTGCACTGGTGTTGGTATGGTGTTGTCAGGCACTCCGGCTATGTGTTAGTATGCGACTGAGGGGGGGTGAGAGAGTGTGAGTGTGTTTCGGTTTCCGTTCTGGTTTGATGGCGCCCGAGGGGGGACAGTTGGGCTGGTAGCTTTGTTAATGCCAAAAACTTAAGCAGCCGTAGCGTCGTCATCATCATCATCATCATCATCAGAGTCATCATGATCATCATTGTCGACGTCCATGTCCGAAAAAGGGGGTAATTCCGTCTCTGTGTTTGTGTGTGGACAGATTTATAATTGTGCGCTGCTCCTTGTTGTTGTTGTTGCTGTTTGGGTATATATACGGGACGTGAGCGGAAACGCCGGGGAGCAGCAAGTCATCTACATGAGTGCAAGTAGCTGGCTGCATGTCCTGACGCTTCCTAACGCTTCCTGTCCAACACAGCCAACTGGCCAAGTTGTTGTTGCTGCCTCTGCTTCGGCTTCTGCTGCTCCTGCTCGCTGTGTTTGTTGTGTTTGCAGTTATCGGTGCGGAATAGGCTTTTGTATTTGGGCAAAATAAGGAAAACGAAGAAGCTGCAGCCAGAAAAGGACAGCTGCAGTCGGCAAAGGACAGCGACAGTGGCAGCTTTTAATGTATGCAGACAAGTGCTTAATTAAGCCAGAGTCGTGGTCAAAGTTTCGTCCACTGAACTACCAAGGGGTGCGAAGGGATTGAGCTTTAGGAAGTAATAAAACCGGAAGATTGTGTATTAGATAGACGTGATCTTACTTGCGCCCTTATAGGAGGGAAAAAGATTTTATGAAACCTATAATAATAATAATAATTTAGATATTTTTTAAGAACCTACCAAGTATGTAGCCATATCGGGGTTTTTACTCTTAATTATTTTTTTTAACAAATACAAAATATTCCTTGTTAAAGAATAATTGTTTTCAATTGAAAATAAAATCAACATTCATAAAGAAACACCAAAACCAAATTGTTATAAAATTGATCTTATGGCAAAATGGGCCAAACAGCTTATAGCTACATATCATAACACTCCAAACTAACTTTTATTTCCTATATAGGGTAAAACCAAAAATAATTATGTACAATTTTTTAATTAGGTACAACTTAGAATATTGGCGCCCGAGGAGGGACCTTCGCCATAGCAGCATTTCAAGTATCGTATACCCAAGTCCCTAATCCCCCCGAAAGTGCTGACCCCATAGAAAACTTTGCCAACGCCGCCACTGTCAGTCGACTAATTCATTTACACTGCAATAGTTCATTTATATATGAAAACCAAACACTGGCACACGAACCCATGGACAAGAGACAAACTCGAGCCAACTTATGTATTATATGCGAGCTTAGATATGTACGTACGAAAGGACAACATGCAACTAAATACATGCACAGACCGATGTCTAATTGTACATACACACACATTATCAAATTCCACACACACACATTCCCAAAGCCATGGTTGTGTGCAAGCGCAAGACATGGACATGGACAAAGTATGTTGGTGTCGTCGTCAAATGAATCTCATTTGCATTTAAATTAGGAACCTCGAAGAAGCAGAAGCCGAAGCCAAAGTTGATGGGGATCGGGCAGAGGCGTGGTGTCCATGGGGCTGTCCGCCTGTTCCACCTCAGGCCCCCCTACCCAAGAGCCCCCGAGCCCCCTTCGCCACTTTGCCCCTGCATAAAATCTGTTTCAACATTTCGATAAATTTCCTTAAGGGGGGCACGGCAGTTTGCATTTTCGGGCCATCGCTGCAATGTCTTTCCAATTCGGCTTAGTTAGTCCCGGGGCTGGTGTATTTGTGGGCTTAAGGTCTTCGGTGTGGGGGCGGGTGACTTCTGAATGCATAAATGTTGATAATAATGTTGAGTAAAACTTGATTTGTTTAGTGCTCTCGAAGCATACACATCTATCCGAGCATCCATGGGATACATGCGCACAGCGCTCTGTCTCTTTCCCGCCCACTCGGCCAATACATAATGCATATAATGAGTATGCAGATGGAGTTGCAGATGCAGTTGTGGTCGAATCTGGCCTGCAGCGTGGAATGGAGTACGAGTTCGATGGCTGCAGGAAAGATGCTGCACCCTGGGGCAAAGTCTGTTTAATTGCAATAGGATTTGAAAGTTTTTGGGGTAAAATACTTAAGGACCTAGCTTTAACCAATCTATTTTAATAATAACTGTGTACTAAGTAAATCCTAGTAAGTATACCTTCTGTAATTAGGCATTCTATGAATACTGGCAAAAAATTCCATCAAAAATGCACTAAAAGAGAATCTCAAAGGGGAACATTATTCGGTAGAATACTGATTCAGTGGTTTTTTAAATAAATGTTTGAAATATTAACATCGTAAAAAACAACACATACTAAAATTAATGTTAATAATATTTTAAACGTATGATATCATATCATAATGAAACCCCTTTTGATTTTCTCTGTATTCTAGATTCCTCTTTAAAACAAATTTAAATCCACTTTGACCCACTGTGCAAATAAACACCAAACTACTCTCAACACTCATCTGCATATTGACCATTAGTTCTAATCATTTTATATGCCTAAAGAGACAACAACAGCAGCCGAGCGAGTCCTGGCAAACAACAGACAAAGCAGACATTTCTGTCTTTGTCATCTCGGCCAGCACACACGCACGCACACCTTCTCTATTCAAAGGAGGCGGAGGGTCCAGGGGACGATTGCAGTGTGCAGGACCTCGACTTGCATATACCTGCATATAAAATAATCTGTTTACTATAAATATCATTTCATATGCAACGTAAATACATAAAAGCCAGCTCACACACGAGCTCAAACACACATCAAGTAAATTTGCAGCACATCAAAGTTATACGAAATATGCATTAAATAGGCAAAATGGAGTGGGAGATGGGTTTCTCAGGTCTCCGGGTTGTCCGATGTCGTTGTCCTGCTCAGGGCTGTTGTTGTCTGCTGCATATCCTTAGCAACTGCGCTCAGGCATGTGTTTGTGCATTTTTGAGTTTCTAATTATAAGTGATACTCAATGTCCACATATAAACACCCCGGCTTGCAGGCACACAACTGCTCGCACCGAGCACAAATTGGTAATTTTGCAGACGTCCTCTAAGGCGCCTGGAAGTATGCAATGCAATTTATCCCAGCACATATATGTATATCCTCCTCCATTGCAGCTGTTGTAAATTCGTTTATTGCCCCCAATACATAATCGACCTATGTACCACTTACATAAGGATGTACAGCCACAGCAAGCACAAGATATAATTGTTACATAAGCAACGCCTTCGGCCGAAGCTCTACATTTCTGATTATACACATTTTAATTAAAAATATTCGTCAACTCTCTGCCCAGAACCCCCCGAAAGAACAACTCGAACAATTTTAAGCATAAGCGAATTATGCAAAACTTTTGATGTTTATGAAAGCTCTAGTCAGCCCAGTCCTCCCCTTCTCTAGCCTTTATAATCACGCATTTTGATTTTTAGTTTTCATTATGCCCAGGTTCTGGACGTCGACGGCTACTCAGCATAGCATTTACCACTATGCAGTGGATAACCATCGGCCCCCCACTTCCAAACTCCCCGGAAACCGAAACCAAGCTGCTTAGCATTGTCATCCATTTGCTTATTTTGCATATTCATAATTTTATTTTACGTATTTCAATTAGAATACCATCACAGAAAATGTTCTACTTAGAACAATGGAACTGTTCGAGTGTCTGCAAGCTTACTGGTTGAGTAAAGTGTTGTGTTGCTCTGTGTTAGAGAGATAATGGCAAAGTAAAATTGTTATAAATTCCATAATTAATTATTCTTCTTTAGCTTTGTCTTCAATAAAAGTAAGATGAAATTTTCAAGAGCAAAGAACGGCAATTATTAGAAATTCTATCAAGCAAAAAGGATCAAAACACTTCCTTGAGACCATAACTAAACCAAATATACTCGATTAAAAATTAGTCCTAAAAGTTTTGTACCCTTGCCAATTAATCATAGAAGGTTTTATTTTTTGTATTATTTTGACATTCATTTTTCGATCCTTCCTATAGCAGCTGTATATTATAATTTTTTGTAGAATTTAAATCGTAATGTTAAATAATTATTTAACTATAATGAAAAATATTATATATCCCAGATTAGAAGAAAATATGATTCATTTTCCTATCGTTCGTGCGGTGGTTACATGATTGGCTTTTTTAAAAATTTAATTTGAAATTCCGGAATGCTAAAAAACGTATAATCTGAAGAGCTATACTTTTATTTCATTGCTTTTGTTTTGCTATATACTTTATGGTGTCGGAAAACTCTGCTTCAGTGTGTTGAAATCATAATACCCCCTGCAAGCATAAAACAACTATTTATAATTTGAAATATAACTTAAACACCCCTCCACCCCCTTAAAAGTGACTTGACTTCAACTCCGCGAAATCTTTCGGTGACATTGACGGCACAAAGTCAAATGTCAAAGGAGCAGCCATAATATATTGATTACAAGTATGAATAGCTGAAGCGTCGGGGCGGCAGCACCATGTCTATAAGGCAGCCTGGCAGAAATGTGGCTTGGGCCCGGGCTCACAAAGTGCGTCCTGGCTGCGATGTCGTCATATATGCGGTTGCCTTTTGTCACGGCCACAATAACTTACTCATTTTGCTCAATAATAAATGCAATTATGTGCCGGGATCCTCGGCGAACCCCTTCAGTGCCTCCTCGCAGGGCGAATTGGGGACGCAGTGCAGCCCAAAGGACCAAAAGGACGAACAACAAGCAAATTAATTTAGACACAAAGCCTTGGTTGACGACGAAGCTCTGGAGTGCGCTGTCAGTTCTTGGCCCAAAAATTTGCATTTTGGCGCAGCTTTCCGAAAATGCCTTTGTTTAGATTTCCTTGTGAATTTAATTTGTTGGAAAATTAGCGCATGGCACACACAAGCTGCAAAACTAATTGAAAGGGGTGGCAAAGTGTCTAGAAAGATGAGTTTGGGGCCAAGACAAGTCAGCTGCATGCAACATGAGTCTCGCATAAGTTTTACATATTTAGCAGTCTGAATTAATTAATGACCAAGCCAAGGCGGCCAGACAATTACTGGCAATTAGTTTCGGTCTTTCAACCGACTTGGCTAAGTAGTTGCAGCTCTTCACTTCGTACTTTCTATAATTAGCACATTCTTATTTTACCGGTGTTAACAGGCTCTTGGCACGCAGATTACCACAATTGTGGCTAATAATCACGGTGTTTATCCGTGGGAACTTGGTTTATAGTTATTGCACGCTAAGATTAAAATGTTCCAGCACAATTGCCATTTGAAATTGCTTAAATAAGTAAAAAGATAAGAGGGGAAAAAATTATAACTATGGCGAAGTGTGCAACAAAATAAGAGCTAATAGGAAATATAAAGATTTTTTAATTAATTTATTTTTAAAATTTTTATATTTATTTTAGAATCCAAGAAGGCATTTATATTAAATTCGATAAAGAAATTTTAATTTTACTTTATACAATTTTACAAATTAAAAAACAACCCCTGCCAAGTAGTTTAACTTTTCCCTTTCAATTCAACATTATAAGAAGAAAATTGTATATTTCTGACATTTCCTGTCGTCCTGCCCTTCTGCATCTGCTTGTAATTAACTTAAATGATAATAAATAACTTTTAATATTTTATTAATTAACTTCCGTTGTGCGTACCAGTACCTGAGCCCAGAACCGTACATGGCCGAGGATGCAGGGACGGAACGCATTAAAAACGCATGGAAAATTAAACCCTGTCGCAAAACCGATTATTTCAGCTGTATTTTTTGGCAAGACCTTCATTAAAATGTCATTCGGCACAGGAAATTGAAACATTTAACATTTGCAAATGGCATACACCCTGTAATGTGCAAAAAGTGCGTTGCCCCATTTCGCTCGCAAATGGTTTTCATTAATTTCCAAAGTTTTCACAATTTTTGTGAGTTTGCTGGCACGCAATTTGGTCGGAATTAGTTCGACTATTTCCTGCTCCGCAATCGCATTTGGCTTGCAAATCCCGGGACCCCTTTTGCCCCACCAATCATTCAAAATGTAGTCTAATTTCGTATTACATAAATGTCGGCGACGGAGTCGCAGAACTGAGGCTGTGCCAATCGAAGGAACCCCGCCTGTCTTGGGGGTCCGTCGTCTTTCTGGGTTTGGATATCTTCGATATCCGTGGCCCGGTATAATTTGTGCGCGTTTAATTTGTAATTCTATTACCCAGGCAAAACGAGTAGACTGCGGCCAACTGGTTCTCTCCTCATCTACTACATCTGAGTCGGGGCCCCTTGCCTCTCTCAATTATGTTAATTTGAGCTTCTGTCGAAACAGTTAGAGTCGCAGCGACCGATCGATCGATATCGATCAATTCGCTTGTCCGTATAATAATATGAAAATTTAGCATTTCCGTTGTGTGTATCGCAAGCGAGCGGGGGATTGTGAAATGGGCTGCTTTTGTTTATGGCTCGTTGAGGGGCTAATTTGTGTGCATAAGATCTCCACTTTAATTGCGGTCGTAAATTTTGTGGAAATTTGGAAGGAACGGTGATTCTGCCTGATTTAAATATACGTTTTGGGAAAATTAACACTTTAAAAATATGAAATGTAGAAATAAACGAGAACAGTACATAGGCCAAAGTCTACACAAGGCAATATAAGAATTTTACACTAAGCAATTTTAATTTTTCATTTAGGTCCCTATCGTTTCGATGAGAGCTATATAATAAAAACGTGACGACTGAAAACGCTTGGAATCGATAGCTTCAAAACTGAGATCGCAAACGGCATTAATGACGACGGGCCGACGCATTCTAATTCAGACTAAGAATATATGTTATTTTTAAATTCTGATTGTTGTATGCAGTTATTATATTAATATTAAAATTAAATATAGGCTTTTTTGATTTTTAAATGATAATTTATAAATAAAAATGTTTATATGTAGGTATATTTCTCTTTAATTTTATTACTTTTTAAGATAAATGATCAAGACCAACCCAAAGAAACAAAATGTTTAAATACAGTAACTAATTTTATTTTTTTTAAAACATTGATATAAACATGAGAAATTTTGGTTGTAAAATTTGGTCAATAGGTACAATGAAAAATCTTTGTTTTTTTGTCACTGTAGTTAATTATCCCAATTTAACTGCCATTCTAAATATTAAAACAAGAAATACTGTTATTTAATTAAATGTAAATTAGGAATATGTGTTTTCAAATTAAACCGAGTCGACTCAGTAATATGGGAATTAACATTAACGGCAATGTTAGGCCTTATCTATTAAAAAGATAAAATGGATCCTTTCTAAAACAATTAATTCATATTTATTGATTTTATTCTCAGCATTTTAAACCTATTTTGTAAAACAGCAGATTCCGTAAACAGATAAAATTGTATTTATGTAACCCAGATACCGGATCCTTTTTCGCAATAGCTGGCCATTTTTGTTTTTGTGTGCTAAGTACCCGGTTGATTCAACTAAACCCCTGGAACCCATTCGAATGCGTTTCCCAACAGCTGGCGCCCATTTGAGTTCACGTAACCTGGCCAAAAGCAGACCGAGCCAAACCGAGCCACCTCATCCCGCTGCCGACTGGACCACATGCCTCCGCGCACTCCGAGGGCAAACTGATGGATGCGGATACGTACGTGCCAGCATCTCGGAACGAAAGCCAAGGAATGCCCAAAGAACTGGAGCAGCCGCCGTGACGTCACGACCGGTGAGTAAAAACTGCAGGAGAAACCGGAGCCAACGAAGGTTGAAAAAAGGGGAAAAACAAAACTCAACGAACGAGTTAAAAACGCTGACCAGCTCGAGTGAGTGGGGAGTAATTGAGTTAAGAGCGCAGGCAAAGAAAGCAAGCCAACTCAAGCAGATGCCAGAGGAAGGAAGTAAGAAATGAAGACCCAGACGGGTGGCAAAGGGATGGTTAAGGGTGGTGAGGGGACTGAAAGTGCTGGAAAAATTCAGGGGGAGTGGGTGAACATTTCTGAGAGTGGCAAATGAAGCAACCGGTTTTGCCAGAGAGTGGCAAAAGGGAAATCGGCTGGGGGAATTGCTGTCAATTTGGCTAGCTCGACTTGGCTGCTTAGTGGGCTAGGTCGTGTAGGAAGGATCCACTAATTGCTTGGGTGGCGCACATTTTTTCACTCAATTGCCAACTGGAGCATGAGGACCGAACTGAAAGTGGAGGGTGCTCCAGGGAATAAATTCTAAAATGTGTCAAAAGTTTTGGATTAGTCGATGGCGAATAGAACGCATTTGAATCGGATAGAAGATGATTGATGACGCCAGTGGAAAAGTGAGTCGAGCGAGAGATTATATTTAAAAATACATTTTAAATTGAAGTACATCAAGGAAATAGAATTCTATTGACTTTATTAGTAGAAATAAATAAATCACATCGGTGAGTAAAAAGTTAAGTTAATAAATTGGAATTAAAATGCTCTTTCAAATACTCTTATGATTATACATATCATTTAAAAGTAAGTAATAATAAAATATAGTCGCAAAAAATTCAAAACCAAATTTTGTAGATATAGGAAATGTGTTAAGAGAAAATATAAAATAAAAATATAAAATATAATCTTTAATAAAAAATTAATTTCATTTTTTCTATCGATTTTGTAAGCCAACAACTATTTATTTAATAAAAGTCCTTCTTTAAAGGATTAGAGCCGTATAACTATTTATTTGTATGCAATTAAATTAAAATAAAATAATACAAAATATATACGAATATATCCAACAGGCACAATCAAAAGGCAAAGCCCATCTCTTCACATTAATTACACTGTGCAGCATTTTTAGTGCTTTTTAAATTTACCTCGATGGATGCTATATTTTTGGATTCGTTACGAATTCCCAAGTTAAACAGCGTTTTCTAAAAAGTTCCCCGACGCAAGGATTCTTAGAAAATGGACCTCAAAGTTCGAAGAATGCTGAAATTGGACAACTTTCCAGAGCTCTCAGAGACAAACGGATGCATTGTTTGATTCGATGTTAAAGTTTTTTAAAGGATACACCCTTTATCTTTCCAACCCAATACTTAGAATAATTTTAGGATTTTTATTAAAGGAGAAACAAATTTTAGAAAACATAGTCAAAAAACATAAAAGCATACAGCTGCGGTCAAAATAGTAGTAGTGTTGCCGCCCTGTGTTTTTAAAGGTTTGTTGTTGTAATTTATCTTCTCCTGGTAATATTGTATTGATTATAATTGTACTAATAGACTAATTGGATAAGATAAGTGACAACAAAAAAACTTTTTAAAACACAGGGCGGCAACACTACTACTATTTTTACCGCAGCTGTAAGTTTTTTAGTTTTTTGACTATGTTTTTTGGAATTTATTTCTGCCTTAAAAAAAATCCTAAAATTATTCTAAGTATGGGGCTTGAAAGATAAAGAGTGTATCTTTTAAAAAACTTTAACATCGAATCAAACCATGCATCCATTTGCCTCTGAGACCACTGGAAAGTAGGCCAATTTCACCATTTTTCGAACTTTGAGGTCCTTTTGCTAAGAATCCTTGCGTCGGGGAACTTTTTGGAAAACGCAGTTTAACTTGGGAATTTGTAACAAATCCAAAAATATAGCATCCATCGAGGTAAATTTTTGATGCTGCATAGTGTTACCTTTGAACGAAGTGCACAAATTAGCACAAACAAATCAAATACAAAAATAACCAATAAATTAGAAAAGCAATTTCCCAAAATAGCTAGATTAAAACGGCCACAAATCATAAATGCTGTCAGTATTCAACTGACCGAAACTCGGAGACAATTTTAATGAACCCTCGGTGAGCGGCTGTTGTAATTACAGCATAAGGAGGAGAATTACAGAGAAGGAAACTCTCCGTTGGCCAACACCATCGATTAGCATGCCAAGGCTGGCAGAAACTGGTAAGAGCAGTGGACCTCAAGCCGCGGCATTCTGCTGCCAGCCACATCAGCATCATCAATAGACGGTGAACTCGAACTCCTGCTGCTCCTCATTCTGCACCTCCATCTCCACCTCCGATTTAAGCCAATAGTCCATGTCCACCGCCCCCCGCTGCTGGCCTCGTCATGTAACTTAACCTCATTGACCAAACGCATTCGACGAACATCAAATGTGAATTAGTGCACTACGATTGCGGCCGCCGCCACACACAGATACCCGTACACAGATGCAATTGGTAGGTCTTCAGTACTTGCTTTTGTTGTCGGCGGTTGGTCGGCGGATAGAGTCTTGCTGTTGCAGTTGCTGGCCCGACCGGACCGCTTCTCATCGCCGACCGTTGACGCTGCTATGCATGCATAATTCGCAGGCATAATTTAATTTATAGACGAGGCAATTGCATTTGCATAGGACAGCGCAAGTGACTTAGGCGAGGTCCCGGCTCTCCGGCTCCCCGGCTCTTCGATCTGCCCCCCAACAACACCCACCTCGTACTGTGGCCCCTCGCCAGATTCGAAATTATTACAAGACCCCAGCGTGGACCCAAAAAAACGAGCAGCGAGAAAAGCCGAACGAAAATTTTAATTGCACCAAATATGCAACGGAGTTGAACGGGAGGGGCAAGAGTTCCCGAGAAAACCTCCTAAGATGTGTGGTCTCCTGTGGCATATCACTAAAAGCCAACGCAGGTTAATGGCGTAAATGTTAACAATGGACGAGGAAGTGTAAATCTTGGCCCAGCAAAGTCCGTCCAAGGCACACGGGAAAAAACATATTTTTATTTATCTCTAAAGTGGTAAAAATAATATTTTCATTTTGAACTTGTACTTAAAAATAATAATTTTAGTTTTAAAGTACAAACATGAAAACTGTTGGAATAAAATTATTTATATAAAATGATTTAAATAAAATTATTAAATAAAATAATTTTAAAAAATGTATCAATTTTATTAAATTTACTGATATTTTGAACTTTTTTATTCAGTAAAAGGCAGGGACCGTAATCAGTATAAGTGAAAAAATAAAAATCTCCATTTAATGATTATTTTGTAAGCGAAAAAAATATCGCTCAGAAATAATGATTATTATGTGAGCGATATTATTTCGCTTAAAAATATCACTCAAAGTGCGATTACAGCCGTTCTGTACGGAATTTTACTTTTAAATTTCTGCTTGTAGGTAGAACCACGGAGCACACATCGAGTTAATAAAAGAAGGTGATTTCTTTGTATAAACTTTTTAAAATGCGGTTTTTAGTTGACAAGAGGTATGCTTAAATACAAAAAGTTGTATCATCCTTAGATCTTTATGTCATTTATTTATTAGTAAAACGACTTAACAAGATGTTATGAACTATTCCACTTAGATCCAACCCGACATGTGGGCTGGGTGTTAGTGTGTTGGTCCACCGAGCTGTAAGCACGAGTTCGATTCCCACAGAAAGTGTTTTTATACAAAAAGATTTTTTTGTTTTTTTAAGCGGTTTATACAAAGAAAATTTATTTTTTTCTTAACGGAATATGTGCTCCGTGGTTCTACCTACAAGAGCACATTTAAATCTTTGTAAAATTCCGCGTAGGACGGATGCAATCCCACTTTGAGTGATATTTTTGAGGGAAATATATCGCTCACAAAATAATCATTATTTCTGAGCGATATTTTTTTTGCTTACAAAATAATCATTAAATGGAGATTTTTATTTTTTACTCAAAAAAAATAATCATTATTTTCGGTCCCTGGTAAAAGCTTTTGTAAATTTGCAGTAATATAACATTTTGGATATCTGATTTTTAATACATATTATAGAAAATATTTTAATTATAACCCCTTAACTTTAAGTGAACTTTTTTTGCTCGCGTGTAGTAAAGCCAACTTAGCTGGCCAACAAACGACTTGGACTCGTATTGAGTCCGTGACCACCTGGAATAGAAGACGTTGCAGCTGTTACTGCTGGGAGTATTAATTCTTGTTGTGGCTGAAAGTGCTGGGATCATTTGAGTCTGTTTGATAGGGCTTGATGCTAGGATCGATTTTGATAGAGAGAATTGATTAAAAAAATCAAATAATATAAAATGAATGCGGTTGGAAAGAACTGAAGTCATCTAAAACAGAAAGTTAACTATAAGAAATTTAATAAATATACTTTCTTAAGGCAAAACGGAATACGTATTGAGACGTATACCTTTTAAATCATAACTTTTTTCGAAGGATTGGTGTGAGATATCGCCATAGTTATTCGGCGCCCAATTTACTAATAACCTGGCTGATTCAATCGGCGTGGAGCCAATAAGTCGCCCATGGCCCATTTTTTTTGTCCGTCGCCATTGTTATTTATTTATATAGATTTTTATTTTAATTTTTATTGACTCTGCGACAACGGCTGGCAACACGGAAATAGTTTAATTGCATTGCCGAGAGGCAGCCGGCAAGGGGTCCGGATCAGGGGCGAGAAGGAGGATGAGGAGGAGGAGGAGGGCCCGGGGGAAAAGGGCAACTTTTGCGACAATCTCAAAGTTGAATGGCGTCGCATTTGTCGCCACGTCAATATGTGACAGCGGCACTTCCGTTTCCGGAGTCATGGCGTCGTTCTCTCCTTTGCCCGCTCTGCCAGCCGGTAATCAAATTGTTTCATCATATTTGGCTTAAAAGCGAACCCGGGTTTTTCACAAGCAAATTAAATGCAAAACGTTTCTCGGCCACACGACAATGCTGTGACAAAATACAAAACGAAGGCAATCAGAGTCAATTTTTTCACCGCTGACTCTTTGATTATTGTTGCAGTTTAATGGATTTAGCCGCAGATAATAAATTGCATTATTGTGCGACGGGCTTTGTGCTTTTATCATAAAAAATATTAATTAGGCACATATTTACATAAAATGTTTAAATGTTGTAAGAGACGGCTGCACTGTAAATTATTTGTTACTTTAAACAGCATTGAAGTAACTCAGCAGAGTTTTTCTCTGATTTAAGCTATAGGCTTCTTTCCTTTAATTTTAACGCAATAATATTTTAACTAATATACTGTGGGAAAGATAAAGTCTTTTGATTTATTTACCATGTCTCATCCCAAACAAATTCTTCTTTTTATTTTTGTATAAGTTTTTTGCAATATGCTTTGCAATTTGTATGTATATCCCTTTTCAATAGGTTTTATAATAAGTCCAGCCCACAACAATGGCAGAATAACGTTGAGAACAATCCTTGACTTTAAGAGCATCTCATGTCCCCTGTAGCATAATAAAAGGCAAAAGAACAGATGAAGCTAAAAGTATAGAATGTTGTATAACTTTGAGCGAAAAGAAAACGCTTCCGGTTCGAAGGAAGTGTCTGTGGGGGCAAAGCTTAGACTCACCCGATTTTCCCAACTCCTGGAGCGAATTTTCAAAGTGTCACACAACGAAAAACAGAAACAAAAACGAGAAAAAATAAAACGTTTTCCTGTTGCTCTTCTTTGGTCCTTCCTGCTCCTCTCTGCTCCTTTCGCCATCTATGGTCTCCGGTCTCCCAGCTGGCTGAGTTTTGTTTTTCAAGGACGCAAGACGACGCGCAGACAAAATGTTTGCTAGACAGGATGTGGCCGGCGAAGTGGGGCAAAGGAATCCTGCCACTGGATGTGGCAGGATGATGTCAAAAATGTCTTTATTGGCTAGGTTTTGGGTCAAAGCTCGGCATGCTTCGTGGGTGTGAGGCGATTCGACGTTTGGCCGTGAAAGGCAGAAGACCGAAAGTTACTTCTAAAGCAAACAGAACCACTGAATACCAACAAAGACGAAAATCCAATTAATCGCCAGTTAATCCTTAGAACAAAATTAAAAAAAAAAAAGTGATACACGGAAAATAACTTTTCTTAACTTAACTTTTTGTTTCAATAAATTAAAAAATAAGGTATGTAAAACCTCTCTCTAAAAATAAAATTAGTTTAAATATTTTACATTGATAAATATTTTTGTAAAATAGACTCGATTTTTTTTTAAGCCCGAAAATTGTGTTTGAAATATGTTAAGTATTAAGAGTCAATAAAACAATATAGATGCTAAAAAAATGCACTACAAAGTATGAAATGAAAGACAAAAAAGACTAATAATAATAATAAATTCTTTGAAAATGTTCAATAAGTTTTACCCATTTCTAATTTAAATATAAGTCGGTGTCAAGCACCCTAAAGCAAATTTGATTATGGTAATTAGCTTGTTGAGGAACATGTTATTAATATGCAAAATATTTCGAAATGTCTTGAGGTTAATATTTATAGATCATAAAGTTCATAAACAGTTTTCAGTTTAATATTTTCATGGACAGAAATAATTAAGTTTCTTTCCCTGTACAACGGCCCACCAAAGGAGATGGAAGTTGCTCCTCCGGCGACTTCTGCCGCTTATCCTTTTAATCATAATAAGAAATGCGCCAGCGTCAGCGCCATCCCCCGAAAACGCTGAACAGAGACAGCGCCAGCGTTCCGGCTCGCGACTCGCGGAAAAAATGAGCCATATATGTGTATATGCATGAATATGTATAGTGAGGGAACATTTTCCGCGTCGTCGTTGTCGTCATCGTCATCGTTTTCCTCAGCATCCTCGTCGGCGTCGCGACCAATCACAAAATTTCGTGGAAAAGCGCGCAAAAATAAATAACGCAAAAAACGAAACGAGGAAAACATAAGTAGGCAACAACAACCGCTGACAATGACAGGCGCTGCTTGAGGTTAGCGACGTCGCTGCAAACTAATGCGTCGCTGCCGGCAGGAGAAAGTGGCAGCGCCAGCTGCGCGGCGGCAGAGCAGGAGAAATGGGTTTTCCCAGCTCTCGGGGGTAGTTTTCTTGGCTTTTCCGAACAGGGGAGAAGCGCTCAAACGGCTGCAGGTCTTTGAGCGCGAAAATTGAGCAAGAAAACTTTAAACTTTGAGTGAGCGAGAATTTTCCATTTGCGGTTGGGAGTGACGAGGAAGTTTTCAAGGTTGGCCTGACAAGTGTGCTGACAAGTGTTGCAATTCTGGGCTAAGTAAATTGGCAGTGGCTTAAAAGGAGAGTCTATAATTTCAAAGGGAATATTGAATTGTTGCGAAGCAGCTAAATCTTGTGGCTAGCCTGCACTAATAGCTTAATTTACTGAATATTCTTTCATTTCAATTACATGATTGGCTGATGCATAAATAAAATGTAAATTTATTTTAAGAAATTTAACGAAAAGTATTTTATTAATGAAGAAACCAAGGTAAATTTGTTAAGTATACGCTAAGTAAATTTACAATGAAACTGAGGCAACTCACATCAAGTATACGCCATGATAGAGTACATCAAGCATACGCCATGTAAGCCAAACGGCTGCTCTTTTTGATAAATGCCTCTCTTAAGCTCTCTCTTAAGCATTTTGAAGACCTTTCCACATTTTTATCTTTCTTATCTTAAAAATGATTTTCGCGCCCAAGTGATAATTTACAAAATGCGTTAGTTTCCGAGAAGGAGAACATGAGGAAAAGTAGCCAGCAAATTTTCCACATTTTTTCCGCGTCTCTCGACGCTCAACTGATTATTTTCAGGGACAGGAGAAAGGGACACAGCCAAAGAGAAAGCATGGCCAGGACCAAGCCTATTCGCAATTTTCTAAGCCAATCGCAGGACGATGGCGACGACGACGACGTCGGCGCACGACAACAAAACAACAACGAGCGACGAACGGTCGGCGAACACACACGAAGCCTGATTATGTCCTGCCCCAAGGATGCGAGCTGAGTGTGAGCCACAATTAATTATCGCAGGCTGAATTTTTCCTTTTCGCACCACAAATTTTCGTTGCCTTCTTTTTCTTGCAGCTGCCAGATAATAAAAATGGGCGAAGCCAGAAAAACAGAGCCAAACGCCACGCCCTGCAGCGCCCATTAAGAGCCGCACACACTCGCACTTGCACACATAGATCATTTAAAATGCGCGTCGATGACCATTTCAAATGTTAAATCCACCGCCGGGGAGGAGGATCCACATCCACCGCCCCAATACCCCCAATGTCGGATGTAGACTGACAGAAATAGTAAAAATAAAACACCGAACAGAAAGCGGAGAGAAGAAAAGATACGTGGACGGGGTGGAAGAA
The DNA here is from genome assembly GCF_030179915.1 of Drosophila takahashii. Classification (NCBI taxonomy): domain Eukaryota; kingdom Metazoa; phylum Arthropoda; class Insecta; order Diptera; family Drosophilidae; genus Drosophila; species Drosophila takahashii. Next base: position 31,598,809 of record NC_091679.1, on the reverse strand, counting down.
CCGATTGCCGCTTGATATCAGAGACAGAAAATAAAACCAATGCAAATATAACACAAATATGTGTACAAAGCGAAAGAAAAATTCTACAATTGCTGCGCCTCATACAGACCACCCCCAAACCATCCCCAACTCTTGTGGAAGGTCCACCGAAAAAACCGCGTGTCTGCGCCAAAAAACAAAGTCAAATGGAAAGCGTTCAGGGGGCAAACAACAACCAACAACGCCAGCAACAACATCAACAACAACGCAAAGTTAGCAAAACAATTGAACAATCGCCTGGCATTTCGAAGCTGCCGGCCAAAATGTAGAGAAAACGGGTTCGCAAATTTCGGTCTGAGGTTGGTGTTCCCGGGATTGGGATTGGGATTTGGTTTGGTTTGGCCATGGTATTGGTATTGGTCTGGGGATTGGGATTGGATCCGGTCAGTGAGCACCAACTGACCACCGTGCACAGGTTGCGGTTTCTCCGGGCTTCTCCGCCAAGCCATCGGCCACCAAATGAGAAACCAACTTTGTAAATTAAAGCGCGACCTCAAGAGTTATGATCCATTTGCAAGGTACATCAGAATCAGGATGATTTTAAGGATACAAATATGAGATTAGAATTTGATGATATTAGCGAACTATCTCCCACAGTCCTGTTGCGAGTGGTGTGTCCTTGCGTTTAAAAACTGACGAAGATCATTTAAAAAATCATAATTTTTTAAAATTAATATAGATATTTATGTTATTATTTTATTAAATGCACTTTTTAAATATTTGAAGGTAATTCAAATTACTGTATAAGTCTCTGAGTACTGCCATTTACCAATATATAAACCATAACGATTGGCAATTAAAATAAATTTATTTTATTAAACTTTTTAATATCTGTTATTAACTAATAAAAGTAAATTTAAGTCAACTACTTCCGTTTTAAGTCTTAAATTCAGGATAAATCTATTGTTTTTCCAAAATAAAATAAAACAAATAGTGAAATTGTGAAATATTTTGATTAAATACATTCTAAAGCCTAAAACTTAAAACCATTTTCAGATAATTTACATTATTTTTATACCCGTTACTCGTAGAGTAAAAGGGTATATTGTATTCGTGCAAAAGTATGTAACAGCTAGAAGGAAGCATTTCCGACCCTATAAAGTATATATATTCTTGATCAGGATCACTAGCCGAGTCGATCTAGCCATGTCCGTCTGTCCGTCTGTCTGTCCGTCTGTCCGTCTGTCTGTCTGTATGAACGCTGAGATCTCGGAAACTATAAAAGCTAGAAGATTGTAATTTTGCATGCAGATTATAGGAGTTCCTACGCAGCGCAAGTTTGTTTCAAAACGGTGCCACGCCCCCTCTAACGCCCACAATCGCTTATATACGATTGTAAAAATTTCAATATTTTGGAAAAGTAAAAATGCAGTTTTATTGTGTTTATCAATACCTATCGAAATGTAGAAAAAAATTTTTTAATCGGACCATTCGTTAAAAAGTTACGGCGGATTAGCTGAGTAACGGGTATCTGATAGTCGGGGCACCCGACTATAGCGTTCTCTCTTGTTATGTCTCACATTTATCCGGCATAAAACAAAATGTAGCTTTGATCCAAATAAAGAAGAAGTATTAATGGACATATCCCAATAAAATGACTTATTCCTCATACGCAGCGTGGGCCTCAATAACGGTTCATTTCAAGCCTAAAAAAGGATTTTTACCAATTTAAAATCAAATGGAAGTTAATATAAAATTCTTGAAAAAAGTAATAAAAAAGGACGGGGAAAGAGAAAGCCAGATATATATTGACCGCGATCAGGGTCATGGGAGCAAATACTTCAACTGCATTGTGCATTGAATGCATGCAGTTGATTTCCCTGCACTTTTCCCTACCCCACCCCTCACTGCTCCTTTCCATCCGCTGTTTTAGCTGTTATACGCTCTATATCCTGTTTGTGGGGTTTGTTTTTGTACGTATTTGGTATTTGGGACACAATCAAGTGCAATGGCACGAGCTGCAATAAATCAGACATTGATCCACATATATATGGCAATATAGATATATATATATTTTCCGCACACATGTGTATATAAAAAACCCCTCGACTCGACGGACTTTTTTGTTGTTGCCGCTGTTAAGCGACCTTGAACCCCAGTGCGAAGAGCGTTCAAACAAAGATGAACAGAAACAAACCAAAAAGAATCGGCAGTGAGGAGAGAAAACGAAAAAAACCGAGTGCATGTGTATAAAATGTGTTAAATAAATATCTATATGCACATATATACCAAAGCCGGCCATGAATGGCGGCAGAGCTCCCAAAAACAGGCCTCCGACCATATGTTCACAAAGCCGGTCCATCGGTCCATAGTGCGTATGCCACATGTTGCAAGCGTTGCACTCACTCAACCCGAACTGCATACAAAGTCCAGCGAAATGCAGGAACAATCTAGGGTAAAATACTGGGCGCCCGGGCTTTCCCGCCCACTGAGAGCATATTTGATGCGAGTGCAGTTGCAGTTGCAATTGCAGTTGCTGCTGCAATCGCAATGCACGTTGCAGTTGAATGAGTGGTAATCTCCTGCCGACAATGCGCCAAAAGCCGGTGCCATTCAAACAGAATCATTAATAATGTCGCACTCCAGCTGGCATCCTTTGAATTAATTCTATAAGTAAATATTAAATAGTTTGTTCCGTAAAGATTTAGTTTGGTTGTTAATTTGTTTGGTTATTTGTTAAAATTCCTTTCTTTGTCATCACCGATCAAATTTCTTGCTTTGTTAAAGTTTATGGATTTTTACTGATATTTTGACAAATGGAAAATAACAGGTAGTTATGCTATAAAGCATTTAAAACATTTTTCCATTGCAGTTTCCTTATCTCCTGAAAACATGTGCCAGTGCATATGTATGTGCAAAATATTCCGTTTGCCTTTGGTTTTGTAGAGGGTCAATACACGTAAGCCAATAATCTCTTAGGCAAACTTGTTCTTGATTCTGGAAAGATTAATTTCCTATGCTACAAATTTTTCGTTTTTACTTTATAATCTTCCAATTTGTAGAAGTCACAGTATTTGAAAATAATGGAGACACGTGAAAAAAAATCCATGTGGATTTTTTAATACCATTTATAAATTTAAAACAGGCATTACAAAAAATAAAAATGTTCCATTTTCACATTTTTACAAAACTTTTGTATTTAATAGACCGAAGTACTTTTAATGTTGGGAATTTATAGCTAAAAAAATGTAATCTAATCTAATAAATAAACAAAATGGTTATTTATCACCTATTTTATTAATAACCTAAAAAATACAATTTATTGCTATTATAAACTTATTTTAGTGTAGCGGTATCTATGGAATTAATTTTTTTATTGCTTTTTCATTCCATTTAACTTAAACCTTGAAAATACAAGAACGCATTAAACTGAAAATTGCGGTGTAATATGTAAAATATATTTAGCAGACAAACTAATGTCCCATCCTAGGAAAGAATTTCATACGAAACCGCAATGCAAAACTGTCATTTGCCTGGTGGTTCCCCGGTTTTTTTTTCCGCTGGTGAAAACCACAGACAACGACAACGGCACACAAACACAAAAGATATGTGTGTAAGGCAAGCAAGACGAGCGTTTTTCATTAAAAGAAAATTCTGCTTTGAATTTTCCTCATCTTTTTTCTGTGTTTTCCGCCAAGCGAGTACATAAATAAGCAGCAGCAGCGGCAGCAACAACAACGGCACATAGGAAAATGTGGGAAAAGCTAACTGCAGAAAGGGATGGGCGTAGGGAAAGCGAGACAGAGAGCGGCAACAAATGGCGAGCATCTTTCGTTTTAATTGCAAACTAAGCGTGCGGTTGGCAGGGCCTAAAAAAATGCAAAACCAGAAAAGGACCACGCACATAGGAGACGCCAAAAAGTAGGCTTCAACGGGCGATGCGATAAACAACAACAAGCTGCCGACGCGGACCGAGGCAGCGACTGCGACATCGACTGCGGCAGCGACTGCAACTGCAGCAGAGTCCCGTTAGTTGCAACCCCCAACCGAAACCAAAATACCAATCCCAAAAGCCAAACGTGGGCCTGTCGGTAGTTTTTTTCCCCAGCCACCCACCGGCAGCCCACCACCCTTCGTGCCCCCTCGAAACCCACGCCCCTGCAACGCAGCTGAACGCAGGGCGGAGCCTAGGATACATAAGGGGGGTTCACACACACTTGCAAAAAACTGGGGGGTCCATTTTTTATTTACCCTTGCCTGCCTGCGTCAGTGTCTGTGTGGGTGCAGCGTAAAACTACACTAGTGTTTGTGTAGTTTGCACGCATTTCATCATTTTGGGGAGGATGGAAATGGGGCTGCGCGTAGAAATTGTTTTTAGAAATACGCGAAAATGTTTGCTGCACAGCGGGCTCCGCCGCCTGGAAATGAAAAATTTTTAGTGTCTACATAGAAGGCGGCAGATAAGCGAAAATGGCGGCAGGGGCATTTCTGTATTTCTGTGATGGCTGCGTGCTGTTGACTGTTCCTAATGGCCACCATGTGTGTGTGTGTGAGTGCTGCCAGCATTTTTTTAGGCACCAACTGATGTAGAGACAGATCGGAAGTTGGAGGTTGAGGGGCCGAAAGGAAGGAGCGCAGACAGCAATTGGTTTTTGTGCAGAACGGGAAAGTAAACTACACATAGGCATAGATAAACACAGAGACGGTGTCTGAAAGGGGATCCAATTAGAGTGATTAAAAATAGAAAAGAGAAAAGATTCTCCTAATATGATATTACGTTTCTCAACAAAAATAATTACACTTATCATATTTAATAGATATAATCTAACATGTAAAATGTATCTAAACTTAAATAGAACGACATTTTTAATGAAAAATACTTTGAGATGATTTTTACTTTGGAAATATTCTCATTTTTAATCAAATTTAAACTAGAATAAATTGTATTTGAGAAAAAGGTCTGTTTTTTTATGAACCACTCTATAAAGATTTTTTGTAATCTCCATGGCAATAGAAAATTACCGGCTTGATTCCATCGATTTCACGTTCTTACTTTTAAAACCCCCTAAAACGACCGGCTCTGTGCCCCAATCTGTAACTACAGTCGCTCCCCTTCAGCTATGACTTGACCGCCCACCCATCTTTTTAGTACATAACCATTTCGTTTTAGTAAATGCCTCTTCGTACCATTGTTCACAGCCATTCACACACCAAACCCTTTTCCTGAGATTGAAGAGCAGAATTAAAAGCAAGATGCTTTCCTCACTAGCTGATCAGCTCATCGATTTGCCATTGAGGTTTCTGCGGAGCTTGCGGCTGCTAATGAAGTTGCTGGGGTCAGGCATTTAATGTCGGAATTAAGACACCCGGTGAGGAAATATGTATGAAAATTAATGCAAATAACCGGCAGGTATTTTAATCAAGCGGTACTCCGCCCATTTCATAACCCCAAGGGGGTACCTCCTAATACATTTTTTTCTCGAGTTATTTGATATGTACGCGCACAATAAAAAGCCAGCGACGGGGTGTTGGCATTGATGATGGCCACGGTCGCCACTGGACATCCTACACCCTGGACTCTCTGTGCCCGAAATTAAAGGCTAACCAAGGCAAGGGTCCTGGAAGGGGATCCTGCTCTGCTCTGAAGTAGATCCCGGCTGTACAAGTGCGCATAATAACCATCAATCAAGCGGGCATAGACAGGTGGACAAGCGGTGGGGTGGGAGTTGGCCACCGGCACCGGCAGACTCAAACAAACAACGCTGACCAGTCGCCAACTTGCAGACTCACATGCGACAGCGGCAAAAATAAAACGCGAAATTTTCGCATTTCACGAAAAATTTTCGCATTAATTTACCAAAAGGCGTTGGGCCAAAACAAAAAACAAAATAAAAACATTTTTGACTCTCTTCCTCTGCGCGAAAAAAAATTACGCCGCATAAAATGGCCAACAAAAGCAACAAGCCAACAAATTTTTAGAACATTTTTTTCCCCATTCAAGTGCCAAAGGGTTGGGCCAGTGACAAGAAGGGGCTGGTGGGGATGTGCCCAGTTTTTTCGGGGGTAAGCTTCAGATTTGACCAGGCACACCAAGTGGAAGTCACAAAAACTGCGAGCTTTATGTGTTTTGCGTTTAACGGGCATTTTTCGCGGAATTTTTCCTGGGGGATGAACAGGGAGGAACATGGGTATTAAAGGCAGAAAAGAAAAGTCTAATCAGGTTCCATAGATACACAAATTTAAAATAAGTTTAATGAATTTCAACACCAATAAATAATGAAGAAATACATTTTCTGTATATTTTTTCCACATAAACTTACTACACAAGTTTTTAAGTTTTTATAAGTAAACTGATAACTATGTTTTATTTGTTTATTATTTTTCCTTTATGTTCTTATCCTTTCTTATCTTTATGCATATGTAAATAATTTATTTGGAGGAAATTCAATAATTCTGCACAATTCCTACCGAAAGCATTTAGACCTATTTGCTAATGAAACAAATACGGGTCATGTGGGATAATGCTCTTCAATCGACTCAATCATCATTTTCAATTGCGATAGGTAAGCCACTCGATTGGGATGACAAAGAAAAATGTTGGCATAGCTATAAAATTGCCTTTTTTGAAATAATTGCAGGAATGCAGTTGCAGAAAAGCCAGAGACAAGTTTCCAAAGGGCTTGACCGTAAAAAAAACGATACACCACACAGTACGGAATAGAAAATGTATAAATTGATCGAAAAACACACAGACGCACTCAAAGATGATGAAAACTTGTGAGCTAAAGTAAAGTGAATGTTTTGGCGTATGGAAATTAGAAAGTTTTTCTCGTTCCAACCAAAACCCGATAGCAACATCCATAGATTGTGTAATAGACAAACTACAAATTATTATTGCTATTAAATGCACAGCAAGAAGTTCTTTTCAGGCAAACTTTTGCTCACTTCTTGGCTCGTCATTATGAGGCTGGCATCTTAGGGCGGTCTCCGGACTATCGGACCATCGGACTCTCGGACTCAGGACTCTCGGACTCTGTACTTTGGACTCCGGACTTTTGAGCCGGGGAGTGCGTAACAAAACCAATCAAGCGGCTGTCCATCGGCCCTGATGGAGATGCTGGCCAGGCCAAAAACTTTCGCTCTGGGAAACTTAATTAGTGTTCAATCAACAATAAACTATAAACACTCTTTTCCTTTGGAACTTGGACTTTTTGCCTGAAAGGTTGCGGTTGCTATGGCTTTCGTCCCCCCCAGAAAACCCTGGAAAACTCTAAGACGGCCAAGTCAAAGACAACCGAGATGAAGGGCAGCCAGCATCCAAATTATAAGTTATTACTTTTGAGTGCCAGAAGTTTCACTCTTTCTGAGGAATCGAATTATTTAGTGATGCAACTGCAATTTAATTAATGACTTTGTGTCCAGCTCGGCTGAATTTGATATGGGAAATGCATGTACAAAGACCCATTAAAATGAAAACATTTTACGTTTATATGGAAATTTAATTGGCGAATGGCAAATGAATTTTTGATTTTCATTTTGTCTTTTCTTACTCAAGTTTCAGCAAAAACCTCAAACAAATGCGGCTGTCTATCATTTACCTATTTAAGCAGGCGGCAATATTGGTATGTGACTTTTTAATGCTAGGCCATTCAAGGTTCTCCTATTCTCAGCCAACCATTTACAACTTTTTTCCAATCAAAGCTAAGCACATGCCTCCTTCAAAAGGATGCTGTACAAGAAGAGCCCTCTTTTGTTAGAAAATTTTCCATAAAATATACAGAATTATGTAAAAGTTATTAAGTGCATGCGAAGAAGAAAAACATCGTGCAACACACGCACACACTTGCAGGCACCTGTAAGGAAAAACTTTCTAATCACGTGGACATGCCGGCAGCCAAAGTTCTATTACTTGGCCTGGCCAAGACGGCCGTCCTGTATGTGCACATATATTTATGTATTTCCAAAGTTTTCTATTTAAAATGTAAACACATGCTTGATTGGAATTGGGCTCCAGCGTGAGCAAAGATATTTTAATTGCTGTTATTATAAGTTTCAGAGAAAAAGTCAAGTCAGTATAAAATGGCACGGGAATAAACCACACAGAAAAGATATTAAAATCTCTAGTGTTTCTTGTTTTGCCCCCTAAAGCTTCTTAAAAAGCTGCAGTTTGTGAGATGAAAATTTAAAAAAATTTATTTTTCTTAATAAACCAATTTGTAATGGAAAAGACCCCAGGAAGAAATAGCACGGAATGGTATTCCATTTTGCACCAATTTCTATTTCTTGTGTGTATGTGCTCTGATTCCTAACCAAATCTCATGAGGATTTCCTATTTTTCAGAATTTTTTTCATACATTTCCCGTTTTTTATTAGAATTTTTTCTAATTTGCCGAGGAAAAGCTCAGCTCGCACAGCTCTCGGCGCTCATAACTCACAACACCTGGCGGCCAGGTGAAACGCCAAAAGTGCCGCAAATGAAAAATGCAGGCGGAATTAAATTATAGTCAGTAACGAAACAGCGAAAAGTGTACAAAAAATAGCAGTAAAAATAGCGGCAGAAAAACTGGTAAACTAAAAAGTTCAAACAGGCGGCGCATAGTGTGATGGCAGCGTTTTTATTTTTTATTCGCTCCTCCATTTCACATGAACGAAATTAAATCTGAGCGGAAGCAAAGCACACAAACGCCCCTCGCATACGTATATACCTTATATGCAGTCCATATACATACAGTAGAGCTGCCCTCGTGAGCGAAATTATTATAATAATATTTATAAGAATGCAAAGAATGTTATTAACAGAACTATAATACTATTTGTAGATTTATCTTTGCTTTCCTTAACTACATCGATATTATCAATACGATATTGTGAAAATATTGAAAATATTGCCCACTATCGATGTTTTCACAACCCTAGTATGGTGCCTTGTTTTTCTTCATTTAAATATACATTGAAAGCCCTAAATTCAAAAATACTCGTCCAATTCTGGGTCCCATCTGAATTTATTAGATTAAAGTCCTAACGGTCAAATTTATGTCACGCTCTCATCACTGAGTACACTCACACATGAAGAAGTGCCGTAATGATGCAGCAGCTGCGCTTAGATTGCATTAAGTGGGTGGCAGCGGGATGAAAAACGGCAAAGGGCTGAACCCGAGCAAGAAAACTTTTAATTTCCGCGAAATAAAATTTAAAAATGGTACAAGATAGATGGTAAGAGAAAAATAATTTAAAAATACTATCTTATCTTATCTAATACAAACACATGGTATGTACATACAAAACCTTCTTTAATTGTATAAAATATTTTTGATTTAATTCCACTTTTAAATTGTCCTTAAATTGCCAACAATAATTCAATTGAACCAATTTCTTGCATACTCCAAGTAATCCGAACACATTTAATTGTTGCTCTCAAAGCAAAAGTCAAAAGACTAAAAAACCACAACTCAATTATTCTTGCATGGTATTTATTTTTCCATATTTTTCCATTCGCTGCTCTCTAATTAAAACATCATATGTAATTTCACCTTTTTCGTTTGTGCTTCACTCTCCTCTGTTGCATTAAAATTAATTTCCGCATATATTTTTATACACTTTTTCCGCTTGTCAAGTCAAAAGCTTAGCTCACATGAAGAACAACTTTTTCTAGTTGCAATTTGAGTTGGGCCAGCCACAATATTTGCTTTACGTCCCGCTTTTTTTTTTTTCTGTTTGTAATAAAAATATTATTTCTACTGCGCTCGTTACCTTAACAATGTCCCTAGACCGCTGTCGAGTCCTTGCCAAAGTTGAAGAGTGTGTGCTTCGGAAAAAAACAGTATCCAAGAGAAGCTCAAATATCCCCGCAAATATTCAGCGCCAGCCAACAAGTTAAAAGTTAATGAGACAACATAACTTTTGCGGTTCGCAAATGAGTAACAAAAGTGTGGAAAAAAATCCAAACGGTTGGGAGTACGGAAAAAGGCTTATATATTTACTGTGCCTTCAATGGGAAGCTCTGGGGACAGGCCGTGTTATCAATGTGCTGAAAAATTAAGCAACCAAAAGACCTGGACAAAATCATTTAGCTGGGTATCATTTTAACAGGCCAAAAAGGTACCCTTTAAGGGATTCTAATGTGTTATAGTAGTAATTATTTATGTAGATTAAAAATAATATTTTTTATATCTATCAAATTTATAATAATAATATTTATCAAATTGTAATTTCCTTTTTTCTCAATGCCCGGAACATTTGGTTATTATAAAGTTGACTATAATTTGAATGAAGATAAATACTAAAAAAAAGGATTTTAACAGACCCCGCATACCTTTCATATACCTTAATCAGTGGACACAGAAACATTAGTTGGGAAAACATTTGCCAGCCCAAAGGGAACTAGCCGCACTTCAACTTGTGTCTTACGTCGTGTTAACATTACACAATTTATACCGTCATCCAGCGACAGGCCACTGGCAACTGATGGCCAACACCTCCAGCCAGAGCTGTCTCGTGCATCCTGGCCTCGTGCCTTATCCTTTGGCAAGCATCAGCCATTAATCAGGACGAGTTCCAGGACTCGACTCCCCTCCCCGCATAGTTGTCCGTCAAGTGGTGCACGCTTATCACTTGCTCCATTGAACGCTCGCCGCGGCGTCTGGCATAAATATCACTTAAATCAGTAGACTTAGCCGGGCGAGGATATATATGTATGTATGTATATGGTATGGCAAGTCAGCTGCCCAGGACATATCAACTTGTAATTGTGACAATTGCTGTCAACAAAGCGCTGGCGGGAAGTGGTTGGAGGCGAAGATGCTGCAGGAAAACGGAAGCCAGACAAGGACTGCTTTGCCAGGACCCTTTTTCCCTCTATTTCCCACACTTCACACCCACTCGCAGTCTCTTTTTTCATGCACGCTGACAATTTTTTGACAAAATAAGATAAATGACTTTGTTTTTTGGTTGGGCGGAAAATGCTGCTGGATCACTTGGGAGCAGAAAAAAGATAATGACGGGGCCAAATTACTAATATCAGAATTTTCGGAACTTTTAATTAAATATATGTACCTTTATTTGGCACTTATTATAGGTATTAAATATAGGTATTATAAAAAAAAATGAAAACAAACTAATATTTATTTGAATTATAAAAAAATTAAAGAATAAATAAAATATTTACAAAATAAAAATTGCCATTCATAAATATATCTTTAAATAAATGTAGTAGGTACATATATATTTTAAGACAATAAAATTATTCTCTTTAAATGAATTTCGTTTCTTATAGTAAGTAATTTACTTGAAAAGTATATTTTCAAATTATGTTTTTTTATTTGCTTATATTTATGAAACTAAGAACGATTGAAAATTAAACTTTAAGCCTAAAAAATCAAAGTGGAATATTTGTGAAATCCAAAGTTATAAATTCGATAGACATGGACAATATTTGAATGCAGTGGAGCGAATGAAAATGATGTTGTAATATATTTGGGGGAACCTTACTTGAAAACCATTCACGGAATCGCACTCCCAACATTTTTTGGGTACCGCGTCAACAATAAATTCGCGATTTCACTCAGTTTGTTGACTCCATCCGCTGCTCCACGTTTTTGGCTGGCTACTTTTCTCCATCCAGACAACCAGGGAACCGCTACCATCTATGCTCAATGGCTAGTATTTTTTTTATCCTTTTTTGCTATGTGGACCATTGACTAAGCCAAACAAAGTCTGATGCTCGAATTTATTATGCTCACTCCAATTGCCGGCTGGACTCGCTCGTTTTCCTTTTTGGTTTTTGTCTTTGCGTTTTTTATGTGCTCTCGCCTTTTTTAATTCAATTTATTTTTGGATTTATACGTATTTATGCACATGGGATTCATTTCCGCTTACGGTTTTCTAACTTTTTCGCGAGCTAGGGAAAAAATTCAACTTTTTCCGCGCGTTTTAATGAAAATTGATGCAGCAAAAGTGCGCAAAGGTTATTGGCGTGCCTAAATTAATGTCGTGGATATCAGGATATCTGGTGGCTATGGGGCCCGGGTGACCCTGAAGCAGGATCTGGGCTCCGCATTGTGTTCAATAAAATTTTGACATTTCTTAATTGAATTCCGCTGCACAAAGTTTTGAGCGATGGCGAACTCGAACAAAAGCCAACAAACCAAAAATCAAATTACAACAAAAGTCGGGCCAGCATGAAATTTTCACCGCAGCCCACAGACACGCACATACCTATAGCTCCATGTACATATATATATTTGCACGTACCTGATCAGCACATGGGCAAAATTGTATAACTTCATTAAATAATTGCGCGACCCGAAATGCAGCGGCAGAAGCCGCAAGGACCCAAGAGCAGCGTTGTCCTGGCAAACTTTTCGAAGGCATCGCTAACTGGCAAAAGACGGACAGACGGGCAGGTAAGAAGGCAACTTACCACCTGCAACTTCGCCAGGAACAAGCCCTCGAAAGCCCCAGTCCTCCATTCTGTTCTGGTCTGTTCCAGGTTTGCTCTGGCATGTGTTGCAAATGCTCAAATATTGAATTTTGCGATTTTCCATCGAACATTTTTCGGGTTGTGTTCGTGTTTCGTGGCCTTCAGGGGGTAAATGAGGTTGGCTATACTTGTAGTCAATTAGGCAAAATAACCAACGATATTTGAGTAGCTGTTCGCAAAATAGTTTGGCACTAATGCAGGAGAACCAGTAATGAAAGAACACTGAAAGAAGGAAAATATTATAATTGGTGTTAAAATTGTAGAAAATAAATATCTGGGAATTAAAGCCTGATTGATTTGAAATAATTTCAATGGTTATTAAATATTTAAAATATATTAAAGCTTATCAAATATCAAGTATTTTAATCCAAAACTGCGTTCAACATATTAATTTAATAACTGGGTCGCCCTAAATATCATACTCCTCTAAAACAATTAAACACCCCACTTCATTAAGTGCATATTGAACAAATAATTCGTACCTACGAAACCGATTTCAATATGTAAAGCATCAATTTTATCATCAATGCAATAATTTACAAGTTATCAACAGTTGCAGCTGGCCCTCTCCGCGCAGCTCATTTACAGTAATTTTCAATAAATACACCAGCTATCAGCCGTCTGCCATCGGCCAAAGGATGTGGAAAAATATATGGAGAGCTGAGGCCCACCACAGGCCATAATGCGCGGCAATAATTTTAATTTTAATTGGCTTATTTTATATTTCAATTAAGTGCGAGCTGCCAGCCAATAAACCCAAAACCAAAACGGCAAACCAAACAAGTTGACAAGGTGTGAAAATATGGAAAATATTTGAAGTAAAAATTGCACACGAGTGTGGTTGTGTGCAGTGCTCATTAGTTCACAGGAAATCGCACACATGCACATGACCAGGTTTGTTTGCTTGTATGTTTTCACGCGGTTTTCCACGGCGTATGCGTAATACCTGCGTATTCATCGGTATTGGTGGTAGGGTAGACGCTTGGTGGATTTTAAATAAATATTCAATAAAATATTATAAAAATTTGTATATTTACTGTTGCGATGAATTTAAAAAAAAAACAAGAGAGAACGCTATAGTCGGGTGCCCCGACTATCAGATACCCGTTACTCAGCTAAAGGGAGTGCGAAAGAGATGGAGAAAAACTTTGATCCGCCGTAACTTTTTAACGAATGGTCCGATTTAAAAAATTTCTTCTACATTTCGATAGGTATTGATAAACACAATAAAACTGCATTTTTACTTTTCCAAAATATTGAAATTTTTAAAATCGTATATATGCGATTGTGGGCGTTAGAGGGGGCGTGGCACCCTTTTGAAACAAACTTGCGCTGCGTAGGAACTCCTAGAATCTGCATGCAAAATGTCAATCTTCTAGCTTTTATAGTTTCCGAGATCTCAGCGTTCATACGGACAGACGGACAGACAGACAGACAGACAGACAGACAGACAGACGGACAGACGGACAGACGGACATGGCTAGATCGACTCGGCTAGTGATCCTGATCAAGAATATATGTACTTTATGGGGTCGGAAACGCTTCCTTCTACCTGTTACATACTTTTGCACGAATACAATATACCCTTTTACTCTACGAGTAACGGGTATAAAAACACTAATTCAGAAAGAATTTATTTATTCGTTATTATTTATTCGTTTTGTTATATGGAACATTTTTGGAAATCTTTGATTCAAATATGCATTATGATTTAGCATTAATAATATTTTTTGTGTTAGGTTACCCAAAACCTTTTTGAGCATTGTACCCAATTGTCCTTTGGTGTCCTTTGTAAACATGTTGACCAAACAAACCGCGACAACTGAGGTAAACTTCCCTTTTCCCAGCGATACTCGCACTCTTTGAACTGCCATAAATGTCACGACAAAGCGCACAATAGCTTAATTTATAATTAAATTAATTGTTGTAATTACTTCATTAGCGCTCACCTTGGCGGCTTCATTAGGGGCTTTTCCAGGGCTATTATATGGCGTGGGTTGGAGTGGGACAGTTCCATTGTTATGTCCCATGTAAATGACAGCCAAAATGCGACACCACAAATTACACAATTAGGCGACATTAACATTTAATGCGTTATGTTTACCGTTTCATTTAACTGTTTGCTCGGTTCTTCCATTCGCCTTGTCTCGCAATCCCAAAAATACCCCTAACCCTTGGTTGAGTAATATCTGCTTATAGCCCGGCACGCAGGTCATAAGCTTGGTAATCGATTGTTGGCTAATAGAAAAATTCTTTGGGGATATAACGGGTTGTTTTACTTTCCCATTTTTCTGGGTTAATGAATGTCGTAAAGTGTTTAAGTAATAGCAGGAGGAGCTCCTAGTAATTTCGTGTAATTATAGCACTTCCATTTAACTAATCTTTGCTATGGGCCAAGTTTTACAACTTTCCTTACAAAATGTTACTATTTTTAAAACTAAGATATAATTTTTAAATATAGTTCCCAATAATTGGAGCCCGTAATATATTAGCTTTTCCCATAATACGGTCGTGTGCTGGCGGGTTTTTCTTTGCAAATTTACTGAACCAAACATAGTAGCAAAAGTAGCTGAAAAATGCCACGCCTTTTAAGGGTGGTTATTGTAAGCAGAACTGTCGATTTACTGCAACCAACTTTAAATGTTTTTAAAAAATGAAATCTAAAGCATCAAATGATATTATATATTGTGATATTATATCAGTGATAAAGTAAGTTAAAGCGAAAACCCGTCTTATCAGAGGATTGTTCTTAAGGCCGCAAATGACACGATCTAAAATTCTTATTCTTATTATAAGGCATCAAATATAATATAGAATATTTCAGTTACCAAAAACAGTTACAAAAATCGAAACTGATAATTTTTAATACAAATTATACACTTTTTAATGTCAGGACTAACACCGTTTAATATTTTGTCTAAAAGCTATTTTTTGAAAAAAGATATACATTTTTTTATTATTTAATAAAACGTTTGCATATTGCCGCCCATAAATCAAAAAATGAAATTTAATTCTACATGCATTTAGTTGGTAAGTAAAATGTTATATTCCCAACGTTTTGGCAAATCTAATAAAATTCAGTTGAGTCGTTCCCATTTCTCGCTTCCCCTTGCATTCATTCATCAAACATTTACAAACATGGACCATTCAATTAAAATTTGTTGACCATATTAACTAAAACGTCAATCGACAGAAACCCGTTTGCCAGCCAACCAAAGCGAGTATGTGCCGCCCGCTTTTCCCCGACACCCCGTGGGCTTTCCACCACCCTCCCAACGCCTCGTGAAAAACTGAACGAAGCGAAGAGAGTGCGGCGCTTAAGAGAGCGCCATTCTCGACACGTGGCTTTCGAAAGAAAAATAAAAACTGTGCCGCCGCGAGAGGAAGAGCCAGCGAGGGAGAGAGAGTGAGAGAGCGGAAAATGGGAGAGCTCGGTGAGCACTCCCCAAGTGTTTCCCCAAGTGTTTTCTTTCTGTTGCTTTTGCCCCCCGATTCGTAAACAAATTCTGCGATTGGCCGAGCCAACTGCTGGGGGAAAACGCTCTTTCCCTCTATGTATCCGCATCTCTGTGTCTGTGTGTAGTTTTTTGCGCCACGTTTTCCTCTTATTAACGCGTTTTTGTGATTGGGTTTGGGTGCTGCGGTGGTGTGTGTGTGTGCGGAAAACGGAAAATTGCCTATGCGCCAGCCCCAAACTATGCGAAATGAGTGTAATGAGCGAATGCCAGAATGAGAGGCAGCCAGCGCCGTTCGCCAGCTTGCGTCTCATTCGCACATTACACATACGCCGCGTTATCTATGTATGAAATATCTTTTTTTACACTCTGCCTTAGTTTTTCCCCCTCCCCGTTTTTTCTTTTTCTTTCTTGGCTTTTCTAACTGCGTTGCCGTTGGCTGAAGCCGAGGCTGAGGCTGGAAAATGCAGCAAAAAACCGAGGCTCTGTTAATGTTTTTTGCGTGTTTATGTTAATCGGCGACGCTGGCAGCGACAGAGCTTTGCTTAGATGCATACCACCCAAAAACCCCACCCACCACACCGAAAAAAAAAACAAAATAAAAGGCCCGAAAGTCCCCCTATGTACACCCCATATGTACTTTGGGTGCGTTTTGTTTTTTTATGCATTTACTGGGCACACCAGTTTTGTGTTTTTGTTTGCCTGCGGACTGCTTGCTCTTTTCCTTTGGCCATTTTTTATCTGACGTGGAAATGGAAAACTGTACACGCCAGAGGGAGATAGTTGGCGGTGGCAAGAAAGCCATGGCCAGTTTTTAATTGCAATTTTTCATTAATTAAAATTTGCTTAGTTTGCATTTGAAAAGCATTGCGCCCTGAAAAAAACGGAAATTTGTATGGATTTATTGTGATTGAAGGTGCAGCAAATTGAATGTGTTTTCCGTTCTGTCTATATGCGTTGTAAGTGAATTTTAGAGAGTGTTACAGAGGGCAGAGGATGCATGCAATAAACGAGGACTGAGGGTGCCTTTGATGGATGCACCGATTCTACCGGATTATGGCCCAGGAAATACCAATTACTGTTCACCGATTGCAAGGCTGACGATTTCTGTTTTATCCTGAGCTTTGTACATGTATATTTAAAGACTTATTACTTATCATTGTAATTTTAAGAACATTTTTTCTGTTTTAATTTTAATTATGTGTAGGGTTTATATACTTAAAAAAATATAACGATATAGTCGGTGGCTAAATCAAGTGCCCTTAACTTATTAATCAGTTATTCAATTTGAAACATTGATGTGGAATATATTTAACTCTACGACTAAACTCCACTCAACAAATAATAGTTTCCCTACTACATTTAAAAATAGCATAAACAAAATATCTATAATGGTCCCATAAGCTAAAATTGGGTTTTTAAAATCTTCTCTAAGTTTTCCATTAGGACGATAAAACGAGAAGAAGTTTTTTTATTTCATGTTGCTAATCATTCATCTCTGCTTTTCAATTACATATGGAACCGAGACTACTAATTACCAATTCAATACCGTTTCCAACGGCCAATATTTACCATTTACATGTTTCCCTGTTCTAGTTTAAACTTTTTTCGTTTTTCCCCTTATGCAATTCATGTAGCCCACTAATTTGTGTGTGTTCGGAGCCTTTTCATGCCCAGTTCCTGTTACCAGCTAACGGCAATTAATGATATGGCCACAGAGTCACAGCCACATCAAATGACAAGCTCTGGGAAAATGCACTGCAACTAACGGAAAGAGAGACATAGATTGGGAGATTTGGCCAAATACCCAACCCAAAGCGAACCCATCCCCGGGTGGATCCTACTCGACAGCCAACCAATGCATGAAAACGCATTTTCCCCAACGAAAAGTCAAAAAGTGCGTAGCGCAGCCCACCCACCAATACCCACGCGCAGACCCGCACACATAGACAGAGATGTGGAAGAGGGAATGCGATTGGTGGAAAGCCAAAACGAGCAGAAAAAACTCTAACACATAAACTGACTGGTGGGTGGGTGGATGTGGTGATGAGGGGCAGCAGAGCCGAGCGACCGCAACAATACAAAAGTCAAATTAGTGGAAAATGCAAATGCACGGCAAAAAACTGTTCCACAACAAAAAACGCACACAAAAAATACGGGCAAAAAATGTGTGACACTAGAAAATATAGACATTGGATCGCTATGTACCAGGGCAGGGAAATTAGAGTGGTTCGAGGTGGGGGCAGCACCAAAATCGTTGCGGATAAAAAAAGGAACATTTTGTTTCCATATTATAATTACACAGCTCAGAGCGTCCTGTGACAAAACTGCTGCATGCTCTTAGGCGCTTTTTTATGTATATGTTTTCGGTGGCTATTTTTGCATAAAGTCAATTTTTGATAGACAGATTGCTTGATTTTCATCGACATTTAGCTCCACCTTGTCAGCCATTACGGTTCTTTTTGCCGATTTCCCTAATTGATTTTTAGCGCAAATTTAATTTCTGCTGACTGCTTTTCCATTGAGTATTTTACATTTTTTCATTATCGAAGGTTTCCGTCTGCTACTTTTAGGGCAAACATACTACAGCTATGCAAATTGATATAAGCGTAAACATAATTAAATATCAACAAATGTTTTTACGCTGCTCTGGTTGCTACATAAGCGTTTACTCGCCTGCCAGTTATTTGTTTTATATCCGTATACAAATCCGCAAATTAAACAAAGTGTTTGCGTAAGAAAATCACCATCAATTGTGTTACATTTTTACAATTCTACAAGTTTGCTATGTGAAATCCAATTAATATCTGTAGGAAATTTTTAAGAAAATGGTTCTTTTGCTTGAATTAGTTATAGGAACTTAATCTTATTAAATTATATCACCTTAAATGAATATTTAAAATTGTTAAATTATATAAAAACTAGGCCTAATTGATAAAAAATGTTCCTGTTTCTGCTTTATCTTATCGAGCACCGGGAAGAAGTAAATTCACTTTTAATCTGTTTGAACAGATCTTCGAGCGTTGACGCTTTCTGTACTTTCGCTGTTATTTGCCACTTAATTAGACCTCATTATTCAGAAAATGTTTATTTACCTACGACTTTAGCTTTAGCTTATCACCAGGCGCACAGCTGGTGGATAACCCTAGCTGAAAAACATAACGAAACAACAAGAGTTTCCCTCATATGACCCAGCCAATGGATTGGGCCTTATAACCCTAACGGAAAATGCGAAGGCACTGTTAGCCAAGTTCAAAGCCGATATGCTATGCAGTTGACAAGGTCATGCGAGTGTTACATTTATTTATTTGCACAACTGCAGACTGCGGGGCGAAATCGTTTTCAAACAGGGCGTATACTTTATGGCAAGTTTCAACTGTTTTATCATCTGCTGGAACGCGGCCTTTTATTTATTTAATTAGCTCTAGCTTTAGCTTTAGCTTTAGTTGTCTTGCGTGATATTAGGTGTGGGTGGCATTATCGAGTTAGCCCAGTTGACTGCTGGCTTCGTAGTCGAAAGGTATGGCCAAAATGTTTAGCCGCTGTCTAATCTCGCTGGTGCTACTGGCACCTGCTGTGATGGCCTACTTCGAGGGCTGTGATAACACCTACAACCTGAGTCCGGGAACCACCTACGTTGAGTCGCCCTACTATCCCCAGAATTATCCTGGCGGAACTTCCTGTCGCTACAAGTTCACCGCCCCCTTGGACTACAACATTCAAGTGCAATGTTCTATTGGACTGCCATCGGTGGGAAACAGCCAAGATATATGGTTTTAATAATGGCAAAAACTAAAGGGAATTTTGTCTTCCCCCAGAATAATGGTCAGTGTACCACGGATAACTTTTGGCTGGACCCAGAGGGCGATCTCCTGATGCGTGGTGCTGAAAACTTCTGTGGCTCTGGATCTTTTACGCGGGAGTCGCTCTTCACGGAAGTGGTTTTCGCCTACATTTCCACAGGGACCAAAGGGGGAAACTTTAAGTGCACCCTGACCACCACCAAACAGAACTGCAACTGCGGCTGGTCGGCCACTTCGCGAATTGCCAATGGCCAGGCGGCGGCGGCCAACGAATTTCCCAGTTTTGCGGCCCTCAAGGACGTGACCAAGAATCAAGCATCCTTTTGCGGAGGAACCATAGGTGGGTTAATATTAAATATAAATAATTTCTAGAAGAATAATTAGGCTGATTACTCAGCTTAAAATTTTATTGGAATTTATTCACATCTATAGACTAACCAAAAATATTTTTTCAGTGGCCCATCGTTATATACTAACTGCTGCCCACTGTATTTACATGGTCAATAGGGCTATAGATATTGTAGCTATTGTAGGAACTAATAGCTTGGATAAACGTAAGTTGCCAGGAATAAATGTGTTCTTTATTTTTAGTTTAAAACCTTATTTATAAATTAATTTTAAATCCATATTAAGCTTCCAGATACTATCAACAATACAGTATACAACAAATGATACCCCACAGCCGATATGTAAGTGATCCCAGTGTGAATAATGATATTGCTGTTTTGATAACCGCCAGCAATATTCAATGGTCCCGTGGAGTAGGTCCCATCTGTCTGCCTCCTGACGGCACGTGAGTGTTTATTCTACTATTAAGGTCGCCTTTAATTTATACAATTAATTTATCGCTTAGAAATTCACTATTTACCTATGATACCGTCGATGTGATCGGCTATGGATCTATCTACTTTGCCGGACCCAGATCTTCAAGTCTGCAGAAGATCAATCTCAACGTGGTCAGCAATCAGGATTGCCAGACGGAATACAATAGTGTTGCCACGATATACACTGGACAAATGTGCACATATGATTATTCGGGCACAGGCCGCGACTCCTGTCAGTTCGATTCAGGTGGTCCAGTTATCCTTCGGAAATCCAGACAATTTTTGGTCGGAATAATCAGTTACGGAAAGAGTTGTGCGGAATCGCAGTATCCGATGGGTGTAAATACCAGGATAACGTCGTACATAGGTTGGATACGCCAACAGATTGGAAATTCTAACTGTGTGGTTAGCTTGTAATGGAAATAAATGGCATGAATGAAAACTTTTTATTGCTGGTTATAACGGTTTAATCTATTTTTCCATAACAACTTTTTTTTTTTAATTATTTACTTAGTTTTTGATTTTGGGCTATAAAATAAAGTTGGATTTCAATTAGACATTACAAAAATAGTTCAACCAAGATTATTTTACTAAAGGCTTTACTAAAAATAAATATATATATAAAAAAAAATACATCTAAAAAAAAAATTAAAAATAAAAAAAAAATTTAAAAAATTAAAATGATTAATATTTGTGGCCCAGCTAAATGTAATGGTTTTACCTATTTTCTTAAACCTACAAATATAATTACTAAAATTACTCCTTGAAATAATTTTGTTGAGTGCATTTCAAAATCAAGTCAATAGCAATATTTCCTCACCTTGACTTAAAAACGCAGTTTGACTTTCGCAAATATACAAATAGGTATTTAATATACCACAAATATTTTCCCTTAACGACTGGAGTGGTCTTATATAAGCTGCACCGAGTCTTCTTGGGGTTCACAGCAGGAGTAGCTACGTGTTTATCATGTGCGAGCTAAAGTTTTCGGTTGTACTAGTGCTTATATTAATCAGTGTGGCTTGTGCCCAACAACAGTGCACCAGGTTCTATGACTTGCAGCCAAATCGAATGATAAATATTACCAGTTTCAATTATCCCGGAGCTATACCAAGTGGTACTAACTGTCGATTTCGCATGAAAGCCCCCCGCAATCATGTGATCTATTTAAATTGTCGCTTTGAGTTGGTAATTATACTTAAATGATTGAATTTATCAAGTATTGCTGATAATAAATCAAAGACATTTATTAACATAATTGGAATATAAAATGTTTGCAAATAATGTATTAAAAGTATATTTTTTTTCTCTGTAACTATAAAATACCGATCCTTACCCTGACTAGTTTCCGGACACCTGTGGCTCGGAGTTCCTGTTCATCTCGCGTGATGGTGACCTTCAGTTTCGGGATGCCGAACGCTACTGCCGCATGGGCCAGGTCAATCGGATATCCAACTTCCAGATAATGGCTTTCGCCTACTATTCAAGCAGTCCGCAGACCCAGCAGCGTTCCCGACTTAGCTGCCAAGCGGTGGCTCGTCCGGCACCCTGCGACTGCGGCTGGTCCTATCCGAATCGCATTGCTAATGGAGTGGAGGCGGGAAAACACGAGTTTCCTTCGATGGTGGGCATCCGGGACTTGGCCTCCAACCTGCCCATCTTCTGCGGCGGGAGTATTGTCAGCGATCGGTTCATTATGACCGCTGCACACTGTACCGCCCGCCAACCGGTGGCCAGCCGCCTATTAGCACTGGTTGGGGAGCATGACTTAAGCACAGGTAAGTGATATACCCTTACGGAGTCTTTGACTATAAATTCAGGGATTTTTATGATTTTATTAAAAAAAGGGAAGTGTGAAAAAAGGCAAAAAAAAAATATTAAATTCTTCAATGAAAATGGAAGGTTAAATTTATAATTTTCATAAATATATTAATTTGTTTGAAAATATTTATTTGAAGCTAAAAATCTGTCATTTTACTTACAGAGAGTTCTGATCACCCCAGGTATTTAGTTAGTTTATTTAATAGTAATACATTTATTTTTGAATTTTCCATCGAAAGGCGGAAGTAAATTTAAATTTTTAAAAATAATTATTTTATTTATTTGTCGCACTAAAGTATATTTATTTTCCAATTGGAAAGAAATTTTAAAAATGGTTTGTAAAATGAATACTTACACATATTTACTTTGAAATGGTTTGCGTCGCTCCTTATTGTTTTTTTAAATAATTGTACATTTTGTTGTTAGTGTTTATCTGATCATAATACAAAGTAAATAAGTAATTTACATGTGAAAAATATTCTTCAACGCAGATCATGTTGCTAAAGTTATTTACAATTTTAAATCGTGTATTATTGTACGTACATTTATCTATTTTTTAGATAGCGAATCGATTTACGCGGCTCAACATCGCATTCAAAATATCTTCAATCACCCTGGATACATGGAAACAGCATCTGGCAATATCAATGACATAGCACTGCTCCAGACGGTGACGCCCATAGAATGGTCCAGAGGAGTGGCGCCCGTTTGCCTTCCTATTCGACAAGCGTAAATGTCTCATAATATAAGATAAATAATTATTAACTTTAATTTTCCCGCAGGGAGAGCAACTTTAACTACCAAAATGTAGACATCACGGGTTGGGGAACCCTGGGCTTTGCTGCCTCCAAGTCGAACACCCTGCAGAAGGCCACCCTGCTGACCATGGACAATGCCGTGTGCCGAAGTCGGTTTAACTCCAGCATCGCTTCCAGCCAGCTGTGCACCTACGACTCTGTCGGCAGGGGCCAGGATTCGTGTCAGTACGACTCTGGTGGCCCGGTGATCCTGCGTCAGCGTGAGCGGATGTTCCAGCTGGGCGTGATCAGCTTTGGACGGGCCTGCGGTCAGCCCTTTGGCATTGGGGTCAACACTCGGGTCACATCGCACCTCAACTGGATGTGGCGCTACGTGGGCGGGGCTGTGTGTGTGCGTTAAGGATATCATCCATCAGGTGATGAACAAATTCACACACTGAGAGAACAACGGCCACAATAATGTATTATGAATTTGTTGTATTTTTCATATGTTCTATTTAAATATAAGTGTGATATATTAATTTTAATTTGTTTATATTTTACCTTTAAATTTTTTAATAGCTATATTAAACTTCTAAGCACAAGATGCCTGCTCAAAATATTGCTTCAATTTTTTTCCCGTGTATACGCATACTTTAAAGATATATATTTCTACTCAGTCATTCCTTAGCCGACCTCCTTGCACTTGCCTCAGGCATTTGTCGTCGTTGTCTTGAGTTTGGCAAAGTGTTGACAAAGGCCTTAATTTGCATTTAAATTAAAAAGCAGTGACATGTTTCTGCCTACATTTAAACAACGAGCAAGCTCGAACAGCCCCGCACTAACCAATCATACCCCGCTGGCCATCAAAGACCGCCAGGCATAGTTCTTTGTACGCAATAAAGTTTTATCAAATACACTGACTGTATGTGGGTATCTCTATAATTCCGTAGTCTTCCCAATTGGTTTTAAACTAATAAATTATCGTATCCGATTATGATATCTTTAACCTTAAAAGAACGAGAACGACCCCGTTTTTAAATAAAGAAAAAATATTTACGTAATGGGAGTTTAGTACGATATTATAAAAAGCATTTCCTAGAACCAACAAATTTCCAAGAGGTACAAAAATGTTTCACTTCAAAGGAAGTGTACAATTTTCGCTTTTAAGATAGGATCCTTTTTCTTGTATAGTTTGGTATTTATTGTAAAATTTATTTATTTATTTATTTATTTCTTTATTCGCCAACAGTAAAAAACCTTAACTGGCTACTAACTAATACTAAATTAAATACTAAGTGAGGCAAAATAATTATACAAGTTTTTCTTGATTAAATCTCTGGGGGAGCATGGATCCAACCGCATGTGAGATGGCAACTTATTATAAAAATGCAGGGCTCTACACAACGGCTCATTGTGGGCATAATTGGCTCTGTAAGCCGGTACAAAAAATGGTTCAAACGTTCTTAACGATCTACCAGGCACCGATAACCCTATGCTGCCCAGCAGTGCAGGGCAGTCGATTTCAGAGGTCAGCAAATCACATATGAAAACTAATGAACTGGTAGTTCTCCGATCTTCTAGGGAAGAAAGGTGAACAAGCCGACATTTGGCAGAATAAGACGGGACCGGGTCATTGAAATTTAAAGCTAGAAGGGCAAAACGTAGAAACTGTTTCTGTACACGCTCAAGCCGGTTTATGTGAATAGTACCCGTCGGGTTCCAGATGAACGAGGCATATTCCAGTTTTGACCTAATGAAGGCTGAATATAAGCTTAGCTTCGTGTAGGGATCTTTAAATTGCGCGGCATTTCTTTTTACAAACCCATACATAGCGTAGGCCTTGGGAATAATATAGTTAATATGTTCAATGAACATAAATTTACTGTCAAACATGACTCCTAGGTCCAGGGATTCATTTCTCAGGGACAGAATATGGGAGTCAATGGAATACGAGAAAAGGATATTAATTATTCGTTTACTGTACCTAACGAAGAAACATTTTGATAAATTGAGAGGCAAATTATTACGAGAACACCAATTTCCCACCCTTTCTAGGTCATTTTGAAGAAGGTCACTATCGGAGATACAATTCACAGCTCTAAATATTTTAAGATCGTCAGCGAACAACAGAAATTCCGAGTTCTTTATGCAATAGCTAATATCATTTATGAAGACGATGAACAGCAACGGACCCAAAGCACTTCCCTGAGGAAGGCCAGAAGTTGCAACATATGAGTTAGAGTAAACAGCATTGCATTCAACTCTGTAAATCCGATCATCTAAATAAGATTTAAACCAGCTAAGTAATAGTGAGTGAAATCCCATTTTCTGCAGTTTAGCTAATAAAGCATTATGGGAGACTTTATCAAATGCTTTAGCGAAATCGGTGTAGACCACATCAACTTGATGATGACTGAGAAACGAGTGGGTGCAAAAATGATTGAACGTAGCTAAGTTTGTGGTAGTAGACCGTCGAGGCATAAAACCATGTTGGTTAGGACTGATGATCCGACCAACAAGAAAAGTTAGCTGCTTGGCTACAATTCGTTCGAACATTTTTGAGACATTGCTGAGCTTTGCAATTGGCCTATAATTTGAAACAATGTTTTTTGCACCCGACTTGAATATAGGAGTAACAGTGGCCAGTTTCCATCTATGCGTAAAAACACCAGTGGAAAGAGATAAATTAAAGATGATTTTAAGGGGCTCACAAAGAACACCTATACAATTTTTCAAAATAAATGGAGAAAGGCCATCACAATCTAATTTTGCTGACTCATTAAAGCATTCAGCCGCCAGATGGCAGTCAGAATCGGTGACATCTAAGCAACCAATATTTAACATAGTAGGAATGGCATTGAGCGAATCTTCGTCATTCCACAGCGAGCCCGGCTCAAAGTTAGATGCAAAGAACTTAGCAAATAGATTAGCGACCCCAATATCCGAGGAGGCTGAATGATCTTCAAATGACATATGGGAAGGAAAGTAAGAAGATGTTCGTTTAGAATTGATAAAGTGCCAGAATGATTTAGGATTGGTAGTTAATTTACGCTCTATATCAGCAATATATTGGTTGTATAAGAATTTATTGAGGAACTCAAACTCACGCTTATGCTGTTTGTAACGGTCAAAGTCACCAGCATCACCGCTTTCTAAGTAGCGCTTATAGAATTTATTTCTAAGGTTTTTATATTTCTTTAGTCCTTGCGTGTACCATGGCAGTCTGTAACAACTTTGAACCCTAGTTTTAGTATATCTGCCCACAATAGTAGAGAGAAAAGATAAAAAAACTTCATAGCTTGTATTCACATCTGCATGCGAGAGGACCTCCGCCCATCTAATATTAGAAATATCGTTACGGATAGAATCTAAACTGCTAGAATTAATATAAGTAAAAGGCAAGCGAGAATTAATTGGGCGAAAAATATAACAAGTAATAGAGATTAACAAAGGCTTGTGATGAGCATCACACGCGGCAAGTGGATTATCGCTGCAACATAAATAAATGCTTAAATCAGGATGTACAAAAATTAAGTCTAGAAGCTTATTTAAATTATTAAATACATGGTTAATCTGGACTAATGCCATACTAAGAAGCTCATCAATGACTAAGATTTCGTAGGGAAGATGCAAGTTACTGGGAACCATTGCTGAGGACTCTGAATCATGAGCCCACACGAGCGAAGATAGGTTGAAGTCGCCCAAAACACATATGTACTGGCCCTCCTCCAGCTCCTGGTGTAGGTGGGCAATGTTATCAACGTGCGCTTTATAAAGATCAAAACTGCTGCTAGGGGGTATATATGAGACTGTCAGGAAAATTGTTTCTGTAGGACCAGAGAGAGATACACAGATTTGATCGAGCAGAGAATCCTCATTCTGGAGACGAATAGCAGTGCAACGAAGTCCACGCCGCACAGCAATTAAAACGCCGCCACCTCTGGAGCATCTTGTTTTAACGGCATCACGATCCTTACGGAATACATGGTAAAGATTCGTATCGAAGAATTCATTATCAAAGAAATCCATGTTGAGCCAGGTTTCAACAAAAATGATGACGTCATGATCACATTGAGACGTTGCCAAGAAAAGCGATGGAGCTTTTGTACGCATACCACCGACATTTTGAAAATAAATATTGAAAGTTATATTATTTGTGCATGTACGGTCATCCCTGGTCATGCTATCAATACTTGGTCCAGCGTCATGGCCCGAATCCATAAGAGGCCTTGCTGGGATCTTATCATAAGTATTAGAATTATTAATAAGAACCTTCAGTAAAGTAGTTGTGCGGATACGAATAGGCTGGTGATCATCACTCCCAATATTTCGTGGGCGGTCATTATTAGCATTCTGAATATGACTGCACGCAGGTGAATCCGCTCCTGTTAATAGTGCGCGAGAGCCCCCTCCAGCTGCCACAGCCCATTGTAGTTGTTGATGGGGAGAGCAACTCCAGAGAGCACCGGAAAAAAATGATGAGAGAGAGGCGTAAGATGATGAGAGCGCAACTCCGAGGAGCGCGCCGACGTTAGAGCTTGGCGGACGGCGAATGTCGCAGAAAGCGGACAACAACAGCTCCGGCTGATGTTGTTGACGATGCGACGGGAGAGAGGCGGAATATAATGAGAGCGCAACTCCAAGGAGCGCGCCGATATTAGAGCTTGGCGGACGGAGAATGTCGCACAAAGCGGACAACAACAGCTCCGGCTGATGTTGTTGACGATGCGACGGGAGAGAGGCGGAAGATGATGAGAGCGCAACTCCGAGGAGCGCGCCGATGTTAGAGCTTGGCGGATGGCGAAAGTCGCACAAAGCGGACAGCAACAGCTCCAGCTGATGTTGTTGACGATGCGACGGGAAAGAGGCGGAAGATGATGAGAGCGCAACTCCGAGGAGCGCGCCGATGTTAGAGCTTGGCGGACGGCGAATGTCGCAGAAAGCGGACAACAACAGCTCCGGCTGATGTTGACGATGCGACGGGAGAGAGGCGGAAGATGATGAGAGAGCAGTGACCAATGCTTGCAAAAAATGTCCCGCAAAGGTATCGACGCCAGTGGCGCCGATTACTAGGGGTTTTTTGATGGATGAATTGTCGTTGAAGTTTGTGCAGGCTCCGGCAAATTGGATACGATATTATCCACGTCCATAACGGCCCGTTCTCTATGAATAAATCTTTTGACCTTAACTGAGTTTGGCCAAAAATCATTCTTGAAGACTGAATCATAAAGGTGATCAGGGATACCAAGCTTGAAATTTACAAACTTTAAAGTTGCAACGTCAACATCTTTTTTTTACAAGTTTTACACAAGTGAAAGAATTAGCGTCCACATTAAGCTTGGTGGACACATATTTTAAAACAGCAGCAGGATCGGTAGCTGTTGCAAACTTTCCGACATGCAAGAATTTATTACTTGGCAATACGTGAAGATCTTCGGCATTAGGGGCCACTCCAACAATATGCTTGGGCTTGTTGTTGTTCCTTCTCTTCTTATTTCGGACTTGTATGAAATTTCCTCTCCCGATATCCAGAGCATGATTAGACGGGTCAACGACCGCGGAAGACGTAGCAGCAGCAGCCGCATATGACTGGGGAGCTGCAGTTACATTGGCAGGCCTCGGTTGACGAGGCTTAAGATTTATGTTTTGATTTTGATTCAATGCATTATTTTTAGGTGGGAATGCCTCCAAAAATTTTTTATTAAGGCCCTGATATAAGCATTCCAGGGCTTGCAATTTAGCATCAAGTTCATCAATTTTAGAATGCGAATCATTCGCAACCACACAGCTGTCACATTGCCACAGTATGTTTGGATTTAATAGAATTTTTATCACATCGTCCGGTAGGTCAACGCAAGAAGTATGATAAGCGCGCCGGCACAAAGAAGAACAGCGGATAGCATCCGAGGCGCGAAGCTGGGCCGGTGTAACATCGGTATTGCACTCGGGACAGCGGTGAAGCAACATAGCGAGAATTATAAGCACGTCCGAACGCAAAGAAAGCTAGCTGACGGCTTCACTCATAATTGTTGTTGTAATTGTGTACTAACTCAATTTCATGTCTCGCAGTTGTTGTTGTTTCCATTTGGAAATTGCGTTAAATTCGACCCAGGACTTATCGGGCCACCAAAGGACCTCGCACCACTGCAGGTGATGCAAAATTAATAAATGTTCATGCGACGATGGCAAATTGTGTTTTTGCTCTATGATTTTCATTTTGGCTTTGTTGTTTAATTTGCCCGAAAGACTCAAGTCGCAATCAAATTGAATTCCTTGTGGCCGTAAATAAATTATGTTATTTGTTTTCGCAGCCCACACGCACAGACATATTTTTTATTTGCTGGTCTATCTATTCGGGATGAAACTGAAAATTAAATTTGCCTGGCATAGTCAACATTAGTATTAGTGTCAGTGTTTTTACGAATACTTCAACACACAAGTTGTGGGTTTTTCATTTTCGAACTTGTTTTCCCCTAAAGACAACCTAAATTTGTTTCGCCCGAGCGCCTTGCTTTTATCAATTGAAAATTTTTAGTGGATTCAATTTTGGCCAAGGGAATCCAGCCCGTATACGAAAAATTAGTCGTTTAATCTAGAACATTTAGGGGAACCAGACAGACAAGAGAGATGCCAATTTTCGCAAGGAACCTGCCCTCGATTCGCAGCCTGGCCAAGCGCAGTCTGATCGAAGGCCGGCGCTCACTGACCAGCATTTCGGGGCTGGAGAAGGGCCAAGGTGGCGCGGTCCAGGGCTTGGGACCCTGGAGCAAGGATTGGCCTGTGAGGGAGGAGAGCTTTGCGGCCGCCCAGCTCCTGCGGCAGCGGCAGCAGAACCGCCAGTGGAGCAACAACTACTCCGGCCTGGACTCGGCCATGTTTCGGCCCGTGATCAAGCCGGATGATATGGTGCCGCGCCGCAACAATGTGGTGGTCTCCCAGAATGCAGCCAAGCGCCGGAACGCCAAGTCCGCTCAGTTTACCCACTATGACGACACGGTAGCCTACAAGGCGCAGCAGAATCAGCAGGCGGTGGAGGAGCGACTCGATCGCGAACCGGAAGCCAGGGAAGCCGAGGAGCACGACTACGAGTCAGATCTCGAGGTCCGGTCCGTTCGCGAGACCGTCTTTGGTCAGCCGGAGGACAACGAGGAGGAGGAGCGCGACCGAGCCCGGGCCGAGCAGGAGCTTCTCCAAAAGGTCACCCTCGCCTCCTCCAAAATGCAAGAGCGCCCGCTCAGCGAGTCCATCTCGCGGAAGGTCATCTCGCCGTACAACTCCTATCGCAGCCATCGCACTCGCTGGGCGGAGTTCCGGCACAGCATGATCTACGGCCGCACCAGCTATTAGGCATCCTTGATCGATCTTGTCGTAGGAAAATCCACCCTGGGCCATTGATGTCTCTCTTTGCGGAAAGCCAAAATTCACGTTTTCCGTTGTACATATGTTGGGGCTCGCTTATTTCAAAAAAATTAACAAATAAATTAAGTTTTCAAAATTACAAAGAATGGATTTATTTATTTATATTTGTGGTTTATAAATTTATTTAAAAAGATTAATATTTGGTATTCTGTAGGGACGGCTAAAGTTCTAAACGAACAAGCTTTTCAAAATGATTTTAAATAATTTTTAATACATGTTTATTAGACCCATAAATTTTTTATTTAAACGTACCAACCAAGTTCCATTTTGAAGTTCTTTTAGAATTCAGTAACCTTTTCTTCACACATCCCACACATACTTTTGGGATGCAGAATCGGTCTTAGAAAATATCAAAATATATCACCCTTTTAGACAATGATCAAAATTTTTAGGAACCTCCGAGGTGAGGGCCGGTGCCTTGCCCGCGGATTTATGACGCGACCAAAAATCTACCAGGAACCCGGCGTCTTTGTCCATCCGGAGCTGCGTCGCACCATTCCCCTCGTTTACTTCCGCAGAAGTGACTTGCCGAAGAAACTGGATCTCAAATTACATAACAACCAGGATTGCGGAATATCTCCTTTGGAGAGGAATCGAAGGTGCAAGGAGTACTTCCGCCAGTTTTGCAGGAGGCAGCACAGCTGCTTTTCCCGGACCTACCAATGGTCCGAGTTCCGCCGAAAGATGATCTACGGCAGTTACTAGCAAGGACTAACATTCAAAATTAGTATATACTAAACTTTGTAATCTAAAAAATATTTTGTTTTGATCTTGTTAAAAAACGACATCATAACAAAATATTTTTTAGACAACAGACTACAAAATGCACGGTTAAACTAAATACAAAATTTGGATCACAATAAAATTACAAAGTATGGAATGACCAAATTAATATATAATAAACTTTTTTTATTATTTTAACAGTATTGTATAATTGAAAAACTATAAAATAATAAAAATAAAAGAAATTATTTAAAACTTGTTAGCCAGTCTGAGATATTTTGGAAGATAGCTCTTGTTTCACCATTTCCCTTCGCCCAGTCCGTTTTATTATTATCCCAAGTATTCTTAACCCTTTTTGCTACTTAACACGCAAGTTTGCTCTCAAAAAACTAGCGACATACTTTGGCATACCTTCGCATCCTTCTGATCCGAGAAAATACAAACAAGGACTGGGTGAAAAAGTGGCAAAAGCCAAAGAATGGAAAGAGGAACCCAAGTGCACTCAAGTAATATGCTTCATAATTTTTATTGTCAAGCCCTTTTCTTTTGGCTCGGGTGGCACTGGCGCGCACTCGACAACAAAAGCTCAAAAGCGCTTGGGAAAAATGTGAAAATAAAAAATGAC
Source organism: Drosophila takahashii (assembly GCF_030179915.1). Lineage (NCBI taxonomy): Eukaryota > Metazoa > Arthropoda > Insecta > Diptera > Drosophilidae > Drosophila > Drosophila takahashii. The sequence goes on along the minus strand of NC_091679.1, from coordinate 31,566,942 downwards.
TATAAAAAGCAAAGGCAGAAAATGAAGTGCACTGGGTGGCGATGGCAGAGACAAGAGTGCAACAAAGCAGAGCGGGCAGCATAAATTTTATAATATAGAAAAAATCAATGGGCGACGGGGGGGAAAAAAATGCAGAGCACCAAGGATTACAGTCCGGGACTAGACTGCCGAGGGTCCAGCCACTTTTCATTCAAAGCACTGTCCTACTAGCCGACACTCTGAGAAAATTAACTAAAAAAAGGATATTCTTTTTAAGGAAATTTTTAAAAGAAGTCCACTTGAAGTATTTTATTTCTTATGAAGAACACACTATCTTATTGAATTAAATTTAAAATTTTAATTCACAATTTGTTATAAGAAATATTTATTTTCTTCTGTGTTTCTCTATTTGAATCCTGCTACTCCCCTCCACGTCGCACAATAAACTGGCCCCGCAAATGCTGTGATTTTGCCACCCGCTCTCATTGTTTCCAGTTAATTTTGATGTATTTTTTTATTGCCTTGTTGCAAATTTGCATTTTACTCTTCCATCCACTGCACTTGGCGGCGTAATTAGGCGCACAACTCTTTTTACGGCTTTGATGTGCCGCACTGCGAATTGGGCTAAGTAAGGACGAGTGCCAAAAGGCTTTTTAATTGTTTAATTATGTTTTGTGTTTCAGTCTCGAGTGCATGCAACACAACAAATGCTTAAAGGAGAATGATTTAAGAACAAAATGCATACAAAAATCTTACATTATCATATTAATTCTTCAATTAACTCAAAACACATTAAAAATCTATTGGTATCTTGACCAACAAAATAATTAAAATTTACAAACTTTTAATAGTGCTTAAAGGATATTTATGATGTTTCAAAGAGTACTTTATGGCTGGACCAAAATAACAGACCATTCGAAAATGCATAGGATATGAAAAAACTTTTTTAACCTAGTAACTCCTCCTACTAAATTCATATACACTCGGTTCACTTTTTCCACATTTCCTCCACTAACAGGTAATCAAATAAAATAGAAAGGCAATAAATTTATATTCCTTCCTTTCGGCCCAACTTTTAAGCCATTGCCGAAGAACAACCATTCCACCGTTGGCACACCAAAATCGGAGGTATCCGGACCACCAAATTATCATCAATTCCGAACGACTTTCAAGATCTTTTAAAATGCTACCGACAAATCAGAACCTCTCGGCCCTATCCACTTATGTCCGACTGGCGGTCCGCCAAGCCGGGTGCCGTATGACTGGTAGACTGGCCTTTTCGACACGCCGCAACCAAGGCGTGGGCGATCGAGATCGAGATCTCAATAAGAACGATGAATACCTGGGCCGTCAGCGCGACGAACCCAATCCGGAGTACCACCATGCTCCCCGGTGCTATGTGAAGAACTTCCAGAAGTACCAGGAACAGGCACAGGACCGCGGCGAGGTGCAGACGACCCGCTTCCGCAATCCGCGTTACCGCTGGGCGGACTTCCGGCGACGAATGGTTTATGGAACCTATGACATCTAGACCGTTCTTCATTAGGCTCTCTATTAAGGGCAACAAACGTCGAAAGCTCTTTTAAATTGGGCTCCTGTACGCTTCAACCATGCAAACCATCCGGACTTGTCTGGCTAAGATATAACCCATCCTATCAATCTAATAATCAAGCATCCAAGAGCCCAGTCATGTACTAACCCGATCCACACACTATACAGTATCCAGACTCTTTCGGCCTGAAATACGGATTGAACTCACTCACTCGTCCGTTCAAATTTCAATATTATCCACTACACAATATAATAAATCTGTTACTTTTTAACGATCTTGAGCTCTTAGTTACTTGGTTTCAAACCCCTTTTACGGTCATTAAATGACACACCGAAAACTTGATATGAAACGATGATCATTCTGATCATTATGTAATATAGATTTTAGGATTCTTATTTTGTAAAGAGCTAGTGAGTACCAAATAGCCAACTCTACTTATATAAAAAAAGTAATTCCTTCTTGGATAATTCCAGTCTTTTGAGATAATAAAAGTAAACGGGAATTTATTAAAATCCCCGTAAGAAAAGAGTGCAGCCCCAGAGATACATGAATATAGTATCATAACGCACAAAATGATACAATTTAAAAGAAACATTTATTATAAAAAACTAAAAAATACATTCTTCTCCATTGAACTCGATTACCACACTCACGGCTTCGGAACGGAGTGTGAGGCTAGCGGATTTTTAACCATCATCTCCGCAAAGCTTTCCGTTTCTGAATAGCGACGATGCGGCAGCTGTAGAATATTGATAAAGAGAGTGCGGTGTGGCTGGAAACTTAGCTCCTCCGTAACTCGCGCGATATCCTTCCCGTAGTCGGCGTCCATGTGGCGCAAGTTCAGGAAGCTCTTGACCAGCAGAAAGGGCGGTCTCTTCAGATCGGTCCAAGAGTCCTTTCGCTCCTGAAGCTTCACGGGCACTGGTCTGCGATGGTAGGGGAGCCGTTGCTCCGACATTCTCCGCTGATGTTGTAACCGCGTATCAGCCTTGAAAATCGGGAATCCGATCAGGGCCCGACATGGGAACATTATGCGATAGGTGGTTGCGTTACCGGTGATCAAAGAGTACTTTTAAAATTTAGGTTAGCCAACGTAAGTAAAACAAGCCTTTCATAATGTTTTCGTTGAGGGACTGTATTCAGTAAGCCTACTACTCGTTAAATCAGTTTGGCCAGCAAAAGACAACATATATCAGTTATCTAACGCTTTAAGCAAAGGGTTCACATATAAGTCACGTTCTGTTCAATTTTTCAGTTTTTATATCCTTGCAAGAAAATACAATGTTGTTATATAGTTTCATTTTATAATATTTGTATTCATAATTAATTTACTTTTGCGGTTATCAAGATAATTTATATTTCAGTCAAGACATATGCCGGGAATTGGGTATCAGCTCTTTACATTTTTCCAATTTGACATAAAAAAGTCTCTAAGGTCACGTGGAGCATCCTGCATGTAAGCCGAGTCCAGTTGGTGTAGGGCCAGAAAGCTCTTGACCAGGATACGCGGCGGTCGGGAAGACTGAGCTGGAGTTTTCATCCTCGCATCGGGGACCACAGGAAATGGTCTTCGCGTTCTCCTCTGATGTAAGCTCCTGCTCCGGGGAACACCCGTAAGTACAAAACCCCCGAGAGCTCGACCAAAAGACATACTGGCTTAGGACTGGGGGCTGAAAAAGTTATTTTACTATTATTTTAAATTTTATCAAAGCCGAAAAATGTGCGAGTATTTCAGATTATATTTAAAATGCCTCCTATATATGTAAATTTTTCGTAGATTTGAATTCTTTTCATGAAAATATTAACTTACTTTATTTTAACTTATTTTATTGTAATTGCTTATGCCATTTTAATATCTCCATCCAGTTAGTACTCAGCAAATAACCAGAAAGGTGTGCTTGGTAAGTTAATACATTTTTTAGTTTTTCTAGAGATAAACTGGTTTCACATATTCGATTTTTGTGATGTAAATGGATTTAATTGGCCCAGTCGTGTGTACAGGAGCTACGTGCTGAAAAAAACTGCTATACGTACTAATTTCTGACCACAAACCGAATTTACTTTTGAGGGTTAGCAAAATAATTGCAAAGCGGTTCCGAAAAGCATATTCTCTTTGAATTCTAACGATTGGTTTAGAATCGAAATAAAGAGAACAGAGATCTTTACTCTCCATGAATTTGAAGGGTCGAAATAGTTTAGAGGAACAGCTTGGACTTGCATATAGGTCGGCCATTTTGTATTTTCATCGCTGGGGCTTTTGAGCGACGACGATTTGGCGGCTTTTGTGCAACGCGTGGTTTTATGTAACAGGCCCCAATCCCTAGTCCGCGAAAATCCCTCTCCCACACACCCGCAAAACGTCAATTGCATGAGCCGGCACGTCGATATTTTTACCAATTTTTTAGCCGGCCCCTCGCAAATTGCTTTTTGAGCTTGTTAGAGTTTTTTGGCCCTCATCCTGCCACACAGTTACACACCCGCACAAGCACACAGGCTAATGAATAGTCAAAGTCCAGGCGATTGCAGCAGTTGTAGCTGCACCAAAACGAAAACTAAACGCAATGTTTAGGCTGCATTACGACTGCAACAGCAACAGCTCCTGTTGCACCCTCAGCAGGTCCTGCAGGAGCAGTGAGCAGCCAGGAGCCAGGACAGCGCCGCCATTTTGTAATCAAATGCAGCACAAAAGTATGCAAAGGAAATTGCCAGAAAAAAAGCAAGGAGTATAGAGTGTTGTGCGCATTGGCTTTCTTCGTACAGTGAAACATCACCGAATAGTTATTTATAAAAATTTAGATGTGAAAATATATGTCTAACAGTATGCAGTGAATAGGAGGATAGTCGCCTCTTTGATTGACTTCATATATAACTTTTGGGTTAAAAAAAATATAGCTGCGCACTTTTAGACACCTGTTTTGACATTTAAAATTTATTTCAATAACTCGGCTTTTTCTGTCCTAAAAATTGCAATATCCATCTCATTTTTCCTGATGACAAATACGAACTACGGTTTCACTTCCGGAGTAATCAAAGTTATTACATTTTTACTGTAGCCTCGCTCTCTAAACCCAATCCCTCGGCAGCCCTTTAGCGACGACTGCTGTTAGTGGCTGCTGCTTTTCAATTAGTGCCACCAGAGTACGGCGGCCACCCCCTCCACGCACCACCGCCCATTTCTATGCGGAGCCGCCAATCCCAGCCAACACTTGATGCCACCGACTGCAGTTGACGTTGGTTTGCTGTTCTGTTCTGGCCGCGTTTTACGTAAATTGAACAACAGGCTTGCAAGGCACCGGGTACGGTACCCAAAACTGCAAAACAAACAGACGCTAACACGGCCAATACATTGCAACAACTCGGAAATGCAGGCGAGCTTAGCTAGACAGATATACACAAAACTCGGTGAGGGTGGAGCATTGAAAAAGTGCAGCGCTAGACAAAAAACAGGTCCTGGTACTCCAGAAAAGCGAATAAAAAGACGATGCAGCCGCCAGACGAGATCCGTATTGCCTTTAAGCCTAAAAGCGAGCTTCATCTGTTATGCGAAACGTTTAATTATTTATTTGAAAGGAAGATTCCGGCTGGCTGTAAAAACAAAGCAGCTGAAAAGAATTTTATTGACAGGCCCTCTGGCTGATTGAAGGGTTATGGGTTGCTGGCAATCGCAATCGCACTCGCAATCGCCCCTGAGGTTAATTAGTTGACATTTGCGCTTAATTGCAATGCCTCAGGCGGAGGACATAGAGCTCCAGCCAGGCGTTCCCATTCGCATGCATGATTGACAGCCGAGTGGTGGGGACATCGACATCCACCTGCTGGTGCTGATATATTGATGCCAAACGCGTTCAGGCAAAGCGACAAACTTGACACCCACTTACGAGTGCTAAGTGGCTCGACGCGTTCCAACTGAAGGTGGTGAGAATACCTGTAGCAGATAAATATACGAAACCGTAATAAATGTCATATTCAGCTCGTTAATACTGCCAACAAAAATGAAAATGAAAATATAACAAGTCTTTCTATGCACCAAAACTAAAAATTGTAGTTCTTAAACTTTTAGTTGGTGAAACATTTCATATTCAAATAAAAATTGTTAAAAATCCTACTACGTAGGATAGATCCTGAAAAATCCTATTTGTGAGTAAAACGGAAATTTTTAATATTCCATACCAATTATATCAAGGAGAAAAATATTGCGGAATATCAGATTTTGCAAGTGAAATGGAAACTTTTAAGTATCCATACCAATTTACATCCGGGTCAACATTTGGATTTCAAATAAAGAAAATTCAAAATGAATAAAAATATCTATCAGATCTCATTTTATCGATGAATATTTATACTGTGATCCATTTCAGTCGCTAACTTCATTTAAAGGCCCCAATTAGAAATTTAATAAAGAAAATGCAATTCTCCCACAAAAAAATTCCAATCTCAGACTTCACGTCGCGATGTGACAAAAATAAATCTCGGGTTTTTCATTTTCAGTGTAAATTTTATTTAAACAAACGAAATTGTAAAAATCCTAAAAGGAACTGTTTCTGTACCGATTCGATAAGGTCATGATATTTAGTGTACTGAGGTGACCAAACACAATTAAGAATTGAACGAACCAAGGAAATGTATAAGTGTTTCGTGGTATAGGGCTCCTCAAATTCCTTTGGCTTTTATAACTATAATGCCAATATGATCAGAGAAGCTTAAGTTGTTGACTGCTGGCAGCACTGCTTCCAAGATCTCTTCACGCGATATTACCTTTTACAACCCCGTGATTACCCATTAATCAAAAGCGATTTTCATTATCTTTAGAAAACTTTCTTTGCCTTACAATTACTACATAAATCAGAGTAGTTGCTGGTCTCATACTCTGCCAGGACAATAGGCCACTTCGGGGCTCTTGGTCCGGATCCACTTGATAAAGGAGGCGACGCGAGTATTGACCGATGGCTGCTGGGTGGCGCAGCCCTGGCCAAAACTGACGATGCCCACGGCCACCAGCCGGCCGTTGATCCGCTCGTACAGAGCTCCGCCCGAATCGTATTGGCAGGTGTCCCGCCCGGGCGTATAGGTGCAGAAGGTGTGGGCAGGTACTCCACCGGAGGATGCCAAAGTCTGCCTGCACCGCTGGCCGTCGATCACATCCAGTGTGGCCTTCAGCAGGAGTTGGGTCTGTGGACCGCCGTAAGATGTTGTGCCCCATCCGGCGGCAACCACCTGGTGACCCGCCAGCGGTAGTTTCCTACCATCCTCCGCCGGTTGCAATGGCAGACAGGCAGGACCCACATGCCGGCTCCACACGATCGCCGTTCGCGTCCTCAGCAGAGCGATATCACTCCTCGGCAGTCCGCTCGTCTGGCTAAAGTCCTCGTGCAGGATCAGGGTATCCAGGTCGTAGCGACGGGTGGCGAACGTCTCGAAGGAGCTGGCCAAATCATGCTCACCCACCACCACCCGCAGCTTGGCAGCGCTGTTCGTCTCCGGGCCAAGAAAACAGTGGGCGGCCGACAGCAAGTAATGATGATGAACTGTGACAATAGTTAAGGGGCAAATTAAAATTATTAAAAATATATTTAAGATCATAAATATAATTTTAACCAAAATATACGAGCCGTTTAAATGTAGCACAGATACATTGAGAAGAAACCCAAGGACGAGATGCCTTTAACCTTAAAACTGATTTATCCTATTAATGTTTGATTTCAAAGTACTAGTATAATATAACTCAAATATAAAAAAAAATGTTTATTTAAATGACGGCAACGTATTTTTACAATTAAAATATAAAGAAATTTTAGAAGTATTTCTTGAAAGAATTACACAGGCCAACAGTGTTTTTGGTGCAGCCCTATGGGCATTAAATTGTGTTAATATAGACGGATATAACCATATCTGCATACTTAGTTTTCGAGTTTAACGGGTGGTATTTGTGCAATCGCGGTTTGAAAAAAGTAGCAACATTTTATATTTTCATTTAAGATATCTTCGAGGGTCTGTGCTCAGTTGTAATAAAACCTATGCCAAAAAATTGCTTAGATGCCCTTCTACATAATTGCATTTAAGGTTCCATCATTATTTGAGTTAATAAAAGCCTATGAGCCATTGAAGTAATTTGTTCACCTCTATTCACAACCAACTTGATGCGGTGAACAGGCTTAAAAAAATACAAGGAAAAATATGTGCCCTAAAATATTTGACAGTCATCTAGAGGCGTCTTTTCCCGAATTTTTGAGATAAATCCCACTATTGTACTTCGAAAAATGAAATTTATAGAATTTTTTCCGTAAGAATGGGAAAAGTAACAAGTATTTTAGAGTCACTCTTACGTAACGAGTTTGTCGTGATTTTACACAGTAGGCTTTTTAAAGATAACAGTGGCGTCGCCTTAAAATTGTGGTGGGGATTTTTTTTAAGGCATATTAACCCCTTAAAAATATAATTTGTCTATGTTCGGCGCCTACTGCTAACCAAATTGAAAGGCACATTTTTACGAATGTGTCAGATATTTATGTAAAATGGGATTTAAAAATAGTTGTCACTTTTTAAGTTCTTACGGAAAAAATTCTATAAATTCCATCCTTTGACGTACAATTCTCTTATTTGTCTTAAAAATTCGGTGAAAGACGCCTCTAGATGCCTGTAAAATATTTTAGGGCATATATTTTTCCTTGTATTTTTTTAAGCGTGTTCACCGCAAAAAGTTGGTTGGGAATAGAGGTGAACAAATTACTTCAATGGCTCATAGGCTGTGATTGACTCAAATTATGATGGAACCTTAAATGCAATAATGTAGAAGGGCATCTAAGCAATTTTTTGGCATAAGTTTTATTACAACTGAGCACAGACCCTCGAAGATATCTTAAATCAAAAAATTAAATGTTGCTATTTTTTTCAAACCGCGATTGCCCAAATACCACCCCTTAAACGCGAAAACTAAGTATGCAGATATGCTTATATCCGTCTGTATTAACATATTTTAATGCCAATAGGCCTGCACCTTTTAATAAAGTCTATTTTGTTGACCTGTGTTATTCATTACGTTAACGAATTTTCTTAATTTATCAACTGAAAATTAAATAGAAAGTTTTCCTAACTACTAAGGGCAGGTTTCTCGAGTCCCTGTCAAAGTCCCTGATAGCTATCTGTTCGAAAAACTTAAATACCAGATAAACTGTTCGTAAAAGCAAATCCGCTTTCTCGACTGCTTTAATTTATCTGAACGAGAAACAATTACAGACTGCTGTTAACGCACAGAATTGTGCTGTAAAGCGCAAAAAATGGCATGCTTCGATTATTTCATCAGCTGTTTGGGTATAATTTAAAGGAAAAGTCAGCTGTGATTTCGCGTCTTCTTCATAGTTGGCTTTGGGAAATCAGCTGTCATTCTATCGAGTCGAAAAAGCTTAACAGGGACTCCGAGTCCCTGTCAAAGTTAGCTCTCACATTTATGCTCGAGAAAGCCAAAATGCCTTAGCAGGGACTTTATCTGTTCGAGAAATGTTAGCCGGCACTCGAGAAACCGGCCCTAAAAAAGTTAATTTAGTAGGGGAGTGTAGGGTAATTTGACGAGTAGGGTAATGTGACGAACTCGTCGAATCTCATATATGACGTCACGACAAAAATTCCAAATAAATGTAGTCGTCTCCCCTTATCGTGTCGACAATGTATTTACAGTAATATTAATAAGAAGTCCCGTAATTTGTTCGTGAGGTAATTTTCGCTAAAAATGTGGTGCGCAAACTAGCAAACCCATTCAATTTACTTGTGTTTCAGCAGTGCCAGAGCAAAGATGAGTGGAAAATAAAATCAGGCAAATATATGCACGTATACATGAGATCTTTATCAACAGTTTTTGGTACCTCGCGTTTTTTTCTTTTGCGCCGTTTGAGAGTGACACCGTTTTTGCTCCAAGTCTACCTTGTAGGGTATCGTGACGAACTTTTTGTAGGGTATTGTGCCGAACTTTTTTTATTCAAGAATTTTAACTGTTATCGTTGATTATTTGTAAAAAAAATATAATAATACCAGATAACATTTACTGCTGCAGTTTTATTGTTGTTTTTAATAGTGACGTCAGTTTAATTTAATTTAAAAAAAAATTTGCACTTTGACCATTTTTTTTTTGTAAGTTTGGGTATTATCTTATTACTTTTCTCTTTTCCGTATCGAAAATAACCTTTCCGTAAATAATATATAAAAAAATGAATTTTTTTGTTTGTAAAAAGGATGGTTTACGCCAAACGCTGTGGGATTTGGCTACGTTGAAATTTCGAATCCAAATTTTTTTTAGAAATATGCTCAGTAAATGTAAGCAACTTTCTGCTTTTACACTTTTAAAAAATATTGATTTTTGGAGAAGTTACATTAAAGAACAAATCGTTCGTCACATTACCCTACAACTTTTGAAAGTGCAAAAAAAGTAGGGTTCACGCCAAACGCTGTGGGATTTAGCTGCATTGGAATTTCGAATTTCGAATTTTACAGGGATATGCTCAGTAGATGTAAGCAACTTTCTGCGTTTACACTTTTGAAAAATATTGATTTTTACAAAAGTTACATTCAAAAAACGAATCGTTCGTCACCTTACCCTACACTCCCCTAGTCAAATTGCATTTTATACAAGCGTATAACTTTTTAGCAATATTTTTGACCGAAAGTTCTAGCAAGTATGTCCGATTCTTTCCCAGTACCCTTAGTTTAAACTTCCGTCTACAAGTCACAATAATTGAATAAACAATTTTTTTTTTTAACTGAATAACGCATTCTTATGCTCTGTTTTCTGACGGCATTTTCTAGGCATCCAAGTTGTTTGCTTTTGGAATCTAATTGTACAGTCTTTTCAACTGTATTTTACTGTTGACTATTGCCCTTCCTGATACCTTAAATTTTTTCCGTATACTTACTGATCGCAGCGCCGCAAAAGACCTTTCCGTGTTTCTTGGTCAGAACTCCGGCCATTGACGGGAACTCGTGCAGGACGGCCTCTTCGTTGGTGGGACTGGCTATTCGGGGAATGCGGCTCCAGCCGCAGCTGCACGTGGGCTGAAAGGCCTCCACGAGGCAGGTGAAGCGTCCGCCTCCGTGACCAGGTGATGGGGCAGGCGGGTAGCTGGAAACAATCCGAGCACGTTTCACGGAAGTCTTTGAGCTGCTGCGAAGTGGCAATTCGTCAAGGTAAATAGTAGTGCTAGCCCTTCTGGACTCTTCGTCGTCGTAAAGTAGGGAGGCCACATAGGCCAAGGCATCGCTGACGCCCACATCCTGCAACACGTGCAGCACCTCGTCGCTGAGGTCCTCCTCGGCTTCCTCTGAGTTCTCCGATTCCGCCGGCTCCACCTCCTCCCCATCCTCTTCCTCGTCCTGCTCCTCTATCGAAACACCTTGTGGTGCCACTGTAGTTGTACTCGTAGTTGGTCCCGCCGAGAGTTTATCCTTTAACTTGACTGTTGAGGGCGGTTCCGACTGTCCATTGGATATGTACGAAATCACCGCACGATTAAGAAAACTTTTGCGCTCGAATTTTCCGCTGCCGCAAAAGTATTCGGAACTTGTTAACACCTCGTCGCCCTCGGAATTGAAGTGAAACACCTCCGTGCGGCACTTGGAGTCCGTGGAAAGCTGCGGAAAATTAAGCTATTCAGCATGGCACTCAGCGAAGATGTCCTACAGTAATGACACTCTTACTTTTAATTTTAAAAATATTTGTTTTTTCAAGGATCGGAAAAATATCTAGGGAATACGATTTACATTGGTATGAACTTCGTTAACTAGTCCTGTTAATTTTATGATTTTTGTTACAATTATAAAGATTGCCTAAGTTTTGGAACATCAACAAAATATTTAACACAGTGGTGCTACCAACATTAAATAAAATCGGGAAAAATATAGATATTCACTATACTTTTTGTTTTCACTTCAACTCCTCACCGTCTGCAGTTGGAGTTCGCATTTGAACTGCAGCACCTGATCCTTGGGAGCCTCCACGGCGTAGCGACAGGAAGTGCCCACAGGATACAAGGCCGGGTAATAGGGCGAGTTGATGAGCAGTTTCTGGCCCGATTGCAGTTTCACCTGGTGGTTGCACTGCTCGAAAATGGCTTTGATAGAGAACGCTTTTAAGAGGGGCAGAAGCAGCAGCCAAATCCACATGACCATGATCGCGACGAGGTCTAACGCGGTACTGAACCAGCTCCGCCGAAGGCAGCCTCTTAAGAATGATGAGGCCAACACCCGAACCAACACGCGATCTGCCTACATCTCCATGCGAGTCTCTCAACACCTCTTTGGGCACCCACGCCCTGTTCCTGCCTTAAATACGAGCTAATTAGGGTCTCGAAGAAATCCCAAATTGTTACCGCGGAATAGAAAAGACAGCAGCCGGCACACGAGCGTCTTTGGCGGCTAATTGAAAGAAAGTGCAAGTGTGTCGAAATGTGGAACACTTTGAAATTTGTAGGTGGAGGTGACCATAAATAGAACTACACCACCAGTTGGGGTAGGTCTTAGATGAAAGCAGGTCTTGTGTATACATTATATTATAATAATTTCTTTTAAATTGAATTGGTATTTCAATTTATAGAAATCAGAATATATTTTACAATGTATTTATAAATTTTATTTTTCTTAATATTGTTAATTACTTAAAAAATTATATACATTTTAGGAATTTATAAATACTATTAAATAATTATTATAATAATATCATATTTGTTTAAAATTTTGTATCTTTTAAAAGACAACTTCAATTTTCTATTTCTTAATTATTGGCTGTTACCCTTTATAGTAATTGCTTAATTTTCAATTTCACATTGTGTCACCTGCAAACCTCTCAGACAGTCATTAATTCCAATTCCCTCAGATCTCTTTAAAGTCGACAATTTCGCACCCGCCAAGCCACTTCACCACTCCCACCAAAACTCATTTTTTAGACCACTTTCAGAGCTGCTTAATTGGATGTGCTCCATATGAGCAAAAAGAGGAAAGCACACAAACTACAAGACCAGGATAAGCGAAAAAAATAAAGCCCAAAGCGGGCAAGTTTGTCGCCCATTTTGTAAAATAAATATCAGAAAAAAAGCAGGAGACTTGGGAGGGACGATGGATGGCGCCGTGTCTGTCAGAGGCGCAGAGACAAACGCTTAATGCTAATATTATTTTCTTGCTTAACAAGCGATGAGCTACACGCGGGGCCCATCGGCTGCTGGCCACGATTTTCCTCGGCAGCTCCACGGATTTTTCCAACCCCACTGGACGCCAGCCTGTGACTTATTTGCACAAGCCATAAAAAATTTAACTTTATTTCGCCATTTTTAATTTCCTACTCCGCGGATCGCGACGTGGCGCAGAGCATTCGGCGTAAACAGTCAACGTTGGACAATAACTACAAAACCGGACCCGGAGACCGACCACCAGAGCAGGGTCCTAGCCGTCCATGTCCATTCCCATTCCCCACCCAGAAGTCCGAGGAACAATGCTGGTGAAAAAAAGCTGATGCTGTTTTCTATTTCCTTTTTTCATTTTCGGCCCGAAGAGCGAGCGGGGAAAACAAACAGCAAATAATTCAAAGTGGATACAACTAAAGCAAAGTCAAAGCTAATATACGAAAATGTAATAAAAATTAAAAAGAAATAAAAACGAATTAAAATGAATTTCGAAGGAGCAGCAAAGACCTTCTGGCACAATAAAAAATATATAACAGGGGGGTCGAGGACATAGAGGTATGAGTTTCGTGGGGGTCACCGCAAAAAGCGACAGTTGTAGGACTTCTTTTTGCGCAGTGGGATGATGACACATGTGAGTGGAGGTCGCCGCACTCCTAAAAGGGTCGTTCGGCGAGAGGATTGGGGGATAAAAATATGTGACCATTTGAGATATGAAATTTATAGGGGCGCATTCTAAGTCCACATAAGATTTATAAGTTATAAAAAGCCATGACAAGAACAGGGATTGTTTAAATTATTTGCAACTAATTTATATTTGCAGAAAGGTATGCACTAATTTGTGGTAACCAAAGAAATTACAAATCAAAACCGATTTTAAATATTATCTAATGAGATTATAATGGCAAGTCTGAGCTGCGCGTCAAAGCTTACAGATAAAGAAATTTCTTACTTTTCCTGTTCTGTTAATGTCATTAGCTCAAGCTCACAAGATGATTCTGCAAACTACAAACGTTTATCAGACAACTCAATAATCAAAAAACTAACAACTTACATTTCAAGATATATGCACATTTTTTAGAATGTCATTAGTGGTAAACTAATATCGAGGTCAATGCATGTCGATGCCGAACTTTTTTATTGTTTTTTAAAATTTTTTTTGTAAATTAGTTTAAAGTAAGAACTTAAAATTTGTCACCATTTATTTATTATTTAACAATGTCAATTTGTAAATTATGTAAAACTACCTTAACGTAGAAGGGCATTACTGGATCATTATCATGTAAAGCTATTTAATATTGTATCGCACCACTTACAAATAAACTAAAAATTTTAATTCTCATTTGACAAAATTTTTTAAAATAATTAAAAATTAATAACAAAGTTTAAAAAATTGTAATGAGAAAATTACTTTTAGCGGTGATCTGCAGAACTATCTCCAAATACGACATGTAGGTGTCGCCATAGAGCTCCGTACGAGACATGTGTAGAAAACATATGTAGATAAGATAGATAGAGGGCGCCAGCAATTTTGTAGAATAATTGTAGAAAATGTAAAATGTTAACGGTCGTCTTTTCGTCCGCACGTTAAATTTAAAGTAGACTTAAACTCTGAATTACCATACGTTTTTAAGTTTTAAAGCCTACTTTAAATGTAGGTTCTACGAATAATTAACAAAAAATGTAATTGCTGATCATCTTGCTATGTTATTAGAAAGTAGTCCTGTATTTACGCAAAAATTATTGTTTCGGAAAATGTATTAAAAATGTGCTTAAATTAGTAAATACTTTATTTCAAATAAAATAAATATTTATCCAAGCTTACACACAAATTTAAAAATTGGAATATAATTCTTTAAAATACACTAGCTTGCAGCCAAAATACCCCAAAAAGGATGATGGAACTCCTGGTAGAATTGGAACTGGCTTACACTCATAAAAAAAAATCGAAGAATTTCCTTAAAATCTAGAAAATTCTTTCTTGAATTTTTGCCAAAGGCGACCTCACCTTTGTTTCAAGAAATGGTTTTTTTGAAAGGCACCATTAAAACAAGAAAAAATATTTCTTGTTTTAAGAAATTAAATTTCTTAAAACAAGAAAGGGTTTTTTAGAAAGCCACCATAAAAACAAGAAAAAATATTTCTTAAAACAAGAAAGGCTATTCTTGTTTCAAAGGTGGTTTGTTTCTTGTTTCAAGAAATTAAATTTCTTAAAACAAGAAAGGGTTTTTTAGAAAGGCACCTTTTAAACAAGAAAAATTCTTTCTTGTTTAAATTTCCTTTCAAGAAATTTTATTTCTTGATTTAAGAAATAATATTTCTTGAAAGGAAGTTTTATATTAACACTGAAACCCTAAAAATAAAATGTAACTTGGTTTTTTCTTTTGCATATTATATTTATTTACATTTAAAACATTTAACACTTAACATTTAAACATTTTTAAATAACACATTTTTGACTCAAGAAAACATTATTATTACCCAAGGTCTGTTGAACTTCATATGACCTAAGGTGTTCCATTTTCTTCGCCTTTCCTCATCTATAAAAAAAGAGTTATTGGGATATCAATGATTTGTTTTTAGATAAATAACTTTTTTGAAATAATGTAATGTTAATAATAGCCAAAATACAAACACGTTGGACAGACGACCGAGAGAGAGGAGCAAGACAGGTAGAAAATGAAGGGTTGAAAATCGAATTTCAGACAGAGAGAGGCACGGGAGAGACACGTACATACATACATATATATTTACATACAGTCCTTTGCGCGAAGGGAGACCGAATGTAAGCAGGGCAGATCGTGTCAGTTTTAAGAAGGTGAAGAGAGAAACGTCGCGACGTTAGGTCAAGCGAGCGAGAGAGAGGAGCAGAATATGAAAGGGTTGAAAATCGGGTTTCAGATCGGGTGAGCCGCGTACATGCATAGATATTTACATGCATACATAAGTATGTCAAACAAATACAACATATTTTTCTTACCTTAGAAGGTTTTAAAACAAAATTACAGCTTCGACAAACAAATTATTTGGCTGTTGCAACTGCAGGTATTTTCACTCTGAAAAATAAATAAAATGCGAGTAATAAGATAAAGTTATTATAGAACTGTACACCCACAAATTTATGTACAAATGTATGTATGTACGTAGCTCTTAGCTAAAAAACAATTCACCTAAATTGGTATACGCTTGGTAAAGAGATTTGAAATGTATCCTTTAATTACATACACACAATTGTACGCCCGCTATACAAAAAATTATATACATATTTACATACCTTTGAATATTCGGAAAAAGGCTTCACCTCTTATCCGCTTGAAAATCACGTCCATCACTCACGAATTTTTTTCACAACTGACGCTCGGGGGATCAGAGAAGTCGGTAGCCGGGTAGTAGTCGGGCCGAGTAGGCCCTTCGTCCCACTTCGTTTTTCTTGTCGTTAACATTCGGCAGCCGAAGGAAGTCAATGGCTACTTTCCTATATTCTAGGGTCATTTCATTCATATATTCAAAGGTGATTTTGTCCTTAAATACGTACAAAAATGTTTTGGCTGCGACGGCAAAACAAACATATGAGATTTTCATTTTTCTATTTTTAAGAAAAATTCTTTCTTGAATTTTTTCCATCAAGAAAGGTTTTCTGTATTCAAAGGACAATTTTCTAATAACAAGAAATTTTTTTTCTATTTTCAAAGGTAGGCCGATTCAATGGCGAGATTTCCAAAATTTAGAAATTAATTTTCGTCTTCCTTCTTGGTATATTATTTTGTAAGCTACTGAAATCAGTATGCTAAATTAAATCTGACTAACAAACGAAATTTCGGTTTAGTTTCTCCCGTAGACATACAATGTACCATTCCTCACATGATATATGTGGAGTACCAGCACATTAATATCCTTGACTCCTTTAATGATTACCTGGCATCCAACGCCACTTCCTCTTCCCAGGCGTTTCGCTTGACCAGCACAATTAATTAACAATAGATTGTTTTGGCCACAGGGTTCCAAGTGACCCACAGGAAGTGCCTGGGCCAGCACAATAGGAGCCAACAGGACGGCCATCCTTCCGGAAGGAAGAAATGAAGCCAAGCGCAACAGTTGCATGAAGTGCGGGCACTTCAAATTAATAAAAGGAACTGCAAATAACAATGGAAATTAAATGGAAGAGGAAAGGTCAGTCAATGGAACGTCCTGCGGAGAGAGATGTGTGCAAGTGCATGTAGTCCTGGCTGCGTGGGGTCCTTTCCCACAGGTGTGTGTCTGAGATTTTTCCAGAGTTTCCACTGACCACTGATCCTTTGATCAGGACCGCTCGGTGCAAATCTAATTAACGCTCCCCCAAGGATAACGATCGATCTTCGGGGCCAAGGATCTGTTTGCTTGCATTGCCATTCGATGCGCCAATGTGAGCTCAGACAAAGGACTCTCGGTGCCCGAAGGACTACCTGCGAGTCCTTGAGAAACGCACTCCAAAAGTGTGCGCGTATCAAATTACCATTTCATTTCATTTTATTTCATTAGTTCGTTTTCTCTCTTATTTTTTCATTATCCCTTTTCCCAGAGTCCTTAGCGTAATTGCTTGTACTGGAATGCAAATGAAATTCGAACGGCTTCAAGTCGTCGTCTGATTTATGGGACAGCAAACATGCTCCATTCCCTCGCCAATGGATTCCATATGATAGATAGCTCTGACCACCCACTCAAGATATCGCATCCCATCCATCGCCCTAATCCCGACTGATCTCTGGGCTAAATACCTGTTAACCTGTTTTCGAGCACAAACAAGCAAAATATTTCTCCCAGGCGAACAAAGGAACCCTCTGCCCTGCCACAACAAACGAGATTTTCTCAGCACCTCCTTCGGCCGACGATCTTATCGATGATGCGAGGGAGGGCCCACATCAAATTGGTTCCCACAGGCCGTGGCCCATATTTTGCAATTTAGATTTCTATTTATTGTCTGGCCGGAGAATATCCTTTTTGCGTGCTGGTTGCCCTTATGCGCTCCTTTTCTTCCGCTCACCGGAAGGAAGTGCACGAAATTTGTGTGAAATGTCTCAAAACGAAGGCCTGGGGCGGGCGCAGGAAATTAACACAAATCGGAAACATTCGGTTGTGAAAACGAAATTATATTAGAATTTGTGTGCAAAAAGATAAAGAAAAAGATAAATAAATTTTAAAAAATTTAAAATATCTCAGGCTAATGAAACTAAGCCCTTTAGTTTTACCAGTCTTGATTTTAAGACCAGAGAATATAAATAAACTACTAAAAATGTTATAAAATAATACGTTTCTATGTAGAGTATTGGTATTTCCATGGAAATTTCTTTTAATTTTCAAAAATGGCCTAAATAAATAAATAATAAAACGAGTAAATAAACTAATTTTTTCACGATTACTCTTATTTTATTTAATTTTGATTGTTAAATTAGTCATATAATAGAGACACTTTCCAGTATAATTATTTCACGCAGTTTAAATAAAAATACAGATATAACTATTAAGATTATGTTACATTATTACTGCCGTTTATCATTTCAACTTAAAGATCTCCATCTAAGTTCTTATTTATTTTAAAAGCAAGGTATAAAATAATTATTTTAACTTCCTCAAACTTGTCCTGTCTAAAAAGTATTCCTTGAGAACCTCTTTGAAATAACGTCAAAACTCTTTCCGATCTCTCATCCTCTCACCGCCCACAATTTTCAGAGTTTCAATTAAATTCACACCAAACAAAAGGAGCTCAGCGAATTCCCACCGCACAACGAACACTCGCACTCAAAGACTTTCCCAAGCCAGACACCTCCGACAAATTCCCATAGCAAACAAATTTGACTTTTGCATACCTGTGCAGCAGGACCAGGACCTGAACCTGTTACCCCTATTGCCGTGCCCCTCCGTGCATTCAATTCTCACGGCCAGCAACGGTAACACTCCAACGCACACACAAAAGGACATCCAACCCTGTGAAACAGGTTGCCATGGGATCGGGAATGGTATCGGGAATGGGAACCCGAATGGGAACCAGAATGAGAACAGGACGATGACATGTCCTGAAGTAGGCGCTTCGTTTTCGTTTCGTTTTTATTGATTCAGCTCGTTGATCATAATAAACGATTAGTGTAGCACAGGAGAATCCTTGCTGATCCTATGGATTTTTGCGCTGAGAAATTCTTCAGTTTTTTATTGTTTTGTTCATCTTTTTGTGTGAACGTTATGGGGATGAAATAGGGGCTGGGAAAATTAGTTTAGCGGGTTTGCCCTGGGATTTTTTGGGCGAGATTTACAATTATCGACAATTTATTATTCCTTAGTTATTTTGATAAGAAATTTTGTCAGCTTATCTGTAGAGTTTTTATGATTGCTGCTGTCACTCAAATAAAATATATCGTAAAACGCCCAGGCAGTCTACTTCTAAGAACTCAAAGTAAAAATTTAAGGACTTTTTTAGACAAACTTACATAACATTGCCGCATAACCGGACAAAGCCTTTTTTAAGATCTTCCCGGAACCACGATAGACTATCCTAACCCTAAGTCAGCGATTTCACGCAAAAAAGGATATTCCTGGAAACTTTTCAAAAACATAATATTACCTTAAAATCGAACAAAGCCATTTTTTTTAAATCCCTGGAACTCCGATTGACTTTCTTAACCGTTGGCAAACGTTTTTTACGCAAATCTCGCTGCACTTTTTTACGCAAAAGTAAAAAAGTAGAGGGCTACACGCGAAAAATGACCCTTCATTTCCTGGAAGCTTGTCGTAGCCATAGCCCTTCCATCCGCCGAATGTCCCAATGTACAAGCCGCTAATCGTCGTGCTAATGGCTTGAGGATGGCGAAGGATATCCTTGCATTATCCTTGCCACCCGCCGTCTTTATTGTGACCAAAACAAATAATCACCCATTGCTCATATTGTCCAATGCTCAAACGGTCTTTACGAGCGGCCCATAAAGTTATCCTTTCTTGCATCCTTTGAGCCGCAGTCCTTCCTCGCAAGCAGTTCTGCCGTCAACTTTGCGCATCGCATCCTTTCGAGCCCTTACGCGGAACTCCCTCTCTGGAAATTTGCCAAATCATAAAATGTAACCTTGTGTCGAGGACACTGTATCGTACATTACCCACAGACGTAGTGGGAGTGCGAGTGGGAATGGGAGTGCACTATAAAGCCATTAGCGCTCCCATCAAGGTCGCAGGATTTGTTTACATTGACTTGGCCGACAATTTGGCCGTAATTACTCAGAGACATTAATGAGAAAACCAAAAACTGGGACAGCTCAAGGTCTGTCTGGACGAGAAGACTGTAATTTTATTGAGCTCAATAATTTACTTAATTATTTCAAAAGCATTAATGATAAAACGGTAATAAACTGAAAAAATTTACATTTATACATATTTACATGAAACTATTTTCTCTTTCATTACTAAATATTAAAAAACAGCTATTAAGCTCGAGCAATTTATTTATTTATCAAAGAATATTAATAAATTAATAATTAGATTAGTTTGGATAATATTTGTAGCCAATGCAAAAAGTAAATCATATTTGGTTAGAAATTACTGGGGAAATCGACTGCTATTACAGAAGATGTAAGACATTTTAACTTTTTTAAATATCTAATTCTTTAAATATTATTTCGGTTTGATCATCAAACTTATAATAATTACGAATTTTCTAAAATGCTCTAATTGATCATGGATTATTTGCAGCAAATGCAGTTCCCTTCTTTATGCCCAATCTGGTTTGCCTCTCAATATGAGTTTATGCCAAAATATGTATGGGGATTTTATTGCTGCCTGCTGCTTTGGAATAAATCCTAAAATTTACGACATTTAGCTCGCTTCACAGGAACTGTAATTTCTTTGGCAAACTTCTTTTGTTGGCACAGGCTGAGAGCCAGTCCAGTTTTCTCCCCTAGATCCCCTTAGCACACGCTTATGCCACATTCCCCCCACCCAAGGACGAGTTCCTTTTGCGACGCAGCCAGATCGGGAATCTGCTACCCAAAAAGCCAGGGAATATCCAACAAAATGGCTGAAGCGTGGCCAGGAATACGGAAACTACGGACCTACAGAACTTTCACACGCGTTGCACACAACCAAGACTGTTTTTTCGGGGTGTCTTGAGGAAAATCTTTCGCTCAAGCAAAAACAACAGCTGCAAAAGCAAAGAAAACCCCCGGAACAGGGAAAGGTCGTTGCGCCTCAGCGACCCCTGGCAACCTCCTGCTCCTACCACGAACCCCCTTTTTCTGTTCTCGAACCAACCCCCTGATTGTACATTTCGCAAAAGATTTCTCGAAACAAAGCCAAGTAACCAAGGGGTGGAGACTTTTAGCTGCGCATGCGCAGCAAACTTTTGCTCGTTTTTTTGAAGGAGAATTCATAAAAGACGACGGGTTGGTATATATATGGGTTTTGCGATGCGATGTCGTCACACGACTGGGCGCACACCTGGTCACGAGTTGCCATGCGATCCAGTCGATCCCTTCCGTCTTTAACCTCAGGCAAACTGCCTTCGATTCGTTCTGGCTGAGCGATATGTTAAATTAATGGTTTATTTATGTAGAACGAAGTTCTTCTAACAGAAACCCTAATTAGTTTTTACTTTTCGCCCAAAAGCCGAAAAAAAACTATATTTCCCAATCATAATCGCTTTATGGTTCACCTACAAAAATTTCCTCAAAGAAAAGGAGATTGTCAAAACACTGGCACAGCCAGAATCCGAGGGCGTTACCTGATTTTCCCCGCTTTTCCAGGAAAACGCGTTATGGTTTTATAGACACTTTTGCACATTCACAACGAAAACTGCAAAATTGTGAGCCGAGCACCCCCCAAGGTGGCATGCATAATGTGTTTATGAGTGGCCAAGGATCCCGCTTTCCTCCTCCTCCTCCTCCTTTTCTCTTCCGGGGAGTGTCCTTTGGCCAAATCGGCGACACTTGCTGTGGTCAGCGAGTTTCGGTTTTCGGCCAAAACCCCGGGCTCAGAAAACCCCGAATAGATAATTTGCTGGCAACCATGAAAATGGTTAGAGAACTTTGCTCTGCTGCTGCGTTCGCCGGAATTTCGAGGCTGAGATATTTCACGCCCTGTATCCTTCGTAAGGATATGAGTTGAGTTCGGGGTTTAAGTTGAGCCTTGAGTGGAGTGACACACTTGAGTGAGTTTTTTCTAGATCTTGTCAGTTTGAGGAAAGAGTTTTATGGATGTGAAAATAAATTAGCATCATAAATAAATAATTGTTCGACCACAGAAAAATATAAAGAATTATAAATTGGTTTCTTTCTATTTATTTTTTCTGTGATCTGATAAACACCCTGCTAGAGTAATTAAATTAAATTATACTTAAAGAAAACAAATAATATAATAAACATACATATACTAGATTAGTCATAATCACAAAATAAATTATCATTTTTAAAACTACCATGACGGGATTCCAGAATTCTATAAGATACAGTACGTATATTATTTACAGCTGCAGGAAACCGAATAGTTGCAAATTAAAAATTAATATAAAGGAGGAAAAAATGTACCTAACCCAACATGTATAGCCAAGTCTGCTTCTCAAGTTGGAATTACACATACATGTAATAGTTTATGTCGATTTAAAAAATATTATTTATATATGTAGATCTCTTTCTTTAGTTACATTCAATATCATTCTTGGAATTGATTTTTTACGGGATTAAAGCTGTGAGAAATATAAAGACATAAAACTACAGTTTGACAGCTTACAGTGACCCATCACACAATATTCTTGATTAAAAACGAAAATCTCAAATATTTCCAAAAACATAATGACATATTCTGACGGATTCGAGACCTAGCAGGGCGACCTATCTCACAGCTACGAGGGATCAGCTAAAAAAAGAATCTCGGCTGCCACTTCCAATTACAGTTGAATGTCCTGCAGGACTCGGTAAAAAAGGAAGAGCAGCTGTTGGCAGTAGAACGGAGTGGGGGAGACTTTGGCGCGTGCCAGGAAAAGAACACAGGGCCCATTTCAGGATCACCGATAACAATTACTCAAACAGGACGACGTTGCAGCTCAATGTGCAACTGCAACCCCGAAGAGAGAGAGATAGGGAGAGCTCATTGCAGGGCTCAATGAGGATCCTGCCAGCGAAGAGGGGACCCTCCTTTGTGCGGGATCCTTTGCTCCTTTGCCGCGTGACCCAGTAAATTCGAAGGCTGCGCATTGTTGAGTCGGGAAATTACCGAAAGTAACGTATTTTCCTGCACCTCGGCAGATGATAACTTCCTGGCACGTGTGCTGCGTTTTATGGAACTCCAAAACGCCCCCCACCTCTCATTTCCGCCTGTCTAATTCAGCTTAATTAAATCAATTTGATGTGGCTACACAAAACCATCATCTGCCCGATTCACAATAAGAATGATAATAATAATGCCGCAGAGCCAACGTGTCACAATCGAGACCAGTACAACACAAATCTGTGGCAAGTGCTTCTACCTCAACACCGCTTGCATCATTCACCAGCAATTTGAACATCAATTATGAACAGAGTCTCGGGTTGAATGGATGCTGATGGGTTTGGGGGAGGCTCTTGGGAAGGGGATTCTGGGGACGGGGTCTCCGACAAAACATCCAACATGCATGGAGGATGAGCAGCACTCAGCATGCAGAGACATTCAATGGAGCAGGCTAGCACACAAAAAGAAAGGGTGGCACAAGCCAAGATGCATCACAAAAGGCCGGACAGCACAACCAGTGTCGTCCGCTAAGGGGGATCTCTATCAAAAAGTCATCTAATAAATCCATTTAGTTTTTCCCAAAAAGAAAAGGGGCTTGAAGACTAAATGTTCCATTTTATACATAGAACCATCGACATCTTCACCTTCGGAATTTTTAAGAGTCTGACGAATAAATAAAATTGAAATACAATTCATAAAGGTAGGCGTTAAAACTTCTATACCATTTAAAATGTGTCATAATGGATACATCCGTAGATTGTTATATACAAGCAAGCAAGTTAGTTGACGCATACTTAATTGTGATAAAAAAAAATACAAATATAAATTATGACAAAACTTCTAGAAACTGCATTTCGTTTGACAAGGTAAGCAAATGGAAATTGCATGAGCAGTTGAAAATGGCATAAATTAAAACTTTACTATATATAAATTAAAATATATTCATGAATAAATATATATAAAATATTTAGGTATTAAGCACATTCTGTTTTTTATGAAAAATAATATTTGAATAGGCCCCTTTGGGCCACCACTGCACTTTTAAAACCACAGCAGCATCAGCATCCCATCCACCTAACCTACATTCAGGTCACTTGACGAACTGCCACGATATGAACAAACGATGGCAGCCCCCCCCTCGTGACCCCAGGAAATGTGAGTGACCCAAATTGAGTTTGCATAACCGACTGGGGCAACTGTCAATGCCCAATGAAATCTGTTCCCAGGGTCAGGATTGCAGACCACAAATCTGCTCTTTGCCAACTGTCCCCAATTACATGAAATTATACCCGAAATAGCCCTTTCAGTTTTGATTTTTTCCTCTTTGTCCTTTGTTGCGTTGCATTGTTGGGAGCGTTTAAGAGGCATAATTGTGCGGTTAGTGTTCTTGATACCATGTGTCAAGTGTCCTGACAGATTGTGGGATAAATGGCTGTCCAAAAATAAAGAAAAAATGCAAAAATGAGCTGAGAAATCTGTACATTAGTAGGGGATGCCGACTCTAAACTGTGTCACAAATCAGCCAATTATAAATATACAAATGTATATATTTAAAGAATTTAAAAAACTGCTGTTTTACATTTTATTAACAAAAACATGTCGTTCTTAAAAATTCTATTACAAAGAAATAATAATTTTAATCCCATATTTAATCAGTAATGGAATTCAACATTTTTCTGTGAATCATTCCATTCTTCACTCTCTTCTTTTTATTTATTATTTTATCAATTTCTCTAAACAACAACTCAATTAAGTACTGAAGAATTAGAGTACTTCCCACACTTGGAACAAGAACAATACGAACAATGGATCAAAATCCACCCTCAAAACTCTCTGAATCTGGAAAATATTTTCACACCTTCGCAAATGATTTGCCAGATAGCGGGATCACCTGTTAATAGCTGCGATTCCCAGGATGTAGGGACAATGGAAATATTCAAACTGTAAAATGCTCAACAAAAGCGAAACGAAAGATTTGCGGGAAAGAAAAGGGAAGTAGAGAGCGGATGTTATACACGCTTCAAGCGCAAGCGTAACGGAAATCAAAAAAGGGACATAGAAGAATCGAAAAAAAGAGAGGCACAGATTGTGGGTGAGGAAGTAGAAGATGGTGAATTTAATTTTACCGCTATGGGATCGAAAAAGAGAGAAACGGATGTCGAGAAGAATCACTTCCGATCGAGCTGCAGGATATAGGACCACACGAAGATTTTTGGACTATGTCCACATTCGGGTCCTTTATTAATAAGTGAGAACTAGACCTTCTTATCACCTTTCTAAGTCCAATACAAACCAATGGGAAAGTTATTGCTCTATTAACTACGTATATCCTGGCTGTCTTTATAAAGGGCCTCCCAAACAAATATGTGTCAATTTCAACAAGTGTTTGTTTATTAAGTCGCGCCGTATAATTTATGGACCCAGCGTTTTTATCAACTCCACGATGTTGCGTTCCCACAAGTGTTGCATAAAACTGATAGAACGTCTCGATCGCTGCCCGCACGATCTCAATTTATTTGCACTGTAAACAAGAAAATATGTATAAGACCAATCATTAAGCAAAGGCAAACAAACCGGGAAACGCGCCCTTATCAGTATGACATTGAGACGATGCGGGGCAGGGGCAGAAGGGGGAGTTGAAAAAGGGAATGGAAATGGGAAGGGGAAATGGGAGAAAATCAAACAAACAAACCAATGAAGCAACCAGCCTATAAAAATCTCTTCCCATTGCCATGTCAAATGTCAGAACTCGTTAAAGAACAATTTAAAACTGTAAAACGGAAATCTCAAATAAAAACATTGTAATTAAACTAAACAGACTATTAGATACTTAGTATCTAAAGATTAAAATTAATTGCCAAATTAAACAAATTAAAAACTTTTGAATATTAAGGAAAACTTTAAAAAAAAACAGGCCCAAAAACTAAATATCAAAAACCTTATTAAGAAAGACAGAATATTAATTCAATTGTAAATTTAAAAAAAAAAATAAAAATAAATAATCTCATCTTATTTTTGAATTTTTGAAAGAGTTCAATATAAAGGTCTATCTTTTTTAAAAATATTTTAAAATATTTGCATTACATTACTGATCATACTTTTTAGTACCCTAAAATAAAGAGCGAGGCGCAGGCGCAACGCTCTTTCCCTCTCTCTCTCTCAGTCACGTAAGTGTGTCAGGCCGATGTGGGTGTGTTGGGGAGAGGGGGCTCTTTATTTTCCTATCTTTCCTTCTCTCTCGCTCTGTCTACGATGTGCCGGCTCGTTAGAAACGGTCAACATTTGTTTTTAATCTTAAGCGTTTGGCTCTTGATGGTTGGGATCGATTGGTGTTTTTTTCGCGTTTGACGTGAAGGAATGCCGTCCGCAAGCGTAGCAAACGCAGTAACAGGGTGTTCCGTATACGCACTCATACACTCTCACCAGATGGACGCCACATGAAGCTCACCCACAGGCGAAAACAAGCGGGCTGTTGTGCTCTCATTCCAGCCCGATAAGCTCCCAACACACATATATACACCTACCCTCCTACTCCACAACATTCCCCCGCTCATGAGTTGTGTTTTTGAGTCATCGTCCTAAAAACAACACAGCAGCGAAACGAACTCCACTTCAATACACTAGAAAAAATGAGGATACAACATTTAGATAGAAATGCTGTCAAGTTATATTTTCATGGTATCTGTAAAATGGTCATGACTGTTTTATTCAATGACTAAAATTACGTTCCATAAATTATATTACACTTTACATTTAATTTGAACATAATATAATATAATAATTATAAATATATATACCCATTTAAACTAAAAAAATTTTTTGTGCTAAGCCTTATCATAAGCTAAAGAGCTGTTAAAAAATGTTAAAAAATATTATTACCCATGGGAAGTAAGAAAAACAAATTTGTTCTAAGGCATACAATAGATTTCGACATTTAATGGATCAAATAACTAAAAAGATTATGTGAAAATTTTAAAAAATATTATCACCAAAAAGTTATAAAAAAAGACATATAATACCAAACAATGATGTATTTGGTCTATTCACACGATTTTCGCTCAGTGGACGCCTCTTCCACTGGAGCTTCTTCTGCTCTGGTGTTGCGTTCATTGATCGCCAAAGCCAATTGCTTCGAGTTGAGTTAAGTGCTGCGTCAACGTTGTTGACTTACATACTCGAACACTCGCACATGCACCGCTGGCACACACAGACAAGCATATCTTGATGGCCACTCCTCCAGCCGCCCACTCTCGCTCCATATTTCTTCGATGTCTTTCACCAATGGATTTTCATTTTACGCTTTATACGGCTCTAATTGAGTGCCTTCCAATTGGGCTATGGATTAATTTTTGTGCATAAATTAAATATCCATGCACACATGTCTCTATAAAGCTTGTGTCTGGGGCATTTAGAAAGCAATTTCAAGTGGAGAACCAGCGAAAATGCAATACTTTCATACGACATACATATAAGGCCGGTCAAATACTACCTACAAAAAAAATTATAATTTTAATCTTCTTATCTATCAGATTAATAAGGTAGCCATTTCTGTGGATTTAGTGATGAATGTATCTCTGAACAATAATGGTTTTGCAACTCATTAATGACATGACTAAATATATCCAATATTTACTTCACGCAAACCCTTTTATCTTATCTGACATTATCTTAATTTTCGCAAAATAAAGCTGGCTATTTTATCATTATAACCAACTAATAGAGCACTTCGGTTATACAGTTTAAAATACCTAAAAAATTTTGGCAAATTAAAAAAAATTTAACTTTAGAGGTTGGAATTTAATTTTTTAAAATTTGTAGTAAAAAGTATAAGAAATATTTACAAATCTTTCCAAATAATGTTATCATATTTTTAAATCCATTCTTTTATTTTGCATACCTATTAATTTGACCGAAGTTGTGTGTACATAAATCGAAAGATTGTATGCATGTATTGACACATAGGGAGTGTCAGGGCTTTCGGAATTGCTTGAGTCGCATATGGGCAAGAACGGGTAACTCTAAAAAAATTATGGTTTCTTTAAATAGGATCCACTGTACTTTCGAGACCCCCACGAGATTTTCCAGTGGTCCAATAAGCACCTAACAATGGAGCATGTAAACACTTTTAAATGTTTGCGGCGAGTGATTTAACTATCGGCTTGACTCAAACCACGTTCACAAGCCAATGCTCCTGTAGAATGGAATGACTCATCTATTTGCCCTCGCCGCCTTTAAGTCTTTCGAAAAATTAGTCAGAGATTGGAGAATGTTCGCTTCATTCATGGCAGTCCGTATTTCAAAACTTAGCGTCACGTTGATAATTCCCAGACGTGTGCCATACAGATTGGATCTGAAGAACACCCTGTTCGATCGCTTCGTTCCGCTGCAGTTGAGTAAACAATAAAGTCAATATGGAATTCTTTTCCGTTTTTATGTAGTTAAACTAAAGAGAAGACTTTATTTTGTAAAATGCAAGAGTATATTTTGTTTCTTGATGTTTTCTGCTGCTGTTGCCGCTTTTGCCTTTGCTGGTGTGTGTGGTTTCGGGTGTTTTATGACTTTATGCATAATAGGTAAAATACAATTACAATATCAATAGCATACGTTATACATGGGTTCGTTATTCGTTATAATTAATTTTAGGATCGATTTCGCCTCGTACTCGTACTTTTTGCTTAGGTTTTCCGTTTTTATTTTTACTTTTAAGCTTTAAGATATTTAAGTATTTTGTAAATACCGTTTGTTACTGTCTCGATTTAATTCGTTTGCGTGTTCAATTCATTAGGCTAGCAAATGTGTTTCGTCAAGTAATGCGTGGATATATATATTGGTAAAATACTGCAACTGCTATGTGTTATATGTACTCGTATAGTAATGTAGAAAACAAATGCAACGCCATCGCGGGGCGATTGCTGTGCGAATAGAAGCCTTGTGGGGCGGCTGGGGGCCCAACAATAGATATATATTTATGCACTTTTCGAATTACTTTATGTGGTAGGTATAAGTGTAGGATACGCTAGGGGTTGGCTTTCGTTTGTTTTGTTCTCGAGATTAGCGCTTAAGTGTATGGGGTAGGGAGGAAGTGGGCTTTTTGAGCGGGTTGACTTAGAACAGACCCTTCTTTTTCTTCTCCTTCTTGCCATCCACGTTGTCCGTGCTGCTGTTTGCCCCCAGGCTGCGCCGCTTGAGCTCCTCCAGCGTCACGTGGTTGACATCCTCCCACTCCTTCTTCTCGCGCTCGAACTCGCGCCTCTTCTCCTCCAGCTCCCGGATCTGCAGCTCCAGCGCCTTCTTGCGCTCCTCGTGGCGCCGCGCCAGCTCCAGCTCCGAGTCCCTGAGCTTCTGCATCTTCTCCTTGACCTTCATGTCGAACACCTGCTCCATCTCGGCCTCCATCTTCTTCATCTTCTGCTCGTGCTCCCGCTTCTCCTCCTCCATCTGGGTGAGTGGGTTCTTGTTGGACAGCCTGGCCTTGCCGTCCACCAGTCCCAGTTCGGATAGCTTCCGGCAGCGGTAGTTCTCGTAGTGCACGTTGTTCGTCACATCCTTGAGGTCCTGCAGGTGCGTGCGTATGACCATGTTCCGCAGCGCTATGAAGTCGCAGTGCGTCAGGTTCTCCACCTCGACGAGGCCCCAGGGATAGCGCCTGCCCCGCACCTTCTTTCCGTCCTGCTCGATGATGGTGTTGGCACCCACCACCGCGAATGGCACTCGGCTGCGCAGATTCTGCGTGGTCTTGGCCTCCTCGGCCGCATCCTCCAGCGTGGCGGGGAAGTCGTAGATCTTGATCTTGTGCTGGGCGATCTCGTTGAGGATCTGCTTCTTGAACAGATGCACCTCGTCGGGCGTCATGGTGTCCGCCTTGGCGATCACCGGCACCAGATTCACCTTGTCCGACAGGCTCTGCATGCAGGCAATGTCCAGCGGCAGGAGTCCGTGGCCCGATGGCGCTATGAAGTACAGGCAGCAGTGCACCCGGCTGTCCGAGATGGTCTTGCGGTACACCCGCGACTCGGCGGTCAGGTACTCCTCGTACTTGCTGTCCACGTACTCCAGTATGGGCACCCAGCAGTTGCTGTTGTCGACGGCATCGCCGAATCCGGGTGTGTCCACCACGGTCAGCGTGAGATTGACCCCGTTCTCCTTGAGCATCACCTTGGTGGCCTCCACGGCCACCGTCTTCTTCTTGCGCAGCGAGGGACCCGGATACTGCTCCGCATTGTAGATGTCCGACAGGAACATGGAGTTGATCAGAGTGGACTTGCCCAGCCCACTGGCCCCGACCACCATCAGGGTGAACTCGAATCCCCGCTTGACGGCCTTGCGGTAGACCTGGTTGGGCAGATTGGCGAAGCCCACATAGCCGGCGATCTCCATGGGCTTCTGGCGCACCGGGAGCGGCGGCTTCTGTGGCTTCTGCGCCTGCTGGTGCTCCTTCTCCTGCAGGTCGTGCGTCAATTTGTTCGAGTCGCCGTTGGAGGCGCCTCCGCTGCTGGCGTCCAGCTTGCCACTGGCCGTCACTGGCACACTGGGCGGCTGGTTGGGCGGTCGTCCGCCGACGCCCACCAAGGACTCGCTGCCGCCGCCGCTGCTGCCGTTCGTGGCAGAGGACGCCGACGCCGATGCCGACGCAGCCTGCTGCTTGTCGCGCAGCGCCAGTTGGGCCAGGGTGCTGGGCAGAGCGGAGATGGCGCCGCCGCTGCCGCCATTGACCGCGTTCGAGCGAGGACTATTCATTGGAATAGCGCCAAGTTGGGCCTTCTGCTTTCGATATTCGTTCGCTGCTTGGCTTCACTGTAGTTCTTACACTTTTCTTGCACCAGAACCGTTGCTTTTTCACCGCTTTTGTCACGCCTACGCCAGCTCTTTTCGCTCTTACTTTTTTTGCATTTTCTGTGTCAGTAGGACCGTCGGCGGCAACGCGCTAAATACTTCTGCTCCGCTCTCGGCGGCAACAACAACGCCCCAGCTCCGGCGCAGTGTGACCCTGGAAAATACCGAAAGGGAGCCGGGAAAATACCGAACGACGCTTGGAGTGAGAGCGCATGAGTAATACCACGCATACACACACACACACAGGGGCAGCGAAATGCAACATGCAACGGGCGAAAAGAGGACTGTTTTCAAAGGCCTTATCACTTGGAACGGAATGCCATGTTTAAAAATAGGCAAAGAAATGCATTCATGTGTCCCCGCACTTGGGATTCCAGATTTCTGGCCTGAATGGCTGCTCTTGAGTGGCCACGGATCGCATTACAATCGCCTGCTGATATGCACAGGAAGAAATAATCGGCAGGGATGACTTTGACTTTTCCTTGAAGCAGGGGCGGTGTCGAGGGGGTCCTATATTGGTTACTTTTGGGATACATTATTTGAAACTTATTTTTTAATAAAACAATTGCAGTTTTGCATTAACATTAATTCATTCTGAAAATGTTTTATTTAAAAAAAAAATCTTTATTTATTCCGTAATTTATTATGGGACTGATGATAGTTTCAAACACTTCTGAAAATATGTAGATATCTAAAATTATATTTTTTAAAAATCTACGAAACAAATAAAACTCTCAAAACTAAAACTTTTTTTATTTTAACTTCGTATATTATGTTCTGTTTAAGAAAGTAGTTGGTGCTCGCAATTAATTTCTAAGCTTTGCTTATTTAAGTCTTGTAGATCTTCGATAAAAGTTGTTGTTTAAAAAAAAAAGTTAAAAGTAATTAAAGTTATCAAGCTTAGCTTGATTTTTAAGGACTAATCTGATAGCTTCTCATGTTATTATCCCCTCTTAAGCCATACGCCCCTGTTTATTGTGATTGCTGTTTATTCTCCGCTTTTGTTGCAATGCTGCGCATGACCGTGAGAGCAGCTCCAAAAGAAGCTGAGCTTATCTCTCGCGCTGGGATAAAATTATGCTCTCTCCGTTAAAAACGATGCTTTTTCCCGTGGGTGTTGTTTTTGTATGGCTGAGAACGTGGCTTTCGCATCTCTCTCACACTCTCGCTTGCCATAATTCTCCATTTGATTCTTCTCGGAGAGCGGTTAGCAAGCTAACGCCTCTTGTGGGCGTGTGGGAATTGCTATAAAAAAGGAGCTGGATAATAATTGCCCTCTGTCGGATGACCCGCTTCATGCTCGAGTGTCCTCGTCAAAAGTTCCCACACACGCCTCGTCCTGACACCCTACCCCTTCCCCACCCTCCTCCCCTCTTCACTTTATCGCATGCCGATGCACACACGCATACGGACAAAGCCCGTTGATTGTGCGCTCTCTCTGTTTGTTTGTAATTTAAATTCTCATGCACTTCTGGCGATCGGTCGATGAAGTGGAGAAGGGGGGAGGGGGAGGAGGAGGGACTAACCACCACCATCAGAGGGTCCTGCGTCCTACTCCGCCTGCTTTTGGTGGTGGTTTCCTTCCTTCCGTCCTGCCGAACTTCCCCCTTTTGCACGTGGATTTCCACTAAACGCCGTCTGCGCGACATCAAGGTGATCGTGAGAAAGTTTTTTTCTCACATTATTCCGCAGCGACTCCTGTTTTAATTTTAGCCTCTGTCGGAATTATTATGCAGTTATGAATTGATATGACTCGCGGTGGCTCGATTTTTACCCCAGGGGGATGACTGTACTTATTGGAAGATTTACAGTTGTTGACGTCTAGGGGAAGAATGGGAAGGTAGAGTAAGGGAATTTCAAGAGAATTTTTGTAGAGTCAACTGTGCTAGGTTCTCACTAATTTCACTGTCAATTGATTTAAATTCAGGTTTTCATTTAGTCTTGAATATATTGAGAAACTAAGGAACATTTTTTAATAGTCTTAACTGGTGATATAATTAAAAAGAGGAAGGACTTAAAGTTTCTATTTTTTATTGCCCCTGAATTTTTGAAAAACCAAGAAGTTTTTTATGACAGATGTTAGGGTTGGGTTGGAAAAGTGCCACAGTAACTGCAACCGCAAATCCTTACAATAAACAAATCCCACTTAATCTCCCCGCAACCCTTCCTCGTCATCATAGTTTTTGTGATCTTCAGCAGCTGTTTCGCATCAGGCACACTCCATACGAAATCCATTCCGAGACGCATCTCCTTCGATGTTATGTAAGATGTTTGCCAGCAATTAGGGCCCGCTAGAAGCCGAAGGAAAACCCCGTCGGCCCCTGGAAAGTCAGTTTTCCTTAGCGCCGACCATTGTCCGGGCCATAATCCATTGTTGTCATAGCCCAAAGAAGTGACGGGGGATGCAGCCGAGGAGGATGGAGAGTGGGATGGGGTCGGCAGATGTGGCAATCTTTGGCACGAGAGCGAAAGACAGTTTAGTGCAAATGTTGGCTTAGGAGCAGCTGATCTTCCAAGTGACCGTTACATCAGCTGGCTAGGGTCACCAATCATTGGGATCAATGATCTTGAATCGGCAGTTATTTGGGCCATAAGATATATAACCATAAAGATTTTTTATATTCTAAACTAAAATTAAATATGAATACTTGTGCAATGTAATATTTCTTTAAAGGTTTTACTAATTCCATAACTACTTTCTATTAAAGTTTGAATTATACAATACTCTCAGTGACCAACTGCGTATATTCCATTCTCGTTTGACAATAAACCTATTTTGCCTCATATAAGGTGTGAGATAGGGAAATTCCAGCTGTGGATATTTTACTGCATAACCAAATATAACAAAAAGCCATAAAAAAATGCCGAAGGCAACCACCAAAAGTGTGACAATTCCCCTTTCTTGAGAACCTATAACTTATAGCTGCCTGCATCTCTTTTTTTTGGGTGGAAAATACTTTTCCCCCTTTTTGGAGTCTGTCAGAAAGAACTTTCCAGTTATTAGCCCGACTCCTCGCTGGCCATTTATCAAATTCATAAAAATAAAATCTCCCACAGAAGGAAAAAACAATCAAATAGTTGGGCGGCCCGTCACGACTTCTAATGCCCCGCAGACCGCACACTTCACTCAGGTTTTCCCCTCGCGGCTAAGCGCCATAAAAATCAACAAGGAATTCATTTAAATCAACATATATCTTGCTCAAAGGAGGAGTTCTATTCCCTGCCCCACCCCTCCGCTTCCCCACCGAAATCCACTTGGGTTTAGTTCCGTTTGGATCAGTTCACACATTTGCTACCGTTTCATATTTTTCATGCTCATTATTTTTGGTGCACGTCTGGGCAGATATTCGTATGGGAGAGGTGCGGGGGCGTTGCAGCCAGCACACCCCAAGTAATAACTGCAGTTCCCACAGCTAAAAATACATACTCCCAAAGTCACTAATTTGAGGTTGAGAAAGGTCTCCGTCTCCGGTCCCCTCAGAATTGATTAAAAAAGAGGGAAGTAGATCGTCACTGGCCGACAGATCGAAGCTCCCAACCGACCGGCTGTACAATAAAAATTAAAGTGTTTTAATGTGTAAATCGTGCGTTGGGAACAACGCACCGAGGATCGGTGCCCGGGAAGCCCCAAAAAGGAGGACTGCAAGATACATATACAAGCCGGCCGGGCTACCGATCGTCAGCGATCGTGCCACACTAAATGGCGTTTACCTTGATTCCTTGGCAGGGAAGAAAGAAAAAAGGAAGAGAAGCCACAGCACCGGTGTTTGGGGCTGATATTGAACTTTGATTTCTGCCTGGTTTCTTCGTTATAGAATTTCAATTCTCAGTTTCTGAAGAAGCAGAAGCAGAAGCAGCAGACTCTGCACGTTTCGCCAGACGATTGATCCACATATGTCGGATGGTTCTGAGGTTTCTTCTCTCTTTTACATTCTGCCAGCTCATCGTGTTTATTTGGGGTTTTCGTGGGAAAATGTTTGCCAAATTTGCGGCACTCAAAGGAGCCAAAGTGATCGTTATTAAGCAGGGTGATGTGCTCATCAGTCCAGAATTTGAACGAACCCCATGGTTTAGTTGTTTTAGTTCGTCAGCCACGGCACTAGCATTTATTCAATTTACCAAAGTTGACATGATCAGTGCTGCAGAGCTTGTGGATGATGATGGATGATCAGCACAGATTATTGCCCAACACGGGATTTACGCTCAAACTGCGAGGGATCACTTTGCACAACCAGGGTTGCCAGGCGGCGCAATACTTTTACGATTCCACCCAGAAACTCCCCAAATCGGGATCGGGATATAGGTAGATGCTATGTCAGCTGTCAGCTGGCGTATGGCCCGCGACCATGGTTATTGACAACTCCTTTGGTCGTAATCCTGCCAACATCGTAAAGTAATAAATTTGCCTGAAAAAGGAAAATCTGCCCGGGGATCGGCTATAAAAACTGGCCGAGTCAGGTAAGCTCCGTAATGATTGCCCCCGACCCTGAATCCGAGACCCCAGACGAGATCCAGGTCTGATTTTGATCTTTCTGATACATCGTAAGTCGCAATCCCGGTCCCGATCCCAAGCAACCCCCTTTAAGACGCTCCTGATGAGGCAGGCCAGGCAAAAATAAGGAATCTGAATCTCAGCATTTCGCCTTGCAAGGGGGTTGGGTTGTCACGGGGGTTGCGGCAGCTGCGCCGAACAATTGCCAAGGAGTTTTCCTTAATGAATTGCAAATCATTGGACGGGCATTGATCAAGTTTGCCCCTGCCAAGGGTGAAATCTCTGCGACTAAAATTGCTATCAGACTCCCAAAATACAGCCGGACTTATAAAGGCCGTATGTACAAACATCTGTCGCGCGAAATCCTACTTATTGATATCTACAATTCATCGTACACATCAGTTGATACATTTTATTTTCCAAGATACAATGATTTTTCCTACACAAGATCTTTCGTTGATATAATTTTTGAGATACTTTTTTAAAACTATTACAATAATTGAGGAACGCAAGTTGGAATATTTATTTCGTTTCTGATAGTTATAATCTTACTAAACCTCTAATTCTAAAATTTTGAATTAGAGTAATGCTCAGGTTAAAAACCTAGTAAAATCAAGAAATATAATACAAATATAATTAAAGCTTAGATCGAGTAGGATTCAATGTATCTATCTTGAACAACCTATCACTTCAACGAGCGTTCATATGGTATCTGCTATATTTTCTTTTAAGGTGATTTGTCTTTGAAATAATAAGGTAAAAACACCTCAAAACGGGTGTTGGTTCTTAACAGTCCACTAATGACTTGACTGAATGTTGTGTTGATTCTAGATCAGAGTCGGGCTTAAGTTCGTTTACTTAAGTTAAGCTCATACTTTCCCTAATCCCTGGTTTTCGCAATTCGTCGGCTCGACAACTCTGCCTGCATCGGAATAACTCACTCATCCAAATCGAAAATGCCCATCTCATTGGGGTGGTTCTGTTTCGTAATTTACACTCACTCACTATTCGTTTGAGTGGAATTCTGCTGCTGCGGTGGAAGTTCTCAGTCTGCAGACGGCGATCGTTGAGCTGTCTACCTGCCTCTGCCGCTGCCGCTGCCCGCGTAGCCAGGTAAACGAGCGCCTTGGTTTCACTCGGGGACTCGTTTCGCCTTCGCCTC
This sequence comes from Drosophila takahashii, assembly GCF_030179915.1. NCBI lineage: Eukaryota > Metazoa > Arthropoda > Insecta > Diptera > Drosophilidae > Drosophila > Drosophila takahashii. Next base: position 31,530,553 of record NC_091679.1, on the reverse strand, counting down.
GATTCGTTTTTAGTCACTGCTCGTCGCCTTCGAGGATCAGTATCCTTTTGGCATCTCGTGAGCGCGGTCGTCTGCCGCACTCCCTCGAATGAAAATACCTGAAATACCATATAACACTAGAACGATTTTAAAACGCGTACCGCTTGTTAAGTTTTTGTTGTTCGGACATTAATAAAAAGTACGTGCAATAATTGTTATAACTGTTTTCGTACTTGAACCAAAGTTATTGTGTTGTGACAAAAACCAAACCGAAGCCGACATATTTTGGATTACTTCTTACTTGGATATACAAATTAAAATCGTTACAAAATGGATTACAAAAACGATATTAATTCGGACGACGATTTCGACTGCTCCAATGGCTATAGCGATAGCTATGGCACCAATGGACGCATGTCCAATCCCAATGGATTGTCAAAGGCGGAATTAAGAAAGGTGAGTTTGGTATTATTGGTTGGAACTAGCTCTGGAAATTAAAAAAAAGCCATTTCGAACATTGTATTGAAAATCTTTATCATGGGATAGAAAAAGAATCATGCATTTTAAATTAAAATATCAGGAAACATAATTTTTGAAGCAAAATAAATTGTTGTTTAAACATTTTATTGAACTTCTAATAAATCCCTTTCAAACTTCGACAATTAACTAATTGCTTTCCCTTTCTTTCCCTTTTAGACAAACAAACCGATAATGGAGAAACGTCGTCGGGCTCGCATTAATCACTGCCTCAACGAACTGAAGTCCCTTATCCTGGAGGCTATGAAAAAAGACGTAAGTATCCCCGCCATGAGTCAGGGACGAAAAGGAGTTGTCCGCCCGCGATTTAGAAACTAGGTTTCCGATCCATATCAGTTCACTTTCCTTATAAATTATGTCAGACCATAAAAACCCTTGAGACACAAGTGTCCGGAGGCGGCAAAACTACAAAAGGACAAAAAACTATATAAAAAACCAACTCCTACGACACTCGAACAGCAAAAAGAAAGAAACACAAACGAAGGGCTCTAATTGAGTATTAAATTTTATTGATGATCATTACACGAGAGCGCCGACGAGGAGTCAGTCAAGAGACCAAAAAGTGTTAACAAGTCGAGGAATTACGCAGAAATCGCTGGAGATGCGAACGAAACCAGTTTTCCAAGGAGTGATCCTGCTGTGAGAAAACTACAAAGCTGAAATCAAGTAAAATTTGCCGCCGCAGAATTCTGCAGGAGAGCCGGACCAAAAATCAAATAAGAAAGACATTGAGGGAAAAAAGCAAAAGTAAACAAAAGGTTCAGACAGGAGAGCGGGGGAGGGTGAGGCTCGGAGGGCGAGGGGGCGGGGACTGGCGAGCGACCTGCGTGGGAACCTTTTGCTAAAATATGCAGTCCCAGAAGGCGAGAAAGAGACGGAGAAACGGGGAGCGAGGAATGACGAAGATCGCACTGAGCGAAAATAAATATCTGAAAGATCAAGAACAAAGTTATTTTTAAAAAAAAGATTTTTTAAACATTATCTGATGTAGTATCATATCAAACATAATTTGAGATCTTAAAAAGATCTTACGGATATCGTTTTTTATCATCAGTAACCTCTTAGAACCATACTCCTTTTCGAAGAACCCTTTTTCCCTCAGTGCACAGCTCGAAGATCGGTCGTTCTTCTCGCTGTAGTTGCTGAATCTCACCTTGGTCGTGTGATATTTACAGAGTGGACTCGACTGAAGTGGACGGCAGATTACACGCGAATAGTTGGACATATGAGGCACGAAACGTGCTCCTTAGCTTTGCTTTTTCCCAAGCCATTGAACTTGTTGTAGGGCCCCGAAACAATTAGCCCGACCATCTTCATTTCATCATTATCTGACTTTGGTTCTTTCTGCTTCTCTCTACTTTTAGCCGGCTCGTCATACCAAACTGGAGAAGGCCGACATACTTGAGATGACGGTGAAGCATCTGCAGTCGGTGCAGCGCCAGCAGCTGAACATGGCCATCCAATCGGATCCCGGCGTGGTCCAGAAGTTCAAGACGGGCTTCGTGGAGTGCGCCGAGGAGGTTAACCGCTATGTTAGCCAAATGGATGGCATCGACACGGGAGTCCGTCAGCGACTGAGCGCCCATTTGAACAATTGCGCCAATAGTCTGGAGCAGATCGGTTCGATGAGCAACTTCAGCAATGGCTATCGCGGTGGTCTATTTCCCTCAACCGCGGCCACGGCTGCCCCCACTCCCCTGTTTCCCTCGCTGCCGCAGGATTTGAACAACAACAGCCGCACAGAGTCCTCGGCTCCGGCCATTCAAATGGGTGGACTTCAGCTCATTCCCTCGCGCCTGCCGTCGGGGGAGTTTGCCCTGATTATGCCAAATACCGGATCCTCGGCTCCTCCACCGGGTCCCTTTGCCTGGCCAGGATCTGCAGCAGGAGTGGCGGCCGGAACAGCCAGCGCCGCTTTGGCCAGCATTGCCAATCCCACGCATCTGAGTGACTACACCCAGAGCTTCCGGATGAGCGCCTTCAGCAAGCCCCCAACCAGCAATCCAGCTGCACAGGCCAATCTCCAGGGAAATCTAATCCACCCACTGCCCGTGCAAACGCAGCTGCCTGCGAAGAACAGCACGAGCAGTCCACCGCTGAGTCCCATCTCCTCCATCTCCAGCCACGGCGAGGAGTCGCGGGCTGCCTCGCCCACCGTGGATGTGCTGAGTAAGCACAGTTTCGCCGGCGTTTTCTCCACGCCGCCGCCAACCAGCGCCGAGACCTCCTTCAACACCAGCGGATCCCTCAATTTGAGCGCCGGGAGCCACGACAGCAGCGGATGCTCGCGATCGCTGGCCCACTTGCAGCAACAGCAAGTGAGCTCCACCAGCGGAATCGTGAAGCGCGATAGGGATGCGGATGCCGAGTCCAGTGACTGCTCCTTGGATGAGCCCTCCTCCAAGAAATTCCTAGCCGGGGCCATCGAAAAGTCCAGCTCCGCTTGGAGGCCCTGGTAGATGATCTGTACAAGCAACCCCACTTTCTATGTTACGTTTATCCATTGTTAATTTATTTCCATTGCAATTTTTTTCAAAGATCACCAACGCGAATGCTTTAGAACCCCATTAAGTTTCAACCATTTCTATGTGTTTTTATGTACCCACGTTTCGCTTTCTTCATTTTAAGTTCAGCTGTGATTTTGTATATTTTTTGTGTAACTCTCATTTAAGCATTTTTATACGCCTATTATGTAGTTCATTAACTAATTATGATCTTTGATTTTTCAATTATTTAATTAATTAAACGAGTTTCTATTTAAGTTATGTAGATTTCATTGTATAGTGTTTATCGTTAAGTCTTTCATGTTTCTACTTTAGTGGTTTATCATAACGATTGTAATTTTAGCTTTTAGTTAACACAAGATTTGATGACTGGAAAAAGAGTGAAAATAATGATAATAAAAGACAAATGCTTCGAAACAAGCAATCAATCGATTATTTTGTTGAAAGGTTATCGGGAACGAAGGTTAATGAACAGCATTTCTAGTTGCATTATTCGATCGAGTACTTGAACCTATTGGAAAATCGGAAGCAATATTTAATCTGATAATGTTATGAATGCGACGGAAATCGCCTTGCAACTTATGTTCAATGTTTTTGCAAAGTTCGATTGAACAGATAAGACAATCGTAAGCTCCCAATCCATGCTATATAAGCTCATAGCGCTAATTCAATGTGCGAAATACCAAAATTAGTGCAAACGAGAGCGCGCAGTGATCTTCAGGCGTGCGTTAAAAAATCTCAAAAAACATTAATATATAAAAAACATTTTTATCATGCTGAGAAATACGCTGCAACTGGTTTTAATTATGGCTATTCTGCCACTAATTGCTTTGGCCAGCGATCCTGAAGATGGTCTGCATAAATACCGTGCTTCTCCAAAGCTCACGGGCCCTGTGAAGCTTCTCCACGATCCGGAGGATTCCATTCTGAATACCTTGGACGTGGCACTGGAGAAGATTTCAACGATCTATATGCAGGCATTGTTCGCTGGTACCCACACCCCGGAATTAGAAGCTCCACTGAGAGCCCTCGAAATGGAGCTGTTCGATCTGTTGGACCAACTCTATAAGCAGAACCGTCTTAAGGACTATATGAAGTACGAGGCGGAAGTGACGCGACAAATGATAATCTACAACATGCTCAAGAGATTGTTTGGCTACACTCAGGATATTGTGGAAGTTGAGGCTGAAAATATCTAAGCTGTAAATTATAAAATTGTTCTCAATACTTTAGGAATAAATCAACACAGATTAAAAAGAAAATAAGATGCATTATAAAATGTATGATTTGTATTTATAATTATAATTTAAATGTATTTGTTGAAAAGTATCTAATGGTCAAGGATTGCGGAACAGGTTTACTATACGGTTTACAATAATCCGTTGTCTTGTTCGCTGCATTCTTACGAGCCTTAATATAAACTAAAATCTATTTTGCATACATGTCTCCCTTTTTGTGTAAAAATTTCGTTTAGTGTAGTAACCAAATTGTAGTGATTGAATAAGGTTTCTAGCTACTAATTGATTTACATCCCCATTTCCCATTTTCAATTTCCCCTTGCTTTCCTTTTCCCTTAGACCCTTTCTTGATTTTTTATTCAAAATTTGATTTCACTTCCGTAATAACTTCCGCAACAGCCTGTTCTCGTCCTGCGGCTGCCTTGCGTGTGGCTGTCGAGCGTCGCCCCCACCTTTTTGCTTGGGCCTTGGGACTCGGATCCTCCGATATTCCGATCCTCGGCACTTCCCACACTCAATCATATCGGCGCTGCTGTTACCCGATCCTGCTGTGAGAAAAACAACAACACCTCCGCCGAGAGATCGAAAATTATCATAATTTCCATTTCCTCTTTACGCTATTATCCTTTTGCATTTCCAAATACCGTTGCACTTGTTCGTGTGTTTCCCACACATCCTTGAGATCCTTTATCTTTGCTTGTTTGCTTTGTGGTTGTTCGCAGGTCTCCCCGCCCCCCGCCTCCTTGCATTCCACTTGTCTCGCCGAATCCTTAGGTTTCATTCCTTTGTGCGCCGTGTTTGCTGTGATTTGATGCTGGGATCGGAATCCCATGCGTTTTCCTTGGGGTTTCGGCTATCACTTTTATTTTTACTTTTGATTTCTTTCCTGGGAATCGCTGTGGGAATGTGCACTTACCTTGATTTCGTATAAATATTAGGGTATTTACTAAATTTTTTGGCCCGACTTGTTTTCCATTATTAACTGATTTCATCCTGGCGCCTAGCTTATTCATTTGTTTATTGGGATTTCTGGAAATTTAATTTCACAGAAAGTCCAAATATTTAAAAATTGGTATTTCTAGCAAGGGAAATCGCTGGAATCGCTAGACTTCGTATAAAAATGGGGGAATAACGATCTTTTTTAAGCGAATCTTTTTTCTATTATTTACAGATTTAATCCCAGCGCCTATCTTTTTCCTTTGTTTTTCGGAATTCCAAAAATTGTATTGCCATTTAACAAATTAAATTGCCAAAACGTCCAAAATATGTATTTCTGTCTAGGGAACATGCGTTTATAAGGATTTTGTATAAGTATTAGGGCATTTGCAAAATTTTGTGGGCAAACTTGTTTTCTATTATTTGCAGATTTTATCCTAGCGCCTGCCTTATTTCTTTGTTTTTCAGGATTCCAGCAAATTTAATTGTCATTTAACAAATTAACTTGCCAAAAATTCGAAAACTCTGGCACTGATTTTCCCACAGACAAATTCCCCTGCCCACAATAGAGTTATTCCAGCCGAAAACAAAGTCATGCGGTGTTTCGCAGGAACTCTCCCACACACACAATCTTTGAATATGCCCCTGTGATCCTTTTCTGCTGCAAGAAAAGGATGAAATGTATCCCGGCTACCTGTGCATCGGCAAATTCAAATCGCTTGCATTTCTTAAGGAACAAAACCAAATACATCCTGAATGGACCCAGCTATCTGGGGTTTCACGGGCTGATTTGGTTTTCTTGTGGGTAACAAGTGTATCTATCAGTATCCGTGAGATGGTCCTGATTGAACAGCTTTGCGCAATGGGAAATGTGGAAAAGTGTTTCCTTTAATTTTCCCAGGATACGATCGTGGTGGAAATGCCTTGAGAAAAAATGCATGATTACGGCATTAGAATTTCTTTGTGCCTCCATATTTGATCCTTTTTGTTTTTCCCCAGAAGAAACGCAGTTACCTTTAATTTATTGCGAATTAATGCATATTTATTATGTTTTTACAGTGGTTTTTGCAGTGCGTTTTTCTGTTGCGCGTTAGTTATTCAACTTGCACTTTTCTTAATTAATTACATACATCTTTATCTGTATAAATATCATTTTTTACATTGTATAAGTGTTAAAATTTGGCTTTTATCTGAGCATTATTTTATACAGGAAATCTCTTTCGCTTTAGGTCGATTGATTTGAAAATCGTGCAAACTAAATAATGCTACATGTACGTAGACATAAGTATTCTAATTGTGTAAACTATGTGATGCAATTATTCCTAAGCAATTTGTTCGTTAATTTATATATTCTGGTTATGCTGGCGCTGCTTCGTCCTGGCATTGTGAAGACTAAATTAATTTAAATGCATATTTGGTCAATCTCAAGAGACGAATTCGACTTCGCTCGCGTTCACTAATTGGCAAATTGTTAGTGACTGCTCGAATGGTTTTTTCCGTTTAAATGTTAACTAGGCTGCTTGTGTGCAATAAATTTATAAAATATGTACAACGTTCTCTTTAGCTCGCGAGCTCTTTAACTAAATCTACCAACTACTAAATTTACAGATCCACAAAACGTTTCGGATATACACAGATTCACGTATGTTAAAAATTCATTTATCAAAAGGCGCATTGCTTGTAAAACGTGTAAACAAACGAAAAGAAGACTTCCCGGTTCTAAGGTATAAGGACATCATCATTAGGGACATAACAAGGGTAGCAAGGCTGCCCCGAGTTAGAGCTCTTTGGATGGGGGCCAAGGTCAGCCCAAAATTAAAATAATATCAAAAATAATAGAAGGAAACAAAATGTACACAAACAAATGTTTACAAAAGTTCGTTATATGGCTAAGCTATCAGTCCATTGTTCGAGTTCAAATCGTTATTGAGTGTTGGGATGTGGGATGTGGATATCTCAGTGGCCAACTGCGCCTAGCACAGCTCCCGGTCGCAGCGGGTCAATCATCAGAGGATGTCCGGGGTGTGGTTCTCGTCGTGGGTGTGCTGCAGCAGTCCCTTCCGCTCGTCCGGAGCCGTGCTGTGCGTTATTTCCGCACTTACTGGCTCCGGAATCGCATCCGCATACATGGATTCGTACACAGGATTGGCAAAGTTACCCTGCAAAATAAACTAGAGTTAGTTGTGGTAAATGGAATGCGTTAGCTAGATTTAATAAAATCTTTGAAGGCTAAAAGCTACATTTAGTTAGTAAAATTATTTTCTCACCTTGTCATCTTCATTGGCAAAAGTCGGCGCCTCATCTGCATCACCGCGATACATGGCATTGGTGAGCATGATCTCCACGTTGTCCGTGAGACGAGCGTGGGAGAATGGCTGAGCTATGCGATGTTTCCTGGAAAAAGGAATGCTGGATTAGATAAATACCAAATAATATGGAAAGAAAACTCACTTGAGGAAGTAAACAGCACCGGCGAACAAGGCTAGCACCAGTAGAATCACAGCCAGGATGACGGCCAGCACGGAAAACACTCCGCCAGATTCCGTAGACTCCTGTTCACCCTTCAGGGCATCGGCACTGTCCACCAGGCACGGCACCACCTTGTTGTTTTCGCACAAGCACTCGTTGATGGAGCTGCCCGGCCGACACACGTTGCACTCTCCCCCGACACAACGAGGCGGCAGCTCACAGGCGTTTCCTTGCCAATCCCCGATGCAGCTGCAATGCGGCAGGCTGTACTCATCCAGGTGGCAGACACCTCCGTTCGCACAATACCGCACACAGGGATTGTCATCCGGAACGGGTACCGTGCAGAAGTCACCATTCCACTGTTCCGTGCAGTTGCACAGCGCCACGCCCTTGATGATGTGACAGGTTCCGGCATTCTGGCAGATCATCAGCGTGCAGGGATCCCGGATGGGCACCTTGGAGGTGTCGCAAAAGTGCGGCGGACTGGAGGTCTTGCACAGATCCGACTCGCAGCTCTCGCCAATGTAGCGCGGAGGACAAGTGCAGCTGAGGCGACCATCCCGCTTCGAGCAGGTTCCTCCGTTCTGGCAAAAGTCCCGGCACGAGCGGGATTCGCAGTGCTCGCCAAAGAAGCCACTGGGGCACTTGCACTGCCGCTGACCCTTCGTGCCGATCACACAGGATCCTCCGTTCTTGCAGAAATCGGCGCACTCGTCGATCTCGCATCGCTTGCCAGTGAAGCCGTCCGGACACTCGCATTGCGGGGTGCCCGAGAGGGTTTCCCGGCAGATGCCGCCATTCTCACAGGTGAGATTCTTACAGTGCTCGCACTGCTCGCCGGTGAACATCTTCGGGCAGCTGCACTTCATGCCCTCCGTTTCGGAGACCAGACAGGAACCTCCGTTGTGGCAGCGGCTCTGGCAAACGGGCATGGAGGTCTCGCATCTTGCTCCCGACCATCCCGCCGTGCAGGTGCACTTAAGCGGTGGCGGATCCTGAGATCCCGGCATCTGCGGAGCAACCGAGCAAACGCCGTAGTTCTGGCAGTAGCCAGAGCATCGATAGTGCTCACAAAGCTCTCCCTCGAACTGCGACTGGCAGATGCACTTGGGCACGTGGTCCACGATCTTGCAGGTGCCCAAATTGCACTGAAGCGGACAGTAGTCGGGAATGTCCGCGTGGGCCTTGCACATGCCGTCATCGGTCATCACATAGCCTTCGGGGCACTTGCAACTGTAGCCAGTGGACGATTCGGCGGAGAGAATGCAGAGGGCGCGGGAGGTCTTGCAGGGATCCTTGGCGCAGGGATTGCTTACTGCAAGAAACGTTTCGGTTAAATCGCAGTCAATTTAAATAGGATACTAAATACTTACTATTTCTATTCTGCTTCATGGGATGCAGAATGCCAATGTCAGACGACCGATAGCCCTTCAGCAAGTAGGTTCCGTTGTCGTTGCCAAACTTGTTCATCTTAATGATACTCTGATCGTAGAGCTTGATGTACAGATAGTCCTCAAACACGTCGATCTTCTGAGGTTTCTCCCGATTTCCAAAGCGCCGCACCACGTGGCGATCCTTGCCGTTGAGGCGACACGTTTCGATGGTTCCCTTGCGATAGTCCGCCCAGTACAAACGACCTGTGGGATAGTCCATGGACAAGCTGATTGGCCAGCCCACGTCGCGCTCCACCAAACTCTTCTTGTTGCTGCCGTCCAGCGAGGCCACCAGTATGCCGTTCTCCAGCGTGGACCAGATCATAATGCGCGACTCGGGCTCCAGGACAATGTCCATGGGATTCATGCCCGTCGAGACGAGGGAAATGTATTTTTTACCCTCGATATCGGTGGCCAAGATTTGATTATGTCGCGAATCAATAATGTACACACGCTGCGAGATCCAGTCCACGGCTAAAGATTTTGGATCGTCCAATTCGGGGATCTAAGGGGTAATAACTTTAAATATTTGATTGCTTCATGATATATTGTTAAAATATCTTACATTAAATGCAGTCAGCTCCTTGAGATCCCGCCGAACCCTGACTCCAGTTCCCTCGACATGCGGAGTGGCTATCTTCATGGTGTGAACCTTGCCGTGGTGCGAGTCAATCCAGAAGAGCAGCGTGTCCTTGGGCCTAATCAGTATGTCAAACACGTCGATCTTGAGGCTGTCCGTCTGGAAGAAGCCCACCACTGTGGTTCCCTCCTGCTTGGCGGGCAGAATAAACCGGAACTCCTGCTCGGAGGCGAGCAACAGGATCTGATCCGGTCCAGCTGCCAGGCAAGTGGCGTTCTTCTCCGGCCCCTTCTGATAGCCATCCGCACACTTGCAGTTGTAGTGGCCCGCCTTCTTCTCGATGCAGATTTGCGAACAGCTGCCGAATCCGCAAACCGGCGGCTGGCAATTCATCTCATCGGATCCATCGATGCAGTTGTACTGGCCGTCGCAGCGATACGCCTTCGAGATGCAGTCATCGTTCTCGCACTGGAACTGATCGTGCCGGCACTTGGGCAACGCGGCGCACACTGCATCGGATTCATCCTCGTTCTCGCCACAGTCATTGACGCCGTCGCAGAGCGCCGAGTTGCGGACGCACAGTTGGTTGCGGCACTTGAAGGCATTGGCATGGCAGTGGGTTTTGGCACAGGTCTCCAGACTCTCGTCACTGCCATCCAAACAGTCGTCCCACCCGTCGCACTTCCAGCGGGACATGATGCATTTTCCATTGCCGCAGCTGAAATGATCCGAGTGGCAGGTGCAGTTCACTTCATCGGAACCATCTGGGCAATCATCATCACCGTCGCATTTGTATTGCCTGAAAAGCGTGGATATTAGTAATAATTCAGGGAGCCAATCTAGACCACTTACTTATTGATACAGGTGTTGAAAGCGGCGCACTTGAACTGATTCTCCTTGCAGGTGATGTTGCAGTTGATCTCGTCGCTGTTGTCGTCGCAGTGGATCTCTCCGTCGCAGCGGTAGTTGTGCTTGATGCACTTGCCCGTTCCACAGCGGAACTCGCTCTCCGAGCAGTTGCGCATCTGGCAGTTGAGCTCGTCACTGCCATCGCCGCAGTCGTTCTCGTAGTCGCAGCGCCAGCGACCGGGAATGCACTTTGAGTTGTTGCACTTGAAGTACGTGGGGTCGCAGGTGGCCTTGGAGGTGAAGCAGCTGGGTGGTTCATCCTCCCCGTTGGGACAATCGTGGTCGTCGTCGCAGCGCCAAGCAAGTGGAATGCAACGACCCGAATCGCATCTAAATGTACAGAGGACAATCCGTATTTAAATCAGGGTTTGGAAATCTCATTTTTCAGTTCAACATATAATTCTGACACTTTAATGTCAAAAACTCATTGTGTTTAAAACACACTGTGTAAAAAACAAGTCGTGTAAATAACAAAAACGTGTGTTATTTAACTTTCTAACATATGTAGGATACAATTTTGTACACACAAGTCAAAAACTTTTTTTGAACTTAACACTTCTACATTTAACATGTTAATAACACATGTTTTTACAATTTGTTTAAAACACACTGTATAAAAAACACGAGATGTAGGGTACAATTTTTTACACACAAGTCAACAACTTTTTTGAACTTAAAACTTTGACATTTAACATGTTAATAACACAAGTTTTTTACAATGTGTGTTATTTTCCGACCCTGATTTAAATCCTATACACATTCCAAATTCTATAAAATGTAATACTCACTTGAAGTCATTGGGTCCGCAAGAGACATTATCACAGTTGGCCTCGTCGGACTTGTCCGGACAGTCGATGTCGCCGTCGCACACCCACACGAAGGGCATGCACCGGTTGTTGCCGCACTGGAACTGATCCTTCTTGCACACAAGTGGCGTGCATGTGGACTCATCCTCTCCGCCCGGACAGTCCTTAACGCCATCGCATCGCTTCACATTGTCCACGCAGAAGGCACTCGAATTGGCGGTCGCTCCACACTTCATATGCGTATCGAAGCAGGTGAACTTGTCACAGTTGAGTTCGTCCGATCCATCGCCACACTGGTTAATGCCATCGCAAAGGTTCGAGGGGTGAGTGCACTTCTTGTTGGCACACTGGTATTGTCCCGGTTCACAGTGGAAGGGCGGACAGGTCTCCGGCTCGTCGCTGCCATCGCCACAATCGTCCTGGGTGTCGCAGCGCCAGTAAAACGGAATGCACTTGTACGTGTTCACGCACTCGAAATGGGCAGCCGTACAATTGGCCCGACAAGTGCGTCCATCATCTGCAAGGACAAAATTCGTGGGGCACATGCACTTGTAGTACGGCTCCTCCGGCGAGAGGACGCACAACGTGGAACAGTTGGCCGCCAGGCAGGGATTTCCGCTCATCGGCTGCTGCTGTCGGTAGGGATGGAACACACGTAAATCCATCGGACGATGGATCGTCGTTATCAAAGTGGTGCAGTTCTGTCCATTGAAGATGCTGCAGTACTCAATGGACTTGGTCTCCCAGTCGGACCAGAAAATGCGACCCTCCCACACGGCAATGGCGAAGATGTGGTGTAGATTCAGCAGGGGATTAATGCTCCTGGCCAGCAGCAATCGCGTGTGGTTTCCATCCAGATCGCTCACCGAGATCGTATCCTCCCTGGCATCGCCCCAGAACAACTGCTGCGTCTCAAAACTGATGGTTAGGGCGTTGGGCCAACCCAAGCCATCGCGGATGATCATCTTGGGGTTGGAACCATCCATGCCGGCCTTGCCGATGTGCGGACTGTCGCCCCAGTCCGACCAGAAGATGTGCCGCTGGTACGGATGCAGGGCAATGCCACGCGGCTCCCGCAAATACTCGTTGATCAGGACCTTCCGGTACTTTCCATCCAGCTGGGACACCTCTATCGTATCCAATCCCTTGTCGCACCAGTACAAATTCTTGGCCACCCAGTCTACGGCCAGACCATCGGGGTTCTTCAACATGGCCTGGTGCAGCGTCTGCGTTTTGTTCTCCTTGGGGCAGTGCCTCTTGATAGTGCCCACGGTGCTGGTGACATCCGACCAGTACAGGCACTGGCTATCCCAGTCGTAGTCCAGGGCCACAGCATTGGACAGTTCGTTGATCAAGATGCTGCCATTGCCCGCCATGTCCACCTGCCGGATGTAATAGCGATTGGAGAAGATTAGCTCCATGGACACGTTGCTGGTCGCCTTGCAGGTGTGGTGATCCACCAGGGCATAACCCTTGGCGCACAGGCACTTGTATGAGCCGTATGTGTTCACACAGGTCTGAGAGCACGGCTGCTGCTCGTCGCACTCGTCGATGTCCGTGCAGAGGTGCGGACTCTTGGGCAGGACCTTGTAGCCCGCCCGGCAGTGACACTGGTAGCCCACCACCTTGTCCTCGCACTCGTGCTCGCAGATATCCGGTATGAGGCACTCGTTCACATTGCACAGCTCTTCGTCCGAGAAGTCGGCACAGTCATTCCGCCGATCACACAGCAAATCCGCATGAATGCAGGCTCCGTTTTTGCATCGGAAGTCATCGGTGCCATTGCATCCCCGCGTGTGGGCACACAGACTGCTCATCTCGTCGGATCCATCGCCGCAGTCTGGTTTGCCGTCGCACGTCTGGTTCTTGAATATGCACAGGCCATCCTGGCATTGGTGCATCAGCGATCCGCCGGGACAGGAGTGGGGCGAAAAGGCTGGCACACAGCCTTCGTACTCATCATCACCGCCAGGGCAATCCTCATCGCCATCGCACACGTAGTGAGAGTCGATGCAGAGACCTGCGAAGGAAACAATTCGATAATTTAAATACTAAATTAGATCATTTCCAGTCATCCAAATCACCATCTAGTTTACTAACATACACTGGTCGTCATAATTATTTTGATCAATTTTAATGTTAAATCTTCTCGAATTTTGAACTTATAATAGAAACATTTTGGCACCTATAGAAAGAGCACTTTAATTCCGTTTAAATGAAGTGCTCTTTCTATAGGTGCCAAAAGTTTATATTAAAAGTTCAAAATGTGAGTACAGTTAACATTCAACTCTGTCAAAATCATTATGCTAGTCGGTACTTAATAAATATTATTTACATAGTCATGGAAAAAAGTTACTTAAATAAACTACTTATTATTTTATACAAATAAATAATAATATATATATAATAATATTTTATTACAAAGAATAAAAATAAAAAAAATCATTTCATTCAGTTTTTTCCCTTGAACAATATAATAGAAACGTTCACAATTAAACAAAAAATTCGTAAATAATGACATAGCTTAGGTTTAATTATGAACCTTCAATACCCCCTACAAGTCCTTTAAAATCTTTCAAAAAATTTATTCTTAAATTTCGCTAGAGTAACACTATAATATTATAGCATAATCGTTACGGTACTTTAACCATTTCTTAAACCATTAGCCTTTCTTTTGAATTTTCTTCGTATTAATTTTGTGACATAATCCTATGATATGCCATCCTAATCCTACATCTTTGTATCAATCATTTTAAGAATATTTGTAATGTAATGTAAGAAATTCTTACTAAGAATGCCAACTTACCACTGGTGCAGAGGTGAGCAGGTGGTGGACAGTCTGGAATGTGAGTGACGCCCCCACATTGGGGACCCTCGTCCTCGCTGCCCGCATCGTCCAGGCCGCTGGGACAATCCTTTTCGCCGTCGCACACCCACTTCTGGGGAATGCAGCGTCCGGAGCTCTTGCACTGGAACAAGTGTGGTCTGCAAGGCCGACTCGGACATTGAGGACCCTCATCCGAACCATCCTCGCAGTCGCTCTTCCCATCACACTGCCAACTGGCCGGGATGCAGATCTTGTCGCAGGCAAACTGATTGCCCTTGCACTCGGTGCGGCAGTTAATCTCGTCGCTGCCATCCGGACAATCCTTCTCGCCGTCGCAGTGCCAGGATCCGGCAATACAATTACCCGCAGCACAGCGGAACTGTCCGGGATCGCAGCTGAGATTGGTGCGATTGGCGCAGTCCAGCTCATCGGTGCCATCCGGGCAGTCGGGATCGCCGTCACAGCGCCAGCTGGGCATGATGCACATGGTGCTGTTGCCGCAATGCACGAAGGTCACATCGCCCACCTCACACGGAGTGGGAGCACACATCTTTTCGTCGCTGAAGTCGCGGCAATCCTTCATGTTGTCGCAGAGGAACTTGCGCGGAATGCACTCGCCGCTGCCGCAGTGGAACTGATCCGGTTGGCACTTGCAGAGCAGGGCGGTCTCATCGCTGCCATCGCCGCACTGCTGCTCGCCGTCGCACTTGTGCTCCTTGGGGATGCACCGATGGTTCTGGCACATAAAGTGCGTCTCGGGACACTGGCGGAAGATGCAGTAGCTGCGCCACTCGTCCGATCCGTCCGCACAGTGGGTCACATTGTCGCAGGTCAGCTCCATGGGAATGCACTCGCCGGAATGGCAATTGTACTGCAAGCTGCCGCAGCTCGTGTTCACGGGAGCAATGCAGCGGCGACCGTCGGGTGCCAGGATGCCCTGGGTGCAATGACAGGTGGCCTGGCCGCTCTTGTTCAGGATGCACACATCCTCGCACTGACCATTCAGGATCTTGCACTGGTTCGCATCGCAGTTGATGCTGCTGTTCTGCACGGCCACAATGCCCATGGGTCGCGTCACATGCTCGCGCAGGAAGAGCACATCCGTGCCCGTGTATTTGTTGGCTCGAACCACAGCATGGAGCACCCAGTCCGTCCAGAAGAGCAGGTCCCCATACACGGCCATAGCGAAGGCGTGCTTGGGCGTGGAGTGGGCCAACACCACTCTATTGCTTCCATCGTAATTCGTCCTTTCGATTTTGTCCAGCCGCGCATCCGCCCAGTACAGCTTCTGCTGATCCAGATCCAGAGTCAAAGCATTGGGCATTTTGATATCCGTCTTTATAATAACCTCCGTTCCGTAGCCAGTCAGGTACGAACGCTGAATGCAGGGCGTCTCCTCGTTCCAGTTGGTCCAGTAGATCATGCCCAGACACGGCTCCACGGCGATGCCACGCGGCTTGTCCTTCTCCCGCAGACTGAGCACGTTCTTCACGTGATTCTGGTTCTGATCCGCGTGCTCCGAGAGATGACGCAGCTCCACGCTCCGGATGGCCGCATTGTTGTTCGAGGTCCAGAAGAGCTGCTCGTTGACAATGTCGTAGGCCAGACCCTCCACTCGCTCCTGCTGGCCCAACAGGACGCGCTGGCCGGTGCCATTGAAGTGCACCTGGTTGATGGTGCTCAGCTGGACATCCGAGTAGTAAACCAACTGCTCCTCGTAGTTGTAGCTTATGGCAATCACATTCCGCATCAAGCTGCTATTGGAGATCATCTGAACGGGCCAGTTTCTATCCGCATGATCCGTCATGTGGATGCTCTCAATGTTGCTGCGATAGCTGAACAGCAGGAAGTTTTCGTATGGCTCACAGCTGGAGCCATCCGAGGCCAGGCGACTGTGGGCACAGGCGCAGATGGCGGTGGTTCCGTTGAACAGGCAGAGCTGCTCGCAGCCTCCGTTGCTGCGTCCACAGGGATTCGTTCCCTTTTGCAGATGCTTGGAATAGATTTTGAGATCCCTAATGGCATCCTGTTCCGTTTGCAGGACCACTTTCGACTGACTCAGATTGGCTAGAGGCGCCACTCGGATAATTCCCTCGTTGTACTTGTTTTCCGCCCAATACAGATAGTCTCCCATCTTCGAAAGAGCCACGGGATTGTTGAGGCTTTCGTTCAGCAGCTGCTGCCTAAGATTTCCATCGTAGTCAACCTTCATCAGGGCATCGGGATATCGTTCACACCAGTAAACCTTGGTGGCTTCCATGTCCAGAACCAGACTACCAACCGCCCAGTTGGCTCTCGTTTGATTGACCAAAACGAAGGGTTGACTGCCATCCAGGCCAACACGCCCTATGTGCTGTTGGGTAACGTAGAAGAGCAGTCCCTGCATCGGATCCACCGCCAAAGCCGTGGGTTTGTCCAAATTGGAGACCACCACATATCGATGACTGCCATCCAGACGGGCAACCTCAATGATGTTGCGCTTCGTGTCGCTCCAGTAGATGTTTCCCGCCACCCAGTCGATGGCAATGCCACCCAGCCAGTCCTGCTGCTTGTAGCCCACGAGATTGAGGGCCTCCAGAATGGTTTCCCTCTGGGTTCCATCGCGTTTCACGCGGGATATGCTGCCCAGTTCGTTGTCGCCCCAGTAAAGCGTGTCTGTGGCCGCCAGATAATCGATGAAGCTGGCCGAGCTTACGCGGGAAATTGGCACCAAAGCCTATGGAAATATTTATGTTAAACTATTTTGTTTTCAGAATTTATAGTTATTATTTACCGGCGAAGGCGTGTCGAACTCTTCCGATGGGTCTATCATTTCCACGCCCTGCAGGACATCGATGGAGTAGAAAATGAATTCCGCCCGCGGAACACAACCGATGGGATTGTGTTGCTCCACATCATAGCCGAGGGCGCAGCGACAGACGTGCTCCGTGGTTGAGGTGGCCAAGCAAAGATGCTGACAGCCACCGCCAAGGGCCCATTTAGCACAGGTATTTGAGCCTGTTTGCGCCTCCGCATAGAACATCTTCATGCTCTGAATGTTCTCTGAAAAAGGAACAAGTTTAAAATCATGGTAACTAAATATTCAAATTCCACCTACTTGTATTCTTCCTGAGGAAGGCCATGTTCGAGCACGACTCCTTCTCACATTGCATAATCACACTCTCAATATTTTCCGGGAAGTAAATCGTTCCATTGTAGACAGTCAGCGAACTTATCGAGGTGACTGAACTGGCCACCAGCACCTTGTGCGTTTCGTTCCTTGGAATGTCGTAATAGGCAATACCCGAGCTCTCGTAGGCGTAGTACAAACGCTGTGAGTCAAAGTCCATTGTCAAACTCTGCATATTGCTTTGTTGCTCATAGATCAACGAACGCCCCGAACCATCCAGATAGGATTGCTCCAACTGGGACATGCTTCCATCGGAGGCCGAGTGTATCCAATACATCTTTCCACTAAAAAAATATGATAATAGGTCAGTAGGGTTCATGCTACCCAGGATAGTGAACTTACTTTGCGGGATCCAGAACAATGCTGTCCACCATATTGAGATCCTCGAGGATGGTGGTCGTAAACTCACCCTTCAGATTACTCGCCAGTATATTACACTTTATTTGACCCGAAGAGAAGTACAAGTTCCGGGCAATCCAGTCGACCGCAAAGCCATAGGGTTTCTCAATATTTGTATTGATGATCGGCTCAATCAAGCCGTTCGAAATTCCGGCACTTGAGATCTCATTCTGCTGAATGTCCGACCAGAAAATGCGACTTTCATCCACCAGGAAATCAATGCGCTGCGGTGCCACCAACTTTAAAGCAAGGGAAATAATTAACATAACATAATAATTAACATATATTTACTCACCCTGGGAGACTGACGAATGGTTGGAATGGCCAGGTGATCTGCCTGATGGAGATCAATACCCCGAATCTCATCCACCATGACAAAGAGCAGCACCTGTTCGTTGGGCACACAATTCCTTTCATCGGCCGGATCCAAACGCATCACATGTGGACACTCGCACTTAAAGGTTCCCTTGCCACTCAAGAGGCAAAGATGAGAGCAACCTCCGTTGTTCTTGCCACACGGATTCCGATCCCAAGGCTGGCGACTGGAGTGCATCACCTGAATGCCAAATGGCTGGGACTGGGTGCGCTGCAGCACCTGGACGTCGCTGCCATTCCACTTGTTCGCCCGTATAACCGATGTGGTTCGCCAGTCCGTCCAGTACACATAGTTCTCGAACACAGAAATGGCAAATGGATGCGAGAGTATTTCCTTGTTGCGCAACACTACGTGATGCTCGGATCCATCGTATGTGGTGCTACTGATTGAATCCGACTTGGCATCCACCCAATAGACCCTCTTTTGAGTGTAGTCCAGTGTCAAGCCATTGGGCCATCCGGCGCTCAACTGCCAGCTGGTCGAGATCATGCGTCTCGAATCTCCCGACATGCTAGCCCGCTCGATTCTCGGCGAGTTATCATCCCAATCCGTCCAGAAGAGAAGACCCTCCCGGGGATCCAGGGCAATGGCTCGTGGACTCTCCATGTTGCCGGCGATGAGCGTCCGCCTAAAGCTGCCATTCAATTTCGCCACCTCGATCTGATCCAGATTTGAGTCGATCCAGTAAAGGTTTTTGCCCACCCAGTCTACGGCCAATCCCTCGGTAGTGGAGAGTCCAGAGTGGATAATGGCCTCAACGTTTCGCAGACTTTCGCCCACCAGCTGACCCCTATAAATCTTGTCGTCAATCACATCCGTCCAGTAGATCTCCACATTCGATTCGTTGTTGTACAGGAAATCCAGAGCGATAATATTCCTCAAAGAGGTGTAGAAGTTTGCCACGTTCAAGGTCTTCAGGTTGACACCTTTAATATCCTGTCTGTTTGTAAAGATCACATAAGGATCATCCGGAGCGGTGCTCTTGCAGGTGAATCGATCGTAGCCCAGGTCGAATCCATCCAGGCAACGGCAGTCGTAGCCCTTGCCGCTGCTCTCGCACACCTGCGAACAGGTGTCCCAGTGATCGCAGGCGTGCTGCATGCTGCATCGCTTTCCATTCGGCTGCAGGTACAGGTGGTCCGGACAGGAGCAGATGTATCCCTCTGGCGTGTTGTGGCACCGATGAGAGCACTCATTGCCGCGATCGCACAGCTTGTCGGCGCACAAGAAGCCCTCGTCCGTTGTGTCCTCGCAATCGTTCTTGCCGTCGCACAGCTGCTGGACCGACACACACTGCTTGGAGAAGCCACACAGCCGATCCGGATGCTCACAGATCACCGTCTCGTTCATATCAAATCGACTCGCATTGATATGCGTGCAGTTAAGCTCATCCGTCTTGTCGAAACAGTGCGGAATGCCATCGCAGGCGAGAAAATCCGGAATGCACTCGAAGGGATCCAGGCAGGCGAACTCGTGCGGGGCACATTCACTTAGGTCCTTCCAGCCAGTCATCGGGTGGTTGTCGCTCTTTGTCTGATTGCAGTTAGCCTCATCGCTAAAGTCCTCACAGTCGTGGATCCCATCGCACATGTGCATCTCTCCAAAGCATCCAATGGGGCGACAGTACTTCTCACCATGTCCGCACTCCTGTTCGCAATCCACTTCATCGGCATTGTTTCTAGAAAGAGGTAATAATACAAAGTTTTAAATTTAAGCAAGATAGAACGCTATAGTCGGGTTGGTGTCCCGACTATCTAATACCCGTCACTCGGCTAAAGCGAGTGCGAGGGAGATAGATATATAAATTTTATTTGATTGCGCATAACTTCTTAATAAACGGTCCGATTTGAAAAATGTCGTCTACATTTCGAAAGGTATAAATATACACAACAAAATCGCATTTATACTTCCCAGAAATCTTTAAAGATCTGGGCGCCAGACACATTTTAAAATTCTTAGTGGGCGATTGTGGGCGTTAAAGGGGGCGTGGCGCTCGGCTGAAATAAACTTGCGCTTCGTAGGAAGCCCAAGAATATGTGTGGAAAATCTCAACCTTCTAGCTTCTGTAGTTTCCGAGATCTCAGCGTTCATACGGACGGACAGACGGACAGGGGGACATGGCTATATCGACTCGAGAATATATATACTTTATAGGGTCGGAAACGCTTCTTTCTCCCTGTTACATACTTTTGCACGAATACAATTTAAACTTACCCGCAATTATCGATGCCATCGCAGATATCGGCAAACTGGCGACACCGACCGTTGTTACAGTCGAATTCCGGGCATTTGCTGGCAAAAACAGACTCTGCCGTCTCATCGGAATCATCATCCGGTCCACAGTCAACCACTCCGTCATTAACCCACGTCAACTGGATGCAGCGGCCGCTTTTGTGGCAAGTGAACTCGTTGCTGTTGCAGGTATTTAGTTGGCAGTTTGCTTGATCCGTTCCATCCGAGCAGTAGGCAATTGCGCTACAAAGCAGCGATCGCTGATAGCAGCGACCATTGCACACGAAATTAAGGGTTTTGTCGCAGGTGATCGCATTGCAAGGTCCCTTCGGATCGGAACTCTCGTCGGTGCCATCTTCGCAGTCGTCGAAGCCATCGCACATGTCCTTGCTATCGAGGCATTGTCGCGTGCTGCGGCAGATGAATCCCGAAGTGCAATTGGGACGAATGGGCGACGGAGCCAGCTGGGGGATGCAGTGGCTACCGGTTCCATTTAAGGTAAACCCATCTGGACAACGGCAAATGGCGCCCTTCGGCGTATTTAAACACATTCCCGGACACTTGGACTGCGCACAAGCGCTGGGTGTTTGGGGCATTGGTTGGGTGGCGATGTCAAAGATCCTTAGATCTGCAGCTCTTCCAGTTCTCTGTAAATGCACCGTTGAGCTGAAAGTGCTCGATAGGTTGGCCTGATGCGCATGGAACCGCCAAATGGTGGAGTTCCTGTTGTCAGCCCAATATATCAGTCCATTGTTCTGCACCATCGAGTAGGGATGAAACTGTTCCGACTTGAAGAGCACCTCTCGCCCGGTGCCATCCAGCTTCATGAGCTCAATGGTGCCCAGTCGGACGTCGCACCAGTACAGCACTTTGGTGCGACGATCGACGTCCAGGCTGCGGGGCCATTGCATGGGCATGGCACTGGTGCTCTTGGCCAGCAGCTCCTTGTGGGTGCCATCCATCCAGGCGCTGTAGATGCCAGCCTCGCAGGGCTGCGACTCCCAGTGCGTCCAGTAGAGCAGACCGGTCGTGGGATCCAGTTCCAGGGACCTTAAAAAAGTGATTTGTATAAATTTCTATGTTACATTATATTAACAAGAGAGGATGCTATAGTCGGCTGCCCCGAGTATCAGATACCCGCTACTCATCTAAAGGGAGTGCGATATAAATCTTTGATCTGGCATAATTTTTTAACGAATGGTCCGACTTGAAAAATTTCTTCCACATTTCGATAGGTATTAATAAACACAATAAAACTGCATTTTTACTTTTCCAAAATGTTTAAAGGTGTGGGCGCCAGACACCTTTTAAAACCGTTTAAGGCGATTGTGGGCGTTAGAAGGGGCGTGGCCCTCGGCTGAAACAAAGTTGCGCTGCATAGGAAGCCAAATAATATGTGTGGGTAATCCCAACTTTCTAGCTTTTGTAGTTTCCGAGATCTAAGCGTTCATACAGACAGACAGACGGACAGGCGGAGAGATGAACAGACGGACATGGCTAAAACGACTCGGCTAGTGATCCTGATCAAGAATATATAAGTAACGGGTATAATAACCACACTTACATGGCATCGCAATCTGTGTTGAGGGTTAGCACCTTGCTTAGGTTTCGCAAAGGAGCCACCTGCAGGCCCCTGTGTGTGGACCAGTACAGGTGATCGTTGATCCAATCGAAGGCCAGGGCGTGGATCTTTTTCAGGCCGTGGGTCAGCAGTCGCGAGACACTGGCATTGAGCGACTGACTCCGGATGCTGCACAATGGTTCCACATTTCCCACCAGATTCGCATCCGAATCAGCGACCACGTAGAAAACCGACTTGCCGCGCACATTCACATCAATGGCCAGGGCTTTCGAGACATTGTAAACCGGTACCATCACATCCGGTTGCTCACCAATTTGCTCTAGCTGCTGCACTTGCTCGGTGTCCAGCGGTACTCCGCTGATCCTGGCCAAATGCTTGTCGCTGTAGACCAGAAACTTGTCGAGGGCCGATAGCAGGCAGGTCGTCTGATTGTGCAATTTATAACCAGCGGTGCACAGACATTTGGCGCTGGCGAATCCTTTCGTCCATTGCGGCACACAGATCTGGTTGCAGCCGGCGTTGTTGTCCCGGCACGGATGAGCCACCTCGGGCTGCTTTTGGCGGTGGAAAATTCTTAAATTGGCTCCACGGCTCACATTCGAATGGAGGACGCGGGCCTTGAGCGTGAATTTGTCGATGGAAACGATGGCCTTGTCCATCCAGGCTGCCAAATAAATTGAGTTCTCGAAGACCTCCACGGCATGGATGGTTTTCAATGGCACAGGGGACTAGAATAAAAAGAGAAATAGGAGTCATCAGTCATCGCAAGCCCCAAAAAGTATGCTATAAAAATGATTCTTTAACGAAAGAAAAGATTTCATTATATATTTTATATTTTTAATTTAATTAAAAATACTTTAATATTTAATAATAGTAAATATTTTTACTACTTACATCTGTTGTCCGTTTGAGCGTCCAACGATTCTGTCCCTCGTAGTTAACACGTTCTACCTCATCCTTGTAGATATCAATCCAATACACCAACTCATTGGCCAGGTCCAAGGTGACGCTGCTCGGGTGATAAACTTGGTCGGTGACCAAAACAGTGCGATTGCTGCCATCGAGCAGCGAACGCGACAAACTGGGCGTCCAGTCCGTGTAGAACATATAGCCCTTGGTGGGGTCCAGGGCCAGCGAGGACAACGGATCCACCTGCTGCAATATTACGCGGCAGTTCGCCATCACGTTCGTGCACAGATAGACCAGGCCATCGTCCTCGCTAACCAAATACCAATTACCCGACAGCCAGTCCAGGCGAAGCTCTGTGAAAACTGTGAAGAAAAAAGAGTTTCAGACAAACAATGCAAATTGGTAGGGAACTTAGATTTTAACATCGATATTTTGAGAACTCTAGATGCTTGAAATCGAGATTTTTGAACAGCGAAGATTTCCATCTTTCTATCTAAAAAATCCAAATATTTTATCAACATTTTTTAGTAAGATCTAATGTTGAAAATAAATTTCAAAAAAATATATTTGGATTGTAGTTTGAATAAAATTTCGAATAGAATGCTATACTCCAATTTTTAAGCATGGTCACCATTAAACATTGCAAATGGGACACCCCCTTAAAGGACCCCAATCGGGGTCAAGTTAATCGGTCACTCACACTGCTGCGGCGAGACGAACGACGAGAAGGGCAGTGTCCAGTTGACCTGGGCGTCATCGATGCGCTGGCACCGCATTTGCAGCTCGTGCCAGCTGAAGTGCAGGGCGCAGAGGGTGCGATTCCGATGCCACACATCGAAGGCGTGGACGAAGCGAACGGGTTGCGTGAGCAGCAGTTGTTCCTCGTTGCCCTCATTGCCATCTGTATCTGTGTCCTTATCCGTAACTTTATCATTATCCTTTTCCCCAGCGAGACCAATGACTTCGCCACTGGTTCCAATGCGCCGTATGCCGTCCTGCGAAAGAAAAGTCAGCGTGGCCGGCTCCGTTGGTGGTACTATAAATTGAGAGGGATTAGCCGTCTGTGTATCTGGGTCTGCGATGTTTTTCCGTGGCCCTTACCATTGATGGCCCGGCAGCGGCTGCCCTTGGTCTTCGCATAGCCCGAGACGCAGGAGCACTCGTAGGAGCCCGGCGTATTACGGCACACCTGGTCACAGGTGCCCGGCTCGGAGCACTCGTCGTAGTCCACGCAGCGGGTGGAGTTCGACGACTCTGGCACCTGATCCTTGGGGCAGTAGCAACGTGCCCCCTGCGGGGTCAGTTTGCAGTTGTAGCTGCAGTTCAGCGCAGCGCAGGCAGCGTTCTGCTTATCTGTTTAAAGGTGGCGATAAAAATGGGTTTATATAAATTAATTGATATTATTTCAAGATTTCATTTCATTAACAAAAACTATATAATTTAGAAAAGATAGAAAAATAATAACTAAGTATATTAAATGGTTTAGAAACTAATTTATATTGTTTATGTACCTATTAATAAACAATTCTGTTACGCTTTATAAAATTTCAAAAACCATTAATGCATTACACCCAAATAAAACTTGATATGAATCGATCATCGATTTGATGTTATGCGGTATCAATTATGACTTATGAGAACTAGTTATTTAAGTCGCCTTATTGCTTATTGCTCTCTTTTTCGAAGTTAGAGAATCTCCGAAAGAGAAATCGGTCTTGCACGGTAAAAACGATATGGATATAATAACCAGAAATTGACCATGCGCATATCGGTTTGACCCCGGCGTGGTTTTTTTTTTGTGTGTAAAGAAAATAATCAATTAAATGGAGTTTTGCATTAAATTTTTTCCAAAACAATGAATAGCTGTAAATTGTGAATTTCAATTTTGTTTTAGTAATATTAAATTATTTATTATTTATTTGAGTAGTTTAGTTAAGCTTCAGAGGTTTCAGATCTAAGAATTGTCTTTTAAAGACATTTTCGGAAGACCCAGGCAATCTATATTGCTTCAGCTTAGCCGTATTGGCCAGCAGCAAGCGATTGAGTTGGCTTGCGGCGGGCCAATTAGCCGTTTCGGTCAGCTGCACTCACTTACCACATTGCAGCTCATCGTTATCACAGTCCCAGCGGCCATCGCAGAAGCGGGACAACTCCAGGCAGTCGCCGTTGCGGCACTGGCCCTCGAAGGCGCGGCACTTGGGCGTAGCGCCATTCGGACCTGATCAAAAGGGAAATAAGGCGATGGGTGGGGTCAGTGGGTTGGTGGGTGGCGTTGCCAAGGCCCGCGGCTTACTTACAGTTCAGTTCGTCGGATGTGTCGCCCTTGCCGCAGTCGAACTCCCCGTCGCAGAGCCAATTGTTTGGGATGCAGTGGCGGCTAACCCCGCACCGAAACTGTCCCTCGTTGCACTTGGGCGCTCCGACTGGAAAGGAGAACGGAACAGAACAGAACCAGAACTGAGTACACTCTACACTCCACTCCACTCCACTCCTCCCGTACAATAACAATAACCGAAATGAAGATTTATGGTGGGGTTTGTTAGTGGTCTTGGGGCTGGTTCGCTGGTTTGTTGGTTTGTTGGTTCGCTTTTCGGCCAACAAAAAGTTGCTTCTGCTGTTGTTCGTACAAATCGCTGAATTATTTCGCGAGATATCGTAAATAACACGCAAACAAGGGCAGTCGTGGCCAACTTTCGGCAGATATAAAAGTTTGAACTTCCACTTTAAGTGGAAAATCCTAGAAATAACTGTGTAATCCTGGCACTTATAATTTGAAAGGATTGTTGGGGGGGAAAAAATTGAGAGTGTCATCAATATGGTTATCAGGTTTAAGGGAAAATTTATATTCCTAAAGAATTAAGAAAATATTGAGCCCCATGAACTTTTCAAACTATAAACTGTTATTTTGGGAAATTCAAATTTGAAGGTTTTTTGTACCCTTATCTGTAAATAATACATAGATTTTTCCCTCGGAATACATTCATTTTTAAAGGAAACAAATTGGGTTGGCGACCATCTGGTACGCAGCTTTGTAATATGGACTAAAACCCCTAGTTTCCCTCTACTCCTTCTCCTCTTCATGGTCATTACCCAATTAGCTCGACTTTTATTAAAGTGAATGCGTTCTATTCTCATTTTAGGGGGTGACAATGGCCAACCCTTGAAAGGCCACGAAACAAAAAAAAGAGCTGTGACAAATACGCTTGGCTAAATGGAACGTTAATTTTTTGAGTTGACTTTGCTTCCAGTTAGTTGAACTCCCCGCGGCCCTTGAAAATGTTTAACAATTGGCCGGCAACATCATTTTTGACCATTTTCGAGGGCCAGAGTTGATTAAATAAATGCCGGGATCCAGTTTGCATCACTCCCTTCTCCATTTTGGCGATGGTCAGCGCATCCCTCGACACCGACTCCACGGCTCCCTTGACAGAATTTCTGGCCCCGGTTTCGTTTTCGACCCGTTTACTCCGTGCTCTTCGCGTTCAGGGCGAAAATAAAAAATGTAAACTTTACTCTGGACCCCGTGACTGCATGCCCTTGGGCTTATTACGTATTATATCCGTGTTGCCTTCCGCCAGCGCCATGCAAATTGCCACGCGAATACGGGAATATGGGAGTTCAGGAATACGGAAGCACGGCAGACGGAGGAGACATGGACACGTCCAATGCTTGTCTCTGGAGTTTAACCTCTTGGCAAGCAAAATATTTTTGGCCGTTCCCATGTGTCGCCAATGTGGCTTTTATGGTTATAGTCGCGCATGTCGGTCGGATGGCGCTCCATGTGCCCCAGCCATTGGAGTATCCCACGGATCACCCATGCCACCCAGGCGCTGTCAAGGCATTGTCATTGCTGCCTTTGATTTGGAACCTCCATTGCGGGGAGAATACAACGCGTTATTTGAATTCTTCTTTGCACATTTTCCTTTTATTTGTGTCAAACAATTTGCATCTCTGAAATGCTCACAAGGAGCACAAATGTATGACTCTAGGAAAACAGGAAAATATTATAATATTGCCCGTAATGTCTGCTCTTCCCATGCACATTCCATTTCCAGGGAAATGAGAAAAGAGACATCGTAAAAACTGATACACTCGAAAATGGTAAATAAATAAATATGAGCAAAGCAAAAATGGTGAGAAAAGTTAAAGATTATGTGAAGAGATATAGAGAAAAAGAAAGAAAAGTTATTCGTCTATAATCTTTTGTATTTTTGAAAACGTTCTATTTTTAAATTACAAGTTTAAGTAAAGTTCACATGAATTTGCATTTTAAATGTTCCTTGGTAGTTCTCTTCCCCCACCAAAAACCTCCCTCCAAAGTGGCAACTAAAATATTGCCAAAGCTCAAATATTCACAGTTTTTAAATCCCGAGAGTCCATTTAAGTCAAGCCTCATTTAAAAGTTGCGTATAAATTTGAATAAAATTTATATGGAGTGGAGATCTGAGGAAACTTTTTTGTCGCTAGTGTAACGAGGCCAGTTTAAATGCAATATATCAAGAGGCTTATATATATGACAACACTTTATAAACTTTGTATGTGTGCCTCGGTTTAATTGAAATTGCGCGAACGGAGAGAGAGGCCAGTACATAAGGCGAATGGGGTGGAAGTTGGGCGAATGTAGATGACAACGATGTGCCAGGCACATTTATTATAATCTGTTGCATTAATATTTGCCGACAATTTGTCGTCTGAGTTGTCGTTCTCGTTCTCTCTCCGGCTGCAGTGCCATAAAAGTTAAATTAAAAATGCCAGAAGAACTCTCCGGGCCAGCAGCAATTGTTGCAGTTCGCTGTTGTCATTGAGCGACACAAAAAAAAAAAGATAAAAATGTCTACACATTAATTTTAGTCTTGTGGCTTTCTCCACTTATCAGCACTCGAAAAAATTAAGGACAAACGCTTAAATTTCCCACTGACAGTCGACCAGAGTTGGCTTTTAAGGTCCATGGCAGGGCTTTCATTTAACGGATTTGTCGGGCCAAAAATGGTTCGACAACTAATTGCATTTGCTGCGGACAGCAGGTGAATGTGCCCGGTACTTTGGGCCATGTATTTGCGGTGAATTTTTAGGCCCGCCCACCTGTCATTAGGACGGACAGGACACACACAGAGAATGGCACAAAAAGCGTTCCGACCAAACAGTCAAACCAATAATAAAGCAATCACCGCCTGCTAATGTCCCCAGCGGGGAGTTTCGAGGACCGCTCTTGTGGATCCGAGGGATTCCGCCCGGACTTACACGGATCGAGGGACATATTGAATACTCACCGCACTCGCTGCCCTCATCGGACATGTCCGGACAATCGGCCTTGGAGTCGCATTTCCATCGCATCGGTATGCAGAATCCATCGTTGCATGTGAAGTACGAGGCTGGGCAGGGACCTGCAATGGGATAGATGACGGAATAATGGTCACTCAGGGCGATAAGGAAAGAGGAAACGAGGAAATGGAGGCAGCCATTCAATCATTTGCCTCTCTGACAAGCTAGAATTTTAATGAATGTAAGGAGGTGTGTGGAATCGAAGCAATTATGGTAATCACTAAAAGTTCCATTGTTGCCAAAGAGCTGTCTTTCCCATCGATATGGTTGAAGCTTTCACTTTAGCAGCCATTAGCCGATTAATTAAAAGAGCTTAAGATACATAAGTTGGACCCTAAATATAAAATAGTAAGGTAAATTAATAAATAGATACACCCAAAAAAAACCTAAGATCAATTTGATATTATGTGGAATCAATTTAGACTTGATATGTGCCATACCATCTGGTATAAATACCAGAAATTTATCATGCGCATATCGATTTGATCCCAGCGCGTTTTTTTGCGTGTACTAAAACCAAAAATTTTAACAAATTTTCCATAATTTCGAAGAACAGTTGCTATCTTTGATTATTCCGCATTATTCTAATCGAGTTCACAATCAACGCACGCTCACATAAATTATTCCCGAATAATAATATTTTCAATCACTTGATCCACAGCTGTTACCAATAGGTTGCCAAATTATTTTTCCATTTAATATGCAGAGTGGAGACGTGTTAACGCCACCTTACCAACCCACTAACCACCCACCCACCGAAAAGCCTGATGCTGTTCCATTCTCTTCCCTGAAAATGCCAGATAATTTCAATGTTTATGCAGTTGTTGTAGCCCCAGTACGTGCCTACAATTAAACATTAACAACGGAGCCACATTGTTGGAAGCCAAATGCCGGATTACGTGACTCAGGAACGCTGCATCATTAGCCTGGTCCCGAAGCTGTTTCAAACATTTCGTAAACAATAAAAAACTAATTTAAATTTGCTTAGTGCTTCCAATAAGAGGGTGTCGGATGTGTTTCGTTTCGAGCTTCCTGAAAGCAGCATTTTCGGAACCATAAGACCCACTTTCCAAAGTCAAACAAAGACCCGTTTACACAGCCGCCGAAAAGCTGAACTTTGAGTCCCCATAAAAGCCAAGGTTTCGGGATAGTGCAGCAACATAACGCATCCAGCAGTCATGTCATTGAAGTGGCTCTTGTTCGTTGCCCTTGTGGCACTGCTCAGCATTGGAACTGGCACCCTGGCCAAGCCTCGAAGGACCACCCTCCAGGCGAGACCCGGTCCGGAGCAGCTGAGTCGTCTGCAGCGCCTGAATGCCAGGTATTATGCCGTTCAGGAGGACGACGAGGATGGCGATGACATACTGGAGCACGAAGAGGATCTAGCCAACGATGGGGATGGCGAAGAGGAGGAGGATGGGGACGAAACCAGGGACGGTGAAGAGGAGGATGAAGACGAGGAGACCAAGGCTGAAGAGGAGAAGAAAAAAGTGGATTCGAAAAAGCTGACCGCCAACTCTACTCCCACCAAGACAAAGACCGAAGTGGCGGAAGAGGAGGAGCACAACGATGAACTCCAGGATCTCGAGGGTGCCGAGGACGAGGCCGAGGAGGAATTGGAACAGGAAATCGAACTGCCCCGTGCTGAGGCACGTAATCGCCGGCGAGGTGGCAGGCGGAACGGAAGGGGCGGACGCAAGGGGCGTGGCCGCAAGAACCGCAGGCGGGGAAATCGCCGGTGCGGCGGCAAGGGAAAGCGCGGTCGTCGCGGCCAACGCAGACGCTCCCCGTCAAAGCGCAGCGGCAACAAGCGGCGAACGGGCTCGAAGAGCAGACGCCAGGGCCAGAAGAACAAAGCAGCCGCCAGCAAGCCGACTTCAGCGCCATCCACAAAGGTGGCCTAAAGCGCCAAACACTCCCCGAATCTGAATGCAGCTTTGCAACTCATTTAAACAGCAGCCAAACTAATAATAAATAAACAAAACCAACATACTTTGCATATTTTTTTCTTTCCCTGCTACATTACATTCATCTTAATGGCATTTAAATATTATAAAAAAAAGAGAGATGGTTCCCTCCTTATTTAACACAGACTGACTTGAAAATGTCCTTCTAGTCGACTTCTATTATTTAAATGTGCTTACTTTAGACAAGAAGGATAGATAAACTGTCAGTTCAAGCACATACCATTTTAACAGAATTAAATGTTGTTCCTTGGAAATGGTAGAAAATAAGATATACTTATAATTTACCAGAAAATGCTAGTGGACATAATGTAAGAAGCTTAAAAAAAATAATGAGCTTTTTTGGAAAATACTCCTAATATTCAATAAATAATGCCTGCTTCATATATTTACGAAACAAGATCAACCCTCTGTGCAGACATATGATCCACGATATTTATTGAAACAGGATCCAATCAGAAATTTCGAAGTTTCGGTTATTTCCATCCTTAAAAGCTAGAGCAAAAATATTCTTGATTATAAAGTATTCGGGGGTGTCACAGAAATTATTTCCAACCGAAATCCGTTAAAGTTCTTACGTGCATCAATGCAAAATCCAACCGTCTTCGGTTGGAAGAGATTTCTGTGACACCCCTGATTGTAATAGTAAACCAATAGTAAATAGTAAATGGTTACGGTTAGCCACAAAAAATTATTATGGTGCCATGAAAATGAAATTAGTCAGATTTTTCCATAACCCATTTAATTAAATAGTTTGTGCTTAATAAATTGAATTTATTTCCTTAGTTAGTCGTGGCTTTTTTACAGTTCACAGCAACTAAAAAGTTTTTTATTGTAATAAATTCAGCGCGTAATAAATTATAACTCAGCAGAAAGCTAACACCGAATTAATTTATATTTAATTCCCCACGAATAATGCTTGCAGCTCAACGCAGTACAAGGGCTTAGCAGCAGCGATCTGCAAATATCGTAGTTTATATCCGTCGGAATAAACTTTATTGTAGCATACTTTTCGTAGCAAATACTCACGTATTGCAGCGGAGAAAGTTTTTATCGCGAACTCATACACACAGGTGTGTAGTATGCCAGGTAGCAACCGCAAGTCATAAATTTCGCCAGCTATTTCGCTTTTGTTATAGTGCTTTTTTATGTATTTATGCCGGTATTCTAGCATGACCCCATAAATTATAGAGCGCTGCAATTTCGTTTAGCCGTTTTTGCACTGTTCGAAATTAGTTTTACGCCTCTTTTTGATTTAGTTCATATTGAGGTTTAGTGCTAGCTCAACATAAAAATCAAAATAAAGGATTGACGGTGCAGTTTGTGAGCCAACTTCACCAGTGGCATGGGGGATGCACTCAATTTCAGTTTATTTTCCCTTCAGCTTATCTTTTGCCCTGGTTGCCTTGGCCATTGAGTTCGTTTACCTGACAGCGTAGTCATGCCAATCGTTTGTTTAAGGATGTTCCACAGAAGACTCTTTTGAATTCAGTTGCATTTTGAGGCAAAAAGTTATGTTGCAAATTGAAAACTCATAATGAAATCTTAATAAACTTTTGACATTGCTTATTAAAAGACGACAAAGATAGATGCAAAATGAAGACATAAACAGTCATCCTCAAATGTAATAAATTCGAAAGCAATTAAAATGTCTTTCCAATTACTTTCATTTTATGTATTTCTTTAAAAGCTCTTAATTCAGCTTAAATTAGTTTTTATTAATATTGAGCTAACTGGAAGTCCATAAAAAATACTTTCTATAAGTTAAGTTAGGAATTTTTCTATATTAAATCTTGGGTACATAGAAAGTCGCTTAATTAAAGATAATTTTTGTTATATAGCAATTCCTGCGAAATTCCTTTCGAGAACATTGAGAGACGTTATCCTGTGTTTACTCTGTCTACCTGTAGCCAATTTCGAGTTGCTCTTATCTGACTGGACTGCTGCTGGCAGTTGGTCAGCAGAATGGGATGGAGCATGTACTTCTCTGGCTAGTTGAATGGGTGGGTGGCTGGTGAGTCCTGTCTGTGTTTCAGGTCCTGGCCCTTCCCGAATTGTCTGCCGTCGGCTGCCTGCCACTGACATTTGCCAAATCAAATAGAAATTTTAATTGACTCTTGGCTGGCAGGACGTGCCAACGCTTTAGTTTCCAACTTCTTTTATTTTTTCGGAGAGGTCCCTTAAATTCAATCGGTCTTTAACGCAGCCCTATTACTTGAGCCTTAAAGCTCTTTGTCCTAGCTATCTGCTCTGCTTTCGAGCCACCCGACCTCTGCCCTGAATCTCCGCTTGTTTTTCCATCAACAGGAAAACGGGTTAAGCGCCTTTTGGGCTCGAAGGGAAATTTGCATCTGTCGCTGTTGCGAATTATGTGGGCGCACACGGAAAGCAGAAAGTTTCGGATTCAGATCCAGTTCAGCTTTACTCCTCCCATCCTCTGCCCTCTCTGTTTGTCAACAACTTTGCGCGCATTTCTCACCCAGTACTGTAA
This sequence comes from Drosophila takahashii, assembly GCF_030179915.1. Lineage (NCBI taxonomy): Eukaryota > Metazoa > Arthropoda > Insecta > Diptera > Drosophilidae > Drosophila > Drosophila takahashii. Next base: position 31,497,891 of record NC_091679.1, on the reverse strand, counting down.
TGGGTATATTTGCAGGGAAACATCTATTCTATGTGTTCATTGGATACTTCGATTTTTATATTATTCCTATATTTTCAAGAAAGAATTTCAAGCTCTAAATACATTGGTAATATTTTGTAAAAAAAAAAAAAAAAAAATGTTACAATTCAGAAACTTAAAAAAAAGCCTTAAAACGCAAAGTGAAATTGAATATCACTATGGACGGCAGTCCATGTAGTGACGAAGCGCACCAGGAGAGTGTGCGAAGGCGACTACTATATATACACGAAGAAATGAAAATCTACTGTGATGGTCCGATCATAATGAATGATACACCTATCGAAAGGTATAGCGAAAACTAACAGGATTGCATACCAAGACTTTAAGAAAATCAATTGGCTTGGGAGAGAGAGCGGTGAAAGTAAAAAAGTGAAAATTTCGAAATTTGGAGCTGTTGGGGCCGGTGGGGATAAATGCCCCCTCGCAATGTTTTATTTGTATTCCTTTTGAAAATACCCGTCGAATGAGGGGTCATATGTCAAAATCCGACGCTCCGTTCAAAAGTTATAGCCAAAATAAGATTTTCTTCGTCTTCCCAAAATGAAAATTTCATTCTGTTTGTCAGTTTGTCAGTTTGTCAGTTTGTCCAAAACATGTTTTTTAAGTTTTGAAAATTTGATATGACGTTCATCACATCGATATAAAAAACTTTTGTTCCACCACTTTTGGAAAAACTCGCTAGTTTAGCGGGAAAACAGCTATAAATAGCTAAAATTCGGAATTCCGTAACTTATATACTACTAAAGCTACAGACTTGTGCTGCATCTCGTTTGAAAGGTATTTTTAAATGCTATAAACGCCCTTCATATGCAATTTATAATTTATATGCAATTTATAAATGTAATAGTTAAAAAGAAAGTCTATTTAATGACGAGTGTAATAATTTTTCGTCACAAATGTTGATATCAGAACTTTTGTATGTTGAAGGCGCGATCGTCACTAGTTTTTTACCTCGTTAAGAGGTGTTTTTATTTGATATGATTTACCTTGATTTTAATATGTATCGCGTTAAAAGTTTTTGTAGTTAATTGAAACATGTTATCGATAGATTTTTCAGTGTAATAAGTAGAACATCTAAACAAATAGGATATAGGCTGATAATATCGCATTTTATTATCATGACCAATAAAGCACACTGAACACCAGGTATCTTAATGTCGTGACCCTTTATAAAACTTTCCATCTTGTTTTTTTACTCATGTTTTTGTTTGCTTTTTGGGTCAAAAAGATGTGTGTTTGTGCGCGTTGGTTGTCTGTGTGTAACATAGTTTTTCACTTAATTAGCGCGCTGAATGACGCGTTGACAGTTGGCAGGAGTACGTGCCACGCCTGAGGGGTATGCAACACACAATTTTCCGTGATTGTTGCTGTCTCTTGTTGTTTGAGGGGAGCGGCGGCAGTTGTCAGCTGAGCAATGTGCCAGAGATTTCAGGGATTTTGTGCTGCCTGAACTTCCAGCTGCAACGAGGCTGCGCTCATAATTAAGGACTATTGGTGTTTATTACGGAATGGAAAGGTCAGATTGGTTTTGACATTTATAAAGAGGATTCTATTAAATGTTATTACATTTTCAGTATTATTTTACAATTTATTGAGTAATTGTAATTTATAAGTTACCGCACGTCCCTTAAATGAAGTATACACTATACCTACTATTTGGAATTTGGAACATTTCCCAAGGAATTTTGCATTCTTATCCACGGACACAAATGTGCTTAAAATGTTGCCAGATCTCAGTATAGGCAATATAATTTCCCCTCAAATTCAGGACAAACTTAACGATTGAATGTTTAACTTCCCTCCCAAAACCCTCGAGCATCCTTCACTCCGAATTGAGTCCATGAATAATCGTAAACATTTTCACTGCCAGAAGCCGACGAATTTCCGTTGTCAGCTCGTGCAATTTGCAGTTCACACATCACTTTTACTTCCGCCAACACCCCGTCTCAATGCCTTTCGCCAGCTTTTCATCTTCTTACGCCTTTAATGGATAACTTTGTGAAAATTTGCACAACGCCCTGGGAAGATTTTTTATTGATGTCACAACATTTTTGCAGTTACTTTTAATGAGCGGCTCCAAGGCAACGTTTAATAAAACATGAAAAGGATATTGAAGTGAGGAAATAACACTTAAAAAATGTTTGATACAAAAAAATTAAAATAAATATAATAAATTTTGATAAATTATGTAATAAGAAGTAGAAGGTGTGTAATTTTCCTCCTTTTTCTTCGTGTAATATAATTAAATTGTGCTAAACTGTGCTAAATTTATCGACATGCTGTTGAAAATGCATTTAATAATAGTCGCTTTCTCAGGCGTAAAAAACATGAAAAAGGTGACAAAGAGAATTGTGGGCGGTACAGATTTCCGCTTGGGCATGGTCAAAGGCAAACCGTAGGGCCCGGAGGAAACAGGAAGCCTGAGCTGCATCCTGTCGGCTTTTCCCCCGCTGCGGTGCCGGTCAGCATCTGGCCGTACATACACAAATATGGCGGCTTCCGCTGGCAATTCAACTTCCTTGTACTGCGGTCTCAATTTTCATTTATATCGACAGCGCAATCTGATGCGATATCCTTGCATGCTCGCCTCTCCACGTCCCTATGCATAATTTAATGCACTGAAGTGCGCATAATGAGCGTGATTGACATAAATGTACTTTAAATGCATACGGGAATTGGTTTTGAATTGCGCCTGTGAAAGGGGATGGAAGGAAGGACGATCGAGTTTGCAGGCCATAACAGGCCAAACAAAGTCCACATTTCCCCCAAAGAGATGCCAATTCAGCCTTTTATGGATCAGCTTTTGCATTCTGATTAGAAAATTTAAAAATTGTCATAATCTTAGCTAGGGAAGTAGAAAATTAGAACTAGAATAAGTTTAATTTTAAAAGAAAATGGAAAAAACAATTCGGTTGCTTTCTAACCATTTCTGCCTTTTGCCATTTGTTTCCATTTTGGGTTAATTTTTTTGCAGAATAGTTCGCTGCCATCTCTGCATGTTTGAGCAGGTTGGCAGTGGGAGGGAGGAAATTTGGGATAGCTTTGGGCCAGATAGCCGTGTCCGGTTTTGGCTTGTTTGTCGTGGACATTGGACTTTGCCGGCGTTTTTGGTTTCGGTTTGCTCGCTCGGTTTGTTGTCTGTGGCCGTATGTTTTCGGCACTTAAATCGAGTTTATTACGTGCTTTCTGCCCGGCCAAATGGAGAAAATGGAGGCTGAGCCAGGGCACTGCTAAAAGCCAAAACACTTAGAAGCGAAAAGTAAAATAAAACTTTAACCCCAACTTTACTTCAGCTGGGCCAGCAATTTGATTTGTCTGTAACCACACAAAGTTGTAAATGAGTGTTTCGTTTATTAAATTTAATTGTTTTTTGGGAGCACTAAAAATTTACCATGAACTTTTTCTATCGATAAAGTTTTTTGGTAAGCAGTTATGAGTTAGTAGGAATGGGGATTTCTATCTGGAAAGCTCACCTGCATATATTTAGCATTTTTCATAAAAATAATAAGCCAGACTACTTGACTTTCTAGAAGACTATCTAGTTTCCCTTTGCTCACTTCGCCCGAAAATTGAGATATTATTTCGCATCCGGATGGACCATAAAAAGTTGCAGCATCATCAACGCTTGTCGAGGGACCAAAATGGGAGAACTGCGAGAAGGAGGCATCCAGCAAAAGGGCTGGAAAACTTTCTCTTTGCATTCGAGGAAAAACTTTGAAGCAAATATTTAAAAGAGCTCCCCTTTGCCTTCACTTCGCACTCGCACTAGCAATTTTTCTCGCATTTTATTGCTATGTTTTTTGGTTGCCTAAAGGCCAAACTTGCATTAATGAGGCAAAACTTGAGAAGTAGAGCTAAGGAAACAATAAGGACTTCAACACCTTTTTATTCAAAATAAAAAAATAACACCATTTCCTTATTAGCTTAAAATGAACTTGAAGTACAATAAGCGATTTTTGAAAATTATATTTTAATGTGCTTGATAAATAATAAGTTAATTAAAATTAGGGGAACATAATAAAATTTCAATTCTATTTTAGGAACAAAGATTTTACAAATCAAGATCAATAGTGTATACAAAATGTAGGTTTATAATGTCGAACTTGCTGATTAAAATAAAAAGTATGCAAAACTAAAAAATGTGCACAGACAATGCAAACTTTTCTATGGCAGCATTATTTTGCAGTCTGCCAACTTTATCCTTCCATAGGTTCATGTTGTGCTCAAGTTTCGGGTTAGGGTTTGAGTCAATAACTTAAAGCACTTGATGCCTTTTCATGCTTTCCCTAGCCTGCATCATCATCATCATCACAATTGTGGGCCTCGCATCCTTTTCAATCTCCCTCTGGATGTTGAAAATTTCCTTCATAAATGTTTATAAACACAATTTTCTAGTTGTGGCAAAAGTTATATTATTGGAGCAGCCTCTATCCCCTGCTATCTGATGCACTATGATTTATATGTAAGCGATCATCAATCTTCTTTAGCTGACATGGTTGTTGTTGGTTCAGTTACTGCCAGTTGAGTGGAGCCGAACAACCAGGCTTTAAATGATTTTCTTTTTGTCTCCCATTGATTTCCCAACTCCTAAGACTGCAAATTCATTTTGCTTGTTTCTGGGCAGGAAGGAAGGATGTCAGGACGGAAGGAAGGAAGGATGTAGGGCGTGGATGTGTTGTGGCTTGTCGTGTCTGTCATTGTCATGTACTTGTCGTACCCGAGGACAATGAATGCATTTGCTGCAGCACTAAAAACTCTAGCGACAACCACAGCAAACAGCAATCAATCGATGATTTCTATTCATTTTTAAACACTTTGGCATAGAGTGTACGGAAGACTGTGCCTTATAAATTAGAGAGGCTGTTGTAATATTTAAAGCACTAAAACAAAATTAGAAATTCAATTTGTAGCTTCATTTCAAAGCAAAGATAAAAAAGGAAAAAAATGATTTGATATAAAAACATATTCATTTTTAATTTTATACATTTTTATTTTATTTTATGTAACACTAGAACAGAATTTATACCTCAATATTAAGCTCTCTAATAGTTTGTCCAAAAATATTCATAAATGAAAACAAAAAACACGATATTTTGGATTGTTTTATCTTATTTTAATTTTGTCTATGGCGCTTCGATTTTATTTTAGTCAAAATTGTGCGGCCCAGGATTAGTACACAGTTTGATTTGTGGTGATTTCATTATGCTGTTGACAGAGCTTTACCCCCGATTCGTCTTTTGTGCGGAAACCCGGCGTATACACAATGTTTAACCGCATATTACACACACGCCATGTAGAACAACCAATTTATTTACCCAGCTACTCAGCTCGAATTGTGTAGCTACTTCGCCTGAAGTGATTGCCAGGCGACAATGTTTTTGCGACGAAGATATCCACTTTATCCTCTCAGCCGAACAATTCCTTATTCACTTTATCTGCCCGCTCTTTGCGAAAGCACTTCCTCCGAACCTTTGAGGTGGCCAGCACTTTGAGGCACTTGTGGAGCTCCTGGCTGATGACTTTTAAAACGTGACTCCACTTTTGGTCTTTGAGGTCCTCTTTTTATTGCTTTGACATTGGCAGCAAAAAACGCTCCAAGTGATTAGCCAGCCAGAAGAGTTGGGTTTAGGGAAACGTTGAAGCTACGCATATTTTAAGTGGCAAAGTTTCTGGGGGCTAAAGAAAATTGTTGCCTCAACTACTATTTCCCATTTCGCAGGCTCACTGCGATGCAATAAAAATACTACTGGTGGGTTAAGAGCGGGGCGAAGCCAAGTAAATAAAAAATTATTGCAAAACTTTTCCATGCAATAAACGATGAAAGTAAGACCTTCTTCAAGAAGCCAGCAGAGCATGAAAATCGCAGTAAAAATAGTTACAGCGACGACAGAACGAACAGGATCTTTTGCAAGAACATCATCTTTCGGTGGCATGTCTGCCTACAATGTCTCGGCTCCCCCAATTGTGTAATCAACGCAGGTGCCACCCAACCAGATCTGCGGAGGGGGAGTGCTGCAGTGGCACATTCCAGGGATTTTAGGCGCAGTTAAACAGCCTTCCTTCCCGCAGTCCACCCCCTTCCACCCACTTCCCATAATGTTGAGGAGCGGACAACACTTTCGTTGGCATGGCACACACGCTTCCATAGTTGAGGCAGACGTGACAAGGGCACAATGTTGCAATATACAGTGGGCATTGGAACTCTGAATGCTAAATATGCATAACAGTTTTTTTTTTTCATAAAAAAGTAGAGGTTATTATTACAAATTAAACAAAAAAATGTTTTTATTTTATTTAAATTTTAAATTTAATATATGCAACGGAAATACTGATTTTATTTCACTTTTTGTACTTTCTACCATTTTATGTTTTTTGTTAATAAATAATAATGCCTTATTATATTTAAATTTGTAATTGAACACCAGCGGCAACAGAAATATGGATTTTGTTTTACTGCTTTTACTATCACCCATTTTATATGGTTTGTTTATAAATAAGAATAAAACTAAACACATATACCTAAACTTCTAGGAAAATACAAATATTTGTTTAATTTCTTTGATTTTTGCATCAATTTCACAAGAATTGATTAATAACGTTTTGATTTATTATGACTATTATTTCACTGCCAGCAAAACATTCTAATATTGCACGTCAGGCGCATGAAATCAATCATTCCAATTGATTGTTGTACAAATTCAATTGGCGTTTATATGAGCAATCAAATGGCCATAAAGAAGCATTTATTTTCGGCAAACAGTTATCGATTTATTTAATTGAGGACTGCTGTTCGCAGCCCATTGTCCATCGACTGGGGCAGTTATTAGAGAAGATGTTGCAGCTATCAAAATGCCATAAAAGCGAATGTTAAACTGAGCTGCCGTAAACTGCTCACAATGCGGCCGTATTCCTTGGATGCTGATAAAGAGGAAGCGGAATGTTGGCCAGTCAGTTAGGGGATGGGGAAAAGGGGCAAATCGAGCGAGCCGGCCTCAATTAGACCTCAGTTTGATTAGAGGATGGGAGCAGAGCAGTTGGCCTAGTGGAAAAAAATTCCATTACACTTAGCATGCCGCACGCCCCATTCCTCATTGCCATCTCCGTTCGCCTTTCTCTTAGGGGTTCTTTCTTTTCATTAGCTAAGTGGCAGAGTGCGGGCATCCATTGAGCCTCCGAACAATATAATTTTTATTTGCCCCTCTGTTTTTGTAATTATCCATTGCGGGAGAGCCCCTCTTATTCCGCCTCAAATTTTTCGGGCGTTGATCTATTTTATCTGTTCTCTCAAGTGGCATAAATCACACAGAACACTCGGGCACTGACACAATGGGATAATTAGATGAGAATTGAGACATTCAATTTAAATAGGACTGGATATAAGCGCATCAAACGATCTCTACACAGAAAGAAAAGGTTACAGACAAAAGGTAATTAGTTTATATAAATTATAAAAACTATAAATGCCTCACCAGAGTACAAATTAAATTTGAAATATAAAAATATTATTTATTTAAAAGAAGAGGTATTATTAATATGAGTTTTCAGATCATTTTTTTTCCTGCAAGACCGCTGGGGTTTCTGGAAATTGCTTTATAATGCAAACAACAATAAGAAACGGTTCTCAACTTGAGGAGAACATTTCCATTTCCTTCAATGATAGAAATTTGCTTCAAGAGCACTTCTTCAACTGACATAAAGTACATAATATTTATTATCATTCATCACAGCATAATACTCACACAAATTGTCGGACAAACCAAAAGGGGCATTATAAAAATATTACTGGCAAAGCGCAGCCTGGGGAAATTTCAAAATAATAGACAAACGTGACCAACGGATAACGAGGACAAACATGATTTTCACTTAAACGAAAACTTTTTGGCAAGAAATCCTTTAAAGACCAGGATATACGGAGTGAAAAGAGAGGAAGAAGGAGTGTTGACTCAGGGACATCTGTCAGAGGCAAGCAAAAGCGATTTTGCGGTTAGTCTGGTAAGCCACAGTGTTGTTGACCCCCTCAAAAACCCCTTCGACTGCACTTGACTCTGACCCTCCTCCACTTGCATTCCCTCTCTCACTATATTTCTGTCTCCCTTTCGCCTGCATCTCCCCGTCGCTGCTCATTAAAAACAACAAAGACGGTTGACTCCACCTGTCCCACGTAATTGAACAGAGAGAAATTTATTATTTTTTTAGTTTCATATTGGAATATTTTAAAATAAATTATCAAAATGTATTTAAAATTTATTTCTTATCCACAGAATTAAATGTTGAATATATTAAATAGGTTAACAATTTTTTATAATTGTATGGAACATATTATTTTAAATTTAAAAAAAATTTAAAATACAATTCCTAAAAAAAATTTAATTCCTTCTAAAGTCTTTTATAACATTACCCATTAAAATAAAATGTTATTTTGAGGTTTGGTTAGCTATATTTCAAGTTTAATATTACAATACATCCACCCAAAACGTTCCCATAATTTTGTTCCGTGTATCATATTTGCTCAGTGCCATCAGAAGCTGCAGAGCCAAAGAGCTGCAACATCAGCAGCCACGTAACTGAGACAGGAGCAGTCCACGTAATTGAATCACCCTCGAGAACATATTAAAACCATCCATGAAGAGCTCACAGAATTCCCCGGGAGTCCCTGACTCTCTGTCCCGGATTGCTGGATGCTGGACTGTGGTTTGTCCTTCAGACAAAAATGACCGATACCCGGGACCAGGATTAAACTTCCACCTCTAACTGGTTTGTTCGTATTTTTCGTTTTTGTTCTGAGTTGTGCAACTGAATGACATTCGTTTTGTGATCCATACGTTTCATTCGACCATTCGTCGTTCTGTTTACCAAGCGAAGCAATTATGGCTAGTTAAGTGAATAATCTTTTTTGTAAAAAGAGATTAAAACTAAGAGCATTGAACGGATTAAAAGCTGCCTTTATTCGAATAATTAAGAGATTAAGCAATTCAAAAGTTCAAAAGCAATCATAATTTCATCACATTATTGCATACAAATATTTTCTGGCTTTCAGTAAAGTGTATAAGTGTATATAGTGTATGCTTCGTTATTGATAAGGTTGATTCCCAAGAGACCCCGACTTCCCCGCTTTCTTGTTTCCTTTTTTTCCCTGTGATTCAACATGATGTTGCTGGTGTGTTTCTGTTGTTGCTGTGCGTTGCTCACGTTGCCGCCGCTGCAGTTGAACCGAACAGGTTCAGAACGGCCACCTAAACAAAGAATAAGACGAGAATAAAGGAAAAATCACGACTGATAAATGAAATACTATATATATACGTTTATATATATGGCATGTCTGTATATAGAGATACACTCAAGCACACGCATGTAATGTTTAAATTTAGATATATCTGCAAGTTCCCCGAACGTCGCGAGCACTTGGCCCGCTTATCATTTCGTCTGTGTCGTAAGTCTGCCTGCCAACTCCACTTGGCCCTGGACATGTGTTGGCCAAAAGAGCAAAGGAGCAGGGCAAGAAATAAAGGAGGAATCGCAAAGAAGGAGCCAGAAATGCAGCGCACTGCAGCTCCTTCTGGCAACTTTTCGTTCTGTGTCATTCTAGATGCAGAAATTTGATGCCAGCTGCAACTTGTTAGGCTCCTATGTACTACCTCACCTCGTCCCGCCCTTTTTTTCGCCGCTTTCCTGATTTTATTTGCGCCTTTGACTGGCTTTAACTTACTGGTTTTGGGTTTCAGGAGCCCAGGAGCTCCTGCACTCTGCTGCAGTTTTGTAATTGCAGCAAAGTTTTCCCACATTAAGCTCGAGAAACAATGAAGAAGAAATGAAGTCCGATGAAGGGGAATCTGGGATTTCGCAAATCATGATTTGCTTTCGTCTCAATGCTTTTTTGTTTGCCTTGGTTTTGTTCATTAAGGTAAAGGGTAATGCCGAGCTGAACTTTTTCCTTCGATCGGTGTGAACTTTTGAAGGGGAAAGCCAAGACCAAAGACCTTTAAGATGAGCCAACAAAAGAGCTGACCTATGCCACAATTGGTTAAACAATTGACTTTTGTCCAAGGGATTTTTGTGTAAATTAGTTTTTTGATGAAGAGCTCGATATAGTCCTTAGGTTGTTTGAAAATCTTTCGAAAATGGTGTATGACAATTACTATTAGTTACAAAATAGTAAGAACTGTTGAATAATTTACTTGTAAAGTAGCCTGTTTCTTTAAAGAAAACCTATTAAAAAAAGAATACGTGAAGAAGGCAACTAAAGGAGATTTAATCCATGAGCAAAACCTGCCATATCATCTTAAGCCTTCACACCTGAGACCTCACCTGAACAGCTTCTCTTCCATTATTTATTAACTCGCCATGAGGTCTCAAACATTCCCCTGCTATTGTCCAGACACGAGTTTCAACTTAGTTTAGCCCGAACCCACACACAGGCTGCGATAAGGCAAACTAATCGCATTGGAAATCAATCTAGAATCGAAATCGATAACTCGACCATGGTGGCAAACACATTTGAATGTGATTCTCGAGCTGTAAATGTGCAATAATTTATTTAAATTCCCAAATGTGTGCTCTCGTAGACATTGTCATTAATATTTACTGGATTTGATTTTCTTAGCTGTATCTTTTGGGTCAAGCCATTAAGAACGAAGTCCAGCAGTGCTTCGCGTGGGCCGTGTCCAACGATCTCTGGGAGGCTGAGGCTTGGAGAGTCGTTAACCGGCAGCCCAAGCCAGCCAGTCAGCCAATCAACCAAGCAAACTAGTTTAGACAGTCGGACTTCTTGGGCCTCAGTGGGGAAAGAAGGCAAGCAGTTGGGCTTGGAGGCCAGAGAAGGAGAAACTGTAACACGAAAAGTGGCTGAGTGACAAGTTTTCAAAGGCCGAGGCATACATATTGGATTGCATATTAAATATTTTTTGACATACCCTGGACGAAACTTTTAATTGGACTCTGTTTTGTTCAGCTATCTTCTCCGTACAGATAGAGATATTCCTACGAAAGCGAATCTTGTCGCAAACAATGAAATGCATTCTACGTATTTTTGTTTGCCCGACTGAACTGAAATTAACCTTGACGGTTTGAATTGAGCCGATTGCGAAAATGTAAATATTTACTTCAACCACAGCGGAAGGTTTGATTCCACTGATTTTCCGTTTCTATTTATGGCTTTGTTTCTGGGACAGCAACCTTTTGGCCCCGGGCTGAACTTTGATTACTGGCAGATTTGAGTGCTGAAAAGGCACGTTCCTCGTGCTTGGGAACTCTTTATGTTGTTTTCCCTGATATAGCTAATCAAATTTCTATGAACCATATTTCCTCCGTTCCTCTCTTTGTGTGGCTGTCGCTGAAGCGAAACCCAATTATGTGTTTTTTTGGCAAGTCGTAAATCTATCTGAATTTCATACATATGGATAAATACGGCATAAGCGGAAATTTGGTCTCTGGGGTAAATGAATAAATGATATCTTTCTACCCGATGTGTGCGATAAATATTTATGTGGCAATTTGGAGCACATTCCTCCGACAGCTCAACAACTTTACTGCCCCAGCTCGAAAACTCTGCTCCACTCCGCCAAAGCATTGAGACATATGTGACACATGTCAATAACATCTTACCCCCACAGCAAAACTCCACGCAGAGAAAATAAATGTTATCAAATTCTGCTCAATATTACTCACTATTTTTCTGAGAGTTCAGAAAAAATTATTTTTTTATCTTTTCTAATCTTTTGGAAATACTCATTACCATTCGCTTTCGAATTGAAAGTTTAATAAAAAAGTTATTTAAAAAAAATTGTTTGTTTAATTTACTAAGTCAAATTTTCTGTTAAGGCTTCTCATTAATAATATATGTTAACTGTTAATGTATTTTTTGAATTATTACTTGCTTTGTCAATATTGATTAAAATGTTCTAGAGATTACAGTTTCCTTATAAGTATATAGTAAATGTTAATATTTATACAATTTAAAATATTTTTAATGCTGAATTAGAGTCAAGAAACAAAAACACGTATAAAAAGATCTAATACTAAATTTAACTTCTTTTACGTTTGTCATTAAAGTAATTGTTCTTACGACTTTAAAAAACTCTAAAATAGATAAATGTTGAGATATTTTTCCTCTGTGCACTCTCTCTATGTTGACTATCTCTGCCACGTGAAGTCGTCTTATCACGCTTGTGTGAAACTTATGCCCAACGATTTCAATTTCCATAGAATCTCTTCCCAAACACTCGCCCCACTCCTGTAGCCATTGATTGGCAGCTGGTATAACTTTAAACAACCAGAGATTGTTGTTGTTGTTACCTTTTCAAAATATGGGCATCAAGTAAGGAACCACAAGGCTTTCAACATAAGCTATAAAGCTTCTAAGCTGCTCAGCTTCAAAGGCTTAAAGCACTTCGCTGAAAAACACGGGGGGAAGAAAACAGAAGGGGTGAAATTAAGAGAGAAAAACTGTAGCAATGAGTTAAAAAAAATGTATGGGCACTTGAAACTATAGAAAGAGGCTTTCAGTAACCTTAAGTTGGCCCAGTTTGATGGACTCACCACTTGAGAATCTATTGAAATGCAAGTTGCAAGCCCACATCCTTCGAACCGCAAAATAAGAGCCTCTCTTAGTTTCCGTTCGGTTTTTCAGTTAATTTTTTTCAACTTTAAAAGCGGAATTTCATGGGGGAATTTTTATGTATTTTCCAATGATTAGGAGGCAGCATTTGACGGGCGTCCATGGAAACAGTGTCCACGGGGCTATTAAACTGTCAAACTTCGGCATCATCACTCACCCGACAATTACGACTAACCCTCCGAGACTTCCGTTCTCCGCACTTTAGTCTCCGCTTCACTTTTGTCTGTTTACTTTAAGCTTCGAATTACGCTTAAATTGTTTTTACGCCTCTTTTGCCTCGGCCATTGAGCAAAAATCTATAAAAAGCATTTGACGCAATCTATACCTATGGAATTGCAAAGATAATATAGCACTAGAACAAGACATTACACTCAAAATAAATTTAACCCTAAATTTTAGAAAATCGCCATTAAAATTTCTTTTTTCTAAATACAAGAAAGTTATTTCTAAATCTAAGGAAATTTTTCTTAAGTCAAGAAAGTTTTCCTTAAATCCAGGAAGTTTTTCTAAAATGTAGAAAATGGTTACCATGAACTAAGATCACCCTAAAATCTAGGAAAAATACCCTTAAAATTAGAAATTATTTTCTGAAAAATAGAAAGGCAAACAAAAGAATGAAATATTTTGGCAACGCCTTTTCTAAAAATGAGTGCCCTAACCCTAAAATTAAGCTAACCCTAAATAATAGAAACATTTCCTAAAAAGTAGAAAGTTTTTCTAAAAAATAGAAATAGTTGTTTTCACATGCTCTGGCATACCAAAATGTTTAATGCCAGAACTTGTCAGCTGTCGGGCGGCTGTACTCGTAGCGCAGACGGTTAAAGCACTTGGTTAACAATCGAATCGACCCTGGTTCGAGTCCCAGAGCAAACTATTTTTACCTTTTTTTTTAAGTTTTTTTTTTAGTTTTTTTAATTTATTTTATTGTTTTTTTTAATTGGTTTTTTTTAATCTTTTTTATTATTCCTTTTTTTTTATTGATGGCAAGCGGTAAACCGAAAATAATTTGGTTTATATTTAGCTATTTACTATATACTACACATAATATAAATTGCGATAGCATAAATATATGCATATGTATATACGTATGTAAATAAGTAAAACGCGAATGGTCAAAATTATGCAATTAGTATTCAAATGTGTTGTCCGCTTCACCCTTTACATACAATGCTCGGTTTGCCACAGCAAGTTTAAGTGCTACAATGGCCCAGTATGTAGGCCGTTCGCTCCTCGCGCGGGAGACCCGGGTTCGAATCTCACCGAAGGACAAGTAAAAATGTAAATTTTTTTCATGAAGATAAAATATTAACTAATCATAATTTCTACATTCCCAATCTTCCGCAGTCCCGTAGTCCACACTTACACAACCACATTTGGCTTTGGTTAGATAAGAAATCCAAGCACAAATACATAATAATAAATACATAACCTTTAACATTCACAATATACAAGACAGACAACGCCTGCATATGTATATAGGAAGGAGTACATAATATATACGTATATACAAAAAAAATCATGATTGAACATGTTTTTTTGTTTTGTTTTTCATTTCTATTTTTTAGGAAAATTTCCTACTTTTTAGAAATTTTTGCCCTTAAATTTAGTAAAACTACCCTAAAATTTAGAAATATGACGTCAAAAAAAATCAAAAATATAGAAAATTGTGACCCTAAAATTTAGGGCGAGCTTGTCTTGAAGACAAAAGTAGGGCGATTTCATTGACTTTAGGGTTAATTTTATTTTGAGTGTACTTGGAGAGATATAGGGTGTACTCTTGTGGACTGTTAAAACAAAAAACTGTCTTAAGAAATGTTATTATCATTTTTGTAATTATTGCATTAATTCATTTTTACAATAGAATTATAAATAATTATTAATTTGTGTTGGTTCTTTGTACTGTCATCCGTAAATACTTCTAAATCCTTTAACCGTCAATCATAAATATTTTTTTTTTCCAAAAATAAAAAGTATCTTTTACACAACTTTAGTACCGCTACCGAACCGTTTACATCTATTATTCAGCCGCTCCTTAGTTTGCTTTTAAGAGCGCAAAAGAAAAGAAGGCCAGCATACTGTTCAACAATTTGGCACATCATTCTCTTTCAGACCAATTTTTAATGCCCTCACCCACTAAACCTGCTGCCTTGGGCCATCTTCGGCATACTCGAAGCATTGTCTGCTGGCCATCAATAATTTATGCATTCAACCATCAATCACTTTGAGCTGCTTGGCGTTAACCGAGAATTGAGAGAGACGTTGTCATAGAGGAAGGGGGGGGTTTTTGGGACTCCAAGTCCGAGCTAAGTAAAATCAGTCAAGTGTGGATGCCAAGGCGCAAATGGTTTCGGCCAGGATTGGTTTGATTTTCCTCCCACAAACACCGAAGGCCCCTGCGAAGCGCCAGACAAGAAATGCGAGGGGGTCGAGCACATATATTTAAATGTATTTTGCATCACTTTACTTATTTTGTGTACAATTCTTGTAATTTTTTTTCTTGGTATTTGCCTTCGCTTTCTGCTGGCTGGGCAAAATTTCCCAGCCTTTGTTATGACCCAAAGACCGGAAGAGCAAAAGAGGAAAAACTTTTTCCGCTGGTCCTCTGTAAATTTGCAAAATTGCTTCCTTATTTCATTTTTGGCAAATAAACTGAAAGAATAACATTCCACTGCCCCAAAGTTCCTCTACCCCCAGCGCATATGTCTCGATGCCCGCTCGCTTTTCCAATTTGCCAAAGACATTTCAAACAGCTGACGGTGCCGAAGCATTTGATTTATGCAAAGTTGTTGCCTAAATTGATTTGCAATTGCCAATTTCCTCAAAGAAAACTCATAATCAGCCTAGGCACGCGGGCGAAAGAAAAATCCCTCGCGGGAAAGTGCTAACCAAACCCGACGACAGGGATTGCGTAAATGTTTCACATCGAGGCGTCAATGTGACTCAAGATGTTAACAGATCTTTGCCGGCTGCCATTGGCAACGCCACCGCCACCCACTCCAATTTAAATTTTCAATATGCGAGACGGCAAACAAGACGATGACAATGAGCTGCGAAGCAAAGTTCACGCCCCCGAGCGACGAACAAGTCGACAAACAATAAAAGCCATGTAAGAGGGCTGAGTTCTCAAGTTCTGGGCCTTGAACTACCGCTTAATGGTTTTATAGCACTTCAATAGGGGCCAGGATGAAATAATATAGTCCCCTTATAAGACTCACCTAAGCTGTACGTTTAATTTTCTTTAAAGATCTTTAGGATATTTTACAGAGCTTTTAAGTATTAAGAAATTATACTTTTTAAAGTCTTAATCCCAATATCATTTTTCTTTGAGACCTCTTAAGTTAGAAATAAATTTAAAAATTTTTTCCCATTCTATTCCAAACAACTCTTTCACTCCCGAACATACCCTCTCAAAATAACACAAAAAACCATTTAAATTATATTGGGTTTCCTCACTGGTGTGCCAGGTTTTTTGAGACTTTTGGCATCAGCATGGGGTGCTTCATTTACATATGTACTTAACACGTGTCGGTTTCTCCTCGTCGGATTTTTTATGAGGAGCCGAAATCTTTTGGGAAAACAGGGGGCAATTACTTAATGAAGAAACAAAAGCAGAAAAAAGTTCTTGGGCCAAAATGCAAATACTGGCAGCAATACTTGTACAGCTTTATGCTGCTTAATATATTTATGCAGACAGTCGACAAATGAGACTAAGAGGGGGAGAAAGTGAAAGAATGAGCTTTTGTACTTAATCAAATTACAGCACTAATTAATTTCAATTGTTGCGGTAATGGAATTCTTGTGAGTCGGATGAACACAAGAAGCATCTTAAGAGGCGTTAGGGAAGATACTTTGGCTTTGGCATTAGGAGGGATGAATATATCTTAGAACAATAAAATGTTTCGCTAATGTTTCAGACATGCATTAGAAATTTATATACCGTTGTATTAACAACTTGTTAAACTGTAGGAAATAATATTTAACAGCAGAATTTAGCTACTTTTCCCCTAACATTTTCAAAACTTAAATTTTTTTGTATTTTATTAATGTATTATTTTATAATTGAAACAAACTTACATTTGATATTAGAGAAACACGAAAATGCACTTAATTTTGCCCACTTGATTCTGCCAAACAGCCCACAGTGGTTGCCGCTGCCAAGAGGCAGCACACCGTTGCAAGTTCATTACAAACAATTGATTTGGCAGAACGGCGTAAAACTTGGCACAGGTAAGAAAGACAGGGCCAACTCAGCGCCACCAGTGTCTGGGAAATGGGGAAAGCCGCGCGAGAAGGGGGAAAGTGGCGTCGAGTAGAAGCAGGAAACAGAAACCCACTCGGAGCGACAAAGTCTGCCCATGACCAACGCAATGTGGCTGCAACTCTAGACAAAAAGCCAAGTCAGCATTTGCGCCGCAGACGCGGTGGGTGGGTGTGGGTGTGGAGGTCTGTGGCATTGGAAAGGAGCCAGGTGGGTGGTGAAAAAGGGGAGGGGCAGGCAGCAGGCTGGCGGATAAATGAGGGCGAGATGTGATGACTGCTGGCGAGAATTAATAATGAAAATATTCAGGCAGCTGCTGCTGCGGCTGCCGTTGATTGAAACCGAAAGGGCAGCAGCCGAGGAATGGCAAGGAACTCCAAGGAACTACACTTGAAAAAACCAACTCAAATTCCAAGGGAAATATCGTTAAACTGCAGAATGCAGGAAATTTAATGACACATTTAAAACCTAACAGATTAGAAATCAAATATACTCCGAATTTAATAAAAGGATATAAGAATGTTTGGTTTAATTTATTTAACATTTTTATACCCTTGTAGAGGGTATTATAATTTCAGTCAGATGTTTGCAACGCAGTGAAGGAGACGTTTCCGACCACATAAAGTATATATATTCTTGATCAGCACCAATAGCCGAGTCTATCTAGCCATGTCCGTCTGTCCGTCTGTCCGTTTCTATGCGAACTAGTCTCTCAGTTTTAAAGCTATCGCGATGAAACTTTCCCGAAGGTCTTCTTTCTATTGCAGGTAGTACATATGTCGGAGCGAGCCGGATCGGACCACTATATCTTAAGGCTCCCAAACAAATATAAGAAAATTCATTGTAACTTTGTAGGAAGTAGGCGTTTTGATTCTTGACTACTTAAAAACAAAATTGAAATAAATCGAAACGCTGAATCTGATGTGCATAAAGTTAGCAATGCAACTTTTGAAAAGGCAAATTTTTTTCTATCGACAATTTGCCGTTATTTATCCGTAAATTATTCGTGAAAGAAAAAAATTTGCCGCTCAATTATTTTTAAAATTATGAGATGTTCTGCTAAGTTGATATCAACTTAGCAGAACACCCCCACTAAAGTTCAAAATTTCCAAAATCTTTTTTAATGGGAATTTGCCGTTATTTATCCGTAAATGATTCGCGAAAGAAAAAATTTTGTTGCTCTTGTTTTAACATTTTTTTTTTTTAAAAACATAGTTGTTCTGCTAAGTTGATATCAACTTAGCAGAACACCCCCACTAAAGTGCGAAATTTCCAAAATCTTTTTTAATGGGAATTTGCCGTTATTTATCCGTAAATGATTCGCGAAAGAAAAAATTTTGTTGCTCTTGTTTTAACATTTTTTTTTAAAAAAACATAGTTGTTCTGCTAAGTTGATATCAACTTAGCAGAGCACCCCCACTAAAGTTCAAAATTTCCAAAATCTTTTCTAATGGGAATTTGCCGTTATTTATCCGTAAATGATTAGCGAAAGAAAAAATTTTGTTGCTCTTGTTTTAACATTTTTTTTTTAAAAAAACATAGTTGTTCTGCTAAGTTGATATCAACTTAGCAGAACACCCCCACTAAAGTGCAAAATTTCCAAAATCTTTTTTAATGGGAATTTGCCGTTATTTATCCGTAAATGATTCGCGAAAGAAAAAATTTTGTTGCTCTTGTTTTAACATTTTTTTTTTAAAAAAACATAGTTGTTCTGCTAAGTTGATATCAACTTAGCAGAACACCCCCACTAAAGTTCAAAATTTCCAAAATCTTTTCTAATGGGAATTTGCCGTTATTTATCCGTAAATGATTAGCGAAAGAAAAAATTTTGTTGCTCTGGTTTTAACATTTTTTTTTTAAAAAAACATAGTTGTTCTGCTAAGTTGATATCAACTTAGCAGAACACCCCCACTAAAGTTCAAAATTTCCAAAATCTTTTCTAATGGGAATTTGCCGTTATTTATCCGTAAATGATTAGCGAAAGAAAAAATTTAGTTGCTCTTGTTTTAACCTTTTTTTTAATAATAGTTGTTCTGCTAACATATGTATGTACAACGCGGACGGTAGCAGAGCTCTGCTGACGTCGACGTCAAATGTGTAAAATTACCGCGAATTCTGCGTCCTGGAGGTTTATTAATTTCTGCAGTGAGTCTGAGTCATTATTATTTACAGAATTACACATAATCAAAAGTTAATAATGTTAAAGCATGAAAAATGGATGTTGCTTCTCACAGAAGCAGAATTCGCGGAAATTTTACACATTTGACGTCGACGTCAGCAGAGCTCTGCTACCGTCCGCGTTGTACATACATATGTTAGCAGAACAACTATTATTAAAAAAAAGGTTAAAACAAGAGCAACTAAATTTTTTCTTTCGCTAATCATTTACGGATAAATAACGGCAAATTCCCATTAGAAAAGATTTTGGAAATTTTGAACTTTAGTGGGGGTGTTCTGCTAAGTTGATATCAAGTTGATATCTGCTAAGTTGATATCAACTTAGCAGAACAACTATGTTTTTTAAAAAAAAAAATGTTAAAACAAGAGCAACAAAATTTTTTCTTTCGCGAATCATTTACGGATAAATAACGGCAAATTCCCATTAAAAAAGATTTTGGAAATTTTGCACTTTAGTGGGGGTGTTCTGCTAAGTTGATATCAACTTAGCAGAACAACTATGTTTTTTTTAAAAAAAAATGTTAAAACAAGAGCAACAAAATTTTTTCTTTCGCGAATCATTTACGGATAAATAACGGCAAATTCCCATTAAAAAAGATTTTGGAAATTTTGCACTTTAGTGGGGGTGCTCTGCTAAGTTGATATCAACTTAGCAGAACAACTATGTTTTTTTAAAAAAAAATGTTAAAACAAGAGCAACAAAATTTTTTCTTTCGCGAATCATTTACGGATAAATAACGGCAAATTCCCATTAAAAAAGATTTTGGAAATTTCGCACTTTAGTGGGGGTGTTCTGCTAAGTTGATATCAACTTAGCAGAACAACTATGTTTTAAAAAAAAAAAAATGTTAAAACAAGAGCAACAAAATTTTTTCTTTCGCGAATCATTTACGGATAAATAACGGCAAATTCCCATTAAAAAAGATTTTGGAAATTTTGAACTTTAGTGGGGGTGTTCTGCTAAGTTGATATCAACTTAGCAGAACATCTCATAATTTTAAAAATAATTGAGCGGCAAATTTTTTTCTTTCACGAATAATTTACGGATAAATAACGGCAAATTGTCGATAGAAAAAAATTTGCCTTTTCAAAAGTTGCATTGCTAACTTTATGCACATCTGAATCTGGAATCCCTGGAACTGCACCGAGTGAGTATTCTTTTATCTACAAGGGTATATAAGCTTCGGCTGGCCGAAGGTAGCTTCCTTTCTTGTTCTAAGGTAATTTAGATTGTATTTCAAAATATTACTATTTATAAATTACATAATAACAAGTTAAAAAAGAAATGGATTATTCTTTAGTCAAACTTTGAAAATTAAATATCTTTATTTGAACTTCATAGAGTGTCTACGCCAAGATGGATTTTGACTATAAAAGGTTTTTCGATGTGTAAAAGAGTGGCAAGTGGGTGCGAAATCTTTTGAAAAAGGATTAACATTAAATATGCATATGTATGTTTGTGCCTTGGTGTTTGTACACGGTCCTGCGAGTGTGTGTTTGTGCGGGTGAAAAGTTGCTCGTTGGTTTGAGTAATGTGCGCACATAATGAGTAACAAAGCGCCCTAATGAAGTACTCAAAGCCTTCGAGCAGAAGCCAACTTTCAAGCTCCTGGATATAAAGTTTTCCAAGTGTCAGAGGGGCGAATGGATTTTGCCCGGACCCTGGAGAACTTCAACTTTAAAAGTTTCATAAATGCTCAACTACAAATAAGAAAATTGAGGCCAATCGCCAAATCGGATGTGGAGAACCACTAATAAAAACTTATTCGGCGAAATATCGTTGAAAAATAAACAGCCTGTGAAAAGATTACACCATTCGCACAATAGCATTAACGTAAACAAAGCAAAACAAATAATTCAAGAAACTAAGATATAAATTCCTTGCGGTCATTTTCATTCCGGATGAAGTATTTTCATTCATTTGATTTCTCCCCAGTCATCAGGTTTTGGGTGTATTAGTTTAAGATTTTTCTTGTATTTTATTATTTGTATTTTTATACCCTTGCAGAGGGTATTATGATTTCAGTCAGAAGTTTGCAACGCATTGAAGGAGACGTTTCCGACCCCATAAAGTATATATATTCTTGATCAGCATCACTAGACGAGTCGATTTAGCCATGTCCGTCTGTCCATCTGACCGTCTGACCGTCTGTCCGTCTGTCTGTTTCTACGCAAACTAGTCTCTCAGTTTTTGAGCTATCGGGATAAAACTTTCCCAAAAGTCTTCTTTCTATTGCAGGTAGTATATATGTCGGAACCGACCGGATCGGACAACTATATCTTATAGCTCCCATAGGAAGGATCGGAAAAGAAAACGTTAAAAAAATTCTAGCTTTTGTGTTTTTTGAAATATTACCTTCTACTTTTGGGGATGTTATTTTTTAAATATTTCTGAATTTCGAATTAAATATTTAAAAAATCGGACTAATATGTCATGTAGCTGCCATAGGAACGATCGAAAAATTAATGGAAAAGTAATAGGAAATAAATTTTAGCTTCCTTGGTTTTTATTGTATTATCTTCTACTCTAGGATATGACTCTTTTTAAATATTTCCGAATTTCAATTTTAATTTGATCAAAATCGGACGACTATATCATATAGCTGCCATAGGAACGATCGGAAAATTACTGAGATTAATGAAATTAATTGAAAATTTTTGCGATTTGTTAATTAATAGGAATGATCTGCAAGGGTATTTAAGCTTCGGCTGGCCGAAGCTAGCTTCCTTTCTTGTTTTCAATGTATTTAAAGACAAGGGAATCTTTTAGACTAGCTTTGATTTTCCTTTGCTTTCACAAATATTTTGACTTTTTGGCCAGGTTTAAACAGCTGCCGGCAGCTTCAAGAATGCTTTTATTAAACAAATTAAATCAGAATTTATGCAAAGATATTATTTATGAAATGTAAATAACTCATTCATACACAGAAAAAATTAGCAAAAGCTTTATGTGCTGTGAAACATTTTAAAAAGTAAAACGATTCATACTAATTTGGTTTGAAAAACGTTTTCACCTTTTTTATCTGTGTATATGCATATTTCAGTATAAGTAAAGCTTGACAGCTCTTTTAAAACGAAATTCAGATTAAATGACAAATCAAAAAATACAAAAAACAATCGGATAAATACAAAATAATATTCTGGCTATCAAAAAATAACAGACAAGTCTATTTATACACGTATACTCAATTGAATTTAATTCAGTGCACTTAAACTGATTTGATTTGCCTTCGCTAAAGCTGATGACACCGCGGCGTCTACAACCGTATACGTAATATGTGGCAAATGAAACGCAATCTTGCGGTTATTTTTTCTTGCCCTTTTTATTGAGGCAATCACGAGCATAATAAAATTAATGATAATAATAACAATAAAGAAGCCAAGAGTAGTTCGCAATCGCAATAACAATTGGTAATGATGACAACAATGTGTGGTACTTAATAAATTTAATGCGTCCCGATTTAGCTCACAATTAGGCGGAAGATTTTTGGTCAATTTAATCCATTATGACCGCCGCCGGCGGTTGGGGAACCATTTGAGCGGATAAACACGGTTGGTTTAATACGATTATGTACATTACCTGAAAATAAAGGAAATTTATACGTTAGTAATTGTGAAATAATTATGTAATGTAAGACGAAATTCAAGGAACTCATTAATGACTGCTTTAAATTTCGCTTTAAATTGTTTGACATTAAAGTGAAGTTCAAATTTGTATTACGTTTAGTAGATATTAGAAATGTTAAAACTTAAAAACATCTTATCAATAAACTTATAATTATTTTATTAAAATAATACAATAATTTAAATTTAAATTTTGGTTTACCTCTTGGCTGGGCAATTTCGATTTCAATTGCATTTCGGCCTCAGGAGTACTGAACCGCATTGGGAACGCTGGATGGAGACATATTGGCTAACCCGATCCGAACCCCGTGCCACCAATAAATCGCTGGTGAACGACAGCCGCTAGATAGTCTGCCCGTACAGTCAACACCCCCATGGAATCGCCCACCTAAGCCTGGTGAAATTTATTATAAAATTCAATCTTTTTTTTTCTAGCCAGCTTAGAAGGGGCAAGAACTTTCTCGCCCAAGTGTCGAAAGCGGCTGCGATAAGAAGAATAGCGAAGAAAACATGGCAAAAGGTATTTAAATCGTTTTTAATGGAAAAATATGCAAAGCAGCCGCGCGGCGGAGTCGTAAGCCGCTGGAGAGGCTGGAGAAGGATACCAGACAAATCTCTGCCGACTGCCCAGCCACCTCCTTCATTAAAATTCCAAGCATTTTCACTTTGCGAAAACACACGGCTGATGAGGGGCGGAAAAGGGGGCAGCAGTTAGGGGGAGTTGGAGGAACAGACAGAGAACTGCGAGGGAAATGCTGACTGACACACTTTAAAACAATATTCTGGCCTGGCATCGCTTCCTTTAGAATCCAGAAAACCCGCCCCGGGAGCCTGGTCACATCCTTGTCATCCCAAAGTGCACGCAGGACATATGACAAACTTGACGTAGCATGTCAAAAGATTTGAAGCCAATTTGTCAGACGAAGTGGGAGACAAAATGGGATGAAGTCAGAAGCATATAGCTGGATGTTAGAGAGTGCTAGCGTATTGCAGAGAAATTTTACATTCTCGAAAACAAAAAATCACAAGAAGAAAAGGAAATCTAATTCAATGCAGAAGCTAGATATTTTTTATTTTCTTTTTTAAACTTTTTTGCATATGTTTCATGTATGTATATGAATGGTAACTTGGGCTTAAACTGCAAATCATCTAAGCGTTATGATTTTAGTTCAATCAAGCTAAAAGCTTATGAAGTTAAACAAACAGTTGGCTTTAGCGCAATACAAATATTTAGATTTGTATTGTTTAGCTATGATTTTTTTTTATAACAAGAGAATATTATTTCTCCAATCAAAAGCAAATAGTAATACATTAATAAAACATAACTCATAACCAAAACTGTACTTTCAGACGTATTATATTTGTAAATTTAAGCAAATACATATTGGCTATTTTTTTTAAATATTACCAAAATGGAATATTTAAACAAAATAATGTTAAATACAACCTTAAACAACACTTAAGCGTACTTTAAACCATTTAACGATGTGGTATTTGCCGTTCAAGGATACAAAGAAAGTCCAATAAAATCATTAGAGCCTAATGTTTTTGTCGAAATATAATCAAAGCTTATTAATTTTAATACATATATTGTCAGAACTTAACAAAATTATTATGATAATTATTTATAAGAATGGAATATTTATTGCCATATTTAGTTTCCTGAATTTTAAACGTGTCCACTTAAATTTAATTGTTGCAATAATAGAATGATTATTATGCAATATTTTGGTGTTCTAATTGGATGGAAAACCCACGAGATATTTCATTTAATTTACGCATTGTAAATATAAATTCTGATATAATATTGTCTCTCTAATTGGACATCCTCGGGGGGTGGGTGCTGTGTGCGTTATGTTGTGCATACCAAATGCATATTTAAACTGATTAAATTAGTTCGAGCGTTGCCATAATGAATGTGAGCCATGCACACACGTTCAGGACCCCGAACAAGTTCTAAAGTGCCACTAAAAAGTGCTGGAGAGATAGACAGTTGGCAGCGGAGGAGTGGGTCTAAGCCAACTCTCGACAGGAGAGTCCCCTGCTTGTTTGCTCCGCGGGCGAGGACGAGGAAGGCAAAGCTTTGCACTACTATAAAATTAAGATTAAAAGCTCCAGCTGTAAATGAGTATAAAGCCAGTCTTTGGCCCCCTTAAACGAGGTTCTGTATTTGTTTAAGGTGAGCATTTGTGTGTCTGTTTGTGAAAGGCTGCTCTTCGCGAAGCACAGAAAAAGATACACACAAAAAAAAGGGGGGGACAACGACAAATAGAAACACGCAAACAGAAGCGACATCCCCTCTAACTTCTGCTTATTTCGTCCCTTTATTCTCCCTTGGATTAGCTAGCTGCGAATTCTTTTGTGGCTGCGAGGAAATTAAAAATTTTTCACTTCAAACACACAACAAAGCTTCATTTTAATTTCCTAGAAAGTACAAGAATAAAAAAAATATTATTTCAACTAAAACAAAACTAGAGCAACCCCAAGGAAATGGGGGCATAAAATATGATGAAGAAGAAGTGGGAAATGAGGCTGTCTATCAACAGTTCCTAAACTCAAAATAAAGCGGAATGAGTGAAACCGAAACCTGTCAAGGGTCAGTACTTTTGCTGATATGAAACACTTATTTTGTTTTATATTCTTTTTAATATTCCTATAAAATACATATGCTATGTATTAAATTTGAACTAGATTTTATTAAATTGTTGTTATCAGTTCGTAAAAAATTGTCAAGGGCGTTAAAAAAATCTATAATCTTTTTTAGTTATTCGGTTTCGTGGTTTCATACAAAAGTAAAAGTATATGTAGATTTTATTTATTTTTTTGATTTTATAGCTAGGATTGATTTTTTTTAATGATCAAACCCCAATATTCAGGACTCAGTATAAAAAAAATGCTGGCGCCCGCAGAACTAAAAGATATGTTTCAAAATTTGCAATCAGCCCGTTCCGCGCTTTGACGACGAAAAATAAGGCTATACCTTTTCAGTTTTTCCCTTGTAGAGAAAAATGATTAACAAAGATTGATGAAAAATAAAGGGATTGGCTCGGGTGGTTGGCCTCCTTTTTTTTGGGATTTGGTGGTGACTTTTGTGACTTTAAAAACAGGGTTGAGTTGCAAGCGAAAAAGAGCACTCCAGAAATGTGGCGATGAAAAGGTTTCATCTGTGGGAGATCGACAGACAAATAGAATATGAAAAAACATATGAAATGGGAAAATAACTGAAAAGAATGATTGAAAAATTGCATTGCATTGAAAAAAGACAACTTTTTATAGAACATATTCAATTATTTAATTTTTTCATTTTATTGCTTTGTTACATATCAGATCAAAATTCTGATGGCCCGCCAAACCATAAGGTTACATATCATTTATGAATTGTTTTTCTCCTGCGCCTCTGGAATGCCATAGTTGTCAATCATTTGTCAATTAAGCACTCTATCAATCCGCATGTCTGAGCCGCATTCCATGTTGTTTGTTTATGCAGCCAATCGCGGTGCATGTAATATATCTCTGATATATATTTCATGCCTACAATATACATTTATTAAAGTGTGTTTTTTACGTTTTATCCCGAGCATAAATTGAAATTCTGTCAGCATCGGGACGTCGATATGGTGGATAGGGACGGCGGAAATGATCCGTCTCTTTCACTCCGCTTTCATTAAATTGAAAAATTGTTCGCCAGGGCGCAAATTACACAAATCATCAACGGCATGGCACTGGGAATATTGTGGAAATGAATTGCAACTTTGCGCTGCTTTATTGTTTTATCCTTTCACGTTTTTTTTGAAGTATTTATTGCTTTATTATTTTTAACAATTAAGGCAATTCAGAAAAAGTGGAAATTCCATAACAAAAAATTTTGAGCCTCGGCAGTTTTTATGGCAACGGCAGTGGTAATTAATTAAGGGTCAAACAAAAGAATTTGATTGATGGGAGATACTGTCACTGATTTCTGATTTGAAGGTGTCTATAACAGGTATTAACACACATTTAAGTAATAAAATAAATCTCACCATTTCATGGAAATAATTTAAAATACAAAGGTAGAATAAATAAAAATTGTACTTAACTGGGTTTTTAATATAGTTTCATTTAATTATCATTATCATTACTAAACTTATTTCTATCAAAGCAGCTTTCCGCGGAAAGTAACTTTACTTTCACAGAGCATTTATGTCCCCTCGTCCCCTTTTCTAATCTAGTTCAAGTTTGGACTGCACAAAATACTTAATTTCCTAGTTATAAGTAAAGGAGACAGAAAATGAAAAACTTTTGCTAATCATTCAACCCGAAGCGATCTCTCACCCCCCAGAGCTCTCCTCATCCGCACAGTGGCTGACAAAACGTGGCTGGAAACAGTCTCCGCCAAAAGTTTGCACATTAAAATTGGCGCTAAAACTAACAAACTTTGTCAGCGAGCAAGAGAAACAAACTCCCTCTCTCTCACACACATTCCACTCTTCTCCTTTGGCAACGCATAACGCGCTTGAAAACTTACCCAAATGAACTACGGCAAAACCTAGGGAAAAGGATATGATTTGGCGTAGGAATTTAGCTGAATTATAAGGCAAAATATTTTAATTGGTTTAATTTCTGTTGCGGCTTAAACTCGTTTTGGCCTCAGCTTTCCTGAAATATTTTGTAGGCCCTAATTGTATTGGGATTAAAAGCTGATTTCTTAATTAAATAGTTAGCAGCTCCCACACATTAGCAAATTTGCATGAAAATCTAATTAAAATAGTCTTTATCTGCACGTTGAAAAATGTGGACAAGAAAATCAGCGAAATTGAACTATAAGTATATATTGGTTTAAATGTATAGGTGTATAAAAAGTATAGTGATACATTATAAACAGATTAAAATATAATATTTGAATATAATGTTTATTAATTATTTAAGAAATAGCAAATACAAAATACTAAGAATATAATAAAACTTGACAACCATTTATCCAGAAATCGTCGTTCAAAAGGGAATAGAACACATTTTTTAAGAGCCGATACTCATTATTCAAAATCTGGGGGTTGGCTTGCACCAATTAATGCGAGAAGGGCTCATATTTCATGCCCCGCTTGTCTCGGTTTGATTCCGACTCGTTCCGCTGATAAGGAATCTGCCCGCCCATCTAACATCCACTGGAGCCCTCCACCGATTCTCCCTCAATTGATGGGACAAAGCCATAAATTAGAGAACAAAGTTGCGACGCATCAACGAGCATGTGAAACATGTTTCGACGAGGAGAAGTTATCATCGATGGCTATTGCAACATGTATCTATGGATGCCATGCACTGTGATTAACCGGGGGCTAGAAAGTGGGCGGTGTGGAAGGAAGCAGTTACTCCAAATGGATCGGGCGAAACAAAAGATGGAAAATCGTGGGGAGGGGTCGAGGGAGGTGGAAACAATTTTGCAAAGCGTCGAGCGCTATGCTTATAATAACAGACGCAGCAGCGGCAGCAGCAACAGCAGTCGGGCAAACAAAGGAAGAGGAACAAATTACAGCACAAAACCAGCAGTGGCAACAACAAAAACGCCCCGACGAGTGCGCCAAAGGTAGACAAATATGCTAAAACAAAAAAAAAAAAACACAGAAAAAGAGAAAATTCCAGGAAGCTGTACTTAAAGGGTACGAGTACTGCGCTTGATACCCTTTATGGTAACAATATATTTTTTCGAATAAGATAGGGGTTGCAAAGAAAGGGATCTTTACTTATTTTTCGGAACTAACTTTAATCGTGCAATATTTTTTTTAAGAGCAACTTTTAAGATTTCAAAGTTTCTGTAAACGGAGACCCTATCTAATGGTTTTATTTTTAAACTGCTGACCTTAAAAGGGGTTTTTAATATTTTAATTGATTTTCTGATAACTACGTTTGACAATAGTTAAATGAATAAAATTTTACAATATATGAATAAACTCTTATGAAAATTCCGCTATTGTAAAACAATACTAAAATTAAAATTATGTCAAAATAAATTCCGAGTGAGATATCTGTAAAAATGCACTGGTTTAACGTTAATCTAGTTTCGCTTGTTATCCTTAGTTCATTTTGACCAAATGTTGTTCGTGGAAACTGAGAGGCATCAGACTGTTATTAATACAACTAATTGAGAACCTACCACAACGCGATGCGGAGACGGACATGCCGCGGTGCAAATGGGAAAAAGCGGGCAAACGACAGCTTGCAATTACATCCGAGACCCCTTTTTGCCACCCGCCCCTGTTGCACCACCCGCTACACAACCCACTACACCACTGCCCCTCTGCACACACACACAGGACAAAGTGCACTTCAAACAAAACGTCGCTCACATGGAAGCGTGCGATTTGCCGCAATTGCGTATCATTAATTTGCGTTTTGCCTGCCACCTCCCTTTTTCCTTCTCCTATCTCATCGGTCGGTAATACCGCCTGTCGTCGTTCGGTCAAATTACTTTGTAAAATGTTTCATGGATGCAACACGAAGAGCAGGAACCAAACACCTGGGGATAGCAAAAAAATCTCCACAATCTTCCGTTATGGGTTATTTGAAAAACTATTATTAGCAAAAATAATTATTATTATCATTCCTTAAACGGAAATACATTTAACTGTCACCATTATTATTTAATATTAGGTACTTAATCCTAATATTAAATACATTTTTGTTGCATTAAAATAAGTAAACATTTTTTTGGGGGTGTCACAGAAATCCCTTCCAACCAAATTTCAACCCAAAAGCAAATATCGGTGTCACAGAAACCGTTTGAAAATCAAGTACACGATTTTAAACCATCCGAATAGTAGGCCTTGAAGCAAATGTTCCTAAAATTAGAGCAAATTTACTCTGAAACTCCTGGAAATCTCTACAGATTCTGTGACACCTACGGATTTTATGGGTTGGTTTCCAAACCAACCGTCCCCAAATCCGTCGCCGGTTTCTGTGACACCCTGTATATAAAAAAGTTATACACGAAAATTACGAACCTAGCCCATTTGACCAGAATTAAAATGAAAAGTCTTTGTAAACAGACCTTAATTGTGTAAGCAACATTTTTTATTGGTTTGGATTTTTTAAATTTTAAGTTAAGCACAATATTATAATATCTGACCAATTCATTCTAGTTTCATTCTTACAATAAAATATGGTATGTACAGGTTCGCGGTTTGCAAAATCGTTTGCCGTATAAACCATGGAAAAGAGCCAGCTGGGTCTATGGTTGAAGGATTGGTTTGGCTTTGCGGTTTTGCTGTTACACGAGTATAACATTTACTACTTACGCTGCACCCACACAACCCAGTCCCACCGCCATCCAAATGCCCCTCTGCTGTCTGTAAGCAAATCCGTAGTGCCGTTCTAATGCATTTTCAATATTCTAACGATGCCACAGTAAACTGGCCAGCAACACATCAACATCGAGTGCTGACCATATATAGAGATTATACGAGAGCACATTGTTGTTGATGCTTTCGCTGTTCTAGAGTTTAACTGCTTTAGAAGAGCTTTTAGCATTATGTTGTACTGAAATCGAATTATTGGCTTGTTACGTAGGTTACAATATTTATGAAATTATAACAGTTTGTATGCTACAATTTAACAGATTATTTAAGGATAGTGTTTTAAAAGGTATTACAGATTTTGTAAATACCTTTTGAATAAGTCTGTTCAACTCTCAAGCTTGGAAATCCGACATTCCACTCAGCTCATCTTGCTTTTTCAGGCCCCATACTTTTTAAGCTGCTTCTCTTTTCAATTGAATGCGAAAAATATTTGACCTCAAGTAAGCCACTTTTGCTGTATTGCCCTTTCTCCGCACCAGGCAATTATAAAATATATTTTCATTATGTAAAAAAATAATTATGCCGAAAGTATGCACTGAGTGGAGATGGAAAAAAGGGTGGTGGATGAAAGGGGGCACAAATGGCGAGGTCCACTCGAGATGCTCGTTGAGTTTGTAGCTTTTCGTACAATTATTTCATGCTCATTGCTAATTAAAACTAAATTGAGTGCACTCTGTGGGTGGGTAAATGAGTGCGCAAATGGAAAAAGTAAATTCACATTTGACAAACATTCGGATTATTAACCATTTAAATTTTTAAAAGGCAAACAACAACTGTTCTAGGAACTTTTGAAGGAATTAATTATAACAACGTGTGAGTAATAGTTCGCCTAATTAAAATCGTGACAGACAAACCAAGCTCAGCCGAAGTTTTTATTTTTATACCCGTTACTCGTAGAGTAAAAGGGTATACTAGATTCGTGCAAAAGTATGTAACAGCTAGAAGGAAGCGTTTCCGACCCCATAAAGTATATATATTCTTGATCAGGATCACTAGCCGTGTCGATCTAGCCATGTCCGTCTGTCCGTCTGTCCGTCTGTCCGTCTGTCCGTCTGTCCGTCTGTCTGTCTGTCCGTCTGTATGAACGCTGAGATCTCAGAAACAACAAAAGCTAGAAGGTTGAGATTTCCCACACATATTCTTTGGCTTCCTACGCAGCGCAAGTTTATTTTAGCCGAGCGCCACGCCCCCTCTAACGCCCACAATCGCCCACTAACGATTTTAAAATGGGTCCTGCGCCCACATCTTTAAAGATTTCCGAGAAGTATAAATGCAATTTTGTTGTGTATCTTTATACCTATCGAAATGTAGAAGACATTTTTCAAATCGGACCATTCATTAAAAAGTTATACGCTTTATAAATTGTCAACATATATCTATCTCCCTCGCACTCCTTTTAGCTGAGTTACGATTATTAGTCGGGACACCAACCCGACACAGCGTTCGCACTCCCTTTAGCTGAGTGACGGGTATTAGATAGTCGGGACAACAACCCGACTATAGCGTTCTCTCTTGTTGCTTATTGAACTCACGAAGTACGGAAAAAGCGCATATTTAATCACCAAATAAGTAGATTGTGAAAAAATAAATTAATTTGAAAAGTTTTTTTGCATTGCAAGTTTTTCCAATTTGGAAAATCAACACTGTCCGGTTATTCGCACAGTTTTTTGGCTGACTATTTAAGTGCCAACTCATTTCGTGAGCACAATGCATTTTTAATTGCCATCTAATTATTTTCAATTCTTCAATTGACATTTTTCAGTAGTTGTGAATGAAATGGAAAATTTAATAAAGAAAACGAGGGTGGATGACGAAAAATTCTGCTAATGAAAAATGGGGGAAAATCCCCTTGATGACTTAAATGGCAATTGATAGCAACTCGGGAGTTTAGTTCCTGGCTGAATGTCAAGTCATCGTTGATGATGACAACAAAACATATGCGTTGGCCAACTGTCCTGCCCATGACCATATTGGGTACTTCGTCTAGACCCCCTGGCGATGTTGGTGTCTTTGTTCGACGAGCCAAACCAAACCTATCCGATCTGAACCGGTTCCAGTTCTTAGACCCACACGGAAAGAAATGATGTGATATGATTCCTTTCACTTCTTTTACAATAACGTGAATAAACCAAGTTAGATCTCGGAATAATATTCTACATTTAAAAACCTAAGTCCTTAAATGTTACATCAATTAAAAGTGAATTGCTCTACAAAATTATTTTCATAAATAAAGAAACTATAATATTTAATTTTCTACATTATAATAGTTGTTCAAGACTTCTGAGCTCTAACAGTCCTGTGAACAGTTATACAATTCTCAGGACTTCTGGGGTTGGTCTTATTTTTTTTTTTTGTGCATCCCCATCTCGGTGGTGCGTCATCCGGGGCCAGACGGACCATAAATGTGCTTTGCAGCCAGCAGAAATACAATAAAGACAGCACACAGCAGCTCGCCTGCATTGAGCGGCAACAATAAATTGTACAATAAATCAATATAGAAAAAACGTCTTGCATAAAAAATTCGCAAAAAGGAAAACAGGAAAAGCGGGAGAATCTCGTGTGAAAAAGAAACCCCCAAATGGGTTTTCCACATAATTGTTCTGCAACAAATTACTGGCTTAACCGAATTTCCAGACTCAATTATGCAGGGGGAAAATGTATGTATATATACATAAAAATAATTTTCTACATTTTAGAAAATCGCCCTAAAAAAATTTTTGCCCTTGAACTGAGAAAAATTTTCTATTTTCACGACAAATTTGCCATAAATTCAAGGCAGGTAACCATAAAAAAATATTTTTAGGGTTAATTTTTCTATTTTTCTAATATTTAGGGCGATTTTTTTCGATTTGCTTCGTTTTGAGCTTTTCTAAATCCAACGGCGAATTGCCCTAATTTTATTTCTAAAATTTTTCTAAATACAAGGGCGATTCGCCTTAAAAATCACTCCAAAAGTGTGAAATTCGGTAGCCCAGCGGTCTAATCACTTGCGCTTTCAACTTTGCTATATGAGGACTAAGGTCTTGGGGTTGTGGGTTCGAACCCTGTGTGATTCAACTTGATTTTTATGTTTTTTTTTTTTAAACATTTTAATACTAAGGACATTTTTTCGTCCGAATTTTAAATTAAAGTAGTCTTAAAACCTTTAAAACGTATGGGAGTT
The DNA here is from genome assembly GCF_030179915.1 of Drosophila takahashii. Lineage (NCBI taxonomy): Eukaryota > Metazoa > Arthropoda > Insecta > Diptera > Drosophilidae > Drosophila > Drosophila takahashii. The sequence goes on along the minus strand of NC_091679.1, from coordinate 31,464,688 downwards.
CTGAGTTAAAAGCATACTTCGTGTTTGCGGGCAAGAAAACGGTCCTAATTGTCACAGTCGTCAGGAAAAAATATAAGGTTTAATTGCCTTTAGTCAAATTATAACGTAGACCTCAAGAAAATAATATGTGTGTAGAGTTTGTACGTCGCCTTGCGCGATGGGTCTGTGGTGCAGCGGTAGGACGTTAGACTCTAAACCGAGAGGTCGTGGGTTCGATTCTCGCAATGACCAAAAAAAGTAAGTTGTTTTTTCTCCTCATATTTATTTCCCTAATTCATTTACAAACATGATTTTTCAGTTCTAACGGCTGTGCTGTATAGATCGGGCCCCCCTCTTAACGCGACTCCCATATAAGCTACACACCAATACATCAATATGAAACGGTGTCCTCCGCCGGTGTTGTGTAATGAAAGCAGTCCCAGTTCCCAGAATATACACGATTAAAAAAATACATGCTTCCCAAATTCAGTTAAGCATGCTCAAACACGATTTTTTTTAATTTGTCTAATTTTTTAGGGCATTTGCCTTTAAAAACAGAAAATTCGCCCTTAATTTTAGAAAAATACACCTTAAAATTAGGGCAAATCACCCTAAAAACAGGAAAATATTTCTTAATTCGAGAAAAATCACCCTAAATTAAACAAAATTTCCATCGGGATTTTTTAGAAAATTTTTCTAAATACACGGGCGAATCGCCAGCGGATACGATTTATGGGCGATTTTCTAAATCCACGGGCGAAAAGTCAGTTTTTTAGGGCGATTTAGGGTAAAAATTTCTATGAGTGTATAAATGTACATATAAAAAAAGGGGAGTCCTGAAAACTTTAAAGGTTGCCCACCAGATTTTTTCAGGATTTCCAACCACGCTTGTTTCCCTTTTCCTCTTCGCAAGCCGGCCGGCTTGTCCAGTTTGTTTTGGGCCCCGTTTGCTTTGCTTTTGGCCAACTTGCTTACTTGTTTGTTGGCCCCGCTAAAGGCAAATTGTTTCTTTCTGGCTTTGCGTTTTCGTTTTTTCTTTTTCTCTTTAAGCAGGTGTTACCAGTGTGTGTGTGTCTGTAACTCACCTTACAAACTTGTTTGTTTCTATTGTTGTTGCTGTTACCTAATCGTCTGCGGACAGGTTATCGTTTGCTCTTGAACTTGAGGCGAGCAAACAAACAAACTTAATGTGGAACTTGAACGGACCCGACGGAGAATATATACGACAGCCAAAAAATTGGTCTAAAGGTGAATCCCAACTTTGTGCGTTGACAGATGGCAATGATGGATGGGCTCCCACCGTCCTATAGCGATGGGTCGTCCTAATCTGATTAATAATTTCAAAGAAAAATGTACAAGCACTGCTCAAAGCCCTCATTATAAACAGTATTTACATTTTTTTACATTCCTTTTAATGACAAAAAATTATAAGTCATAGCTGTATTTTAACTATTACCTATTTTAACTATTAAATTATTTAGAAAAAGTTACAAGAACATAATATAAAAGAAGCACCTGCTACTTAAAGTCAGACATATTATAATGTAAGTTCCTTTACTTGAATTATTGATTACAGTTACAAGATTATCGCTTAATAATAATCAAATAATTAACCTTTTGAACTTTATTTACAAACACTAATCAGTGATAGATTTTGTGACTTAGTAACAAACCAGCAAGATAAGAAAATAGCTGTGTTATTTTTAAAATGGATTTAACATTTTATAACGAAATAAATTATAAAATCAATAGTAATGATCTACTGATCTATGAGAACAGACCTCGCATAAACCGAGCCAGAGTTGCACTTATGAATATATCGCTAGTGTCAATCGGTGCGCTTTCATCGCATCTTCTGCCAACCGTTCGTGAACACAAATGAGGCGTGCCACTCCCACTTTCCCTTCCGGTTTTCCCCCGTTTTCCCTCTCTATCTACCGTTTAACGCGGACAGCAATTATTAAAACAGAGCCATTGGCGACATGATAAACGATTTCCGCAATATTTCCGCCAGACCTGGATAGCAAAAGGCAGCAAAGGCAAAAGGGAGGGTCGACGGTAGGGTTGCAAGCACGGCCTTCGCCAATCCCTCCCCTCTGGAACACCACGCAACACCCCCTTTGACCCGCGGGGGCGAAACGCTTACTGCGAAACACTTCAGTTGGCTACACAAATTTGCGCACGGGTCGCAAATTGTCACTGCATCGCAAAACTGTTGAACTGTTGACCTGGCCAGGGCAGGTTCCAAAATGAGATAAGATACCAAAAAAGCTAACTTATTTTCATTCATCATCAAAAAAATTGTATTTTATATAAATATTTTTATAACAAATCTCAACAGGAATATGGGAATATATGTAAGGAATATAAAATGATTAGTCCTTAAGAAACGGAAATGTGAAACAAGCAACACAATTCCTACCGAATTTGCAAGAAAAAACCCTCATTAAACAAAGCGTAAAGCCACGTCTATTTATCTGGATTAACAATATGCAAATTGGTTTAATTATGCGATTTGTTAAGCGGCAAGTGAACGACCTTGGAAATACAATACAAATGTAAAAGTATACTGCCGTGGAGTTCTTATAAATAACTGGACTTTGATAAAGTATATTTAATTTATTAAATTACATTTTACACTTCACCGAAAGGATTGAAGAATTCTGTCTCTGAAAGCGAAAGATTGTATCTTCTAAAAGATACAATTACAGAGCTTGAAGTGAATGCGAAACAAGTGAATAAGCTTAATAAATGAATAATTCCCGACACTGTCTAAGTTTGACATTTATTTCATACCCTGCGACGTCTTGTTGGGATTGTCAGACAGACAATTTATTTGATTGATTTCGGTGCCTTCTGTGCATTTTGCTCGTTTAAATTGTGACAAAGTTCTGGCGTCGCATCGCCTCAAATGAGGAAATGCTTACTTTAATTTTATTTACTTTTACGCGTCCCTCGTTATCTGTATCTTAACGAGATAGAGAGGGCGCGCGGTGGCCTTTGTGCGGAGACTTTTGGACCCTCGGGTCATGGATCATGTGCATGCATAATGCGCGCCAAGTCAAGAAGTCCATTGTATGTACATAATTTATTTAAATTTATTTGTTGTTGCTGTGCAAATTTTCCATGGCAATAAGTATTTTATTTTGTATCTACATCAGAGGCGGACAAAAAATTCTATTTATACTTGATTTGGAAGTAAGAGGTCAAATTATGTGTTCCTGATACAATATTTTCAACTCATGCTTTCGTGACAATTTGTTTTAATAAATTTGATTTATTCACTTGATCTTTTTAACATTCCTAATTATCTGAGAGCCCTTTTTTCTAGCTGCAGGCTTTAAATTAAACAAAAAGTAAAATGTATATATTTGGTTATTAAAAATTAAAAAGGATTAAAAAATAATCGTTCACTTGTTCCATATCTCTGGAAAGAGGAAAAATAAAGTGAAAACAAAATTAAAATACCATATAATAAAAAAAATTAAACACCATTTTAAATCCTTTTTGAGTGTCTGTGCTTTAATAAATAATAGTTTTTTAATAAATTTACAAAATCTGCACCGATTGCTAACAAATAACATAGTAAATAGTTTAAGAATTTATATATTTCAAAGCCCCTTAGCTAGAAAAAATGTAAACTTAAGGGGTTATATACCTTTTTGAGCGAAAAAATTGAGTGAACTTTGGATTTTTTTTCAGGTGTGTAGCAATTATTTTATGACACTGAAGTTATTTTTTTTTGATAGTACATGTTTTTATCAAAACAATAAGCGTTTGTTCTTTAAAAAATATGAATAATTTACGAAGTTATGGCAATTCTCTCGAACCCTTATTTTTTTATAGCGGCTTGCGGTGACCACGATGGAAGTCCAGCAGGCCAATTGAAATCAAAAAACCAAACAAATTTTATTAGTATAGTATTGTATCCAGTTCGTGAACGATTATTTTCAAGAATATTTGGTTTTTTCTGCATACAGCAACAATTTTTCCAAAAAGTTGATTTTTCGAGTTCTAAAAATTTTATTAAAAAATTCTGATCTGCGAAATCAAAGTTGGCGCATAAAAACTGAATCGTTCACGAACTCGGCACAATCATTACGAATAATTTTAAAAAAAATTGAAGAAGATCGATCAAATAGTTCTTGCGCAATCGTGGTCACAGCGAAGGCACTTTTGGAAAAACACGACTTTGAGATAATCGCATTCAAAGTTTTACGTTGAGTATGTGCAACTATTGAAGTCGAGCAGACAAAACGCTGTTTTCCTATCGAACTATTATTCGGATCTTTATGAAAATTTGGGAGAATGTTCTCTAGGGTATATACTTTAAGATTCAGCAAAAAAAAAATTTTCGTTTTTTTGAAAAAAGAAAAGGTATATAACCCCTTAACTCGTTTTCCACTTTATGATTATCCTCGGGTTCTGCATCTTTCCACGAAGCACAAATATTTTTATTCAATTCTTGTTGCGTGAAAATTCCACGCAAATCCGCAAAAAAAGCGACAAAAATATTTTTGCATATACACTTGTTTTTGTTTCTATTTTCCATTTGTTTTGCGGCATTTTTGCCAGCGAGGAAACCAAGGAATTTGCATAACAAAGTGAACGGTTGCTCGCGGGGGGGGCAGGGGTGACATACAGACACACAAACAAAAAAACAAAGCAGTTGTTATTTTTGGCACAGACCGAGGATGGGGAGGGGGTGGAGTGGGAGAGAGAGGAGAGTGGGGGACATGTTTACTTAGGACAGGTTAATGCACCGCAGATTAACAACAATTAAGACGCGAGAGAGCGAGAGGCAAGAGACCAAAGACCAGAGATGTCTAGGGGCCAGAGAAAGATAGCACACGTACCTTTTTCGGGAAAGGGGCGCAAAGTGAGGGCCTCCTGTTGCTCCTGCCACTGAATTTTCCTATAGCCGCTGCTGCTGCTGCGACTATTGATGCGACCGCTGCTGTTGTTGCTGCTGCATCTTTCCACCGCGACCAACAACAACAGCAACAACACCCACACTGTCGCCGGCATTTTGCCGCTGGCCGCTCTCCTCGCACACACTGCTCTCTTGTTGTTGTTGTTGTTGTTGCTGCTGTTGTTTCAGCCTTCCGTTTTGTTTTCCTTTTACACAAAAACACAACACTCACACAGATGCGCTCGCACACACACCAAAACACGCGTAAACCGGGGGTGGCAAAGAAATCACAAACAGGTAACTTTTTTTACTCAGATTTACTCCATTGAAACATGCATTTTATTTGTTTACTTTTTCAAAACGCTCTGCGCGCTTGTTTATATCCTCAATCCTCATGCCGCACTCTTCGATTTCTTTGTCCGCGAAACACGACGGAACAACGGAAGAAAAACAAACTTTAACTCATAACTTTTAACTTTGCCGGCTGTTTTCCCGAAGCGACGTGAAATTCTAATTTTTCTCTTTGATTTTTACGCAGCGCGCACATCTGCTCGTTTCAAAAAATTTTTGCGAAATGCGCGTAAGCAAACGTGAAGTGCAGTAAAACGTAAGGTGAAATTCAAATCGTAAAGAAACAACGTAAGGTGAAGAACGTGACGTAACGAAAAGAAACGCGGTCACACTTAACAACGCTTTTTGTTCTTTTTTAGTCACAAATCGAACAGCCGCAGTTGTCAAAATATTTTGATTTTTCAAATTGTCTCGAAATTTAATTTAAATCCAGAAATCTTTAAAATCAAGCAACTCTATAAGCGGTGTTTGGCTTCAATATGCTGCGCCAACTAAGGGTGAGGTTTTAAAACTGTGCGAAACCCGCTTACATAAGAATGCAATTGAATGCATTATGTGCAATTTCTATTTATAAATTTTGAAATGACCAGATGACGTTGGATATTTCGAGCTGGATATTTCTGCCGTGGAGACGCTGTGCGTCAAACATCAAGGATGCTCCTCAGCCGCCGCTGGCCAGCACCTTTGGCGATGTGATTGTCGACTACGAGGACCCGGACTATCTTCCATTGCCCGAATATCCTGTGCGTCCCAATGAGCCGTTGGACATTCGAAAGCAGCGGTGGGTACAAATATATACAATTTGTAGCTAGTTTAACATTGCTTTATAATATTTCTCAAAACAAATTAACTTAATCCGTAAAAAATATAATATAAATTTTTGTACACTATTTTTCAAATTCATAAAAATGGCCTATTTTGCAATAAACTTGAATATGTCTATTAGAAATCAATATTTTAATTGTATATTATATTCCCTAATCCTTTCCAGACTTTTGTATCAATCCCGTAAGCGGGGAATGCTGGAAAACGATCTTTTGCTCAGCACCTTTGCGGCCAAACACCTTCAGAAATTCAGCGCCGAGCAGACGGCTCAGTACGATCAGTTAATCAACGGAGTCAGCAATGATTGGGATATCTACTACTGGGCCACCGATGTGAAGCCCACACCCAAAGAATACGATACTGAGATCATGATGCTCTTGAAGGAGCACGTGAAGAATGCCGAAAGGGTAACTCGTCTCCGCCAGCCGGATCTGAACACTTAGTCTCTTCTGATGTTATCAATATGTTTATATACTTATCGAATATTATGAAATTTACATTATTCTAAGATCCAGGAGATCGTTACTTTAAACAAGCCGCAAATTCTTTAGTTCTGAATCTTTCCTGTACGAAAATATTCGATGATTCTTAAAATGCAACCCTGCAGGTCCAAAAATTTCTCGTTATGATTACCAGATTCTCAAAAAAAAACCTACTGGTAATAAAGTAAATACAGAAATATAGTTGAGTACGTTGTGATCCAGGAGATCTAGACTTAAAAGCTTACATAATATTTATTGTTTAACAAAAAAAGAAGTACATTATTAAAAATGCAATACTAGCACCTCTCGAACACCTTGTACAGTGTGGGCAGATTAGTTAGCTCGTAGATGTGATCCTTGAGACGTGGCGGCGGCAGGAGATACTTTTTAAAGGCTGGAAATAGAACATGCTCCATTGTCCACCTCGAATGTCCCACTCCAGAGCCCTCCCGCCAATCCAATTGCGAGTAAAATCGAGCCGTTTCCCTGCAGAAAGTCTCAAAACATCCAGCCTCCTGCTCCCAATCCACCTCGGTGGCCAATCGGAGAAGGTAAACCGGCAAGTGGGCCACACTAGGACGATACTGGGCCACCAAGCTGGGCAGCGATTCCAGCTTACCCTCCGCGGAGATGCGCAAACCGAAATACTCGCGCATAATGGGAGCCTTCTTCAGCAGTATTTCCGCAGCACTGACGGCCAGTTCATCCTTATCCCCATCCTCGGGCGTCCAGCCGGCGGCCTCGCTGTCCAGCGACAGCATTAGCAGCTCCTTGAGAGGCAGCGGCGGATTTATCGTGATCTCCGAGCAATTTTGGAACTCGTAAATCAGCCGCTGGTAGAAGAGTTCCTCACTGAAGCGGCGTGTGTTGCAGAGATATAGGTGAGTCTCGTGCTGGAACAGGGCTCGCCGTTCGTCCACGCAGCCCACATAGACCATGTTCTTGAGGGTGCCGCGCAGCTGAACGCTGCACTGCCGCTCCACCCGCTGTCTCATGTCCAGCACGCTGCTAAGACGCACTTCTCGGGATTTCTTCGCCGCCGTGATGCGAAAACTCTCCTCTGGCAGCGGAGGAGGAGCCTCCTGGGAGGAAGTGGAGGACACACCCGAATCACTTTTGGTCAAAGGCGCCAGAAACTTGTCCAACTTTTGTTCGCTGGCATCGGTGCGCACCATTTCCTTGGGATAGATGCGCTGCGTCTTATCCGCCGACTGTGTTTCATCCAAATCCGGAGCTCCTGGCAGCCGCAGCTGTTTGTAGAATGTCCTCGTGGAATTGCTGCCCAGGAGACGGGCTTCCACCTGCTGCTTGAGCCTCTCGACAATCTCATCCTGGTAGAGGAAGTGCACCTCGTGCTTGGTGGGATGGACATTCACGTCCAGATTCTGGGGCGGCAGCGTGAGGCTCATGTAGACAAAGGGATGGTGTCCACGCGGCAGGTAGGTGGCATACACCGAGTCCACGGCGGTCTTGAGAGCTGGAAGAATTTCTCATTAATCTAAACCAAAAGAGGGAAAGCTAATCGTTACTCACCCGGCGACTCCACCAGTCGCTGGTTGATGAACAGCAGCATCTGGCTCTTCTTGGCCGAATAGTTGACCTGGGTGATCAGGCAGTCCGCCTCGAACTTGAACACCTCATCCCGGTGGCTAAATTCGAGTAGCTCCTTGGAAATGGCTGCGCCGTAGATAATGCGAATGTTTTCCGCCCGCGAACTAGCCACTGGAGTCCGCAGGGCGGGCTGTGCCTCGCCCTGCTTGCGGAGGGTGAAACCCACGCGGGGATTGTGCACAGCATACCGGGCCAGAACGTCGGACAGCCGCTGGAACTCCTCCGCTGGCGAACGGAGCGCCTGCCGCCTTTGCGGCATGTTGTAGAACAAATCCTCGATGGAGATGATGGTCCCCTGGTTGCCGGCGCACGGCTTCGGCTGCGCCTGCAGCTTGCCATCCGCATAGGTGGCCTTGTAGCCGCACTTCTCCTGCGCCGTCTTCGTCTGGATGCCCAAATGGGCCACATGACTGATGCTGGCCAGCGCCTCTCCCCGAAAGCCAAATGTGGCTATCTGTGCCAGGTCCTCGAAGCGGGACAGCTTGGAGGTGGTGAAGCGTTCGCAGACGATGGCCAGATCCTCGCGCCGTATCCCTGTGCCATTGTCCTGGATCTGGAGAAGCTTCAGGCCGCCGGCCTTCACCTGCACTTGAATGTGACTCGACTGGGCGTCCAAGCTGTTCTCGAGCAGCTCCTTCAAGGCGTTCGCGGGTCTCTGGATGATCTCGCCGGCGGCTATGCGGTTCACCACCACCTCGTCCAACTTCCGGATGACGCCCGGCTCCATGGCGCGAAATCTTCACGAGAAATGTAAACAAAATAATGGTGTGACCGTTTGGCTGGGCGGGAATATAACAGCAGTAAAGTACATAATGGCGGTAAGTTTAAACTTTTAAAAAATTTAATTAAATTCAGCCAAAAAAAGATTAAAAATAAACCAATTTGAATAAAAAAGAGCCAAATTTTTACCATATACCAGCGTAACAATTTAGTTTCGATCTGGCACTTTTGGGTTTCAGACATTAATCACTTTTAAAATTGCAAAAAAAAATGCATTAATAAAATAATTAATTCGTTTTCTTCAAGTTTAAAATATTTATCGCTATTAGCAAACAAGAGCCAAATTCAATAAAAAAAAATGGGCCAAATCTGGCAACCATGTTTAAATTATTAAAAATAATAAAAACAATTCGATTTAATAACAACTTTATTAATCGGTTATTACAAATAATACAAGTTGATGTTACACTCATTAAGTTTTTAACTACATTTATAACGTTGGTCTACATTATTGTGACTTTCTTCTTAAACTTCTGTTAATATTTTCAAATATACTTTTCTTAAACATGTTCAGGTAATTTTTTTGAGTTTCAGGTAACATTTGATACATTTTTCTTCATTGCTTTTGAACTTCTATTGTCTCAACAATATAGGTATTGTTTATAAATGTACTTTGAGATTAGTAAATGGTATTTAATCCATTAAACTTAAAGATTTCTTTTCACTACAACTATTTTGATTTTGGTGATTACCAAGCGGTAAGGAAAACAACGTTATTTGTACAGCAAAACGTTAGCAATGATAATGGAAATGCTCTGCTATGAATACTATGAGAACCATTTGCACTTGAGGCAAATGAAAACTGAGATTCCGAGGATAATGGTTGTGTACTTGAAATAGTTGCGCACTTTCTTGCGTTTTCGCTCGGCCAGGATTTCGTTGAAGTCAATGAAGAGGGGATTCTGCGGGGGACTGAACGAACCAAGCTGTAAATATACAAGAATAACGTTAAGTGAAGAGTTTTAAACAATTATATTTGAAGACTCACATATTTAACCGTCTTTGTTAGTTGGTTGAGGACATCGCGGTATCCCTGCATATTGCTTTTAATAGTGGCCAGCTGCTTTTCGTCTGGTTGCCCCATTTGGTTTTCTTGTTGGTTCTTCAAAACGAACCGCAAGGATGCCTGAATGATGACCAAATGCTGTAGATGATTGGCGGCAATCATGAGGATCTCATAGAAGCTGAAAGGAATGTTATTATAATATTAATAAGAATGTTAAAACAATAAACGTAACACCCACTTGTCCATTTCATTCTCCTTGACTCGAGCTATCGACGAGTTACACCAATGATGCAGATGGAAGCTGCAGAGAAAGAAGCATTACATTGCATGTTTACTATATACAATTAACAACCACTCACTCCAGAATGCCCTTCAGTATTTTGTGACGGTAGATGGGATACTCGATGCCCACCTCTTTGAGCTTCGGTTCATCCATGACCAAGAACTCGGCCAGCGAGGTCCTTGCGATGGCAAAGTGCTGAATCATATTGGTCACATTGATGGACTGCAGGATGCCGTTCAGCTCCTGGAAATACTCCGGACAGTCGCTCTTCAGGAAGATGCGTGGAATGTGATCCCTCAGGGTGTTGTAGCCCAGAAAGTGCGTGGGCACCAGGTAGGTGGATGCCGGACGCGGCAGGATCTCCAGCAGATCGTAGTATCCATGGCACTCGGCCACCTGGGTGGGCGTGTAGCCCTTGTTGTTGGCTATCGTGGCATTCACGCCCGCCTCCACCAGCAGCTTGACCACCTCCACGTGGTTCTTTTCGATGGCATGGAAGATGGGCGTGCAGCCCTGATTGTCCACAGCATCGAAGCTGACGTCCTTGATGAGGAGACGCACCACGCCGGTGAATCCATTCTGGCAGGCGAACATAAAGGGCGTCATTCCGTATTTGTCCGATACATTGACCACGGCTCCGTGGCGCAGGAGCAGGCGCACTATTTTCTCCGCCACATACGGATCCTTGTGCTGGCAATCGCAGGCCATCATCAGCGGCATCACCGAGTCCAGCTGCCGGTTTACATTGGCCTTGGCCTTCTCCACCAGCCACTCGACCACCTCGTAGTGCCCCTCGCGACAGGCGAGCATCAGCAAATTGGGTCCACCCTTGACGGTCTGGTCCACCTGGAAGACGAGCTTGTGCATCTCCTCCCGCATCGTCTGCAGATCGCCGTCAAGCACGGCATTGTAGAGCTTCTGCTCGGGATCCACATAGGGAGCCGGTTTCGAGCGTTTCATCTGGCCAGGTGAAACGAGACACCTAAGGATTATGTCGACTGGAGTATTATCAAGGAGCGCTCACCTCGTCCGAGAAGTAGAAGCCATCGTAGCTGCTGTCCGAGTCGGAATCCCGGGGAGGGCCGTAGTGGCTCCGGCTGTTCATCTTCTGGGATTTGGATAAGTGCTAGGAATAAAGTCCTAGCACATTGTTTGGAGGAAATCAGGGAAAAATGCGAAAGGAAGAAAATGGCAAGCTAAATTAGAGATGCAAAAGCTTGTGCCATCGATTGTTATCGATAAGTCATGTATAATGTAATGTATTGTATGTGTACGGGTCTCAGTTCAACAAGGAAAATATCAGGCTACTATAGATGAAAAAAAGTGACAAAAAGTACTTCTGTAAAAACCATTGTAGCTAAAGAAGTAGAGGTCGCCCAACTTTGTGATTAAACAATCTTGAAGTTAAAGGTTCAAAGTACATTTTCCGCTAAATTGTGGCTCTGGGCTAAAAAGGTTTTCTTACTATTAAGCCGTAAAAAGTGCTTAAAAATCGAAATTTTGGAACTTTGACCACGGATTTCTAAAAACTTCGACGTGATGGAAAGTTTCCAAGTATGAGGTAGTAATCTACAGCTAAAGTTCTTTCAGGTTTTGTAGCGTTTATTCTTGGGCCAAGAAAAAGTCTTGATTTTGTCGACCTGTGTTATTAATCCAACATTATTATTTAGTTAAGACCAGATAAAATATATCTGGTTTAAAATAACGTAATATTTCAATTGAAAACAATTCAATGCCTTAAAGAAGTACATGTTTTATTTTACAAGTTTACGATTTAACATTGCATACAACTATATTTTTTTAGCAGTTCTACTTCTTTTTATCCTTCTTGGCGTACCGCGGTCCTCCAAAGCTCTTGCCCTTGTTGAACTTATTCTTGCCCGCCTTGTTGGTCAGCTTTACGCTGCTGACCTTCTTCTTGGCCGCAATCTTGGTCATCTTCTTGTGCCGATTGGCCTCAGATCTGAAAAAAACATTAATTAATTAATACGAATATTTAAAACAAGCAAGAGTCTAGCAATCACCTTAATCGCAGTGCTCCACCGCGACTGACATCGGTCAAATCGTTTGTGAATGCCGATTGGCCGCCGCGCCGCTTGGGTTTGCTGTCGGAGGCGCCGCTCTTGTGGGCTTCGGTGGCTGCTCCCAGTTTGCCCGGTCGCTTGCGCAGCTTGGCCATCTTGGCGCGCACCAGCGACACCTTCTCGATCTCCTTCATGGCCCGCTCCTTGGCCAGCTGCTCGGGCGTCTTCTTCCGCGGCTCCTCCTTCTTCTTCTTGTTCCGCTTCGCCTCCAGCTCCTTAACTGGTGGTCCATCCTCGCCATCGCCACCGTACTCGGGTCGCTTGCGTTTACCCGCTGTCTTGCCCTTTCCCTTGCCACCAGCTGGCTTCTCCTCGTCCCCGGTTGTCAACGCTAGGCGATCCTTCTCCGCCTCGCGCTGCTGCTTCGTCTGGAACCAACCGCGCCGCTCACCGGACTGCCCCAGCAGCTTGCGCTCTGTTTTGGAAAGCTGTTGCTCCGTTTTGGCCAGCTGCCGCTCGGCCTGTTCCTCGTCGAGAATGTTTTCTAAAATAAATAAACCAATTATCAACTAATAAGCATAAAAAGGCATTCTAATACACTTACGAATCTCTGGCTCCAAGCTCGTAAGTTTGTTGCGGTACTTCTCAATGATCTCTGGCGGAATAATACGATTCTTGATCGTGCTCTCGGCATTCTTGATAATGTCCTTAACGATCTTACGCTCCTTTTCGCCGGCCAGGGAAACGGAGATACCGGCACGTCCCGCACGAGCGGTTCGACCCACTCGATGGATGTAGTGCTCTGTGGTGATGGGCATCACAAAGTTGATGACCGTCTTCACGCCCACAATATCCAGACCACGAGCTGCAACATCGGTGGCAATCAACACATCAATCTGTTCCTCCTTGAACTTCTTTAGCGACTCCAGACGCTGTTGCTGGGTGAGATTGCCGTGCAATTCACCGGCTCGAACGCCCAGCAGACCGAGCAAGATGTGCAGTCGATGGGCCTGCTTCTTGGTTTGCACAAACACCATGCAGTGGTCATGGAACGTGCGGCAAATCAAACTGGCCAGGATGGGCTCTCGATCGCCCTCCTTATCCTCGCGTATGCGAATGAATTCCTGGCGCAGATTGAAGGCCACCTGCTGGTTGTTGTTGACGAACACCTTTACGGGCTTGTCCAGCGAAACGGCAGCCAGATCCTTGACCTGCTCGCTCATTGTGGCCGAGAATAGCATGGTCTGGCGCGTTTTGCAACAGGAGTTGATGATCTCCTTCATCTGCTCGGCGAAGTACTCATCCAGCATGCGATCGGCCTCGTCTAGGATGAGAACCTGTTTGGAATATCATAATACATTTAATAACAATATACATGTGGCATAATTATGGGTAAAGCTTAGGGATCAGCTTGCATCTGCCGAGCAGAAACAAGAACCAGATTTTCCTCTTAGCTGTGGAAAGAGCTCAGAGCGCAAGGATGGAGAATCATCATAGGTAAAACTATAAGTAATTGCTCATTGATTCACTGACCTCAATGGAATCCAAAGTAAAACTAGGCGTGTTCTTGATGTGATCGATGAGACGACCTGGCGTGGCAATCACAATGTCGGGATTCTGGCGCAGCACCGCCTCCTGGGCCTTCACATCCAGGCCGCCGATGGCCAGGCCCACGTCTATGCTGGTGAACTGGCACAGCTGCTTGGTCACCTGGTACACCTGGGCGCCCAGCTCACGGGTGGGCACCAGAACCAGTACCCTGGTGATGGCCTTGTTGTTCAGCGGACGATATAGCAGACGCTCGAGGGTGGGCAGCATATAGGCTGCCGTTTTGCCTGTGCCCGTGGCGGCGCAACCGCAGATATCGCGACCCAGCAGAGCCACCGGGATGGTGGAGGCCTGGATGGGCGTGGGATAGATGTAGCCCAGCACACCGATGGCACGCATTAGGGGACGCGACAGATTCATTTGGTAGAACGAGGTGATCTGCTCATTGGCCTCGATGGTGTCGTCGAACTGCATCTTCTCGCCCTCCTCCTCCTCCTCGTCCTCCGCGCCGGCCTTCTTCTTGTTCTTCGACTGTTTCTTCTCCCTCAGCCGCAGGTTGTCGTGCTTTAGTTCGTCCTCGGAGAGATCTATCTCGCTGCCGTCGCTCTGCTCTGCGGCCACCGCCTCGGCGCCACCGCGCTTCTGCAGGCGGGCCGCGATCTTGTCGTCGGTCTTTGTGCGCGCCTTCCGCTTCACATACTTCATCAGATCGTCCCAGGTGTCCTGGTTGTACTCCTTCACCGAGGACACGAACTCGAATCCCTTCTCGAACTCCGTCACCTTCTTGTGCCTCAGTTTGGTCGGTTGGTACTGTGAAAAATCTAGGAGCTCAGTTTTGCATTGAGTTTAACACCATGATTTTCCTACCTCCACTTCCGCGTCGGAGTCCTCCGACAAATTCTCCACCTCGGCATCGTCCTCGATGGTGCCTATCAAGTCCAGGTTCTTGGTTGCACCCATTTTTTTCAGCTAAAAACTATTAAAAACTCCAGCGCGTGTTTACAAAGTAAAACACACGTGTGGATCGTTAGTGATGGGATAACTTGCCGGAACATCATCGTATCGCATATGTACAAGAATATTTAGGGTATTCCCTTAAGTAGCTCAATGGTTAAAAATGCAACAGATATTTTCACCGACCTTAGGCTTAGTACTTAACCCAACAAAAAGTCGTCCAAAACAAAAAACTTCATATGAAAAACAACGTCAAAAAAATTTTGTTTCATATGAAGTTTTTGTTTTCGACGACTTTTTGTTGGGTTGAGTACTAGCCCTTAAATTGGTCAATTTTTTTTGAAACTATATAAAATCATATTACATTTTACATCTATTTTTTGTCAGTTAAGCTCCATTCAGAGTTTTAATTTAAGACCATCAAATTATTTGATCTAATTTATCAAGAATGGTAATGAACTTAAAAAATAAAAACAAGTAATTACCAACGAATATAATTTTGTTCAAATATTTTAATCGTCTGACCATAGTCTAAATTTATAAGTAAGCTAAGAAAAACTAAAAATATACTCATTATTTTTATTTTTTAGTAAATAATTCGTACTAAGATACAGCCTTAAGACCATCGAATTGCTGAAAAAATTGTACAGGTAACGAGCAGATGACAGAAATAAAAAGATTCAACAGTTAAGGGAATACCCTAAATATAAAAACTATCGAAGCCCAGTCAAACATCGATATTTCCACTATTATGAAAACCCACCTCTATTTCAAACGGCGTGCATAGCTGCTGCAAAGCAAAAATGGATTCCATTTTTTTACTAGACACAAAAGGCAACCAGGACATTGATGGCGACCAGCAGCAAACAATTGCATACAACAGAGACTTGCTGTTGCCAGAAGAGGAAAATGACAGCGACGGCGGGGAGCAACAGGAAGGCGAAGTGAAGTTATTTGGCCTGACGCTAGACTGCAACGAAGTGCTGAATGCTGTGAGTTCCCAGCCTGAAAAAAGGAAACTAAAACTGAAGCGGAACGCACTCCTTGATCAAAATGCTGGCCAAGATGTGGAGACGGTGCGGGAAAAAGTGGAAAAGAATCTGAAAGACTCAAGGACAGCTTTAAATCCAGCCCTAGAAAAGACCAATGCACTGCCCACTGTGGGAAAGAGGCAGCAACCCAATATAAACAGAGTGAGTATGAAGCAAGTTCCAAGCAAACCCATGATTTACCACCTATGATGAAATTTTCGACATCGGAAGCTGCACATATCCGCATGGTATATGTGCATGGCTCAGACTGCTTGAGGTGAATCCTGCGATCAGACTCAAAGTCGACAATTCCAGCTTCTTCCGTTGTAATCTTGGATTCTGCATTAGAGAATTTGCAGTGGCCGTAAGGCCAGCGGAACAGCAAAAGCCACGAGCAAGACTATTATCTGTCGTGAAGTCAAAGACTGGTAATTTAGGCTATGGCTTACAGAAAATTTGTACCAAATGAAGCAAATATTGTCGACCCAGGAGACACTTAGGTCTGAGCTACTTGCCCCATTGACGACGTCTTTAGTAATCTGAGAAAAATATAGATATAACCAGCTATTGTATTTAATTTCCTTTTCTAATCGCCTTTCTGTTTTTCAGGTTGAACGCGCTCGAACCAAAGGAAAAGGTTGGTTTGATTTGCCCGCCACAGAAGTCACCGAGGAAATGCGAAACGAACTCAAAATCATACAGATGCGCTCGGTTTTGAACCCCAAACAATTCTACAAGAAGAATGACCTCAAACGCATGCCTAAATATTTCCAAATTGGAACCGTGCAACACTCGGCTTTGGACCACTACAAGGAAAAGAAGTCGAAGAAGAGTCAAAGTCTAGTTAATGAGTTGCTGGAGGACAAGAGCTTCCAAATGTTCAACAAGAGGAAATTTAATGAGGTTATTCAACGTACGGATAAATACGCTTATAGGAAAAACATGAAAAAAATGAAAAAACTAAAGAAGAATAAATAATTAAATTAAAAATTAATTATGTTCGACACCTATGTTTCTTTATTAACACGTACCATTAGCCAATATAAAACATTGTTTATTATAAAGGAGTAGTATCATTTAAAGAATCCTGGAATGGCCAATAATTCAAAATATCAAGAAAGGAAGCTATTATCTTCGATATAATGTTTAAATAATGCCCCTAAGGTTATTTAAGAATTCAGAAATTCAAAGTAATTTTTATTTTTCCTGTGTTTTTTTGTCTCGTGCGATATTTTTGTATGCCACCGATATATCGTTGTTCTACGTGCCGGCAATAAATTTCTCACATCTCTAATCACACTCGCTCAGCTGTTTTACCAATTTTGTTATGAAATTTGCCTGAGTTCCACACTAAAAATGCTGCGTTTACTGACAAAAACACGAGCCCTGCGGTGAGTTTTTATAAACTCAAGATCCTAAGTAATTCGATGTACTAATTTTCTGATTTCGCAGGCAACTGGTGCCAGCCAGTGGTGCTACTTCACCTGCAACCCGCTCCTACGCTAAAAATCAGGGAGCAGCTAGCCAGAAATCGGAGGACGACATGGTCAGCAACGAGCCCATCAAGTTCTTCGGCAGCCAGGCGGCCACTTGGCGGGCCAAGGACACAAGGAGCGGAGGCAGCGAGGAGTCCCTGTGGTACCAGCCCTACGTGATCTCCGCCAGCTTGGGCGCCTTCCTCCTGTACTTCTGTGCTCTGCGCGAGGAGAGCGACATTGATCTGCGGCTGGAGGGCAACTTGTACGACCATGTCAGCGGCCTGGAGGAGGTTCAGCTGACTGTCAACTACAAGTACAACAAGGAGCATGGACTGGACACCACGGAGCAGGAGAGTCGGCTCAGGGAACTGGGCATCGATCTGGGCCAGTTGGACGCCAAATTGGCGGCCCAGTAGTTTTAGAGTTGGTTAATTGTACGTTCTTTGTTTCGTTAAGTGAGCAAGCTGCTTCAAAATAAACATTTTTAGAAACTGAAACTAAATGCATAGTTCCATTCTTAAATATAAAAAATCAAACATAATAATAGCTTTCCTTTTTACTTATTTTTTAATATTTATTTCCATTTTCTTACATCTATTTTACAAGTATTCACAGTGGTAATAATTGCTTGTAATATTATTGAAAATATTTTGGTGAAAGAAGGAGGCAGGCGTACTTTAGCATCCTGGACTGCTGATGATGATGGATCTGCGTATCCCTCTTTTGCTAGACTGTCCATTGCAACATCATGGTGATAATCAGGTGACACACCAACCAATCTGCATCTCGGTTAGCGTGAAGTGAAACAGCCATCGCAAGGGTAAGGCCGCTTAGCAAAAGAACGGCCATAAACTTCATGTTGAGCAGACTGTATTGAAATGAAAACTGATCTGAGGAGGGTCCTTTCTGGGCCATTAAGTAGGAAGAGCAGGTAGGCAGTTGTCAAGCGTAGATTTAATTTTTCCAGGGAAATTGGGAAATTTGGATTGGTTTTTTTGGGAATCGTTTATGGATTTCCTTCGGGATTTTCTTAGAGATACATATGCTAAATGGTTTGCTTCGTAATTGATCAAGGATTTGCTATGAAATTGAAAATAGTGAAGGAAAAAGAAATATCAAAAATAATATTTATTTTCGGTCTAAAATAGATGTTTTCAAAAAATAATGCTTTAAAACAAGAGTTAACAATTATAAAAATTATTTTAAGCCATTATAGAAAAATGTCATTCTTAAGATTTTTTTGAAATCAATTAAAAAAATACTATTTATTATGTAGATTGCGCATTTTAAATTGACGGATATGTGTCCAAAAAGTCGCTAAAAGTAAAATGTGTATTTTAAAGATCTACAACAATATTTAAAAATATTGGCAGGTAGTGGCAATAAACCCAATAAATATGTTACTTTTTAAGAAATCGGTCTTGTTGTCAACTTTGACCTAATTATTTGTAATTAGGTCCCAAAAAACACAAGATTACTAGAGGAGATCGAGTCTTTTAAATGTTTTTTTTTTAATGTTTTAAATGTGTGTTAAATTTAAAAACGATTGGATTTTCCAAAATGTCATCGCTTAGTGAGACCAAACTCTGGTAGTCGCCCCCAGCTGATTGCTATCGATAAGAACAGCTGAGCTGCATAAGCAGGTGTGCACACACTGTGATTCCGATAAGAAACCCGCAGGAAAAGTAGAAAAAGTAAACTGATCCCGACCGCTATATCCATTATCTGTGCGTTTCATGCACACGTCCGCTGACACACAGCCGTCTCCACCCCCAAAAGCAGATTCCAGTGGAGGGCGCAAGACTCCGACAGCATGGTGAGTAGACAAAGAAGCCCTATCGCGCAGTGGCCCCCGCCCATCGCAGCCGCCTGATTTGCATCCAATCACGCATTTTCACGCCTTTTCAGAGCTACGATGACGACGACTATCCGGCGGACACGTTCCCCAAGGATTTCGGCTACCGGGCGTACAACCAGGATGGCCTCGAACTGGAGCCCAACGCAACGGGCAGCAGCGAGACCAAACCGCGCATTCTGCTAATGGGAATGCGCAGATCGGGCAAGAGTTCCATCCAGAAGGTGGTCTTCCACAAGATGTCGCCGAACGAGACGCTCTTCTTGGAGTCCACCAGCAAGATCGTGAAGGACGACATCAACAACTCCAGCTTCGTGCAGTTCCAGATCTGGGACTTCCCCGGCCAGATAGACTTCTTCGAGCCGACCTTTGACTCGGACATGATCTTCGGCGGCTGCGGAGCCCTCGTCTTCGTCATCGACGCCAAGGATGACTACAACGAGGCCCTGACCAAGTTCAAGAACACAGTGCTGCAGGCCTACAAGGTGAACCAGCGCATCAAGTTCGAGGTGTTTATACACAAGGTAATATCCGTGATTTAAGCGCTTATCGGAGGTGATAGATAACCCAGTTACCACCTGCTCGCTTCCCAGGTGGACGGCATCAGCGACGACTCGAAAATGGAATCGCAGCGGGATATCCACCAGCGGTCGTCGGATGACCTCAGCGAGGCTGGCCTCAATCAGATTCACCTGAGCTTCCATCTGACCTCCATCTACGACCACTCGATCTTCGAGGCCTTCTCCAAGGTGGTGCAGAAGCTGATTCCACAGCTGCCCACGCTGGAGAACCTGTTGAACATCTTTATACCAGTATGTTGGATTGGCTTTTTAGGTTTCTAGCTATATATCTTATACCTCAATCTTTGCAGAACTCTGGCATAGAGAAGGCCTTTCTGTTTGATGTCGTTTCTAAGATTTACATAGCCACGGACTCCTCGCCCGTAGACATGCAGACCTACGAGCTCTGCTGCGACATGATCGACGTGGTCATAGATCTGTCCAGCATATACAGGCAAGACAACTTTATTTCTTGAATTTACCGGATTTTACATTGTTTTTTTTGCAGCTCCGAGGAAACGGCCTTTGATAGCGGCAGCTCTAGTCTCATCAAGCTGAACAACAACACGATACTCTACCTGCGGGAGGTGAACAAGTTCCTGGCTTTGGTCTGCATACTGCGCGAGGAGAACTTCAACCGGCAGGGCGTGATCGACTACAACTTCATCTGCTTCCGGGACGCCATCAGCGAGGTGTTCGAGCTGCGGCTGAAGCGCCAGAAGCAGCTGGAGAACAACGACCAGGACGACGACGATCTGGTCGACGAGCAGACCCTCATTCGCCATGGCCATGACGCATCGGGGATGTCGCGAGCGCAGCCGATCAATTAGGCGCCCTCCAGCTTCCAGCGGCGAGCCCCATTTATTTCCCCCTATGCTACTTCTCTGTGGACACTTCGATTCCAATTTGTACGTTCTCTTTCGTTATATCTGCTGTTACTTTTGTCTACTGATACGTTAAGGCGCCACTCTCACAGAGCAGCGTAACAAATTGCCCAGCGGTTGAAATTAATGATAATACTACCAATAAATATGTCTATTTTTAAATACAAACGTGGGTCGGCATTTGATAATATCGTTTTAAAGGTGATTTTAAGAAGAGGTGGGTGTGGCTACTTAATATTTTTATTAAAGCTAGTGTTTTTTGTTTTAAGGCTTGGGGTTTCCATTTTTTAACTGTTTAAATAAGTTTTTGTACTTCCTTTGTATACTTATCCTTAACAATTATAGATTCTCTTCTTTACAAGAAGGTATTTAAAATGAGTTATATTATTTCTGAAATGCTATAATTTAAGCCCAACAAGAAATAAGTGTACAAAAACTAAAAAAAAGTATTATCTTAGATTGTTTTCGATTTTCTTTGATACTCCTTCCTGGTTTTTGAAATGGACAAGATAAAGAGATCTGGGAAATAATATTTATTACAATTTCAAATCAGTTTTCATTTTAAATCCCAACCCGACAAAAACCAAATGGAGTCATGCAGATTTTAGTCAAGTTTCGAACCACAATGACTCGATAAATCCCTGCCATTATCGATGTTTCCCCACCCCTATCCACATAGCTGGCCACACTGGCGCTCAGCTGTTCTTTTTGTTGTTGTTTTTCCATTTCTCCAGCGCGAGTTCCGAAATTTCCGAGCGCATCGCAGCGATAATTTCCCGGGGGTTAGTTAAATAACGCTTACTAGTTTAATTAGCCAATTGTGCACCGACGTCGTGGCCCAAATTCAATTTCAACGACCGGGCGCTAATCGTTAAAGTCGCAACAGTAAAACGTAAAATAAAAGGCAGTTAAAAAGAAAGAGAACCCTGGAAAAAGTGGTTAATGTGTGTGTATTTGGCGAGCAGTGGCGGAGCACTGAAAAAACCAGTTAGTTCGCAGTGAAAGAGATTCAATAACGTGTTGGGGGAAAAAAGAAGAACAAATTGTTTCGAGTGTGCGAGGCGACGACGACGACAAACAACTGGTCCGGTACGAAAAAAGTCCGCTTTCCTCGCTCATTAGCGGTGCTTTCCTCGGGCCCACGATCCCAGGTTATCCAAAGTCGACTGGAAATCGGAATATCGGAATCGGCGAGACCTAAAACCGGGCTATCATTATCCGCAAATTGATATATATGCAGGTGCATCCTCATCAGCATCTCAATCAACTGGCAGGTGCGTACTTTTCGCAACTTTCGATATTATTATACTCGTCTGATCGGGTCTTTCGGTCTCCATCTCTATCCATCTCCCTCTGGTGCGTGGTGTCTACTGTGTCTAATATTCAACACATTTCATTGTCTTTCGGTTATTGTTAACACCCTACGTGGTGGAGCATCTTGGCCATTCATTCAGTCGGCCAGTTCAGTCCCATTCATTTGCCTAACATACAAATTTTTTTATTCAACCTACCAACAAATAAAGTGAAAGGTGCGCGGCACGCGTTTCCCATCTTTTGTCTTGCATTTCGCTTCGGCAGCCAGGAAAGCGAAATCGTTCTTAGTCATCAGGATTTTCGGGGGGTGGAATCCAGAAGGAAATATACCGCCTGGCAACAGGCAAGAATGTCACAAAAATCATATTAATCCCGTTGTACTTCAAAAAATACATAGACTTTTTCGGGAATTCTATACGTACATCAGGATTTTTGAGGGTGAAAATGAGCCCAAATCAAAGAGATAATCTGCCTGGCAACAGGCAAGAAAAATCAACGAAAGTATATTCTTGAATTTGTTGTAGTTATTATTTATCGATTTTTATGTTGTAACAAGGAAAAATACCAAATTTAAAATTGCAGATGTCTCTGAATAATGTATTTTTATAGAAAAAAATCACATCTTATCAAACTTATCAGGTGAAATTTATAGAAGATAGTCCGCCTGACAGACTCAAGATAAACCGGTATTGACCCCACGTTAATATTGATTTTTGCAGCTGCTGCAGCGGCTTAATCATTAGTTTTGTTTTACCACGACAAGTGTTTCGGCGGCACCACACCCACTTATGTCAGAGGGAAAAGCGTAAGCGGAAATGATTTCATACACCGAAACCCACCCCGAAAAATGAAAACACATCGTGTTGAAACCGCGTTTCCATGCTTTATGGCCATTGCCTGCCCCAAGTCGCTTTTCCTCGTTTTCCGCTTTTATGTTGAGGTTAGGTCTCCGAATCCGTCTGACTTTTCGGGGTGCCGGCTTCTTTGCGTCGTCGCAAAAGTATGTTGGATTTCGGGGGGTGCAAAACACTCGTAGCATGCTTTTGCTTTTCCTCTAAATTTCACGGCCGAATTGATTTTTCCAGCATAAACATTAAACATTACAAAACGCTTCGCAGAAATGGCGATAATAAAAGCGTCTTTTCATTTTCGCACTCAGCACGCACATCGAGATAATTATTACCGCTCATTGCCGTTTTCCCTCTTACAAAACTGCGGTGTTAATGCAACCAGCACGTGCGTTTACGACTACGCATTGAATTTTCCGATTTTCAGTTTCTATCTCGCCAGCAAAATTCTCACCTGGTCCCCACCGAAAAATGGGGAAACGAAAGACGCAACCATGACCAAAGAAATTCAAAACTTGAGCAATTTGTAGAAAAATTAAGGTGTTAACTAACCGTGAAGTTGGTCAGTGGGAAACCCAACGAAGATGCTCTAGCTTAGAGCTTATACAGAGGAAAAAGTATCACCCAGAAATGTTTTGGCTTAATTTATCATATCCAAATTAATTTAGATGTTTGATTTTAATTGTACCTTTGTAATGTACCAAAAAAATACCTCAATATGTCCCTAATTTCTGGAACTCGAAGGTTTCTGATATAAAAATATGTTTGCGTTTTAGAAATATTTATGTTTAAATAGGACATTATCTATTTATAAATATTTTCCATGGTGTAGTTTCGGCAGACTCGGAAATTGTTTGATCGATTCGATTCCTTCGTCTGCTTCCGCTCCACGGCTATCGCTATCGGCTGGTGCCTTTTGCCCTGCCATTCGCCACTTGCTAACAGTTGTTTTCCTACGTGAGCAGCGCTCAGATACTCAGATACTTTTCTCCATGGATGCGATTCATTGTTGTCCACTCCACGCTCTCCGTTCTCCAGCTCTCCAAGCGGAAGCAACTCCATTTATGTAAATTGCTTGCGTGACATTTCAATGCGACCGGGCGCTTTATGAAAAGCTGGAGCGGAATGGGTCGAGCGGGATGAGGAGGAGCGTCAAAGAATCAGCTCCATTGTTGGATATCTCGAGTCCAGGGTTGCCAACGGCCCGCCAACATTCGCCAATCAGTTTAACTGTGCTTTTTTATGGCCGCACTTTGCGCTTCTTTTTATGCCAATTCATAGGCGCACATGTGCAATATCATTGCACTAACGTTTTTCCAATCAGCTTGGGATGATATACTTGGAATTAGTGTGAATGAATCTGCATGTTTTCCATCTGCATGATGTTTTTATTCTCCTCTTTAATTACACAGATTTTCTTACTTGCTTCATGTCTTTAACATGTGATACCGTATAGAAACCTTCGTTTTTTACTCTAAGGGATCGCTGGAAGATTTGCATCTACTTGGTTTTAACCTATAATTAGAAATTGTAAAAACATAATAAAGGTTTTACTCATTTGGAGTTTAATATTTTATACTTAAACGAAGAATACATTATAGAAATTTTTAAAAATTATTTACTATATCGTGCACTTTCCGCTTTAATGTTCTAGAATTTCCGCTCCGATTTCATCTGCATAATTTGTGAACTGGTGAAATAGGCAACAATAAAAGCCATACAACCTTCAGATTACCATTTTCAGAGAAATGTTACAAAAAGATAAAAACTCATAATTGGTTTTATTTTGTGGGGCTGCGTAAACTTGGCCCAAAACAAACTTTACCACGGGTTTTCGGCTTTAATTCGTTTGCTTAATTTGCTTTTTTCGGGCTCGCGGTTCAGCGAGGTGAAACGGTTAAATGTTTTCAAAACTGCCCCAGTGTTTTCCTTTCGCCATGTGTCTATGGCTTTGCGTGTGTTCATTGTTATTTCGGTGTGCCGCCCCTCCGGTGTGTGTGCATTATGCTAACTAAACCCTAATGTCGGTGCCCGGGTGTTTTTAGTGCTCCACATTAGTGTATCGTATAGGCATAATATGCCCCATAAAGGGCCATTCGATATATTTGAGCCAGGGCTGCAATAACTCGCACTCCGAGTTCATTGCACTGGATCGCCCAATCATAGAGCAACGGACTCTTTGTTGGGACCCTAGTCGAGGGAAAAAAAGCGGTTCAAAAAGCGACCATAGCAAATGGAAAATGTCAGCAAATTATGAATAATGCAGTGAAAAATACAGGAACCACAGAAAAACGTGATTGGAAAATGCCACAAAAACAGTGCATAAATAATACTTACATATTATCGGGCAGGGCGATGCGACATTTAAAGCTTTTGCTTCGCCCACAGCCCATCTGAATCATCAGTGGAAAAGTGTTAAGCGTTGTAGTGGTTATTTGTTTGTACTAGTAGGTTTTCGTTTGGCAACTGATACTTCTGTTTGTTTGTAACTGGAAACTAACCGCCCGATGTCACTGTTTATTTATTCATTAGCATCTCTACACAGAAAACAAAAATGTTTAAATTTTGATTTTTTTATTACAAAATCAATTTTATACTTGCCACTTGTTCTTGAAATAAAACTGATAAGTTTCTTTTTAAAATGATATTAAGCTTTTACTATGTAAATGCTTAAAGGTTGTGAGTAGTTGCGATTTTTAATAAAATTTGTTTAAATTTATTGATTTATTTAGTAAAAATATGAAATCGTATAAATTAAAATTGATCGTTGAATATGTAAAACTGATATGGTTTAAATTTTTCTGTGTAGCGTTTTTTTGATTCCATTAGCTACGGCAGCTCAATTTTCTGCTTGTCTCCGTGCCTTTGCCCACAAAATGTTGACTTTTCGAATTAAGTTTCACCGTTAGCAAAGATCAGGCGGTATTCGCTGGATTCTCGCCTTTCGGCAGCGTTACCGGTGATTTTCGCATTCAGTCGAAACCAGAGAGAACGCTATAGTCGGGTGCCCCGACTATCAGATACTCGTTACTCAGCTAAAGGAAGTGCGAGGCAGATGGAGATTTAAAACTTTGATCGCACATAACTTTTTAACGAATAGTCCGATTTGAAACATTTCTTCTACATTTCGATAGGTTGATAAACACAATAAAACTGCATTTTTACTTTAGAGGTGTGGTCGCCAGACACCTTTTAAAATCCTTTAAGGCGATTGTGGGCGTTAGAGGGGGTGTGGCACTCGGCTGAAACAAACTTGCGCTGCGTAAGAAGCCCAAGAATATGTGTGGGTAATCCGAACGTTCTAGCTTTTGTAGCTTCCGAGATCTTAGCGTTCATACGGACAGACAGACGGACAAGGCTAGATCGAATCGGCTAGTGACCCTGATCAAGAATACATGTGTGAACTTTATAGGATATGCTTCCTTCTAGACCTTACATACTTTTGCACGAATACAATATACCCTTTTACACTACGAGTAACGGGTATAAAAATTGACCTAGTCAACGAAATGGGAGATCCGCGATCGCTGCTCTCTCTCTCTCTCCGGAGTAAAAAACTTGTTCGTAAAGCTTTCGCTAAGCTTTGCGAAGCTTTATTGAACTCTCTTTATAAAGAGAAGGTTCTCTTCTGATATTTTGTACATACAATTATTTTAGCAGAGACGTCTCTTTGCACCTTTTTGTTTGTGACATTGACTACACTACTTGTGGTTTTGTTGATACTGTAAACATTGGAAAAAGACTAGCCAACCTTTGGGTTCCCAAGGTTTACCAAATCTAGACTTCGGGGATGAAAGTTGAACCCAGATACGTACACAATGCGGAATAAAAGGAAACGATGTTCAAAATACAATTGCCACGTACAGCAATGAATAAATGTAGGTATGTATTTCATCCAAAGTTCACTTTAAATTGAGGGCCAGCGCTCACCTTTCTCCTCATTTCTCCCTAGTTTTGCGAATACTATTAAGTAGGTACTTGGTTGTTTACAAACTTACGCAAACCAAAAAACAAACTGGGTGTTTGACAGGGCGACAATGAATAAAAACAAGTGCAACGTCGATTGCAGCAGATAGCTTGATTGATAATAGGAATTGCATGACGGAGAGCGCAAGTGGAAAATTAAATACCCTTTAGATTTAGATTTCCCTTTTTTAAAGTACTTCTACCATAACAACAAGGAACATAACATATGTTAATCATTCATTTTTATTTTTATAGTAAAATTCAATTAATAAAATATCTTTAAAAAGACAATATTTCAAAACACAGTTGGAGTTATGGAATTATACTATTTTTGGCTATTAAAAAAAAACTTTCTTCCGAGTTCTATAAAAGGATCCTTAAAGCCAAGAAAGATATGATCATCAATATAATTGATTTACCTACATACATATGGGAGTATCGGGAATTAAAAATAAAAGGCTTTTATTCCCTGAGCAATTCATTCCACTTGGTTCATAAAAAGAATTGTCTGAGCAGAGAGTGCAAGAACAATATGATTCCCCTGGTGAGGGTATAAAAAACTTGGCGCCCTAAAATAGTGTCGCTATCCAATTCCCCACGCGCGTGTCAATCGTGCAATAGTGTGCGTATATATTTGATCACGTATTCCGTATTTATATGACTTGTTTTTATTTTGTAATGAAAAACAAGTCAATAATTAAACACTGTGATTATTAACACAGCTTCTAAAACTTGCTAATACTCCCTTACAAGAAGAGTTTAGGTAATTTAGCCTGTGGTATAGCACCCCCCTTGTAGATCTATACCCGATCCGTTGAAGTAAACAATCGCACGTATTGTTGTTTACTCATTTGCTATCCCAAGTTGTTATTTTTAAGTGCACTTTTTCAGTAATTTGACAAAAGCCATGTGCACTTGTTGTTGCGGCCCGTTGTTGTTTACAGCAAATTAAAGCTCTTTTACATATCCATCCCACAATACTCTACGTTCTGAGCGTCGAGCCCACCGATTGCGACCAATAGCAGCCAAGTAAACAAGCTGCGGGCAAAGCAAAACAACACCATCAGCCGGCAACGCGGAAGCAAATTTGTTTACGTCTTATCCATGCGGCAATTAGAGATCAGAAAAACAGAGTAGGGAGCTCATATCGGAATAGTTATGGCTCAATATAGAAGTCAACCCACTCCATAGTGTTGTTGCTTTTTGTGGGAAAATGCTTTAAAAATCTTTACCTTACCAGTGATAATATTCAAGTCCTGAAACTACAATTAAATCGATTTTATGAACAAAAAGTAAAAAAAAAAAAAAAAACATACAAGAGAGTCAACAAACAAGAAAGACAACAATGGAAAAAAGGGTTAATGTTGATACTTTCAATTGTTTTTAGTAATATAAATTAAGTAGCAACTTAAGTTCATCAAGAGGTTATAAAACCATTCAAAGATAGGATCCTTAGATAAAAAAAAAAAAAAAGTTGAATAAAAAACAGGTGTTTCTATAATAAATAAATCATGGACCCATGTTGGGTAAAGATAAAAAACCAATAATTTCCCTCCCTCCGTTTATGTGAGACAAAAACGAGTTGATTGAACGAAGAAATAGCTGAAATGTCAACACTGCCCCCCAGCTAATGACCCTGGGTTTTTATAATTTACGATAACTTTTGGGCGGGTTTATGTGTATATCTTTTTCTTGCCATCAACTTGTAGCTGAAGCAGACTTTTTCGGATAGCAAGATCATCGCACCGGTTTCTGCTTTCCGAAGGGGGCCTGCCCTCTCAGCCGGCTTCCGCCTTTGGGGGCACATTAAATTCTATGCTTCACCTCAACTGCGTAGTTCGTTTAGCCGGTGCCATATAGTGCTGCCATATAGTATCTGCCGATGTATGTCAATCTATATGTTCGCACATACATATGAATGGTTGAGTGTCAGCATATGAACGAGTATTCTTGGTCTGTTAAGGCGCGAGCAACTCACGCGCTCTCAACTATTTCGACCTTGATGGGACTAGCATTATCTATCCACTCGCTGTTGTTTTGCTTGTTATGACACTCTGAATATATTACATTGTAGAACCCGCTTGCACATATACTTATAGGTATATATATATGGGAATGGAGATACATATGAATGAAGGGGCTCGTCTCATGTTGTTTTTCTCGATTGGGATGTGTGTAACATGTTTTAATTAAGGCTGAGAGAACCAGTTATCGTACGTTACTGAAGGAAAGGCAGTTCAGTAGTATTTAACTTTGCAGCTTAAATTTAATGTTTTAATTATAACTGGGAATGGAAACTTATTATGCGATTTAAGAGAATTAATTCGAAAACTAAACCTTCTGGTATAAAGATCTTAATGCCATACGATGTTGGTTCAGTGCTCCACTCTTTCAAAATTGATCAAAACAAATTAAAGAAAACAATGATGTTTGTATCAAAAAAATCAAAGGAAGCATGGGGCTTAAATTTCTCTAAGCCTTTTTATTTAAATGACTTCTCTGCTTCGATCAAAATTTTAGTGTGTAAATGCAACTCTTCAGATCTAACAGAAGTACAAGTTCAAGCGCTGTGCCGGCTTCATTCCCTCATGTACGTACAATTAGCGAAGATGCGGAGGTTCATGAACTGCAGCTTTTCTCCAGCGGAAGTGCATAGGAGACACACGAACATATAGGGGAATAGGGAGGGGAACTGACTGCCATCAAGTGGCCACCTTCGGCCGATGGTTCAGTTCATATTGACGGACTGCTCCGGACGGACGTGGACAGGGAGCGGAAACTGTGCGATAAACCCTCGGTTCCACCCGTATCTTTTGCCGAGGCTCTTATCTTGCAAAGTTGTCTTATCGGGCACACACAGTCAATCTTATCGCAGCACCAGAAAGTCGGGGGAAAAGTAGTGAAAAGCAGCCAGCTCAGTGTGACTAGAATTGGTTGGAATTCAATGTGTTTTTACGCAGCTCGTCCATGTTATGCTGCTTCAGTAGGGTAATAATTCATCAATTGATTACCAAGTTGACTAACTAGTTATTAGTGAGAGTGTTTATGTTTTTAAGACCCCCCACTTAAGAACTACTCGTTAAGTGGTAAAGCTTTGACACGTGCCTAACCTCAAATAACAGAAATATTAAAACAGTGCGACTGACTTAAATTTTAAGCAAGGACCGGTGATAAAGTTAAATTAAAGTAAAACCATTCTAATCTGGCTATATCGAATTCTGATTCATTGATTCCGAAAAGCGGCCTTGGTATTTCCACTTCCCGTTTGCAATTTACGACCTATTTGAACCGACAAACCGATTAGATAAACCCGTAGCCTGGTGGTGGGCTGTACTTTACAGTGTTAACTCTGTACGCACACAAAAAAAAACACATACTCATCCCCCAATTAATCGCTACTAACTCACCAGCCTATGACTAAGTCCAAGTTTAAGCAACTGCCACCACAAATACCTATGTACTAAACGCAACGCCTAACACCAAGTGTAATCGCCTAATCGCAAGAGCATCCCCATTTCTTCTACGCACACAGATCAGGATCAAGAGCAAGGTAACAGGCATTGGACGAAACCACCATCACTACATGTCCCACAACTAGAGTCCGTTTTCTCCAGGCCAAGGACTAACTAAGGACACCTAACCCATCATGCCGCTCTTCACGAGAAAATCACCCAAACAGGGATCCACCGCAGATGGGGGCTCCCAGTTCGGTAGTCGCTCCTCCATGAACTCCGGATCTTCGCAGGGCAGCCACATCAGCAATAACAATAACAACAACGGCATTCCGGAGAAGACGAAGCCACCGCTGGTCTTCCACTGCCAACTGGCCCACGGCAGTCCCACCGGCCTCATCCATGACTTCTCCAGCGTTCGAGAGCTATACCAGAAGATAGCCGAGTGCTTCGATATATCCGAGAAGGACATCCTCTTCTGCACCCTCAACTCGCACAAGGTGGACATGACGCGTCTGCTGGGCGGTCAGATCGGCCTGGATGACTTCATCTTTGCCCATCGCAAGGGTCGTCCCAAGGAGATTGAGATTGTAAAGTCCCAGGACGCCCTGGGTCTCACGATCACGGACAACGGTGCCGGCTACGCCTTCATAAAGCGGATCAAGGAGGACTCGATTATCGATCGCATCGAGCACATCTGCGTGGGCGATCACATCGAGAAGCTGAATGGCCAGAATATGGTGGGCAAGCGGCACTACGAGGTGGCTCGCATGCTGAAGGACATAGCCACCGGCGAGACCTTCACCCTCCGCCTGGTGGAGCCGGTGAGGAGCGGCTTCCAGGGCATCGGACCGCGCAGCCAGTCGAGGGCGTCGGGATCGGCGGGCGGGAAGAACTATGGGAGCGGCAAGGAGACGCTGCGTTTCAAGGCCAATGGCAATGCCCAGATCGAGCCGCAGTTCGATGAGGCGACAGTGGCCGGGATCGAGGCCATCAACAATCTGCTGGAGTCCTTTATGGGAATCAATGACACGGAGCTGGCGTCCCAGATCTGGGATTTGGGCGATCAAAAGTCCAACTCGATGGACTTCGCCGAGGCCATCGACAACTCGGACCTGGAGTCCTTCGGCTTCACGGATGACTTCATCATCGAGCTGTGGGGTGCCATAACGGATGCCCGGCGCAAGTCCACGACCAGTCCCAAGTAATCGAAGTTTCGGACGCATTTCACTTTGCCTGTTTAATGGGGCCCAATAAAACCATTGAAACGAGGAGTTGTTCTTAGTAATTGCTATTATCTACTATCTACTATCTGAATATGTTTTGTTTTAGAGCCTAGTTATATTTACCATATATCATGCTACAATCCCATATACAAACTTATGTCGTCTGCCTTTGCCAATTATTTAGTTATTTGTATTCTTCACGGTAACCTATTTATTATATATACATATTCGTTCAGATGGACGGGAAGATGTGTTGAGGCATCCATACTATATATTTTTGGTACAATTTGTTCGATGTACATACGTATAACTATATTTCTTTAGTTTTATCATTTAAACAATACAAATACATTTAAATTATTTAAATCATATATGATTTTGTTTATTTGTTTTAATTTCGATTATTATTGTTATCTGTTTTGGTAAGTTTGTTTATTTGCTCGGGTCTTTAAGTACAATTTGATTCATAAATACGAACTATTAGTTTGTCGTGGGCGGCGTTATCTTTTGTTGGCACCGATCGTATGGCATTCGGAAAATATTCCACAGTCCCCAACTGTGACGAATTGTTTGGCTGTTTTTCTTTTAGCGTTTTTATTGTCTTCCTACCATTTGCTTATATAGTCGAGCATATTTTGACCATGGATCATTTGAGGACTCATTCGAGTCTATATTCTGTAGCAGACTTCCTGTACCGAAAGAATATCTAGTCAGAAAACTGAAAACATTTCCAGTGACGTAGATCACACCATCCCACAATGACGCTTTTTCTGGGGTCCCAGACTCCGATCGGATCATACTCATACTAGTAAAAATTTTTTTATTTATTACACGTATAGAGCTTTCGATTGCGCATAAACAGCTGCTGTTTGGCGTGCGAGCAGCTGATAAGCACAGTTATTAAGGCTTGCCAAAAGAGCGAGAGAACGAGAGAGGGAGATTTGCACACCACTTACTCGCACACATGCTTATATACAGTGGGGGTCATTCTCATAAGAGTGTTATTAAAGTCAAATATTTAATGCAAGGGAAACTTAAACACCTTAATTTTTCAACCATTTTCATTATGTTTTTGTATGTACAAAAGAAAAATGTTTAAGAAAAGATTTGGTGAAACGAAAATGAGAGGGTGGCTATTGTTCCGACCACCGCTGTTTGTACATAGATATGCCATGGCAACAAGAGTTACATGACTTTCCGGTTTTACAGGTTTGTTGCGAAGCTTCTGCTCTCTTTTCGCACGCTCTCGCGTTCTCTCACTCACACTCGGGCACCTGCCTAATTCGATTAGCCGCACCGCTCCAACGCTCAGTCTTCACTCTTCAAAGAGACCTCGAGCGAGCAACAAGTGAACGGAAGAATCCGAGCAGGGAAGAATCAGAAAGACCGAAGAAACACACAAGAACTCTTTAATAATATTGTGAAAAAGAAACGAATTCAAAATACACGGAAAGCAGAGTGATTCGCCATAGTTTCGCTAGTGTTTTCAAGGGCACCGATTATACAGCTGTGCTGAAATTTTGTGCCAGGTAGTGATGAATTCGGATTACATACCGAGAACCAACGGATTATATTGAAAATTTCCATTATACTAGAGATCGGTCGAGAACGTACGCCTGCAGACGTATTCTTGGCAAGATCTTTGGTTAGACTTTGTGCCCGTGTTTGTTTGTTTGTTCGCCTATTTTTTTTCGCTACATTCGCATTCCCCCGATTCCGATTCCCTGGACTTTGATCGTGACTCAACACAAATCAGCAAACAGCCGCAGACCCAGACCCATTAAAATGCATAATATAACTAAACTCGTCGCGAAATTGAACCAATCTGCTTGGATTTAAATTTCGATTTGGTGCGGGAACAAAGTTTGCGTGTTGTATTGTGCACTGACAAAAATGAATGCTGAGTTTGAAGCTCAAACGTGTTAGTTCTGTTGTTTTATAGATTGTCAAGCTTCCGTTTGAAATCTTGGGAAACACAAATGACTTTTGTGCAGCGTTATCTTTCGAGTCATGAAGTTTTTGTTTGGAAACCCGAGTTCTCCTTTGTGCCTTTGTCTGGATATACACACACATAGCTTCTCCCGAAGTTGGCCCCATTCTGGGGTTTCTTTGTTACTTACTGTCGTTACTCTTGTTACCATCGGCTGATTTCCATGTGCTTCATCGAATGTTGTTTTGCTACCCGCATTTGGTTTACCTGGCTCCCCAGCTTCGCAGGTGAAAGTGAAGCGGGGCCGCAACGCGTGACAGATGGCGTGATGTCTGCTGTTCGAGTGGTGCGTGCAATTGTAGGACTCCCGATTAGGTCCCCCTCCTTTCGTACACGGCAAGAAAAGCTATCAGCCAAGTAGTCGAACCCAGGGTCAAAATAGCTCGTATGTGAGTCATTCACTTCTAAAAATTAAAAAGTAAATATTTCCTACGAGATTATTTCAACATAGCAGTATACAAACAACTTTATAAACATTTAATATTCCTTATCTTGCTTTAAATTAAATTTACAGTTCAATAAAAGTTTGATTAGGTATATTTATAGTTGAAGGAGATCTCGAAAATATTTGGGAAAATAGAAAGAAATGTATAGGTTAGATACTATCAAAATAAACCAAAATATACAAAGGATTTCACTTAAGAATAGCCTCTTTTTGATAACAAATATATAGTATAGGACATCTAACATAAACTTGTTGTTAAAAGTAATTTAGTTGATATAACTCAGCGATTCAGACAACAAAGAATCGAATTTCTGCCTATTCAAATCGATCGGGGCTTATCTAGCAAATTCTTTCGAATTCCCAGCCAGGCTAAATAAAATAATCTCGCCAGATTGTCGAGTGTATGAAGTGCCGATATCGTTGACCGTTGGCACGACTGCCAAAAGCCAAAAAATCTAGCAATTATTGTTTGTTGAATTCGCTTAATTATTGTGCAATGTTGGACATTGAACTCCATGGCTAGTTATTAACGAACTTGCTCGCCTATACATATTTCCAGTTGTAAAGCCCGCGTTCCACTCGATATCGCGTGATGTCTTTCGGTGTCCATGATTAATTCATACTTATAGTGTGGTCGAATGTGTTTGTGTTTCGTGGGGTTATTTATTCTGTGTTTTATCATTCGCGAACAGTAGAACACGCCACTGGTGTCGGTAACCGCCGTTGATAAGCGGCGTTCGACTGGGTTTATCGCCCCAATTCATCGGCGGTGACACTCGTAAATAGTTTTTATCCCAGATAAGCCGAAAGTCGAAAGTACCTTCAGCGGGGCCGACAGCCCGTATAATATTATTTACCCGCCTTTCCAAGTTTAATCTTGCCTTGAACTTGTTGTAAATAAACTTAACCGCGTGCAGGGAAAATTAAATTGATTACAATTAAGCGATATTCGAGCAAGGACAACTTTGGTCAAAATATTAATACAACTTTAGGTTGTTTAAAAAAAATTTATTTCCTTTCAATTTTCAACTAGGAAATACTTTCTACCTTGATTTGATGAAATTATTAGTTTAACCCCTTTCAAATTTGTGAAATTTTGTTCTCACTTTATCTACCCCAAAGTTAGGATGATAATTAAAAAGTAATACCCATCAGTAGCGAAGCATTTACAAAAACTTTTTAGTGTATACTTCTCATTTCAAAAACTTCTATTACCGCTATTTTCTCTACTATATTAAGGGAAAATTTGTTCTTTAGTCCGGTTGCTATGACTGTGACCCCAAGTGTTGAATATATTATAGGTAGCTGCTTTGTTTATTCTCGACGTCACGTCCGCCGTTTGGCAACATTTCAGCGTAATGTACTGCATGTTGCCGGCGGTCAGCAACACATTGCTCGGTGGCTTTGTCTCTGGTCTATAGGAGGAACTCACCTTGACTTTGAGCAGCGCGCGAGAGAAAGAGGAACGGGGTTAAAAATAAATTCAGGTGCATCGTTGGGGCTTCCAAGCACAGGATGCCTTCTGATGCAATTTGTCTATTTTCTTCAGCCGACGCTCGCCGTTGCCAAGCCGAAATAAATGTCGGGAAAAATGGTTTATGGCCTATACAAATTACTCATGACCGTTTCCGCTTTGCCCTTTACAGTTGCCGTATCTCCGAGGCGTTTCGGGTCCAAAGTATCGCCTAAAACATCGCAGTGCCGATTCCTTCGTCAATAAGCGGCGCATTTGACCGCCTGCCAATAAAAATGGCTGCCATATAAGCACACACCACGGAGGCAACCACACAAAGTCGGAGCTTTGCGATTAGACAAGCAGATTTCGGGGAGTTCAAGGAGAGATCCCCATCCGCAGCAGTAAGGAAACACCGAAACACCAAGCAGACCAAAGATGAATAGCCTGGCGCGGGTCTTCAGCAACTTCCGCGATTTCTACAACGACATCAATGCGGCCACCCTCACGGGAGCCATCGATGTGATCGTGGTGGAGCAGCGGGATGGCGAGTTCCAGTGCTCACCCTTCCACGTTCGATTCGGCAAACTGGGAGTGCTGAGGAGTCGGGAGAAGGTGGTATGTATTAGCTTTCAAATTCTAATAACTTTTTTGTAACTACGAAATTATGTAATGTGAACTAAACTATTAGCAGCAAGATGAATTATAAGTTTTGGCAAAGTTGTGATGATCTCATCTGTATCTACAACTAAGGGGAAATGTTATTTCTAACGGAGAAAATCAACGTTAGAGGAACTTGGAATGTAGTAACCGATGATTAAACGTAATGAACTTTGTATCTAGGCCCCAAGATATGCATTTATTAAATATCACGAGTGTAAAGTGTTTCTAAAGGGGGCATTGGCCAGAGGTCTTATCATATTTATATCTTATAAAGTATGCAATCAGAATAATTAAAGAAATTATGATATATGCAATGCAATAAGTAATAAGCACAATGTATAAGTACATAAATTCAGTTGCGAATTCCGGAAGGAACACATTAATTCCAATGTAAGCGATTTTTAATTACATATCTACGATCTCCATCATTCATTCAGGTGGACATTGAGATCAATGGCGCACCCGTCGACATCCAGATGAAGCTGGGCGACTCCGGCGAGGCCTTCTTCGTGGAGGAGTGCCTGGAGGATGAGGACGAGCCGCTGCCAGCCAACCTGGCCACCTCGCCCATCCCGAATAGCTTCCTGCAGTCGCGGGACAAGGCCAATGACACTATGGAGGACATCAGTGGAGTGGTGACCGACAAGTAAGTAGAACTCTCATAGTTATCCAACAGCCCAGACTCATCCGGTCACTTGCTAAATCATTTTAGAAACGCTAGCGAGGATTTGCTCCTGCCCCTGCCGTTGCCGCGACGCAACTCCATTGACTTCTCCAAGGAGGAGCCCAAGGAAGCCGCCGTCGAGGGCGGCAAGTTCGAGAACCAGGTCTCGGATTACACGCAGCGCAGGTACACAAAGCCTTTTCATACCCCGGCTAGCCATGTAAATATTCAAATAACTGCTACCTTGAATCCATCCGAAACAGACACACGGACAACACGCTGGAGCGTCGCAATCTGAGCGAGAAACTCAAGGAGTTCACCACCCAGAAGATTCGCCAGGAGTGGGCCGAGCACGAGGAGCTCTTCCAGGGCGAGAAGAAGTCGACGGAGTCGGAGCTGGAGAGCCAAAGCAAGGCTTCCAACGAAGCTGAGACCGAGAAGGAAGTGCAGAAGGAGCAGCCCAAACCAGATTTAACCCTAACTCCGGTCACGACCAGCGAGGCCACCAAGGAGGTGTCCAAGAGCAAGACCAAGAAGCGCCGCAAGAAGTCGCAGATGAAGAAGAATGCCCAGCGCAAGACCTCCTCGAGCAGTTCCGTGGGCAGTGCCGCCGGCGGTGATCTGCCCTCGGTGGAGGCGCCATCTCTGGGTGTTAGCAACATCGATGAGGGTGATGCCCTAATATCCAGTGCCACCAACAACAACAACAACACCTCCTCATCCAATGATGAGCTACCATCGGCTCCTCTGGTCACCGCCCGCACTGGTGACGATAGTCCTCTCAGCGAGCTGCCCCACACGCCCACGACCAATCCCCGTCTCGATTTGGACATTCACTTCTTCAGCGACACGGAAATTGCCACTCCCGTTGGCGGTGGTGTTGGCGGATCGGGACGCGCCGCCGGCGGACGTCCCTCGACTCCCATTCAGAGCGACAGTGAGCTGGAGACAACGATGCGGGACAAGCGGCATGTGGTGGATGACGAGAATGCCGCCTCGTGGAATTGGGGCGAGCTGCCGACGCCGGAGCAGGCCAAAAACGAGGCCATGAGCGCCGCCCAGGTGCAGCAGAGCGAGCACCAATCGATGCTGAGCAACATGTTCAGCTTCATGAAGCGGGCCAATCGGCTGCGCAAGGAGAAGGGCGTGGGCGAGGTGGGAGATATCTATCTTTCCGATCTGGATGCAGGCAGCATGGATCCCGAGATGGCGGCCCTGTACTTCCCCACACCCAAGTCCAAGGAAACCTCGCCGCCGGAGGAGGATGGCGAGAGCGGCAATGGCACCAGCCTGCCCCATTCGCCCAGCTCGCTGGAGGAGGGTCAGAAGAGCATTGACTCGGACTTTGACGAGACCAAGCAGCAGCGGGACAACAAGTGAGTAAAACCATAGAATCCCTAATTATACCCGTTACTCGTAGAGTAATCGAGTCGATCTAGCCATGTCCGTCTGTCTGTCCGTATGAACGCTGAGATCTTGGAAACTACAAAAGCTAGAAGGTTGGGATTTCCCACACATATTCTTGGGCTTCCTACGCAGCGCAGGTTTATTTCAGCCGAGCGCGACGCCCCTTTTAACGCCCACAATCGCCCACTAACGATTTGTCTGGCGCCCACATCTTTAAAGATTTCCGAAAAGTATAAATGCAGTCTTGTTGTGTATTTTTATACCTTTCGAAATGTATTTTCAAATCGGACCATTCATTAAAAAGTTATGCGCAATCAAAATTGTATATATCCATCTCCCTCGCACTCCCTTTAGATAGTTGGGACACCTACCCGACTATAGTGTTCTCTCTTGTTCTAATTGTAATCCTCTTCTCCCAGATACTTGGACTTTGTGGCCATGTCCATGTGCGGCATGTCGGAGCAGGGAGCACCGCCCTCGGACGAGGAGTTCGATCGCCACCTGGTCAACTATCCAGACGTAAGTATTCAACCAAAGCCCAGCGCTATGTTCTGTGTGTGTGTCTAAGTTCCATGCACTTCACTGCGCCCCCCACGCACTGCATCCCGCCTTGTTAACCAGTCTCTTCCCATGCCACGCCCTCATTTGCACCTGTGCGCAGGTGTGCAAAAGCCCCAGCATTTTCTCATCGCCTAACCTAGTCGTACGGCTGAATGGCAAATACTACACCTGGATGGCTGCATGTCCCATTGTCATGACAATGATCACCTTCCAGAAGCCACTAACCCATGTAAGTTGGCCCCGAGCCAAGCCTTTTGTGTGCTACCTCCGCCTTATTCGCTTCTCCCTTTTAACTGGTTTGGATTGTTACTTATTCCTGAAAGGATGCCATTGAGCAGCTGATGGCCCAAACGGTGCCTGAGGATGAGAAGCCGGAATCGGCCGCCCAGGCTGACAATGTGGGTCAGACCAAGCGCTACTGGTGGAGCTGGCGGCGCTCGCAGGATGCGGCACCCAACCAATTGAGCAGCGTTCATGGATTGCCATTGGGCAAGGATGAGAAAGGTACAGTTAAACTTTATTTTGGTGTGCGGCCAACCTAACTGTTCTAATCTCCTCCAGATGGCGATCAGGCAGCGGTGGCCACGCAAACCTCTCGGCCCACCTCCCCAGACATCAGCGATCCCACGCTGAGCAAGACCGACTCACTGGTGAATGCGGAGAACACCTCGGCCCTGGTGGACAACTTGGAGGAGCTGACCATGGCCTCCAACAAGAGCGATGAGCCCAAGGAGCGCTACAAGAAGTCGCTGCGCCTTAGCTCGGCAGCCATCGTAAGTTGCGAAATCTATTTTATATAGAAATGGATGTATAACCATTCCCTTGACTCCTTCAGAAAAAACTAAACCTCAAGGAGGGCATGAACGAGATCGAGTTCAGCGTGACCACCGCCTATCAGGGAACGACGCGCTGCAAGTGCTATCTGTTCCGCTGGAAGCACAACGACAAGGTGGTGATCTCCGACATTGACGGCACCATCACGAAGTCCGATGTGCTGGGCCACATTCTGCCCATGGTGGGCAAGGATTGGGCGCAACTCGGGGTGGCGCAGCTCTTTTCGAAGATCGAGCAGAACGGCTACAAGCTGCTCTATTTGTCGGCCCGTGCCATCGGTCAGAGCAGGGTGACACGCGAGTATCTCCGGTCGATCCGGCAGGGCAACGTGATGCTTCCCGACGGACCGCTGCTCCTAAATCCCACGTCCCTGATCTCGGCCTTCCACCGCGAGGTGATCGAGAAGAAACCGGAGCAGTTCAAGATCGCCTGCCTGTCTGACATTCGAGATCTCTTCCCCGACAAGGAGCCCTTCTACGCCGGTTACGGCAATCGCATCAATGTAAGTGTAATTTTGACCTTGAAATGTAGAGCAGTAATTGTAAGATTACATCTCTTTGTGATTCTCTTCCAGGACGTGTGGGCCTACAGAGCCGTCGGCATTCCCATTATGCGCATCTTCACCATCAACACCAAGGGCGAGCTGAAGCACGAGCTGACCCAAACATTCCAGTCCTCGTAAGTAGCGATCCGTCGATACCCTAGCCTAGTGTTAGCCGTAAATGCACATGTGTCTCTCCCATGTATATGGTTCCGGTGTTGCTCATTACTGAACTCATGCCACATCCGATAACGTTAACTAATTCGCAAAAACCCAACAAACGCTAATTGGCTCAAGTCGAATTAACTCCATCACGTAACGCTAGGTGTTTCTAAGCCGTATGAGTGTACTTCCTATCTGTGTAGTATCTATCCATTGTACTACCCCAAAACGCACCCCACTCAATCAATCAATCAATCAATCGAAATCGAAAAGCCTGCCGAATTCAATTCAAGCATTTTGGTTGTCAAATTTACACAGTGGCTACATCAATCAGTCGCTAGAAGTCGACGAGTACTTTCCCCTGCTAACCCACCAAGATGATTTCGACTACCGGACGGACGTCTTCGACGACGAGGAGTCGGAGGATGAGCTTCAGTTCAGCGACGATTACGACGTGGACGCGGAGCACGGTGCGAGTGAGGAGAGCAGTGGGGATGAGGATGAGGACGATGACGAGGCCCTCTACAATGATGATTTTGCCAACGATGACGATGGCATCCAAGCGGACGCGGCCTCCGGCGACGAAGAGTCGGCCGATGTGGGTCTCATAATGCGAGTCCGCCGCGTCTCCTCCAAAAACGAGGTCATCTTGGCCTCGCCCCCCAAGTGGTTAAATTCCTAGACATAGCTCCAGTCCTGTCCCAAAGCCGAAGGTTGTGCAGCTTGCAAATTGTGATAAGTTTTCTAAGAGAGAGAGAGTTAGGAGTGTCCTATATATGTCTGTGCCTGATGTGCCAGGTCCGCGAGCTCCAAGTTCGCCGACCAGTTAAGTTTTGAAAGTATTCTGCTCCCAGCAGGTCTTTATGTCTAGTTTTAAGGATGACAATTATGTGAAATACCCAACAAAATATACCTTTCATTTCGCTGTGATGGCAATCTTTTATTTATCTGTATGTGGCATGAGTTCTGAGCTAGATCCGGTAGTTAAATGTAGTTACAGTATATATGTAGACGATCTTTTCTATAAAACGAACATTTATATCTTTTATCTGCGTGAGTATGGTATTCTATAGATCGTGTTTCAAAAATGTAACTGCTTAAAAAGTGCAGTATATCCCAAGGCGTCCGCGATAGTCTAGCGCAGCCTAAAACCTCTTCGCCGCAAAATTAAAAAAAAATGGATGCTTTTAGGCTGAAAAAAACTGGTCACTCTAAAATAGAATCGATAAATTCTTTACAAAACAAACTCTTTACAAATTGAATTTGAAGCAAATCTGGTCACCCTAAAATTAGAATTTAAGTTTGAAACTGAGGAAGAAGAAGAAAATTGTGAGATTGATGCACAGCCCTTAATGATTCATATAATCTCATGTGTATTTCTTGCATTATTTTTTCAGATACTGCAGCATGACGTACATTGTCGATCAACTGTTCCCGCCGGTGAAACACGACGAGGCCTCCGCCGAGTTCTCCAACTTCAACTACTGGCGCGACCCCATCCCCGACCTGGAGATCCCCGAGCTGGAGACGGCACTGGTGCCGCCGAGCAGCAAGGTGGACATCGCCACCCTGCGACCCATTCCCGAGAAGTGAACTGGTTCCTTAGCACCCTAACTATACTATAACCATATTTATACGGATATGCAACACACTCTATATAGCAGATAGCGCTTTTCCAATTTGTTTGCTTAGCTTCAAACCCTCTAGATGTGCTTACCAAAAATGAAATATCTATAACTTTGCATAAGCTTAGCCAGGATTCACGATTGCCTTGGTTTCATTATCATTTACCTTTCGATCGTTTCTAGTTAAATGGGTGGATTTAAGTTTTAATCAAAATTGAGTTATTATTATTACTATAGTAAGTTCCTTTGAGACTCCTGCAGGTTCTTAGAAGATGCATATTCCAAACGGCGTATGGGAGTTGTGATTTTCGATTTCATTATTTTTCGTATGTGATCATTTAAATTTAGTTCATTGTGATGAGGTTTTTATTTGGAGTTTTTATGAAAACTGTGCTTTAGACCTATGTATACTTAACTGATAGTGTTTCAATACAAATAAATGCTTCAAATTCAAAGAAAGCCGAAATAAACACGTCTCTGTTTGTGATTGGGAAACCACCTGTCTGGCACCTGATATATGATATACATATAGATGAGTGGACTTGGGAAGGCACTCAATTCCTATGGAGCCACTCATGTTGCAGTGGAAAATTTTCGTGTGTGGCTGCAAAAATCGAGGGGCTGGGGGCACATCTATGACATCGAAGGGTGGTGTGTGCGTTGGCGAGGGAGAATTTCATTTGTCAACGTAATTTTGCCAATTCAATTAATGCTCATTTAATGCAGAGCAGAGCAGACCGACCGGCCGACAGCATACACATTGGCGTACAAAGGCCCACGGACAACGAAGTGGGCAGCTTAAGTGACCACAAATGGTCGGTCATGCAAACTCAGTGGCAGATCCACAATGACTTTTTCTAGGGGGCAAACTCTCCCAAAATAGGCGAGTTTTAAAAAACAGATTTTTCAAAAGTCTTGCCTTCGAATTGACCGCACTAATATCTTTTAATTTTCCCATTTAAATTTTAAAAGAGAGAGAAATACGCAGTCCAAATATGAAAAATTCTATGCTTATTTAATTATATTATTTGGGATGTTAACTAAAATCTTCCTATCTTTAAAATAGTGGGTATAAAATATGTTAAATGTAATATTTTTTGTAAATTTTTTAGTCCAATTGTTAATATTTACGGGTTTCAAAACCGTTTCTTAAGGTACTCCAATGTTGAGAACGTGTACCGGAAATTTGAATGGGACTAAGAGATATAAGTCAAGTTCTACATAAAATCTTAAGGTCGCAATAATATTGACACGCGAGCCATTCCAGAGGAACCGCAAATTAGGATTTACACGTTTTATGAGTACATTCAGATTTTAAAACATAATTTGCGGTTAAATATTCCGTGTTGCACTGTGTTAACTCTTTATTTGATTGTAAATTAAGAAATGAGCACACCTTTACAACGACACTTGTTTAATTTCTGTAAAACTTTTAGAAAAAGAGCCGATTTATCTGGAAAAATATGATCTATTTACACCCTCTGTCATATACCCCACCCATGCAAAAGATCTGGAAAAATCTGATCTATTTACACCCTCTGTCATATACCCCACCCATGCAGAGCTCATTTATGTATAGTTTATAGAAGTCGCTTGCCGCCCCTCCAGACAAACAATTGAAATTTAAAAAGATTTAGCTGTTTATGTTAATAATGCAACAACTGAAATCAAAATCAGCTGAT
This sequence comes from Drosophila takahashii, assembly GCF_030179915.1. Taxonomy (NCBI): domain Eukaryota; kingdom Metazoa; phylum Arthropoda; class Insecta; order Diptera; family Drosophilidae; genus Drosophila; species Drosophila takahashii. The sequence goes on along the minus strand of NC_091679.1, from coordinate 31,421,292 downwards.
CAGCGGCTTGATGATTTTTATAATTTGTTGTATACCAAAAATACAGTGGGTCCTCGAAAAATTACACTTCCAGATATATTCGTTTATAAGGGAAATGTACAGAACATTTATTATTAAAATCCCTATGTCAAATCCTTTTACACCTTTTTACAATAAGATTTTTAAATAAATCGAAATGAAGAGAACTTTAAACAAAATGATTGACCAAAGAAAAATATTGCTCGAAAATTAGAAAAGATAAAAAACAGAACATAGGTGTTTTTTTCTAACTTATGATTAAGGACCATTTTTATAAAAGAATAGAGTTATATCTATTACTGGATAATCTCAGCAACCTCGAGATAATCAAAAAATTCCATAATGATATTCAAATTACAGCCAGCGAGTGCAACTCAATTGAGCGGCACTCAAAATCGCCCCACAATTGAGTGCGACATACCCAGATTGAGCAGTGCTCGAAGGTATAAAAGCGGGAGCTGCCCAGTGCATAGCCAACAGTTTCCTCCGGTTAAACACAGAGCGAGCAGTCAGTCCCTCTCAGAAAGTAAATACAAAAAACCGATTTCAGTATGAAGAACACTGTTGCCATTCTGCTGTGCGCCCTCCTGGGTCTGGTGAGTATCAACTGTATTATAGCTGATCACAGGGAGTAATCTTCTTGATCCCTGCCAGGCCTCCGCCGCCGAGTACAAGATCCGCAGCGTGGAGGATCTGCAGAACGCGCGCAAGGAGTGCGGCACCAGCAGCAAGGTGACCGAGGCCCTGATCGCCAAGTACAAAACCTTCGACTATCCCGATGATGAGATCACCCGCAACTACATCCAGTGCATCTTCGTGAAGTTCGACCTGTTCGATGAGACCAAGGGCTTCAAGGTTGACCATTTGGTGGCCCAGCTGGGACAGGGCAAGGAGGACAAGACCGCGCTGAAGGCCGACATCGAGAAGTGCGCCGACAAGAACGAGCAGAAGTCGCCCGCCAACGCCTGGGCCTTCCGTGGCTTCAAGTGCTTCCTGGGCAAGAACCTGCCCCTGGTGCAGGCCGCCGTCCAGAAGAACTAGGATGTGCAGCGCACGTTTCGCGTCAATTCTAGAACCGCAAGAACAAACCGCCAATCGGGCGGCATTTTCGAGTTGAAATCCGCTCAGGCTCTGCAATCCTACAATTGAAATAAAACCATATAATAGTGCTTGAAGGAAGAGTGTTCTATTTATTTTGCTGCCACACATGCATAGTTATAAATCTTCGGGGCTGGGGTAGAGTGACTCGATCCGTAGGAACAGCTTGACATCGCATCCTTAATCCCAAAAACCTTGTCCCGCCCAAAGGAAAGGCATAGATAGCTTGTTTAATTCGATTATATTTGTCATCATCTTTTTCAGTTCAGTAAAATTCAACTTCTTTTCTTTACTCTATATATTTTTTTGAATATATAAATTACGCACTTTCTTTTTTATCTATTTTGTTGATTTACTTCTTTGCCAAGAGTCTTGTGTTCTTTTGATTTTTTTATTATTTTCTTCCTTCTTTTACTTGATTTTGCCATCTTTTAACTTCTTTTATTATGGTTTGTGGTTTTCTTTTGCGTTTCTTTTATATATATTTATTGATATATATTTTTTGTTTTTCTAAATCAACTTCTTGTTTTTCATAATCTTTTTTTGATTTTTTATTTGAAAATAAAATGTGTGAAAAAGGGGTGTTTGGTGTTGGGTGCTTCAAAAAACATTATTGCCAAGTCAAGATATTCGTTTTCCATGTTGATTTTTTATTCTTTTCGAGGTCTCTTCTTTTTCGCCTGTTTTCTTGCTGGGGATGTTTTTTTTTATTGAAACGATATTTTTTCTGGCGTTTTCTCTTGTGATTGTTTTCTCTTTTTTGTTTTTATTTAGCAAAGAAGTTTGGCAATAAAATAATGTTTTTTGAAATAATATTGTAAAAAAATCTGAAATCAAATAGTTATTGGATTAAAGAAGAGTGTCGGTAAGGAAAATGAAGGCATTATTATTCGTCCCAAAAAGATGCGGATGAAAGACAAGGCATTCACTTAAAGGGTATAGAAAATCAGTCAGTCATGGAACCTGTACTATTAATTTTAGTTCCTCATTTATTAAATATTGTGCTATGCCGTAATAATATAAATTCCTAAGCTAGCTGATATTAATGTTTTAATTCAAACTTCTATTTATCATTTACTAAGAGAGATTACTAAAAATAGGAAGCTGAAGGCCTCAGTCGTTAGTGGTCCTAATACCCAATTATCATATACTTTACAACTCTAATTAACTATATTTAAAGAAATAAATAAAAACACTGAAAAGTTATATTTAATCCTGTTATATAATTTCTTTTTCTATTAGTTTTATTCAAAGGTTCCCCCTTAGGTAGTTTTTCATACCGTATGTAGTAACTAAATATATCAAATCCCAAAAAAATAACCAGTTTCAGGTAGTTGAAAGCAGTCTCGTTCGTTGGGTTTTTCAGGAGATGAGTTTGAAATTGTGAGCTTACCTTACTAGGGTTTTAATAAAACAATAATCAATATGGAGCGTAGTAATTGGCGCGACCACGGTAACCCCTACTGAAACGAAAGACAGACCGGGATTAGCTGGATCCAATCGGGATCGGACAGTGCCCACTTACATAGCGCGTCGGGCTCCTCGGAAGGTGGAGTGACAGCATGCGCGGGAGACGCGGGCTCCTCGTCCCCGGAAGCTGCCGCGGGCAAAGCGGTTTGTGGTGGAAAGGCCAGGGCGGTTTGTGCGCTTCGACATTACCTGAAGATCAATAAATAATTGTTAGAATATAATCTATAAGGCAATATGTAGGTAACCGCTACTCATTGAATTCGTTTACTATAGAAGATTAACAAATAAATACAAATTTTGAAAGTAAAAGAAACCATTGTTTCAAACTGGTTATAACAAATACGGACTTATTCTCGATTTTACTTAAATATTAATTTAAATTTTAATTTTTTAATTCTTTTTCAGTTTAATTCTTTTTCATAGCTTAGTTACTTCAAATATTCAGTTTATGGCTTGTTTTATAAGAAATGTAAATTAAAAATCTACTCGATACTCAAATTGATAATTCAAAAGTGAAAACTGTAAGATCTGTTTTCCCAAAATTTTGAACTCAATAAGCAACGGGTATAAATAAAAAGAGAAATTGGTTATCCACCTTAATTTGACGTCCTCGGAAGAGGGTTTCATTCATGGCCAATGCAGTCTCGACGAACTCCTTCGATCCGAACTCGATGTAGGCGAATCCCTTTGGATGGCCGTCGGCCTTGTTGCAGAGTATGGTGACGCGGTTTATGGTTCCGCAGCCGTGGAAGTGGGCCTCCAGTTCCTCGGCCGACGCGCCATAGTCCACATTGCCCACGTAGACGGACCGCGTGTCGATCTCCTGCTTCTCCTCGAGGGAAAGCGGCACGGTGGCCAAGCCGGTGGTGGAGCCACCGGCCATTTGTTTATCCACCTCCGACTGCATCTGCTTGATCTTCTCGGCCTCCTCCTCCATCTCCTTGACGCGCGCCTTGATGGCCTCCAGTTCGGGGTCGATCTGCATGCTGCCCTCCTCCTGGCGACGCGGAAAAGATGGGATTTAGTGGGATTCGGATGGGACTGATGAGTAAACGCCCAAGAAGCACGCAGACAATGGACAATGGAGTGGTGATGCGAAGCGACGCTTTGAAAATGGCAGCCATTTCTGCGACTTTCGGCTTTGTACATGTATCCGCCAAAAGCTTTGCAAGCTTTTCCAGGGAATTCGGCGGGCTTTCGCAGGGCGGGCCAAGAAACTGGTTTTTGGCCATCGCATCTCGCATTGCATCGCATCGCCTCCCATCCTCTCGCCGTCAGGCCATCTCAACTCACCTCGTTCTCTGTGGTTATCTCAGTCTCCTGTTCGCCGTTCGTCTCGTCCAACGACTCCAGGAGCTGGTCCTCGTTCAGTGTGATATCCTCATCGGCCATGGTTTTGGTTTTTATTTTGTTTACGTTTACGTTGGCTGCGAAAGCTCGGTTTTTGGTGGCGCAAAAGCTTCCGGCGTGGTCCGAAAAACGGCAGTTGTCGTAGCTAACTGTCAATGAAAAAAGGGCGGCGAAAGTGAGCACAAAGAGAGTTGAAAACGTAAAGAGAGCGAACAAAGAGAGCCGACATGGAAGTGCAGTGAAAATATTGGCATTCCATCCGAGTAAGTTTAGGTTGTGGAACCCCAACGCCATTAGCCTCAAATGCATTTTCCCCCCTTTCCATATGCCACCTTCACTCACTTTTCTTCTTACGTTATAAATATGTACAAAGAGGCGCTCGCTCTGCTGACGTTGAGTTCGCCCAAAATGGCCGCTGCCCCGTGGAAACACACGTACTTTCAAATGCTGTTTTCCGGTCGAAAGTCAACCTTTTCGCAGTCTACTCGGTTTCTTTGTACGCCAGACCACGTTAGCACTTAATTTTAGTGTTTATTATCGACTAATATTTACAGAAATACGAGAACGCACGTAAATTTTGCCACCGAAAACAGATTTGTATTCGCCTCGTTTCTAGGGATGACAGTTCGGTACAGTTTTCGCCTCGATATGTTTTTGGTGAGAGATGTTGTATCGATAACTGAACGGCGGTATTTTTATATGCATTTCACACTGAACTGCCGTTTAAAGTCACAACTAATAAAATCTTTTGATAAGTGCTCAGACAATCAATGGTAATAGTAAGTAGTAATTACTACACAATATTTCACTAGTAAATCAAATATTATTTATATTCTTAAAACGCTTCATCACGCCGTTATTGCCTACCTTAAACCGATGTTGCTATTGCGCCATCAGTGTGAACAGGCCTTAAATTTTGCCGCTCTTCATGTCCAATCCTCTTCAAGTAATAACAACACAAAATATTTAGCACTAAAACGTACGGTTCAGTAGGAACATGAACGATTCTTCC